>NC_137834.1:82177145-83503998 GCF_948465745.1 Chenopodium album
CTCCGAATTTAATTCGGTTTTCTTTTATTTTCAAAGCACCCTTTCTTTTTCCAATTTTTCTTTCTAATTTCCGAGCAATTTAAGCCATGGCACAAGGCCGAGTTCGACATCCTAGGGATAGAATCAGGCCGACTGAGGAGAATTCTTGCTCTGCTGAAGATGAGGGAATTGCTGCAGTTCCACTAAATACCATGCCTCCCCGAGAGACGGGTGAGGCTAGCACCTCTGGAACGGTGTCGCCCCTTGGGACAGGGGAGGCGAGCACCTCAGTTCAAAAGGAGAATGTGGTCGCTGCAATTTGGGAGTTGCCCCATGGGGCTGCTGAATGGGGGAACGCCAATGAAAACTCGGGGCTGATGAATTGCCCGCCCTATTCGTGGTGGGTGAAGAACGGCGAAGCTTATCGCTTTGCCGAACAAATTGAAATTTTTTATGGCATTATGGAGAAGAACAGGTATTGGTGCCGAATGCCCGACTTGACTGATAGAATTCACCGTCCACCCCCCTGGCTATGTGGGGGTGTACACTCGGCAACTGCAGTACGGGCTCCGATTCCCTCTGCATCCTTTTGTTGCTGAGATGCTGAACAAGTACCACATCTCCTTGTGCCAATTGACGCCTGTCAGTATCCGAAGAATAATGACTTGTATTTGGGTGAGCTTGTTCTACCATCAGCAGCCGAGCGTTAACTGCTTCAAGAAGCTGCATCGGTTCGTGCCGAACGTCCAAAGCGGTTATGGTGAACATGGTCCTGGCTGGTGGCGAATTGAAAGTCCTGTCGAGGTTTCTGAAAATTTGGTCGAACGATAGTTCGGACAAGGACTAGCGAGGCCAGTGGATTTGGGTAAGAGCTCCTTCAGACCCCGATCACCCGAATGCCTTCAGTGTCCCCCGATATTTATCACAACCTTATCCGAGGATGCAGGACTTGGGTCCTAAAGCAATTGGGGCATCTAGTGATGCTCAGTTAAAGTACTTCGGGAAGAAAGAGAATCCCAGAGGAACAGGCCAATGGAAGTTCGTGTTGGAGACTTGGCTATCGGATTCTCATTACGCCTTTCATGAGCGCATGCTCGTTGTCGGCCTCAGCCGAAAATATAGAGGCGGTAAGTACCTTTGGCTGGGGACGATGACTCCATTTATTTTGTTTTGATTTCAAACTCCAGTACTTCAGCATGTTTTTTGCTTGTACTTACGCATATTCTCTCCTTTCCTCAATATTTCACGAGGGCAACGTTACCATCAACTATAAGCGACTTGGGATAAACACTGAAAGGGTCATAACCAACAACCAACCTCCCATAACCGATTCCAAGGATCGGCCCTTATCCTTTCACGCCAAGAAGTTTTCCATTACTCCGGCTTTTGAATATCCGCAGCGGAAGCCTTTGTGGGAGAAGAAGGACCCTTTCTTTCACTTGACCCCTGAAGAGGAAGAAATTGTTGCTACCGCCGCTGAGGTAGCACGGGTAGCCAAAGCTTTTAAAAGCGGCGAGGGGACTTCTGCTGCAGTAGAAGGGTTAAAAGAGGATTTCGAAGACGCCCGGTTGCTGGAGACCACGGTAAGCTCTTTAACATCTGACTTAGCATTTTTTTTCTTTTTTTTTTGAATTTGTCTCACGTCTTACCCCTCTGTCCTCTTCTAAATCAGGACGAGGAGGGAGAGGAGAAAGTTAAGTCTGACGAAGAGGTTCCTTCAGACGAAGACGGTCTAATGATGAACTGAAAGAGGACCACTGTCAACCCTGGGCAGTTCCAGGAAGCTCCTATTCCGAAGAGACCTTGGACTGAAAAGGTGACTGCTGCTGAACCTCAGGTGATCATTACTGTAACACCCCCAAATCTCCCTCTACGAAAATATCAGTATAATACGTATAATTATACCGTAGAGATAGACTTAGGCGTATTTACCGCCGCGTGATTACGCAAGGCTACTCAACTTACTAAACAAAACAATACTTTGCAGCGGAAACTTCAAAACTCTTCTTATTAATAATAACTATAAATAGAAACCATTGTCATGAGTACTCAAATTAAATATTAGACCAAGATTCCTAATTTAGTGAAACCAAATCCCGGGACTCCAATGCATCACTTTATTCACTCCACTTGAAATAACACTGCTTACCATTACGGTAAACAGGGCAAACCAAAACAAATAAGAAGTACGGGTTAGCAAAATATGCTAAGTACGGTAAGTGCAAGATAATTAAACTCAATTTATTTGCAAACATGTTTTTGAAATCAATTCCAATAATTAATTCGATAATTCCAACTCATAATTCAAAACCGATTCTCAATATTCCAATATCAATAATCAATAAAACCAATACCAATTATTTTAAAACCAATTCCTCATATTAAAAACCAATAAAACCAATTAAACCAATTCCTCTCCCAAGTGTGCACACCCCCAAGCTAGTCTCCTTATGTTACAAGGCTATTTTTGAGGAAAGACCCAGTCATACAAAGTCCAAGGCCTTATCAATAAACCAAATCCGCATAATGGGATTACTAACATGCTTATAAAGCATAAATAATAAATTAATTCATTGATTCAATAAATCCTCTTTGAAATCCAATAATTCAACCTTTAATGATAATAATTCCAAAACTCCTTTTTAATAAATTCAACATGCTTTCAAAATCAATCCATTTTAAACATGAATAATAAATTAATTAATCAAAACATGTTATAAAAATCAATACTCCAATTCAATAATTAAAACTAATCTTTTAAACATACTTTTATTTCATAAACCATGATTCAAGTCAATTTAATTCAAGCAACATAAATCATTCAAACGTGTTCATTCAAATCGATCACTTTCAAGGTATCTAGCCACCTAACGTACCTTGATCCTCGCTTAGCCAAAACACTTCAAAAGAACTCTCAAGTAGCTTGATCAAAAACACCCTACAAATAAATATAACCTTAATTAATATAAGGTTAAAAAATAATCACAAATAATTAAATTAAACCCTCCCAACTATATGTACATGAACCTTTTAATATAATTCAACATAAACATAATAAAATCCGATTTTAAAACTACTCATAATAATTTTTATATAAATCTCCCGTAATAATTATAATAATTGAATAAGAAAAAAAGGAGAAGAAAGATAAGAAACTATGGAGAAACACTAGGTGAAAATTAAAACGAAATTGGCACCGGTTCAAAACCCCTCAATGCGACCGGTTTTGAACCAGTGCCAATGGGGGGGGTGCCATATACTTGGATGAAAAGCCACCTGTTCAAACTGGTGGCAAAATAGGTTATTGGCACAGGTTAACCGGTGCCAAAAATGACCCAAAAAAATTTATTCATTGTTTAACCGGTGCCAAAAATATTTTTTTTTGTCTTTTTCACTTAAAAATTAAATAAACTAAAATAAATAAGAACACAAAATGTAAATTGAATATCAATCAAAATAATCGAATCTCTACAATATATGATCAAAAAAAATTTACAATATAGATCAATAAAATAGATCAATTACAACATATAAATCAAAAAAAAAATTACAATATAAATCAAAAAAAAATTTACAACATCACAATCATAAATAACCCCATACAACATCTAAATCTATAAACTTGCACCTTGATTCTTGCATCAATATACCTGCACCAATTTTAAAAAAAAAAAATCGATTAAAAGAAATTACAAACCCAGAAATTCAAACCCAGATATCGATTAAAATAACAAAAAAATCCAGATAATAAAAAATAATTTAAATCGGTTAAAATAAATCCAGAAAATAACCCAGAAATCGATTAAAATAACAAAAAATTTAAATTGATTAAAATAACAAAAAAATCGATACAAATAAAAAAATGATTAAAATAAGTTAAAAATCCCAGAAAATAAAAAAAAATCAAATTAAAATAAGTTTTAAAAAATAACAAACCAGAAAATTGAAATCAGTTAAAAACCCAGAAATTAAAAAAAAAACCGAATTAAAATCGATTATAATAAAAAATAAACCGCTTAAAAATCGATTAAAATAAAAAAAAAATCGATTAAAACAAAAAAAAAATCGATTAATATAATTAAGCTTCGAGAAAAAAAAAATTCCAACCCAGAAATTCAAACCCAGAAAAAAATTAAAATGGAACAAAACCAAAAAAAAAATTGAAATCGAAAAAAACCCAGACATCGAAAAAACCCCAGAAATCAAAAAAATTGAAATCGAAAAAACCCAGAAAAATAATTGAAATCGAAAAAAAAAATCATAATCGAAAAACAAAAATCAAAATTGAAAAACAAAAATCAAAATCGAAAAAAAAAACAAAATCAAAAAACAAAAAACCCTGAAATTGAAATCGAACGGTCTTGGTGTTGCATGTTGCTGGTCTTCAAATGAAAAAAAGAAAGAAAGGAGAAGGAGATGAGGGAGAAGGATATCGAGAAAGAGAAATCTCAGGAGGAGAAAGAGATTGAGAACGAAAGAGAAGGAGAGGAGAGAGAAAGAGGAGGAGAGAGAAAGAGGAGGAGATTGTGAGTTAGAGTTTTCTAGGGTTGAGGGGGTTATAAAGCTAAGGGTCGTTTTTTTATTAAATAATGGCACCGGTTCAAATCGGTGGGCTTTATTTTTTTCCACCGGTTTGAAGTGAACCGGTGTCATATGTTTTGGTTCATTAAGCCGCCATTTAAGGCCATTTTTGCCACCGGTTTGGACTGAACCGGTGGCAATTAGGGGGTGCCTTTTTTACTTTTTCTACTAGTGAAAGAAGAATTGGATTTGCGTTGGAAAAGATAGGCAGAACTTGCAGAGGCTATAACTCTTTTGATATAACTCCGAATTGGGTGATTCTAAGCCTAACCTCAAGGATTTTTTCGAGAGGAACAATTTTTGTGAAACGTCAATTCCCCAAAACCGACTATAAGTGCCCGAAAATTGGCTTCAAAGTTAAACGGGATGATTTGTGTAAAATTGAGGAGAAGAAAAGAAGATAATTGGTGTGAAGAATGTGAGAGGTATGAAGGGGTATTTATAGGCTAGTTCATGCAAGAATTATGGTAGGAAAATGTAGGAGGAATTATGTTAAGTAGGGTTTAAGGGATTACTTGGAGAAGTGAGTAAAGATTTAAGGAAAGTTTTGATATTAAAGAGATTGTATATAATTGAATATGGAAGGTATGCATGTCATAAAAAATTAATATGGTAAGAGGGATTACTTGGAGAATAATCAAGGAGAATGAATGGCATAAAAATAAGAGGATTAGATATTAAAAAGATGGAGAATTAGAATTTAGGAAAAATTAGAGATTTTAAGGAGATAATACAAATTACCAAAACAATTTTCCTAGAATCCACTTGGGGTGGCCAAAAATTTTGAGCTTTCCTAAGCTCATATTTTCAGCCCTCCTCTTTAGTATTTAGGAAATTATTTTTCTAGTTTTAAGGAATTAAAAATAATTATGTAAATAATATTTGTTGTATAAAATAATTAATTAATAAAATACCAATTATTCACCAAATAATTTAACTAATAAACTCAGATTTGCACACTAGGAAATCCGAAATTATTAGTCCATTAAATGGGATTTTCAGACCTTATTAAAATAATAATAAAATATAGCTTTTGCCTTAATTAAAATATCCAAAATATATAAATAATCCGGTTTTTAAAATAAAATAAATGGATAATAAATCTTATCCATAATAATAATTTGTTTTTAAAATACTTTTGGCTCCAAAATTCAAATATCATTTTGGCTCCAAGATTTAAATAGTAAGTTGAATTATTAAAATACCCTTTTTAGAAAATAATAATTAATTAATTAATTAGGAACATACGTATGAAAATACGGGGTATTACAGTCTACCCCCTCTCTGAAGACTCTTCTTGTCAAAGGAGGTAGTGCAGAGAAGACTCCTCCCCGAAACGAAGTTCATGGGGGAGGAGGAGGTTAGCCAACAAATTCTTGAGCCAACAGTTGAAGCTCAGGGTGATCTAGAGATTGTGCTTTCACCTCGGCACACAGCTAATTCTTTCTCGGCTGAGATTCAACTTCAAGCTGAGAAACTGGGGCCCTTGGCCAGGGGGGAGAAAGACGATGAAGACGTGGAGATTCTACCTGAACCTCCACGCATTTTTATAGTTAAAGAGTTTTAGGAAACTGCTAAGGAACAAAGGGCTGCTGAACAGCGCAGGACTTACATGCCCACTTCCTCAGCAGATGGCTCCTTCGGCACCTTCCATTTTTCGGATATGGAATTTGGCTCTATCCCAACAGTGCCCCTGCTTCAGCGCGTTCGGCTTGTCCTGGACGAGTGGCGCCCGCATTCCTTCTCCTATTTCGACGATCCTGCCAATGTCTCTGAGTTGGACAGGCTCCTGAAGTTTCAAATAGGGTGCCTGACCCTTTCCTTGATAGCCAAAGGCTTCTGATACAAGTAACTCTGTCGGCCTTTCATTCTCAGACTTGATTTTATCATTTTCATTTCATTTTTTTTCACTTTCCTTGCTTTTTGCAGCTATCACAGAATCATTTAGTGGCCATTTCCCTGCGTGATGAGCTGGAGGCTAAGCTGGAAGCAGCTGATAAATGGAAGGCTGAAGCTGAAGCTCAAGAAAAGAGGGTGAATGTTGCCTTCGATATTTTATGCAAAGAGATAGAGAAGGATGTCCTCCCAGCCTTTGATGGAGGAGAAAAACTGCTCAATGAGTACGGGGCAGTTGACATTCCAACTTTCTAGGCTCGAATTGAGCAAAATATTGAGGCTGAGGTGGACTCTCGGATGGCCAGCCGAGAAGCGAGACTTGAGCAGAAAATTAAAAGTTTGGAGGCAGACGTAACGCGTCTGGACCAGGCTGTTGCAAATAGAGATAATCAACTCTTGAATGCTCAACTCGCCGCTGAGGCCAAAGACAAGTGGCTGCAAGAGATGGAAGACCAGCTGAAGGAGAAAGAGACAAAACTGTCTCAATTAAGCTGCGACTGCAGTAGGCCTTGTCCAAAGGGACGAGGCCGCTAAGGTTCAGCTCCAACTCGATGAGGCAAATAAAAAAGCAGCTTGCTGATGCTCAGGAAAAGCTGCAGGCCAAAATTTATAATCAGGAGGAGTATAACCAGGGCTACAACATTGGCTACAAGGTGGCTTGGCGCCTTGCTATTCATGTCAACCTTGAGATAAATTAGGACCAAGCTGAGAAATGGGCCATGGCCAAAGATGATTATTATATAAGAACTGCCCACCCATCTGAGAGCGAGTTCGTGGTTTCCTGGGATGCTAAGTTGGCCAAAATGGCATCTAAAGCTACTGAGAAGGAGAAAGAAGCTGAGGCCCAGAAAAAGAAAGAAGTTGAGAAGACTCCAACTCATGCTGCCTCGTCCTCAACTGGCACTATGGGGCCCCATTGATTCCCGCTTAGCACAACCAGATATTCCTGAAGCATAGGAACTCGGGCATCCATCCTCAGAGTCTTGCGGATCAACGTGCACTTAACTTTAGACTTGCTGCAATCTCACTTCAGCCTTTTTTGCGTTAGATGTTTTTTGCTTCAGCTTGCCTCATTGAACAAACTTTTAACCTTGTTTTTGTTTATAGTTGTACTTGATTCGATAGCTGTAATTTTCCGCTTGTGGGCGACTCCCGACGTTATTTCTATGTTCTAAAACATTCGATTTGTTTGTAGCTTGAAATTCGAGCATACTTTTCATGAATCTATTGCTTTTCACTCAATTGCCTTACTTTAAACTTTGTTCATTTTGCTTTTATGGTTTTTCAAAAAATTTTACAAAAATCTTCTAAGTAAAAAACTTCGGCTTAGGAAATTTTAGCTAAGTATACTTTGTGCTTGTACACTTGTTGCCCCCCTCTAGGAATCTGAAAAAGCTATGTTCAGATTTCTAAAATGACTGCTTTCCCTTTTTGGACTCACACGAAGCTCTTTAATGTTAACAATATTTTTAATACTTGTGCAATTTTTCTGTGTTTTTGTCAATCCGAGAAAAAAGATATCTGAGACACAAGGCTAATTTAAGGCACACTATAGTTTATGCCAAGCACACATGTTGTATATATACTTAGCTTTTGAAAACTTTTATCTATTGTGGCAATCTGTGCCTTTATTTCCCCTAACCTTTACTGGAGCTAATTTTCTATGGCAATGTGTGCCTTTTGATGTAGTTAATATAAACACTCATAATTTTCTATGGCAATGTGTGCCTTTTGATGTAGTTAACAATATTACAGCCAAAAATTTAATAATCAAATCATTAACAAGATCACCCCCATCAGATTCTTCTTCTGTGTATTATCCCCAAAACCAGTAGCCAAAACTGCATCACTCTCCACTTTTGCCTTCAACAATGTTATTTTTCACATCTTCCTTACTTGTACCATCACCTTAACCCTTATCAGCAACCACAACATCTTCACCAAGTTCTGTCTTCAGCTTTTTGGTCTTCTCTGACTGCACCATAGGCACAAACTCGTCAACATGGCTTGCAATATTCTTTCGAATTCTTTTCCCTTCACCAAAGCTCCTGATTTCCAAAATCTCATTTGATAGCTCATCGAATTTCCTCTTTAACTTGGTAACCCTCTTTAATTACCTACGTCAAAATGAATGGTCATTGCATCAGATAATTTTCCCTGTAAATTATCTTCCCTAAGCTCTAGAAGTCGAAGTCTAGCTTCAATATCGCGTTTCTGGACTGCTGAATATTCATCCCCATTTCCTGCCATATTCAATTCTAAACTAAAACAAGAAGCAAAACTGTGAAAAAAACAAATTCAAATTATTTTGAGGCTACAACACAGCTATCTCAATCAAAGTAAACTAAGCTAATTTACAAGATTACTCTTGACATGAAATCCTAAAAAATTACAATTCCAATATATAGCCTCTTCACTTTTATACCGAATAGACTTCTTTGTAATACCCCGTATTTTTTAAGCCATTTACTAACTATTAATTATGGATTTTTCCGAAATATTTTATTATACAAAAAATATTTATTTAAGTCCATATATGATTTTACAAAAATATAATTTTATTACACGTTGTAATTATATGAGTCAACTCAAAGTTGTCGGAATTTCAGCCTTCAGTATTTTACTTCCGAGTCAAACTACCAAGTACCAAACTATTCCTCCTCCCGTAATCAAGGTCAACCCTTACTACTCATATCCACAACATTTATTAGGTCGACTGCATTTATTGGGTCAGCAGCATTTATTGGGTCAGCTGCATTTATTAGGCCAGCAGCATTTATTAGGTTGGCCACATTAATTGGGTTGGCAGCATTTATGAAGTCGGTTGCAATAGTGCCTGAGTTGGGGCTATATATAGCCATGAAACATGAGCTATTCCATCACACCTCCTACCTCTCTTCTTACTTTCCTTCTCCTTTCTCCTTCCTCCTCCATTTTCACCTTCTTTTTAAACTTTCATTTTGTAGTCTTGAGCTCCTCATGAGCACCTCCTCGCCGCCACCCTATTACCACCATTCGGCCACCACCTTGCCGCCACCTGCTTCCTTGCGTTGCACCGTAAGTAAGCCATATATTTCTCATTTTAGTACTACTATTAAGTACTAGTAATACTACTACTACTATTACTCTCAACTTCTACTACTACTATTACTACTACTACTACTAAGCACTAGTAGTACTACTACTACAACTACATCTACGTATTACTACTACTTCCTATATTATTATTATTATTATTATTATTATTATTATTATTATTATTATTATTATTATTATTATTATGAATTATTAAAGATTATTTTATAAATACAAGTGTTAATTTTATAAAAGAGTTATAATAATAAGTTGTTCATGCACAACTAGTCAAAGTCGATAGTCTAAGTCCTTGTATCTATGGGTTGAAAAGTATTTGATTAGGATTATTGGTTTGTTGTAGGAGGTATTTCCGGTTCGTAACTAGGAACCCCGTGTTTGTTTTGCAAAGATCAAGATACGTACACGTGGCTAGATCTTTTAAAAAGTGACTTTTATATGCAACGTGATTTATATGTTAAGCGATTTCGAACCATGTTTAAATGATTATTGTGAAATATATTTTGGTGAAACATGTTTTAAGTGTTTGATTTCAAATGTTTAAATATTTCATATGGTTGATTATAAACTTGTACTGATATTCAAGATTTTTTAAAAAGGAAGTTTTATTGTTTAAATTATCCCGAGTGTGGGATATTGGAAAGTTTATTTAACAGGATTTACTCCTTGGATCTTTGGATTTTTAACTCCCACTATGCGGAGTAAGTTGAAGACTATGGACTTTGTATGACCTAGTCTTTCCCCTTGATAGCACTATGTAAAGGAGTTACTAGCTTGGGGGGTGTGCACACTTAGATAGTAAAATGATTTACGAAAATAAGGATTGATCCATCCTATTCGGAATTATCTTTGGAAAGTTGGTTGTTTCGAAAATTGGTTCTTTTGACAATTTTTTATACATGAATTTCTATTCATGAATGGTTTGGATAAATTATGATTTATTTAAGTTAAATCTCTTTGAAAACATGTTTAATTAATTAAATTGATTTTACATGACTAGCATTTGTATGTACTTAGCATTTTGGCTAATACGTATTTGTTTTGTTTTGGCTTGGCCCTACTTATCATTCTGATGAGTAGATAGATGATGGCGATCGGACAACGTGAACTATGTGCTGCATTGGGAACGATGGGCGGTGATCACCTAGTTTAATTTAGTAAACATAGTATTAGTGGTGTAGCTACTTTGAAAGTGTATCAAACTATTATTATTACTATTATTATTAATGAAAGTTAAGTACTATTTTCCGCTGCAAAACTCTGTTAAGCCTTACGTAATCACGTGGCGGTAATACTCTCATGTTACTCCCTAAAGTTGGATTATTATTGTAAATATTAGAGAGTAATTTGGGGTTGTTACTGGACTGCTGAATATTCATCCCCATTTCCTGCCATATTCAATTCTAAACTAAAACAAGAAGCAAAACTGTGAAAAAAACAAATTCAGATTATTTTGAGGCTACAACACAGCTATCTCAATCAAAGTAAACTAAGCTAATTTACAAGATTACTCTTGACATGAAATCCTAAAAAATTACAATTCCAATATATAGCCTCTTCACTTTTATACTAAATAGACTTCTTGCTCTCTAAAAGGTAAACTATCTTACTAAAAAGAGAATAGAGAAAGATAAGGGCTAGGAAAAATTTAACATACTATTACTCAACAACAATGAAAACCATATAGATAATGACCTTGCAAAAACTCTTTCTCAATGTGGCATTTTAATAAACAACTTTACTTTGACACACAAAACACTTCAATGCTCATTGTCCATGAGACAATGACTTGCTACATAAATACTTTATACCTACATTTATCACATAGTAGAAATTAGGAAAATTTCACATTTGCTACCAGGGAAAGGACCCTAATTCACATTTGCTACCCCTTTAATTTTTTATTTTATTTTACTACCACCCAAATCCCAAAATTTTAGATATCACTACCATTTGACGGATGTCGTTACTATTTCCGTTAGTGAAGCCCAACCACCGTCCAACCACCTCACCGCCACCGCTCCATCTTCAACCACCCTCATTGCCACCATCCAACCTCCATTTCCCATTAACGTCGGCGCCCAAAGAATCCCACGGCAGCCGCGAAACTCCACCAGCAGCCCACCTCCTTCCCAAACGCCACCAACACCTTCCCACCTTCACACAACCACCAAGAACGAACCCCTTTCCCAGCCCGGTTCCAGCGAACACCTTCACACAACCACGAATCAAAAACGGCCCCATTCCCAGCCCCATTCCAGCTCGAACCCTATTCACCCATCAGCGCGGAGGTTCTCCAGCCAGCCATAAATTAAATCGCAAACCCTAGCCACCCGATCAACCACCAACCCTCACGAGAAAACCAATCAGCCCCCTTTAATTCGTTTTTCGTGGTTTTGGGGTGGTGGTTTAGGGTTAGGGGAGGCCGAAAACGCGGTAAAGGAAGGGGGGGTCGATTCGGTGGAGGGAACGGGGTTGGGGGAGGATTCCGGGGGTGGTTTTGGTTTCGGTTCGGGGTGGTTGGTCGGGGCAGCGAGAACGGGAAAAGGGGAGGGGGGGTTCGCGTTGGCTGCGTAGGGGTGGGGGAAAGGGAGGGGGTGGGCACGCGCCGGCGCCGGCTGAAGTTCTGGGCGCCGGCCGCCGGCAGGGGGGGAGGACAGGGGGTGGCAGGGGAGGGGGAGGGTGGCAGGGGAGGGGGAGGGGGAGGGGGAGGGTGGTTTATTTTATTT
This sequence comes from Chenopodium album, assembly GCF_948465745.1. NCBI lineage: Eukaryota > Viridiplantae > Streptophyta > Magnoliopsida > Caryophyllales > Amaranthaceae > Chenopodium > Chenopodium album. The sequence goes on from NC_137834.1 coordinate 82,189,424, forward strand.
ATTTTAATTATTTTTAATTTTTTAATTTATTTTTTATTTTTTTTAATAAACTTAACGGAAATCGTAACGGATTCCGTTAAGTGGTAGTGATTTTTAAAAAACTCTAATTTAGGTGGTAGTAAAATAAAATAAAAAATTAAAGGGGTAGCAAATGTGAATTAGGGTCCTTTCCCTGGTAGTAAATGTGAAATTTTCCTAGAAATTAACCATATTCTTATTTTCTTTTTACTACCAAAGACCATCAAGTCTCCACCACTTATATTAAAGAATACATGATTCTTTTTTAAGATATAATAATCATTATTATTATACATGATCATCAAGTCTCCACCCTTATCAATCGTTCAAGTGTGCCATCGGAATTTAGCTTGACCTTGTACACCCATCGGCATTAGCACTCCGTACACACTTAACAGTAACACCAAATTGATTTTTAACCATAGCAAAGAAAGAACAGAAAGAATAATAAATTTCAGTTTTATCATTCAGCAAATAAACCCAAACACCTCGTGAAAAATCATCCACTATAGTTAAAAAATAATATAATGAGCACCATAAGTAGAAGTTGTCTTATATGATCCCCACAAATCACAATGTATCATTTCAAGAATACGACTATCACTATCAGGAAAACTGGCTCGGGTTTGTTTAGCTAGAGGACAAATTTCACATTCTTTATGTAAATACTTAGTGGCAGTACTGCCTCGAATAGCAGGAGGCAATTTGACAATTTTCTCCGACGGATGCCCCAAACGACGATGCCACAACTCAAATGTAGAAATCTTCGGACCCGTGAGTGCACATACTTTTGAGATACATCGGAAATAATATAGTCCATCTATTCGTTCATCGCTTCCAATTAAGCTCCCCGAGGATTGATCCTGTATGGCACAAAGAGAATTAGTGAATCGGACAAAGCAATTAAAATCATCAATCAGCTTAGATACCGAAATCAAATTGCAATTCAATTACGGAACAAAAAGAACATGTTCAAGAGTAATGCCATCCGCCAAGAAAACACGACCCTCTTTAGTAGCCATGACCTTAGCACCATCGAGAAGACCAACGGGACAAAAAATAATACAGTGAGCATCGTGTAAAAATGTCTCATTGTTGGTAACATGATGGGATGAACTGGTGTTTATAATCCATGACGATGATAGATAAGCGTCATTAGTTAGGCCGTAGGATTATTAGCGGAAATAGAATACAGAGGCATACTAGAGAAGGCAGTAACCGCGGGGATACCCCGCGGTCTGACTATAGCTGCGAAGATGGTGCAGCAATCGGGGGATGTCCCCGCGGCCTGGCAGAGGGTGCGACGCGGAGGCTGCAGTAGGTAGAGCAGTAGTAGGCAGATTAGCAGTAGGTAGAGCGGTAGTAGGCAGAGAATAAGAAAGCAACCACCATAATCGCGACCTATACGATTGCAATGAGTACTAAATAAACCCGACTTTTGACGTCACTTGGACTGAAAATGTTCAGTGGGCAGAGTATCATGGTGGCCGAATGCAGTAGAAGGGGAAACAATGGTGTCATTCGCCATTGTTAATCAAGTAGTAGGAGAGTAGAAGAACAATAGAAACCCCACGAACTTAGCACGGCAGAGCGTGAAATTAAATTAGAAAATATCCCAAATTAGAAGAAATTGAATAGTAGTGCACACAACACTAATCACGAAGCAACCAAAAAAATAAATTAGAAGAAATTGAATTGGGGATTATCCTAAATTCAAACCAATTTTTTTTTTATTTTTTTTAATAGTGAAATTGATGGTAGAAATTGATTGTAGGGATTAGAATGTAAAATGTAGAAATTGATTTTAGGGATTAGATTGATTTTGGCTCCGATACCATGTCAAATTAGAGAGAGTAAAGAGAATAGAGAGTTGTATTTCGTATTAGCGTATACACAAGTATATATATACAACCTAAGAGATTAGGGCTCAAAACTTAACAACGGCCCATTAGCTATACATATTATATGGCCTAACAACAGACAAACATGAATTCCACTATTTTCCATCAACAATTTCAAGGGGTGCCCTTGAATTTGAACTCTCAATCTGGTTCCAACCTTACTAAATCTGATGAATTGGGTTTATTAAAGAGGCCTTTGTTTGATGCTTAGTCAATGGGTATGGCAAGAAATAATAAGAACAATGGAAGTAGTAAACTTTCATTGTCCTCATCAAATGGAGGCTATTCCAATGTTATTGATGATGAAATGTGCCAAATTCATATGGGCCTTAGCCTTATTGTTTCATGGGTTTGTTCTGCCACCACACCTGGTGGTCCATTGGCCGAAGTTCTGCGGTCGAGTAATTTGGCATTGTCTGATGTTAGTGAGGTGGAGTTTGTCACTCCACCGGCGACTACGATCTCATCGCCTTTCGGGGTTCTGCAGAAAACTCTTGCTACTTTTTCTGATAGCAGTGAGCAATAATAGTCCTACTACTACTACATGCCACAGCTCCAAGGCAAACTCTGATATGCAATTCCACTAGTTGAACTAGTATGTTTGTTTTTCTGTTGAAGCGCCTTTTGAGTTGTTTAAAGGTTTCAAGTGGACTGGAATCCAAGATTAGCTGGATGTTTTTTTATAGCTAATCAGCTGGAAATTTTGTATGCTCTTTTAATTACATTTGTTCTTGATGTATTTTAACGTGTATGAATTTCAACTATGTAGTACTTGGTGTTCTGTTGCAGGAAGTGCAGAAGTATTAGATATTTTGAGTTTAAAAGAGTTCAAATATTGTTAACTATTTCTTGTTATTTTGCTGTAAAATGTCTGAAAACTCCTGCATCTCTAGAATTAAACTGAAGTAGTGAGTATATATCCAGACTTAAAATTACATTAGCCTATGAAGTTCTACTTAAACTTCAATGAAACACTAGATAAAACAAACTACCAATCAAATATACAAGAATTTATCTCTGCGCCCTTTGAGTATTTCTGCAAGATGGTGAAGCTACCTCGTTCGATGATCCAAAAAATAAGCGCGTTTTTTGGAATTCCTATCCCTTCTCTCTCTGGTGTGGAAGGCCTTTGTTCTCTAGGCACACTTGGTGATCTAATTCAAGCCTTAGCAGATGATGTGTCTTCCATGTAACTCGACACTGCAGTGTTATTTCTGTAAGAGCAACTCAAGCACGGTGCCTGGGACTTTAAGTAGATTGGTTCCTGTTGTCTCATGCAACGGGGGCTAGTAGAATGAACTCATAAATGTTTGAGTTTGGGCTGGTATGGTTTGATGGGTGTTTGGAAAGACGAATAGGGACTTAATTTGATCTGCTGTTAAGGATTTTCCCCCTGATTTTGAGAAAACTTGACTTGCGATTTGCATTTTCTACTTGATGTAATTTGATGGGAAGTCTTTGATCACAAGAGTACCTTCCTGGTCTTTCCCATAGAATCGTTTCCCTCCAATCCACATCTCCATCTAGTTTTTCGTCAGAATCACATTCCATAGCCAAACTGCAATATAAGACAAACTCCAATTTCAAATTGCCAACTTCTATAATAGAATTCACTTAATCACTCCTATTTCAGATACCAAACTGAGAGAACTTACAACTGAGCATGCATCAATATAAACATATTAATGGTTACCAAAATAGAATGTGAATGTCGGGAAAGAAGCAGAAAATTTGTATTATGCAGTCTATTCAAAATGAGAGGGGGGAGGGGAGGGGAGGGGAAGGTATTAACAATTCATACTCAATAGCAGATGCAACAAAGGTAAAAAGATTCCAACACTTATCACTACAGATCAAGAACATATATACCTTCAGCAGAATTCACTTAAATCAACAATTAGAACAAAGGATCAAAGTTAACAAGCAATTTTTAGCAATGAAAGAAATCCAATTTCAAATTGACAACTTCTCCACCAGAAATCACTTTACTCGATCACTCCTATTTCAATTCAACAACTACAACTACAACACATACACTATCCAACCCCCCCCCCCCCCCAATTACAGAGCATTTCAATAATTTAGACCCTTCCCAATTTCCATTTGCTTCACCCCATTCCAATTCCATATTCGATTATTTAGAAGAACATTCAATAAAATAAACAACATATTACCCACCTAATATCTGTATTTTAACCCAGAACAAGCATTGTTGGAGTCTAGGTAAAGAACTCCAAATAAAATGTGCTTCAAAAGAATTAATTTCCCATTTGTCAAAGATTGCATTGTATAAATTGGTTCCTAAAATTAAGTTGGTTCCTTGAAATATGCTCAATTAGTCAGTCGTTTTGGGCTTAATTGGGGGATTTAGATGTTAACCATTTTTTGGTCTAAATTGGTGACGAACTTCGTTGTACCTTATTCACTCTCATTCGTAACCAGATTCGTTATATCTAGTTCATATTCATATACTATATAAACATCTCCTTTTGTCCCTTTCCGAACACAGAAAAAAAGGGAATTTATCCTCTCTTACAATTATTCTTCATGACCTCCTTTTCTATTGAGCATTGTTCGAAGGTGTTTTCAATCTAACTCTCCGTAGTACACCGAAGAGTTGGAGTCGTGTAACCTTAAATGTCGATTGCTAAGAGTCTGTGTGTACCTGTGCGGGGCAAATTCGACTTTAGGGCAGTGATCTATTGTCACGCCACGACATTTTCTAGATAAGTCATTTAATTATCTTAATTGCTATTAGCATATTTCCTACAAGCATATCTTTAACAATTGCAACAAACGACATCAATAATTCACAAAATTAATAGCAATTATAGGGTTTGCAAAAGGGTTTTCAAGATAAGAAAATTTACCAATTCAGCTATACCACTTTCAGATCTATGCACCAAGTACGCTCACGACATCAAATTCGTATCTCGCTATCTCAAACTCTGACTAAAATGGAGTAGAGAAAGAGGAGAGCTTGTTGATCGTGTTGTCAATTCCTCAACGACGGGGTGAAGCAGAGCTTGTGATTCCCAAAGTCAAGACAAAACGGGATTGAAATTGACCGTTAACCATTCTCTAACGTCTAGAGTTAAGTGTCACGTCAGCTAAAAAGCACGAAAACAATAAAATACTAGATGAAACCCGTGCGATCCATGGTTTGTTAATTTTTAAATAACTTTTTATATATTTTTTTATGTGCTAAAATTTGTTATATATTTAGATAAAATTCCTGATATCAAAAGATATTATTTTATATTTAATTAATTTAAACTGGAAAATCTCATTCGCTAATTTTTCTTACGTGTCATTTAAATTATTTAATTCTAAAATAAATTAATAATCTCGTATTTAATTGGCTACCACTAAAATGTATTATCTTACGTGGCGCACTGAAAAAATTAAATCCTACGTGACTTTCTGAAACTCGAGGAAAAACACCCCTTATATATATATATATATATATATATATATATATATATATATTAGATTGAAAGATGCTTAATAATATTGAAAATGCCATCATATTAACGAAAAACGTTTATATGCCATATTAACTCGTAAGTCGAATGAAGATAATTCCAATATGGAAAACAATGTGATGAATGAAGATAATTATATTCCAATATGGAAAAGGATGTGATTATGGAACAAAATCTGGAGGATTTGGAGGAGAATAATTTTGGAAAAGATTCTCATGTGGATCTAGTGAATGATAGAATTTTGAATAATAATAATATCCTTGGAAATAATTTTAATCAGAATAGTGGAAATACTATCTTGCCTAATTTAAGTAAAAAAATATGAAAATATAATAGACTGCCTTTGACTTCCAAGAATAAGTTCACTATTGCTTCGAAGTCAAATTTTAAGAAATCAAACTCAGCTTCTCCGTACTCTAAATTAATTGGAGCTAGGGGTAAGGAAAACCGTCTGCAGTCGAACCTTGAGGGCTCTCAGCATGTTCCCAAATCAAGTGCCTATGACGATGGAGTTGAGAATCCCTCCGAGCTTCGAGATGTTCGTGGATTACCAAACGGAGGGACCTTACTTGATAGTGGTACACCCATTGGCGAACAAGGCAACAATTTAATTGGACACCTATGTTCAACCGGAGCACAACCCTCCAAGCATGATGGCGAATTTTACCCCGCCAATGGAGACAGAGGGGCCAATGAAGGCACTTCGACAAGCTTTCCTAAGCTTGATGTCTAACGTTCCTCTGAACATGTGTGATATGTACCTTAATTTTCCAAATTTTAATATGTCTATTAAAATTTTGTGTTGGAATGTAAAAGGTGTTGGGAATAAATTGTCTATCATTAAGGAACTTGGTAGAATTAATGATCCGGCAATATTAGTGTTAGTTGAGACTCATATGAGTGGTGACAATGCTCAGCAAATTTGCAATAAAATTGGTTTCTCAGGTCAGCGTCGAGTAGAAGCTCAAGGATTTAGTGGTGGGATTTGGTTATTCTGGAGGATGGAAAAAATTGCGGTGACAGTGTATGGAGAGCATTCTCAACATCTTACTGTTGAACTTAAAAAAGATGGTGGAGACCCTTGGCTGTTCTCTGCTATTTACGCTAGTCCTGGAAGTAGTTTGAGGAATGATCTGTGGCGGAGTTGGAAAAAATCAAGGATGCTTACTCGGGACCTTGGTTATTAGCAGGTGATTTTAATGAGACTTCGAGTATGGATGAAAGAAACGGTGTTGGTGGATCCGAAATGTAGAGGAGATGTAGGGACTATGCAAATTGGATTGAAAACACGGAATTAATTGACCTTGGATGCTCGGGCCCAGCTCATGCCTGGTTTCGAGGTTTGTCTCAAGAGACCTTCAAATCAGCTCGGCTCGATAGAGGGTTAGTGAATGAAGCCCAGAGATTAAGGTTCGATGAAGGGGCAGTTCGCAATCTGCCAAAATCAGCCTCCGATTACTGTCCAATCCTAATTAGTACTTCGAGTTTTGCACCTATCCCAAAGATACTAAGACCTTTTCGGTTCCAAGCATCCTGGCTTACACATGAGAAATTTGAGAAATTTGTGTACTCGAACTGGAGGAGTGATGCCCATGTTGTTCCATTTTTGAAAGATCGAATTTGCTGATAAATTGGATAGATGGAATAAGGAAGAGTTCTACAATATTTTTAGAAAAAAATCTGAATTATGGGCTCGCCTTGAAGGAATCCAATCTGAGTTGTTGAAGGGTGGTAACCCGTACCTTATAACCCTTGAGAATCAACTGCGCCAACAGATGGAAGAGGTTCTAAATGCTGAAGAACTTCTCTGGTTTCATAAATCAAGAGCTGATTCGATATGTGATGGTGATCGGAATACACGTTACTTCCACCTTTCGACAGTCATTAGAAGAAGAAAAAATAGGATTGAAACTCTTAAAGGCAGTGATGGCGAATGGAAAACTGATCCAAGTGAAGTCCAAGGTTTGATCCTCGAGTACTAGAAAGGCCTATTCTAGGAAGAACAACAAGCTCGAGAACAAGTGCAGCTCCTTCATGATTATTTTCCAGAAATTTCATTGTCGAGCATGGAGACTTTGTCAAGGCCTTTTAGTGCTAGTGAAGTGCAATTAGCACTAAAAAGTATGAAACCATATAAAGCACCTGGACCGGATGGTTTTCAACCGATATTTTATCAGAAATTTTGGGATCTTGTGAGCCCTAATCTTGTGAAATTGGTGAAGAATGTGTTGGAAGCTAAGGTCGTGAGTGTCCTGATGGGTTGAATGATGCTTTCCTAGTGTTAATTCCTAAAATTGATTCTCCAGAGAAAGCGAATCAATTCAGGCCGATTGGACTTTGTAACATAACCTAAAAGATTGTGACAAAAGTCATTGTTAATCGGCTCAAGCCCGTACTCCTTACTCTAATTTCCCCTACTCAGTGCAGTTTTGTTCCAAGGACGCAAATAACTGAAAATATAATTATTGTCCAAGAAATGCTCCATAGTATGAGACACAAGCAAGCTAAAGTGGGATATATCGCAGTGAAAATAGATTTTAAAAAAGCCTATATAAGTATTAGATGGAGTTTCATAAGGGACTCACTTTTGGAGCTTCGACTACCTCAATTGATGGTCGACTTGACTATACAATGCATCACCTCAGCGAAGTTGAAAATTTTGTGGAATGGAGAACCCATGGAAGCGTTCATGCCAACTCATGGAATTAGACAAGGAGACCCCCTTTCACCGTACATTTATGTAATTTGTATGGAGATATTGGCACATTTGATTGATAGAGAGGTGAGGTTAGGAGGGTGGAAACCAATTCGTGCAAGTCGAAATGGGCCATCGGTTTCAAACTTAGCCTTGGCCGATGATCTAATTTTATTTTGTGAAGCCTCGACAGAGCAAGCGCAGATTATGAAACATTGCTTGGATCAATTTTGTATAGCCTCTGGGAGTAAGGTTAGTATTGAAAAATCAAAGATTTATTTTTCAAATAATACTAACTTCGACACAAGGGATAGAGTGTGTGAATGTCTGGGCATGGATCAAACTGAGGAATTCGGAAAATACTTAGAAGTTCCCACAATCAATGGTCGTACCTCTAAGCAAGAGTATCAATATTTGGTTGAAAAAATCAATGGAAAACTAGCGGGCTGGAAGACCAAGACTCTATCAATAGCTGTTTGATCAACACTAGTACAGTCCACCTTGAGTACGATTCCCTCGTATACAATGCAATCGATAAAGTTGCCTAGATCAACCTGTGATATAATCGACAGGAAGAATAGGAACTTTCTATGGGGTGAAAGTGAAGGCAAGAGAAAGGTGCATCTGATTTTGTGGCAGAACATCACTCGTCCAAAAGCTGAAGGTGGGCTGGGATTTAATTCGATGAGGGATGCCAATAAAGCATTCCTTGTTAAGTTGGGTTGGCATTTGTTAGCTGAACCCAATGCATTGTGATCAAGAGTTGTAAGAGCTAAATATTGCAACAATCGTTGTGACCTTGACATGTTCAAGGACAAAGTGAATGCCTCTAGTACTTGGAAAAGTATTATGAGCAGTGTGGACATAGTAAGGAAGGGAATGAATATGGTTGTCGGGAATTACTCTCGAACTTTTTTCTGGCATCATAGATGGGCTACCTCACAACCTCTATTGGAGTTTGTGAACAGAGAACCTCCGCTACAAGTGCAGGACATGACAGTTAAGGAAATGTGGGTGTAGACACCTAAAAATGTCTCCCCAAAACCAAACCCGATGATAAATAACCTTTCACCGCCACTGTTGGTCGGGTTTAGTATTTAATCCCGAGAGTGCTTAAAAAATCGTATTTTATTAAATTCTTATTTTTGAAAGGTCCATGGATTAGTCTTGGTATTTGGTAAAAGCATAGTTTTAATTTTAGCCCAAGCTTGTTAATTAATTTTAAGCCCAAACCTTTTTATTTTATTATTTTATTATTTATTTTTGGCCCAAATATTTTATTTATTTTTATTTCATTATTTTCTTATTTTAGCCCGAATAATAAAAGTCAGGAAAAAGCCCGAAATTATCAATCGGCACTTAAAAAGCCGAAAGAAATTAGGGTTAAAAATGAATTTAGACGGAAAAATGGACTGGAACTGACCGTGTCACGGTACAGCCTGACCGTGTCACGGGAACCCTTCCCGTCTGACGGTGGGACTTCCCGTGACACGGGAGGTCTGTCGTGACACGGGATGTTCCGTGTCCTTTCCGCGTAAACCCTTAACGCGTTTTTCATTCCGTTTTCAGAAAATTTCCCGCGTCACTCCAAAATTGATCGTGTCACGGGAAAGTATACCGTCTGACGGTACAGTCTGACCGTGTCACGGGATACTTTTTTAGGGTTTTTATCATTTTAGGGTTCCGTGTGCTCCCTCAGCACATTTCCCTATAATAACCCCCTCATTTCTGATGTACGGGGCAACCAGAATTTTATTATTCTTATTTTCTCTCTTCTATGCTATTAATCTAAACCCTAGCCTACCCTTTTCACTTCAAAATTCCTTCTTCAAGCACTCAAAGGAGTCCATATTTTACTCGAGGTTCTGTCCTTAAGCCAAGGTGTGCATTAATTTTAAACCAATTTAGTTAAATAATAGTTTGGAGCGAATTGAATTATTGTTTGTATGCCTTTGAGATCACAAGAATGCTTTTCAATATAAGAATCGAGGAGAGGCCAATACGGGCGAATGTGACTCCATGACTCACTTCGTACCATCATCCCCGATCCTCCTTTCGTGGTTCCGAACCATATGGAGTTAGTAATCTCATGGATTATGAATGGGGTGTAACCTTCACGGGTCAATCCTTGTTGTTTATCGTTGTCCCTTATCGTGGTTGCCTTTTATGATCCGTGAACGGTTTACAAGTTCCTTAAAAAAACTTGTTGGCGGCTCCCTACTTTATTTGTCCCTAATCGTAATGTCAATTCCCACTTCCTATGAGTGCCAAGCATATTCACCACATGCTTTTAACGTAGGCGCACTTCGAACGACGCCTACAATTTGGCGACTCCGCTGGGGAGGATTCATAATTATTTATCGATTTGAGTGATCGGTATTTAATTAAGATGAGTGGATGAGACTTGAAAGATTCTTGAAAAAATATTCCTGTGATTAATTTGGCATTTTTTGCATCTGCATAGACGTTTTAAACGTCGCATTCAGGTCTGTCCCGTAGGAAAAATTGGATAACTCGGTTGCGCGCAAAAGCAAACAGGGCACCAGTCAGATTTTCTGACTGCCGTGTCACGGCATAGTCTGCCGTGTCACGGTACAGTGTACCGTCTGACAGTACACTGTACCGTGACACGGGAATTTCTGCCGTGTCACGACAGTCCTAAAATCTGTCTGGTGGCCTATTTTCTTTTCTCACAGTCGACTTCCTTCGATTTTTCTGAAAAAACGTATGTGTTCTACATGCGTCTTAGCCCCGGGGGATTTAAGCTCTATCAACCTAAAAACGCTCATGGCAATAAGGGTTCATCCGAGTCATTAAATCCACCCAAACCATGGAGTCGAGTTCGATTTCATCACGAACTCGCGGAGCCGCCCGTTGGCATACACCCTCAAGGGAGGCTGCCTTGCTAACGCGTCCAAACTCTTAACCATGGTACCCTTTTGACACCCAAAGCTTGACCAATAGTTGAACATAGATCTTGACTTTAGGTTGCGAACTTTTTTACATCATCGTGCCTAAATGATATGTGTTTGTTTGGTGCTAACCCTCATGTGTTTGCTCTTTTTGTTTAACCCATGACCGAGGGTTTTTATTCTCACATAGTAATTAGTACGGACTTAAAATCGATTAAAATCTGAAAAATCACAAAACTGACCTGAAACTGCGCACCGTGTCACGGCAGGTTCTGCCGTGTCACGGTGAACAGTGCCGTGACACGGGAAAGTCTACCGTCTGACGGTAGACTGTACCGTGTCACGCCAGTCTGCACCGTGACACGGTGCCCAGGACAGTGTCCTGTCAGTCTTTTTTCTCGATTTTTGTGTCCAGTATTGAGTCGTGTCTAGCTATCCGATCAACACACGCGTCTATAACCTCACCTAATCACTCACATATTATGTCCACACACTTTTTTTTAGTCATGCACCACTTTTGACCGTATTTTAGGGAAGTTTCGTTTTTTGTGTCGTTTTTTTTTTCGGAGTAAGTCGGATGGTATCCTCCCATGTTTTCTTTTTTAATAAGTAGAGCTTCAATAATATATATATATATATATATATATATATATATATATATATATATATATATATATATATATATATATATATTTTTAATCCGGATAGGTTAAGGTCAAGTTTGGTCATTAAAGGTGTGTTTGTTTCGGTGTCACAGCACTTGGGCAAGAAGCAAGGGTAGATTGTTACGGTTCGAGTCCATACCTCAACAACCTCTTATACCAAAGAGGCGTACAAGGAAACCACCTCAGTCATCTCCACAAGATCCGTCTCCAGTCTACTTTCAACCAATGGCCACTAAGGAAGACATCGAGAACCTCAACAGGACAGTCGAAAGATTGTCTGACATGATGCAGATACTCACTACTAGAGTCAGCACTGTAGAGCAAGACAAGCAAAACAGTGTCACTACTGCTGCGATGGACAAGATCAAGGAACAGATGAGCAAGATTTCCGAAGAGTTCACTTATGTGGAACAGCCTATCACCTCCTCGTCCATAAGAGAGAAGCTTCCTGAGAAGTTTTCCACTGCTGATATTCCCAAGTTCAAGCCTATTGATAATCCACTTTTCCATTTGAAGGCTTTTTCTGCAACTATGGCTCTTAAGGGAGTAGATGTGACACTCTTCCATACGGTGTTTCCTCTTTCCTTAGAACATGCCTGTCAACAGTGGTTCTATTCTCTGGAATCCAAGCATGTCGCGACCTGGGAAGATGTTACTGAAAGCTTTATGAATCGGTACAAGTGTAACATCCAGGCCAAGACTTCTGAACGTGAACTCTCTATTCTCAAACAGAAAGAGAATGAAGGCTTCACCACTTACCTAAGCAGGTGGAGAGAAACAGCTGCACTCTTGGTGGATCCTCCCAAGGAGAAGGAAATGGTTCGCTTGTTCATTGCCAACCTGACTCATAAGTACAAGCAACACCTGAAGTTTCTGCCCTTAAGTACCTTTGATGCTGTATACGATATTGGAATCAATATCGAAGACGAACTGATGAAATTTGTTGGTAGCAACAATAACAACAGTACTTGGAAAAACAATAAGAACGACACTCCTTCTTCTTCGTCTTCTAAGCCCAATAATGCTACCAACAATATCAACATCAATGATGTGCTCGCCCTTAATGCTCCTCCTTAAAGATTCCAAAGGCAAAGGAGGGTTTATACGCCTTTGGGAATGACTTATGATGCTGCTTATGACCGTCTTCATGGTCAGGGACTGATTATGCCAATCGGACCGTTTCCAGAACCTCGACCTGAGAATAGGACCGCTAACTATGACCCCAACGCTTATTGCAAGTATCACCAAGGCAAGGGTCATAACACCGAGAAGTGTTGGAGGTTGAAAGACGCAATCCAAGACCTGATTGATGCTAACCAACTTCATGTCCCTCCAGGGGGCAAGAAGCCTAACATTCAAACAGGTCCTCTTTCTGATGCTCTGGCTATCATGGGAGATGAAGTCTCCTTTGATCCGTCAATACTCATTCAATTTGTGAATGAACCTCTGCCGGAAGTTGTATTTATCTCAAGCACTGAAGAAGTGAATGGGATCTGGGATAGTGATGATGAAGACGTCTATCTCAAAGACATAGCCTGTTCATCTCTCGGCACCAATGAAGATGTTTGGGGGGACCTTGAGGTCAAGGTTCTCACCAGAAGTGGACGGTTGCAACAACCTAACCCACCTCCACCTCCACCACAATCAAATCCGATAATTGATCCCATCGACCCTGTGAATAGCAATGTGGTCAAACAGCTGCAAAAGACCAAGGTGGAGATGAATGTATGGAAGCTTTTGGCCACTTCCCACGAGCATCGAAAGGCTGTAATGAATGCTCTGGTGAAGATAGGAGTTGATGATGACATGACTCCTCAAGGATTGGTCAACTTTCTCACTACCGAGCTGCCGAGTACTGGCAATCTGATTTCCTTTTCTGATAAGGATCTACCCCCGGAAGGGGACCAACATAATAAGGCCTTACACCTCACTATAGTGTGTAGGCAGATGAATGTTCCTATGAGCCTGGTTGATAATGGCTCTGCAATCAATGTGTGCCCACTCCGTACTGCAAAGAAGTTGGGTATAAAGAATGAAGAGTTGACTCCCTCCACTCAAGGGATTCGAGCTTACGATAATACTCGTCGTCAAGCCGTGGGTACTATCGTACTAAATATAACTACTGGGGCCATTGAGCGTCGCACCAAATTTCAGGTGGTGGACATTAAGGCCTCTTTCAATCTGTTGTTAGGACGCCCTTGGCTTCATGAGCTAAAGGCGATTCCGTCATCACTTCACCAGAAAGTGAAAGCCATAGTTGGAGGGGTTCCGATTACTATCGATGCTTCTCCTATGCGCATTCAAGTTATTGATACCCCTATCGTCCATGTTGAACACGACGAAGAAGATGAAGATCTGTGGGGGTTTTCATTAGATGATGTTCTTGCGATCGAAGAAGAGGAAAGGTGTCATCTCGACTTCGATCCCTACTCAAATACCAGTATCAACGCCATTATGAAGAACCAAGGTCACTTCCCTGGAATGACCTTGGGCTCAAGAAGAAAATGGCTAAATCTTGGGGCCACCCTGGTGCGCTCAAGAAGGACACTTTCGGCTTAGGATTCGAGCCGATAAAGGAATATCTGAAACAATCTGCCTTGAAAATGAAGGCTCGCAACAACGCTCGAACCACGAAGACGGAAATGGCCATGGATCCATATCCGTTCACTCTTAACGACCAGTACATCAAAGAAGGGGAAGACTTCCCATGCTATGAATTCCCTGAACCATTTGTCCATAATGGGATCCGTGAACCAGGATTCGAGGTGTTCCTCGATTGTGACTTCATCGATGAAGAGCTCTTCACAGTCGAGAAGTCAGCTAGCCTGAACTCTGATGATCTGGGAATCAACCTTCTTTTTGGAATGAAGAAGAATGAATTCAAGCCGGTCTGCAATGATAACTCTGAGCTCGTTCAAGCCGTCATAGCAAACAAGGATTTCGACCCCTCCGAGTTAATCGTCCAAGCTGACAACATTTCAAGGGGATGGCGCAAGACATTGAGGATCACTACGCCGAGTGGAGAGAAGTTGGAAATAACCGCTGGCGAGGGTCCTATGTTTGATGAGTCTGAATCGTCTGGGTCCGAGTCCGAGTCTGAGTCTAAGTCTGTAGATGAGTCCTTAGAGTCTGAGGCCGACCCTCTTTCTGCTATAGAGTTCAACCCTGAGTCTCTTGTTGAGTCCTATCCTTCTAGTCCTAGTAATTCTGGTGAGGTCGCAGCTGATCTTGCCTCTTTTGATGTATTAGCCAGTGAATTCAATGAAATGAATGCCTTTGCTTACGATGCGTGCCATTCCCCTAGCCCTGATCAATATTGCTTTGCTAATGATAAAAATGACAAAGAAATAATAAAAGCAATGGAAGAACACGAAAATAAAACAGCAGTTATTGAAGATACAGAAACAGTTAATATTTCCAATGATACGACTGTTAAAGAAGTAAAAATTAGATTAACACTAAGTCAAGATGAACGCAAAGAGCTAATTAACTTGCTTAGTGAATTTGTTGATGTATTTGCTTGGTCATACCAAGATATGCCAGGAATTGACAGGGATATAGCTCAGCATACGATACCACTCATTCCAGGTATGAAGCCTGTCAAACAAAAACTGCGCCGAATGAAACCAGATGTGGCTCTTAAAATCAAGGAAGAAATCAGAAAGCAATTGGCCGCAGGTTTCATCAAAGTATCCAAGTATCCGGAATGGATAGCAAATGTGGTTCCAATTCCAAAGAAGGATGGAAGGGTCAGAATGTGTGTTGATTACAGGGATCTCAATAAAGCAAGCCCAAAAGATGGGTTCCCTCTACCTCACATTGACATTCTGGTCGATAATACAGCAAACCATGCACTCCTGTCATTCATGGATGGTTACGCCGGATATAATCAGGTATTGATGGCCGAAGAAGACATGGAGAAAACCACATTCATCACACAGTGGGGTACATATTGCTATACGGTAATGCCATTCGGGTTGAAAAACGCGGGTGCCACCTACCAACGAGCAGCTACAGCATTGTTACATGACATGATGCACAAAGAGGTGGAGGTCTATGTCGATGATATGATTGTCAAGTCTAAGGATCGCCCAGGCCATATCGTCGCACTTCGCAAGTTTTTTGAAAGACTCCGTAAGTACAACATGAGATTAAATCCAGCAAAATGTGCATTCGGAGTCACGTCAGGCAAATTACTTGGATATGTGATCAGTTCCCGAGGGATTGAAATAGATCCTTCAAAAGTAAAAGCGACCATGGCCATGCCACCACCCAAAAATGAGAAGGAGATTCGAGGCTTCATTGGAAGGTTGCAGTATATAAGTAGGTTCATATCAAAGCTCACAGCAATATGTGAACCTATATTCAAGAAGCTTAAGAAGAATGTCCCAGTCACATGGGATGATGATTGCCAAAAGGCTTTCGACAAAATCAAAGAGTATTTGGCAAACCCACCTGTGCTAGCGCCAGCAATACCTGACTTTCCTCTTCGACTCTACCTTACGGTCACAAGAGAAACGATGGGGGCAATGCTAGCACAAGAGATCGAAAGCAAGGAGAATGCAATCTATTATTTGAGCAAGAAACTCCAAGGATATGAGACGCGATACACGCCACTCGAGAAGTTGTGTCTCGCACTTGTATGGGCCGCACAGAAACTAAGACATTACATGCTCACTCATACAGTGCATGTCGTGTCTAAGATGGATCCTCTCAAATACCTGTTCGAGAAAGCAACACTCAACGGAAGATTATCAAGGTGGATAGTCAATCTAGCTCAATTTGACTTGAGATTTGTGCCTTAAAAGGCCATCAAAGGTTCTGCAGTTTCTGACTTCTTAGCAGACTTTCCGCTAGAAGAAGCTGAAAAAGAAGAAGATGAGTACGATTTCCCTGACGAAGATTTACTCATAACCGAAGACGATAGTTGGACGCTCTATTTCGATGGAGCTTCAAACCAAAAAGAATGTGGTGTGGGAGTCTTGCTCGTATCGCCCAATGAAGAACACATCCCAATTTCCATGAAGCTCGACTTTGATGTCACCAACAATGCCGCAGAATATGAAGCATGCATTTTGGGATTAGAAACAGCTGTCGCCTTGGGAATCAAGAAACTCACAATCTACGGTGATTCTTCACTAATCATTAACCAAATCTCCAAGAGATGGAAAGTAAGAAGTGAAAGTCTCGCTACATATCAAGCTCATTTAGAAACTCTCACGGAGCAACTAGATGAAGTGGAATATACGTATTTGCCAAGCGAGGAAAACCAGTTCGCCGACGCACTAGCTAAGTTAGCATCAATGGTGCGAATTCCAGCTGACACCATCAGAATGCCACTGACCATAGAGAGAAGATATGAGCCAGCTTATGTTCATGCACTTGACGATGAACAAGAACCACAGGAAGAAGAAGAACCATGGTACACAGACATCCTTAATTATGTGACAAAAGCAGAGTACCCTCCTAATACTGATAAAAGGGCACGCCGTGCTTTGAGGCTCCTGGCCTCACAGTATGTGCTCATCAGGGGAGAACTCCACAAGAGAACCGCAACGGGAAGGAATCTCTTATGTATAGCCAAGAAAGAAGCACATAAAACCATGGAAAACCTTCATGCTGGTATATGTGGAACTCACATGAATGCAAAGATGTTAGTCCAAAAGATTCAACGACAAGGTTACTATTGGACTACTATGGAGCGAGATTGTCACGAGTACGTCAAGAAATGTATGAAGTGTCAAATCTACGCAAACTTACAGCATGTTCCACCTTCGCTTCTCTACACATATACTTCTCCATGGCCTTTCTCCACTTGGGGCATTGACATCATTGGAAAAATCACACCACCAGGACAAGGGGGGCACGAATTCATTCTCGTAGCAATCGACTACTTCACCAAATGGGTCGAGGCAGCCTCATATGCCAAGCTGACGGCAAAACACGTAGATCAATTCATTGAGAAAAATATTATATGCCGCTATGGGGTACCACATGAGATGATCAGTGACAATGGAACACATTTCCAAGCCGAATGCGCGGAATTGTTGCAGAAATATCATATTAAACATCATCGATCATCACCTTACAAACCACAAACGAATGGAGCAGTCGAATCGGCCAACAAAAATGTAAAGACCATCATCGAAAAGATGAGGAAAATTATAAGGATTGGCCAAGTAAGCTACATTTCGCCCTTTGGGGTTATCGAACCTCTGTTCGTACATCGACAGGGGCTACCCCTTTCTCTTTAGTCTATGGCGTCGAAGCTGTACAACCAATCGAGCTCGAGATACCTTCTCTCCGAATCGCATTGGAAAGCCAACTAGATGAAGTCGACTGGATTAGAGCAAGATACGACGAACTGGTCAGGCCTAGTGCTTAAGGCACTTCGTCAAAATGTGTTAGATCCAAGAGGAAAATTCAGACCGAACTGGTCAGGCCCGTACATTGTTAAAGCCATCCTGTCTGGCGGAGCGGCACAATTGGTAGAGATGGACGGTAACGGCTTCCATAATTTAACCAATTTGGATCAACTCAAGAAATTCTACGCCTAGTCGCATGGGTTCATGACCCAATAGAGCTACGTCTGGCCTGATTCCTTTTTAGGATACGTAGGCAACCCCTCAAGGGGGCCCGGCCACTTTAAAATAAAAAAAATCCTCCCTCTGTTGATCTATTATGCGCGTCGATTCAGCATTGCGTCACGGCAAAAAAAAAAAAAAAAAAAAGGGAAAAATGCCGCGACACGGGATTTCTTCCCGTCTGACGGGAGAAATTCCCGTGTCACGGCAACCTCTGAACGTCAAACAGGAGAGGGTGCCTCCCGTGACACGGGATTTGTTCCCGTCTGACGGGAGAATTGTTCCGTGCCACGTCATCCCTGTCAGTCAAAAATTAAAAAAAAAAAAAAAATCAAAGTTTGCCGTGACGCGGGAATGTGTACCGTGTCACGAAACCCTTTCACCGTGACACGGTGGATTTCCGGTTTTCCCGTTTTTATTTTTTGCGCATTCGTCGCGAATTAATTGTTCGAGTTTTTATTTTCGTTCTTCCATTGCGTCCGACTCCTTGACTCGGATAAATAAATAATAGATAAATGTCATTGTAATTTTTATTTTTAAGGCTGAAATAAATATGCTATTATTAAAATAAATGCGACTACAAATATTGGCATCAAATGCCTTATTTTAAATAAAAATTATATATTAAAAAATGCAAAGCACTATTGATCTAATCCCTCTTCTCTTTAGGAACATCCTTTTCTTGCTCAATTAGGTCGGCCTTCACCATTAGTGTGTCTTTTGTAGCCCGAACCGTCACACCCCTAGTCGAACTTTCACCCCTTTCACCTTTCTTGAACTTTTTCGGTTGTTTCTCCCTATACACCATCTTTTCTTTACCCTTTCCTTTCACATAGGTCTTTTTCCTTGGCATCTTAGGAGTCTTAAACTCAATTCCTTGTGTTCTCGGACCTAGACGATCTTTAAGAGGAGCTTTCTTATCTCCAAGACGACTCTTTACATCGGACTTGCGTGATCCGAATCGTTCCCTCCTACTTCTAGGGTTCAACCATGCCTTGTATGCACTAGATAATGGAGGAGGAGCTTGGTCACTTGCAGAAACAGTCCACAAAGGTCTTCCAATCCAATAAGCCTCGTACTTGTGAACGTTACTTTCATGCAACGATACTTCACGAGGACTATCGTTATAGCGTGGAATTACTTGTTCAAGTCCATACTGCCGCATCAGTCGAGAGGGACAATAAAAGGTCAGTTTGGAGATACTAGGAACACGACAATATGGAGTTTCATTCGTGCCAACCATCCTAGTAAGCCTCCACCAAGGCACCACCCAACGAATGGAAAATTCCCTCTTTGCAAAGAAATTTTTCCAATCTTCATACGACATGTTCGCAGAGTAATTCTTCTTCCTACAGACTAAGTCGTTGGGGCCATATTTTTCAATATCGTCGGGGGCTTCAAATAATTCCAAACGCTCCATCAACCAAATCTGCAAAAAAAAAAAAAAAAAAAAAAAAAAAAAGAAAATTAGTCAAAATCAAAAAAAAAAAAAAAAAAAAAAAAAAAACTGCAGATTCCCGTGACACGGCAGTCTTAACCGTGTCACGGCAGACCCCAACCGTGACACGGCGACTGTTTTGTGTCACGGGGGCTATTCGGAGCGTATTTTTACCTGTAGTAGTACCAAAGAGCCCTTCCTGATGGCTTTCCGGTCAGCTTTTGCCTCGTCAAGACCACGAAATGTTTCTCCAAGGCACGTCGGCATAGGAGATCTTCCGGATTCTACATGCTCAAGTACAGACGCTAGACAAGCATGTCCTACCCTTACCGTTTGCAAATAGTAGCTTGCTAAACATGCAAAAAATATATGCCCTTCTACGATACACATGATAAGACTCAGAGATAGGGCGATTAAAATATAAATTAGCAAGTTTTTCTAAGTCTACTTCATTACCACAAACAATTCTATTTAAATCTGGATCTGTTAGATTCAGATGGCGTTCAAAGTCTTGATAATAATATTCACGTAAGGTAGGCATGGCAATAAGATTTCTAGCAGGAAATCCAAAGATTGCACCAAATTCCTCCGGCAGAGGACAGATTTCATCATAATCAAATTTGAAACAGTGTGTTTCTGGACTCCAATAATCTAATGTTGCTCTAAGAAAATCATGTTCAATAGCTACATGTCGCAGGGCTAGCAAACCCCTAACATGAAATAATTCTAACTCTCTTTTTTCAGCATTGGTCAAAGAATAAGACCAGTCGTGCAACGTATTATCAAAATTTTGAGACATGATTATTGAAATATGAAATTCTAAATTATTTTGTGTTTCGTAATTATGCATATCATGAATAATCTGGTCTTATTTTATAGCAAAAGCGCTCGAAACTGCCCAGAATTTATCTTTTCACACGCGTAAAACAAACCGCGGAATAATACGCGTCCCGTGACACGGGAAATTCCACCGTGTCACGGGAATCTTTGCCGTGACACGGCAGGTTTTGCCGTGACACGGTGAACAGTGCCGTGACACGGCACCTTGCGCGCTATATTTTTTCATCTTTTCCGTATCTATCCGGATTTTTTGTATTTTCTTATCTTTAACGTTTATTTTTCAGTCTTTTCTGAGAGTTTTATTTCTAATAAAATTCTCACCTTTTTTTTATTTTTATTTTATTTTAAGATTTTATTTCTTTTGTTTTTTATTTTATTTTTCTTTTGGGGAAGATATTTTTTATATTTATTTATTCATCATTTTATTTTTATTTCTTTTCTTTTCTTTTCTTTTGGGGAAAGTAATTTTATTTTGAGTGTTTTTTATTTCTTTTCTTTTGGGGAAGGTCGGTACCCTCCATTACTCCACTTATATTTTTTCGTCGTGTCATTAATAAGTACACAATCACACACAAAGAGTCTCAAACACACACTAACACACACAATAGTAGATATATAAACTGTAAATAATGTACAAAGAGTCGTAATACATAAATGTGTCAAGTGTCATCACAGTATGCACAAAAACCCTCGGTCAAAAATCTCTAGAATCAGAATCAGTCTCATCTTGACCCTGTGCATGTGGACCTCCCTGTGTGTATGGGAACGGCAAATCGAAGAGTCCCTCGACCATCCGAGTACGGGGAGTAGCGTCCCTACTAGTCCCCATAGGCCCGGCAGTAGCTAAGCTCAAGGCAGGACCCGTCCAACCGGAAAATGGAGTAGACTGGCCCAAAGATACTGGAATCGTCGGCGAAGGCATCGTCCCATACATCGGAACCGAGAACAAGCCCGACAGCGGTGGAGGAATCCCGGATAATGGAGCCGAGAATGAACCAGGATCCAAAGGAGACCCAAACTCGGGAACTGGAGGCTGTGAAAATGACGGACGCTGAGAAGACTGACCCTGCTGCCACTGAGCCTCCTGGAATGGCTGAGTAGTCTGAGGCTCTCGCTGAGAACGCCGGTGAACCTCAGGAGATCGTCTACCACGACCAAGCTCCTCCTCGTCCGAGCCTCTGGGCCTCGAGCACGAGCGGGACCTCCGTCGCTCCTGAAAAACACAAAATCAAAAGGTGTCAATGATGCAAAATAAAACAAATGGCAGAAATGAAGAAATAAGTGATACCTCAAGAACGTCGCTAGAGCTCCGACAACTCGCACCACGCCGAAGCTTGATGATGCAATACTTCAGCGCGTCCACCAGCTTCATAATTCCCATCACCTCCGGGCGGTTAGGCTGAGGATAAAACAAAGAAAAATCAGTAATAAGCAGCATTAAAAGAGTGGATAATGCGTCGAAGAAAACTCACCGGCTCAAAAACCTCGGAAACTGACTCCTGCGCCTGTCTATAACCCTCCGGCGCGTCAACAATATGGTCCTCCATGATACCGATCGGCCCAGGGTAGCGGACAGACTGAGGAGGAATCTGAATCCTCTCCACAGGGTGGATGGTCGTCTAAAAATATGATCGAATAATCAATTTATTCGACTATTTAAAATAGAGACTAGCAAAGAAGATTCTCGAAAGAAATCATACCTCGGGAAGACGGGGTGGAGGAGCCAGAGAGGGAAGCAAATCCCGCGCATAGTCGCTCTCCATGTGAACGAGCTCCTGCCACGGAAGAGTGTAGCGCTCTCCCCTGTTGATCAACCCTCTGATCAAGCGGGAGTCCAGCATCGACTCTGGCGGGGATGAAGGCACCACGAAACGATCGCCGCTATGCTGACGGACGACTCGCTCCCCCAAATACCAGACGAAGCGCCCAGTACCAACCAAAATGGTACGGTACACTGAAAGACGTAGGGCCTCGGGTAGATCAATCATCCCGACCCAAGGACGATACTGGACATCGATGGGAACCTGGAAACCATAAAAAGTTAGGCGTGAAACAACAGAAACAACATCAGAAGGAAAAAACGCAACAAAGCTAATCCTTACGCCAACGAAAGAGGTGCCTCGGCGTAGTAGCCCACGAAGCGCCGGAACAGACTCCACCCGTGACTCTCCTCGGTCACGCCAGCTGGCTCCGACGGGGAAGTCATGGACCACTCCCCGACGCCGGCGAGGAGCCAAGCCTGGGAAGTACTCGTAGAACCATAACTGCAACAAAAATAACATTCAGCACACGAAATCGAACAAGCCGAAATGAAACAAGAAGGGAAAAGATCATCACCTCTACGACTCTCCACAGGCCGTAAACGGTGATAGGGGACTCGTCATTCAGTTGACGGCAGCCATGACGTAGAGATAGAAGAAGATCTGCGTACCCAAGACTGGCCCAGCTGTAGGATCCTATCTCGGGAATCCTGGCCAAAGAGGGGGGGTAGCAGAGGAGCACGCGTGAACTCCTGTCGAGAGAGAGGGTCATAGAGATCAGGATCAAGATGAAGATCCGCACCCGCTGCTCGGCCGTCGTATCCTCCATATCGAAGCCGCGAGCAAGAACTGAAGCCGACTCCGATCGTCCACTCCTAGGACCACCTCGAGACACCGGTCGGGTCCTGATGTGCTGAACGACCGGACCCAACAAATCAGCTACCTCAGCCGATGTCCAAGATAGATCAGACATCTGGCCTACTGCCCGGTCAGTAAAGCGCAGCCCGCTGATCATGCTGAAGTCCAGGGGGGTCACCGTCATCTCTCCCCAAGCAAAGTGAAACGTGTTGGTAGTATCCCAGAAATACTCCAACAATGCGCGAACGACCGTCGCGCCGCAACCCCGGGGGCTGCGAAACCCTACAACCGCCGCGTAGAAATCGACCAAGCCAGACGACTCCCATAAGGCGCTCGTAGCAGGATCCCCCGTAATGACCTGGTAAAGTCGAGGGATCAAATCACCGGCCCCGGAACCATGCTGGCGAAGTGTGCCATCGACTATGCCGGAGAGTGCGCGGTGAGAGATGTGGTTTTCACGGCAGAAAACCAACTGGTCTGGGGTCCACGGAGGTGGAACCCACCTACCCCTACTCGTAGAAGTCCGAGGCTCGGACTCCAAGACGTCGTCGTCCACGCCCTCAGGGACAGTGGGAGTGTCCTCCCGAAAAGCCCGACGCCGGCCGCGGGTAGAAAGGTCGCAATCTCGTCGTCTAGGCATGCTATTATAAAAATCTAAATGTTTAGCATCATTTCCTAAACATTTTTTAAGGTGCATATTTATAATAAAAAAATAAATATCTAAATACTTAGCATCATTTCCTAAGCTATTTAGTTGTTTATTGAATTATATGCTAAATTTTATCTAAATGTTTAGCATCATTTCCTAAACATTTAATTCAAGTTGCATATTTAAATGTTTAGCATCATTTCCTAAACATTTAATTCAAGTCGCATATTTACAATAACAATCTGAATACTTGGCATCATTTCCTAAGCTATTTAGTTGTTTATTGAATTATATGCTAAATTTTTACCTCAAGGCTAAAAATTGGCAAAATTATGGTATTTAGTTTCTCCATGACAAACTAATACTACAGTTCTCCTAGCCGCATGATACTATGTTCTCCATGACAATATAGTACATATGCAAAATATGAATCAACACATCATTTCACAAGATTCACCACCATTTTTTCACCATTTCAAAGCATGAACATTATTTCACAAAATAGCACCCAAAAATGGTGATTTGCTCAATTCTCCATCAAATCATGCAATTTTTGTCTCAAATTTCTCACAAACACACATGTGCACATATACAAGTAAAATCATGGCAAGAATTTCAACATAAAGCTTAAAAATAAAAAACCCCCAAATTGATTTTTAGGGTTTGTCATGAAATTGTTAATGTGAAGCAAATTCAAAGCAAAAATCAAAGGGAGCTTACATGAATGTTTGTAAAGGGTCGAAAATGAGGAGAAGATCGAGAAATTACAACAAAATTGGTGAAATTCGAACTCCAAAACTCGAAAACGTGTTCCGGCCACCAGCGCAGCTGCCGCGACACGGGCAAGACTAACCGTGTCACGGTCAAGACTAACCGTGTCACGGCGACCTTCAAGCCTGACGGAGCTCCGACAAATCTGGGCGGCAACTCCGGGACAGAAACAGAAGCAGCAACGGAAACAGCAGCAGCGCAGTACAGTAGCCAAAAAACCGCAGCAAAACAAAAAAAGGGGAGAAGGAAAAAAATCAGACTAACCGTGTCACGGTCGCCGTTACCGTGTCACGGCGAGCTTCGACGGCCGGCGGTTAACCTCAAGCGTGGCGCGGCAGTTTTTAGTAAGAAAGGAGCAAAAATGGTGAAGGGTGAAAGCAAGTGTGAAGGAGAAATGTGAAATGGTGAAAGCAAGCATGTAAATTTAAAGACAGAAAAGGACAAAAAAGAAAAAAAAATAACCGTTGTTGACTGATTCAAACAGCGAAAAGAAAAAAAGAAAAAGAAAAAAAAAATAGGATTCTCGTGACACGGAATTCTAGTCCCGTCTGACGGGAATCCCTGACCGTGTCACGGGAACCTGATGACGTGGCGCGGCAAAACTGAGCTTGGTCAGGGAATATTCTTGGCTTTTTGACCAGTTTGGCTGACTTTCCGAGTTTATTGGGCGATTATTTTCCGCTACAGTTACGCGGAAAATCCCAACTGATATTTAAGGGGGGGCTAAAATTACCATCTTACCCCTGGCAAGCGTCAAAGCCTATTTTTCGGCATTTTAAGCATTTAATATGGTCGGATAATCGGCTTAAAATTGTGAATCATCTGCGGCCCACGTTCGGGGATAATCGAACCACCATATACTTATCAATTTTCCGCAATAGTCGGCTTTCCTCAGGCTTGGAAAGCATTATCGGTGGATTTTTCTTCAAGTATAGAAAACCGCCAAGTCGGCTTTCCTCAGGCTTGGAAAGCGTTATCGGTGGATTTTTCTTCAAGTATAGAAAACCGCCAAGTCGGCTTTCCTCAGGCATGGAAAGCATCATCAGTGGATTTTTCTTCAAGTATAGAAAACCACAAAATTCCTTTGTCGGCTTTCCTCAAGTATTGAAGGCATTAGCGGTGGATTTCTTCAAGCATAGAGTGACACCAAATTCGTTCGTCGACTTTCCTCAGGCATGGAAAGTATTATCCGGTAGCTTTCTTCAGGCTTAGAAAGGTACCAAACTCTTCAGTCGGCTTTCCTCAAGCATGGGAAGCATTTCAACAAATGTCACTCGGTGGATTCCTTCAAGCTTAGGAAGCTGCCAAATTCGTTTGTCACCGACGCACTGGTGTCAGATACGTATTCTATCCCTTTACTCTTTTATCTGTAGAACTAACATTTTTCTGCAGGTATCGGCGTATACAGAGTGATTTAGGATCGCAGAACGTCTTAAATCATTCTCCGTCCCTATCGACTACTTTGACTATCGTTTTCGAAACTGACGTTTCTACAAACTCAGTCAAAGTGGGGGCTTCTGTAGACACCTAAAAATGTCTCCCCAAAACCAAACCCGATGATAAATAACCTTTCACCGCCACTGTTGGTCGGGTTTAGTATTTAATCCCGAGAGTGCTTAAAAAATCGTATTTTATTAAATTCTTATTTTTGAAAGGTCCATGGATTAGTCTTGGTATTTGGTAAAAGCATAGTTTTAATTTTAGCCCAAGCTTGTTAATTAATTTTAAGCCCAAACCTTTTTATTTTATTATTTTATTATTTATTTTTGGCCCAAATATTTTATTTATTTTTATTTCATTATTTTCTTATTTTAGCTCGAATAATAAAAGTCAGGAAAAAGCCCGAAATTATCAATCGGCACTTAAAAAGCCGAAAGAAATTAGGGTTAAAAATGAATTTAGACGGAAAAATGGACTGGAACTGACCGTGTCACGGGAACCCTTCCCGTCTGACGGTGGGACTTCCCGTGACACGGGAGGTCTGTCGTGACACGGGATGTTCCGTGTCCTTTCCGCGTAAACCCTTAACGCGTTTTTCATTCCGTTTTCAGAAAATTTCCCGCGTCACTCCAAAACTGACCGTGTCACGGGATACTTTTTTAGGGTTTTTATCATTTTAGGGTTCCGTGTGCTCCCTCAGCACATTTCCCTATAAATACCCCCTCATTTCTGATGTACGGGGCAACCAGAATTTTATTATTCTTATTTTCTCTCTTCTATGCTATTAATCTAAACCCTAGCCTACCCTTTTCACTTCAAAATTCCTTCTTCAAGCACTCAAAGGAGTCCATATTTTACTCGAGGTTCTGTCCTTAAGCCAAGGCGTGAAAGGTAGAATCGTTTGAGGGTTTGGCCCCAAAATCAACCTTATTTTATTTAATTTAATTTAGTTATTGTTTTATTATTTCCTTGAAGTTACTAACTCGTTTATTATTTTGTAGTTGCAGACAAACAGATTCAAAGTAAGGATCATGCTCTTGTTATTATTATTATTTTTCTAACGATTTTTATGTTGTTGGAATTATGATTAAATTGGTTTTTATATTAATATTGATTCTATTATTTTTATTGATCACCATATTGCATGTTAAAGGGAATATGTAATTGAAAATTACGACTAATAAGATAATTTGGACAACCGGTTTAGGATCCTTTTAATCTTATTATTAATTGAAGTGATCACCAAATTTTAGAATTATGTGTGCATTAATTTTAAACCAATTTAGTTAAATAATAGTTTGGAGCGAATTGAATTATTGTTTGTATGCCTTTGAGATCACAGGAATGCTTTTCAATATAAGAATCGAGTAGAGGCCAATACGGGCGAATGTGACTCCATGACTCACTTCGTACCATCATCCCTGATCCTCCTTTCGTGGTTCCGAACCATATGGAGTTAGTAATCTCATGGATTATGAATGGGGTGTAACCTTCACGGGTCAATCGTTGTTGCCTATCGTTGTCCCTTATCGTGGTTGCCTTTTATGATCCGTGAACGGTTTACAAGTTCCTTAAAAAAACTTGTTGGCGGCTCCCTACTTTATTTGTCCCTAATCGTAAAGTCAATTCCCACTTCCTATGAGTGTCAAGCATATTCACCACATGCTTTTAACGTAGGCGCACTTCGAACGACGCCTACAGTGGGACAAAAATGTGGACTGGGAGCTTGAGCTTTTCTCAGATTACCTTCCCGAGAATGTATTGGGAGAAATTGCTGCACATTCTGTTATTGATGATGAGGAAACGGTGGATGAAATCTACTGGAAAGGGTCACCAACAGGGGGATTCACAATAAAATCAGCTATTACTATAATTCGTGAAACTGAAAATGAAGATGTGAATGGTTTTCAAGGGAGGAAAATAATATGGAGGCTTCCAGTTCCTCAAAGGAAAATAATTCAGTCCAAACTAAAACCCTAAATTCAAGTAAAATGATAAATTACATACAATTACAAATGATATTCTGATTAATAACAAAATTGTAACAGGTGATTTCACAATACAAGCTTAATCAACCACATTCATGTCGCAAAAGTCCTAACACATAAACCCTAATTCACGATTTCGATACTTCACTCACCTCTATTCTTCATTGGAAAGGGTAATTCTTTCTCGTTACACCACCACTCAAAAATCGGCCAACAAACGACGAGAAACCTGAACTGCGGTGAAGTTTAACTATGCTAAGCACAGAGCGGGAAGAAGAGAAGAGGAACACAGTTGAAACGGGGAAAGAGAATTCGAACAGGTATTGAAGCCTTTTATATCTGTATATACATACGTAGAAATACCCACATACTATCACTTAAATTTTTAAAAGTTGTGAAATACCGATATTGCCCCTGTGCTTGGACAAAGCGGCCACAGCACCGTGCTGGGCTGAGACTTACTCGCTTGCCCCTCTCTTTGATTTTTTCGTCTCTCCTCTACCTAGTACCACCACAGTTTCCTCCGTCGGTTAGCATCGTCGATCGGTTGAAAATTTGCAATTATCCCTCCTCCTTCAATAATCTATACGTTGGTTGGTCGTAATTATTAAGGTTACACTTTCTACTCAATTTGTTTTTGAACAACTCGAAAATACATCTTATTTGTTTGATTTGGGGGTAAAGTTCAAGTTTTTCTTTGATATGCTCTAATTTCATCTTAATTATATACATAATTGGACACCTGAAATTGTTATTTTTCATACAAAATATTAATTTGGGGCAAAAGTTAGGGTTTATAATTCTGAGTAAAAGTTTGAGCTCCAACAATCAGATTGCATTTTAAGCATTCTTTTTTGATATAATAATAATATGTAATAAAACTGATTTTTCAGAATTTCAATTTCTATTTATTTTGGGAATTTTGAATCAGGATGTCGATGTCGATGTGGATGCCGGAGCATGAACATGAACCGATGCCGGAGTATGAACCTTTGCCGAAGAAGCCCAGACTTGAAATTCAGGTACTAGCTTTTACTTTTTATATTTCTATTCATCTGTTACTTCCTCAGTTTTATCTCCCATCTCTTTCTTTTTAGTTTTGAATTTTAATTTCAATATTAATTAATATGAATATGAAATCGGTTAGGGTTTTTAATGCTAGTGTTTCATTTCGTTTCTTTAAATTTCCAGAATTGGGGAATTCACATCCTTGTTTGTTTGGTAGTTTTTGGATCTTAATTTGAAATTACAACTTGAACCCTAAAAAAATTTCAACATTTCAACAACAAATCCCAAACATTTAAGTGTTTGTTCTCTAAATCAGTCCCAATGGTGGTGGTGGTGAAATTTGTGCGGTGGTGGATTGGTGGTAGAACAGAGGATGGGATAATTCTGTTAGCTTAGTATTTGGTCCAATTCTATCATTAGATAATCTTATTTGCAAGCAACTAGCTTAAGCCTATGAACTAACTCACATCCTTCATGGGTGGTGTGGCAGAGCCTCACCAAGGAAGAACTAGCTCATTTGCAAGCAACTGAGGAAGGTGCATTAAAAGAAATAATCTGGGATATTTGCTCCTCTTCTCTGGAATTGTGCAAGCAACTATCTGATCAACTTTACCGTAGTCTGCTTGATGGAGTTGCCGTACTCGCTTACTTGCTCTTTGACAAGGTAGCTACTCTCTGTAAAGTAATTATCACTTGTCTGTTTTATGGATTTCCTCCTGTCCTCCCCTCTCCATGTTATACACTTATACTTCTTTATTTTTAGGATCTATCATTCTAGTTTTGCATTTACACTTTTACTTTTATCCCGGCTTATCTTATAACAAACCACCAAACATTCCTCTATGAAACAATTGCTAATGCCACATTGATGCCACATGGTAGGAGGAACTGTACGAGTTAGGTCATTCTCGCATGCTTTATGACCAACAGAACAAGTTTTGGGAACAACTTGAAGGGTTTGCGCAGAAGGTTTGTAATTATTGTGGAATTCACGACTACAAGTCATCTTTTGTTCTTTTTTGTATAACAATGGAGTTAGAAACTAGCAATGACCATGTAGCCTTTTTTTTTTTTTTTTTTTTTTTTTTTTTTTTTTTTTTTTTGCATTTGCATTTGCATTTGCATTTGCAAAGGACATGAGGAGGAAAACCATTTCTTTATCCTCAAATTTTCTCTGTGATTATTCATATACTACATGTGAACCCTGCTTTGTGTTTGTGTTCTTTTTTACCCCTTCACTAAGCAATACCCTTGCTATGCAAGAAACTCTAGATTTTGTTCACCTGTCCGAACAATAGCTAAACATTCTTTGTGTCAATCCTATTTGTTTGTATGAAACCATATGGTCAAAATTAAACAATTGAATTTCACGCAGGATTTCAGTTCTGTTCACACCTTTTGCATCAATTTTTTTTTTGCAATCTTCATTATTTTTACAGCCTAATTAGGAAGTAATGGGAAAGTAGTGTGCTACTGTATATCTTTCATTCTTTCTTGAAAGTTTAGTTTATTAAACAATCTTTATGAATTCACAGGGAGATTCATTCTATGAAGTTTGCAAGTGGATAGCGAATACAAATATTAATTGGGATGGGTACTCTCTTTTGAACGAATGTAATGTTGCTGCTATGCTAAAGGTACAGCTTTCAAGTATTGATTCATCTAGTTGCAATTTCTGTGTGATAATTCTATTCTTTCTGATGATTACATTTGATGTGCAGTCTTACAACAGTGACTTGTGTAACTCATGTCCGTATAGGAAGCCTTTCGTGGTATGTGCACTTAACCCCCCCTGCCTCCTCTTGTTTCCTCTCTCTATATCCTCATTCATATCTTGGTGTGTTGGATGATGTTACTCT
Source organism: Chenopodium album (assembly GCF_948465745.1). NCBI lineage: Eukaryota > Viridiplantae > Streptophyta > Magnoliopsida > Caryophyllales > Amaranthaceae > Chenopodium > Chenopodium album. Next base: position 82,220,295 of record NC_137834.1, read on the forward strand.
ATCTATCAGACTTTGTATGAATAGCGAATTAAAGAAGGGTTACCGGGGGTGGTAAAGAGGAATTGTTAGGTTGTGTCATTATATTTAGCAAAGGGTAGGTAGCATAACATGTTGAAATTTAGGTGTAACAGTTTGGCCAGCTTGTCTAGCCACTGAACAAGGTGTAGGATTGTATCCACAGTTTGTTTTTTTTTTAATGCATCAAGTTACAATTAATCCTCTTTAGTTCTATATTGTCTTGATCTTCTTATCTATCCATCTTTTTATGATTTTATCTATCCTTTCATAGCTTTTTGGTTACTGTGTGGTTAATAACAAGGAACAAAGGGAGATATAAATACTTTTGTTAAATGCTTCAGTGGACTATGACTTAATGGTAGATTGCAAATCAACTGCATTATAAGAGGATTTGAAGATTTTATTGTCTGCCTTTTGCCATAGCAGCCTTAGCCCATGTATGTTTGTTTACTAATTTCTTTTATTATTGTTTGCTACAGGATTACATTGCCCGTGGCCTGGAAATTAAGAAGGTAGCAATGTTTTCTTTGCTTTTCTGCTGTCTACAAGTTATTTCTGTTATGTTTAACAATAATATGTTTACCTTGTTTGTTATTAATTTATTATAGTGTCCTATTGATGATGACATTGAGGAAGCAATCAAAAAGGCGAAGCAGTATCAGAGATTGACGGTAAGGAATATGACTAATGCCCTACTCCCGTTTTTAATGTAAGCGAAGTCATTTTAAAGCGTGGCAAACAGTTTGAAATAGAGGGAGTACAAATGTCGAATGCGAGTTTCCTATTTGTAACTAATCCCTCCCTCCCTTCCTTAATGCTTGCTACATTTCTGTAGTTGTGGTGACACTTTTTTGAAGTTTGACCAGTTTCTCATTCATGCCTGACATGGAGATTATTACGGAGTATGCGAAATGTTATTGGATTTGTTGTAGTGTAGTACCATATACTAGGGCTGAGCAAAACTACCCGAAAAACCGGAAACCCGTTCCGTTACCGTTCCGAAAATTAGGGTACCCAATCCGATAAGCATAACGGTTCGGGTACCCGTTCCGATAATTTGTTATCGGGTATGGTTTTTGGGTATCATTTTAAAATTAACGGTTTCCCATTCCGTTCCGATAAGCAATTATTTTGTTTTTTTTCCTACTTAAATCTATCTTTTCAATATTTAAACTCTTACATTACTTCGTAATCACTATATAATATCAATAATTAGTAATGTTATTAATAATTTGGTCAAGATCATGTGGTATTGTTGTTAATTAGTGTTAAAAAATATCATAATAACTAATTTTTTAAGTTTTATTATCACTATTGGATATTTTATTGGGTACCCGATAACCGTTCCGAAAATCCGGGTACCCGAAGTCCGGGTACCCGAACTTATCGGTTCGGGTTATGGATATCACTTTTAGTGATATTAGTTATCGGGTACCCGAACCGTTAGTACTAATGGTACGAGTACCCGTCCCATGCTCACCCCTACCATATACTACCTCCGTTAACTATTATTTGCAACAAAGGAATATTTTATATCTCACAAATAATACCTCTTTGTTGCAAATAATAGTTAACGGAGGTAGTATATAACTTTTACTTGGTATTCAAGAGTCGTCTATGACCTTTAACATCTCAAATTGTATAATTTAGAAAATTATAAAAAGTTGATATTAATAAATTTACATTTAGACGAATCTAACAAAATCTTATTGGATTATTTTATACTTCCTCTGTTTCGTTATAGTTGCAACACTTCCCTAAAATAGAAATGTCACAATAGTTGCAACACACTATAAAAGAAAGGTTTTTATGGTGGGAATTGTACTATTATCTTTATTTAAATCACATGACACACTTTATTATACTCCTAACAACCTTTTTACCCCATTTTAAGAGTATTATATCATGTGAGGGCCACTTTTCTTAAATACCGTGGTAAAGTGTGTGTTGCAACTATAAAGAATTGGAGGAAGTACATTATAGATATGCCAAAAAAGTCGGTCAAAGTTTACTAACTTTAACTCTCAAAACGGAATTTATTTGTAACACAAAGTCAAAGATATTATTGGTCTAACATGTTATTGGGAAAATGTTATTTTGTAGACTGCTTAAAATTAAATGTACTAAAGGTTAAGGGACAGTGGGGAGTATATATTGTTCTTCGTTCTCATAAACCTCCCTCAATAATGCGTGAACACACAAAATCCTAAGCTAAGAGATCTTTTAGAATTCTTCATTCATACTGAAAAAAAGGAGTTTCATACATTTATTTAGATAAATATGCACCATAAAGGCATCCGTTTTGATGCTTAGTCATCTCATCACTTCTAGTTCATTTTGCCGAAATTGCTTTTAGTAGTTTATCATGAAATGAAGTTTAAAGCTGTTCACGATGTGTTTTTTTTTCGTTTCTTTTTTCTTGGAGCAGGTTGATGAATATACTTTTTTACTGTTGGAGATATTTAGGGATGTGTTGAGCGAGAAGTGTCAAGAATTTTTGCTTGCCAAAGCTGTGGAGTGTATTGATGTCAAGGCCTTGTACAGCTTAGAGGCTGATGCAATACAGGATTTAGTGGAGCTAAACATGCACTCTTCTGCCCATGAAGAGTTGGATTGGCTTATTAAATCTGACCTATTGGAACTTATTCGGGTAAAAAAAAAAATGGTGTGTTTGCTAAACCTCGCTAGATTATATGCTTTATGGCATCAACCCTTTAATTCTGCACTTGTGGTTATTTAATGGTTAATTCGCCTATTATTACAACCATGGAAATACATGCTCTTTTTTGAGTGAGAAATTTCTAACTATTATTGATTTGTTTTGTTGCAGGTCAAAGATAGATTAAGGACATCGACTATTCCATTTAGTATATTGCTCCATAATGAATTTGAACTGAGAGAAATTGTTGAACTTCGTTATACAGTTCCTCCACCTCTGACTGTTTTTGATTTGATTAGTATTGCTGAACTTCGTCGTAAGGCAGAAGGGAGTCGTTTTATCAACAGGGACCATTTCTTGTGGGCTTTTGATGAGAGAGGATGTGGTACTTGTTTCTGATATTGACTTTGCCTAGATGATTTCTATTATGTTCTTGGTTGATTCTGCTACTCATGAATATATTCTCATGAATATGTAAAGCAAATTCTCTCTTGGGTGATGCTTCAGGGCTCCGTACTGCATTGAAAGGGCTCCGTACTGCATTGAAGGAAGAATTAGCCTCGAGGGTGGGTGCAGAAGATCATCCCCCATATTTCATATATGACATTGTGTTAAGATTGGCAAGAGCTGGTATGGTTTCTGATCTTTTTTTTTTTTTTTTGAGTGGTTCTGATCTTTGTTTTTACGCATCTCTGCCTTTATTGGACATAAATATATGTTTATAAATAAATGAAGATGTTCATGCTGTTTCATATTCTTGGCATGCAGAATATGTGAACCCTAGTGTAATTTATCTTGCCTTTGCGGTAGTTTTTGGCAAATTTGGCTTTTGTACTGAGGAGGTAAATCTCATCAGCCTGGATTTCTTGATGTTTTACTTTCCAGTGTCCTATGCTAAGCATGTTATACACTTCCTACGAATCTGTTTCTAATTTTTCATTCTTATCTTAAGGTCAAAGAATTGCAAGAATACTTCAACCACTTCAAGACTGGTACTTGCGACCTCATTCTCTGTTCTTTTATGTCTCTAATGGCACCAATTTTATGGAACAAATGTAGTAAATTGAATATACTGTCTGATAATTGATACTTTTATGCTTTTTTTTCAGCTATATGCGATATGATGGAACCAAAGAATTTGATGTCCTCGAATGATTGGTATTTTGGGGATGATAGTATTAAGGTTTTTAAGGAACGTCTTGATGCAAATAATGGAATCTGGTGGTACCCCTTCACTGCTTAAACTTTAAGTGATGGTATTTTCTCTATACAGGCAATATCCCCTTGACAAGGACAAGGTGAAATTGAAGGCATTTGGTGTTTATGGGAAATTAAATATATGTAAATTATAAGCTGTTTAGATTTGTTAATATTTGTTTTTGTAAAATATTAAGAGATGCCTTATGGTGAAGTGGTGATCTAATTTCTTTTGGTAATTGGGTTGCATGTACTATTCTGATTTCAGTTGTCAAGAGGTTCTAGTATTATTTTGATTTCTAGGTTCGGGTCTTCTTGCTCAATTGATAGTAAATTATCTATTTATCTTACTCTTCACTCTGTTTGCACACCCATTATCTTGATTTCTTCATTCCCCATTTGCTACCTAGGTTGCATAAATACTTATATGGGTACGGATATGGATACAGAACAGATATAAAATAAGACAAATTTAAAAATGAAAAATACGGAAAAATATATTATAAATTAATACTACCTCCGGTTCAATTTACTCGCAACAAAGGAATATTTTATGTCTCACAAATAATACCCCTTTGTTGCGAGTAAATTAGACCGGAGGTAGTATGATTTTTTAATACTATAAAGGATATTTACGGAGTAGTATTTAATAAAAAAAACTTTTACAAGGCTATAAAAAAGTGAAAACATGAGTCAAACTAAAGAAATATTCGTTGAAAATTTTATTTAAGGTATCAGTTGAAATATTCGATATTCATTTTCACTTACTCAATAATTGTCGCAAGCTGTTGGCTCATCCTACTAGGGAGGTTCTGATCCTACATTGCTATCGGGAAGGAAATTGTGTCGCCGACATTCTTACAAACATTGGTGTTGCTCATATGGATTCTCTAATTTTCTATTCTACTCCCCCCCTCCTCTATAGTCCCCCTCCCATTGCTCGGTCGGATGTTGCTTGATTAAAACATAATTGTTGTGTTGACTCCCTGGGAACTGGCTAAAGTCCCCTCGGATATTGATGAAGTTCTTTGCTGTATAAGAGAACGCTAAATCTTGTCCCATTTTCTCACTTTGTTATGCTTATGATCTTTACATGCTACTTGGAATATAAAGAACATCAGCAGATTAAACACTGCGCATCCCTTAGAATAGGATTAAACCGCCGCCAAAAGCTCAGCTTGAACAACACCTCGAGCTGAAATCATTACATCACTATAATGTTTAGTTCTAAAAGTTTGATAATTTTCTACTTGCTTCATATAACTCATTCATCATTTCTGGATAATTGCAGTCATAATGCTCGATCAATTCAACTCGATTCATGAAACCTGTTTGTACCTATAAAAAGAGAGCACGCTTAAAAATATTAATTCACAAAAATGTTTCAATTTATAAAATAAAAAAAAGTAATAAAGTAAATTATAAGCATACCCTGCACATTACATCAAAATGAGTCAAAGTATTCGACAAGAATTGGATACAACAATCAACTTCCACAGCATTATAACGCCGGTTTTGTTTGTCGATGTTGTTCGTCGGAACTTGCAAAACAAAATTACTCATCTTTGAATCTTGTGAAAGCAAGTTCCGAAATTGTAATACATGTTGGGGTTGTATTATGGTCTAATTTGACCTGTATTATGGTTTGAATCAGTGACGAGCGAGAATTCACTGACATGCTGCATCTATAATTCTATATGTTCTATGTACATCCACCACACTAGATGAATGTTGTACGTGTTCAGAAAATGAGTCCTGGTTCTATGAGCCTGAGCTATTAGGAATTCCTCAATCAAGATTAGCAAATGAATTTGTGCTGTGTGAATTTTGGAAAGCCAGCAAACTGCTGTATTCAGTTTCATGATATATTAAAGCATGTATCAGATCAATCTTAATTCTTTTTAAAATATTAAAAGAACAAGATTAAAGCATAAACTAGCATTAGCATGAGCTAACTTTCATATATTAAAGCATGACCTCTCACCTCTAATTACATCCATGGCAGATATCTGTGTAAGCACAAATGAGGCTGATAAAATAAGCTTAAACCAAAGGTCTTAATTCTTTGTGTCTGATGCTTCTGACAACTAACATAGTAACATTCTGCATGTTCTGTAATTACATAAATAATTAAATGATAGCAGCAAAGGATTAGGGGCAATTTTGCTAGATTTAGTGGCAATAATGCAACACCATCCAATAATTGTTCAACTTTTCTCCAATAATTAACCTTAGCTTAACCTTGTTTAGTGAAGTAATAGAAACTAACGGCCCTTTAACTGCTAATTAGTTACTAATGTTACATTTAATACAATGCTTAGAGTATATATAGTTACTTTTGGGATTTTCCTAACTACACGCTAACAATGAGAATTTTCTTAATTTTTTTTTTAGACTTGCTCTCACTTAGTTATCTTAATAATTCACACAACCCTACTAATTCAATGGGTTATCACTCTCTCACTATTTACCATGCTCACTTGGCTTTAAATTCAGTTGTAAAAGAGAGTCAATACCCAACTAACCAATAACATAAAAGGAATGAAATTTTTTCAAAAGAAAGATTAAGATTACCTCAAGCTTTTCTTCTCATTCAAAGAACTAGTTATCACACCAGCTTCAGATTGGTCTCTTATGCTTCAGAAAATATGCATGGCTACCAACTAATAGATTTTTATAACAGAACTTGATTAGCAAAGCATGTACCTGTTTCCCATCACAATTTTTCAGGATAAAGTCTCTCAAGTTTGCAGCCAGCCCTACCTAAATTACACCAAAGAAAAAGAAAAACAGCAAAGACTTGAAGTATAACACTGCAATAATACATATACAGCAAAGACTTCTGTTGATTGTTACTCAGCATCGCTGGCTAAGAGGCCCAAAAGTATTTTAAGCACGCAGGAATAATACTGCAAACATGATTTCGAGAAAGGGAGAAAAAGAGACAGCTACATAAAAGTGAAGAACAATACAAAGTCCCAAAGAAGAACACTAATAGTATGGGTACAATACTCCCGCTTGTCAATTTTAACATTTTGGAATTTTGCAAAGTAATTTACAGTTTCAGTGTTGACACAATTAAGCACTAGTAAACAAATTTAAGCGATAGTGTAATTGCTTGAATAAAAAAGAGATATTAGGAGACAACTTAAGTACTTAAAAAATGAAGTTCCTCTAGTTGCATACTAACCCTATGCAAGACAGGAGGGTATCTGTATTCTGTAATCTCAACCTATCAGTCTATGAACACAGAGGGTATCTGTAATCTCAACCTATCAGTCTTTTTCTCTAGAATGCAAACAAGACTAATTAACAAAAAAAGTATTGAGTACACTGTATACATAGGATATGGTATTGTAAAACATGAAATAAATAGGTAGCTGACACTATGAGTGAATTCTTCTGATTACATAGATGAATAGTTGAAAAGAAGAATTTATCAGAAGTACTTAAGGAAAAGCAAAATATTCCAAGTTTCCGAGTCATGTTACTTAACTAGAAAATTATTAACCTGTCAAGATCTTTGATTCAAACTCCACATTGAAATAGAATGAAGTACAGACTAGTTTTGTGCAGATAAACCATTTAAAACATAAATATAGCACTCAATATCTTTCCTATCATATATGCCAAAGGTAAAAAGGCACCGATTATAGCACCTGGATGTGATCTTTTGCCACAGCAAGCATATATGATCTGCATTAGCTATTAGGCTGCACATAAAGAAGAATTTTTTATTGAAGGTAAGTACCTTTTTTTTTTTAGACAAACCGGGCTAGTGCATATTATTAATCAATGGACAATTTGTCCATGAGAACATACGAAGAAACATTAATGGGACAATGATTTTCTCATACTTGTTCCGTACCAAATGGCACTAGCCTAGCAAGGTAAGTACTTCGATAGAAATTCTGCAAGACAATTGTATTTTAAACGATAAAAATCAATACAATTTTTATTGAAGGTAAGTACTTGGATAAGTTAAAGATTCAAAAATGCTTGCTGCTTTGATCATTTAATTGTAATTTAAAAGATGACAATAAAAAAACCTCAGAAAGTCAAATCTTTTCAGCCACAAAGATGAAAGTTACTTGTAAAAATAAACCAGTTACATAACCTTGCTGAAGCGGGGGACCAAAAGGCCCACCACCAAGCATTGCGTCTCTAATTCGATCATTAAAGCTGAACAAAATTTGGTACAGTTAGAAGAAAATCAAACTGACTTTTATTCTGCACAGATAGAAATTTACAAAGACAGCAAAGGATGATCAAATTTGATCGTTTGAAAATTTTCTACACTAATAAGACACAAGAATGAATGATAAAGAATTCAGTTAGCCCACTTCATACAGCAGATATGATTATATTCAGATATAAGTTGAAAACTACGAGCCGAAGAGCCCTATGCTTGCATCTTTGTCAGTTGTCTAAACACATTGCACTTGTCTAATCTAAGGAGACCTGAATTATCTTGTTATTGAAGATTTATAGCAGTGGGGTCTTGGGAGGCCACTCAAAACTAGTTTGGTTCTTGGGCGTAGGAGAGATAGAAAAAACAATTAATTTCGGTATATGTAACTATGTAAGAGAAATAAAAACTGAAGATAACCCTAGATAATGGTTTTAGTGTCATTACTATATAATTGACGACATACCAATTCACTAAATTACCTCTTTATGCATATTATCAACATTAATTATTCATAAATTTAAGGTTTAACCAACACAATTTTGTCACAGAATAAAAAAACACCCAATCATTGAGTTTTTGGAGACGAACATTTCACATATTAATATGCCTTCCAATTCCTGTTCCACCAAGATTCAGTTAATCCAATCATTGAGGAGCATAATGTCACGTCTGAAAAAAGTTGTCAAGATACTCAGAAGTTCATATGTCAATGTCATGGTGATCTTGCTGCCAGCAAACTCAATTGGTCAAGCATCATCTCAGCATATCGCATCGAACCATTGGACTTGGAAGCAATGAGCACCAAATCAACCTGATCAAACACAAAAGCAGCCTGATAAAATAAAGAAATCGTAAAAATAGATGCTGCAAAATAGATTAAAACATATCAATACTCCATCAATTGAGAAACAAAAGCATAAAAAAATGAAAAGATCAAACAAATTAATATGAAAAACAGGTTTAATAAGATCAGAGACATCCAATCACAGTTGTAATATAAGGTAAACTTTAGGCTGATCTAAGCAACAAAAATGTAAGGTAATTCAAAAAATTAGCATGATTTAAAAAAAGAAACACAAACAACCAGCACCTATCTAGCATTATCCTGTATGTTTTCCAACTTAATTAATTCTGAATAGATATTCTTCTTCCTCATCATTATATTTCCAGTAAAAGAAAGGCATGCCTTCTTCCTCAATTCTCAGAAAATCAAATTTCCTACACCTACAACCAACCAACCAAGCAACACTTCACTTCCACAATTCCCAGGAAGCCTAATTTCCCATGGAATTAACTTCGACTCCCAAGCAAACAACACCTTTGTTTTCCTACATCATAGGTAAATACTTGGTTAGTTGGTCCAAACCCCGAACAAATAATAAATATAATCTACAAATTTATTACCTAATAGTGTGGGCTTTCCATAGTAGATGCAATGAAAGTCTTAATGCTGCCAAAACTGTGGAGTTAATAGTTTGCAAATGGGGTCATGTAATGAGCATATTTTTGCACAAAATTAATAATGAAAAATCAAGTTTTTAGGGACATATTTCCGCACAAGTTTAATAGCCTGCATTTCACCACAAATGTTTCAAAGGCCAAGAGTAAAGATAGGTGTAGCAATACCTTACATATATCGCCTGCATGAACTAGGTCTCTTCAAGGGGATGATAAGTTACAATTACCAAAGCCATGAAATTGTACCTTACATGCTTATGTTCTATGCTATGTCTATCTGTAGCAGATATAAAAGACAAATAAAATGAAATCACCTCCTGCCAAAGAATGGTTTCATTAATTCCCTTTCCACCATGCTATCCTCATCACATCTCAACTACTGACAGTCTGTTGAAAAGCCATACTAGTCATCTCTTCATAAACTGTACAACACATGACGAAATCTTCATGAAGGTCACCCTGCCCATAAGCAATGTCCAAGCATTCAAATTTCAGTTTAAGAATAGAATTTCAAAATCATCTTGTGGCACACATTGATCTACAGTGCACCTATTGCTTTTCTCTTATCATCTAAACTGTGATACACGCTCAAGTCCCCCCCCCCCATGACAGTCCTTTCCTAATGACAACTTTGCCTATTTTCCTGTCAACACTTTATGACCCGGATACAATGAAATGCAGAGACTTTAGAAAGCCGAAGGCTTTATGATCGGAGAAAGGGAAGGGGCGTGGTTGGTGTGTCACTAGATCGGCAAGGGAACCCGTAGGAAGGCGAGTTACTTGAGGCCGAAATCACATCAGAAATCGCATTATTTCAATGTATCCTCATGAAGCATACTAATATAATAGTCAGTGGCGTGCACAGAGGGCACATGTTGATCTCCCTACAGTTCTATTTGGCCAAGTTCAGAACTCTAATAAACCTCAATCTCTTACTAGACCCAACCAATAGTTTAGACCTCTTAGGATCCAAGACCAATGGTTTTTTTTTTTTTTTTTTTTTTTTTTTTTTTGGGAAAGCAGTTTTTACAATCGCAACCCCCTGCCTTCCTCATATGTCAAAAGTTAATAGCAAACATAAGGAGCAACACTTCAGCAGGATAAGAGCATGGACGCATGGTTAGATATGTCAACTGGAAACTAAAGTTACATGTCTACAGACACCATCAAAAGGGTTACGACACATAAGTGGACCTGCATACCCAAAAAAACTACACTCCAAATCAAGTCCAAAACTGACAACAACGGACAACCACTTAAGTTAGTTCCAGAACGAAACAGAGACTAGACATCCCTTATAAGCATTCTTAAACCATAAAAAATGATCAAATACCCCAGATTATCACCATGTCCATTTTCCTAGTGCACAAAAGAGCATAGCTACACTGATACAAAACCATTTAAGACACGCCACTGCTGCCTATGAAACCATTCCCAATGTGCAATCGATTGATTCTTTATAATTTATAGCTTGGCAAATGACAGCTATTAAACTAAATGGCTTAACAGCTCTGATCCTGCAATGGCAATGGAAGAGAGCCAACCAATTACAATACATTCTGTCCAACGAGTAATTGACTATCATGAATCAGCAAAATTTAATTCCTAAGATAGTTGAAAACTGTGGACAGTGAACCAGTCAGATGAAGCAACCTTACCATTTGTGTAAAAGTATTCTGCACCTAAAGAACATTTTCTACCTTCTTCACTTGCACTCCTTTTGTAAGTTACTATCTTGCAAATCTGCAATCACAAAACTATACTTTCTTAGTGACTTTGAAGCAATGTTAATTACAGGTATAAATCATGTAAACTATTTTGCATACCATGTCATCGAACTCAGGCCTAGGTATAAGCTTTTTCTGGTAAAACCACAACCATCAATAACTAATTGCTCCACTGGATTTATAAATGTTACATGACATGGTTTGAACACTTCCTTACCACCATTGGTTCATCTTCCATCTATTCATCATCTCCATAGGAACTCTGCCTTTTCCTATTTATTTAATAGCCAGCATCATTACTAACAGCATTGGTAACTTCTTCGCCATCGTCACAAGGTGAGTGAATGCTGCATATTGAATACTTTTGAGCCACATAACCAGTCCTTATTGAAATTTTCCCATCAAATTTTCCCAATTGAGCATCATCCATATAAGAGAATGCAATAACTCAGTTATATAATACTAGTCTTAGTAACTAATTTCATGCAAAATTTAAGCCTCATTGATGTTCAAAAGCATGAATTCAACTTCACATATATACTGAATTGCGCAATAAGTAAACTCGTTCATTGTCTAAATGAAAGGCAAAATAAGCCAACCGAAATTAGTTAAGTTCTAATACTACTGACCACAACTAACTCCTAAGGTTTGACAATTACATATTACTCCCAAACACACATCAAGTCCATTACAAAAAGGGTTAGAATAGATGAAAATTGACAAATTCTTTCCTAATCCAGTTTGCTAAACCGCCTTTGTTGTTCTCCCTTGGTCCCTTTCATTTATCTCCTTCCTTGAGCATCCCTAATGATTGAACATTGCTTGTAGCATCAAACTGAATCTGATCTTGCAATTTTGCAAAAGCAATCATATGTATAGGAAAAACATATTGATACATATGTTGCACTTCTTCAAGTGGACATAGTACCTATATTATAAAGGAAAAAATCATATTCTATCGTTACAAATCTATAATTAAATAGACTTAATATTGATAACAATAATTAAATGAAAAGTAAAATTCACTTACATTTGTGAGTTGGAAGGTGTGTCGATACATGTCTCGTAAACGAGTCAATCCTTGCTCTAATATCAAGTATTCTAATCTCAACTGAGGAGTTGCTCCAATCATATGAGGAGTTGCTCCCATTACATTTGAACGCCGCCAGCTAGGATATGTAGTCCGAAATCCTTGAAAAAATTTGTCAGATTTATCCAAAAAGTCATTGTCAGCCTGTATTTGCGCATGTATCAGAATTGCATTTTTTGAATTACTAATAATATTTTGAAAATTTCTAGTTGTCGGCCTTGACATCTTGTAATTTTCAGCATCCGCAAACGCATCTTCAGCATCAGGATATATTACACATCGACCACTCTCCAAAGAATCATATAATTCAATGATATACTCGATTCTCATTCTATCATTCCAAAAAATCACATTTTTGAAAACCATATTAAAGTCTCTGTAAACAAACAAAAAGATCAATTAAATCAACTAAACTTAGAATCAAAATCAAATGTATATAAATGTCATTCAACAGTGAACTTTTCATATTTTTTTTTTAAATGAATAGACAATAATGAACTTTCGTTTTAAACCGATCATGGCATAATGTTCATTATATAATAATAAAATTTTACAAAAATTAAATGTATACTTTAATTTGCATACGTAGCATATATTATATTATCATTTAACATACAACATAAATTAGGAAATATAAATATAAATAAATAATAATATGATTAACTCGTTTTACTCACCCAAGTATATCATTATGACTAGTTGTAATCAACCAATCACCAAAGGCTTTCAGTTCTGAATATATGGTAGCTGAACCCCTTGCCTTATATTGTCCTATGCTTTTAAAAAACTTGGACAACTCAGTTGCTTCAAACATCCAATCATGATGCGCTTCTAAAAAAACAAAATCAAAATGAATGAAAAAAATCAATCAATCTTATATTATATTATTAAATCTTTTTTTTTTAATAGCTTATATTATTAAATTTAAAAGAAATAAAGATGTACTAATATATACCTCTTTTTTCATAATTAGTAAAAACAACTTTATTGCCTTCACCAATGTACATATGCTGAGAATCCAATATGGATCTAAAAGCTTTGTCTTTAAATGTTACAACATTCTTGACAATATTTGATATAACTTTTTTAAAACCCATACTAGCATACAAACGCACATTATTGAAGGATTTGTCCTCCAACTTGAAGCCTTTGCGAACCTTCAGGATTGGAAAAAACCAATTCGCATCAAATTCTGAGATTGGTTTGCCATCAACTACCTTAACCATTACTATATTTGGGTTGTTAGAACCCTCAAAAGTAAATGGAAAAAGAATAGTAGGAAACCACTCATTGCTCTCCATTTCTCTCAAACAATGATGGAGAGACTCCATTGATTCCAATTCAGTTAACCTTATTTGCTTGTATTGTAGTACATTATCACCACAACTAATGGAAATTCTATCTTCGGCGACTTGTGCTCTGTAATCATCGGGAAAATCCATAACCTAAATAATGCATACAACTTTATTACTATTTCCAATTAATACATTTCAAATCAAGAAAAAAAAACAGTGATAAATTGATAAAACTAATGAAAGATGATAAAGGAGGATTGACGTGAATGTACAAATTCAAACTAAACACAAGCTGGTAATACAGAATTAATACATAAGACAAAAGATAAAATCGCAAAATTCAGTAGACATATCATATCCATGATCTCAAGAACACAAATGAAAGAGGAAAGTATTACTATTGCAGAAAAATCCGACAGACCAATTCGACATCAACTGCTGAAACCATGAAAAATTGTCAGTTAGACAATAAAGTTTGAATACATAAGGGAAAATTTATATTGTCTAACTTTATTGTATTCAAACTTTATTGTCTAACTCGAGAATTTTTCATTGTTTCGGCACTTTATTGTCTAACTGCTGAAACCATTAAAATTCTCAAATTAGATGCTTTTTCTAATAATTATTTTGGTTGTTAAAAGTTTCATACACCTAATCTTTCTATCTAGTCATCACTATCAAACTTACCTTAGATATCCCTTTACCATGAAAATACTTATATAACTTATAAAACCCTATAAACAATATGTGTCAATTGACTTAATTGACTTCAATTACTCGCGACAATCTTTAAACTTTACATTTCCTACACGGCATCAATTTTTCCTTAGCTTTAAGGGAAGTTCCTTAGCAAACTCAACAAATTTCATGCATATGAAATATCGGGTAGTGCAATCCAATCTGTATAAGCTTAATAGTTATCAGAATCCATGAATAAAATACATGCAAAGGAAAATGCATGATAAAGAAGAACTGATGAACAAATTAAACTTAGCACAAGCTGGTTACACAATTATTAAAGAATATGAAATTACAAAAGTTCAAAAGATATATCTTATATATGCTTCTAAGAACAGATGTGAAAGACGAACTTCTTACCGAGAAAGAGAAAGTGAAGAATAACCGATGAATCAAGTAAGAGACTCCAACAACGATCAATAGTTCTCTGAAATAAGAGAAAGACTATAATTAACCAATCTCAAGCAAAAAAAAACAACTAACCATTTTACATTTCATACGTGGAAATGATGGCATCGATCGTCACTTAGCTTCAAGGGAGGTTCCTTAGATGCTTTTGTAATTATTATGGTTCTGTAAAAATCCATACACCTAGGGGTCGTTTGGTTGACAAGGGAAATAATTTCCCATGGGATTTGACAAATTATGGGAATTAACTTCCCACATTAGAGATCCCATGAATTGTTGAAAGTTGTTTGTTATTCATGGAGGAATTTGCAAATCATGGAAATTTCAAGTTACCAAGGGGGCACTTGGTAATTTAATTCCCATGTTTTGTGGGAATTGAAAATTCCCATGAATTTGAAATTCCCACATTTTTATGTTTTGTGGTCAACCAAACAAAACCCCAATATTTAAATTCTCATGATTTTCTATTTCCCCCATTTCTTTTATGCAACCAAACAACACCCTAATCTTCCTAAGTTAATAGTACCATGCATTGTCTTTTTTCCATCTCCTTTGAGTTCCTCAAAGTGTACAAAAAATCCTTGACTATTAAACCAACCAGAGTATCAAACATACACTCAAGCTATCCTATAACATGAAAATATATGATCTTATACAACTAATAAAACCCTTTAAACAATATGTGTCTTTTGACTTCATTTACTCTTTACCAACTAACCATTTTACATTTCATACATGGCATTGATCTTCACTAACATTCAAGGGAGGTTCCTTAGAATACTCAATAAATTTCATGCATATGAAATATCAGCTAGTGCAATTCAACTTGTATATGAGGGTTAATTACCAGGAAAATACTTGCAAAGGAAATACCATGATAATGAAGAATTGATGAACAAATTTCAACTAAACACAAGTTTGTATTATTATATAACCCAGAAAAAAAATATGAAACCGCAAAAGTTGAGAAGACATATGTTATATATGTTTTTATTATGAAAAAATGTGAAAGAGGAATTTCTTACCTAAAGTGAAGAAGTATTTGATGAATTAAGTAAGAGATTCCAGGAGCAATCGGGCAGAAGAGAGTTCAGCATCAATAGTTCTCTAAAACAAGAGAGTCTATAATTAGACAATCCGAGAAAAAAAAGTTTGAATAGAGAGGAAGGGGAAATGACTAATTTAATTCCTTGAACACCAAGTTATATAATTTAAAGTACAACCACAATGTGTTGGGCGACTACAAAGTACCAATAGTACTCAAGACTACTCAACAATTCTGCATTTCAAGTTTTCAACAATTCAACACCACAAATGACAAATCCACAATGTGACAAATTGACAATGAACAACATTACAACAAACTAACAGTCAATTACAAATTTTCAAGACTATAATTCTATGAAATTATAATTTATAAATCAATAAATGACTGAAATTAAAAATATAATTAATTAGGTAATTTACACAATAAATCAATAATGAACAACAAATCATCAATTCATTTCAATTTAATCAATCAAATGACTAAAATTATACAAAATTATAATTAACAAAACAAATTAAAACTTATAAAGTATAAATACCTTGCTGCTTCACTGCTTGGATGCTTGCTCAAAGCTCAATTGACGGTGGCTCGGTGAGTCGGTGCTCCGTGCTCGACTGACGACTGCTCGCCTGCTCGGTGGCAGCGCAGCGGTCGAGTTGAAGCCTTGACGGACAGCAGTCGAGTTGGGCTTTTGAAGTCGAGTTGTTACTTGTTAGCGTCATGCGTCGAACGACTGACTGAGTCACTGAATGTTGGCTGCTCCGGCCTCCAGCGTGGTTCTGAGGTTTTCGTTTCAATTTCACGCGTTTTGGGCCTTTTGGCCGTTTTCTCTTGTTTTTTGTTTTTTTTTTCCTTTTTTTTTTAAATTTTTTTTTTTTGGCACTGAGTCACGTGACTCAGTGTGCACACGTGTAAGTCCACAACTGGTTGGGCTTAATACATGTATCGTGCGGAAACTTAAGTTAGAAACATCAAGAAAGCTATGAGTAAATTGTCATAAAGCTAGCATATAACAAGGTTTTACAAGATGTGTATTATATATGATGACTACAATAAGAAGCTCTAGTAAAATGTATAACAAATAAGACTATTAGTTACAAACTAAGTGCTTAAACGGTGCCTCCATTTTCTGAGTATAGAACTAGAATGACATTGAAAACTCAACAACGAAGGTTCTGAGCAAGTTGGTCGACTGCATAGGGGCCCTTAAGTGAAACTACTATAAAAGGGCCTTGGTTTTTTAATTTAGTAACATACTTTTCCTCAAAATATTGATTTTAGGTCTCAATTTAACAAAATTGCACCGGACCACTTTACTTTCAGTGTTAGCATTCGTAGTCTCGCCTCTGAAACTCAGTTTTATTTTATATAAGAAAAATAAAGTACATGCTTTCACATTTGGAGCAACAAGAACAACTACATGCTTTTGTAAATGTTTTGGTTGTGTAAAAACTCCAAACACACATTCTTTCTAAGTTTTCTTTTTTTGGTTCGACATTATTTCTAGGTTAATAGTACAATGCACTCTCTTTTTTCCATCTCCTTTGAATTCCTCAAAATATACAAAAAAATCTTTGACTAATATACGAGTCACCATTATCAAACATACACTTAACCCCCCTAACATGAAAATACCAGATCTTCAATGACAAATAACACTCTTTAAACAATATGTGTCTTTTGACTTCATTTCTTGCAACCAACCACTTCACATTTCTTACATGGCATCAATCTTCCCTTAGATTCAATGTAGGTTCTTTTGAAAACTCAACAAAATTCATACATATGACATATCGAGGTAGTACAATTCAACTTGTATATGCTTGATAATAATTATGAAAATCCATGACCAACATGCAAAGGTATTAATAGCATGATAAAGAAGAATTGATGAACAAATTTAAACTAAACACAAATTGGTATTACTGAATTAAGAAAGAATATGAAATATTTGAAGCTGAGAAGATATATCCTATATATATACTAGTAAAAAAAATGCTATTTATAACTCGCGAAGTTCACTTTTTGTAACTGGCAATTGATGGTTTCGAATGCCACCGTTACAATTAGTGAAAATTATTCATAACCGACTAATGTTAGTTACAAATAATGTACTATTCCTAACTGGCTTAACTTAACGTCAATTACAAATAATCTATTTTCAAATTAGAAAGCATATTATTCGTAACTGGCATTAAGTTAACTGGCATTAAGTTACAATTAGGATATTATTAGTAACTAGCAAATGTTAACGCCAGTTACAAATAACATTTTTTCATATTTTTTTTAAAAAAATGGCAGTAGTAGCATATGTCCCTAGACTCCCTACTGCCACCACCCACGCTACACTTTTTTTTTTTTGAAGCACCATAAATTATTAACCCAACTTTTATAATAAATACAATGAATATTAATCTAAACCACGTAAGGCCCAACTTAATCGACATTACATCATCAATTATACAATATAGAACATGATGTGCTTGTAAATTACAAATATGTCACCAACTCTAAACTACAAAAGACATGTATGTCATCCAAAAAGAACAGAGTGATAAGAGATGATTTGAACTAAACAGAATAGAGCATTATTGTGATTTCTAAAACAGGACAATATGAGAACTTCTTGTAGAAATCATCCTCTCTTAAGTCAGTTCATCCTTTTAAAAGTGCTTGTACAATAAGCTTAAAATAATAAAGTGAAGAAGTAATTGATGAATTCAGTCAGAGATTCACAAACAATCAGGCACACAAGTTCAACACTAAACAGTTCTGTGAAACAAGAAGTAGTCTATTATTTGACAATTTATCTCAGACAAAAAAGTTTGAATAGAGAGGAAGATGGAAAGACTAATTCATTCCTTGAGCACCAAGGTTCCGTTTGTTTTCGATGGAAAACCATTTTTTTTTTTTTTGGAAAATATGTTTTCAAGGAAAACCATTTTCAATGGAATACGTTTTTGTAGAAAACATTTTCCATTCTTTGTTTGATTATGGAAAAATTTAAAGAGAAAAAATAAATGGGAGTTAAAAGAAGAGGAACGATGGAAAGATAAAGCAAGGGGAGTAAAAGAATAGATTAGACTAGAAAATGTGGCATTTTTTTGCTTTTCAAAGGAAAATTGTTTTCCTTTTTCGGAGAGCGATTTTTCACCTTTAGAAAATGGCTCTCCTTCCTTAGCCAAAACAAACAAGGAAAAATGGAAAAGAAAAATCCAACCTTTGCACTTTTTTTTCCTAAAAATCCAAACTTAAGTTTATTCCACAAAAATTCAACCTTTATACCCCATCTTCTCCAACAAATCCATTTAACCTAAAACCTGTTAAACAAGTTAAAATGGATTTTTTGTTTAATTATTATTATTCACTATCCTCCTACCTCCCCATCCCCCTTCCATGCCCACCATAACCACCGGTCCACCACCCCAAAAACACCTTGCCACCTAAAAATGCCCCTCATCCCTTGCTACAACCCTCCTGCCCCCCTAACACTCCTTGCTTCCCTGACCCCAGCCTACACCTTGAAACCCCAACATACACCTCTGTCGTATCTCCCTCGCAACCAGAACGCCGCATCTCAACCCCGACAAACCGCATTTCCCTCACTCGACCCTTGCTGCGTCGCATCTCCCTCACTCAACCATCTCCCTCGCACTCCCTCACTCAACCCCGACAACTACAGGAGCAGGCACATTCTCGATGTTTCCATTGTCAATCTCCTTAAGAAATTCAGTGTATGAGTGGATGGCTTCTTCCTTGAGGTAACCCACAATACGATGGGCAAGCTTAGGAGACACAATGTAGGCGAGGAAGTAAGCATTGAAGAAAACACCCTGGACAGCAAACACTAGTGCACGTTCATATCTCCCTCGCACTCCCTCACTCAACCCCGACAATCGCACTATCTCCCTCGCATCTCCCTCACTCAACCCCGACAACTACACCATCTCACTCGCTCAACCCTGACAACCGCACTATCTCCCTCGCCAAATAGAGCAGCCAGCAAAAATTAAATCTCCAATTCAGCCAATTCAAATTAATCGGGGAGGACTGTTGAGGTTTTGGGGGTCGGGTTGGGTTGCCGGGGAAGGAGAGGTGGGGAGGGGAAGGGGAAGAGGTGGGATGTTCCGATCAGGACGGCGGCGTAAGGGTGGTCATTTGGCCGTCAAAGGGGGGTTAGGGGCTTTGATTTTTTTTCTTTTAATTTTTTTATTTAATTGTTTAAAATAATAATAGACCTATAAAAAGCTGACACGTGGCATATAACTTATAAAAACCGTTCACCAACAGGTAATGGATCTTTAGATGAAGATGGGGTATAAAGGTTGGATTTTTGTAGAATAAACTTAAGGTTGGATTTTTAGGAGAAAAAAGTGCAAAGGTTGGATTTTTAATTTCCATTTTTCCAACAAACAAAGGATAAAGGTTAGGGGCATTTTCCTTTGTATGTTGGAAAAATGGAAAGGTGATTGGAAAGTTATTATCTAGGAAAATGTTTTCCTCCAAAGCAAACGGAGCACAAGTTATATAACAAAAAGTACAACCTCATGTTTATGTACAGGGCTATATATGTGTGTGTATCGTGAGGAGCGGTAAGTTAGAATCATGTAGAAAGCTTACATACACATTCTTTAAAAGCATATATAATTATATAAAGCTCTTACAAGATGTATATTATACATGATGACTAGAATAACAAGCTCTCACTAGATGTATAACAAATAAGACTCTTTTTGCATTAGTGTTACAAACTAAGTGCCTATACTATACTGTTAGTTCATCCATTTACTGAGTATAGAACTATTAAGACATGGAAAACTCAAAAGTAGTCCATATAAGGAAAAATAAAGTACATCTTCTTGGGATAGTTATAGTAATTTGATAAACATTAGAAGCAACAAAAACAATTAGATGCTTTTTCAAAAACTTTGTAATTATTTTGGTTGTGTAAAAACTCCATTCACCTTTTTCATTCATTTCATAATCCCTCCATCTAGTTGATTTTGCAAAATAGAAAAATAAATCTCATACAATTTGCATGGGACAAAGGTAGTAATACTTTGCACTCTCTTTTCCCATCTCCTTTCTATTTCTCATAGTGTCCAAAAGATCTTTGACAAACAACCGAGTTATCACTATCAAACATAACACTGACATATTCCTTTTTATAGAAATTAAATCTCATACAACTAATAAAACACTTTAAGAGCATCCCCATCAATGAGCATTTTTTTGCTCATGAGCAAAAATGGTGAGCAAAAATGGTAGAAGATGTTCCCCATCAATGAGCATATTGAAAAATGCTCATGAGCAAAATGAAAATTGCTCATAGAATGAGCATTTTTTTAGATGAATAGTAATCATGTGGGGTCCACAATACAAGTAAAAAAAAGAATTAAAAATAATATAGTAGAGAGAAATATAAAATGATATTAGTAAAAGTAAGAGAGAAGATGTACTAGAGAGAGAATGGGGAAAAAAAAATTTGATCATTGATGAGATAAAAATATGATCACAAAAATGCTCATGGGTTGAAAGAAAGAGAAAGTGGGTAGAGAGAGAATGAGGAAACCAATTTTTGCTCATTGGTGGGAATGCTCTAAACTATAGGAAAAATGGATTTT
This sequence comes from Chenopodium album, assembly GCF_948465745.1. NCBI lineage: Eukaryota > Viridiplantae > Streptophyta > Magnoliopsida > Caryophyllales > Amaranthaceae > Chenopodium > Chenopodium album. The sequence goes on from NC_137834.1 coordinate 82,241,749, forward strand.
AATCCAACCTTATCTTAATAACTCATAAATCCAACTTATAACACCCATATTCCCATCTTGGTCTTTTACCCTTTTTTTAACTGTTATAGTAGGTAAGTAACCGGTTTTCGTTGACTTAATGCAATTTGACCATCACCCCACATGAAACCCACCATTGCAAACTAATTAAAAACCTCAAGAACTACTGTCACACTAAATTAGGACAGCCACTATTCACTAATCAACTAAAACCACACCACACACCCTCCCCCCCCCAAAACCCCAAGCACTGCAGCCGTCCTTAAACCACGGCAACCGGCAACCACTTAAACCACACCACCCACCTAAAACCGTTATCATCATAAACCATCTCAGCCACCAACTCACTAAAACCACACTACTTGCCTAAAACCCCAACCACCGTAAACCACCGCAACCAACAACGTTAAAACACCCTTTAAAACCACCACTCATCTAAAACCCCAAGCCCAACCACCGCTGACCCATCCAAAATATCGACAATGACTGTCACATAACCACCCACCTACATTTTCACCACCATTGCCACTAACCACAACCTCTTCACCATCACCTAAATTGAATGTGTCAAAAATCAATCAATTATAAAAAAAAAAAAAATTAAAAAAAAAACCCTAAACATTAAAGTTATCAATTGGAGAAAGCTACTTGGATAATTTTCTCGCTTCTAATAATCGACTCACAACCTTTAGACCACTTTACATTTCTTAAATGGTATCAATCGCTCCTTAGCATATATGGGAGGTTTCTTAGCAAACTCGACAAATTTCATGCAACTAATGACATATTGGGGTAGTGCAATCCAAATTTGATTCATGCATCATATAGACAAACCAAACGGAGTACATTATATCCAGTAAAATATAAATCTAAATCATTCAATTTATTCTTGATGTAATTAACTTCATTCCTAAAAGTCATTAACAAGTGTACTTATTTCAAAAAAAAAAAAAAAAAAAAAAAAAGTGTGCTATCTAGGAGAATAAAAGTAATTTCTCTAATATAAGTATATAACATGAAAGTAACGCCTTAAGATGAGAACTTTTAACTTCCTATCAAATCAATCAAAGCATAAGTCCATAATTGGAGTCGGCTACATGAACCAAAATTGATTATTCCAGATAGTGACTTGCATCAAAAGTGATTATTCCATATAGTGACTAGCATCAAAAGTGATTATTCCAGTGACTATACACAAAGATCTATTAACTTCCTATCTGGCTATCTCCTACATAAGACTAGGATGTACCGCAAACCACAATCATACACAAGACTACTAACTTCACGTTATAGAAATCTGCACTCAAAAGGGAATATTCTAAAAGGTATACAAAAATATCTTAATGGAGAGTGATTATGTTTCTGCATTTTTCACAAGTGATAGTGACTTGCATAAAAAATACAAGGGATAGTGACTTGTTTACCATAGTGCCAAGACATATTTAAAATTGAAAATTGTTAAACATAATCTGAGGTACTATAATTAGAACATATTTGACATTAACTAAGCATTAATTACACCGAACAACGTGTGAATTTGTTATGAATTTCTAAATTTATACTATAGTTGGCAATATATTTAGCTACACACTCCATATAACACAAGAACATCAACCTTAAAAATTAAATACTTACCAAATAAAATTTTAAAAGGTTTAGTTATAAATAAAAAAAATAAAAACTGAATCACCTAAAGCCTTTCTGACAAGTGAAGACAATGAAATTCAACCAGATTTCTCATCAATTTTAGAAATTCAGCTAAATTAAAAGAAACCCAAAAAAAATCATCAAAAACCCAATTCAGATTACTCTCCAAACAATTCAAATATCAAAGATTAACAATGAAAATCTGACATACCCACAATGGAATAAAGAAAAAGTAGACAAAATAAAGAAAACCCCAAGAAAAAACCGGAGGAATATTCGGTTATAATTATCCATTTATATGAAGTTCCCCCCAAAAAAACCCATTATGCTAAAAAACAATAACGTAAAATTCAATTAAGAATCTCAAAAACGAAAATTTGTTGTATACCTTAAACAGAAATTTGACCAATCAGCTCAAAGGAAGGGACATGCAAGATGAAAATAGGACCGCCTGAATACCGCTATCAGCCACCACCGTCGTCTGAGTGCCGCTATCAGCCACCACTGCCTGAGTGCCGCCTTAGTCTATTTCCTCAGATTTCTTTGCTTATTGAATTTTTGAGTAATTTTTTTTTAGTAATTTTCCTCTCAGAATTGAAAAACTAGCATAGTTCCCGTGCGATGCACGGATTATAAATCAAATTATTAAACCCGTAGGAAAAATAAAAATAAAAACAAAGGTAATTCATTTACTATTAAAGAACTTGTACTAATGGTCAATAAAAAAAAAAATTAAAGGAACATTATTTGAATAGTATTTTATGTTATTTGAATTTCTTTTAATTTTTTATAATGTTATTTTATTGATTGAAAAATAATTGAATAATACTCCACATAGCTATATAAGAAGTGGACTAATTTATTTATATCTCCCATTGAGAAAAAACTAAAATTTTCTTATCATACCATCCGCATCAGTAGCTACAATCAATCTAATATATACATGTTTTATTTACCCGTCGCATTATGTATAGACTTAAGTTAAGCATTGTGCCAAAAACTATATATTATATAATAGGCATATATATAACCAACAGCTGATTAAATATAGTATACGACACAAATACTTCGTATATAGGTATGGATACTGATAATTTTATATAAATAAAATATACGGAGTATATATTACTAAGATTTATCCCTACCTTAATTATAAAAAGGTTAACAAAACTCTTATAATAGTGCATGGACATTTATTTATATATCTAAAAATGTTCTTTTTACATATATTTTCCCCCATTTAATTTTAAATGTCTTAAAATTGTCTCTTGAATTCGCTAAATTGATTTAAAAAGTTATGTTTATTTCAATATTTAAAGCCATACTATTTTCATTTCCTTTTGTTTTAATTTTTCTATTTAGAATTTATTAGACTATTAGGCCAGGTTTCAAGATCGAAGTCAATATCTTTTTACCGTACAATCACTAAATCAAAGTCGCTCAACTAAAGTTTTGGACATTGCATAGCTACACAACATCCAACACATTTAATGATTACATGCAAATAATTTTAATAAAACTACGCATTTGATATAAGTTATTAAACAATTTAACTATACATACATTTTGATAGGTTTATATCTTTCATATTAACAAAATTTTACAAATGTTATTATCATATTTTGAAAAAAAAAATAGACTTTGGAATTTTGTATAAGATATATAAAGGATAAGTTAATTCCCGTCATATATGCATTGAGTTTTGGGTGTTCTATCCGGTTCACCCTTTGGGCTAATCTAGATTTGAGGATCAGTTCTAGGTTATTAGGTTCCACTCCCCTTTCGATTGTTGTTGTAGGGGAGCACACAGGTCCTCCCTACCAAGTGTAGTCTCAATCACCACTACACCAACAACCAATTGGTACGGTGTAGTGGTGATTGGGACTACACTTGGTATGAAGGACACGTGTTATAAAATATTATATTATATATGTATACTTTTTTATATTATAAAAAATATTATATTATTTACACAGACTATTATAGTTAAAAGTATTATTATGTATAAAACAACATAAATTATTGCACTTGATTGTTGTGTATTTAGTATAGTACATGAGCAATGCACGATTTTTAAATCAAAATGTTAGTTTTTCTAAAAAAAATTCATAAGTAATAGCATTGTTAATACGAATATTACAATTTAAAACATGAGTAATAGTTATAATACATTTTATATCTATCCCTTTTCCGTCAAATGTCTAATTCATTTAACTTTTATTCCTCTTGTTTAGATTGGTTATTGGTTCAGTTTTTTTTTGTTTTTTTTTAATGCAAGAAAAACAAAAGGTCATTGTAAAAGACATTGTATAGAAAATGAAAGGCCGATTAAAATTAAATTTATGTTCAAGATTATGTATTTTTTTCCAAGACAACATTTCGGCTCAGCATTCAGTATTTGTCAAGGAGTACAACAAACAATAAGTAATTTTTACACTATTTTGTATCTTTATCAAAAACTTTTGTATTCATCCGATTACTTGAATTGAATTTAGGATAACTTGTAGACTATTTTGGGTAACTTTTATCAATAAAGCATAAATAACTTTCATTCATTACAGGGTACCTTTAATTTTATAATAGGTGCACAATATTTTATTGTACATCTGATTTTTTTTTAAAATGTTTGTATTGATTTCATAATTGACGTCAAACTAAATATTATCGATTTTATTTAATTTTCATAAAAAAAAAACAATATTAGCCTTTCAAAATACGAAATATTTGTTTCCTTAATTATGCCACTTTAATCATATTGCTTCAAATTAGTTATTATTCTTTAACTTAACTATAAATAAAGATTGGAAAGATTTTATGGATTATTTGTAGTATTGGAAAGTATATATTTATTATAAAAAATTAAATCAATATTTATGTTAGGAAATTATGGAAATCTTATCCATGTATAGAAACTTGCTTTTATTGTTTGAAGTTTAACAAAAATAACTATGCTTACATATGTAAACAGTAATTATATAGATATATTTTATACATAAGAAAAGCCAATGAGAGAGTGACATTTGTCATCCTCACATTGAGGCGCTTGTCTTTTAGTATAATATATAGATGGAGAACCATCAATTACATACTACTAAAAGCGAATCTGAAGGAACACTTGGCAACATATTATTAAAAAAATTCCCGCCAAAATTACTTTCTAAAAATATCGTTATTATATAAAAATAAAGATTGCATTTAGTTATGACTTTTTTTATATAAATTCTAAAATAAACTTCCTAAAATATCAACTTGCACATTATAACTATAAATATTTTTTCTCACATGTTTTAATTGTTTTAATATATTTCCTGCACTTTGATACCTGATGAATCGATTCATTAATTTTTATATAATTATATTATTATCATAATTATTCAATAACCGTGCATTTGCAGTACCCCCTTATGAATAGTAGAAACTGGTGCTATTACACCCTTGCCCCCAAAATTAATATATTGTCAGTTTTGCCCTTGCTTGTGTTGACTGGTTTTACTTGCAGAGGTGGTTTTCCCTTTCCAATACTCACCCTCTTTCCTTGGTCGGTTCCTGGTTTTCCTCCCTGCCTTTCGTTTTGCCGCCTCTTCTTGAATTCCCTCAAAACCCGTCTTCTTTTTGGCTTTCTCTATTTCCATTCCCACCACCATTCTTGAGCATAGCTAACATCGCAAGAATGGAGCAGCAGCGATGATTTCCAAGGGCGGCGGCTTAACTATCAGAAGAATGGGGAGATATTCAACTTCGAGCTTTTCGTGATATGCCTACCACCACCGATTTCCCCTCCGTCACAGCTTTTCGGTAACAAAAAAAATGATTATTATTGTTGTTCATTTGATGGTTAATTACCCAACATTTGATTTTATTTTTGTTTATTGTGAAATGGGGTAATGTGAATTTTTGTGGGTATTTGAAAATTTGAGGTTTTTGTGGTTTAATTTAATATTGTAATTGAATTTTTCTAGGTATCCTCTCTTTAATTTAATTTTGTAATTGAATTGAGGAAATTTTAATCGGAAATAATCTGAGTAATCCATGAATGAAGGAGTGTTGATGAAATTCTAAGGATTTTTGCCCTTTTGATTCAGGCTTTCTTTTTTGTCGAACAAGAAAAAGAGGAGACATATTGCGATGAACGGCGGCAGGGGTAATGGTGATGGCGAAGTTTCCGGCATCAGACTGCCGCTATCTCAGGACTGCAACCACTTAAAATATAGACGAAACTCATTAACTTGTAATGTATTTTCTCTCCCTTTCAATTTGTTGTGGTTGAATAGAAAGATAGAAAAATTGCTCATTTCTGAAAAATTAGGCTTCAATTTTTATAAACAATATTTCTAAATAGCAACTTCTTAATTCAGGCATTCTTTTTTGTCATTAAACTATAAGTTTTGAGTTTTCTTCTTATTTTGTTTATAATATTCATGGGTGTTAAAATTTCTACTTTACTTGAGCTTTGTCATTCATTTGGGTATCCATGTCTGTGAAATGATCTGATACAACTCATAATTTTTTTTCTTTCTATTCTCTTAAATTTATTATCTGTAGTATGATCTTATATGATAGTAATTGTTAGTTCAATTATTCTTGCATTTGTATAATTGATCATTGTCTCATAAAACCCAAAAGGGATCTTATTTAATTGTTATTATATACTTGTGTATGTATTTCCTTAAAAATTTGTTAAATTCATGTATTTGTTGGGTTGGATTTAGAAAAGATTAAAACAAAAAAAGAAAAGGGAAATTATGATGGACTAAATTTAGAGATTGATTTTAGGCAATGTATTTGATAAGACTGTTATATAACCTATATAAGCTTTGAGTAGAAGATGAAGAGTTCTTAATTTTGATTAAGAAATTGATGATTTACTAAAATTGAGTATTTTTTCATTATTAGCAGGAGTTGAAATCAATTAAATGTGTATAATGAAGATGTGATCGACAATTCAGAGTGTGAATCCTCCACTAGCACCTCCATTTCCCGGTGCACAACCTAAGAGGGATTTGCTTAAGTCCAAGGGCATGTCATCTTACGAAGACCAAGGCTCTGTGAGCACTGCAATAACGGATTTGTATGACCACCTTTTTAATGAAAATTGAGCTGATGTTGTCATTCATATAGATGATGGTGGCCGAATTTATGCCCATGCTAATATATTGGTAAGATCTTTTAGAACCCATTTGACTATTTGATTTTTCTTTTTTTTTTGAATGAAATTAGACAATTCTTAATTCAGCTTGTCAACTTTGATCAGTATATAATATGCATGGTCGAAAATTTCTGAGTTTCCTTGAATTACCATGTATTCAGTTTACCTTGATGGAAAAATGACTTATTTAGGATAAATTTTATGACGTCATTTAAGAAGACAGGTGATAGTTCATAGTTGTATATTGACAGGGTGAAGGAATCCAAAGGAAAAAATCGACGCAAATCCACCATCATTCATGGTGTTCCACGTGATGCGGTTCATGTTTTCATTTGATTTCTCTACTCTTCTTGGTAATACATTGCAAAGTTTCATTTTTATAAAATTTTATATAGTAATATTGAATCTTGTGAAAGCACATTATTTTTTGCATGCTGACTGCTGTGTTTCTGCTGTCATTCCTCTTGGTAAAAAGTCTTAAAGTTCGTTTTGGGAGAGCTGGACATAACTTATTTGAATCCCAACAATTAAGACAAAGAGAGATGTAGCACTTTTGGTTGAGGTTGTTAAATGGTAAGGAGTTGCTCCCTGCCAAAAAAAAAAGAAAAGAAAAGAAAAGAAAAGAAACAAGGAGCTGCTTACTTCATCAATAAAGAAAAGCCCGAAGAAATAAGCAACCATATTTTGGAATTCTTTGAAAAGTTTAAATCCTCTGGTATTTCACAAGATGCTCTTTGCTTGCTTGATGCATTTCAATATTCAACTTTTGTTGTTTTAGAAAGAGCAGAGCACGCTCTAATTAATTTGTATACATGATTAACAAAGGTGTTGATATGGTGTGTCCCTTGTACAGTGTTCTCCATCTATGGGATCTCCTCCTTTTCCATTGCATAGTGTTTAATTATCCCCCTTTGTCTCAGTTGTTGGGATTCAAATAAGTTTTAGTGATTCCGTTGGATCCTTTCACCAATACATCTTTTTCTTGCCACTATGTCTGAATTATCTTGTGTTTTTGAAATCAAGTTTTGTTGAATGGTTTTGTTTCTAAAGCTATCATTGTTATTTTAGGAGCATGCATATTAATTCATTACTTCAATTTACATTATTATTATAGATGCAATTATTTACAGTACCTTTTTCCGTGAGTTAGGATTCGAAGCCTAACAAATCTAACTTGCTGTGAGGCTAAAATAGAAAGTGAGGCGTTGTTGGACCAAGGTTTTGTTCTTGAGAACTTGCTGTGAGAACAAGCTTGTTACGAGGTCCTTTATAAACAGATGTGTTGGCCTTTGTATTAGCTGCACATTAGGCCAGGTAGGAAATGTGTTGACTTTCTACAAGGTCTTCTTGGCTTGTGTGGAGAGGAAGTTTTTATCGAGAATTTTCCTGACTATTAAATAATAATTAGGAATGTAATATATTATTGTTGTAAGTATTGCAATGAATTGGGTAGTTTTAAGGAATAATTAAGATGATGGTAGTTTTCTTAATTATGTTTTAATTTTTTATGGCACTCCCTGTGAAGAAGTTTTAAGATAGCTTCTGTCTTGCACTTTTTCTGTATTTAATTTATCTCTTTTCTTAATCATGTTTTATTTTTAATGGGTTGATGTTAATTAGGTTTCCAATCTATGCCCAGAATTTGGACTGAAATTATACGTTCAAATTGACTTTGATATTTTTTTTTGTTTCGCTTCACTGGTTCGGATTATGAAAAGAATGTCATTGGGTAATACCGTAGTATAAACTCAAGCCTGTTAAATAATGTGTGAAACAGGGTTGAGGGGTGAAATAATCAATGCAGGTCTTGCTGACAATCAACTCTTTGTTTTCAGGTTGCTGAGAAAAACAATGATGTGCAATTGCAATAATATATTGAGAGGCGAGTTCTTAAATAAACAGGTAACCTTTGTAGGGTTTCCCCTGTTTTGCTGTTTGGTTTTGACTGTTCACTTTTGAAGGGCATATCAGATGAATTTCTGTTATCATTGTTAAATAATTGGTTGAGGTTAATACCTGATTTAAAAGTATGGTTTAACTTCTCTTAAAGCTCTAGCCTCATAAACTCTTCTGATTACTCTCTCTGGTAATCGTCGCTTGTATTTTTTGCTTGATAGCTTATGTTAGTGGGAGAGAGTCCTCACGGTTGGCCTAATACCTTACTAACCTTAGTGGTCTTATAATATTTAATGGTTCTTAAGTTCTAGACACTAGAGCTTTTACTTACTTAAACTGATGGTAATTTTTAAGATTTTATTTATTTTTAAATGTTTTTGTGTGGATGCTTCTTTCCTAAACTTAAGAAGAAGTGAAGGAGAGGAGAGCCAGTTTGTCCTGCTTTCGTTTTGGTAAGCAATGTGTCTTACTTCTTTATGGGAATGAATAATGGACAATCAGTTCTGGATATCTAGCTGTAGTAAAAGGTGAAAATATTACTACATATTAATATTGAAATCTGGAACTGAATAAATGTTGCCCTTTTCTCTTCTTTTTGTATCATGTTAACTCCCAGCCATGAAGTTTTCCTCTTCTTTTTGTAGCATGCCCAATTGAAATTATTTTATTATTTTTCGGCAAACAATCAGTAGAGTAATATTCATAATTCAATTTGTGCAAATATGTTCACAATCTTAGTTTTGGACTTTATAACAGGGACTAAAGTTTCAATCACATGTCTAATTATTGTAGGAAAAAGCAAGGGGAGTTGAGGTAGCTTACTAAGGACCAATATTATTAGATTGGTTCTCAACCTTGTGTATAAGTTGAATCTCCTTACCAACCCACGGTAATTAGAACTCTCAGGTGTATGATGCATTATATGGTGATTTTCTGACTAACTTATAATTGATAAACCCTTGTAACAAAGTAACAACTAACAAGGCTTTCCCCTTTTGGTATTAAGTAAACCTTCTGATAGGCGTACTCAGGTTTGCTTCGGTTATCTTAGATGTTTTATTAATATTTATATTTTATAGTATGTGCTCCTTATTGGAGCCTATTATGCAGCCTCTTCCTATCCCGTTAAAAATTGGCTCATGGCTTGGAGATTGATGCCAATGATTTGATTGACTTATGATTCTAGAAACCACGAATGCATTAGGTAAATGTAACACTTTAAAAAACACTAAAGAATAGTCTTTGCTAATAAAAAAAATATTTTAGTTAATTATCAAACAATGCTATCTGTTAATGTAGTTAAAACTGTCATGAACGGTTGATACAACTTCCAGATGGTTGTGGCATTTTGTTTTAAAAAAAATCTCTTAAATATATAAACCCACAAGATTGAGATATCTGATGTTATAAAGTTTGTTTACGTAGCCGGTGTTTCCTTAGTTTTGGTAGCTATTTTCTTATGCATATGACATTATTTCCATGTAGATATAACCTATCGATCAATAATTGTAAAGTTTGTTGTTGTAGTTATAATTTTTCATAATACATATTATGCAAAGTAATGGGGGTTTTGTTACGAGTTTAGAGCATAAATTGTGTGCTTCACAATGCCTAAGTTTTTAAAAACCCTTTGACCCCCTGAATTTGGAGTTTAGAGTATTCCCTTTTCTTATATATATATATATATATATATATATATATATATATATATATATGTTTGAAAGTGCACTTTTTCTCCTTATGGCTTCCCTTGCCGTACTCATATTCAGGGCTACATCTTTATAGCCAAGAGTTTCCATGACATGATTTTCTTTACGCTTGTTGGGAAATCTCTCATTCCTTTGGTTGAGTTATTAAATTGCTCTTTTGTGATTGATTGCAGAATGAGAATGCCAACGAAACCCCGCATTCACTCCAACGAGGTGCGTGGGCACTGGTAAAGCTTGTTGTAGCAGCGTTAAGCCTCTGAAATTTGTGCATGATGGATCTACTACCTTGGCATCCATGAATTTAATCCATGTGCAAAAATGCTAAATATTGGTCATATTACATTTAGGCTCCTTACAATTGTAAATGTCATGTACATTTGAACTTTTATGTTAGGGGGGGTATTTCTGTTCTAACTTCTAACCCATATAATTGCAGAATTTTTTTTTTTCTCTCTCTCTCTCGTGACATTAAATCAATTTGTTTTTTAGTATGAGAGAAATGAAACTGGTTTTTTGTGGGTAATGCTTTAACTGTCTTTAAAATACTCCTTTTGCTTCTTTATTTTAGCCTCACTTTCTATTTTGGGCGTTTTAAAAAGATACGGAGTATAATCATGTTGAATCTATTCCTCTTTTAGACTTTGTTTTCCTAAAATACCTTTTCAGTCATAATTTTGCTTTGAAACTATCACCATATTCTACTTAGATTTTCTCCCTACATTTTCATGATATAACTACAATAAAAAAAAATTAAATAACCATATTTTTTTAAACTCTTGACGTCTCTCAATCACATCTTGATCATTCTAACATCTTATATTCTAAATAAACAAAGAGCCTCTTTGGTTTGAAAGCTAAACAATTATAAATTGCCCTAATTTTTTCGATAATCTGGGTCAATCACACGAAGCCCAACAACCACTATGTCTTCAATTCTAAAATTTGGCTCGGTTGAAAACATAGGGCTTTTGGTGGTTGGATTTTGAAAAAAGTATTCAAGTCATTGTAGAAGAGAGAGTTAATGTCCTTGAAGAAGACAGAGTGGTTGTTGAGGACGGGGTAACAAATACATAAAATATTTGGAAGAGAAAGAAGGACTAGGACAAAAACCAATAAGAGATAGAGAGAGAAGGACCGGGAGAAAAAGAGAGTAAGATAGAGAGGGAGATGGACTAGGAAAAAAAGAGTAAGAGAAAGAGAAAGCTAGATAAAGGTAGAAAAAGGCCAGAAGAGAAAGAAATAGAGCGAGAGAGAGAGGGGGGGCTCTCGAAAGTAAAAGAGAGATAAAGAAGAGATGGGTTGGGAGAGAAAGATAGATAAGGAGGCTGGAAAAAAGCCGAGAGAGATAGAGAGTCTAGAGGAGGGAGGGAGAAAGTTCAACCTATGATTTTTAAAGGCTCTAAGAGGATGGATCAAAAATAAGAAAGATTATAAATGAATAAAAGAAAGAAAGAGAATGACAAGTAGTTTCATGATGTTTGGATAATAATAGTGAAAGAAAGAGAGCAGAAAGAAAAAGAGGGAAGGGAAAGGGAGGTGAAAGGAGGGAGAAATGACCTTTTATTTCCTTCCAAATCTTTCTAACAATAGAGAGATTTTGGTTTATTAAATGGGGAAGGAAAATAAATCCTTCTGATTGATGATGCTTCAATTCCCTCATTTTTCTCTTCTTTTCCCTCAATTTCTCTTTATCCGCACATAGTTTTTGGGCCAATAAAGAAAGAATCGAGTGAGAGGGGAGCAAGTGTAACCTATTTCAAAGCATTTAAAAAAATGAGAGAGAGAGAGAGAGAGAGAGAGAGGCTAATAAAGAAAGAATCGAGTGAGAGGGGAGCAAGTGTAACCTATTTCAAAGCATTAAAAAAAACTAGAGAGAACAAGGAGACAAGGTCAGGGAGAGAGAGAGAGATAGAGAGAGAGGGGTTTTAGGGAAATAGAGGAGGGAAGAGGTAAGAAACACTTCAACTCTTTGTACGTGTTTAAAAGATACTTAGAAACTATGGGAGAGGAAAATGGATAAAAAAGAGGAATGTAAAATGAAGAAAGAAAAATGGTGAGGGGCTTTTAGGAAAAGGAACACGATAAAGAACTCTTTAGATGACAATCTTTAGTATGTAATCAAGGAGTAGGTAAACAATACTTTTTGAAAAGAATTTACATTTTGTAAAATCATATGAATCAAGTGTTAAGCTGTAAACGCAGATGGAAAAGGGTTAGAAGGGGTATAAGAAGCTAGAGTGGGGAGGAATACCAAGTAGGGATTAACTTTGTAAATTATGTTACATCATTGGATAAGGAACGAAGAGGGATAAATTAGAAAGAGATACAAAGAGCAAGAGAGAGAGAGAGAGAGATTTCGAGAAAATAGAGGAAGGAGGAGTTTGGAAGCACTTTAAAAGACCATTCTTACACTATGTTTGGATAACAATAGTATAGAAAGGAAGGGGAAAGAAAAAGAGGGAAGGGAAAGGGAGGTGAGGGAAGGAAAATGGAGGAAATTGATTTATTAAATAGGGAAGGAAATGGATCCTTCTAATTTCCTCCCTTCCGTCCTTGCATTAGATATCTAAACAAAGGATATGCATCCCTCCTCTTCTCTTCTCTCTCTCTCTCTTTTTCCATTTCTCTCTATCCAAACATAGTGTTTTTAAATTGTGGAATTGAAGAGGCTACGAAATAGGATGGAGAGAAATTAGAAGTATGAATATAATGTAATTCTATGAGTATGGCCATATCTCATGATAGTCACATGAATGGAACTGATAAATAAAATCAATATTATACATGTTTATTAATGTTAATATATACCTTTGCACCTATAATGGTGTTCATATATGTAACATTATTGTTTTATTTTCCGTATTCATCTCACACGTTGATTCTTTTTATTTTTGACGGGTACACTTTGATTCATTTACTACAAGATTGCTTATAAATCAATTTTTTTTTTGTAACATCACATATGCTTCATAAAAACTTTCCTTGATACAAAAACCCAATATAAATCACTTATTTACATTATATATACCTACATAATTAAGGCATACAATATAGTATACTATTATGCAATTCATCCTACATCTTAACGATTCTCAAGATAACAACACGAAAACACGCACCAATATCCATATCATGACGTTGGGGGGCGCGCGCATTGCGCGCGCACCAACAACTAGTTCTTTAAAATATTTGGGCAAACAAATAGGGGGAAGTCCTGAAATTTTCCGAGAGCTTCTAAATTATTCATTATACAATTATCACATACCGTTGCATCAACTCCCTTTTTTTGTTGAAACAGCTAGCCTATTGCAACGGTTCTTTAGAACCGTGGCATTAGCTCTACCTTTAAGAACACTAGAGTGTACCCGTGCAAAATGCACGGGATATATATTTTATGGGTAATGTTATATGTAGCCCTAAGGGTTATATATAAGCATTAAATATACTCTTGGAAATTGTATAAAATTAGGAATTCATGAGAAAAACACGCGTAAATCAGTGTTATTAATGTTTATATTTTGATGGTTTCTTAACTTTTTACGATTTTCAAGTGTAAATTTAATGCTTATATGTAGCCCTAAGGGCTATGTATAACATTTTCCATATTTTATAGAAAGATATTACAAAGATCTAATAACAAAAATATATTTTAAATACGTGAAGTTGTTTGTGACATAGTAACTTACTCTTTTATGTGGGTTGGATACTCCGTGTAGCTAGCATAGAAGTTACTTTGTCAATGTTATAGGGGTTACCCGTTCAGTGTTATCCGCTAGTGTTATAAGGGTTATGCGTTTAGTGTTATAAGGGGTTACTTCGTCAATATTATAGGGGTTACTCCAGTCACACTACTTGTCGAAAAAAAACGTGTTGTTGCATAAAAAACATTACGTATTTTTCACTAAATACCACTGAGTTAAAGCTTAATTCACCATATACCATAGAAAACTTTCTAATACACCGTATAACCTTCAGTTTAACTAAAATGTCACAACATGCCATTAATGACTAACGGACGTTAACACCGTTAGTCATTAAGGCTAATAAGGCCACGTGGCAACATATGATTGGTTCCCTTTTAAATTACTTAATTTTAAAATAATTATATAATTTTAATTAAAAAAAAGAAAAAAAAAAAAGAAAAAAACCCAGCCACCCACGTCCCTCCAGCCAGCCACCACCATCCCTCCAGCCACCCACGTCCCTCCACCCAGCCAGCCACCATCGGTCGGCGAAAAATTCGACCATAACTTTTGCGCTGGCGCCGAATTCCGACCACAACCCCCGCACTGACCTGAAATTCGACGAGAATACCCCCGTCGGGCCGCCGTACTCCCTTTCTCTTGAACAACCGGCGAAATCCTAGAAGAACAATCGAACCACCGGTCACGAAACAGCCTATCTCCCTCGAAGAACCCTTCGCTAACCATCGGTCAGCGCCCAAACCCCCCTCCCCCGCGCCGACGAATCAATTTCGCCCGTATTGGTGCCATTTCCACCCCAAACTAAACCACCACGTATGTCGAAATCCTAAAACCAAAATCTAGGGTTTTGATTTTGGTGTTTTAGGGTTTCGGGGTGGTGGTTTTCGGCAAGTTGGGCGGCGGCGACGTGTGGGAGTGGATTTAGGCTGCCGCGCGAAGGTGGTGGCTGGAGATTTCGGGAGGGAAAGGGGAATTCGTAGGTGGTGCTTGGGAATTCCGGAGGGAAAGGTGGCTGGGGTCGGGAATTTCACTGGCGGGGAGGGGGGACGATCGCCGGCCAGCTGGGGGTAGGGTCAGGGATAGGCTGGTGGCGGCGGTGGCTAAGGTGGTGGTGTTTTTTTAAAAAAAAATTTAAAATAATTTCTCTAAAGTTAGTTAATTAAATAAAGAATATTATTAAGAACCAATTATAAGCTGCCATGTGGCACAATTACCGTTAATGACTAACTGAGTTAACGGAAAGGGCAAGTTGTGAAATTTTCGTAAAACTGAAGGTTATATGGTGTATTAGAAAGTTTTCTATGGTATATGGTGAATTAAGCTTTAACTCAGTGGTATATGGTGAAAAATCCGAAAACATTATGTATATATTTTTTGTTTCGATGATTATTGAATTAATAATTAGGTTAACTGATTTTTTTTTTTTGACAGCTGTGAAACAAGATAGTTTCAAATCACCAGAGACCACTCACGCCCCTTTCCTAGCTTTCACAGCCAGGTCATGGGCTCTAGCGGTTATAGCCCTAGGTACATAACAACAACAAAAATAAGTAAACTGAGCACTAACACAAAGGATATCACTGACTAAGTTCCGTAACTCCTTCGGCGCCTGTGATGGGTCCTCAAGAGCTTTAACACTCAGCTTGCTATCAGTTCTAACCTCTATTTGCTGGTACTGTGAAGAAGCCTCTGTTAAGCCTTCCTTGATTGCTAGCAGCTCACAATGGAGAGCTGAGCTCCCTATGGTTCTTTTCCCACCCTCTTTTATTACTCTCTCATCCTTCAAAATCACCTACCCTATTGCTGCTGAGTCAAGTCTGCCCTCCATCTTCTTCCAAGCCCCATCCACCACTACTGTTATTACTTGATGAGAATCATGAGTTCCTCGCTGCCAGTAGTTCAACTCTGCATCCTCCGAACCATGAGCTTCCTTCCCCCTCGTGTTTACAGAAAAACCATAATCTTGAATCCGTTGTAACTTTACCAACTCCTCACTGCACCTCTTCATGAGCCTGTCTGGATCAGTGCCCGTTCCTCTGAATATGATGTCATTTCTGAACTTCCAAAATACTCCAGATGGTAGCAATAATGGATCTTGCCAATTCAGGGTAGGTCTTCTCCATATTGAAAGCGTACTTCAACATATTCTCCAGCCATACCTCAAAGACCAGGTCTCCATCCTTCACTCGTACTCCTAGGAGACCACATTGCCAAATTCGTCGGGTCACCTGGCAATCTCTAAACAGATGAACTGATTTTAAAAAATATAAGAATTTTAAAAAAGGAAAATAGTGGAACTTATAGTAACGATATTAAAAAAAAAAGTGCACACAATTTTGGAAAAAAAATGTGCAATTATTGTAATATTGTTGTTTTTAAAGAGAAATTGGGTAGTATAATAAAAATACTATGTAGGTAGTTTTTTGGGTAGTGTGTGTTATTAGGAAAAATAATAGTGGAAGTTTTGTTTAGAGGGTTTTTTAATTTTTTTTTTTTTTAAAAAAAGGATAGGTGGAAGTTATGTGGAGGGCAAAATAAGTAAATAAATATAGAGAAAAAAAAAGAGTGAATGAGAATTGAGAGATTGGGTTTTGGAGTGATGTGGTGTGAAGTTGAGAAAACATATCTTAAATTATATAAAAGATAAGTGTTAAATCTGTAGCATTAGCCTACTCTATTGCAACGGAAATTAAAATACCGCTGTATTAGCCTATAATAGGCCGTTACATTTTATTTTTTTTAAAAAAAGGCCCTTACATTTGGTAAAAAATGTAGTAGTGTCCTTAAACCTAGGTGTGAAAAGGTATAATTAACTGAGGGTTGGACCAAGATTTGGACCAAATCAACTCTATTTTTATTTAATTTAATTTACATTTGATTTATATTTTTATTGAAATTACTAACAAAATATTCATGATGTAGCAATTTAAAGGAGCGCGCGAAATGTGAGTAATTAATTAATTAATTTAATTACTTATTTTATTTTTATATTGCTAGTTTCATAATTAGGTTGATTATGATTTTATTTGACTAACAATTTATTATTAAATTGCTTACAATATTAATGTTTATTCTAATATATTTTTTATGATCACCATATTGCTAATGTGTGGTTGGTGCACCCGGGTGCACCATGCGCATGGTGCACCCAGAAAGAACATTAGGTATATTTAAAAGAACATGGGGAAAAAAAGAACTTTATAGATATTTATAAAGAACGCAAGCATAATATGTTCTTTAAGTTTGATTATTATGTTCTTTGAGTTTGAAATATATGCTCTTTACATTATACAATATGCTCTTTAATGTTTAAAAAAATAAAAAAAAAATCGAGTAACCAGGGAAAAGAACATGTTCTTTAATGTATTATCATATTCTTTTTGTAAAGACTTTATGTTCTTTGGCTAGAGGTGATCAAAGTTAGACCGGCCTAGGCCAATTTTGGACGGGTTTTGGGTTGAATTTTTTCGCCCCCAAATCGAGTCGGACCCGGCTCATAAATTTAAATTTTTATTGCGGGTTTGGGAATGCGTTTTTATGCATTTTAGTTGATTTTTTTACTCGACCTGAAAAGCCCGTACGGTCGGACCATTTTGGGCACAAAAATTTCGGCCCAAACTTGTCCCAACCTGAGAAGTGAGCTAATTTTTTAACCTTGTCCAGCCCGCCCAATGATCACCTCTATCTTTGTCAAATGCAAACATGATCTTTTTTGTAAAATATTATGTTCTTTTTCAAACACGTTCAACGACCCGAGTAACCATGAAAAATAACATGTTCTTTTTTTGTCAAATATAATGTTCTTTTTCAAACACGTTCAACCACCCGAGTAACCATAAAAAATAACATGTTATTTTTGTAAAGATTTTATGTTCTTTGTAATTTCATGTTCTTGTCATACACAAACATGTTCTTTTGTTAAACACTAGCATGTTCTTTTTTTTGCCCATGTTCTTTAAAATATGTCTAATCGGGTGCACTATACTATTTTCACCATATTGCATGTTTAAAGGGAATATGTAATTGAAATTCATGCCTAATAAGATAATTTGGACAAACGGTTTAGGTTCCTTTTTAATCTTGTTGTTTAATCAAGTGATCACAATATTTTAGAATTATGTGTGCATTAATATTAAACAATTTTAGCACAATAATAGTTTGGAGCATATTAAATATTTTGTTTGCATGTCTTTGAGATCACATGAATCACTTTTCACTATAAGAATCGAGTAAAGGCCAATACGGGCGAATGTGACTCCATGACTCACTTCGTACCATCATCCCCGATCCTCCTTTCGTGGTTCTGAACCATATGGAGTTAGTAATCTCATGGATTATGAATGGGATGTAACCTTCACGGGTCAATCGTTGTTGTCTATCATTGTCCCTTTATCGTGGTTGCCTTTTATGATCCGTGAACGGTTTACAAGTTCCTTAAAAACTTATTGGCGACTTCCTACTTTCCTTGTTCCTAATCGTATATATATGTCAATTCCCACTTCCTATGAGTGTCAAGCGTATTCACACATGCTTTTACGTAGGCGCATTTCAAACGACGCCTACACTAACAATCAAATTACTAATTTATTAAAAAAAATTAGTAATATTCATTACTATATATTTAGTAGGGATATACGGACTCGAACCGTAGATCTTCTCGGTAAAACCGATCAAACTTTGTATTCTCAAAATGATTTGAACTATTTCAAAAACCCAACATGAATTTTTTTGCATTGGGATTTTTCATTAATTGATATAGATATCAGCTAGTCTACCATATTTTTCTTGATAGAAAGAAAATGGTTCCGTGTGCTCAAATTCATTATTCATTTGAGCTTTGATTCAAAAGCACTACGAAAGTGTTTCAAAGAAGAGTTATCTTGATGTAGGTCTGCCTTTGGCCTAGATGAATTTGTAAATTAAAATAAGTCTCTATCGTTTCGCTTAAAGAATCCAATATGAAACTTCATACACCTTAAAGTTCATAGGACAAAAAGAGATTTTTTGAGGCCCTTATACTCATTATGGCTAACATTGAATAGGTTGGGTATTCACCCTATCAATATGTCAAATCAATAATGGGTTCTATTTGGTAACTAAATAGACATTTGAATTGGACCGAACTAGAATTCATTGTCAGGCTATTGTTCTCTTGTTTTGTTTCCTCAAAGCCTAGAGTAAGACATCGATTTTTCAAAAATATTCATTCTTTTGATTGCATGATGGACTTCCTTGAAAAAAATTGGCGCACGTGTAAACGAGGTGCTCTACCTAGCTGAGCTATAACCCTTGTGTTTATGCTCCATATTTTAGTATGTAGATAATTTCTTGACAAGAGAAATATTCTCCGATATACCATCATATCTCTTTGATCTGTTTGATTTCTATTGCTTATAAGCAGTATTCGGTTTATAATCAATCTATGGAATGATTATATTTAGTCCTCTTTGTATTGATAGAAGGCCTACTTAACTCAGCGGTTAGAGTTTTGCTTTCGTACGACGGGAGTCATTGGTTCAAATCCAATAGTAGGTAAAACTTATTTGATACCAAAGTCAGAGTCGAGAGTATTGAATAAGTTTTTATACTTACCCTTTGGATTATTAAGACTATTAAATAGGTTCTCTTTTTCTTTTTATTTTGTTAATTGATTCTATATATAGAAAGAGTGTACAAACAGACCTTCTTTTGATTATGATTATTTAGACGCACGCACCGACTGGTTACGAAGAAATCAGATTGCTAGCCTCTACTCGTGTCCTAGCTCGTCTCAAAGCTAAATTTGTTTCAATTACTTGTCTCTTTCCTTCCGCTTTCCTCAAGTTAGCTTCTGCTATTTCAAGAGTTTGCTGAGCTTCTTGTGAATCAATGTCACTACCCCTCTCAGCATCATTTACTAAAATCGTAATCTCATTATTGCCTATTCTAGCAAAACCGCCCATCAAAGCCATTATTAACCATTGATCGTTAAGACGTATTCTTAAAATTCCTATATCTATCGTTGTGGCAGTAGGGGCATGGTTTGGTAATACACCAATTTGGCCACTATTAGTAGATAAAATGATTTCTTTTACTTCTGAATTCCAAACACTTTGATTAGGAGTCAGTACACAAAGATTTAAAGTCATTTCTTTAATTTGCTCTCTATTTCTAAGTTCATAGCTTTCGCGGTAGCTTCGCTAATGTTACCTACCAAATAAAAAGCCTGTCAGGAAGACCATCTAATTCTCCAGAAAGGATCAATAGAAACCCTCTAATTGTTTCTGCTAGACCAACATATTTTCCTAGAAAGCCCGTAAATACTTCTGCTATGAAAAAAGGTTGTGATAAGAAACGCTCAATTTTTCGTGCTCTTGCTATGGTTAAATGATCTTCTTCGGATAATTCGTCCAATCCAAGGATAGCTATAATGTCCTGAAGTTCTTTGTAACGTTGTAAGGTTTCCTTAACTTTTTGCGCAATTTCATAATGTTCCTCGCCAATAATTCTAGGTTGGAGCATAGTTGACGTTGAATTTAAGGGATCCACTGCTGGATAAATCCCTTTAGCGACCAATCCCCTTGATAGTACGGTAGTAGCATCTAAATGTGCAAATGTCGTGGTAGGAGCGGGATCGGTCAAATCGTCCGCAGGCACATAAACTGCTTGAATCGAAGTTATGGAACCTTCTTTTGTAGAAGTAATTCTTTCTTGTAACGTACCCATTTCGGTACTAAGGGTAGGTTGATAGCCTACAGTGGAAGACATTCTACCTAATAAGGCAGATTTTATCCCGCTTAGACAAAACGGAAGATATTGTCGATAAATAGAAGTACGTCTTGTTCATTAACATCTTGAAAATATTCCGCCATAGTTAGGGCAGTCAACCCAACTCTCATATGTGCCCCTGGCGGTTCATTCATTTTCCCGTAGACTAAAGCCACCTTTGGCTCTGCAATATTTTGTTCATTGATAACGCTGAATTCTTTCATTTCCATGTAAAGATCATTTCCTTCACGAGTACGTTCACCTACTCCGCCAAATACGGATACACCTCCATGCGCTTTTGCAATATTGTTAATCAATTCCATAATGAGTACTGTTTTCCCCACTCCCGCTCCCCTAAATAGTCCGATTTTTCCTCCACAACGATAGGGGGCTAAAAGATCTACCACTTTAATTCCTGTTTCAAAAATAGATAATTTTGTATCTAACTAGGTAAAGGTGGGCGCAGATCTATGAATAGGAGATGTTGTGCGAGTATCAACTAGACCCAAATTATCAACATGCTCTCTAAGCACGTTAAAAATGCGACCGAAAGTCGCTCCTCCGACTGGAATGCTTAAAGGAGCTCCTGTGTCAACAACTTCCATCCCTCGCGTTAGACCCTCTGTAGCACTCATAGCTACAACCCTAACTTGATTATTTCCTAATAATTGTTGTACCTCACAAGTAACATTAATTGGTTCACCAGTAGTATCTCGACCTTTAACTACTAGAGCATTGTAAATATTGGGCATCTTGCTTGGAGGAAAAGCTACGTCCAGTACCTGACCAATAATTTGAGCGATACGCCCCAGGTTTTTTTTTTAAGTGTGGAAACCCCAGGACTAGAAGTAGTAGGATTGATTCTCATAATATAAAGTATGTCAAAATTTTTTGCAAAAATGAATATTATCGAATAAAAAAAAAATGTCTGAAAGCAAGATGATCGATTAATTAAAAAAGAAATTGGAGTTAGCAATTTGTTTTGCCAATACCAACAAAAGGACTGCAATTCAGTTGCTTACTTTACGTTTTTGAATTATTGTATTCAATTCAATAACAATCCTAAGAAAGTCTTTTATTTGCCTATCATTATAGACAATCCTTTATGTATTATCTATGGAAATCGAACCCGAACTCTAAAACTATATTTTTTATGATTCCGTATTTCTATCGCACTGGGACTTAGTTTGGATTTAATAGATAGATTTATATCTAGCCTATTCTTTTACCCTTTCATGATGGAATTCTGCCTATTTTCACATCTAGGATATACATATACAACATATACCACTGTCAAGAGTCAATTTCGAATTTTTTAGTTCTTTCAATTCAAATGGGGATACGAAATTCGAAACTTGAAAAACAACGGTTATGATTGGGGCCGCCATACATATGAAAGAGTATACAATAATGATGTATTTGACAAATCAAATACATGGTCTATTAACGAACCATTTTGATTAGTTGATAATATTAATTGATAATTTTATGAAAGATTCCTATAAAAGATTTCATTAAGGCCTAATTTATGTCGAGTAGACCTTGTTGCTTTGTTGTAAGAAATTAAAAATTGAAGTTGTAGGGAGGGACTTATGTCCCCACAAACAGAGACTAAATCAAGCGTTGGATTTAAAGCTGGTGTTAAAGATTACAAATTGACTTATTATACTCCTGAGTATGAAACCCAAGATACTGATATCTTGGCAGCATTCCAAGTAAGTCCTCAACCGGGAGTTCCACCCGAAGAAGCGGGGGCTACAGTAGCTGCTGAATCTTCTACTGGTACATGGACAACTGTATGGACCAACGGACTTACTAGTCTTGATCGTTATTGTAGGGAATATTTCAAGCCATCCCACACTTGAGCTCCATTGCTGTGATCATACACTTAAGCATAGATGCTAGATGCGTATTTCCCACAATCTTCCACCAGCTTCATGACTCTCTCTCGAACTACCAAGTGAGGGGTGTCTTTGTTGTGGAAAATTTTATCATTCCGCCTGTTCCATATATACCACATGAGAGCCACTCCAGTCGCACACTTCTTCGAACCAGATTTCCTCCAATGCATAAGCGTCTCTTTGAAATCATCAGTGGGGTTAAATTCCAGAAGAGACACACAGTTACATTCACGCCACAGGTCGTGTACTGCTGGGCAACTAAATAAGGTATGGTGAAGAGTTTCAGACGAGGAAACACACCAGGGGCACACATCCGTATCAAGCATATGTCTGCTTTGAAGGAGAACTCGAGTAGGCAGCGAGTTCGTGCAAATTCTCCACAAGAAGTGCTTTACCTTTGGGATTGTGTCCAAGCTCCAAATGTCAACCCAAGCCCTGTGAAACTCGTCCAAATTGCACGATTTCCCGAGTATATAGGCTGTTTTCACAGAGTAGATGCCATCCCTTGTGAAAGCCCAAGTCAGCTTGTCCTCCTGTATTCGAGAGCTCAGAGGAATTGATAGGATGCACCGTATATCCCTTTCATCAAAGTTTGACACTAAAAGATCATAGTTCCACTCTTTCGTATCTTCATCCATTAAATCTTGTACTCTATTAAGCTCCTCCTTCCGAGACGAGGTCACAAATCTCCCATGTTCATCCGCTAGCCATGGGTCGTCATAAATATTAATATTATGACCATCCCCTACCCTCCAAATTAATCCCTCTTTAACTAGCGCCTTTGAACCCCAAATGCTCTACCATGAGTAGCTCCCATTAATTCCGAGAGATGCATTCAAAAAGTCAGAATTCGGGAAGTATTTCCCTTTCATAACACGCCCAAAAAGAGACTTGGGAGAGAAGATGAGCCGCCAAGCTTGCTTTCCCAAAAGTGCTTCATTAAAGACCCCCAAGTCGCGGAACCCCAAACCACCTAAGCACTTCGGTTTGCAAATAGCCTCCCAATTTACCCAGTGAACTTTTCGCCTAGTATTCGAGTGCCCCCACCAAAATCTCGCCGTTAGAGACCGGATCTCATCAATGACACTACAAGGCAATCTGTAAACTCCCATCAAATAAGTTGGAATCGCTTGGATGACTGATTTTATAAGAATTTCCTTCCCAGCTCGCGACAATAGTTTCTCTTTCCATCCCTGAAGTTTCTTCCAGATTCTGTCTTTCAGGACTGAAAAAAACCATCCTCTTATACCTCCCCAAAATCGTGGGAATGCCAAGATATTTCTCATGCTCATTCACTAGTCGCATATTCAAAATTTCTATCAACTCTTCCTGCTTTGACATATTAACGCCTTTGCTAAAAGAGACCTCCGATTTTTTCGTAATTAATTTTCTGCCCAGAAGCTGCTTCATAAATGTTGAGAATATCAACTATCTTAGAGCATTCCACTCGGTTGGCTCTTGCAAATAGCAGACTGTCATCTGCAAAGAAAAGATGGGAAATTTTTGGTCCTCTCCGGCTTGCTCCGGCCCCATGAATAAGTCTGTCATCCGATGCTTTCCTGATCAGAGAAGAAAAGGCATCAACAATCATGATAAAAAAGTAGGTAGACAAGGGATCACCTTGACTCAGGCCTCTAGTAGGAAGAACCGAACCTGAGACAACTCTGTTAATGATGAAGGAGTAAGAAACAGTCGACACACATTCAATCACCAGTCTAACCCAGCACTCTGCAAATCCCATTTTCAGCAATAATTTCTCCACAAAGAACCATTCCACTCTATCGTACGCCTTGCTCATGTCAAGTTTCATAGCAATAGTCCCTTTCCTTCCCTTACTCCGCTTCTTCATAGTATGAAAGAGCTCCATTGCTATTAAAGCATTGTTTGTAATTAATCTACCCGGCACAAAAGCACTCTGATTCTCGGAAATAATACCAGGCAAAATTGATTTTAATCTCATGACAATAGCCTTAGAGGCAATTTTATACAGAATATTACAAAGAGCAATAGAGCGAAATTCTGTCATAGTGATCGGCGTCTTAACTTTCGGAATTAATGCAATATTCGTGCTATTTACTGATTTTTGGGAGCAAAGGCCATGCAAAATATTTTTGACAAAAAGAAATACCTCATCACCCACGATGTGCCAGAAACGTTGATAGAAGATGGCGTGAACACCATCTGGCCCCTGCGCCTTATAAGGGTGCATTGCACAAATTGCTGCATATATTTCATCTTTGTCGTAAGGTCGAGTGAGAAACTCATTAATGTGGCTCGAAATTGACGGGGTGATAGCTTCAAGGACTCTCTCGCAATCCGCAATCGAAGGGTCACTGGATGTAAACAAATTAGCATAGAAGTCCTCAACAATTCCTTCGAACTCCTCCTCTTCAACCCTCCACACTCCAGTAGCATCAAATAATCCTCTTATTTTGTTCCGTTTCCCCCTTTGGGCGGCCTTGTGGTGAAAATATTTTGTGTTCCTATCTCCGTCTCGAATTTCTGATACTCTAGAGCGAAGATACCAATGAGCTTTTTGCTTCCCGCAAAGATCTTCAATTTTAGCCTCAAGGGAAGTGCAAAGTTCAATATTTTCTCTCGAGATCGGCCTGCCTTGAGCTTCATGAAGCTCCTTCTCAGCCACGCTAATCTGTTTATCAAAGTCTTCAAACTTTTTCCCACCCCACTTCTTAAGTGAGCTCAGCAATACCTCCATCCTCAACCCAATGTCACAGCCCGCACTATTACCCCATGCTTCTTTCACAGCCTTCTCGCATGATGCATCCAGTAACCATGACGTCTCGAACTTAAAATTCTTTTTTCCCCTCCTGTGTTTCTTTTTAGGCCTTTTCAGTCTTAACAAGATAGGCGAGTGATCAGACTTTATACGCACCAAATTCTCAACTATAGCATCAGGATACAAACCAAACCAATCTTCATTCCCACAATACCTGTCTAGTCTCTTCCCGATCATAGTTTCCTCGGTTAATCCCCTCTCCCATGTGTAAAACTGACCCTGATATCCCAAGTCACAAAGATGGCAGGCTTTGAGGGCTTCCCTAAAGTCAAATATAGCTCTTCTTTCCGAATCAGCTCCTCCCTCCTTTTTAGTGTAACTTAGGATTTCATTATAGTCACCCCCGATAAGGATAGGTCCCGAGTAAGAACCACATAAATCACTCAAGAGTTTCCAAGTTTTCCATTTACTTCCCGTCTCGGCCACCCATAAATGCCCACCCATTGCCAAGGGAGACCTCCCACCTCCAAAATGTCACCGCAAATGTGATTCTTGGAGTACGAGATCAGAGAAAAAGAAAAAAACATCACTCTTCCAATACAAACATAAACCTCCTGATAAACCTTCACTACTGACACTAAACGCACAGTCAAAACCGAATTTGTCTTTGAGTTTCTCAGACTCACTTTTATTAATTTTCGTTTCCGAAAGAAAAACCAAATCAGGGGCAAAATGTGAACACCACTTACGTAGTGCCTTAACTGCTAGAGGGTTGCCAACCCCTCGACAGTTCCAACACAATATATTCATTGTTGTTCGCGGGGTTGGTTCTCTCCAACACCCGCTACTTTCTCCAAAGCTAATGTTTCATGAACACGAGCTTTTTTCGACACTTCATCTACATCCATCTTACTGCCTACTTAACACACCTTATGTTTATCCCCACTGCACATAACAGCACCTGATTTCTCTCTACTGCCACTACCTCCCTCCCTTCTGAGCTTCAACCCCTTCTTCAATCCATAGTGTTTCGATCCTGTCCCAATATTGAATTGTATAGGGACAGGGGAAGACCCTGTGTCAGCACTTTGTTCTGATCCCATCATAACGTCCTCTCCTATCTCTCGAATAGCATCTCTGTGGACTTGTGTAAGATTTACATCATTCCCCGCTTCATAATCTGTGCCAAAGCCTGCTTCATACGCATGCTTGGAGTCCATGTTATTTCCTCCATGGTGTTGTTCAAGAGTCTGCAATTCAGATGATTTGGCCTCTACATTTGCACTGTCGATGGCAGACTTTTTATTCACAAAGAGAACTTTCCTAGATGCCTTAACTTCCTCCACCTCTTCTAGTAATTTTTGCCTCCATATCCTGGGTGTTGCACGCAACCTCAAACTCCAGCCCAGGCCCTGGTTCTGTTCTTCCTCCGTTGCGCTAAGGCAGTCTTTCTCACTATGTCCCATTACACCACACATCAAGCAGAAGAAAGGTAATCGTTCGTATTTTAATCCAAATCGAACAATCTTTCCATCCCTCCCCTTCATATTCAAGAAACGGCGCAGAGGCTTCGTGATATCTAGGTTAATCTTGACTCTCCTATACTTGTCCAGTCCCAGTTCATCCTTCTCAATGTCAATTACTTCACCTATGGATGCTGAAATTGCCCTCACCACTTGGTCAGATCGGCGATTAAACGGTAGGTTTTCCAAGCAGACCCAAAAAGGAGAATGAGTGAGTTTAACATCAGAGGGTTGTTCATCCCCTCCAATTTCATTAATCGCCAGAATATTGTTCTCAAAACACCATGGGAGTCCTTCCAACACCTTCTCTTTATCCTTCCAATGGAAGAATTGGAAAGCAAAGAGGTTTACCCCAATTGATCGGATCACCACCCTCTTAGAAACCGACCAAGCCTGCGTCATCGTTCGCTTAAAGGCTTCCAGATTGTAATTACGATCCGAAATTAATTTCCCCACCAACATTAGGGAAATTCGATCCTCTGAATCTTCCTCCTCCACTTCTCCAATGTCAATAATTTCATGTTCAGGGTCATTGATTTTCAAATTCGAGTATTGGTTTGCTAATTCATCGGCCATGGTTGGCCGGAGACACGCCTGTCTTTCGAGGTAGGTCAAGCCTTTCTTTCGAGGAAGTCGCCGCCCTCTCTTTCAAGGGAGTTTTTTCCCGTATTATTTTGCTTAAATGAATTATAATCATATTAACCCTAAACAAGATTATTAATTGTCTTATTAAGCGTAATTACAAGTACAAATTCCTTTTAAACATGCATAAAAGGCGTGATCAAGCAATAATAATAAATATAAATATAATATCAAGCAACATAATAATAATAATAATAATAATAATAATAATAATAATAATAATAATAATAATAATAATAATAATAATAATAATAATAATAATAATAATAATAATAATAATAATAATAATAATAATAATGTTAAAGCATAATATTAATAGCAAGATCCTAGGCATGATACTAACAAGATTAATAACAAACCCTAGCATGTCACTAAACATTAAAGATTAAAGCTTTAGCCCTAACATGATACTAACATGATATTAATAAAGAAATAGGAAGCATCAAAATAATCATACTTGATATTAGAAATTTTAATTATCCCTAAACATGATACTATGAAGCAATATAACATCCTAACATGATACTAGGAATCAATAAAATAATCTAAGCATGATTTCTATATCAAAATATTAATAAAACAATTAAAGTACTTACTTCGATGCCTCGTACCTCTTTCTAATAACAAAATACACACGTTAGTAACTTCAAGAAAAATATTAAAACAATACAATTTAATTAAATGATTGAAATAGAGATAGATTTGGGACTAAACCCTCAGAAATTATCAACCTTTCACGTCTAGGGCGAAGGCAACTTCGAACTTGGATATGTGTTTCTAAAACTAATGTATGAGGAATTTTGAGAGAGGGAAGGTTTAAAAAAAAAATAGAGAGAAAAGGCTTCTAGCTTTTAGTGAGAGAGAAAGAGATGAATGTTGTTAATGTAGGTTGTAGATGTTGATGATTTTAAAACAAGGAGAAACGACCCCTATTTATAATCTTAATGAAAACCACTTTTAGCATTAGATTTGATGATTGCAAAATCAAAGCTTTTGATGATTGAAAAATTAATCTTAATGATAACCACTTTTAGCATTAGATTATTAAAAATAAAAATTCTCTATTGATGTATAACTTCTTCCACAAAAAAAAAAAAAAAAAAAAAAAAACTACTTCTCCATTGACATACTATTTTACCATCATTCAAAACCTCACATGGTAAAACAGTACGTCAATGGAGAAGTAGTTGTTTGTTTTTTTTTTTTTTTTTAATATCTAATGCTAAAAGTGGTTTTCATTAAGATTAATTTTGCAAATACAAAAAAAAAAAAAAATTAATATATACATATATATACATATATATATATATATATATATATATATATATATATATATATATATATATATACATATATATATATATATACACACACACACACACACACATATATATATATATATATATATATATATATATATATATATATATAAACAAATGAATAAATAAGATCTCCTTTGGTCTAGATAAAAAAGTAATATAGTGATTTTTAACTTTTCTAAACTTCTCATCACTTTTAAAACCTAGTCGTAATTAGTGGATAGAGTCCCTCTCTAGGGTGAGTGAGTCCCGAGCTAGGGTTTGTGAGTGAGTTTCCCTCAAAAATCCATAATTTCGAGCAATTTCTTCATTGATTTACTCTATTTCCATTTGCAATTCTCCCTGTTTTGATTACCTGAGCAATAGGATGGCGGATGATTTAATTAAGGACTGGGAAAAACTCAAACTGACCGAAGACGAAGGTGTAGTTCTAGGGGGCGATTACGTGGAGATTGTAAATGATGATACGAAGGACAAATTGAATCTCACCTTGGTGGGAAAACTCTGGACTGTTAAACCCTATAACATCGAAGCGATGAAAAAAACCCTGACTAATGTATGGCGTTTGAAAGAAAAATTTGCATTTAGGGTTGTTGAGACAAATTTGTTTGTTTTTTTAATTCTTTTGTAAGGAGGATAAAGATCGTGTCTTGGAGGGAAGACCCTGGTTCTTTGATGAAAAGCTATTGCTACTGCAAGAAATTCGTGGAGACGAACCACCATCAGAGATAGTCTTCAAATATACTCCTATGTGGGTGCGTCTCTTAGATGTGCAAATGAATAAGTGAACGTTGGAGGTGATGTATGATGTAGGTGAATTTCTAGGGGGTTTTCTTGAAGCTGATGATGATGACCCTTTGGGATGGAGTGATTCGGTTAGAATAAAAGTCCTTGTGGACATCAATAAACCACTGAGACGTGGTCTGTTCCTTGCAACTGGGAAGAAGCAATCTAGATGGGTGGATTTGAAGTATGAGAGGCTGGCTGATTTTTGTTTCTTCTGCGGAAGGTTAGAACATACTGAGAGGGAATGTCAGTATAAAGAGCAAATAGAAGGTGAGACTACGGAGCTGGTGTATCAGTATGGCCCGTGGCTTAGAGAAACTCCAAAGAAGAAAGTGTAGACACCTGAAAATGTCTCCCCAAAACCAAACCCGATGATGAACAACCTTTCACCGCCACTATTGGTCGGGTTCAGTATTTAATCCCGAGAGTGCTTAAAAAATCGTATTTGATCAAATTCGTATTTTTGAACAGTCCATGGATTAGTCTTGATGTTTGGTAAAAGCATGGTTTTAATTTCAGCCCAAATTTATTATTTAATTTCAGCCCAAACCTTTTTTATTTTATTGTTTTATTATTTTTGGCCCAAACCTTTTATTTATTTTATTTAATTATTTTCTTATTTTAGTCCAAATAATAATAAATCAGAAAAAGGCCCGAAATTATCAATCGGCACTTAAATTGCTGAACGAAATTAGGGTTAAAAATGTATTAAGACGGAAAAGCGGGCTGGGAATTCCCGCACCACAGCAGGTACCCACCGTGTCACGGGAATTTCCGTGTCCTTTCCGCGTAAACCCTTAACGCGTTTTCTTCCCCGTTTACTAAAAATTTCCCGCGTCATACTAAAACTGCACCGTGTCACGGGAATGTTTCCCGTCTGACGGTGGGACTTCCTGTGTCACGGTACAGTTTGTGGTGTCGCGGGATACTTTTTTAGGGTTTTTATCATTTTAGGGTTCCGTGTGCTCCCTCAGCACATTTTCTCTATAAATACTCCCTCATTTCTGATGTACGGGGCACCAATTAATTCTCTATTTTTCTCTCTTCTATGATTTAGCCTAAACACTAGCCTGCCCTTCTTATTTCAAAATTCCTTCTTCAAGTACTCCAAGGAGTCCATACTTTACCCGTGGTTCTGTCCTTAAGCCAAGGCGTGAAAGGTAGAACTGTTTGAGGGTTTGGCCCCAAATCAACTCTACTTTATTTAATTTAATTTAATTGTTGTTTTATTATTATTTCCTTGAAGTTACTAACTAGTTTATTATTTTATAGTTGCAAACAAACAGAATCAAAGTAAGAATTATGTTCCTTTTATTTCTATTATTTTTCTAATGATTTTACATTGTTGGAATTATTGTTAAATTGCTTCCAATATTAATGTTAATTCTATTATTATATTTTATGATCACCATATTGCATGTTAAAGGGAATATGTAATGGAAAATCACGACTAATAAGATAATTTGGACAACCGGTTTAGGTTCCTTTTTAATCTTGTTGTTTTAATCAAGTGATCACAAATATTTTAGAATTATATGTTGCATTAATATTCAACCAATTGAGCTTAATAATAAATTGGAGCAAATTGAATTTTTGTTTGTATGCCTTTGAGATCGCAGGAGTCACTTTTCACTATAAGAATCGAGTAGAGGCCAATACGGGCGAATGTGACTCCATGACTCACTTCGTACCATCATCCCCGATCCTCTTTTCGTGGTTCCAAACCATATGGAGTTAGTAATCTCATGGATTATGAATGGGGTGTAACCTTCACGGGTCAATCGTTGTTGCCTTCGTTGTCCTTTATTCGTGGTTGCCTTTTATGATCCGTGAATGGTTTACAAGTTCCTTAAAAACTTGTTGGCGGCTCCCTACTTTTCTTGTCCCTAATCGTATACGTCAATTCCCACTTCCTAAGAGTGCCAAGCATAATCACCACATGCTTTTAACGTAGGCGCACTTTGAATGACGCCTACAAAAAGCAAGGGTGGATTTGGCAGAAAGGGAGAAGGAGAAAGCGTATATGGAGAAATTGAGACACTCGGCAAAAACAAAGAAGGTGTCCAATTATAATGACCCTGATGTTATCAAGTTAGGCCCCGTAGGGGCAGCAAGGAGACTTGCTTTCTCATCTCCATCAGATAAGGGTGATATGGCTGCTGTGGTGAATGTAAAAAGAAGAGAGCCGGAGCTCATTGCTGTTCCTAATAGTAGTGGTTCGAAAATGGTTTTGCGGACTGTGGGGACTTCAATGAAAGGGGAGGGAGTGCATCTCACTAGGCCGAGTCAGATTCAAGAGGAGGGTGAAGAAAAAATCGAAGAAATAAAAGAGAAGGGAGTGTTTACTTCAATTGGGAGTGGAAGTAGTAATATGGACGAGGGGATGGATACTCACAATAATGAGTTAAATTCTGATAAGTTTTTGAGTAGTGGGAATGTAAGGGAGCTTAGCTCTAAGGGAGGTGGGATTACTGAAGGGGAGGGAAGTGAGGTTGTAGGGAGTTTGGTGAGCAAGGGAAGGAAGTTAAAATCAATTAAGCTGGTGCAGGGAGGGAGGAGGAACGAAAGGACAATTGAAAAAATTCTATCAGGGGGAAAGAGAAGTGGGAGGGAGGAGGAGGAGAATGAGCATGAAATGATGGTGGACGGAGAGGAGACTGAAGAGGCGAATAAGAGAAGGAAGGTGCAAGTTCCTACTGTAAATGTGGCGGGCCCCACACCATGGGCTCTCGGTGATCAATGAATAACATCCTAAGTTGGAGTTGTAGAGGTTTGGGGAATACCTCGGCGGTCACGGCTCTAAAAAAATGTTGTTTTACTTGAAAATCCCCATCTTATATTTTTGTCAAAGATGAGATTGAAAAGTCAGGAAGTTGAAAAAATAAAAACAAAACTAAAATTTCATAGTGTTCTGGCAATTAGTTGTATGGGAGAAGATAGAAAGAGAAGTGGTGGTCTTGCTCTTTTATGGAAGGATTTTATAAATGTGGAGATTAAGTCCTACTCTTTAAATTACATTGATTCGTGGGTTAAAATGCCTAAGAAAGAGGGATGGAGATTCACAGGAGTGTATGGCTTTCTCGAAGAGGAGAATAAACACAAAACGGGCACTTTATTGGAGAATTTGTGTGGCAATCGTGATACCCCTTGGGTGTGCGGTGGAGACTTCAATTTGATGCTTTTGTTTAGTGAGAAGCAAGGTGGGAAAGATTTTCGTGTAGAGGAAGCTGACATCTTGAGAAAAGCAGTAGCATTATGTGATTTAGAGGACTTGGGGTTTGTTGGCCACCCTTTCACGTGGACTAACAATAAGGGTGGTAATTTTAATCTATAGGAACGACTTGACAGATTTTTAGCTAACCGAGAATGGAGGGACCTTTTCCGGGATCTTTCGTGTCACATTTATCCAAGCGAAAATCTGATCACATTCCCATCCTTCTATGCATCAGTGAAGGTGTCGGCAAGCAAAAGAAGAAAAAAGAGAGGAAGCTGTATAGATTTGAGGAGATGTGGTTGAGAGATGAAACTTGCGGTGATATAGTAGCAAATACTTGGGGTGAAGGGGGAGATATTTGCTCAAAAATAGCTCACAAGTCTCTTAATTTGAGTGCTTGGAGTTGGAACAAATTTGGTGATTTTATTAAGGAGTTGAAGGATTATAGATCTCACATGGAGACCCCTATGGCGGAAACTCAAACAGAAAATGTCATTGCCTAAATGCGAGCTCTGGAAGATAGAATGGATGAGTTGGAGAGTAGGGAGGAAATGTATTGGCGGCAACGTAGTAGACAGGATTGGTTGAAGAATAGGGACAAAAATACGACTTTCTTTTATACGAAAGCTAGTCAGAGAAAATCCCGACACCATATTAGACAGATAAAAGATGCTGCCGGAAATTTATATGATGAGGAAGAGCAGATTATGGAGGTTATGGTGAATCATTTCTCGGAACTGTTCTCTATGGGTGGCCAAGTGGAACCTGATGCTGTTATTGAAAAAATTGACAAGGCTATCTCTGCCGAGCAATTTGCCGAGCTGGCGGCCCCTTTCGATGGTGAGGAGGTGCGTGAGGCTCTTTTCCAAATGCACCCTACTAAAGCCCCCCGACCCTAATGGTATGTCTTCTATTTTTTCCCGAATTTTTGGAGTATTGTTGGTAATGATGTGATCTCAAATGTGCTAAATATTCTTAATAATGGAGGTGATATAGGTTCTATTAATCAGACACATATTGTTTTAATTCTGAAAAAAAAAGAATGTGAGTCTCCTGTTGATTATAGGCCTTTAGTCTATGTAATGTACTCTATAAAATTGTCTCTAAAGTCCTAGCAAATAGACTTAAAAAAATATTGCCTTCTATTATTAGCGAGTCTCAGAGTGGGTTTGTCCCTAGTAGATTGATCACTGATAATATTCTGGTAGCATATGAGTGCTTTCATTTTCTTCGGAAGAAAAAAACTGGAAAAAAGGTTTTCTGGACCTTAAGCTTGATATGAGCAAAGCTTATGACAGGGTGGAGTGGGAGTTTCTTGAGAAGATGATGGGGTCTTCCGGGTACTTTTGTGAAAAATATTATGAATTGTGTCTCCTCGGCTTCTTTTGATGTTCTTGTGAATGGTCAACCTTCGCGCGAATTTAAGCCTAGTAGAGGGCTTAGGCAAGGTGATCCTCTTTCACCTTTCCTTTTTATTATGTGTGCGGAAGTTTGTCGGCTCTACTCCGAGAT
Source organism: Chenopodium album (assembly GCF_948465745.1). Lineage (NCBI taxonomy): Eukaryota > Viridiplantae > Streptophyta > Magnoliopsida > Caryophyllales > Amaranthaceae > Chenopodium > Chenopodium album. The sequence continues at coordinate 82,276,250 of NC_137834.1, forward strand.
GCAGAGAGGAAGAGAGACATTCATTGGGTGAAGATTGGAAGGCATGTTGAGCCCATTTCTCATTTGTTTTTTGCTGATGATAGTCTCCTTTTTGTCCGGGCAAATGAAGAAGAAGTGGAAAAAGTTCTTGATATCCTTGCAACCTATGAGATGGCGTCAGGTCAAAAATTGAATATGGAAAAATCAGAGGTGTCTTTTAGCCGAAATATTGATCGTGAAAAGCAAAACATTCTTCAGATGAAGTTATCCTTTAAGGCTGTCGAAGGACATGATAAATATTTGGGACTCCCAACTTACATTGGTGGTTCTAAAAAAAAGGTTTTTCAGAGTATTCAAGACAGGGTCTGGAAGAAATTGAAGGGTTGGAAGGAGAACTTTTTATCTCAAGCGGGTCGGGAAATTCTTATAAAATTTGTAGCTCAGGCTATCCCGATCTATGCTATGCAATGTTTTTCCATCCCTGTTAGCATTCTTAATAAGGTGGAAAAAATGTGTAGGAATTTTTTTTGGGGACAAAAAAATGATGAAAGGAAGACTTGTTGGGTGGCTTGGAGGAAAATGTACCGCTAAAAAAATCTTGGGGGGATGGGTTTTCGTACGTAATATGCAGCTTCTCAATAAGGCGATGTTAGAAAAACAAGCTTGGCCTATTTTGACTAATGAGCAATCCCTAATGCCTCGGGTTCTCAAAGGCAAATACTTCCCTTCCTCTAATTTTTTGATGCAAAGGCAGTTGCGGGGATGAGCTTTACTTGGAGATCGATCTTGGGTGTGAAAAGTGTAATTGAAAAAGAAGATATAAAGAGCATTGGTAGAGGTAACAACATCAGTATTTGGGACGATTTTTGGATCCCTTCCCTTCCCAATTTTCGTGTGGTATGACAGGGTAAAGTCGTATCCCCTAATCAAAAGTAATACCTAAATCCTCTAACTAATGTAGATAGGGAAGTAGGGTCGAACTCCACAGGGAAACAAGTCTTTTTACTCCTAATTATTTATTATAATCTAAATTATCTAAGTAACCAATATTTTTGGGAATAAATTTTATACTACGAAGAATAAGTTTAGGGAGAAAAGAAACAATAATAAGGAAGCCTAGGGTCACAGGTTCACCAACAATTAATATTCCGGGATAGAACGAAGTAATTAATAATTAACAATGCACAAATAACATGATTAACATGCTCTCGCAATTTATTAATCAACATAGATCTAACAGGCTCTCGCAATTTACTAGATCTAAGTTCCTATTGAAAATAGCCTTTAATATTAAATTAACATCTGCTCGATTCATCAATTCAATATTGCTAAACATTCACAATCAAATTACATCTGCTCGATTCATAATCTAATTGCAAAGAATTAAAACAATTCAATAAGAAATTATCATGCAATATCAATAATCAATAATAACAAATTATCCCTTCATATTAATTATGGATCCCCATAAACCCTAGAATGAAACTACTCACGCATCATCATAACTAAACTAATCAAATAATTAAATAAAAGCATAATCAAAGAAGCAAGTAAAATAGCTGAAATTAAAAGGGAAGAAATTGTTACCAAAAAGAAATCTGGAATTAATGGAAACAATTAAGAACAAAAGTTGAGAGAAGAATTAAGAGAGAGTAAAATTCTAAGTAGAGAGAGAAAGTCTAAGAAAGAAGGTAATCTAAAAATCCGTACAAAAATCGTACTTAAACGTTTCCTAAAACAAAAATTAAAACTAAACTAATCGGGCTACATAAAACACGCGCCCGATCGGGCGAAGGGCCGCCCGATCGGGCTTGCCTTTTACTTCGCGTTCCTTCCCAGCAGCATTGCCCGATCGTGCTAGATGCTCGCACGATCGGGCGCGCTTATAGCCACGCATAGCACCAGCAGCGCCGCGCCCGATCGTGCTAGAGGTTGCCCGATCGGGCCCTTGCTCCATTTTGAGGCTCGGACTTTGATTGGGCTTGATTTCTTGGCCCAATCCGGATTTCCTCTTCGGGTCTTGAACACTCGGTCCGAATACCTTGGGATCCCAATTAACGAGCCCTTAATCACTGGCTCTCACCGATCCCGGGCTCCAAAAGTGGTCGTGTCCTAGTTTCCGTAGTTGATCCATAAAGCCCGGGAAAATGCTCTAAGAGTGCAATTTCCTGTAAAATACAACTAAAACTACGAAAACACTAGAAAACACAAATTAGTAATAAAAGTGGCCCAAAAGAGCCAAAAACACTACTAATAACGACCAAGGGACGGGGGTAAAACACTATATAAAATGGACATATCAAACTCCCCCAAGCCAAACCTTTGCTTGTCCCTAAGGAAAGAGCTCATCAATGAACATATAAAACATACTTCACCCCAATAATCAAATCAAGCACCAACGATTCAAGGAAAATCTAATGAACATGCTTCAACATCAATCAATCTTATTCATCTAATCACCCTTCCTCCCCAACAATTGTCAAGTAGAGCAAACCACAAGAGCATATAGAATTCAAGACTAGTGCTCACACACTCAACTCTCATTTATGTGGCGAGTAAAAGATGTACTCGATCGCTCTCCAACCAACCCTTTTAATGTGAACAATGCCCTCCCAACTCACACTCTCGTGTGTATAAAAACAATGAACGCTCATCCTACTAGTCGACTCAAAATACGCCAAGTCATAACTTGCATTGATAAACAACACTTTCACATTTACATAACTTCTATGCACAAGGTCGGAAGGTCTTTAAAGCTTGTAATTTAAGGCTAGGGTAAAGGTAGGATAAATTTGGGATTAGGTGAGAGAAAAGCTATGCATTAAGGGAGCCAAATCCTAATAAACCCATGATCAAAATAAATGATGATCATACATCTCCATCAACATAACTAACTCCAACAAAAACCACCAAATACAACTTTAATCATCATAAACAATCCCAACACTTACAATAATAATCACTCATAAAAATATGATAATGTAGAACTTTGAGTGAAAAACAAACTTTGAACTCATTTTTTTTTTTTTTTTCTACTTGAATTTTTTTCTTTTTTTTTTCTTTTGAACAACCTTCAAATAGAACACTTGAGCATTAATTTTTTTCTTTTGCTTTTTTTTTTCTTTTTAACTCATATTGGAAAATTCAACTTTGAAACACAATATCAATATTTTCCAATCAAAAATCAAAGAACAATAACTCTTCTTTTATTCCCACATTGTGCAAATAATATGCACACCACAACTCCCTAACCTCACCAACTAATAGCTCCCCCAAGCCAAGCTTGGGATAGTAACCAATGGGGCTCATATAGGCTTGTAATGTGGCTAAATAAACAATAAAAGGGCACAAGCAACAACATGGGTAACAAGAAAGGAACAAATGTATCTAATACTCTGAAGGCTACCTAAAAGAATGAACGCCTTCGTCCTCCTCATGTGCATAATAATAAGTCATGAAACACTACTCATAGTTGCAAATCAATACTCAAATTCATTGACATACCAGGAATTATGGAACTATCACACATTTCCTAACCGAATCAACTAGTCAAGCATTATATTCACAAATAGTTGGCAAAATTGACTCATGTTTAGGAATCCAAGCAATTAAACTTCAAATCATGACCAACAAATCCACAATGCTCATTATCAATAACCAAGAATCAAAACAAATTTTCTCAAGTATGGGGCACAGGGAAGCATGATTCATAATTCATTGGAACGTATTTTTGAATTTTTTACTTTTCAAAATTTTTTTTTTATATTTCATATATAAGAAAGCAATAAAAACTACACTAGGAAAGCAATAAAAACTATACTAGAAAACAAATAAAAAGAAAAAAGGAAGAGAATTACCAAGCGAAAGAACACCCCCCCAAGCCAAATCAAGAAATGCCCTCATTAACTTGGGAGTGTAGCCTACTCCTCATCCTCATCCATCCTCGAATAGCCCCCTCCGTGGCTAGAACCGGCTCCTCCATGGATAGAGCCACCACCTCCATAACCCAAACCACCTGCAAAGTAGTTAGGGTCTACATTCCCCCCAAGCCCACCAAAAGGTACATCGGTCCCATAACCATGGACCGATGAGTAGTCGACGTATATACCAAAGGCACTTGGGTTCGTATACCCACCTTGCGGATATTGGAACCAATCGGGGACAAGTGAATCGGGGGGAATAGCCCCCCGATGGGCGTAGTCATCATACATGGGGTATAAACCCCTCCCTAGGTTCCTCTCCACATACCCTACCCTTCTATCTAGAGACCCTACTCTAGTGTCCAAATACCTAACCAAACCCTCAACTCACCCTTGCCCCATCTCAATCCTATCCAATTGGCTCCTAAAAGCCGAGAAGTCATAAGGGGCGTTGGGGTCTATGTTGTAGTTGGTAGAGGAAGTGGGAATATCGTATGTAAAGGGTGGAGGTGGTGGATAATGTGGTGAATGGTGATGAGGTGAGTGGTCTATGGGAGAGTGGTGGGGTTGAGGTGAAGGGTGAGGTGATTGAACCTCACCTTGACCGCTAAGCTCGAAAGTGTAAGAAGGCTTCCCCTTCTCAAATTTGGTCAAGGTGGGGTTGGGTAAAGTGAAAGCATTATCCCCCCTACCCAATTCCCGTTGAATCACCCACCAAGTCTCCCCTCCCATGATATTAATCCAATTAAGGCCACCTAAATAGGGTAGGTCCATAATAGTAGGGTCGGCTACCTTACCATCATCGTTAGGGAAAAAGCTAAGGTGTTTGACCGCTATGTGTGTAACTAGGCCACCAAAGTAAATGGGTACCCTAGACCTACCCGCTTCGGCCGCATTGGCCACCCGTTGGAAGTGGTTGACCATTTTGTGGACTATATTGAGCTTTTCACTCTTAGGGATCATGTATGACCCTAACAATTCAAGCTCATCCCGCCTAACATTGGCGGGTTCATGCCTTCCAAAAATGGTAAGGCCAACAAACCGTTGCCAAATCTTTGGCACGGGATGTTGTATCTAAGTGCCCTTGGCATGTTGGAGGTTCAAATTAGGATCCCTCGTAAGGGATTGATAGACAACGACAATGTTGTCTTAGGGCGGTTCAAGGGGCCTATCCGATTTTAACTCAAAAAGTTTACCAAATTCTTTCAATGTCAATCTAACATCATTATTAAATAATCGAAATTGAACATGAGAAATTAAAGCATTTGATTTTATGACATTAAAACTAGAAACGAATTCTAAAGTTAAATAATCATAAGTATCGTAATGCATGTTAAAGAAACCACTCATGCCAACTCCCTTGAACAATTTTTCTACATGCTTATCAATTCCTAATCTAATAAGGGTGGGGTGATGAATAAAACGAGTGGGAATTACTTGCCTCGTAGTGAGGTTGAGCTGAAGGAGTTGTTTCTTCGATAAGTGCAGTTACTAGATATATCAAGGATCACTATTATGGAGATAATAAGTTCGTTCTCTTGGGGTGTCATCATATGTTGCTAGACTATGAGAGATGATCTTGGGGGTAGTCAAATGGTCCAAAGCCCGCTAGAGTGGATCCTATGAGGTCACACACAAGGGTATTGGGTTAAGCAAGTTAGAGGCCCATTAATGGGCCTCATGAGCAATTAATTGATCATGAAATGGATTGGGCTAGCATAGTTAGATTAGAATTAGGTTTTGGGCTTTTGACATGGGCTCTTATTTAGAGATGAGATCTATAAATAAGATCCATGCCTAGGGTTGCAAGTAAGCAGTCATAATTCACACACAGTGAATTTGACATCAAGGCAACCAATCCCAAAGACCCTAATTCCTCTCTCTAACTCACGACTTTCTCTCTCCTCCCCTCGTCCGTACGGCCGGCCACCTTGGTGGCGCGTGTGGTGGTTCGTGGTGGTTCATGGTGGTTTGTTGCTCGCACTTCTCCGTAGAAGGTCAATTGAAGAGTTCAATTGCAACTAACTAGCATTAGTGGAGGTCTTAATCTGTGCCCGTGAACCAAGTAGAGGAATCACGCTTGAGGTTCTTTATCTCCCATTGTTCTTGCTCGATCGCACGTGGAATCACGCTTCAAAGGTACAATTATATGTTCTTTATGTGTTATGCATTAGATCTTGGGATTAGGTACTGTATGAATATGATTCATGTTTTTCCGCTGTGTAGTACCTATAATTCCCTACAGTGGTATCACTTAGCCTATTGCATTTACGCATATTGACTATAATTCTTTGATAGTCCACAATAATTTTAATTCAATTAAGAGGGAGATTAATTTAATTATGGTTCAATTATTATTTTAATGTGATTAAACTTTTGGAATTGAGTAAATGTGATTTAATTATGCTCAAATAGCCATGAAGATGATCGGTTTTAGCCCTAATATGTTCGAAAATTTCGAACCCCCTAACCCTAAATTTCGAATTTTTCGAAAATCTTAGCCCTAAAATATGATTTTTGTGCTTGATTTTGACTTAATTCGGTTTAATTTATGATTCATAATTTTAATCGGATTGATTTATGCATAAAAATGTTTTATGTATGATGATCAATTTAATTTTAAAAGTTAGAATTAAGTTGGGATTAAATTCATGAAGAACCCTAATTTTGAAATTGAATATGATTTAATTTTAAAATTAGATGGACCACATTAATTTTAATAAAAATGTTTTATTTTAAATTAAATCACCAAAAAAAAGGGGGGGGGGGGTTGAGGTGCGGCAACCGTGGCTGGGTGGCGCAGCCACGACGACTGCCGCACCGATGGTGGTCTAGGAGGGAGGGTGGGCTGGGCTCGGGTCGGTCAATGGGCAGCACAGCAGTGCACCACCCCGTTGTGTGTGCTGCTGCTGCTGTCCTTGCGTCGCTGCAGGGGCAGCGTACACCGCAAGGTGTACGGCCACCGTGGTCGGCTTCGGCTGGCCACACCACGGTGGCTGACGCGACTTTTAAAAAAAAATGTTTTAAAAAATTATTTCAAGATAATTATGAATTATTTTGGGATAAAATCAGTTTTATTTTGGATAAGATAAAATATTTTGAAAATATGATCTTTTATTTTAAAAGATAAAATTGGTTTTATTTGGATAAAATCTTTTATTTTAGGATAAAGTCAAATCTTTCAAAAGTTGTTATATTTGACATTATCCATATTTATTGTTGTTAAATTGGTAATTATCCATGATTAAAGTGGTTAATTTTGGATAAGATTTGTTAGGATATTCTGAGCATATTCCAAAAGGATAATAATTGATTTAAATAATGTGATTATCCCATAATTATTTTTGGATAATAATTGATTTAAAATTTTGTGATTGGCTAGTAATTAGGATAGAATTTCCTAATTTTGTTAGGATAATCTTTGAGGATAAATATGATTTATCTTTTAAGATTAAAATAAGATTTGATTCTATCACATGACTAATTTAGAATATATGATATTTTATTGATGGTCATGAATAATATATGATATTATCTAATTACATTAATTAAAATATGAGATATTTTGGTGCCATGTTTCCTTAATTGTGAACATTCGATGTTGTAGTTTAGGAAAGAATGATGAGTGATTTATTATGTGGCAATTTTATAATGTATGATGTTATTTATTGCTATATAATGACTAGTATGGCCCAGTAGATTACTAAATACGATCTGCGCATCGTGATGTATTTTTGTAATCTTAGTACGGTCTACGTACCGATAAAGTTTTTTTTTTGTAATTTTATTTCATTTTATTTAAGTAGTAGATAGAATAGAGTAAAATTACAGGTTGCAGTTAATCCAAGAAATCCATGGAGTGAAGGCCCAAAGGAGCAAGATGGATGAGATCCATGAAGGTTCAAGTGGGAGCTTTTTGCTTTATTAGTTTCTTAGGATTAGGGGTCATGCAATGTCTTGTTTATGCATTCAGTTTATTATGCATGTTAGATTTTATTGATGTTTTGTGATGATGCGCTAGAGTTCACTATTTAAACACAACATAATAAATCTAGGTCCCAGTAATATTGAGGTTGCTTTTCCAATTAAAAACCCGATGAAACCTTCGATATTTATGGCAGGTCCTGCCTCAGCTGGGTGTCATACTATATCTTAGGGGAGTGGGGGTAAATCACGTTTTACACTTTTAATTGGTTATACTCAACAAGGTTACCTAAAGAGTTTAGAACCTTGAAGCTAAGGGTAATAATTAAACATGTGATGGGTAAATATTCAACCAAGAATTACAAAGAGTTGTAATCAGTAAAGAGTTTACTCACCTTGAAAATGCAATACTTGATGGTAGGGCCTCAGTCCGGTCAATTATTGCACAAATAAAGGATCTTGGAATCATTCTATTCAATAGGGATCAATTAAATTGAATGAATGTTTAAAAGTTGCCAATTTAATTCGCTTATGGCACTTTAAATTTTTATTAAACATAATTGAATTTTGCGTTTACTTACAAGTAACATGTCGTACTAATTTTATTATTATATATAATCTCCTCGATTGAAAATAAAGTTGAGAAATGTTCTCAAAAGTTTAAAAGATAATCCATAAACCTATATTCCAATTTTGCTAAGATGATTCTAAAAGAAAAATTTTAGAAATCCATGTCACCTGTCTAAGGTTGGTTTTATTCAAATGTTTGATTAAAATGCCAACACATCTTCATTTTGAAAAGTGTTTCAAGGGATATAATGAGATGGGAGGTACAAACCCTCTAAAAGACAAGTATAAAAGTCCAATAAAATCTCTTATCTTCAATATGATTGAATATAAGAAAGTGATTGGAAATCTCTATGATCAAAAGTTGATCAAATGACGCTATTCTTCATCCACTTTATATAAGAGTTAAATAGTTGATTAAACTCTATTATAAATAATGATTGAATAGACTTAGAAAAATCATGAAAAGTGCTTAAAGTAGTTAAGCAAAGCATCATTTTGAACCTAAGAGAAGTGTTCTAAGTGGGTCAAATGGGAAAGGTTTAGGAATATATGAGGATTGCATTAAGAAGTTATAGGCCAAGAAAAGCAAACAAGTTGCTACTTCTCAAACCTAGAACTACTTACATGCTAAAAGTTGTTATGAACAACAAATGTTTCCAATTAAATGGACCAATTCCAATTAATTACAGACTACCTCATATAGTTGGAAGGTAAAAGAATGGAAATGTTCCAAAATTTAAGAAGTATATTATAGAAATTGATTTAGCACATTGATACTTCTTGGACATATGATGTCTTGTTTAGTTCTCTCATTGAGAATGAGGTTGAACTAAATGAAGAAGTATGGCTAAAGGAGAAATAAATCTACAAGTTTAGAAGCAAATGTTACTACTTCACAAGTAGAGTCTACGAGTCTGGAAGCAAAAGTTGCAACTTTACAAGTAGAGCCTATATTTCACCTTACCTTGTTATTGGCTAGAATTAAATAAATGTTATTCACTCTTGCCACTATCAAAACACCATTCAATGTTAGTAATGACTAAGCATCGAAGATTCAAAAACGTGGAATAAATGTTATTCTATGCTTTATTGAGTCATAATGTGTTTTGAATTGCTAAATAGGTTTAAAATTTTATATGATAGAAATCATTAACCATTTCTATATATGAATTGTCTCTTAAATTTCAATTAATTCGAATGAAAATGAAAATTGCATGCGGAGGATCCAAAGGGATGGACTTTCAATATCATTAGATTATGAATCCATTGATATATGTAATTATCATTCTAATTTGAAATTTTGACTAAGTCACCATTTAGAGAAATGATGATGTGAACTCGAGGTCGAACACATATCGATGTAAGAAAACCAAATGTTCAAAGGCTAGAGACGGACAATGAAACTTCATTTGTGATATGATCACTATTTATGCTTAGTTGAAGCATGGAAATGAAAATTTTGAAAAGTTAAAAAATGTTCAGTATGAAGTTCAGTATCAACTTGACGAGATAATGACTACATTACAATATGATTGTAATTGTGAAAATTTAAGTCAAGACATATACTTAGAAACACATTCAAAGTATTGCGATATGATCGTAATAATGAGAATTTAAGCCAAGACCTTGATGAACATCCAAGAGTTGTGAAATCGTTTCACGACAAACTCCGAAAGAAAACCTTGTGAAGTGTTTATGGAGGGAGCTATCAATCTACATGAGATATATTTTGATAATGGATGAAAATTACCTATCTTCCAACCATTATTCAGGGGATATACTTTTAAGATAAGCTACAAAACTAAACAAACTATATATGTCAAATCAAATTGTAGCAAAGACTTCATATGTGATATGGATAAGAAAAGTTCTTATTAAGTCTTTCTCCAAAGCAAGGAATAAATATTGTATTAAATCATTTAATGCACGATCAATTCCTACACAGAGCACGGGGTACTACTACACAAATCATACTTAGCACAAAATGTTTGTTGCTCAAGTAGGTGCCCTTATGGAAATTGTTCCAAAAGGTCAAGTGGGAGTAGTATAAATCTCAAAAGAGTTCGAGAAAAGAAACAAACAAACATGGTTCAAACCATGGTTGGTTCACCCTATGCTAAAAGTGCCTCCTCAAAAAGGCAAGTGGGAGTATAAGAATCTCGAAAAGTTCGAGAGCCTTGAAAAGTTCAAGAAAAGTGAATTCGAAAATCTTGAAGAAATTTAAGAAGTAATCGAATCAAAGCAACAATATGAGCATGATTCACCTCATGTTACAAATGACAACGCATGGTCTCATTAAGTGTAATGGGAATAATAACCATGTGTCGAAGGTAGTACATTCCAAGTGCACATCCTCAATTGTCGTTTCTCATTGAAAGCTAAACAAAGTTGTTGTATGAGTTTCAATTGTTGCATAAAAACCCACAATGATGACTAGCATATGTAAAACTTAGCCAAAGAAATATGATTTCATATTGACTAAGAGTTCTAAAACATTCGTTTTGGAACATGATGATTATGCAAGTAACAAAGATGATTTGACAAGTTATAACTCCAAGTGGTTTAAAAACCAGGAAATCTGAAATAGATTCTAAGTCTGTAAGCAAGTGTATGACACTTGAATAATTTACCTAATTGGGTGAGACACATTATAAGCAAAGCAGACAAGAAAGAAAAATGTTTTCTAACTAAAGCAAAGACTTATTAAAGGATTCAACTAATTCATAGTATGACTATGATTACGATGAAACCTTTACATTAGTCACGTTGCAAAGATCTATTAAAGATGTTTCAGTGATTTCTACCTTATAAGATTTGGTAGATGGATTTCAAAACACTTTCTTGAAATGTTCATGAAATAATATTTGTATATTATACAATCAAAAGTTTGAAGATCCAATAATCCTAGGGATGCATAGCATCATGGAGTTAGTGTTCTTAATTTTGTGAGTAAATCAAATCGTTTGATGTTCTCGTAAAATGAAGAAAAGGTCTTGTGTGTAAAAGATGTTTAGTGGGATCTATGAAGTCTTCTTGGTCTAGTATAAAGAGCAAATTATTCATTGCTTGAAGAGTCAAGTGGTGGGTAGTGCATTTTGTATGAAAAACCTTGAAGAGAATGATGAGTACATTTGGGATTCAAAATCTATAGAGATAGGTTTTGATTGATGTTTGAGTTTGGTTAAGAAGCTTATATTGATAAGATTTGTATAAGGTTCAACATTATATTGAAAGGAGTTTCAATCCCATGTAACATGGCACATTGCTTAATGATTCAATACTTTGAGAAAGATTGATGAAATTAAGGTGTTGAGTGACGATCCTCATGCAATATGCAAAGGATGCATCATGCATGTCGTGGACTATACTCGCCTATTTGATTCACGTGTTTTAGAACAAGTAATGATAGATTTCAATCAAAATAAAATATAACGTTGGAATACAAATTAGAAATTCCAGAGTTCCTTGCGAAAGGGCGAAGGAAAATTCTTAGTGTATGGAGATGAAAATGATTATAAGATTTAGAAATTGCAAAGTTCATGTTTATGAGAATGTCTCATGAACTCTACTTAATAAAACTCTTCCATTTCCAAAGCATGGGAAACATGCTAATGAAACTGGATTGAGGCAAATAATGTAATTAGAAGTTGTATTTGTTTTTGGAGAAAAACAAGTTACATGTGTAATACATTCATTTGCAGAATTATGTTTATCAATTGAAAAAAAGTTTCAATCTTATTTAATCGTGGTTTCAAGATTAAATAAAATGTACATAATAATTATGAATTGATGGGCTCATCAGGTTGATGACCTGGTGAATGAAACCCCACAGGTGAACTAAATTCATATATTATTTAAGTTCCTAGTTCGGAATCATTAAACTGGACATAAATGATTTCAATTCATGGAATAGCATGTAAGATTGATTGGATAGCGCAGTTTCATGGGCTATAGGAGCGTAGTGAAGCTCGGTCAATCACATGGATATGCATGAGTGATGTATGATCGAACTATAGACCTACTTTGAAGTTCAAGTATAGAGCTTCCGGATATATTAGTGGATTCCTTTGACATGAGTGGAACATTGATTTCATTCAATGGATGTTATGGCTGTGGTACACTCAAACGTCTGCCCGTAACTGGAGATTATAAAGGGTGTTTCCCGGTTATTTCAGAAGTTGAGTGGGAGCTTTGGTTGCCACAAGATTAGATTGAGTCTACCTATTAAATAGGAATGTGTCTTGGCACCTTGAAGAGGGAGAATTCAGAAAAATGCATGGCCGTGCTCAAATGCATTACATAGTAATCACTTGTTCTGTGAATCTCACTCAGTTTTCAAGAAAAGATTTGTAGACTAATATGATCACGACATGAGATGCAATCATATTATCAAATCGACACACATTGACTTAAGGAATTTGAATATTGCGCACTTGTCTCAGACAAGTGGGAGATTGAAGGAGTTGTGTCTTCGATAAGTGCAGTTACTAGATATATCAAGGATCACTATTATGGAGATAATAAGTTCGTTCTCATAGGGCGTCATCATATGTTGCTAGACTATGAGAGATGATCTTTGGGCTAGTCAAATGGTCCAAAGCCCGCTAGAATGGATCCTATGAGGTCACACACAAGGGTATTAGGTTAAGCAAGTTAGAGGCCCATTAATGGGCCTCATGAGCAATTAATTGATCATGAAATGGATTGGGCTAGCATAGTTAGATTAGAATTAGGTTTTGGGCTTTTGACATGGGCTCTTATTTAGAGATGAGATCTATAAATAAGATCCATGCCTAGGGTTGCAAGTAAGCAGTCATAATTCACACACAGTGAATTTGACATCAAGGCAACCAATCCCAAAGACCCTAATTCCTCTCTCTAACTCACGACTTTCTCTCTCCTCCCCTCGTCCGTACGGCCGGCCACCTTGGTGGCGCGTGTGGTGGTTCGTGGTGGTTCATGGTGGTTCGTTGCTCGCACTTCTCCGTAGAAGGTCAATTGAAGAGTTCAATTGCAACTAACTAGCATTAGTGGAGGTCTTGATCTGTGCCCGTGGACCAAGTAGAGGAATCACGCTTGAGGTTCTTTATCTCCCATTGTTCTTGCTCGATCGCACGTGGAATCACGCTTCAAAGGTACGATTATATATTCTTTATGTGTTATGCATTAGATCTTGGGATTAGGTACTGTATGAATATGATTCATGTTTTTCTGCTGTGTAGTACCTATAATTCCCTACATGAGCATCCTTTGTTTTTGCTCTTGGGTGGTGATGACCACCCTCTCCCATCCCGGAACTTGCAAATCCGGGTCAATTCTGGCCTCTTGTTGCCTTGAGCTTTCCCCCCTTACCGTTCTTGATCTCTTGAGGGCCATTGAGATTAGAAAATATAGGAATTGAATATTTTCTCTCTCTTAGGGTTTGGAGAAAATTGAGAGAAAATGGTAGAAATTGGGTGTAGATTGTAGAGAAAGATGAAAGGATTAAAAATATGCAAAAATTTTTGAGTTTTGATGGAAGGATTGGAGAAGATCTTTGAAAATAAGTGAGCTTGAAGGTGTAAAAATGGAGGTTTTAGAGAGAGAAAGTAATGGAGAAAAAGATGAAAGAAGAATAAAGTGAGGAAAGAAAGAAGGGGAAAAGTATAAAGGGGACGGCTAAATAGGCGCGCCCGATCGGGCAAGCTTCGCCCGATCGGGCGGATAATCTTGATTTCCAGAACCATAGTTGCGCTCCCGATCGGGCGAACTCCGCCCGATCGGGCGCGAACACGAACGAAAATTTCGCCCTCTTACTCGCCCGATCGGGCGAGCTTCGCCCAACATATCTTTTCCTTCACTCGATTTGCGCCCGATCGGGCGAAATGTGCTCGAGTTTCTGACTGCACTTGCGCGCCCGATCGGGCAACCTCGCCCGATCGGGCGAAATAAGCTCCGATTTCCAACTCTCCTTGCGCGCCCGATCGGGCAGCCACGCCCGATCGGGCGAATTTAAGGCTGGAATTTTGCCTTGCTTGCGCGCCCGATCGGGCGAGCTCCGCCTGATCGGGCCCGTGCCCAATCAGATTTCCTTAGCTTTTTCTTCGTCTTCAAATTTTTCTAAGTCTTTTGGCCTCTTAAACCTATACCTGTACAAAAACACTTATAAACGGTAAAATTTCACTCTCCTTGCCACTCTAAAATAAAAATAAAAATAAATAAAAAGGAAAACTAGTCTAGAAAGCAAGAAATACGGGTTGCCTCCCGCAAAGCGCTGGTTTATCTAGGTCCCGCACGACCCTCTTACCACCTTGATGCTCAGGTTGGAAGTGGAGTTAGGAAGGTTTCCTCCACATCTCTACTAGTAGCGCCCTCATGATACACCTTCAGTCGTTGGCCATTTACCTTAAACTCTTCACCCTTGTCATTGACCAACTCTACCGAGCCAAATTTATTCACCCTTGTGACAGTGAAGGGACCGGACCACCTAGACTTCAACTTTTCTGGGAAATTTTTAATCTAGAATTGAAGAGAAGAACCTTATCACCTGGTGCAAACTCTCTTGGTAAGATCCTCTTGTCATGCCACTTCTTGGTCTTCTCCTTGTAGTTCGCGCACTATCATATGCTGACAATCTAAACTCATCTAACTCATTGAGTTGGAGGAGTCTTCTCTTACCCGCGACCTTAGAGTCCATGTTAAGCTCCTTGATCGCCCAAAAAGCTTTGTACTCCAATTCCACGGGAAGATGACATGCCTTACCATAGACTAATCTATAAGGCGAAGTACCAATTGGTGTCTTGAATGCTGTTCGGTATGTCCAAAGTGTGTCATCGAGCTTCATACTCCAATCTTTCCTTGATTTGGCTACTACCTTTTCTAGGATCGCCTTGATTTCCCTATTAGAGACCTCAATTTGACCACTAGTTTGAGGGTGGTAACTAAGCCCGGTTCAGTGATATACACCATACTTCTTAAGGAGGTTATCCAGTTGTCTTTCATGGAAGTGGGTACCTCCATCACTAATAATAGCCCGTGGAACACCAAACCTCGGAAATATGGTCTTCTTGAAGAGCTTGGTGACTACCTTGGCATCGTTTGTTGGTGAAGCTATGGCCTCAACCCACTTAGATACATAATCGACGGCTACAAGTATGTAGCAATTCCCATTGGAAGATGGGAACGACCCCATGTAATCAATACCCCAAACATCGAATATTTCTACTTCAATAATCCCGGTTTGGGGCATCTCATGCCTCCGCGACATGTTGCCAGTCCTCTGGCAAGAGTCACAAGCTTGCACAAAAGTGTTAGCATCCTTGAACATAGTAGGCCAATAGAAGCCTAACTCACTAATCTTAGCCACCGTTTTAGTGGGGCCGTTATGTCCTCCATAAGGTGAGGTATGACAAGCGGTAAGAACGCCATGAGCATCCCATTCGGGAACACACCTGCAAAATAATCCATCTGCACACTCACGAAACAATAAAGGATCATCCCAAAAATAATGTTTAACATCAGAAAGGAATTTCTTTTTCTGTTGGTAGGACAAGTCAGGAGGTAGAGTACCACCCACTAAATAATTAGCAAAGTCCGCATACCATGGGTGTTGCTCTACAACTGCATATAGGTTGTCATCAGGGAAAGAATCATCTATAGGTAGAGAATCCTTACCCTCATCATACCTGATACGTGACAAGTGGTCTGCCACTACGTTCTCTGCTCCCTTTTTATCTTTTATTTCTATGTTGAAATCTTGGAGCAAGAGAACCCACCAGAGTAGCCTTGGCTTTGATTCCGCCTTAGCTATCAAATATTTTAATGTTGCATGATCAGTAAAAACAATAACTTTAGAACCGGCAAGATATGATCTAAATTTTTCTAAAGCATAAATAACAGCAAGAAACTCCTTTTCCGTAGTGGCATAGTTGACTTGGGCTTCATCCAAAGTTTTGCTAGCATAATCCCAAATTTATCTTCTAGAGGGGAAGGTGATCACATCCCAATGTTTGTGAACGAATTGTGGGATGATAAAAATTGGAATATGAGCAGTCTAAACGACCTATTTTCCTCAAGGGAAGTGGATGCAATTTGCAGTATTTCAATTCCTTTATATGATGACATTGATGAGTGGTGTTGGCATCATTCAAAGGATGGCAGCTATAAGGTGAAGAGTGCATATAATATGCTGATTAAAGAAGAGGTACAAAACAAAGCAACATCTTCTGCTGTCTCCCCTCCTTTTAATTGGAAAAACATTTGGCATGCTAGGATTCCTCCAAAAATTAATTTTTTTGCGTGGCAATGTATCAAAGGGGCGCTTCTAGTGAGACTAAACTTGATTGATAGAGGTATGGAAGTTGATCACATTTGTCCAATGTGCGGTGAAGAGGGTGAATCCTTAATGCACATGTTACTTTGCTGTTCGACTGTGACATCGATTTGGAGACACTCAGTTTTAAGGCTCGAAGTCAGGGAGCTTGTAGAAGACTCTTTCCGTGTGTGGTGCGCTGCTATGTGTGCGAAAATCAAGGACTCGAGATGGTGGGACATCTTTTGGTGCCTAGCTTGGGGGGTTTGGTTGAAGCGTAACGCTTGGGTCTTCGAGAAGAAAGCAAATTTGGACGCTGTTGTTTTGCACAAAGCTGTTAGTTTGGTGGGTGAGTATGCGGATGCATTGGAGAAGACCTCTGCTGTGATGCCAGTGCCAGGTTTGGGCTCAATCTGGAAGGCTCCATCTTCTGGCTCTTATAAGCTCAACACGGATGCCAATTTTCAAGTTCAACAGCAGATTGGTTTGGGAGGAGTTCTAAGGGACGCTGTTGGGGAGGTCCTTGTGGCCTACTGCTCAACAATGAAAGGCAGCTTTGAGGTTGATGTTGGCGAAGCTATTGCCATGAGATAGAGCCTGATGATTGCGTTAGAAGCAGGGTTCAGGAGTTTTGAGATTGAAACAGATAACATCAAGCTTTATCACCACTTGAAGAAAGGAGTCACGCCAAAGAATGCTTATGGTAATGTTGTGAAAGACATTCTTCACCTCTCTTCGGAATGCCTTTCTTTTTCTTTCTCTTTTGTTAAGAGGAAAGGAAATTATGTTGCTCATAGCTTAGCTAGCTTAAGTAATTCTTTTAGTGATTTTTGTGTTTGGTTAGAGGAGTACCCCCCAGAAATTCATGGGGTGGTTTGTAATGACATTGATCTTTTAATTTAATAAATGCTAAGCTTGGAGTTGTGTCAAAAAGTAATATATTGGCCACAATTTTTGTATAGCCATTGACTATCATTTCAACAATTTTAATATTTTTTTTTGACAAAGATAATTAAGGATAAATTTAGGAAAAAAATTACCATGATTCAAGGAAACTATCCCCCCCCCCCTGCAAAAAAAAAAAAAAAAAAAAAAGAAACTATATATTTTGAAACCACCACAACGTAAGTTTTAATTTTTATTTACAAAAAAAGGGGTAAATAATTGTACAGTATCTTTTTTGGCTAATTAGTTTTTTCAAACTTGAGATAAAAAAGGATACATATATCATGTTAAAAATATTCCAAAAAATCACCCTCTATATTTCAAAAAAAAAAAAAATAAAAGAAAGAAAGTAATTTACCTAAAATCATGCCTCGAAGTGTGAAACGTCCTGTTCAGTTTTTATTTTTTATTTTTTATTTTTTTCCTTTAGTAGTTTTTTTTTACATAATTTAATTTATTTTAAAAAATAAAACAATATTATTCATCTTCAACCTATGTTCATCTTCAACCTTTATTCAACTTTAACATTTAACAATGGCGGATTGCTATTCAAAAAAAAAAAGAAAAATAATTGCGGATGAATTTTGAAATTATATCAAACTCAAGCACAATATAATTTTGACTAATATTTAAACAATTATCCTCACCCATTAAAAAGTTTCACCTATGCCCCTTATGAACAGTAGTCCCGCGTGGGAATGGCACGTGCAAATGATGACGTGGCAGATCACTTCTTTTTTTTAAAAAAAAAAAAACTGTGGCTAACTCTCACTCGTGACTCCAAGAGTAGTTAGTACTCTCTGAGTTTCCTCTCTTCTCTAAGTTCTTTTTTATCTCACTTTCTCTCTCTTGCAACAGCTTTCTTTAAGCTTCATCCTCTCATGGCTCTTAAGGTACAGAAAAGCAAGGTAGGTGTTCATTTGTTGCTTTAAATTTCCGTCAAACTTGGTGAAATTTCTGGTATAGAAAGAAAGATCTAGCTAGGGTTTTATCTTAGTGTAGACACCCATTTGTGTCTCCCCAAAACCAAACCCAGTGATGAATACCTTTCGCGTCGAATCATAATCGAATGAAGTGAAAGTGTGGAAAATCTAGTGTCACGGATAGTTTTAATTTCTTTTCTCTTCTCTCTGTTTTTGAAAACTTATTTCAAGAAAACAGCCAATCCAGTTTGGTTGGTCCATGATATGGGTCCAATAGTAGTGTAGTTGGATGGGGCTTGACAAGAGCTTTCCAACGATATATTATAAGCCCAATTCCGATGAATATTGAGGAAGTTATGGCCAAATTACTAAACTGGGCCCGATTTGAGCCTTATATGCGGCCCAATGATCTAGGGGAGGGCCTAATATGATTTATCATTCCTAATGCAATTAGGAATGGTTTTAGTCTTCTAGATTCTTCTAGAAGGTTCTTTTCATTCCTAATTCAATTAGCATTGATAAATAGACTTTTGTTGACTTTTTAGAGTTTTAATTAAAATCAAAGAGCATTTTTTGAGGAAAGATACGATTTTATCCTCCTGTATGGCAAAATTTATCTGATTTTAGAAAACGCGTCAAAAACAAGATTGGCGTCACATGCCAGGCATTGGCGCCTAGCGCTGACGTTGGCGCCTGGCGCCAATAGCCGATGGCCGGCGCCAACCTCGTTTTGCGTGCGCAGACTCTGTTTTGTTAATTTTATCTTTTTTGGCTGATTTCTCTATAAATAACGTATTAAAAACTACGTTTTCATTCACCTACAATCAGTTTTCATTCGCAATCATTAATTCTCTAACTCTCTCTTAATCATTCACCAATTCTCATCAAGTTTTCTTGATTATTTCATCTCTCTCTCTCTTTCTCTTTTCTAAACTAGTCTTTTACATACAAAATTCCGCATTCGCAAGAGCTAGAAACACCTAGCCATATTCGAGGTTGCCTTCGCCCTAGACGTGAAAGGTTTAATTTCTGAAGGTTTGGTCCCAAATCTCTCTTTCAATTATTTAATTTAATTATTTGATTATTATTTTCCTTGAAGTTACTAAAGTGTGTATTTTGTTATTAGAAAGAGGTACGAGGCATCAAAGTAAGTGCTTTAATGATTTATTGATGTTATGATGTAGAAATCATGTTTATATTGTTATTATGATATTCCTAGTATCATGTCTAGGGTAATTTTAATATTAAATATGATTGTTACGATGCTTCCTATGTTTTTCCTAATATTTATGATTGTTAGTATCATGTTAGGGCTAAATATATGATTTTTATTGCTTAGTGACATGCTAGGGTTTGTTATTAATCTTGTTAGTATCATGCCTAGGATCTTGCTATTATTATTATGCTTTAATATTAACATGAACATGATTATGATTATAATTGTTATTATGAATATTATTATTTTGATGATGATTATTTTAATTATTATGATTGTTATTATGATGATTATTATTATGATTAATATTATGTTGCTTGATGATATTTATTGTTATTGCTTGATCACACCTTTTTATGCATGTTTAAAGGGAATTTGTACTTGTAATCACGCTTAATAAGATAATTAATAATCTTGTTAGGGTTAATTTGATTATAATTTCAAGTGATCGCCAATAATAGTTTATTTGTGCATTAATATTGAACCAACATAGATTGAACAGGTTTAGGATTAAACTTATTGATTGCATGTTAATCAAGAAGCACACATGAATACGATCAGAATAAAGTAGAGGCCTATTATTAGGGCAGGTTCAATCTCTTTTAGGTTGGATTTGTACCTTCATCCCCAAGCCCTTATTTGGTTCTAGACCTTATTGAGTTGACGATCTCTTGGATCGTTAAGGGGTTTAACCTTCACCCTGTGAACGGTTTACAAGTTCCTAAAACTTGTTGGCGACTCTTTTGCTATATCTTCTTCCCTTTTGGACGCCACCGTACTTTAGTGTATGATCACAGTGGGGTTCAAGCTAGGGGTTTAACGCTTGAAATTATTCCCTACAGTTTTTGGCGACTCCACTGGGGAGGATTTCTATTTTAATTCCTGAATTTGTTTCGGCAATGATTTAGAATGAGTGGATGAGACTCGAAATGTTCTAAGTATTTCATATGCGTAATTTTAATTAACATTATTGTCATATGCATAAAAAAAGATCTCATTGGAAAGACCATCCGTAATGAGTTAAAAACATAGGATTTTACACGTAGGAAATTTGAGAAATGTCTTTCACAACTAGGGCCGAAAAAACACCGCGCGAAACTGGAAAATTTTATCGAGCACAGAAAGCTGCCGAGGCATGTGGGAAGTAACGCCAGGGGCGAGAGCTTGGAGCCAGACTTTTAGCCGTAGCGCCAGACGCTAGCATTGGCACCAGGCGCTACAGTTAAAAACTGGCGCCAGTCTCTGATTGTTGGCGCCAAGTTCCGCCAATACCGAGCCAGAAATATGCGTTCTAATTTCGGCCAGTTTTTCGTATTGTTTGCTCGATCCTACTTCCTGATTGAATTTTTTCTCACTTTTCTGAAACCCATATGTGTTCTACATATGGACATAAACCTCTGGGAATTCATGCTCCATCTACCCGATTGAACGCTCCGTGCAACAAAGGGTACATCTGAGAATGTTGAATTCACCAAACCATGGAAGCGAGTTTTTTTCTAAAGCTCGCGGTGTCCCATCCACTCGCGCCAACCCTTCACGGTTAGGCTTCCGCGCGGTGCATCCGGAAAATTAACCATGGATCCTCTATTGACTAAACCATATCCCGAACTTTAGAGAACTAGAGCCATGGTTAGGTTGCAAACTCATTGCATCATATTGTGCCTACTTGACTAATTGTGCATTATTTGTTGTGCATACTCTATGTGATTTTTCCTAACCGTTTGTTTGACTTGTATTAAGACTAAATAAACTGATTAATGACTAAAGGACTTTGTTTAATTAATTAATTAATTAATTTGAGCTAATAAATAAACATAAAATCGAATCATAGTTCCTTAAAGTCAACCCGGATTTTTATTCCTGTATAACTGCACAAACGTCAACTTGTTTTGGTCATAGCCGGAGTTTTAAAAAAAAACTACGAGTCCTAAAACCTATGGATCTGTAGCCCCGAGTTTTATCTTTAATTTGGAGTTGGTTTCATCCAAATCAGAGTCGCAGATAAAAAGTTATGACTAAAATACCACAGTCTGTCAAGTTTAATGCATATACGTGAAGTCTTAACTTAGTCTTTGCTTGAGTCTAGTCACATAGTCTAGCCACATGGTCATGACATGAGTCTTAACATGTCACCTACACTCACTAGTCTTAGCACACACTTTTTACATACTCTTTTTACACCATGACTATGTCTTAGGTTCATGCATGAGTCGGTCTTTTCCGTCATTTGAGTCGGGGATATATTCTATTCCTAATTCTCCATACCCCTCCATCTACATCATTTTTCTTTCACATTCTATTCCAATATTTCTTCACTTCCTCCATCCATTGTATGTTGAATAAAGCTTGAGTTAAATAATTAACAATGAATATCCCCAAATTCCTTTTCCACAGTACTTGGTCGAGGAGAGAAGGGCGATTAATCAAGGACAACCTCTTTATTCAAGTTTCACTTTTCGATAAACCGATTCGTCAAAAGAGGAAGGCTAAAAGGATAATGGCAACTCAAGAAGAAGTCAATGAGCTTAGGAACCAACTAGTTACCATGACTGAAACACTGAAGCTCCTCACCTTCAAGGTCGATGATCCCGTGAAGCAACAACAAATGAACCTCATGCAAGAAAGTTTGAGGAAGCTATCTAGTGACTACAAATTTCAGGGCATGAGTTCACAAGGGGTCTCGCTGGACAAGGAACTTTTTCCGCATAAGTTCAACGCCACTGACATCCCAAAATTCAAGGCAACAGATAATCCTTACTTTCATCTAAGAGCTTTTGAAACCATAATGAGTATTAAGGGTATCGATAAGAAGGTTTTTCCCTCTCTGTTCTCACTATCTCTTGAAACCGTTTGCCAACAATGGTACTTCTCCCTTGACAAAGAGAAAACCTCTACCTGGGAATCGATAGTAAATGCTTTCGTTGATAGTTACAAGTGCAATATTCAAGTTGAAACCGACCATAGACAACTTGAGATGCTAAGACAAAAAGAGAATGAAGGCTTTACTTCTTTCTTTAATAAATGGAGAGAAACTTCCGCCAAGATGATTGAAGTCCCCACCGAAAAGGAATCTGTGAGGATGTTTATCAAGAATCTCCAAGAGAAGTATTTGAAGCATTTAAAATATCAACACAATTTTAATACTTTCAAGGCCGTTTATGACATCGGAATTGAAATCGAAGATGACCTCGCAAAGCAAAAAGCTACTAACAATAGTAACCACGGTGGCTGGAAAGGAAAGAAGAACGACAATCCTTCTTCTTCCGAAAACGTCCACTTTAGTAACAATGTTAGTACCTTTGATCTCAGTGAAGTTTTAGCCATAGATAACCAAGGATCTAAGAAGCAACTGAAAGACTTCACCCCCATTGGGATGAGCTACAATACTGCCTTTGATCGCTCCATGCCAAAGGACTCATTACTCCCATTGGACCTATTCAAGATCCCGCACCTGAAAAGAGATTGCCTAGTTGGAATCCAGACGAACACTGCAAGTATCATCAAGGTAGGGGTCATACTACTGAGAGCTGTTGGAAGCTAAAGGAGGCTATCCAACATTTGATTGATAATAACAAGCTTCCCATGCCTCCAGTTAACAAAAAGAGCGAGTGATGATAAAGGAAACAACACAAGACAAGAGGCGAGTTTCAACGACAAGATTTTGCGACCTCTTTTTTCTACTTCTTTTTTATTTACCCTTTTCCCTAATAAGTCTAGCATAGGCACCTTTTTATTCTCCTTAGATTTATTTTGTAGGATCATTATATATTTTCTTTTTTAATAAAATGAGCATTTATTTCCTTATATATGATCATTTCATTATATTGCATTAAAAAAAATGTCGAATTAAGCACAAGGTATACCAATGATTTAAGGCACCCCTTGTAGCCACATCATATCTCCTTTCACCTTTCAAATATGCAATCCTTTCTTCATAAACCACTTCGAGCCTCGTCTAACGATAGACCTTTCTTTTTTCAACCTACATCTACCTAACCTCGGGATGGGTTGGTGTGTAACTTATGCAATTCTAAAAAAGAGCTTGAGTAATTCAAAAGATCAAAATAAAAATAAGAAAAAATAAAATAATCATAAAAGGGTACAAAAGGGTAAGTGTTCCAATGTCTTTGATGTGAAAATATCTTCGATAAGAACACGTCTCAGATTGCGTCTCTTATCGAGTGCTTGGTACCGTGCCTGAGAAACATGAATGCCAAGTGAGTGATAGACCGCATGATCGGGATTGCCCACGCTTATAAAAATAAAATAGATGCTAAAGAAAAATATAAAAGAGAGCTAAAAAAGAGTAGAAACTCAAGCATAAAAATATAAAGATTCGAAAGCGAGGTTGCACACCTTGGGGGCTTAGCTAGGGTCTTGAGCCTTTATCCCCTTCTTATTTCAAACCTTTAGCCTAACCACGTTACAACCCTTAAAAAGACCTTTTTGAGGTATACACACACTTGTGCGAGGTTCGGCTAGAGCTACGTTCGGCCTGATTCCTAACGGATACGTAGGCAACCTCACATCGAGGTGCGGCCGTAATAAAAATGCATTCATATTCATATTCACATTCACACACTTACACCATGACCATATCAAGGGATTCCTTATGCTCATCCCTATCCATTTAGAGCTAGACTTGGGGGCTTGATCCTTATATCATTAGCTTACCTAGCCTAAGAGTCACCATCATTTGACTCTTCTAAAAATAATATTTTCCCACACACTTAGCCCTTGTGGCCTAGCTTTAGTGTCACTATCACACACATCACAGATACATGACCAAATACTTCCCTTAGGAACCCTTTGTCATGGAATCTTAACACAACGCTGAAGCATGCCTTGTCATATCAACATCACTCATCAATCATAATCATCATTGCATCACGAAGTATGAAGTGCTTAGCCTCTGTGCCTAAATTACCTAAATGCTTTCATCATTGAGTCAACAGTTGAGATAGCCTAGGATGGATTAATCCTTGCACCTTGAGAGATAGTATCAAACAACATTTGACTAAGCTCATTCAACATGCACCTACAAAACTTCGATTCTTTTTCGCGTCTTT
Organism: Chenopodium album; assembly: GCF_948465745.1. Lineage (NCBI taxonomy): Eukaryota > Viridiplantae > Streptophyta > Magnoliopsida > Caryophyllales > Amaranthaceae > Chenopodium > Chenopodium album. The sequence continues at coordinate 82,301,086 of NC_137834.1, forward strand.
CTTTTTCGGGAGAAATTCGGTACCCTCCACAAAAATCACGGAAAATTTTTGCTTTTTGCATTTTTGAGTCACATTGAGTCAACAATATGCACACACGGGTCACGAGTCACACGTGTCATTTTACTTTGAGTCGAGTCAACCTCGAGTCGGTCAATCACAGGGAGTCAAGTTTATACCTTGAGTCGTGTCAAGTTGATGAGTCAAGCAACATTAAGCCTTAGGTCAACCCTAAGATAATTAAAAAGATTGGCAAAGTTCTACAGTCAAAATAAATACAGGTGCAGCAGAATAGGGAGAACCCTACTCCAATTCCTGGCGCCAGAAATATCTCAGCAACGAGAGAGATCGAAGCCTCTCAGAAAGGTGATTTCGACCTCATACAACAACTTCGGGTTCCTTGGTACGCCAGTTAGCCCCTATAAGCAATTTGACATGATTGAGTAGTCAATTTGATTACAACCGCAAGTAAGTGATCGACCTGACGAAAGATCGTCTCACTTAGCTTAAAGCGCCTAAGAATTGGCTCATCACGGAGACACCGACATACTGGTTTTAGCGGAAGCCAAGTTTAAGCGAGCTTTAGAGATCGACAAGCGTTGGTCTTCGGAAATTTTTCTTCGGAATATTATCGCAACAACTGAGGATGACTTCAAGTAAAGTTATTTTCGACGGCATTCGCTAAGATTGTGGAAGTTGTCACCAAAGATTTGAGAAGATAACACGAGATGGGGGGTCTTCGACGGCATTCGCTAAGATTGTGGAGGTTGTCACCCAAGATTTGAGAAGATAGCACGAGATGGGCGGTCTTCGACGACATTCGCTAAGATTGTGGAGGTTGTCACCCAAGATTTGAGAAGATAGCACGAGATGGGCGGTCTTCGATGGCATTCGCTAAGATTGTGGAGGTTGTCACCCAAGATTTGAGAAGATAGCACGAGATGGGCGGTCTTCGACGACATTCGCTAAGATTGTGGAGGTTGTCACCCAAGATTTGAGAAGATAACACGAGATGGGCGGTCTTCGACGGCGTTCGCTAAGATTGTGGAGGTTGTCACCAAGATATGAGAAGAGCGGTTCATGATGAGGCGGTCTTCGATGACTTTTGCTATGATTGGAAAGGTTGTCACTATGACTCAAGAAAAGGCTCAAGATGTAGCAACATTGATCGACGGCTTTCCCTAGATTGCGAAAGATCGTCAAAACAAATAGCAAGATGGCGTTCCATAGATTGTGGAAAGTTGTCAAAAAGCAATTGAAGGTGATTTCAAGAAAAATAATATTCAATAGTATTCCCTTGGATGTGGAATATTATCAATGCGGATGAGGATTGTTTCAAGAGAAGTAATCTTCGATGGTATTCCCTCGGACATGGTATATTATCAAAGCGGAGGAGGATCGTTTCAGGCGAAGCAATCTTCTAATTTGGAAGCAGTTACAGGCGTAGCGGTTTTCAAGCGGGATGACATTCTCTAGCTTAAGGAGGTCATAAAAACGAATCGGTTACTTTCAGAGACGTGTGCTCGACGGTGCAAAATACGCGTTTCTTAACTCTTTTATCTGTTTAACTAACGCTAGTTTTGCAGGTATCGACGTTACAAGAGTGATTTAGGATCGCAGAACGTTCTGAATCATTCTCCGTCCCTATCGATACTTTGACTTTTGTTTTCGAAACTCGCGTTTCTCCAAACTCAGTCAAAGTGGGGGCTTCTGTAGACACCCATTTGTGTCTCCCCAAAACCAAACCCAGTTATGAATACCTTTCGCGTCGAATCATAATCGAATGAAGTGAAAGTGTGGAAAGTCTAGTGTCGCGGATAGTTTTAATTTCTTTTCTCTTCTCTCTGTTTTTGAAAAATTATTTCAAGAAAACAGCCAATCCAGTTTGGTTGGTCCATGATATGGGTCCAATAGTAGTGTAGTTGGATGGGGCTTGACAAGAGCTTTCCAACAATATATTATAAGCCCAATTCCGATGAATATTGAGGAAGTTATGGCCAAATTACTAAACTGGGCCCGGTTTGAGCCTTATATGCGGCCCAATGATCTAGGGGAGGGCCTAATATGATTTATCATTCCTAATGCAATTAGGAATGGTTTTAGTCTTCTAGATTCTTCTAGAAGGTTCTTTTCATTCCTAATTCAATTAGCATTGATAAATTGACTTTTGTTGACTTTTTAGAGTTTTAATTAAAATCAAAGAGCATTTTTTGAGGAAATATACGATTTTATCCTCCTGTATGGCAAAATTTATCTGATTTTAGAAAAATGCGTCAAAAACAAGATTGGCGTCACACGCCAGGCATTGAGGCCTGGCGCTGACGTTGGCGCCTGGCGCCAATGGCCAATGGCTGGCGCTAACCTCGTTTTGCGTGCGCCAGACTCTGTTTTGTTAATTTTATCTTTTTTGGCTTATTTCTCTATAAATAACGTATTAAAAACTCCGTTTTCATTCACCTACAATCAGTTTTCATTCGCAATCATTAATTCTCTAACTCTCTCTTAATCATTCACCAATTCTCATCAAGTTTTCTTGATTATTTCATCTCTCTCTCTTTCTCTTTTCTAAACTAGTCTTTTACATACAAAATTCCGCATTCGCAAGATCTAGAAACACCTAACCATATTCGAGGCCTTCGCCCTAGACGTGAAAGGTTTGATTTCTGAGGGTTTGGTCCCAAATCTCTCTTTCAATTATTTAATTTAATTATTTGATTATTATTTTTCTTGAAGTTACTAACGTGTGTATTTTGTTATTAGAAAGAGGTACGAGGCATCAAAGTAAGTGCTTTAATGATTTATTGATGTTATGATGTAGAAATCATGTTTATATTGTTATTATGATATTCTTAGTATCATGTCTAGGGTAATTTTAATATTAAATATGATTGTTACGATGCTTCCTATGTTCTTCCTAATATTTATGATTGTTAGTATCATGTTAGGGCTAAATATATGATTTTTATTTCTTAGTGGCATGCTAGGGTTTGTTATTAATCTTGTTAGTATCATGCCTAGGATCTTGCTATTATTATTATGCTTTAATATTAACATGAACATGATTATGATTATAATTGTTATTATGAATATTATTATTTTGATGATGATTATTTTAATTATTATGATTTTTATTATGATGATTATTATTATGATTAATATTATGTTGCTTGATGATATTTATTGTTATTGCTTGATCACACATTTTTATGCATGTTTAAAGGGAATTTGTACTTGTAATCACGCTTAATAAGATAATTAATAATCTTGTTAGGGTTAATTTGATTATAATTTCAAGTGATCGCCAATAATAGTTTATTTGTGCATTAATATTCAACCAACATAGATTGAACAGGTTTAGGGTTAAACTTATTGATTGCATGTTAATCAAGAAGCGCACATGAATACGATCAGAATAAAGTAGAGGCCTATTATTAGGGCAGGTTCAATCTCTTTTAGGTTGGATTTGTACCTTCATCCCCGAGCCCTTATTTGGTACTAGACCTTATAGAGTTGGCGATCTCTTGGATCGTTAAGGGGTGTAACCTTCACCCTGTGAACGGTTAACAAGTTCCTAAAATTTGTTGGCGACTCTTTTGCTCTATCTTCTTCCCTTTTGGACGCCACCGTACTTTAGCGTATGATCACAGTGGGGTTCAAGCTAGGGGTTTAACGCTTGAAATTATTCCCTACACTTAGTTTTAGCGGATTGATCTATATATTAGTAGATTTGAATGGGTTAGGGTTTTCAAGGTGCGTGATGTGACAATTTGATGAATCTCTTCTCAAATTTTCTTCCCACTGCTCATACATCATTTAAACTGCAGCGGAGATCGGAGAAGTTACTGATAGTCCGTGGTGGCGGCGACGACGTCGAGACTGTAATGGTGGTGCTTATAGAGGTTCGATCTCTTTCTTCTGTTCTTAATTAATACAGAAACTAAAATATATATACATAAAATTATCTACATTCGTGTTTTTATTGTTTGACGGTGAATTTGTGATTAAAAATTGGAGTTATAGTGGCACTTTTTGAGAAACTAACAAAGTAGAAGTTATACTTTGTGCTACATTCAGTTTGATTTTCATTCCAAAGCAATTAGATTTACTTGGCTAATTAAAGAGCTGAATTTATTTCCACCATTTCACTTCACACATCTAATTTAGGTATTTTATAAGGATCTTTTTTAATAATAATAATAAAAAAAAAAAAGAGAAACCCAATCAAAATTTAGGGAAGAAACTGTAAATTTGTAATGGAGATATTATTCATGTAGAAAGCAACCTTCACCAACAAATCGAATAGCAGTAGTACAATTCATTCTATGTCGTAGTTGGGTACATTTTACCTTTTATTTTCAAATTGATTGCGAAAATTTAGATGTATTTGCAAATTGATTGAGAGCAAAACAATGTAATTAGTTATGAACTAATATCCATGAAATTTTAATAGTTAACCAATAGAGATAATTTTGATATGGTTATTGTGTTGTACAGAACTATGTGATTATTTATGAAGTGCATTAATATATATGTAAAGTACAAATTTTTCCCTCTTTACTTGGTCTTTCCTTCTCCCAATCCATTATAATCAAACAATGCAAGAACTATTAGAAGTTAGAACTACAAACTTTATTTTCACATCTATAAAATAAGGAAATACTCCATACTAACAATTATCATATTGGGAAATGACATAGAATACATACTTTAAGTTTGAAATGAAAAAGGGAATTTTGTAGATGAGGAATATGGAACCGAAAGTAGATAGGCAATAGATTGTATTGCATATATCAGCAAAGGTTGCTGAATGAGGCCTACGAATGTTGAAGATGGAAAGTTGTCAAGAGTTTTTGAAGGGAAGTTTTTTATCTGTGCTTTTTTTAAGACGAGATTGAGAACCTTGGAAATAAAAGCATTTCAATGACTAATAATTTTTTTCCTGCCTAGAATTTATTTGCGTGGCCATGCCTAGAATTTATTTGTGTGGCCAAGTACACGTTTTAGAAGCTATAACTTCTGACAAAACATACTAAAAATTTACCTTTGTTCTCTTTTAATCGGGTTGGGGTTTATTTTGCTGATGATAACTTAGGATTTTGTTAAGCAAATCTCGAAGGAACCACTGCCTAATTTTTTAGGAAAATTCTGCAGCTTAAACAAGCACAACAGAGATTAGATGATTCACAAAATAAGTTGGTTAATGTTCGGCGCAAAATAAGTGACATTAAGTGGAATATTCCGCTTGGTCTTAAAAAGGAGCATAGATCTAATCCAGTGAATGGAGGTTCCTCCTAGCGTCAGTTGCAATCCAAACCACACCCAGTCGTCATGATAGTCATGGGAAGGCAAGAGAAGATATATCTCATGGTCCAAAAGCATCACCCAATCGCCATGATAGTCCTGTGAAGGCAAGAGGATTGAGATTTATTTCTCTATGTTTCTTTACTCTTAATTCTGCAATTTCGAATGTTTTTTTTATCTCTATGTTTGTTTGTAAATTTGTTGATTTTGAGTGAATTTCTGTATTTTTGTTTGTTCTATAATTCCTGGTTTTTTTATGTGGAATTTTTGCAGAATATGTGACTTTATAGATCTGAAATGTGCTTGATTTTTAGTTGTTTATGTATACTATTGCAAATAGTTGTGATGTTTTGTATTTTTAATAATTTCATAGAATCATTACTATCCTAACAGCACTTGGGTGATCGATTGGCATTTTTTAGAGCGTTTAGCTAAATTAATTAGTTTGTAATTGAGTATAGCGTTGATGTTGGAAACTAAATTGATTTTTCTGTTACAGTAACTAGCTTCGACGGCAGTAGATGATAATGGTGCTGTCACAGGACACATTATTTCAACTACAATTGGGGTTAAAAATGAAGAACCTAAACAGGTGTGTTATATGCTCTGTTTTGGCAATTGGATCTCATTTCGCTTGTCACATTTTATAATTATATTGGCCTTTTTAGAGTGATGGTTTTTTATTCAAGTGATCGAACGAGTCTAAATGTTTATGTAATTATGTGTTTTATGTTTTATACTTTTATCTGTCTTGCTCGACATCACTGGGTTCTGCAGTTTTTACTCTTTTATGGCTCTGCTGGTATGATTTTTATGTTTTTGCTTAAATTAGTTTGGTTTGTGGAATTATATTGTGAGTTGGCTTTGAATTGTTGATGGTGAATTACAGAGTAATATTTTGTGGTTTTGATAGAGTTATGGAAACTGAGTTTGTTCTGGTCGGTGCTAATGAAAATCGGACAAGAGAGATTCATACCTTTTCCTGTAACATGCACTAGGTTAAGTAGGAAATTTGTCTGATGTGGACGATAAATTTTTGAAGCTGCAAGCTCAATTTGACAATGCAAACTTGCCCCCTGGTGTTGAGGCTCATTTCCCTGGTTGCGGGATCCTTCTCCAGGTGAGAAGCCTCTTTTTCCAAAATTGACTGAAAATCTCTTGGACATATTGCTCTGACCTTTGCTATTTCCCTTACACTACTTAGTTGCCGCATGGTGTGCTTGTATAGTTAGTTATTGGATTCTCAGGGTTGTATTTGTTTTACTTAATCATGCATGTTTTCTTGATTGTTTGTTTGAGAACCTAATGCCTTGCTTTGAATGGTGTTTGGAAACTGTTATGCATTGGATAAACGAACTACTATATATTGAGATGATTTTCGTTAGATAGGTTTAAGAGAGGCTTTTACTAAAAGAAATCTGTAAAAGAAAGTTGAGTACAATCTAAATTATCAAAACAACAAACAGATTGGTAGGAATGACTTAAACAAAATCCTTATTCTTCTTGTGTATACTTTGCCTTTTGGGGTCTCTTCAAATGAGGCACATATTTAAGCTTTGTTGTTAATGTTCACAGGCATTTGAAGAAGTCATGATACTATGGGTGAAGAATCTTACAAGGACAATACTCCTATCATGCAACTTTTGAGGGACAACCTCACCCTCTAGACATTAGACCAGGTTAGTATAGCTATGCTAAAGTCTACATTCACATGAATCATTATTGGTTACGAATATATGGAGTATATTAGGGATTATATATCTTTGGCAATCGTGTATATCGCTAAATTATCTGAGACTAACAGAATTGGGCACAAGCTTGTTGGTTGTATACGGAGTATATTACTTGTTGGTTGTATGAATTTTATGTAAAACTATAGAACTACTTCTCCTCTTCTTTTTTGAAATGGCTTTGGTCCGCCCCCCCCCCCCCCCCCCCCCGACTACAAGTTATTGAGAAACCAAACAAGGTAGTGAAACAAGTTAAATGTGGGATACGATCTTGTCTTAAACTAATTAGCCTAAGCTTTATGAATCCTACTAAGGCACAATTGTTGGAGGAAAGCGGGAAGAGTTTATACTATCCAAGTCTTCTGTAAAAGACTCAAACGAGGGCACAAAGTGTACACAATCTCTAACCTCACCATCAATTCTTTATATCATGTCAATGGTTAACATTCGAATATTCAATGAGCACCGAATCTTCTCACTTGCTACTAGAGTGTAATAGTTTCCAATGTTTTAAAATTTTTCTTGATATTCAATTCTGAAAACTTTCACTGTTTTAAAGGAACAAAGGAGATGCATAATAATCAGTCACCTTGAATTTTCTTAGGTGCAGTGTTAAGGGATAGAAGGGGCGGAATTGTGGCTGCCAAGGTGCAACGGGTCAAGGGGTATCTCTCTGTCATGGTTCTGGAAGAATTGGCTGTGATGATGGAAGTGGAATCAGCTCGAGCTTATGGGTATGGACGTGTGGAGCTGGAGTCAGGTGCTCTTATTGTGACTAAGTTGATCAGCTCATCATCAAAGGCAGGCAAATCACCACTGGACCTTATTATAATATTATTGATGATATTGTGACAAGTCTATGAGTAGGGAGTTTGATATTTTCGCTTGTTTTCATGTAAAAAGGTCGAGTACAGTCAATTGATGGCAAGACAATACCCATCTAATGACTTTGAGCATATGTATTATTTAATATATGCTCTTTGAAAAAAACTTATAATGTACTACCCATCTAATGACTTAAGGGGGTTTACACATTATTGGTTGTGTCTGTGGTTTGTAGGAGTAGTATATTTGTGGTTGCCCTTTTTACTAAGTTGATTGGAGGATTAATTGCAGGTATAAAATGTATTCATTTCTTTCCATTAAGTTGATTGGAGGATTAATTGCAAGTATAAGATGTACACGTGAGTACATGACAATATTATCTTGTTCACTAGAATTTATAAAAATACAGATCATATACCAATATTACTTGACTATATAAACATAATAGAGGAAGAGGTTTACTTGTAAATTGTAATTCTTAGGACGACACTATAAGAAAAAGAATAAGAAAAGGCAATGTAGAGGTAATACAAGAAGAACAAAATATACTAAATGATCAATTAAATAAGTCATCTCTATTTAATACTATGATAATATTTCATTTTTATCATGAAGATTTTATTATTTAAGTAAATGGTAGATTATTATATGAATATACAAAATAGGAGGTTATATTTGATATTTTAGCCAATTAGTTTATAATTCTTTTTTAAGAAAAGAATGTTACGTGTGTTGTTGATGTATGAGCATTGGGTTTAATTGAACTATATTAAAAGGAAATTGTTGGACACCAATTTCTGAGTGTAATGCAAAGGATTTGAGCAAAATTATATGAAATTGAATTGGTTATATTCCATTAATAAAGAATTGTTTGTGAAAAATCAAAGGTACTTCGTAACAAGAAAAAATATGAGAATATGTCCATAGTTTGTTTATTAGTCTAGAAGTATTAGTTTTTATTCACCTCCTTCAAGCTCTTGATTTTGTTGCCTCAAATGTTTTTTTGAAAATTACATGTAGGAGGATAAATAATAAGCTTTTCTCAATTTAATAATGCCAATTCCAACATGATAGAAGGTGATAGTTCAAAGGAAAAATTTCAATTAAAAAAAAAACCCTTAACTCACAGAGATCGAACAATATTCACTACTCCCCTGGTATTATAAACTCTCTCTCTATCTATTATTATTCTACATCACAATTATTGTTTATTTCTCATCTCCCATCACCAAATTAAACTTTTCACTTCAAGTAAACCAAATAAGCTTGAACCAAGCAAATATATAGACTAATTAAAAATTCAAAGTAAAAAATAAATTAAAAAAATTAAGCAAAAAATCAAGTGAAGAATTATACAAATAAATAAAAAGCCAATTATATCCAAATGAGACCCCAGATTATTAAGCCACATTAGAACTTTGGGCCTTTAAACCAAAAAAGGAATCATGGTAGCCCAGGCCACAAAAAATTTTGGGCCTTTAAACCAGTTTTAAAAGAGTACACTACAGCTAAAAAAGAGTCCATAACTTCAACAATTATCTAGCTATATATGTAGTTCAAAATAAATACTCAACCGACATATACATTCACTCATAAATCTACATTTATTCATAATTACACTTAAAAATAATAAACATTAGCCTTAAATAACCACACATCTGGCCGTGATAACTAGCAACACCACACTACCTCGCGCGCAACGCTCGCGCTGGACACCCTAGTTATTAGAATAGTTAAATAAATTACTTTAACTTGAAAAGGGTGGGGGTGAAGAGACTACAATAAGAGATTATTAACGAAGTTTTCCATTGATTTTGTACTCCATAAATAAAGGGAAAAACGATTATATGAAGCCAAAATTTTGATTATATGATGATCAATTTAATTATGAAATTAAACAAAATATAAAAATTTAATTAATTTTTGAACCAGAAGAATGAATGTTGTAGGTTGAACATGAAAGTTTTGGATAATATAGGTTGAAGATGAATATAAGATATTTTTATTCAATTGTATAAAAGAAGAAAAAAAAGATTTTGAACAAATTAATTTAACCAAACTAGAGTTAAACTATTTAATGACTTGTTGAATGTATAATGACTTGATGACTGTATAATGACTTGATGACTAGACTTGATGAATGTGTAATAACTTGATTACTCGACATGATGACTGTGTAATGAATTAATGACTAGACTAGATGACTTGAACGCCTAGGATTAGTCAATTAACAAATAAACGATTGAGATTTAATCTCTTATTGTAGTCGACCATAGTCGTCCGTAATCGAGCGTAGTCGACGACTACGGTAGAAGCTTCTATCCAACTAATATAGCAATCTCAATCCTTTCTTCCTTCTCTTACAAGTCTATATATAGAGTAGCAAGTAAATAACACCCGTAAGAAACACCACCACCGTACCCTACCCCTGATCTAGGCTGCTACTGTCACCTCCCTCAAGCACCGACCCAGCTCACACAACCACCTAGTTCACGCCCTTCTTCTTCCTCCTCCATTTATAGCTTGTTCTTAAGAAAACCCACTACTCCATTCGTGCAAGCCAAAGTGGGTATTTTACTATTCTCCAATATAATTTTGAGTATAAGTTTATCTTTTATTTTAGATAAAAAAAACTCTCACCTTCTTTGAAAATGATTATGTATACATTTTAGTGATTAGATATTGATAGTGTATATAGTATTATGATGGAAATCTTATTTTGCCTATCATAGCTATATATAATACCTTTGTTTTTACTACTATGTGTCTATGTACTGGTATATTTATTAATAAATATAAGTATTCAATATTCATTTCTTGGTATTATAAAGAATAATAGTAGTAACGTAGTACTTATAGTTTTCTAAGTAGTTGTATAAGCATATTATATAAAAGGTTATACCTTATCATTTCTTAAAATGAATTTTTGTTGATCACTTGCTTATACTCCTACAGTGCTATGTATTTTCCAATAAGGTTGCTAACCTCTTTTGTAAAAGCTCTAAATTGATTAAACTATTTATATATCTATCAATTTCACTACTAATACTATAATTTAACTCTTGTTATATAAAAGGGGAATTGACCTCGGAGCTCAATGAGAACGATAGAATAAAGGCTAACATGAAGGTTATCAGACTGTAAATCGAGGTAACGACTATTTCTAGTACCCGCAATTCCCTTTGAAATGCGTTTATTAAAGTATGATGTTACGATTGAACTGAAAGTGAATTATGTCGGTCTTTGATATATTTTATGATTTGCGGGATTATAACTATGATTTGTCTGAAGTCTTTCCCTGAAATATATGATTTTATGAGAAATCACAAGATTACTGTAATGATGAGTTTTATGGTGTAGGAGTTTATAGGTACGAATGCGGAAAACATGAATCATATTCATATAGCACCTAATCCCAAGATCATGCATAACACATAAAGAACTATAATTAATACCTTTGAAGCGTGATTCCACGTGCGATCGAACAAGAACAAGGGAGATAAAGAACCTTAAGCGTGATTCCTCTACTTGGTCAACAGACACAGATTAAGTCCTCCACTAATGCTAGTTAGTCGCAATCGAACACTTCAATTGACCTCCTGTGGAGTAGAACGAGCAACAAGCAAATCACGAACCACCACGAAGGTAGGGGATAGACGTGTGATACAGGGAGAGAGAGAGAGGTTTTGGAATACTGGTTGCTTGGTGCACAATTAACTGTTAATTGTGTTGTATCATACAACCCTAGGCATGGACTTTATTTATAGATCTCATCTCTAAATAAGAGTCCATGACAAAGCCCAAATCCTAACTCTAATCTAAATATACTAGCCCAATCCAATTCATGATCGGTTACTTGTAAATGAGGCCCATAAATGGGTCTTTAACTTGCTTAACCCAATACCTTTTTTGTGTGACCTCATAGGATCCATTCTAGTGGGATTTGGACTATTTGACTAGCCCAAAGATCAATGATCGTAGTCTAGCAACAGATAATGACGACCCAAAATAACGAACTCATTATATCCATAATTGCACTTATCGAAGACAGAACTCCTTCATATGGTACACTGTAAATATTTTATAAAGATATTTTACTATTTTACAAAAGCATTCTGAATGACTGGAATTTCTTGATTTCTATTAATTTATAAGAAAATGTAAAAATAATCTGATATGATTGAGCAATAGCTCCCCTGAGGGCACTAACCCATTCCTGTTATGGAGCAATGGCTCCCCCTGATCTGATATGTATGGAGCACTGGCTCCCCCTGATAGTAGGAGACGCCCTACCCCTGTTAAATGTATAACGATTGTAAAGATTTTATTAAAAAGGTTATGAACGAAGGCTTATTGAAATGGTGTTTTATTACCTGTTTTAATATATTCTACTCTCCTTGTTTTATTAACTAAAATGTATTGAAATGATGTTACGCTGCTATAGTAGTACGTTACTGAGTCTTCGGCTCACCGTTTTTATATTTTTCTGTTTTAGGTACCGCTGGGACAAAGGGAACACGTAGTGGAAAGGATTTTAATTATCTCAAGAAGCACACTAGATATTTCTAGTTTTAAGAGGATAATTTATTAATTTAATTAGCAAGTAAGACTTTAGTAAGTTTATATTAAAATAAGATCTTCTATTATTGAAGTAGGATTAATGTCTGTATTGGATAAATTTCTATATTTATTAATTAAGGTTGTTAGGTATGAATGTTTCCTTGTAACTCTCGTGAGGGAGTTACGGTAGTGACGTCTCGACCGAATTAGGTTAATTCCGCTGCTAAGATCTCCTTAATACATGAGTTAGAGGTCGGGGTCTTACAAAAGCACAAGCCGAAACAAGCGAAGTCAAAGGTCATTACTTGAATGCTACTGCAGCTACATGTGAAGAAATGATAAAAAGGGATGTATTTTCCAGAGAATTGGGAGCTCCTATCGTAATGCATGACTACTTAACAGGGGGATTCACTGCAAATACTAGCTTGGCTCATTATCGCCGAGATAATGGTCTACTTCTTCACACGCAGTTACTGATAGACAAAAGAATCATGGTATGCACTTCCGTGTACTAGCTAAAGCATTACGTCTGTCTGGTGGAGATCATATTCATTCTGATACCGTAGTAGGTAAGCTTGAAGGATAAAGAGATATTACTTTAGACTTTGTTGATTTACTACGTGATGATTATACTGAAAAAGACCGAAGTCGTGGTATTTATTCTACTCAATCTTGGGTTTCCGTGTTAGGTGAAGTTGAGGCGATGATCTATGTGATTGAATTTCAAAAAAGAGGCCTTCCTTATGGTCACTTCCTAATCATTCTTAAAGTTGAATACCAGGTGAAATCACCTTTAGATTTTGATAAGTTTATGTGTGCTGAAATCCCTATTGAGTGTGAGAACCTTCGGAAGATAGTATTGGCCCATATGATGCATGGCCCTTGTGGCCTGCGGAACCCTCCATGTGGGTGCATGAAGAAATAGACAGATGGCTCTATTTCCTGTAAGTATAATTATCCGAGGGCATTCCTAAGTGAGACAACAAACAATGAAGATGGTTTCCCAATGTATAGGAGGAGAAACACCGGTGAAAGTGTGCGCATTCGAGGAGCTAACTTAGACAACCGGTGGGTTATTCCGTATAATCCTTATATATCAGCACTTTTTGATTGTCATTTGAATGTTGAGGCATGTTCAACGATTTAGGGGGTGAAGTACTTGTACAAGGGTCATGATAGGGTATCTTTCAATGTTGCTGGCCAACATGATGCGACCTTAGATGAACTAAAGAACTTTCAGTCTAGTAGATGAGTTTCCCCGTGTGATGCATCTTGGAGAATTTTTGGATTTGACTTATTTGAAATGTATCCACCTGTTCAGCTCTTACCTGTACACTTGCCTAATATGCAAAATGTTGTTCTGCACCCTAAGGAACGTTTAGACACAGTGGCTCAGAATGATTGGTGTTCACGCACAGCTCTAACAGAGTTCTTTAGGCTAAATGCAGCTACTGCTGGTGGTACATGTCATCTTTACAGTGAGAAAACTGAACACTATACGTGGGATAATGGGAAAAGGCATGGTTTTAGAAAAGAAACAAGAAAATGTTGTTGGACGGTTGGCTTTTGTTGCTCCAGGCGAGGGCGAAAGGTTCTTTTTTACGTTTGCTACTTATTAATATTCGGAGTCCTACATCATTCGAAGATTTTTTGATGGTGAATGGACATGTCTGCTCTACTTTCCAGGAAGCAGCTATTAAAAGAGGCCTTATGGAGGAAGATGGTGTAGTGGTGGCTTGTTTAGAGGAAGCATCAAAAGTGCAAATTCATGTGGCAATGAGGCAACTCTTTGCTACTATCCTTATTTTCTATCAGCCCGGCAATCCAAATACTTTATGGCTGCGCTTCTATAATTCACTTGCCTAAGATTACAGGCATGCTAATCCAGGTGATGAAGACAAAGAAAGGAAGCTAACTTTAAAATTAATTGAACAGTCATTAAAAGGCATGGATAGATCATTAGGAGATTTTGGCTTAGGCCATTTAATCGAGGTTGCTGATGATGCAGAAATCAGGAGAACCAAGGACATTGCTGATGCCTTAGAAGCACCAATACCTGATGAATGCATTGCCTGCAGAGACTCCCTGAATCCTGTAACACCCCCAATTCTCCCTCTACGGAAATACCAGTATAATACGTATAATTATACCGTAGAGATAGACTTGGGCGTACTACTGCCGCGTGATTACGCAAGGCTACTCAAAATACTTAACTCAATAACAAAAACTTGCAACGGAAACTCAACTTTCTTTTATTAATACTTATGAAAATAGTAACATTGTTATGAGTACTCTAAATAAAGACAAGACCAACATTCCTAAACTAGGTGAAGCAAATCCCGGGACTCCCATATGCTCATTCATGACTCCACCAGAAAATAGTCAACACTGCTTACCATTACGGTAAACAAGGCGAACCAAAACAAATAGGAAATACAGATTATCAAAATATGCTAAGTACGATAAGTGCAAGATAATGTAAACTCAATTTATTTGCAAACATGCTTTTAAAATCGATTCTAATAAATAATCCACTAATTCCTAAACTCATGATTCAAAACCAATTCCAATGATTCAACATTCAAAATAATTGATAAACCAATTCCTTTAAAAATCCAATTCCTTTTTGAACCAATTTCTTTAAATCCAATTCCTCACCCAAGTGTGCACACCCCTCAAGCTAGTCTCCTTATATTACAAGGCTATTCTTGAGGAAAGACCCGGTCATACAAAGTCCAAGGCCTTATCAATAAACCAAATCCGCATAGTGGGATTACCAACATGCTTATAAAGCATTAATAATAATAATAATAATTCAATGGTTCAATAAATCCTTTTAAGTAACAACAAATCCAATATAATTCAAACTCCTTTTTGATAAGTCCACATACTTTCAAAATCAAAACATTTTAAATAAATACTTGAGAATAAAATCTCATATTAATAGCTTTCCAAAATCAATAACTCTTCCTTGAAAAACCTTTTATTTAATTCAACAAACCTTTTAAAAATCAAATCATTTATTTAAACACGATAAGTAATTCAAACCATTTAAAACATGATTTAAAAACCAAAATACTTTTATCAATACCTCCAAACATGATTTACTTCAAAATCATAATTCAAATCAATTTAATTCAATCACCAATCAAATCATATAAAACATGTTATTCAAACCAATCACTTTCAAAGGTATCTAGCCACCTAACGTACCTTGATCCTTGCTTTGCTATACACACCAAAAGAACCTCAAGAATCTTGGTCGAACACACCCTGCAAATAAATATAACCTTAATCAATATAAGGTTAACAAATAATTAAAAACCCCCAACTATATGTACATGAACCTTTTAATTAATTTCTCATAAACATCATAAAAATATGATTTTATATAATTAAAACTACTCATAATAATTTTTATAAATCCCCCATAAAAAAAATAATAATAATTGAATAAGAGAAGAGAAGAAGAAAAGATAAGAAACCAAGGAAAAGAGAAGAATTGGATTTGCGTAGGAAATAATAGACAGAACTTGCAGAGGCTATAACTCCTTTTATATAGCTCAGAATTGGGTGATTCTTGAGCCTAACCTCAAGGACTTTTTGAGAGGAACAACTTTTAGTGAAACGTCCATACCCCAAAAACTGAGCAGAAGTACCCGAAAATTGGATTCAAAGATAAACGGGATGATTTGTGTAAAATTGAGAAGAAGAAAAGAAGAGAATTGGTGTGAAGAATGTGAGAGGTATGAAGGGGTATTTATAGGCTAGGGTGTAGAAAGGATAGAGTTTAAGGTGTGATATGATTACTAGAAAATGTGATAAGTTTTTGGGGTTGTTAAGGTACTTGAATCAAGTTAAGTCTAGATTAATAGTTGGGTTAAAAGATAAGAAAATTTAAATGGATATACATTTGGTTGGGAGAAGAAAGATAGGAACAAAATGAGATAATGAAGAAGAAAATTAGAGGATAATTTAAAATATAATAATTAACAAACTAAAGTGATAACAATCAATAATAATAAAATAATTGAATAAATAAATATTTTAGATAATATCAAAATTAGTTAAATACATAATGTATATTAAATATTTCTCTTGAAATAGTTAGTAAAATATGGACCGACCTTAAAAAGATAATTAAACCTATATTATTAATTTAGAAATCCGAAAATAATTAATTATTCAAATGATTAAATACTTATATTTGGCGCTAAAATTCAAATATTATTTTGGCCCCAAATAATGAAATTACTAAAATACCCTTTTTATAAAATAATTCTTAATTAATTAATTATAAAATACGTATGAAAATACGGGGTATTACAGTCTACCCCCCTTAAAACAAGTTTCGACCCAAAACTTAGCCAAAAGAAACGATAATCATTTTGAAATTATTGGTTCATGCACAATCCTAACTTGACTCAAGACTCCAACCAAACTCAAGTAAGACTAGAAATCACTAAAAATGACTCGAAAAGCAAACGCGCGAAACTTTATCGCCCTCTATCCCCCTTAAAAGGAGTTACGCCCCCGTAACTCGATCAACACTGCAACTCATTAAATAAATCAACTATATTAACAATTTATCAACAATCATCTATCAAAATAAGTAAAACCAGAAAGTTTCAAATATCCAAAGAGCTTAGGTTAAAATGATTTGAATACGAATAAAAGTAATGAGTAAACTCGAAAAATATTTTTATAAGTCATTGGAAAATAATTTAAAATACTTACATTAGGAGAAATTGTTGTAAAAGTCTCGTATATATATAATTAAAAAGTATGAACTGAAATAAAAATATTTAATAAAAGATTTTAAAAGATCTATGAAAATTTTCAATCGAAACAACTATTTAGAAACAAAGAATACAAAACTTTATTTTGAAAATTGTGTATTTGAAAATTCATTTTGCATACTTGTAATAAAATACTTGTTTCAATAAAAGTCTTACTTTTTCATAAAGAAACTCAATAATCACATGTTCAACTTCATAGCAAACACTGTCATGGGTACTAAGCATAAAAGGAACACATCTTATCTTGACCCTCTTATTGCTCATAGATTAGCAACTTGTCTCAAGGTATCCTCCAAAAGTATTAACAACTTCCCAAACACATTCATAAATCCTGGTAATACATCCTTAAATAGTAGTCATTAACTCTTGGTTACATCATAATACTTTGTTTTAAACATTTAAAAACTCGATCATCTTTTCTCATAACTTCAAATTCCTCAATCTGGTTGTTATATTCCATAACTCATATTTAAGGTAATTCATTTATAACTCAATGCGATCATTGATTATTCCATTATTAATAACTTCTCTATATCAATTAACTTTGTCACCAACCCTTAGAGTAAAATCCTTTAAGTAACCATCCAAACAATCATTCCTTTAACTAACTTCAATAAATCCCTTCACAAGCTAAGGTATTATTTCTTCAAAATAAACTTCGATTTAAAACAAATTCCTTTATCTCAAATACACCCTTTCACTTGAATTGACTCAAAATCCTCTAACTTTTGTATTAAGTTTCTTCAAAGATTCAACCATCATACATTTTACTTTGAGTAATAACCACAATACTCATCCTCATACCATATGGATATTTTCCACCATTAGATACAAACTATCATAAATTAATGCTAATATCCAATTCGTATCTCCCAAAAATACATACCTTACTCATACAGGACTAGTTCAACTCATCAATACCACAAATAATATTTCCTTGATCAACATAAATCATATTCCAAAAATTAGGAAAGACTTGATAACACAAATCCTCCAAATATTCATGATAACAATCCAAAATAACTCCTCATTCATCCCATAAAAGTCATCAAATCCTTTAATCTCAAAAAAAAAAAAAAAAAAAAAAAAAACAAATCAACCATATTGACCACATGTAACACTAGTATGATCCAAATACTTGCCACATATCACATATCCAAATTATACTTCTCATAAAGGGTTAAGGTCAGAGTGACAATTCCAGTTATGAACTCACTAACTGTGACTCCATTATCTTTCAAGTAATGCAAGTTAAAGTAATTATGTTTCATTTCATCAATCATTTCCATCTGTTTCATACACACATGCAAAACAATTAATTCAATGTCGAATCACACAAACAATTCAATTCAAAATCCATTTGCAATAAGCAGTTCATAACTCAATAAACCAAGCATAACTCAAGATCACCCAACCATGGGTAATAACTCAAAAATTTTGAACCTCTTGACCATTCCCTAAGGTGTTTCAACACCAACTTTAATGCACACATAATCGCATACTCAAGTTTCAAATAATTTCAATTCTTTTAATTTTCGAAACTAATAGATATGTACTTGAATCATGATTATAGGACGGTCGAGCCCGCGTCTCCCAGGAAAGTTACCTACGACGTTGAGGCGAGCCTTTCCTAGACAGAGAGTCGTACCCATTATAGGCCTCCGTAGAGAACTCGAGCATACCTTTCTAATTCATCTTTCTACAAATAGGAAAATAGTTTTATATAAAAATAATGTTTTTGACTCTCACACAAATGTGAAACTCTATCTATCCTATATGTCCTTCTTAAGTCTACCCACAATTTTTATTATTACTCCAATTTTAATCTTCTTAGGACCGTTGAAACTGATACCACTTTGTAACACCCCCAAATCTCCCTCTAAGGAAATACCAGTATAATACGTATAATTATGTCGTAGAGATAGACTTGGGCGTACTACCGCCGCGTGATTACGCAAGGCTACTCAAAATACTTAACTCAATAACAAAAACTTGCAGCGGAAACTCAACTTTCTTTTATTAATACTTATGAAAATAGTAACATTGTTATAAGTACTCTAAATAAAGACAAGACCAACATTCCTAAACTAGGTGAAGCAAATCCCGGGACTCCCATATGCTCATTCATGACTCCACCAGAAAATAGTCAACACTGCTTACCATTACGGTAAACAAGGCGAACCAAAACAAATAGGAAATACAGATTAGCAAAATATGCTAAGTTCGATAAGTGCAAGATAATGTAAACTCAATTTATTTGCAAACATGCTTTTAAAATCAATTCCAATAAATAATCCACTAATTCCTAAACTCATGATTCAAAACCAATTCCAATGATTCAACATTCAAAATAATTGATAAACCAATTCCTTTAAAAATTCAATTCCTTTTTGAACCAATTTCTTTAAATCCAATTCCTCACCCAAGTGTGCACACCCCCAAGCTAGTCTCCTTATATTACAAGGATATTCTTGAGGAAAGACCCGGTCATACAAAGTCCAAGGCCTTATCAATAAACCAAATCCGCATAGTGGGATTACCAACATGCTTATAAAGCATTAATAATAATAATAATAATTCAATGGTTCAATAAATCCTTTTAAGTAACAACAAATCCAATATAATTCAAACTCCTTTTTGATAAGTCCACATACTTTCAAAATCAAAACATTTTAAATAAATACTTGAGAATAAAATCTCATATTAATAGCTTTCCAAAATCAATAACTCTTCCTTGAAAAACCTTTTATTTAATTCAACAAACCTTTTAAAAATCAAATCATTTATTTAAACACGATAAGTAATTCAAACCATTTAAAACATGATTTAAAAACCAAAATACTTTTATCAATACCTCCAAACATGATTTACTTCAAAATCATAATTCAAATCAATTTAATTCAATCACCAATCAAATCATATAAAACATGTTATTCAAACCAATCACTTTCAAAGGTATCTAGCCACCTAACGTACCTTGATCCTTGCTTTGCTATACACACCAAAAGAACCTCAAGAATCTTGGTCGAACACACCCTGCAAATAAATATAACCTTAATCAATATAAGGTTAACAAATAATTAAAAACCCCCAACTATATGTACATGAACCTTTTAATTAATTTCTCATAAACATCATAAAAATATGATTTTATATAATTAAAACTACTCATAATAATTTTTATAAATCCCCCATAAAAAAAATAATAATAATTGAATAAGAGAAGAGAAGAAGAAAAGATAAGAAACCAAGGAAAAGAGAAGAATTGGATTTGCGTAGGAAATAATAGACAGAACTTGCAGAGGCTATAACTCCTTTTATATAGCTCAGAATTGGGTGATTCTTGAGCCTAACCTCAAGGACTTTTTGAGAGGAACAACTTTTAGTGAAACGTCCATACCCCAAAAACTGAGCAGAAGTACCCGAAAATTGGATTCAAAGATAAACGGGATGATTTGTGTAAAATTGAGAAGAAGAAAAGAAGAGAATTGGTGTGAAGAATGTGAGAGGTATGAAGGGGTATTTATAGGCTAGGGTGTAGAAAGGATAGAGTTTAAGGTGTGATATGATTACTAGAAAATGTGATAAGTTTTTGGGGTTGTTAAGGTACTTGAATCAAGTTAAGTCTAGATTAATAGTTGGGTTAAAAGATAAGAAAATTTAAATGGATATACATTTGGTTGGGAGAAGAAAGATAGGAACAAAATGAGATAATGAAGAAGAAAATTAGAGGATAATTTAAAATATAATAATTAACAAACTAAAGTGATAACAATCAATAATAATAAAATAATTGAATAAATAAATATTTTAGATAATATCAAAATTAGTTAAATACATAATGTATATTAAATATTTCTCTTGAAATAGTTAGTAAAATATGGACCGACCTTAAAAAGATAATTAAACCTATATTATTAATTTAGAAATCCGAAAATAATTAATTATTCAAATGATTAAATACTTATATTTGGCGCTAAAATTCAAATATTATTTTGGCCCCAAATAATGAAATTACTAAAATACCCTTTTTATAAAATAATTCTTAATTAATTAATTATAAAATACGTATGAAAATACGGGGTATTACAGTCTACCCCCCTTAAAACAAGTTTCGACCCAAAACTTAGCCAAAAGAAACGATAATCATTTTGAAATTATTGGTTCATGCACAATCCTAACTTGACTCAAGACTCCAACCAAACTCAAGTAAGACTAGAAATCACTAAAAATGACTCGAAAAGCAAACGCGCGAAACTTTATCGCCCTCTATCCCCCTTAAAAGGAGTTACGCCCCCGTAACTCGATCAACACTGCAACTCATTAAATAAATCAACTATATTAACAATTTATCAACAATCATCTATCAAAATAAGTAAAACCAGAAAGTTTCAAATATCCAAAGAGCTTAGGTTAAAATGATTTGAATACGAATAAAAGTAATGAGTAAACTCGAAAAATATTTTTATAAGTCATTGGAAAATAATTTAAAATACTTACATTAGGAGAAATTGTTGTAAAAGTCTCGTATATATATAATTAAAAAGTATGAACTGAAATAAAAATATTTAATAAAAGATTTTAAAAGATCTATGAAAATTTTCAATCGAAACAACTATTTAGAAACAAAGAATACAAAACTTTATTTTGAAAATTGTGTATTTGAAAATTCATTTTGCATACTTGTAATAAAATACTTGTTTCAATAAAAGTCTTACTTTTTCATAAAGAAACTCAATAATCACATGTTCAACTTCATAGCAAACACTGTCATGGGTACTAAGCATAAAAGGAACACATCTTATCTTGACCCTCTTATTGCTCATAGATTAGCAACTTGTCTCAAGGTATCCTCCAAAAGTATTAACAACTTCCCAAACACATTCATAAATCCTGGTAATACATCCTTAAATAGTAGTCATTAACTCTTGGTTACATCATAATACTTTGTTTTAAACATTTAAAAACTCGATCATCTTTTCTCATAACTTCAAATTCCTCAATCTGGTTGTTATATTCCATAACTCATATTTAAGGTAATTCATTTATAACTCAATGCGATCATTGATTATTCCATTATTAATAACTTCTCTATATCAATTAACTTTGTCACCAACCCTTAGAGTAAAATCCTTTAAGTAACCATCCAAACAATCATTCCTTTAACTAACTTCAATAAATCCCTTCACAAGCTAAGGTATTATTTCTTCAAAATAAACTTCGATTTAAAACAAATTCCTTTATCTCAAATACACCCTTTCACTTGAATTGACTCAAAATCCTCTAACTTTTGTATTAAGTTTCTTCAAAGATTCAACCATCATACATTTTACTTTGAGTAATAACCACAATACTCATCCTCATACCATATGGATATTTTCCACCATTAGATACAAACTATCATAAATTAATGCTAATATCCAATTCGTATCTCCCAAAAATACATACCTTACTCATACAGGACTAGTTCAACTCATCAATACCACAAATAATATTTCCTTGATCAACATAAATCATATTCCAAAAATTAGGAAAGACTTGATAACACAAATCCTCCAAATATTCATGATAACAATCCAAAATAACTCCTCATTCATCCCATAAAAGTCATCAAATCCTTTAATCTCAAAAAAAAAAAAAAAAAAAAAAAAAACAAATCAACCATATTGACCACATGTAACACTAGTATGATCCAAATACTTGCCACATATCACATATCCAAATTATACTTCTCATAAAGGGTTAAGGTCAGAGTGACAATTCCAGTTATGAACTCACTAACTGTGACTCCATTATCTTTCAAGTAATGCAAGTTAAAGTAATTATGTTTCATTTCATCAATCATTTCCATCTGTTTCATACACACATGCAAAACAATTAATTCAATGTCGAATCACACAAACAATTCAATTCAAAATCCATTTGCAATAAGCAGTTCATAACTCAATAAACCAAGCATAACTCAAGATCACCCAACCATGGGTAATAACTCAAAAATTTTGAACCTCTTGACCATTCCCTAAGGTGTTTCAACACCAACTTTAATGCACACATAATCGCATACTCAAGTTTCAAATAATTTCAATTCTTTTAATTTTCGAAACTAATAGATATGTACTTGAATCATGATTATAGGACGGTCGAGCCCGCGTCTCCCAGGAAAGTTACCTACGACGTTGAGGCGAGCCTTTCCTAGACAGAGAGTCGTACCCATTATAGGCCTCCGTAGAGAACTCGAGCATACCTTTCTAATTCATCTTTCTACAAATAGGAAAATAGTTTTATATAAAAATAATGTTTTTGACTCTCACACAAATGTGAAACTCTATCTATCCTATATGTCCTTCTTAAGTCTACCCACAATTTTTATTATTACTCCAATTTTAATCTTCTTAGGACCGTTGAAACTGATACCACTTTGTAACACCCCCAAATCTCCCTCTAAGGAAATACCAGTATAATACGTATAATTATGTCGTAGAGATAGACTTGGGCGTACTACCGCCGCGTGATTACGCAAGGCTACTCAAAATACTTAACTCAATAACAAAAACTTGCAGCGGAAACTCAACTTTCTTTTATTAATACTTATGAAAATAGTAACATTGTTATAAGTACTCTAAATAAAGACAAGACCAACATTCCTAAACTAGGTGAAGCAAATCCCGGGACTCCCATATGCTCATTCATGACTCCACCAGAAAATAGTCAACACTGCTTACCATTACGGTAAACAAGGCGAACCAAAACAAATAGGAAATACAGATTAGCAAAATATGCTAAGTTCGATAAGTGCAAGATAATGTAAACTCAATTTATTTGCAAACATGCTTTTAAAATCAATTCCAATAAATAATCCACTAATTCCTAAACTCATGATTCAAAACCAATTCCAATGATTCAACATTCAAAATAATTGATAAACCAATTCCTTTAAAAATTCAATTCCTTTTTGAACCAATTTCTTTAAATCCAATTCCTCACCCAAGTGTGCACACCCCCAAGCTAGTCTCCTTATATTACAAGGATATTCTTGAGGAAAGACCCGGTCATACAAAGTCCAAGGCCTTATCAATAAACCAAATCCGCATAGTGGGATTACCAACATGCTTATAAAGCATTAATAATAATAATAATAATTCAATGGTTCAATAAATCCTTTTAAGTAACAACAAATCCAATATAATTCAAACTCCTTTTTGATAAGTCCACATACTTTCAAAATCAAAACATTTTAAATAAATACTTGAGAATAAAATCTCATATTAATAGCTTTCCAAAATCAATAACTCTTCCTTGAAAAACCTTTTATTTAATTCAACAAACCTTTTAAAAATCAAATCATTTATTTAAACACGATAAGTAATTCAAACCATTTAAAACATGATTTAAAAACCAAAATACTTTTATCAATACCTCCAAACATGATTTACTTCAAAATCATAATTCAAATCAATTTAATTCAATCACCAATCAAATCATATAAAACATGTTATTCAAACCAATCACTTTCAAAGGTATCTAGCCACCTAACGTACCTTGATCCTTGCTTTGCTATACACACCAAAAGAACCTCAAGAATCTTGGTCGAACACACCCTGCAAATAAATATAACCTTAATCAATATAAGGTTAACAAATAATTAAAAACCCCCAACTATATGTACATGAACCTTTTAATTAATTTCTCATAAACATCATAAAAATATGATTTTATATAATTAAAACTACTCATAATAATTTTTATAAATCCCCCATAAAAAAAATAATAATAATTGAATAAGAGAAGAGAAGAAGAAAAGATAAGAAACCAAGGAAAAGAGAAGAATTGGATTTGCGTAGGAAATAATAGACAGAACTTGCAGAGGCTATAACTCCTTTTATATAGCTCAGAATTGGGTGATTCTTGAGCCTAACCTCAAGGACTTTTTGAGAGGAACAACTTTTAGTGAAACGTCCATACCCCAAAAACTGAGCAGAAGTACCCGAAAATTGGATTCAAAGATAAACGGGATGATTTGTGTAAAATTGAGAAGAAGAAAAGAAGAGAATTGGTGTGAAGAATGTGAGAGGTATGAAGGGGTATTTATAGGCTAGGGTGTAGAAAGGATAGAGTTTAAGGTGTGATATGATTACTAGAAAATGTGATAAGTTTTTGGGGTTGTTAAGGTACTTGAATCAAGTTAAGTCTAGATTAATAGTTGGGTTAAAAGATAAGAAAATTTAAATGGATATACATTTGGTTGGGAGAAGAAAGATAGGAACAAAATGAGATAATGAAGAAGAAAATTAGAGGATAATTTAAAATATAATAATTAACAAACTAAAGTGATAACAATCAATAATAATAAAATAATTGAATAAATAAATATTTTAGATAATATCAAAATTAGTTAAATACATAATGTATATTAAATATTTCTCTTGAAATAGTTAGTAAAATATGGACCGACCTTAAAAAGATAATTAAACCTATATTATTAATTTAGAAATCCGAAAATAATTAATTATTCAAATGATTAAATACTTATATTTGGCGCTAAAATTCAAATATTATTTTGGCCCCAAATAATGAAATTACTAAAATACCCTTTTTATAAAATAATTCTTAATTAATTAATTATAAAATACGTATGAAAATACGGGGTATTACAGTCTACCCCCCTTAAAACAAGTTTCGACCCAAAACTTAGCCAAAAGAAACGATAATCATTTTGAAATTATTGGTTCATGCACAATCCTAACTTGACTCAAGACTCCAACCAAACTCAAGTAAGACTAGAAATCACTAAAAATGACTCGAAAAGCAAACGCGCGAAACTTTATCGCCCTCTATCCCCCTTAAAAGGAGTTACGCCCCCGTAACTCGATCAACACTGCAACTCATTAAATAAATCAACTATATTAACAATTTATCAACAATCATCTATCAAAATAAGTAAAACCAGAAAGTTTCAAATATCCAAAGAGCTTAGGTTAAAATGATTTGAATACGAATAAAAGTAATGAGTAAACTCGAAAAATATTTTTATAAGTCATTGGAAAATAATTTAAAATACTTACATTAGGAGAAATTGTTGTAAAAGTCTCGTATATATATAATTAAAAAGTATGAACTGAAATAAAAATATTTAATAAAAGATTTTAAAAGATCTATGAAAATTTTCAATCGAAACAACTATTTAGAAACAAAGAATACAAAACTTTATTTTGAAAATTGTGTATTTGAAAATTCATTTTGCATACTTGTAATAAAATACTTGTTTCAATAAAAGTCTTACTTTTTCATAAAGAAACTCAATAATCACATGTTCAACTTCATAGCAAACACTGTCATGGGTACTAAGCATAAAAGGAACACATCTTATCTTGACCCTCTTATTGCTCATAGATTAGCAACTTGTCTCAAGGTATCCTCCAAAAGTATTAACAACTTCCCAAACACATTCATAAATCCTGGTAATACATCCTTAAATAGTAGTCATTAACTCTTGGTTACATCATAATACTTTGTTTTAAACATTTAAAAACTCGATCATCTTTTCTCATAACTTCAAATTCCTCAATCTGGTTGTTATATTCCATAACTCATATTTAAGGTAATTCATTTATAACTCAATGCGATCATTGATTATTCCATTATTAATAACTTCTCTATATCAATTAACTTTGTCACCAACCCTTAGAGTAAAATCCTTTAAGTAACCATCCAAACAATCATTCCTTTAACTAACTTCAATAAATCCCTTCACAAGCTAAGGTATTATTTCTTCAAAATAAACTTCGATTTAAAACAAATTCCTTTATCTCAAATACACCCTTTCACTTGAATTGACTCAAAATCCTCTAACTTTTGTATTAAGTTTCTTCAAAGATTCAACCATCATACATTTTACTTTGAGTAATAACCACAATACTCATCCTCATACCATATGGATATTTTCCACCATTAGATACAAACTATCATAAATTAATGCTAATATCCAATTCGTATCTCCCAAAAATACATACCTTACTCATACAGGACTAGTTCAACTCATCAATACCACAAATAATATTTCCTTGATCAACATAAATCATATTCCAAAAATTAGGAAAGACTTGATAACACAAATCCTCCAAATATTCATGATAACAATCCAAAATAACTCCTCATTCATCCCATAAAAGTCATCAAATCCTTTAATCTCAAAAAAAAAAAAAAAAAAAAAAAAAAAACAAATCAACCATATTGACCACATGTAACACTAGTATGATCCAAATACTTGCCACATATCACATATCCAAATTATACTTCTCATAAAGGGTTAAGGTCAGAGTGACAATTCCAGTTATGAACTCACTAACTGTGACTCCATTATCTTTCAAGTAATGCAAGTTAAAGTAATTATGTTTCATTTCATCAATCATTTCCATCTGTTTCATACACACATGCAAAACAATTAATTCAATGTCGAATCACACAAACAATTCAATTCAAAATCCATTTGCAATAAGCAGTTCATAACTCAATAAACCAAGCATAACTCAAGATCACCCAACCATGGGTAATAACTCAAAAATTTTGAACCTCTTGACCATTCCCTAAGGTGTTTCAACACCAACTTTAATGCACACATAATCGCATACTCAAGTTTCAAATAATTTCAATTCTTTTAATTTTCGAAACTAATAGATATGTACTTGAATCATGATTATAGGACGGTCGAGCCCGCGTCTCCCAGGAAAGTTACCTACGACGTTGAGGCGAGCCTTTCCTAGACAGAGAGTCGTACCCATTATAGGCCTCCGTAGAGAACTCGAGCATACCTTTCTAATTCATCTTTCTACAAATAGGAAAATAGTTTTATATAAAAATAATGTTTTTGACTCTCACACAAATGTGAAACTCTATCTATCCTATATGTCCTTCTTAAGTCTACCCACAATTTTTATTATTACTCCAATTTTAATCTTCTTAGGACCGTTGAAACTGATACCACTTTGTAACACCCCCAAATCTCCCTCTAAGGAAATACCAGTATAATACGTATAATTATGTCGTAGAGATAGACTTGGGCGTACTACCGCCGCGTGATTACGCAAGGCTACTCAAAATACTTAACTCAATAACAAAAACTTGCAACGGAAACTCAACTTTCTTTTATTAATACTTATGAAAATAGTAACATTGTTATAAGTACTCTAAATAAAGACAAGACCAACATTCCTAAACTAGGTGAAGCAAATCCCGGGACTCCCATATGCTCATTCATGACTCCACCAGAAAATAGTCAACACTGCTTACCATTACGGTAAACAAGGCGAACCAAAACAAATAGGAAATACAGATTAGCAAAATATGCTAAGTTCGATAAGTGCAAGATAATGTAAACTCAATTTATTTGCAAACATGCTTTTAAAATCAATTCCAATAAATAATCCACTAATTCCTAAACTCATGATTCAAAACCAATTCCAATGATTCAACATTCAAAATAATTGATAAACCAATTCCTTTAAAAATTCAATTCCTTTTTGAACCAATTTCTTTAAATCCAATTCCTCACCCAAGTGTGCACACCCCCAAGCTAGTCTCCTTATATTACAAGGATATTCTTGAGGAAAGACCCGGTCATACAAAGTCCAAGGCCTTATCAATAAACCAAATCCGCATAGTGGGATTACCAACATGCTTATAAAGCATTAATAATAATAATAATAATTCAATGGTTCAATAAATCCTTTTAAGTAACAACAAATCCAATATAATTCAAACTCCTTTTTGATAAGTCCACATACTTTCAAAATCAAAACATTTTAAATAAATACTTGAGAATAAAATCTCATATTAATAGCTTTCCAAAATCAATAACTCTTCCTTGAAAAACCTTTTATTTAATTCAACAAACCTTTTAAAAATCAAATCATTTATTTAAACACGATAAGTAATTCAAACCATTTAAAACATGATTTAAAAACCAAAATACTTTTATCAATACCTCCAAACATGATTTACTTCAAAATCATAATTCAAATCAATTTAATTCAATCACCAATCAAATCATATAAAACATGTTATTCAAACCAATCACTTTCAAAGGTATCTAGCCACCTAACGTACCTTGATCCTTGCTTTGCTATACACACCAAAAGAACCTCAAGAATCTTGGTCGAACACACCCTGCAAATAAATATAACCTTAATCAATATAAGGTTAACAAATAATTAAAAACCCCCAACTATATGTACATGAACCTTTTAATTAATTTCTCATAAACATCATAAAAATATGATTTTATATAATTAAAACTACTCATAATAATTTTTATAAATCCCCCATAAAAAAAATAATAATAATTGAATAAGAGAAGAGAAGAAGAAAAGATAAGAAACCAAGGAAAAGAGAAGAATTGGATTTGCGTAGGAAATAATAGACAGAACTTGCAGAGGCTATAACTCCTTTTATATAGCTCAGAATTGGGTGATTCTTGAGCCTAACCTCAAGGAATTTTTGAGAGGAACAACTTTCTAATGTGATAAGTTTTTGGGGTTGTTAAGGTACTTGAATCAAATTAAGTCTAGATTAATAGTTGGGTTAAAAGATAAGAAAATTTAAATGGATATACATATGGTTGGGAGAAGAAAGATAGGAACAAAATGAGATAATGAAGAAGAAAATTAGAGGATAATTTAAAATATAATAATTAACAAACTAAAGTGATAACAATCAATAATAATAAAATAATTGAATAAATAAATATTTTAGATAATATCAAAATTAGTTAAATACATAATGTATATTAAATATTTCTCTTGAAATAGTTAGTAAAATATGGACCGACCTTAAAAAGATAATTAAACCTATATTATTAATTTAGAAATACGAAAATAATTAATTATTCAAATGATTAAATACTTATATTTGGCGCTAAAATTCAAATATTATTTTGGCTCCAAATAATGAAATTACTAAAATACCATCCTCACACCTATCAATGAAGATGTAGATTCAATTAATACTTATTTGATTGACCGTTTCCCAGGAGAGCATTCTACCTACAAAAGCTTCGACTCTCTTCTTGATGATAGTTGTACACTATACCCAACTGAAGTCCTCAACAAATTATGTCCTGGAGGTATGAGCCTGCATGAGCTCATCTTGAAGAAAGACTGTCCTGTCATCTTACTGCGAAACATAGCGCCATCTGAAGGCCTGTGTAATGGAACAAGGCTTATATGTAAGTTTTTTTTACCAAATAATATTCTCTGCATTATAGCAACAGGCCATTACAAAGGGAAATATTGGCTCCTGCCACGTATTAATCTTCGCCCTTCATCTTCAGCAAATTATCCTTTCCAATTTGAGAGGAAGCAATTTCCAATTAAGCTCAGTTTTTCCATGACAATAAACAAGTCATAGGGTCAAACATTAAACAAAGTTGTCATATATCTCCCACAGCCTTGCTTCTCACATGGTCAGCTATATGTAGCGCTTTCGCGTGCAAAGAAGTCTGAGAAAGTCATTGTCTTCAGCCCAAAGGTATCTACAACACTGTCTACTTCACATGTGAAAAATGTTGTTTCTTACGATGTCCTAAGATTAGCTTCAATCATTTAGCCAGAAACAACTATGGTATGTATGAACTTGTCACTATTCAGTTTCATTAGTTTTTGTAGATACCTGTTGCAATTTTATTAGAATTCATATACATTGCTTATGCTATTTTTAAATTTCAGTATAGGCAATTTCTCTTGACTTCATATGCTCTTGCTTTTATGTAATACAATATAGCATTGATCTTATTTACATTTTTAATATAGATTAAGACTTTACTAAGATTTCTTTACCATTATTAGCACTCACAGTTTCTTTTACACTAAACTTTAACAAAGCTTCATGCGATACATATTTGCTAAGCAAAGAGCTGTTATATGCTTTACTAAACTATAATAGGAACAGGCATTAAAAAAATCTTTTAACTAAAAGTTAGCTAACATTAGTACAAATAAGAAGACATAAAACAATGATAAATCGCACTTATGGTGCATAGAACAATACAGTCAATAAAACTTCAACACTTAGGCATTGGACACCTAATATTAACTCAACACATTCCTAGCATTATACTACTTCAGGGTACATTTAGAAAACTAAAAATAATTACTTAGATCACCAGTAGTGCAATAAAAACTTAACAGCTATTTAGATAGTATCGAGACTTTCTAGCTTAAAATGAACCTCCATATGAAGCATCACTTGTAGGGGAGTATGATAGGCTAGAGTGATGGTGGATATCAGTGCTGCGAAGGATAGGATGACCAGTGTACTTTCTTGTTACGTCCCGTGAGTTTTGTTTAGCATTAACCTTAGCAGAATGCATGCAGCATTGTCCTTCTTGACTGGGCAGTTTATCTTCTGGTTCACCAAAACAAAGATAAAAAAACAAGCTTATATAGCTTTTGCATCCTCTCCTCAAGTGAATTAACACTATCCGCCACTGCTTCTATGGTTGCTTCTTTAGTTGACCCATGTTGCTTACTACTATCCTCCTTACCTTTGCCCTTGCTTGCCATTGTGAATTGTTTGTTTTGAAATATAATGTATGGAATAGCTAAGAAATTGCAGAAAGCACTATAAAAAACTGTATCACCTTAGTTTCATTTATATATACAAAGATAATTCACTCTATTGTTTTAGAGTAAAGGTATATCCTATACAAGTCAGCTCATCACAGCTCAACAAAATTAGATAACACTTTAAATAGACTGATGGACAAAAGATCATACTCATAAGATCAAATGCTACTGAACATTAACTCATAGATAAAGCTACAAACAATCAATGTGCATTGGTTTTGATCCACTTGAGGCACTGCACAGCATAAAAATGCTTATCTGATTGTGCAGAGGTGTGGCTTACAGCTTAATGCCTCTGTAAAATGTAAGACCTTTAATTTGAATTCTTAATTCAATACATCTTGTGTTCTAGATTTGTTGAACACTGTGGCATGAGCTCAACAAATATTTGTCTAAAAAAAATGATTTAAGCATCTTTCCTTATTACATTTCACTTTGTGGATCAAGGTTCTTACATCATTAAAAATGTCCTTACAGTTTAATAGTCCTTGACAGCCTAATATAAAAAACTACATACTATAGAACATCTTAAATCAGAAAAGACATGTGATTAGAAATAGCATGCTAAACGAAACATCCATACAAGCACCACCAACACTGAATTCCTAAATTAAATTCTACACATTACACTTATCTTATTATGTCCTTCACAGGTCATTATTAGGACTTATTACATCAAACCTAGACGAAGGAAAATTCTCAGTAGCTCACACTAACACTAGATCTATATGAAAGAGTACAAGATATCCCTTTCTATACTTAATTAATGCGCCTTGATTTTCTTAAACATTATACTGAGAAGTGAAATTGTTGATTCTCTTTATCTCACACTTGGTGATTAGACCATCTTTCTTCACACATTTCACCTTAGCACCGTGTATCAAAGTTCTGCAGTAATACATGAGTTGAGTCCTCAAATTCACTTAACCAGTAATTTGCAAAATCGACAGGTACATTCTGCAAACAACGCCAATATACACATTATTATTCTATCAAGAAAAGTTTAATCCATAGAAAAAAAAAACTTAAACACAATAAGCAGTTAGTATCAACACATACAATTGTCCCTATCTTAAGATAAGGTGTTGTAAAAAATAAATTTAAAATGCGGCTCATGACAACGATCTACAAGCTCTTCAAGGCGAGCATTTGTTTCAGTCATACTTCTTGAACAGTCATGATACGCAGGCTTTCGTCCACGCCTCTAGCTCGAACTGCTATTTTCCTTGCCAAGTCTGCTGCTTTATGTTCCCTTGCTATCTGTTGGCCCCGGTATCTGGACATAGAATACACTCTGGCCTCTATACGAAAATTCTAGGCCATCGCCAGGAATTACACCATTATACCTAACAAAATCACACCAACCACCTTCTAAAATAGTGATCCATCTATTTCCATCCTCTTCTTGTACCATAGTAGCTTGCCAAATTCTTAATTTACCATGCACCAACAATTCCACATTTTGGAAACCGTCATATAATATGTCTTGGAATTCTTTAGGGATGGGCTGTAGAAAAAAATGCATTGGCAAAATATTAGCACAGGATATTAAATCAGCAAAAAAAAAAAAAAAAAAAAAAAAAAAAAAAAAAAAAAAAAGCAAAGCAAGTAGCAATTAAAAAAAAACACATAAACAACAACTGCATTTGATATTGCCATAGCAAAATAATAAATCAATTGGTCTATATTTCATACCACTTTCTCTGCATGCTCAGCCATATAAAGGACAGTAAACGTCATTGCATACCCAGGCACCCAGCCATTATACCTTATAAATAAATTGCTAAGATATGTATTTTTCTTGTAATCACTTGATAGGCATTGGATGCTTGATAGCAAACAATGCTATATATAGAACCAAATGCAAGCCAGTTTTTTTGTATCACATTAAATGCATTTAATCATAGCTTTGACAAGAAGACACTTGAATAAAATTTTGTTTTTAGAAATTGAAACAAAAACCATCTTAAATATTCCTTTTAAATATTCAGTGACAGTAATTGTAGGCGCCGTTCGAAGTGCGCCTACATTAAGAGCATGTTGTGAATATGCTTGGTCCTCATAGGAAGTGGGAATTGACATAATACGATTAGGGACAAAGCAAAGTAGGGAGCCGCCAACAAGTTTTTTAGGAACTTGTAAACCATTCACGGATCATAATAGGCAACCACGATTAAGGGACAACGAAAGGCAACAACGATTGACCCGTGAAGGTTACACCCCATTCATAATCCATGAGATTACTAACTCCATATGGTTCGGAACCACGAAAGGAGGATCGGGGATGATGGTACGAAGTGAGTCATGGAGTCACATTCGCCCGTATTGGCCTCTACTCGATTCTTATAGTGAAAAGTGATTCCTGCGATCTCAAAGGCATACAAACAAAATATTCAATTTGCTCCAAACTATTATTAAGCTAAATTGGTTTAATATTAATGCACCATATAATTCTAAAATATTAGTGATTACTTGATTAAACAACAAGATTAAAAAGGAACCTAATCTTATTAGGCGTGATTTTCAATTACATATTCCCTTTATATATGCAATATGGTGATCAATAAATATAATAGAATAAACATTAATATTGGAAGCAATTTAACAATAATAACGTCAGTCAAATCAAATATAAATAAACCTAATCATGATACTAGCGATATTAAAATAAAGTAAGAGTTATTAAATTAATTAATTACTCACATTCCGTGCGTTCCTTTAAATTGCTACATCATGAATAAATTGTTAGTAACTTCAATAAAAAAATATAAATCAAATGAAAGTTAAATTAAATAAATGTAGATTTGATTTGGTCCAAACCCTCAGTTATTGGTACCTTTTACGCCTTGGTTTAAGGATGGAATCTCGGGTGTTGTATGGACTCCTTGGAGTGTTTAAGGGAAGAATGGTGTAACTAGGAATATAGGTTTAAGGCTTAGAATATGAGAGAGGAAGAAGAGAATGATTTTTAGTGTAAAAGAGAAAAAGGGAGAATGATTTGATAATCAAGCTTGTTGATGATTGAAAAAGGGGTGATATGACCTCTATTTATAGAAAAAAAGAAGGGTCGAAAAAACAAGATAAGACCCGAATTAAATCGGAATAAAACTCGATAGACTGCAGTTTTTGCGGTTTTTGTTTTTATCATATCTTTTGATCCAGAAATCTGAATAAGATAAATAAGATATCGTTGAAAAGCTCTTGAAGTCTACTTTCTAATCCAATTAGAATCAGATTAAAATCCTTTTTAGAATAAAAGACGTGGACGAAATAGTAGGACGGTGTCAGTTTTGGATAGAGTTTGATATTTTATTCATATCTTTTCTGTTATAGCTCGGAATTGATATTATAATATATCATTGGAAAGATAATTTCAAGGTATATCCAACTATATAATATTTGGATAAAAACTATGAGGCATGAAAATCTTATATGTCTATCTTTGAACGTTTTTCGATTCGAATAGAATTAGGACTTTAAAAAAACGAAGTTTTATTCAATTTCAAACTATTTAATTAATTCAAGAAGACCATACATAACAAATTGACCTTTAATTCCATAAAGGATAATTAAGTTTATCCTTTTATTTATTTTCATAAAGGATAATTAAGATATTTTAGAAACTTATAGAATCTTCCAATTAATCCTAATTGTTTAAGGAATGGGATTAAATAATTTGGACCCTCCACATGATTATTGGGTCGTAGGTAAGGTGGGCTTAGGTTCGGTTTGGACTCAGTTTAGTATTTTGACCATAACTTATTCGTTATAACTCGGATTTGGGCTTATAATATATCGTTGGAAAGCTCTTTTTAAGCCCCATCAAACTATTCCATAATTGGACCCATATTATGGACTAAAATAAACTGGATTAAACGTTTTTATAAAAAGGACATGAAATGAATGATTTTAAAGGACACAAAATGAATTATTTTGGGTTTAAAGGCACGAAAAGAGGAAAATAAGTTAAGGTTTGGGGGAAATGTGCTAGGAAGGGTTGTTTATGAAATGTATTGGGATTGAATATGGATTTAAGCACTCCAAAGATTAAATACTCAACCCGACCAATAATGGCGATGAAATGTTGTTCATCATCGGGTTTGGTTTTGGGGTGACATTTTTAGGTGTCTACAGTAATAATGACAGGTCAAATAGATTTAAGAAATTCATAATGTTCCACACAAAGGCCATCTTAACTAATCTCTGCATTTTTTAAAAATTGTCATGTATGTTTTGATACAGATATAACACATTCTATGTAAAACAAAATTCCTCAAAAATATTATCTTACCTACTAAATGAACAACTAGCAATTTATTAATGCCAAGCATTGTAAATAAGTCAATTATATTCATGGAAATTGTGCTGCAGTAAATAGCATACTACTGTTAGAGCTAATCTAAATTGTTTTCATTAGATTTTGTGTCCTTACTTAATTGCACAACTTTGAAAAGTCTTGGAAAAAAAAAAATTTGTTTTCACCAATTCAAGCAGAGTTCAGCCAAAAGATTCCTTCCCAATGGTCATAGGCAATCATTATGACAGGTAAAGTAAGTCCAAAATATTCATGATAATCTATATACAAACATATAGACATGATTATCCAAGTAGAGCGTGATGCATTACAGAGCCAAACAAATATACAGCTAACCTCTTGTTAGTGCCAAAAAGTGATAACTAGTCAAATGTATCTTAAAAAAAATGCCATATATTATGTAATGGCCTAATCCTAAAACCCATTCTAAATATATGATTCTATAAGCCCACTTTTACCTTATTTTAAGGCCCTAACCTTATCAAATAGGCCAGTGGCCATATATATAGCCCATTACATTGATTGCCAATTGCAATCCCCCATATTTTTAAATATATTATAAATGAAATTTTACTTTATTTATAATATTTATTAGTATTTTTCCGGATTTTATTTTAAAAAGTTTCAAATTATTTTGGGTGGAAAATTATTTTTATTACATTATGATTTTTTATGAACCATCATTATATAATTCATGTCCAAACAATCAAAGCCAATCTCACTTTACATACTTAATTGGCCTATTAATTTTATGAGGCCCAATCTTACAACTTGCCCTAGACCACTCTCTCTCCTATAAATACCCATACATCCCCAAAATTTTCCCCACACAAAAAGGTTAGTAAATTCTCTTCTCTTTATTTTATTTCTTTATTTTTCCTTTATTTTTCTTTTTCCTTTATTTTCCTTTTCTTTTCCCTTTTTCTTTTTCTTTCTTTTTTTTCCCCTTTTACGTGAGTTTTCACTCACTGCTTCCATCATTGCCGCCCCTAGTTGCTGCCGGCCGCTGCCCTCACCACCGCCGACCACCTGACACCGGCGACCCACCAGCGGCCCAGCCGTGGCCCACTCCCCTTTCTTCCTCCTTTGTTTCATTATTTTGCTTAATGTTAATTTAATTGTTTTGGATTTTGATTTTAGTATAAAGATTATATTTTTAGTATCAAAATCATGTTTTTGATAGTTTAAAGTTATAATTTCAGATTATAATTGTGTTATAAATTTTCAGATTTTATAATTTTAAAACCTAGGGTTTTAATTTATTTAAATTGGGATTTTAGGGTTCTTATGATCAATTAATTTGGGACTTTTGTTCCTATTGAATTTCTAATGATTAATAAAGTATAAAAACATGTTTTTAATGAAGTTGTAAGGACTTTTAATCAAATATATATTGCTGGAAATTTTTTTAAGTGTTAATTTGTAATTATTGGTTGTTTTCTAGGAGACTTTTAAGTGATTAAAAGTAGCACAAAGGATTGTTTATACGAGGTAAGTACATGTCTACTTTGTTGTAAGTAATATCATGTTTAGGTACCAAAGAAAAGAACTTAGTTTCATGATTAGAGAACACTTGGATGAAAATTGTTTGGCTATACATTTAATTAATTCACGTCCTTATGTTTATGAGACATGTTTTGGTGAATTGATTATGTTTGTATGGAATTGTGGATGTAAGCATGTAGAATTATATTGGATTAATTGTTTGTATGGAATGTTGATACAAACATATTTTTATTGGATTGGTTTGTTAACCACATTTGGATTATTAAAGGATTGGAATTAAATTGTTTAAGTGGAATGAATTTATTAATTATTCCACAAGGTTATTATTAATTTATTTATTACTCAAGCATGACTTGTTAGTATGTTGAGTAAAAGTGGATTAAGCCGAAATGGCTAGGTGGGTTGACTATGATCAACAATTTGGATAATTTGTAAGTTTAATGGAATTAAAGGTCAATTTGTGATGTGATCACCATTGTCCTAAATAAGATTAAAAGTGAATTGATGTATGATTGTTATGTATGGTCTTCTTGAATGAGTCGGCTATTAATTAAAATTGTAATCACGTAAAGTGAAACATGGATGAGCAATAAAACTCTGAAAAGCGTGCACTTATAGAGTATTCACAATTATGGGTTGGGGTACACGGTGGTAGCCCGTGGCTTTCCGAGGCTTGTTTGATGAACATGTCCTATTTTCTTTTGGCATTTACATTTTATTTTATAATGAAAGTTAGATGGGATCCTAGACTAACTTTGTGGGAATGGAGTCGCGCCCATTCTAGCATCGCGCTAAACTTTTATTTTAAATGGTCATTTGGGACCAAAATGATTTGGTGGATTGGAAAACCTCGTCTATTGCTTACTCCAAACTAAATTAATTAAATTAAATATAAAGAGTCAAGTGTTTGGAATTTATTAGTAAGTATGTTGAGTCAATTAAATTGTTAAAGTGTAGAGTCTTGATTAATGAATTCGTGTGGTATGTTTATTTACTTTAATTAGTTGAGCATGCTAGGTTTTGTGCATTGTAGCTTGTATGTACTCGGCTTTGCTGATTGCGTGCTTTTATGTGTGTTTTCTTTTGGTCATGGCCTTCGCCTTTCAATGACCCTGTGATGATCCAATTATTACACTTATATTATTGTGGAGCAGTATTGCACAGGTTAGCTTGATGATGTGAAGTTCAGGGATTTGACATACGCATTGTCAAGGGATTGGTGTGATTGAGAGTATTCGTTCTTTGTGT
This sequence comes from Chenopodium album, assembly GCF_948465745.1. Taxonomy (NCBI): domain Eukaryota; kingdom Viridiplantae; phylum Streptophyta; class Magnoliopsida; order Caryophyllales; family Amaranthaceae; genus Chenopodium; species Chenopodium album. The sequence continues at coordinate 82,339,985 of NC_137834.1, forward strand.
TGAACTTATTTATGTTTTACTATTTTAATTATGTTTTGGGATTTTGAATATTGGTTTGGTTTAATAAGGGCCTTTATGGTTCCAATTTGTAAGCTTTGACTTATTGGTTTTCTAAATTATATTATTTTAAGATTTAAGTTGGATTTCCGCCGCAATACTTTGATAAAGCCTTAACGTTTTAACACGTGGCGGTAACATGCCAATGGTTCTCCACTATTTTATTTAAATTAAGTGGTTTGGAAAAGGGAGAATTATTGGGGTGTTACAAAGTGGTATCAGAGCTTTGGTTAGATTTTATTACCACTAAAGCCAATTTTAATGTTTTTAATTAGGCGCCTAACATTTTTAAATCTAATGAGTTTTATTTAACTACCTTATTTAAAGTTAACTTAGTTTTTCAAAAAATTATTCTATACTATTATATTGATTTCGGCATTTATACGAAAAAAATGTATTGATTTGTTTTATATATTTTCGAATTATTTAGTTATTTTGAAATAAAATGAATTTAATTATTTATTTTATTCCTAACTTGTGTGCTTATTTTATTTAACGGTGAGATTTGGGTAGCTTTAGAAAGGGCGTATAGGATAGATTATTTCTTTCTATATGCATTGAAATTAATTCTTTTGTCTTTTTATTATTGTATGAAGTGATTATGCAAGTTATTTAATTGTGTATGTTTTATCTAAAGGTGCTACTTGATTGTGATCTCCTAGTATCATGTTTAAGGTTTAAAGAATGTAATATGGAATTATATGTGATGATTTGTGCTATATGATATGTGTGAATTAACTTTATGTGAAGCATGTAATTATGTGCTTATTATAATGTGTTTATTTAATTATATTACTTACTTAATGCTTGGATTTTGGAAGGGATTTAATCAAGGAAATTGCTTTATTTATTTTCTTATGCGTAGGAATGATAAAAATTAATTAATCATTTCCTTTAAAAGTAACTTATTAGGGGCGATTGTGTGGCCGTGTCCACCTTTCTACCTTAATATATATATTTGATGATTATGCATGTGATGAGCAAGTGAGTTCTTTTGTGTTGATGTCGGCCTAAGAGCGTGCTACATTTCTAGGCAGAGAAGGAGGATGGCTAACAACGATGCTCTAGCTGATGCTATTAGGCTACTAGCTCAGAACTTGAACCAAAACCGCAATGATAATCCTGATCCTGCGGGTGAGATGTTAAAGAAGCTTGCCCAAGTCAAGCCACCATACTTTGAGGGAGGTGGAGACCCAACTTTTCTGGAGAATTGGATTAGGGAGTTCGATAAGATCTTTGCTGCTTTGAATTGTCCTATGAATATGAGAGTGGATCAAGCTGCCATGTATTTGAGGGAAGAGGCAGATATTTGGTGGAGGGATAATGGAAACGTGCTTCGTGCTGAGGCTAATTTTGGTTGGGAGACTTTCAAAACCAAACTTAGGGAGAAGTTCTATCCACCATTCTTAAGGAAACAAACGCCTCAAGAATTTATCAATCTGCAAATGAACAATATGTCAATTACTGAGTACTATAACAAGTTTATGAACTTGTCGAGGTTTGCTCCTGAAGTAGTGCCTACTAAGGAGTTGAAAGCTCAAAGATTTGAGCAAGGTTTGAATAAACAGTTACAGAAGGACTTGGTTGGAAAGACTTTTAAGACTCTTGATAAGGTTTATGGGAGAGCAGCGCACTTGTACGGTCTGAATGTCAGGAGTGCACCTGAGAGTGGAAGTGTTGGAGAAAATCATAAGGATTTTGGAAATTCGAGTGACCAAGGTAACTCCAAGAAGCCAAGGAACGAGAATTTCCAGAATAGGAATGTTCAGAACAATGGAGGGTCATCTAGAACTAATGGCCAAGCTGGGAGACATTACAACTGCAAGAGGTGTGGTAAGGATCATCCTGGAAAGGATTGTGATGGAAACTTGGTTGTGTGTAGATTCTGTAACAAGAAAGGTCATAGGGAGTTTGAGTGTTTCTCCAAACTGAAGCAACAAGGGAATGGGAAAAAGTTTACTCCAACAAGCAATCAAGGAGGGAATTTGAATGGTCATAATGGGAATGGAAAGAACGGAAATGTTGGCAACAACAACTCCGGGAATCAAGGAAAGAATGTCACTCCAGGTCGTTTGTTTATGATGAGCAAAACGGAAGCTGAAAGGTCTTCTGGCGTTATCAGTGGTAACTTTTCTATTCATTCTATTACTATTAAAGCTTTATTTGCTTCTGGATCCACCTATTCTTTTATTTATAGTTCTGTTGTGAAACAATAAGGACTAGTTGAGCCAAATCCGATTGACTTGCCTATTAGTTTGCATACTGGTGAAGTTGTGAGGTGCACCAAGATACATAAGGGTTTACCTTTGAGGATTGGAGAGACTGATTTTTTTTTTCATCTGATCTTATAAAATTTGAGTTGGGTGACCTAGCTTGATATCATTTTGGGAATAGATTGGTTGGCTACTTATAAAGCTAAGATTGATTGTGAGATACATAAGGTTTATTTAAGGAGTCCTTTGGGAGAGAATGTGTCTTACAGACGGTTTGGGAAACCAAAAGGTATTGGGATTATTTATGCGATGACGTTGTCAAAACTTGTAGGTAAGGGGTATCCTTTGTTCTTTTCATAAAGGATAATTAATAGCCGACTCATTCAAGAAGACCATACATAACAATCATACATCAATTCACTTTTAATCCTATTTAGGACAATGGTGATCAAATCACAAATTAACCTTTAATTCCATTAAACTTCCAAATTATTCAAATTGTTGAACATAGTCAACCCACCTAGCCATTTCGGCTTAATTCACTTTTACTCAACATACTAACAAGTCATGCTTGAGTAATAAATAAAATAATAATAACCTTGTGGAATAATTAATAAATTCATTCCACTTATACAATTTAATTCCAATCCTTTAATAATCCAAATGTGGTTAACAAACCAATCCAATAAAAATATGTTTGTATCAACATTCCATACAAACAATTAATCCAATATAATTCAACATGCTTACATCCATAATTCCATACAAACATAATCAATTCACCAAAACATGTCTCATAAACATAAGCACATGAATTAATTAAATGTATAACCAAACAATTTTCATCCAAGTGTTCTCTAATCATGAAACTAAGTTCTTTTCTTTGGTACCTAAACATGATACTACTTACAACGAAGTAGACATGTACTTACCTCGTATAAACAATCATTTGTGCCACTTTTAATCACTTAAAAGTCTCCTAGAGAATAACCACCTCCTAGAAAACAACCAATAATCACAAATTAACACTTAAACAAATTTCCAGCAATATATATTTGATTAAAAGTCCTTAAAACTTCATTAAAAACATGTTTTTATACTTAATTAATCATTAGAAATGCAATAGTAACAAAAGCCCCAAATTAATTGATCATAAGAACCCTAAAATCCCAATTTAAATAAATTGAAACCCTAGGTTTTAAAATTATAAAATCTGAAAATTTATAACACAATTATAATCTGAAATTATAACTTTAAACTATTAAAAACATGATTTTGATACTAAAAATATAATCTTTATAATAAAATCAAAATCCAAAACAATTAAATTAACATTAAGCAAAATAATGAAACAAAGGAGGAAGAAAGGGGAGTGGGCCACGGCTGGGTCGCTGGTGGGTCGCCGGTGTAAGGTGGCCGACGGTGGTGAGGGCAGCAGCCGGCAACAACTAGGGGCGGCAATGATGGAAGCAGTGAGTGAAAAATCACGTAAAAGGGGGAAAAAAGAAAAAGGAAAAGGGAAAAGAAAAGGAAAATAAAGGGAAAAGAAAAATAAAGGAAAAATAAAGAAATAAAATAAAGAGAAGGGAATTTACTAACCTTTTTGTGTGGGGAAAATTTTGGGGATGTATGGGTATTTATAGGAGAGAGAGTGGTGTAGGGCAAGTTGTAAGATTGGGCCTCATAAAATTAATGGGTCAATTAAGTATGTAAAGTGAGATTGACTTTGATTGTTTGGACATGAATTATAGAATGATGGTTCATAAAAAATCATAATGTAATAAAAATAATTTTCCACCCAAAATAATTTGAAACTTTTTAAAATAAAATTCGGAAAAATACTAATAAATATTATAAATAAAGTAAAATTTCATTTATAATATATTTAAAAATATGAGGGATTACAATCTACCCCTCTTAAAAGAAGTTTCGTCCCGAAACTTAGCACAAAATCCCTTAAATTGTAAAACTTTTGCATAAAGCCATTTCAAAAATTTCAAAATTTTCAAAATTATCTTGCTGGAATTCCAATTGTGTCATAATATCGACACTAATACTTTATCACCATCCCAATTTACACACTTCACTAGATACGTAAACAATAAAATAGTTATGAAAATCATGAAAACACCATAAAATTGCACAAAATAGGGCAAAAAGCGCGAAATTATACGCATTCTACCCCCCTTAAAGAACAAGAGTTACGCCCTCGTAACTCACCTTAGTAAATAACTCAGGATATCTCTTTCTGATATAGTCCTCGGCCTCCCAAGGGCTCATATTTTTCCTCACTAGTCGAGTATGCTAAAATATCATCAATAAAAACAACCACAAACTTACTCATGGAATACTCGATTCATCAGTCTATAAAGATTGCAGGTGCATTGGCAACCCAAAAGACATAATTGTAAACTCATAGTGCCCATATTTAATCCTAAAATCAATCTTAGGTATATCCTTATCAGACACACTTAATTGATGATACCCCGAATGTAAATCAATCTTGGAAAACACACTAGCTCCGTTCAATTGATCAAACAAATCATCGATCCTGGGTAGTGGGTACTTATTCTTTATTGTCACTTTATTTCAACTCCCTATAATCAATGCACAATCTCATGCTCCCATCTTTCTTCGTCACAAAATACATCTAAAAACTCATTCACATATTGTAATCACGTAAAGTGAAACATGGATGAGCAATAAAACTCTGGAAAGCGTGCACTTCTAGAGTATTGACAATTATGGGTTGGTGTACACGGTGGTAGCCCGTGGCTTCCGAGGCTTGTTTGATGAACATGTCCTCTTTTATTTTGGAATTTACATTTTATTTTATAATGAAAGTTAGATGGGATCCTAGACTAACTTTGTGAGAATGGAGTCGCGCCCATTCTTGCATCGCGCTAAACTTTTATTTTAAATGGTCATTTGGGACCAAAATGATTTGGTGGATTGGACAAACTCGTCTATTGCTTACTCCAAACTAAATTAATTAAATTAAATATAAAGAGTCCAGTGTTTGGAATTTATTAGTAAGTATGTTGAGTCAATTAAATTGTTAAAGTGTAGAGTCTTGATTAATGAATTCGTGTGGTATGTTTATTTACTTTAACTAGCCTTCTGGCCCGTGCAATTCACGGTTTATTTATAGGTATACAATATAAATAATTATTTTATAATATATTTATATTGGAAAATGAATAGTTTAAAGAGGAGATGAAGAGGTAAAAATTGAATGCAATTGTAGTAGAAATTAAATTGGAGGAAAGTGAACCAAACAACATTCAATAATTTATACATGTATTGAGTTAAAGTTTTTTTTTCATATGAGAAAAGGGATTAAAAAAAGAAAGATTAAATGAAGTGACATGTGGCATTGGAGAAAAAAAATGAAATGTACATGTGGCATTATAGGGATGATGGTTTTTGTTTTTAAATACTAAGTATAGATTAGTTGAGCATGCTAGGTTTTTTGCGTTGTAGCTTGTATGTACCCGGCTTTGCTGATTGTGTGCTTTTATGTGTGTTTTCTTTTGGTCATGGCCTTCGCCTTTCAATGACCCTGTGATGATCCAATTATTACACTTATATTATCGGGGAGCAGTATTGCACAGGTTAGCTTGATGATGTGAAGTTCGGGGATTTGACATACGCATTGTCAAGGGATTGGTGTGATTGAGAGTACTCGTTCTTTGTGTTGAACTTATTTATGTTTTACTATTTTAATTATGTTTTGGGATTTTGAATATTGGTTTGGTTTAATAAGGGCCTTTATGGTTCCAATTTGTAAGCTTTGACTTATTGGTTTTCTAAATTATATTATTTTAAGATTTAAGTTGGATTTCCGCTGCAATACTTTGATATAGCCTTAACGTTTTAACACGTGGCGGTAACATGCCAATGGTTCTCCACTATTTTATTTAAATTAAGTGGTTTGGAAAAGGGAGAATTATTGGGGTGTTACACCAATATGCTAACATTTTTCAATACAAAATGTTAGCAAATTCAATTTTGGTTTTCAAGGATCACATATGTTTTTTTTTTAAAAGGTAGCATTTTGGATGTCAACAATCATAGAACGGCTAATTATCCACTGGTTACTAAATGGATTCAGCTATTGCCTGCTTAAAATCTATTACACAGAAAACAACTACTTAGCTCAATTTTAGCGTGATGCTCTAAATAAACATTGCTAGGAAATATAGAGTTCTTTACTATAATAACTTAACTTCTTGAATCGATAAAGCTAAGAAATATATCTTGAAAACCAGAAGCAATGCAGCAGCACCTGTTTAACTACTGGTCATTGAATTGCTCTCATGATTGCCACTTTGTGCACATGGGTTATAAGATAGAAATCCTTTTTCAGCCAACTACAACTCTTCAAAAAATATCTTTAATTGTAAGCTTCAATGTAGCACAAATCAATAAAGCAGTTCAGCTTTTTTCGCTATAAAACATTGAAACAACCCTTGATTAGCTGGTTACTAGACTGCTCTCATCATAACTTATTTTCACACACAAGTTATTAAGCAGCAGCCAGCTATCTAGCTATGTATTTGTGCTACTATAAATGAATGTTACTAAAGACCCCCTTCTTTCCTATTACAAAGTTCTATACATATATTGATTATTGATTCAACTTTCTCTTCTCAACCAACTGCAAATTAAGGTAAGTTCATTTATGACTTCTGCTATTTACTCTTACTTATACAATTAATGATTAATGATAGATAATAGTATTATGCATGATATGAATATCTTGATTCATGTACATGGCATTTAATAGAAATCATTACTGTCTGTATCATATAGCCACCTAGATCTATCATATTTGTCTACTGTTATTGTTTGAATTGTTTCTTGCATTACTTGCACTTAATGCTTGTATAATACTATTTCCCTAAATCTACTTTGTCTTGCATACTTATCATTAATGATAATATAGTATTATGCATGATATGACTATCTTGATTCTTCCTAATAGTGAAATATTCATGTACATGGCATTTAATAGCAATCATTACTGCTGTATCATATAGCCACCCAGATCTATCATATTTTTCTATTGTTATTGTTTGAATTGTTGCTTGCATTACTTGCACTTAATGCTTGTATAATACTATTTCCCTAAATCTACTTTGTCTTGCATACTTAACATTGTCAGCCACATTTCTGTACACCATTCAATTGTTTTGTTACTGTGTTAAGATTTTATTTCCAGTTAAAAGACACCTATAGCATGCACAGATTACGCTTGCCTTACTTTTATGGCTACTTATACTAGTTGTTTGCTTTATTTCCAATTTAGGATTAAAATAGGCTATTGTTGATTTGGTAAGCTAATTAAGACATGATATGTACAAGCATATATGCTTTGTGAGACAATAAGCTCACTTGTATTGCATTATTAGATGAAACTTGAATATGTGCCACTTAGCAAGCTCACTTGTATTGCATTATTAGATGAAACTTGAATATGTGCCACTTAGCAAGCTCACTCCAAAGAGCAAATCATACAAAATCAAGGTTGATGTAAAGGAAAAGTCTCCTGTGAGAACTCCTCCCAACAAAAGGAGGTTCCAAGAGCTTGTCTTTGTTGATGATGAGGTACCATCTAATGGTGTAGCTACCCTAATTTGCATACAATGCTGACTGTCTTGTACAACTAACACTTTTAGTTGTCTTCTTATGTATACAAGGCAATGAGACCAGAGGAACTTTGTTTAGAGATGAGATTGATCACTTCAAAAAAGTGTTTGAACACCAAAAGGAATACATAATAGCAAATGCTCCTATCAAACCTACTGACACCAAATTCGTCAACAGAGAAGGGCCATACTAGATAGGCTTTGGAGGAAAAATTGCAATCCAACCGGTAGTTCCAGATTCTGGACCAGTTCTTCCACAATATACTCCTATTACTAAAGTTCCCCCAACAAGCAATGACGATGACCGGGTAATGTTGTTTATTTTTATAGCTAGATATACAAATGCTTTCTCATGAATTGCTCTTGCCATATATCTAATGCATTTACTACTGATAAAAATTCAGACATACTCGGTGTTGTTGTTCATATGGAAGATGTTCGTAAAAAACTTCACTCAATGGATTTCCATTTGATGTTTGCGACATTGCCGTTGTTGACCACAGTGTTCAGAGGTTCTGTTATTTGATATACCAACAATCACTGCACTGCTTATAGGCTGCTACTAAAGCTAGACATACAATTGTTCATGCAGGCTTGATCAAGCTCTTATTATTTTTGTGTGTGGCGAGTTAGCTACTGTTGATTGTGAACAATTTAGTAACTGGTTAGACTCTTTCAAAATAGTAAGCTTCAGGCATTTAAACCAGCTATATACAGAGGTAATTACACTTCAACAGCTTAATATTTAGTGGGCATTTATTTTATGTGTTTACTGACAGTAGACAATTGTTGCTTGGTTTTTCCCTAGCTTTTTCTATGTCAACAACTATTGATCCAAATCCAACTTCTCCTGAGGCAGTTGCATTGCGAGACTAGTACATTTAACTCATACATTGCAAACTAAGCATACTCCACATAATCTACCTATTTGGAAGCCTTGGTTTACTTTTTCTGATACAGTATACACATGCAGGGTTCAAAGGAAATGCTGACAGACTAAATGACTGTATTTCTCACCAACTTAAGCGAATTGTATCTCTTAGCAACAATAACATAACACCAGTTGCCGAGATTGATAATAAGACAATATTCTTTGCAAATTGCCCCTACATCATAATCTAAGAAACTCCTTTCCTTTTCTAACAAACTTAATCTTACAGTCTGAAGATGTTACTCTTGATACACACTTTTGGGCCAAGATAAAAATTCTTAACCCTCAGGAAGAAGATGTTGTTGCATATGTTGCATGTATAACTTGTAGCAAGCGCCGTGACTATTTTCAGGGCTCTAACTTTATGTGCACATACTATGGAAAAGAGAAAATCGCTGAATTAAAGTAAACTTTGACTCATTAAACTAATTATACGTACATATACAGTAGCTAATATGCATTCTCAATGCAGGAACAACTTCACTTTTATTGCAATAGATGGAACTGGCAGCATCCGATTCACTGCTTTCGGCGAAGAATGTGCATAGCTACTACACTCTACGCCCACTAAACTTCTAGAAAAGAAGAAACAGGTAGTTAGCAATTCAAATGTTCACTACATAAGATTTATGCACCATACTAACTACACCTGTGCACCGTATAGGAGACCTGACCAAAATTCAGTACTCTAAGTGCTGAACTACAATCTAAGGCATCGCTTGTTCAAGTCAGCCCTACAGGCACCATTAAGAGGTCTGGCGTGCTCAAGTGAAACGTCAAGGCTGTTTCACTCGACTAAGAACTTCAACAATCAGACTAATTGGGCTTCTAATAGGAACACATTCCCCTAAGATAAGCTATGCTTATCCTTTTGCATGTGTTCCTATTCAACACCTTTTACACAATGCAGGATTAGTTATCCCATTTAATTTCCCTTGCCTGGTCTGCACTTTATGCACACTATCGTTTATGCTAAGCATACATGTTTATATACTTGGCTTTTGATAATTTTATCTGTTGTGGCAATCTGTGCCTTTATTTCTTCTAACAATGCACTAAATTCTACATGAGATCGTGGCATTTGTTGTGGCAATGTGTGCCTTTTGATGTAATTAATTTAAACACTCGTGATCCATGCTTAGATTATTGCACTTATCGATTGATCTGTATTTCTAAGCATGCTATTTCTGTTTTCGTGCATTATTGTTGGCCCATTGTTTCAGCTTCCTATTTAACTGATCATTCTTTTAAATCACAAAATTCTAATAGCTTCAAAATATTACAGAGTTTTAGAAAAACCAAAGAGTGTTCTTCGCTTTCCTTCAATCTTTAGTTTTTGAACATAACACTTAATTTGTGTTCAGCTAATTTAAAACTTCTACCAGAATACACTTTAAGATTAAAATGTGAATTTAATTAAGCATATACTTCTTTTTGCCAAATTGCACCACAAATAACGAACCCCAAGGCAAGGCAAATTTCATAACAAAATAATTCAATACAGCCTACAAGCATCCATGTTAACAACAACAATCTCAAATAATCAAAAAAGCTAAATCTGTAAACTATTGTAATCAAAATATGATACTAAGTATACTGCTAGCCACTTTGTTGTGCTGATCCCTTTTCTCTTTAAAAAACTTGAGGCCTAGAAATATTTGTACCTATGGCAGTGTAGACACCCATTTGTGTCTCCCCAAAACCAAACCCGGTGATGAGTACCTTTCACGTCGAATCATAATCAAATGAAGTGAAAGTGTGGAAAGTCTAGTGTTGCGGATAGTTTTAATTTCTTTTCTCTTCTCTCTGTTTTTGAAAACCTATTTTAAGAAAACAGCCAATCCAGTTCGGTTGGTCCATGATATGGGTCCATTAATAGTGTAGTTGGATAGGGTTTGAAAAGAGCTTTCCAACGATATATTATAAGCCCAATTCCGATGAATATTGAGGAAATTATGGCCAAATTACTAAATTGGGCCTGGTTTGAGCCTTATATTCGGCCCAATGATCTAGAGGAGGATACGGATTTATCATTCCTGATGCAATTAGGAATGGTTTTAGTCTTCTAGATTCTTCTAGAAGGTTCTTTTAATTCCTAATTCAATTAGCATTGATAAATTGACTTTTGTTGACTTTTTAGAATTTTAATTAGAATAAAAGAGTGTTTTTGAGGAAAATACGATTTTATCCTTCTATATGGTTAAATTTTATCTAATTTAAGAAAACGCGTCAAAAAACTGATTAGCGCCTAACGCCAGCATTAGCGCCTGGCGCTAAGCTTGGCGCCTGACGCTAGCGTTAGCGTCTGACGCTAATGTCAGCATCTGGCGCTAACTTCGTTTTTTCACGTTAGAACTCTGGTTCGATTTTCTATCTTTTGGCTGATTTTCTCTATAAATAGCCTCCTAAAAACTCCGTTTTCAATCATCAATTCTCATCTCTAATCTACAATTTACAACCTCTAATCATCCCTATTCTCTTCTCTCTCGAAGATAAAGCTTTCTTTCTCTCTTCTTCTAAACCAACCGTTTTTACAAACACAAAATTCCGCATTCACAAGACCTAGAAACACCTAGCATAATTCGAAGTTGCCTTCGCCCTAAACGTGAAAGGTTTTAATATTTCTGAGGGTTTGGTCTCAAATCTCTTTTTCAATTATTTAATTTAATTATTTTATTTTATTATTTTCCTAGAAGTTACTAACGTGTGTATTTTTTTATTAGAAAGAGATATGAGGCATCCAAGTAAGTGCTTTAATTATTTGCATTGTTATTATGATATAGAAATCATGCTTAGGTTATTATGATTCCTAATGTCATGTTAGGGTGTTTTGATCTTCCTAGTATCATGTCTAGGGTAACTTTAATATCAAGTATGATTAAAAGTATGATGCTTCTTATGCTCTTTCCTAATATTAATATTAATGTTAGTATCATGTTAGGGTTAAAGCTTTGATCTTTATTGTTTAGTGACATGCTAGGGTTTGTTATTAATCTTGTTAGTATCATGTCTAGGATCTTACTATTATTATGCTTTAACATGATTATGATTATTATTATATTATAATTATTATGATTGTTATCATGATTATAATTGTTATGATTATTATTATGTTTCTTGATTATATTTATTGTTATTGCTTGATCACACCTTTTATGCATGTTTAAAGGGAATTGGTACTTGTAATCACGCTTATATAAGATAATTAATAATCTTGTTTAAGGTTAATTTGATTATAATTCAAGTGATCGCCAATAATAGATTTATTTGTGCATTAATATTCAACCAACATATATAAACATGTTTAGGGTTAATCCTATTGATTGCATGTTAGTCAGAAAGCGCACATGAATACGATTAGAATAAAGTAGAGGCCTATTATGAGGGCAGGTTCAATCTCTTTTAGGTTGGATTTGTACCTTCGTCCCTGAACTAGCAGTCATGGTTCCAAACCTATTGGAGTTGACGATCTCTTGGATCGTTAAGGGGTGTAACCTTCACCTCGTGAACGGTTTACAAGTTTCTAAAACTTGTTGGCGACTCTTTTGCTCTATCTTCTTTCCCTTTGGACGCCACCGTACTTTAGTGTATGATCACAGTGGGGTTCAAGTTAGGGGTAATGCTTGAAATATTCCCTACGGGCAGCCATATCTATATCACATGAATCCTTGACAATCTTATACGCTAACCAAATTGTTTTGGGCAAAACAATGGGACCTTCGGTAAGGTCCTTTAAAGTAGGCAGAAGACTAAACTCGGTCCAAATGATGCTGGGCCGAGGGTTTCCTGCACAGCAAACACGAGTAAACTGGCCTCGGGGGTTGTGTCGAGGAAGGCCCCTCTGCTGTCGAAGTCAATACAGTGTAGAGAGTGAAAATGAATGCAATATAAGAGACGTGAAGGTTTTAATACCTTAGCAGAATAAGGAGATATGGGCTTGGAGCCAAGTGAACTTGCCACGTTGACTAGACCCTTGACCTGACTTGGCATGGTTTGGAGAGTTGAACCTTTGACCTTGGGCTTTAAATTAAATTATTTATGGACCGGGCCCAATTGACATGAATTGGACCCAAACAGCTTGCCCCCCAGACCCGATTAGGAAGAATGACGGGTCGGGTTTTCATTAACAAAAAACGGAGGGAAGTAAATAATTTAGTTAAATCAAAAGATTTAAAATTTAAACAATCATTAATTTAATAACCGTCATTTGGATAATGATTAAGGAAGTGGGACATATAATGGGTAGTTAATTAGAGGGAGTGTGTTTAACGGTTACTTAATAAGAGATTAAAGGCACGGACTCCCAAAATTCCAATTTCTGGAAAGATTAAAGTAATCACACGCTCTCTCTCCTCATTTCTTCATACATTCGCATTCTAAACTCAAGCAAAACCCTTGATTCCGACTTCAAACTTCACTGATTTCCCGAGATTAAGGCTTTAAAACCGAATTTTGATACTCTGAACTTAAAGATCGGCGAATTGCGCTTCAAATTAAGGTAATTTTCTCCGAATTTAATTTGGTTTTCTTTGATTTTCAAAGCACCCTTTCTTTTTCCAATTTTTCTTTCGAATTTTTGAGCAATTTAAGCAATGGCACGAGGCCGATTTTGACATCCTAGGGATAGAATCAAGCCGACCGAGGAGAATTCTCGCTCTACTGAAGATGAGGGAATTGTCGCAGTTTCACTGAATACCATGCTTCCCCAAGAGACGGGTGAGGCTAGAACCTCTAGAACGGTGTCGCCCCGTGGGACAGGGGAGGCGAGTACCTCAGGTCAAAAGGAGAATGTGGCCGCTGTAGTTTGGGAGTTGCCCCATGGGGCTGCTGAATGGGGGAACGCCAATGAAAACTTGGGGCTGATGAATTGCCCGCCCTATTCCTGGTGGGTTGACAGGGTAAAGTCGTATCCCCTAATAAAAAATAATTACCTAAGTCCTCTAACTAAAGTAGATAGGGAAGTAGGGTCGAACTCCACAGGGAAACGAGTCTTTCTACGCCTAATTAATTATTATAATCTAAATTATCTAAGTAACCAATATTTATATTTGAATAATAAACTAAACTACGGAGATCAAGAATAGGGAGAAAATAATATAAAAACGATCTAGGGCATAGGTTCACCAATAAATAATACTCCAGGGTAAAACATAATAATCAATCATTGACATTACATAAATAACATGATTAACAGGCTCTCGCAATTTATTAATCAACATAGATCTAACAGGCTCTCGCAATTTACTAGATCTAAGTTCTTATTGAAAATAGCCTTTAATATCAAATTAACATCTGCTCGATTCATCAATTCAATATTGCTATACTTTTACAAGCCGTAATTGTAAAGCGTTAAAACAATTCAATAAGAAATTATCATGCAATACCAAAAATCAATAATAGTCAATCATCAATGCATCAATTAACCAGATCGTAAAGGGCTTTCGCTACGTATTACAATCACAGAAATAATCTATCGGTATTAAATCTCATCTCTCGAATCTCGACTTAACCATTTATAAATTAACCTGCCTATTGAAACTAGACCTAAACATCAATTCTCATCTCTCGAATCTCGAATCAATGTTGTCAAACTCATGCATAGAAGATCAGGCCTAATCTAGTCACAAAGCATTAAATCAATCAATAGGAAATTAATCTAGCATTGATAATTAACAACAATAAACTACCCCTTCATATTATTTATGGATCCTCATAAACCCTAGAAATAAAACTACTCACACATAGTAAAAACTAAACTAATCAAAGCAATAAAGCAAGACATGATTAAAGGAATAAAATAAATAACTAAGATTAAGAGAAGAGAAATCGTTACCAAACAAATCTGGAATTAAGAGTAGATTAAGAACAAAGGTTTTAGAGAAAGAAAATCTAAGAGAACAATTAAGAGAGTAAAGAAAGAGTAAAAATAAGAGAGAGGAAAAAGATCCCCTAAAATCGTATTACGGAGGAGTATTTATACTCCGTACAAAATCCTAAACTAAAACAAATTAAAACGACGCTAATCGTCTCCTAAGAAATACACGCGCCCGATCGGGCGTGCCTTTTTGCTCCTTATATTAATCTCGCGCCCGGCCGGGCGCGTCACCGGGCGACCACCTTAACTTCTCCCGCCCGGCCGGGCGCGCCTCCGGGCGCCAGCCTCTTTGGCCGGGCGGTTCACTTGGGCCACTATTTGGACTACGATTGGGCTCCAATTCTTCGGGCCAATCTGGGTTTCCTCTTCCGGTCTTGAATACTCGGTCCAAATGCCTCGGTATCACCTATATCGAGCCCTTAATCACCGGTTCGATGGTTCTAACCGGCCCTGGGCTATAAAATCTAGTCGTGCTTCTCCAATGTTTGTGATTGCTCCAAAATATCTCGGGAAAATACTCCAAAAGCATAAATCCCTGCAAAAGTCAACCAAATCTACGAAAACACTATAAAACACCAATTAGTAATAAAAGTGGCTCTAAAGAGCCAAAAACACTACTAATTACGACCAAGGGACGGGGGTAAAATACTATATAAAATAGACACATCATGGGTGAAGAACGACGAAGCTTATCGCTTTGCCGACAAATTGAATTTTTTTATGGCATTATGGAGGAGGATAGGTATTGGTGTCGAATGCCCGACTTGACTGATAGAATTCACCGTCCACCCCTGGATATGTGGGGGTGTACACTCGGCAACTGCAGTACGGGCTCCGATTCCCTCTGCATCCTTTTGTTGCTGAGGTGCTGAACAAGTACCACATCTCCTTGTGCCAATTGACGCCTGTCAGTATCTGAAGAATAATGACTTATATTTGGGTGAGCCTGTTCTACCATCAGCAGCCGAGCGTTCACTGCTTCAAGAAGCTGCATCGGTTCGTGCCAAACGTCCAAAGCGGTTATGGTGAACATGGTCCTGGCTGGTGGCGAATTGAAAGTCCTGTCGAGGTTTTTGACAATGTGGTCGAACGACAGTTCGGACAAGGACTAGTGAGGCCAGTGGATTTGGGTAAGAGCTCCTTCAGATCCCGATCACCCGAATGCCTTCAGTATCCCATGATATCTATCACAACCTTATCCGAGATGCAGGACTTGGGTCCTGAAGCAGTTGGGGCATCTAGTGATGCTCAGTTAAAGTACTTCGGGAAGAAAGAGAATCCCAGAGGAACAGGCCGATAGAAGTTCGTGCCGGAGACTTGGCTGTCGGATTCTCATTACGCCTTTCATGAGCGCATGCTCGTTGTCGGCCTCAGCCGAAAATATAGAGGCGGTAAGTACCTTTGGCTGGGGCCGATGACTCCATTTATTTTGTTTTAATTTCAAACTCCAGTACTTCAGCATGTTTTTTGCTTGTACTTATGCATATTCTCTCCTTTCCTCAGTATTTTACGAGGGCAACGTTACCATCAACTATAAGCGACTTGGGATAAACGCTGAAAGGGTCATAACCAACAACCAACCTCCCATAACTGATTCCAAGTATCGGCCCTTATCCTTGCACGCCAAGAAGTTTTCCATTACTCCGGCTTTCGAATATCTGCAACAGAAGCCTTTGTGGGAGAAGAAGGACCCTCTCTTCCGCTTGACCCCTGAAGAGGAAGAAGTTGCTGCTACCGCCGCTAAGGTAGCACGGGTAGTCAAAGCTTTTAAAAGCGGCGAGGGGACTTCTGCTGCAGTAGAAGGGTTAAAAGATGATTTCAAAGACGCCCGGTTGCTGGAGACCACGGTAAGCTCTTTAACATCTGACTTAGCATTTTTTTTCTTTTTTTTTTTTAATTTGTCTCACATCTTACCCCCCTGTCCTCTTCTGAATCAGGACGAGGAGGGAGAGGAGAAAGTTAAGTCTGACTGTAGACACCTAAAAATGTCTCCCCAAAACCAAACCCGATGATGAACAACCTTTCATCGTCATTATTAGTCGGGTTGAGTATTTAATCTTGGAGTGCTTAAATCCATATTTCCATTTCAAAAACCAACCCAACTTCTAGCCCATTTCCCCAAACCATAACTTATTTTCCTCTTTGCGTGCCTTTAAACCCAAAATAATTCATTTCGTGTCCTTTAAAATCATTCATTTCGTGTCCTTTTTATAAAATCGTTTAATCCAGTTTATTTTGGTCCATAATCTGGGTCCAATGATTGAATAGTTGGATGGGTATTTAAAAGATATTTCCAATGATATATTATAATCCCAAATCCAAGTTATAACGAATAAGTTATAACCAAAATAAAAAACTGAGCCCAAACCAAACCTAAGCCCACCTTACCTACGACCCAATGATCATGTGGAGGGTCCAAATTATTTAATACCATTCCTAAACCAATTAGGATTAATTGGAAGGTTCTAAAAGTTTCTAAAAGATCTTAATTATCCTTTTTGAAAAGAAAAGATTAAAAAGTTTGAAATTGAATAAAACTTTTCTTTTTAAAAATCCTATTTCTATCCGAATTGAAAGATGTTCAAAGATAGACAGATATTATTTTCGTTCCTCATAGTTTTTATCCAAATTTTATATGGTTGGATAGCCCTTGAAATTATCTTTCCAACTATATATTATAATATCAATTCCGAGCTATAACGGAAAAGATATGAATAAAATGTCAAACTCTATCCAAAACTGACACCGTCTCACTATTTCGGCTCACAAACTTTTAAAAAAATTAGGTGTACAATAATTATTTTACATCCATTATAAAGATAGATTAAAGTGATTAAAAGTTACCTCTGAAATGAATAAAAGTTACCCCAATATGCGTAAAATTAACCCAATTCAAATAAAAATTATCTACACTTTATTAGTAAAGAATCACATTTTAAATGACTAAAAATCAATTATTAATGATTGAATGTAATTAAATTACCTTTATAAAACTTTTCTTGTTGTCTATTTATACAAAAATTATATTATGTTTAAAGTTACCCAAAAATAGGCAAAAAGTTACCCTAAAATTAGCTAAAAGTTACCCTTATACTGCTCGATGTACACTAATATTAGTGTAAACCGGATGTATACAAAAGTATTTGATTTCGGCCATATACTTTGTTCTACAAAATATTTTAATCTGATTTTAATTGGGTTAGAAAGTAGACTTCAAAATCTTTCCAACGATATCTTGTTCATCTTATTCCGATTTCTGGATCAAAAGATATGATAAAAACAAAAACCGCAAAAACTGTTGTCTATCGCAAGAGTTTATCCGATTCGAATTCTTATCTTTTCTTCATTCTTCGACCCCTATTTTTTCCTTATAAATAGAGTTCATATCTCCCCTTTTTTAATCATCAACAATCTTGATCATCAAATCCTTCTCTCTTTCTCTCTTTTACACCAAAAAACATTCTCTTCTCTCTCTCCCATATTCTAAGCCTTAAACCTATATTCCTAATTACACCATTCTTCCTCTAAGCACTCCAAGGAGTCTATACTAAACCCGAGGTTCCATCCTTAAAACAAGTCGTGAAAGGTATAAATAACTGAGGGTTTGGACCAAATCAAATCTATATTTATTTAATTTAATTTTCATTTGCTTTATATTTTTATTGAAGTTACTAACAGTTTATTCATGATGTAGCAATTTAAAGGAAAGCGCGGAATGTGAGTAATTAATTAATTTAATTACTCTTATTTTATTTTAATATTGCTAGCATCATGATTAGGTTATTTTATATTTGATTTGAATAATTATATTATGATTAAATTGCTTCCAATATAAATGTTTATTTTATTATATTTATTGATCACAACATTGCATGTTAAAGGGAATATGTAATTGAAAATCACGCCTAATAAGATAATTTGGACAACCGGTTTGGGTTCCTTTTTAATCTTGTTGTTTAATCAAGTGATCACAATATTTTAGAATAATATGTTGCATTAATATTAAACCAATTTAGCTTAATAATAGTTTGGAGCAAATTGAATATTTTGTTTGCATGCCTTTGAGATCGCAAGAATCACTTTTCACTATAAGAATCGAGTAGAGGCCAATACGGGCAAATATGACTCCATGACTCACTTCGTACCATCATCCTCGATCCTCCTTTCGTGGTTCCGAACCATATGGAGTTAGTAATCTCATGGATTATGAATGGGGTGTAACCTTCACGGGTCAATCGTTGTTGCCTTCGTTGTCCCTTTATCGTGGTTGCCTTTTATGATCCGTGAATGGTTTACAAGTTCCTTAAAAACTTGTTGGCGGCTCCCTACTTTCCTTGTCCCTAATCGTATTATGTCAATTCCCACTTCCTATGAGTGCCAAGCATATTCACACATGCATTAACGTAGGCGCACTTCGAGCGCCGCCTACAATTTGGCGACTCCACTGGGGAGGATTCTTGGTTATTTATCGATTTGAGTGATCGGTATTTAATTAAGAGGAGTGGATGAGACTTGAAAGATTCTTGAATTGTATTCCTTCGATTTAATTGGCATTGTCACATATGCATATGATTTTTTTAGCTTAACTATTTTGCCAGTCATGTTCTACGTATGTGGCTAGCTCGGGGAATTTATGCTCTATCAACCCAAAAACGCTCATGGCAATAAGGGTTCATCCGAGTTTTTAAATCCACCCAAACCATGGAGTCGAGTTCGATTTCATCACGAACTTGCGGAGCCGCCCGTTGGCATACACCCTCAAGGGAGGCTACCTTGCTAACGCGCCCAAACTCTTAACCATGGTACCCTTTGACACCCAAAAGCTTGACCATAGTCGAATATAGAACTTGACTTTAGGTTACGAACTTCATTGCATCATGTGTGACGATATGCTTATGTGTGCATTTTTTTATTGACCTTTTTTTAATTATTTTTTTTCTCTTATCAAACCCCTTTTTTTTAATTTTTGAGTCACCCGGATTTTAATTCTGTATACTGCACAAGGGTCAACTTGTTTTGGTCTTAGAAGGAGTTCTAGAAAGAGTTATGTGTCGTTCCACCTATGGATCTATAGCCCCGGGTTTTATCTTTCATTTGGCGTTGGTTTTGTCTCAATCAGAGTCACAGATAGAAATTTATAACCGATATACTGCAGCCTGTCCGGTTTAGGTGTCTTTTTAGCGTCAACTTTCTTTTGTTTTATTTTTATTTTTTTTATATCTTTTCGTTTCAAGTTAGTTTTTGCCAAATCCTTTGATCCGTGTCAACTCATATAACATAGGATTATAGATTTTTATTTTTATTTATTTATTTTTTATACTCATGAGTCATAACTCTTCTAAAATTCTAGTCCTCAGCTCTTCATAGTTTCTTGTGATTTTTTGTGCTAACCTTAACATGTGTTTTTTTGTTGATCGTATTTATGAATAATGATTGTCAATGGACCGTTTTCACCTAGTAAATAGCATAAACGTTAAAATTGGACAAAATTAATCAAGTTAGTTTGTCTTTTAGTCTTCCGTGCTATTTGGTCATTGGGTCCTTTGTTTTTCACAACGTCCTCATGTCTAGCCATGCGATCATACCATGAGTCTTAATAAAATCACCTAATCACACATGTTGAGTCATTGCACACAATTTGTCTTCGAGTAATGCACTATATTTTTTATGATCGTATACTAGGACCATGCATGCGTCGTTTTCCGTCGTGATAGGAATGAGTGGAGTTTTCTCACCTGTTTTCAAATGTCTATTTTTTCCTTCCTTTCCTATCTTGAGCAATGAGTCAAACAATTAAATGAATTTATTTCATTTCACAGTACTTGGTCAAGGAGCAAGGGTAGATTGGTACGGTTCGAGTCATTATTGCATCAACCTCTTAGAAGAGAACTTCACCATCTCCACATCAATGGCCACTAAGGAAGATATTGAGAGCATTAACAAGTCCATTGAAACAATGTCTACCATGTTGCAAGCACTCACTACCAGAGTCAACACAGTAGAGCAAAATAATGTTACTGCGGCTGCAATGGACAAGATCAAAGAGCAAATGAGCAAGATTTCTGAGGATTTCACCTATGTGGAATGGCCTCCCACTCCTTTGGATGTGAAGGACAGACTACCTGAAAAGTTCTCCACTGCTGATATTCCAAAGTTCAAGACTACTGACAATCCAATATTCCATTTGAAGGTGTTCTCTGCTACCATGGTTCTTAAGGGATTGGACGTAACACTCTTCCCTACGGTGTTCCCTCTCTCGTTAGAACATGCTTGCCAACAATGGTTCTATTCCATAGATGCCAAGCGTACTGCGACTTGGCAAGATGTCACCAAAAGTTTCATGAATCGTTACAAGTGTAACATTCAAGCTAGAACTTCTGAACGTGAACTCTCCATTCTCAAACAAAAAGAGAATGAAGGCTTCACCACTTATCTAAACTGGTGGAGGGAAATAGCTGCACTCTTGGTAGATCCTCCCAAAGAAAAAGAGATGATTCGCCTTTTCATCCAAAATTTGACTCAGAAGTACAAGCAACATCTTAAATTTCTTCCTTTGAACACTTTTGAAGCTGTATATGACATTGGCATCAATATCGAGGATGATCTAATAAAGACTGCCGGTAGTAACAATAATAACACTTGGAAAAACAAGTAGAACGAACATCCTTCTTCTTCGTCTTCTAAGCACGAAAACAATATAAGCCAAGTTGATCTCAATGAAGTGTTAGCTCTTGATGCTCCATTGCCCAAGAAGAAAAGAACTTACACTTCTTTAGGAATGACTTATGATGCGGCTTTTGATCGCCTTTATAGTCAAGGCTTGATCACACCTATTGGGCCATTTCCAGAGCCAAAACCTGAAGAAAGGAGCGTCAAATGGAATCCCAATGCCCATTGCAAGTACCATCAAGGAAGGGGCCACACTACGGAGCAATGTTGGAATTTGAAGGACGTCATTCAAGACTTGGTGGATGCAAACAAACTTCCTGTCCCTCCAGGCGGCAAGAAGTAATGAAAACAAGGCGCACAATAGATCCTTTGTGCAAGATTTCATGATTTCTTTTTTTTTTATCATTCATCTCCATTCCCCCATTCATGTCTAGTATAGGTTTTTCATTTCAAATTTTTATATGTTCCATGTGTTTCATTAACCTTTATTCCATTATTAAAATGAGAAGCTTCCTTTACATCTCGATCATATTATTTTTCATTCACTCATTCAAAAAAAAATCAATTACCGAACTAAACACAAGGTACACCAATGACTTGAGGCACCTCTGCAACCCTGTCATTCCCTGTTAACCGTTCAATCACTTTCCATTTCTTCATCAACCACTTTGAGCCTCGTCTAATGTTTGGCCTTCATTTCTTCAACCCACATTTACTTAACCCTGGGATTGGAAGATGTGTAATTGTATAACATTCAAAAAGCAAGTAAAAAAAAAAAGCAAAAAAGCAACAATAAAACAATGTCTAAGGGCAAGTGTTCCAATGTCTTTGATATGAACACGTCTCAAATTGCGTCTCTCATCGAGTGCTTGGTACCGTGCCTGAGAAACATTAATGCTAAGTAAGTGATGGACCGCATGATCTGAGATTGCCCACATTGATTCAAAAGAATGAGAAAAAAAAAAGCAAAAAAAAAAAAAAAGAAGAAAAAATGAAAATAAATTTGCAAAATTCAAAACAAAAATATATGAAAAATAAAACATGCAAAGTCTAATACACAATTGCATATCTTAGGGGCTTCTCTCGGGTCTTAAGCCTTTAACCCTTACTTCCTTAAACCTTCAGCTTAACCACCTTACAACCCTTGAAAGACCTCTTTGAGGTGTACACACACTTGTGCAAAGTTCGGCTAGAGCTATGTTGGCCTGATTCCTAATGGACACGTAGGCAACCTCACATCGAGGTGCGGCCAAATTTATATTCATATCCATGCATGATCGAGTCAAAGAATATCCAATGCTTACCCCTACCCATTTAGAGCTAGACTTGGGGGCTTGAACCCACATCGTTTAGCCTACCTAGCCTAAAGAGTCATCATCTTTGACTCTTCTCACATCTCTTTCCATCGCCATAACCCTTGCAGCCAGCCTTAGTATCACATTCACACATTTCACTCACACATCCATATCAATCTCAATCATCTTTCCCTTTAAGATCCCTTTATCATGAAATCTTGTTTCAACGATGTGCATGTTTCATCATATTTAGAGAAAACATTCATTAGAAGAAATATTGTATACTTGCTTAGCTTCCTGACCTAAGCAATATTCATTGTTTCATGCATCGCATAATGTGCTGAGAAACATTTATATACAAAGCATATCGTTCTTAGCTCCTTGACCTAAGCAACGAACATAATCACTTCATTTATATACGTGCTTAACTTCCAGACCTATGTGACGTTCAAGATCGCTTCTTTACACCATATATGATTCTTAGCTCCATGACCTAAGTTCCTTCATCTATCGGGTCACATGATGTAATTGTCCTTAGCCTCCTGGCCTAAGAACATTGCATCATGCATACATTATTCAATCCATATGATTCATTTTGTCTTGCTCAACACTACAAGAAAAAGGTGAATTAGCAACTGATTTTTGCGACTACCATAATAATTAGTTGCAAAAATAATTTTAGCGACTGAATAAGACAAGTAGTCGCAAATTTTGCAACCGAATTTGTAGTAGTTGTTATGCGGTCGTTAATTAGCAACTGATTTTTGCAACTACAATAATAATCAGTTGCAAAAAATATTTTTGCGACAGAAAAAAACGAGTAGTCGCAAAATTTGCAACCGAATTTATAATAGTTGCTATGCGGTTGCTAATCTGCGACGCTCTTATAATAATTTGCAACTAACACGGTAGTCGCTAATATTATTTTTAATATTTATTAAAAAGAAATAATAAAAAAACCCTTAGTATAATAAAAAAAACCCTTATTCCTCCAAAATAAAAAAAAAATTTATTGCCGCAAAAAAAAACAAGAATTATCATCAGTATTCACCGTAAAAAACAAGAGTATCATACTCTTCCTCAAAAAAAAAAAGTTTAGAACCTCAAAGCAAGCCAGCCATCACCGTCGTCTTCCTCTGCTGCTGTTGCGCCACCACCACTTCACCCAGGTTAGTACGTGTTCTTCTTCTTCCTACCTTCCATTCAATCTTTCCCTTACTGCATTATGTCAATTGCGAATTTTAGGTTTATCTTTGAGTTTTTTGTCCAATTTTTTATTTTAATTTTTTTCAATTGCGAATTGATATTAATCTGATTATTGATTGAATTGTAAATTGGTTTTAATCTGATAATTTCACAGATTCGAGAATTATTCTTGAAAGTTTGGTTGAATTAAGTAACTAGAATAAGGAATTAGTATTTCTCAATTATGTTTATGGGTTATTAGGGGTTATTCTTGAAAATAATTCGTAATAAGTTAGTAGAATTAGGAATTGCGAATTTTAGGGTTTATTGAGTTTTTTTGTTCAATTTTTTATTTTAATTTGGTTTATATTGCAAATTGCGAATCCAGAAATATAATAAACTACTGGAAAGTCCATACTTTTCACCAAGTAAAACCCCCAA
This sequence comes from Chenopodium album, assembly GCF_948465745.1. NCBI lineage: Eukaryota > Viridiplantae > Streptophyta > Magnoliopsida > Caryophyllales > Amaranthaceae > Chenopodium > Chenopodium album. The sequence goes on from NC_137834.1 coordinate 82,364,302, forward strand.
ATGTCTATTGTTCACCTGCAGTTTGATTTTAGTGTTACAGTGATCTAGGCCTTTGAATCCTCCCAACACCATAGCAACAAATATTTGATTCAAAACATGGTAATGCAGACTAGACTTTATGGTGGAGCCTTGGAGGACTGGAATTCTTCGATTATTGTTGTCAAAATTTGACTTAGTAAATAGACGAACAGTTACTTTAAGAATATATAACCTGCATAATTCTTTTTTTTTTATTATTATTATTATATACACCTGCATAAATCATTTGCATACTGAGGAACCTAGTTCTATCGAATACATGAGTTCTTGCTTGAAAGGAGGAGAATCATATGCAGATCTCTAATTTTCCAAAGAAGTTCTAGTCTTGTACGTATAAAGGCTTTGTAGTAGTTTTTTTCGTTTCAGACTCTTGCCTTAACAAGTTAGTAGGGAAGGAATAGAGAAACTTGTGGAGAGTGACAATAACATTGGGCTAGCTTCATGTCTTTTATGTGTTATTTAACCATGAATTATCTTGTTTAGTTTAGGAATTTTTACTCTGTGTTTTCAAAAAAAAAATTATTATATTTTTATTAATGTATATGCACATGTATGTATCCATGTACACGTTGGCTCTCTTTCTTACCAAAAATAATAAAAATCAACGTATCGTTTGTGGGATAAAGTAGCAAACATCGGTATAGATTTATTGTACATATTCACTGCAAGTCTGCAGCATTATTACCCCGTACTCTTGCAGTTTTGGTATTGCTTTCTCACTTTCTGTTTTTAAAGTCAAAAACTTTGTTATGTACTTTCCTAGTGTAATTATTCAACTGAAGATTAATGTTGTTGTTTTCCCTTTTATTTCCTAGTGTAATTATTTAACTGAATATTAATGCTGTTGTTTTCCCTTTTATTGTTTTTTGTTTTTTTTTCTTACATACTGTCTTCACATTAGAGTAACAATTAAGCTTAGAGATTCATCAGTGTTCTCACCTCTTTCTCAAAAGTTCAAGGAAAACAACCCTTACTAGCATACTGTTTTTTTTATGTGGGGTCATGAATCAAAATATGTCACATTATTATCAGCATTCCTAGTTGTTATCTTCCATACTTTAGTGGCTGGTATTGGTTGAAGCTTTATTGAAATGGAAGGAATGGGCATTTGGGAACCAATTTATTGCTCGGTCTTAGCATTTTTGTCGTTGTAGTCTTTGTATTTGTCTGTTCTTCAGTAGCTTCAGTGGTCTAATCAGTTCAGCTCTCTTTCTCTCAATGGCTTGTGTACATCAGGAACAATGCAGATATTGGTTCACAAATGTAGCAGTTAGATATTATAGATAACACAACACCTGCTACTTCAAATAAAAATCCAAATGTCTACATAAATTAATTTTAATACATATAATAACTTATGTTTCAGAATTTAGGCCTTTAAATAGGCTACAGTTGTGTGAGTAAAATGTATAAAACAGAGCAAAGAAATTGCATAAAACTTCAAGGAAAACACCCCTTACTAGCATACCATGTTTTTTAGATTTTTCAGCTGTACCCCTTGACAAAAACTGACTTAAAACCCTATATAATATTTTTAGATTATTTTTCTTATATTTTTCCTTAACACTAGATATCCTATTCTCATATATATGTTGCTTCATATTTATGTATGTAGTTTCCGCTGTTCTGAAATTTTGTTTCTAGATTTGGTAAAATATATTGAGTTATACCTATCATTGTTTTGTTCTGCTTGTTTCACTATAAGCATATGCAAATCATGGATATCATACACTGATGCATTAAGTTTCTTTTTTTTTTGTTCCTATTAAGTTTATTTTTTTGGTTTCTCTCTATTTATGTTGTCCCACCAAATGAATATTGAACACTTCTTTTTCCATTGTTTAAAAAATAAAGAAAAAGGATTGTGTATACACTATATGACTTAACTGCTGCACCTTTTCTTGCTTACCTTTTTTTTGTCTTCTAAGTAATTGCCTAAATAACGAAGTAACGTATATAATAATTAAGAATAAATTACATATATAAGAAGACTATATTACATATGTGTGTATGATTAACAATGTCGTTTAGTAGTTAGGATCATGGAGAAATTGAATCGAAAATGGATGTATGAGAGATTAGAAGGTCGACTACTAATAAAGAAGTTCACAATTGGCGTGCGAGGGTTTATTGATTTTGCTAAACAACACCGTGATTTTCAAGAATCTTCAAAGATCAGATGCCCTTGTTCAAAGTAATGTTTCATTTGTGAGTATAAACTTAGGTTACATCTTACTAGAGTATTGATTCACAAGTTGCCCATGGTTTTCGTCATGCCAATATTTTAGTGTATCTTAATGAGATAGATCGTTAAACTTTGGTAGTTAATTGAGCTTTGGCTTACTATAATGTGCTGTTGTGTAATATCCTGCACTCCTGCAGCCATATCAGGTTGTAAATTAGAAATAAAATTATTTATGTATAATATGCTATTTTGAGTTAAATTATAAACTTTACATGTTAATTCTAATGCAGCGTACATATACTTGGAGACCTGAGTTCGATGCTAAGGCTAGGAGAGAATTTGACAAAAAGGTTGGGGACCGACTTAGGGGCACATTGAACCAAGTTTACAAAATGGCTCTCCATAAGCAAGTTAGTTTCATGACTGACACTGTTCGAGCTGAATTCATAAATAAGCGTAAGCATCTTGATTTTGTAAAACGTTCTAACCAAGCAAGAGATAATCGGTTATTTGGCCAAACATTAGAGAAGTTTGACCCTGGCCATCGCCAAGGTAGCGTATCTACTCCTCAAGTGGTTAAAAAAATGGTAAGTGTATGATTTTAGCAGCAAACTTATGATTTTTAATATAAGATAGAAGCATGTAGAAACTTTTTAGCCACTAATATAGATAACTATAACTGGTCTTTATTACAATTGCTCTGTAGTCTATGTCCCCCTATTTTTTGTTGTTTTTCTTTAAGTGCTAACAACTTATTCTAATACAAGGCAAAGAAAAAGGATGGAATTTTACCAACTGCTGCTGAAGTTTATGAGAGCACTCATTCTGTTTGTGTGGGCAATGATGAAGTTGAATTGATGGGTGACAAGTCTCAAAAAGTCATGGTATGAGTATACTTCTATATTTTTCTAAGATTACAAAAAAATATATGGTAGTTAATGTTTGGAGATATTATGGATTGTTTATTTGTTTGTGTGATTGAGTTGGAGGATGAGAATGATTTGCCGGCATTAATCATATGATTAATGTAGTATGGCATAATGTGAATTGAAACAGGTTTATTTTGAAGCCATACCCTATAGGAGGGAATTCTTCAATTTACAAAGGAGACTCTGTCGAAATTTTTACTAATAACTGCTTACATAAATTATTTTGCTATAAGTGTTGCATCTTTTATTAAAAAAAACAACGATAATAAAAATACCCCTGATCCTCTGTTCCCCAATAGTTATACCATTGTAATCTGGAACATCTATTAAGAGGTAAAATGACACTTTTACCCCTGATCCTCACATTCAGGAATTTCCAAACCATCACCACCCACCCTCAAATTAAATTAAATTGTGTTTTAGAAGTCCAAACTAGTTTTAGGCCCGGACGATGTCCCAAGTCATTGCTTGTATTTTTATCATAGTTGTTTTTATTTAAATGTATTTAGTTTATTTAAGTTTTAACATTTGAGATCATAGTTACTAATACATATCTTAATGCAGGGAGAATATATGGAAAAACTTGAGGAATATAAGAACAAAGGAATTGAGATAAACCTCGACAAAGTTTACTTGGAGGTTGTAGGTGGGCAAAAGAAAGGAAAAGTCTACGATTTAGGGAGTGCTTCACAAATGTATTACAAGAGCGATCCTACTTCTCAATCTACTGCATCATCTTCCACTCCTTCGATGATTTCTCAATTAAGTTCTCAAGTTGAAGAACTAAAGAAGATGGCGGAAGAAAACCATAACAAGGTGGAAGAAAGCCAAAAAATAGCGGCAGAGAGCTTAAAATGTGCTAAGGAATTCGTCGAAAATCATGAGATCGAAAAAGCTACATGGAAGAAGGAAAAATTAGCTATGCAAAAAACATTGTAGGAAATGGCATCACTTGTAAAACAAGTTTACCGTCCTTATAAGCCTCCTACGCCTGCAGTCACCCGCTCTCGTGATACAACTAAGCGATTTTTATTTTGTTGGTGGTAATTTTATGAACAACTGGTCTTTTACATTGTCATTAGTTCTTATTTGAAACAACTTTTTTTATATGGGAGGTGACTTTTGGAACAATTAGTCATATGAGTTAAATATTGTTTTTTAATACATTGATACAAAATTGATTATATTTTGGATATTTGAATAAAATTAACATTTTGGTTATTTGAATTTATGCGTGGGTACCTTTTTTTTTTGTGATTAATATTGGTGGTTGCTTGATTATGGTCTCAAATATTGATAGTTAGTCGCAAATATTTAGCGACTGCAAATTTGGTTTAGAGACTAATTGGTTAGTTGCAAAATCATTAGTCTCAGTAGTCGCTAATCTGTCACAAATAATTAGTTTTGTAGTCGCAAAAATTTGGTCTCGTATGTAGTTGCTAATCCATCGCAAAAACATTAGTCTCAATAGTTGCAAATCCGTCACAATAAAACTAGTCTTCGTAGTCACAAAAGTTTAGTCTCGTAGTCGCAAAAATTTGGTCTTGCAGTCGCTAATCCGTCGCAAAAGTAGTCTTAAAACATTGATCTTTATAGTTGCTAATCCGTCACAAATAAATTACGACGGACAATAATTTAGTTGCTAAAATTTGAAATTTAGTCGCTAAATGATAGTTGCAAAGGAGTTGCAAATCTGTCGCTATATTTGCGACTGTTCAAAAATTAGTCGCAAAAATGGATTTGCGACGAGGTCTTTGGCAACGAACTAAAGTAGTTGCAAATCTGTCGCAAATCCATTTTTGCGACGGATTTGCGACTACTTTGGCCGTCGCTAATTACCATATTTCTTGTAGTGGAGGAAGTTCAAAACTTCTTTCCTTTATTCGCGTCTTTTCTTTTGGGGAAGTTTAAAAAAACTTTTTTCAAAATTTTCTCATCGAGGGAAGTTTGAAAATAAAAGTTCAGTTTTCACATCTTTCTTTTTCGGGAGAAAGTCGGTACCCTCCACTCATGACAAAAATTGACGGAAAATTTTTGCTTTTGCATCTTCGTTTGCTTGTGTCTGCACACACACATATACACACTCACAAGTCATACACATGTCATGTCACATCAACTCAAACTTGGTCAAGTTAGTGGTCAAGTCAATCACAATATATACGAGTCCGATCCATTGGAAAATTTATTTTTGCAGGTCTCATCTACAGCCCACGTTCGGGGACAAGCGAACAAACTACAACCCACGTCCGGGGACAAGCGGACCATCTACAGCCCACGTCCGGGGACAAGCGGACCATCTACAGCCCAGTTCGGAAACAAGCGAACCATTTACAGCCCACGTTCGGGGACAAGCGAACCAACTACAGCCCACATCCGGGGACAAGCGGACCATCTATAGCCCACGTTCGGGGACAATTGAACCACCATCATTTCATGACGCAAGGTTCTCGATACACAGAGACTTGCAATCTCATCATCTGTCGACTTACCTCAAGCATGTAAAGTATTATCCGGTGGATTTCTTCAAGCATAGAAAATCGCCAAATTCCTTTGTCGGCTTTCCTCAAGCATGGAAAGCATTATCGGTGGATTTCTTCAAGCACAGAAAACCGCCAAAATCATAAGTCGACTTTCCTCAAGCATAGAAAGTGTCATCCGGTAGGTTTCTTCAGTTTAGAAAGCTACCAAACTCATCTGTCGGCTTTCCTCAAGCATGGAAAGCATTTCAACAAACCTCATCCGGTGGATTCCTTCAAGCATAGGAAAATACCAAACTCATTTGTCGTCGATATACTGGTGTCAGATAAGCGTTCTATCCCTTTATTCTTTTATCTGTGGAATTAACATTTTTTGTAGGTATCGGTGTATACAGAGTGATTTAGGATCGCAGAACGTCTTAAATCATTCTCCGTCCCTATCGACTACTTTGACTATCGTTTTCAAAACTAACGTTTCTACAAACTCAGTCAAAGTGGGGGCTTCTGTAGACACCTAAAAATGTCTCCCCAAAACCAAACCCGATGATGAACAACCTTTCACCGCCATTATTAGTTGGGTTGAGTATTTAATCTTGGAGTGCTTAAATCCATATTTTCATTTCATAAACCAACCCAACTTCAAGCCCATTTCCCCAAACCATAACTTATTTTCCTCTTTTCGTGTCTTTAAACCCAAAATCATTCATTTCGTGTCCTTTTTATAAAAACGTTTATCTAGTTTATTTTAGCCCATAATCTGGGTCCAATGATTGAATATTTGGATGGGGCTTTAAAAGATCTTTCCAACGATTATAAGGCCAAATCCGAGTTATAACGAATAAGTTATGACAAAAATAATAAATTGAGCCCAAACCGAACCTAAGCCCAGCTTACCTACGACCCAATGATCATGTGGAGGGTCCAAATTATTTAATCCCATTCCTAAACCAATTAGGATTAATTGGAATCTTCTACAAGTTTCTACAAGATCTGAATTATCCTTTTTGAAAAGAAAAGATTAAAGAGTTTGAAATTGAATAAAACTTTTCTTTTTGAAAATCCTATTTCTATCCGAATTGAAAGACGTTCAAAGATAGACAGATATTATTTTCGTTCCTCATATTTTTTATCCAAATTTTATATGGTTGGATCAAACTCTATCCAAAACTGACAGCGTCTCACTATTTCGGCCATATCTTTTGTTCTACAAAATATTTTAATTTGATTTTAATTGAAAAAACTTTTGTATACATCCGATTTACACTAATATTAGTGTACATTGAGCAGTATAAAAGTAAATTTTAACTAATTTTAGGGTAACTTTTTGCTTGTTTTTGGGAAACTTTAAACATAATACAATTTTTATTTAATTAGACAACAAGAAAAGTTTTATAAAGGTATTTTAATTAAATTCAATCACTAATAATTGATTTTTAGTCATTTAAAATGTGATTCGTTACTAATAAAGTGTAGTTAGTTTTTATTTGAATTGAGTTACTTTTATGCATATTGGGGTAACTTTTATTTATTTCATAGGTAACTTTTAATCACTTTAAGCTATCTTTATAATGGATGTACAATAATTATTGTACACCCGATTTTTTTAAAAGTTTGTATTTTAATTGGTTTAGAAAGTAGACTTCAAGATCTTTCCGACATATCTTGTTCATCTTATTCCGATTTCTGGATCAAAAGATATGATAAAAACAAAAACCGCAAAAACTGATGTCTATCGCAAGAGTTTTATCCGATTCGCATTCTTATCTTTTCTTCATTCTTCAACCCCTCTTTTTTCCTTATAAATAGAGGTCATATCTCCCCTTTTTAAATCATCAACAAGCTTGATCATCAAATCCTTCTCTCTTTCTCTCTTTTACACCAAAAATCATTCTCTTCTCTCTCTCCCATATTCTAAGCCTTAAACCTATATTCCTAATTACACCATTCTTCCCTTAAGCACTCCAAGGAGTCTATACTAAACCCGAGGTTCCGTCCTTAAACCAAGTCGTGAAAGGTATAAATAACTGAGGGTTTGGACCAAATCAAATCTATATTTATTTAATTTAATTTTCATTTGCTTTATATTTTTATTGAAGTTACTAACAGTTTATTCATGATGTAGCAATTTAAAGGAACGCGCGGAATGTGAGTAATTAATTAATTTAATTACTCTTATTTTATTTTAATATTGCTAGCATCATGATTAGGTTATTTTATATTTGATTTGCCTAATGATATTATGGTTAAATTGCTTCCAATGCTAATGTTTATTTTATTATATTTATTGATCACAACATTTCATGTTAAAGGGAATATGTAATTGAGAATCACGCCTAATAAGATAATTTGGACAACCGGTTTAGGTTCCTTTTTAATCTTGTTGTTTAATCAAGTGATCACAATATTTTAGAATAATATGTTGCATTAATATTAAACCAATTTATCTTAATAATAGTTTGGAGCAAATTGAATATTTTGTTTGCATGCCTTTGAGATCGCAAGAATCACTTTTCACTATAAGAATCGAGTAGAGGCCAATACGGGCGAATGTGACTCCATGACTAACTTCGTACCATCATCCTCGATCCTCCTTTCGTGGTTCTTGACCATATGGAGTTAGTAATCTCATGGATTATGAATGGGGTGTAACCTTCACGGGTCAATCGTTGTTGCCTTCGTTGTCCCTTTATCGTGGTTGCCTTTTATGATCCGTGAACGGTTTACAAGTTCCCTAAAAACTTGTTGGCGACTCCCTACTTTCCTTGTCCCTAATCTTATTATGTCTATTCCCACTTCCTATGAGTGCCAAGCATATTCACACAAGCTTTAACGTAGGCGCAATTCAAGCGCCGCCTACACAGACGAAGAGGTTCCTTTAGACGAAGACGGTCTAATGCTGAACTGAAAGAGGACCATTGTCAACCCTGGGCAATTCCAGGAAGCTCCTATTCCGAAGAGACCTTGGACTGAAGAGGTGGCTGCTGCTGAACCTCAGGTGGTCATTACTGTAACACCCCCAAATATCTCTCTACGAAAATACCAGTTTAATACGTATAATTATACCGTAGAGATAGACTTAAGCGTATTTACCGCCGCGTGATTACGCAAGGCTACTCAACTTACTTAACAAAACAATACTTTGAAGCGGAAACTTCAAAACTCTTCTTATTAATAATAACTATAAATAGAAACCATTGTCATGAGTACTCAAATTAAATATTAGACCAAGATTCCTAATTTAGTGAAACCAAATCCCGGGACTCCAATGCATCACTTTATTCACTCCACCTGAAATAACACTGCTTACCGTTATGGTAAACAGGGAAAACCAAAACAAATAAGAAGTATGGGTTAGCAAAATATGCTAAGTACGATAAGTGCAAGATAATTAAACTCAATTTATTTGCAAACATGTTTTTGAAATCAATTCCAATAATTAATTCAATAATTCCAACTCATGATTCAAAACCGATTCTCAATATTCCAATATCAATAATCAATAAAACCAATACCAATTATTTTAAAACCAATTCCTCATATTAAAAACCAATAAAACCAATTAAACCAATTCCTCTCCCAAGTGTGCATACCCTCAAGCTAGTATCCTTATGTTACAAGGCTATTTTTGAGGAAAGACCCGGTCATACAAAGTCTAAGGCCTTATCAATAAACCAAATCCGCATAGTGGGATTACTAACATGCTTATAAAGCATAAATAATAAATTAATTCAATGATTCAATAAATCCTCTTTCAAATCCAATAATTCAACCTTTAATGATAATAATTCCAAAACTCCTTTTTAATAAATTCAACATGCTTTCAAAATCAATCCATTTTAAACATGAATAATAAATTAATTAATCAAAACATGTTATAAAAATCAATACTCCAATTCAATTATTAAAACAATCTTTTAAACATACTTTTATTTCATAAACCATGATTGAAGTCAATTTAATTCAAGCAACATAAATCATTCAAACGTGTTCATTCAAATCGATCACTTTCAAGGTATCTAGCCACCTAACGTACCTTGATCCTCGCTTAGCCAAAACACTTCAAAAGAACTCTCAAGTAGCTTGATCAAAAATACCCTACAAATAAATATAACCTTAATTAATATAAGGTTAACAAATAATCACAAATAATTAAATTAAACCCTCCCAACTATGTGTACATGAACCTTTTAAATTAATTCAACATAAACATATTAAAATCTGATTTTAAAACTACTCATAATAATTTTTATATAAATCTCCCATAATAACAATAATAATTGAATAAGAGAAAAAGGACAAGAAAGATAAGAAACTATGGAGAAACACTAGGTGAAAATTAAAACGAAATTGGCACTGGTTCAAAACCCCTCAATGCCACTGGTTTTGAACCGGTGCCAATGTGGGGGGTGCCATTTACTTGGATGAAAAGCCACCGGTTCAAACCGGTGGCAAAATAGGTTATTAACCGGTGCCAAAAATGACCCAAAAAAAATTATTCATTGTTTAACCGATGCCAAAAAAATTTTTTTTTGTCTTTTTCACTTAAAAATTAAATAAACTAAAATAAATAAGAACACAAAATGTAAATTGAATATCAATCAATATAATCGAATCTCTACAATATATAATCAAAAAAAATTTACAATATAGATCAATAAAATAGATCAATTACAACATATAAATAAAATAAAAAATTACAATATAAATCAAAAAAAATTTACAACATATAAATAAAAAATAACCCCATACAACATCTAAATCTATAAACTTGCATCTTGATTCTTCAATCAATATACTTGCACCAATTAAAACAAAAAAAAAAATCGATTAAAAGAAATTACAAACCCAGAAATTCAAACCCATAAATCGATTAAAATAACAAAAAAATCCAGAAAATAACAAAGAATTTAAATCGATTAAATTAAATCCAGAAAATAACCCAGAAATCGATTAAAATACCAAAGAATTTAAATTGATTAAAATAATAAAAAAAAATCGATACAAATAAAAAAAATGATTAAAATAAGTTAAAAATCCCATAAAATAAAAAAAAATCAAATTAAAATAAGTTAAAAAAAAAACCAGAAAATCGAAATCAGTTAAAAACCCAGAAATAAAAAAAATCGAATTAAAATCGATTATAATAAAAAAAATCGCTTAAAAAATCAATTAAAATAAAAAAATCGATTAAAACAAAAAAAATCGATTAAAACAAAAAAAATCGATTAATATAATTAAGCTTCGAGAAAAAAAAAAATTCCAACCCATAAATTTAATCCCAAAAATTCAAACCCAGAATTTTTTTTAAAATGGAACAAAACCCAAAAAAAAATTGAAATCGAAAAAAAACTCAAACATCGAAAAAAACCCAGAAATCAAAAAATTGAAATAAAAAAAACCCATAAAAATAATTGAAATCGAAAAAAAAATCAAAATCGAAAAACAAAAATCAAAATCGAAAAAAAAAACAAAATCAAAAACAAAAAACCCTGAAATTGAAATCGAACGGTCTTGGTGTTGCATGTTGCTGGTCTTCAAATGAAAGAAAGAAAGAAAGAAAGGAGAAGGAGATGAGGGAGAAGGAGAGCGAGAAAGAGAAATCTCAGGAGGAGAAAGAGATTGAGAACGAAAGAGAAGGAGAGGAGAGAGAAAGAGGAGGAGAGGAGGAGAGAGAAAGGGAAACGACTGTGAGTTAGAGTTTTCTAGGGTTGGGGGGGTTATAAAGCTAAGGGCCTTTTTTTTTTATTAAATAATGGCACTGGTGCAAATCGGTGGGCTTTATTTATTGCCACCGGTTTGAAGTGAACTGGTGCCATATGTCTTGGTTCATTAAGCCGCCATTTTTTAAGGCCATTTTTGCCACTAGTTTGGACAGAACCGGTGGCAATTAGGGGGTGCCTTTTTTTTATTTTTTCTACTAGTGAAAGAAGAATTGAATTTGCGTTGGAAAAAGTAGGCAAAACTTGCAGAGGCTATAACTCCTTTGATATAACTCTAAATTGGGTGATTCTAAGCCTAACCTTAAGGATTTTTCGAGAGGAACAATTTCTGTGCAACATCAATTCCCCAAAACTGACTAGAAGTGCCCGAAAATTGGCTTCAAAGATAAACGGGATGATTTGTGTAAAATTGAGGAGAAGAAAAGAAGATAATTGGTGTGAAGAATGTGAGAGGTATGAAGGGGTATTTATAGGCTAGTTCATGCAAGAATTATGGTAGGAAAATGTAGGAGGAATTATGTTAAGTAGGGTTTAAGGGATTACTTGGAGAAATGAGTAAAGATTTAAGGAAAGTTTTGATATTAAAGAGATTGTATATAATTGAATATGAAAGGTATGTATGTCATAAAAAATTAATACGGTAAAAGGGATTACTTGGAGAATAATCAGGGAGAATGAATGACAAGAAAATATGAGGATTAGATATTAAAAAGATGGAGAATTAGAATTTAGGAAAAATTAGAGATTTTAAGGAGATAATACAAATTACCAAAACAATTTTCCTAGAATCCACTTGGGGTGGCCAAAAATTTTGAGCTTTCCTAAGCTCATATTTTCGGCCCTCCTCTTTAGTATTTAGGAAATTATTTTGCTAGTTTTAAGGAATTAAAAATAATTATGTAAATAATATTTATTGTATAAAATAATTAATTAATAAAATACCAATTATTCACCAAATAATTAACTAATAAACTCAAATTTGCAGACTAGGAAATCCGAAATTATTAGTCCATTAAATGGGATTTTCGGATCTTATTAAAATAATAATAAAATATAGCTTTTGCCTTAATTAAAATATCCGAAATATATAAATAATCCGGTTTTTAAAATAAAATAAATGGATAATAAATCTTATCCAAAATAATAATTTGTTTTTAAAATACTTTTGGCGCCAAAATTCAAATATCATTTTGGCTCCAAAATTTAAATAGTAAGTTGCATTACTAAAATACCCTTTTTAGAAAATAATAATTAATTAATTAATTAATTAGGAAAATACGTATGAAAATACGGGGTATTACAGTTTACCCCCTCTCTGAAGACTCTTCCTGCCGAAGGAGGTAGTGCAGAGAAGACTCCTCCCCGAAACGAAGTTCATGGGGAGGACGAGGTTAGCCAACAAATTCTTGAGCCAACAGTTGAAGCTCAGGGTGATCTAGAGATTGTGCTTTCACCTCGGCACACAGCTAATTCTTTCTCGACTGAGATTCAACTTCAAGCTGAGAAACTGGGGCCCTTGGCCAGGGGGGAGAAAGACGATGAAGACGTGGAGATTCTACCTGAACCTCCACGCATTTTTACAGTTAAAGAGTTTCAGGAAACTGCTGAGGAACAATGGGCTGCTGAACAACGCAAGACTTACATGCCCTCTTCCTCAGCAGATGGCTCCTTCGACACCTTCCATTTTCGGATATGGAATTTGGCTCTATCCCAACGGTGCCCCTGCTTCAGCGCACTCGGCTTGTCCTGGACGAGTGGCGCCCTCATGCCTTCTCCTATTTCGACGATCCTGCCAATGCCTCTGAGTTGGACAGGCTAAAGTTTTGGACTTACGGAGCTGCTGCTGGGGCTCCTGAAGTTTCAGATAGGGTGCCTGACCCTTTCCTTGATAGCCAAAGGCTTCTGATGCAAGTAACTCTGTCGGCCTTTCATTCTCAGACTTGATTTCATCATTTTCATTTAATTTTTTTTCACTTTCCTTGTTTTTCGCAGCTATCACATAATCATTTAGTGGCCATTGCCCTGCGTGATGAGCTGGAGGCTAAGCTGGAAGCAGCTGATAAAAGGAAGGCTGAAGCTGAAACTCAATAAAAGAGGGTTAATGCTGCCTTCGATATTTTATGCAAAGAGATAGAGAAGGATGTCCTCCCAGCCTTTGATGAAGGAGAAAAACTCAATGAGTACGGGGCAGTTGACATTCCAACTTTCTAGGCTCGAATTGAGCGAAATATTGAGGCTGAGGCGGACTCTCGGATGGCCAGCCGAGAAGAGAGACTTGAGCAAAAAATTAAAAGTTTAGAGGCAGACATAACGCGTCTGGACCAGGCTGTTGCAAATAGAGATAATCAACTCTTGAATGCTCAACTCGCCGCTGAGGCCAATGACAAGTGGCTGCAAGAGATGGAAGACCAGCTGAAGGAGAAAGAGACAGAACTGACTCAATTAAGCTGCGACTGCAGTAGGCCTTGTCCAAGATCAATTGAAGAATCAAAGGGATGAGGCCACTAAGGTTCAGCTCCAGCTCGATGAGGCAAAAAAGCAACTTGCTAATGCTCAGGAAAAGTTGCAGGCCAAAATTTATACTCAGGAGGAGTACAACCAGGGCTACAACATTGGCTACAAGGTGGCTTGGCGCCTTGCTATTCATGTCAACCCGAAGATAAATTAGGACCTGTAGGGAATACTTCAAGCATTACCCAAACTTGAACCCCACTGTGATCATACACTAAAGTACGGGGGCGTCCAAAGGGAAGGAAGATAGAGCAAAAGAGTCGCCAACAAGTTTTAGGAACTTGTAAACCGTTCACATGGTGAAGGTTACACCCCTTAACGATCCAAGAGATCGTTAACTCCAATAGGTCTGGAACCATGACTGGTAGTTCGGGGATGAAGGTACAAATCCAACCTAAACGAGATTGAACCTGCCCTAATAATAGGCCTCTACTTTAATCTGATCGTATTCATGTGCGCTTTCTGACTAACATGCAATCAATAGGTTTACCCTAAACCTGTTTATCTATGTTGGTTGAATATTAATGCACAAATAAATCTATTATTAATCAAATTAACCTTAAACAAGATTATTAATTATCTTATTAAGCGTGATTACAAGTACCAATTCCCTTTAAACATGCATAAAAGATGTGATCAAGCAATACAATAAATATAACAACATAATAAATCATAATCAATTAATCATCATCAAAATAATAATAATCAAAATTACAATAATCATTATAATAATATTCATGTTAAAGTATAATAATAATAGCAAGACCCTAGGCATGATACTAACAAGATTAATAACACACCCTAACATGTCACTAAACAATAAAGATCAAGGCTTTAACCCTAACATGATACTAACATGAATAAATATTAGGAAGAACATAAAAGACATCATACTTTTAATCAAATTTGATATTAAAGTTACCCTAGCCTAGACATGGTACTAGGAATTTATTGTTGTCACTCTAAACATCAAATTAAGGAAAACATCCTAACATGATACTAGGAATCATAACAACCTAAGCATGATTTCTACATCATAATATCAATAAATCAATTAAAGTACTTACTTGGATGCCTCGTACCTCTTTCTAATAACAAAATACACACGTTAGTAACTTCAAGGAAAATAATAAACAAACAATTAAATTAAAAAACTGAAAGAGATTTGGGACCAAACCCTCAGAAATTAAACCTTTCACGTCTAGGGCAAAGACAACTTTAAATATGGCTAGGTGTAACTAAGTATTGCGAATGCGGAATTTTGTATTTGAGAAAAGGCTAGTTTAGAAAAGAGAGAGAGAGAATAATCAAGAAAATCTTGATGAGAGTTGGTGAATGAAAACGGAGTTTTTAGAAAGCTATTTGTAGAGAAAATCAGCCAAAAAGATAGAAAATCGAGACAGAGTTCTGACGCGCATAAAACTTGATTAGCGCAAGGCGCTAAAGGTTAGCGCCAGGCGCTAATTCTTAGCGTCCGGCGCTAATAATCAGTTTCACGCGTTTTTGTTTTTATCATATCTTTTGATCCGGAAGTCCAAATAAGTCATATAATATATCGTTGGAAAGCTCTTGAAGTCTGCTTTCCAACCCGATTAGAATCAGATTAAAATATTTTGTAGATAAAAAGATATGGCCGAAATAGTGGTAGAGTATCAGTTTTGGATAGAGTTTCATGTCTCATTCATATCTTTTCCGCTATAGCTCGGATTTAATATTATAATATATCATTGGAAATATAAATTCAAGATCTATTCAACCATATAAAATTTGGATAAATATTATGAGGCACGAAAATAAAATCTGAATATATTCCACTTCGTACAAAATAAGGATTCTAAAATGGAGTAGTTTTATTCAATTTCAAACTCTTCAAAACATAATTATCAATCCTAACTCCATTAGGATTTAAAATAACCTTCTAGAATATTCTAGAAGACTATAATAAATCCTAATAGCTTTAGGAATGATAATTAATAATAGGCCCTCCTCTAGATCATTGGGCCGCATATAAAAACCAAACCGGGCCCAGTTTAGTATTTTGGCCATAACTTTCTCATTATTCATCGAAATTGGGCTTATAATATATCGTTGGAAAGCTCTCTTCAAGCCCTATCCAACTATACTACTATTGGACCCATATAATGGACCAACCAAACTGGATTGACTGTTTTCTTAAAATAGGTTTTCAAAAACTGAGAGAAGAGAAAAGAAATTAAAACTATACGCAACACTAAAATTTCCACACTTTCACTTCATTCGATTATGTTTGACGTGAAAGGTACTCATCACTGGGTTTGGTTTTGGGGAGACACAAATGGGTGTCTACAGAAGCCCCACTTTGACTGAGTTTGAAGAAACGCAAGTTTCGAAAATGAAAGTCAAAGTATCGATAGGGACGGAGAATGATTCAGAACGTTCTGCGATCCTAAATCATTCTTGTACCGCCGATACCTGCAAACTAGCGTTAGTTAAACAGATAAAAGAGTTAAGAAACGTGTATCTTGCACCGTCGAGCACACGTCTCTGAAAGTAACCGATTTGCTGCTGCTTCTCTGTTTTGACAACTTTCCACAATCTAGGGAACGCCATCTTGCTGTTTTGATGTTCACTCGTCTCTGAACATTGGAGCTTTTTTGAATTTGCCCACGCGTCTCTGAACAAAGAGCTTTTGAATGATATGCCCACGCGTCTCTGGAGCAAAAGAGCTTGATGATATGTCTACGCGTCTCTGAACAAAAGAGCTTGAATGCTTTCTGAAGACCAACGCTTGTCGATCTCTAAAGCTCGCTTGAACTTTGCTTCCGCTATGCCAGTACGTCGGCGGTTTGCTGCTTGTGAACCATTATGTCGGTGCCTCTGCCGTTTATGAACCAGTATGTCGGTGTCTCTGTTATTTATGAACCAGTACGTCAGTGTCTCTGCGATGAGCCAATGCTTAGGCGCTTTAAGCCAAGTGAGACGATCTTTCGTCAGGTCAATCACTTATTGCAATCGTAATCAAGCTGACTACTTAATCACGTCAAATTGCTTATATGGGCTAACTGGTGTACCAAGGAACCCAAAATTGCTGAAAGAGGTTGAAATAACTACTCTGAGAGGCTTTGAGCTCTGTCGCCGCTGCAATGCTTCTGGCGCCGCGATTTGGCTCTATCACCGGACACTGGGATCTAGCGCCAGGCGCTGAAATCTGTTGCCAGACGCTAGATGTTGTCGTCTGGCGCTGGAGTCGGGTCTTCCCTATTCTGCTGCACCTGTATTTATTTTTTACTATAGAACTTCGCTAATTTCTTTAATCATCTTAGGGTTGACCTTAGGCTTAGCGTTGACTCAACTCATTGACTTGACACGACTCAAGGTATAAACTTGACTCACTGTGATTGACTCGAGGTTGACTCGACTCAAAGTGTTTGACACATGTGTTAGACTCATGACTCGTGTGTGCATTGTATTGTGATCGTGCAACTCGAAAATGCAAAAAAGCAAAAAATTTCCGTCATTGAGGGTACTGACTTTCTCCCGAAAAAGAAAGACGCAAAAAAAGAAAGAAGCGAAGTTTTTGAAGGTACATGTTGAATGAGCTTAGTCAAATGTCATTTGATAGTATCTCTCGAGGTGCAAGGATTAATCCATCCTAGGCTATCTCGATGGTTAACTCAATGATGAAAGTATTTGGGTAACTTAGACACGGAGGCTAAGCACTTCATACTTCGTGATGCAATGACAATTATGATTGATGAGTGATGTTGATATGACAAGGCATGCTTCAGCGTTGTGTTAAGATTCCATGACAAAGGGTTCCTAAGGGAAGTATATTTGGTCATGTATGTGTGGTGTGTGTGATAGTGACACTAAAATTAGGCCAGAAGGGCTAAGTGTGTGGGAAGATATTATTTTTTAGAAGAGTCGAATTATGGTGACTCTTAGGCTAGGTAAGCTAATGATGTAAGGATCAAGCCCCCAAGTCTAGCTCTAAATGAATAGGGATGAGCATAGGGGATCCCTTGATATGATCATGGTGTGAGTGTGTGAATGTGAATATGAATGCATTTTTATTACGGCCGCACCTCGATGTGAGGTTGCCTACGTATCCGTTAGGAATCAGGCCGAACGTAGCTCTAGCCGAACCTCACACAAGTATGTGTATACCTCTAAAAGGTCTTTTTAAAGGTTGTAACGTGGTTAGGCTAAAGGTTATAGAAGAAGGGGATAAAGGCTCAAGACCCTCGATAAGCCCCCAAGGTGTGCAACCTTGCTTTTGAATATTTGTATTTTCATGCTTGAGGTTTTCTACTCATTTTTAGCTCTTTCTTTTGCTTTAGCATTTATTTCATTTTTATAAGTGTGGGCAATCCCGATCATGCGGTCTATCACTCACTTGGCATTCATGTTTCTCAGGCACGGTACCGAGCACTCGATAAGAGACGCAATCTAAGACGTATTCATATCAAAGACATGTTCATGTCAAAGACATTGGAACACTTGCCCTTTTGTACACTTTTATTATTATTTTTTTTTGCTTATTTTTTTTTTGCTATTTTAATCTTTTGAAGTCACTCAAGCTTTTTATGATATTGAAAATTGCATAAGTTGCACACTATCCCATCCCAAGATTAGGTAGATATGGGTTGAAAAATGAAAGGTCTGTCATTAGACAAGGCTCAAAGTGGTTTATAAAAAAAGGATTGTATATTTGAAGGGGGAAATGTGATATGATGTGGCTACAAGAGGTGCCTCAAATCATTGGTATACCTTGTACTTAGTTTGACATGGATTTTTTTTTTTTTTTTTTTATGCAATGCAATGTGATGATCATATGTAAGAGAATAAAATGCTCATTTTATTTAAGGAAAAGAAATAATGATCCTACAAAATAAATCTAAAGAGAATAGAAAGGTGCCTATGCTAGACTTATTGGGGAAAAGGTGAATAAAAAATAGAAAAAAGATCATGAAATCTTGTCGTTGAAGCTTTCTTCCTGTCCCTTGGCTCATCATCACTTGGTGTTCTTGCTGACTGGAGGTATTGGAAGCCCGTTATTGTCGATCAAATATTGGATTGCTTCCTTTAGTTTCCAACAGCTCTCAGTAGTATGACCCCTACCTTGATGGTACTTGTAGCGTACATTTGGGTTCCAACTAGGCAATCTCTTCTCAAGTGGGGGATCTTGAATAGGTCCAATAGGAGTAATGAGTCCCTTGGCATGGAGTCGATCGAAAGCATTATCGTAGCTAGTTCCAGTAGGGGTGAAATCCTTTCTCAGTTGCTTTCTAAATCCTCGATTATCCATGGCTAAGATCTCATTAAGGTCGAAAGTACCAACACTGTTACTAGAGTAGGTGTTTTCGGAAGAAAAAGTATAGTCATTCTTCTTTCCTTTACAACCACTGTTTTTATTGTTACTAATCTTGGCCTTCTTGTCGCGCGGGGGAACATGAAAGAGATTTGAATTAATGAGATCTTGAACACGATATTTGAGGGCGAGACATGCTTCGGTGGTGTGACCACGACCTCTATGGTATCGACAGTAAGAATTTGGATCCCAATTGGGAAACCGTTTTTCGGGCGGAGGGTCTTGACTGGGACCAATGGGGTGAATAAGACCTTGATCGTGAAGATAGTCAAAAGCTTCATTGTAAGTCATTCTATTGGTGTGTATTCTTCAATGGTCCGTTTTGCCCGTGGCTTAGGAGCATTGAGTTCTTCATTAAAACCTTGGCGAAAATTTTGTTCGATAACCGTCACCCGATTTGCTAGTCCTTCTACCACATTCAAGAGCATGGCAACGACATCTTGCAGTTTTCGAACATCCTCTTTTAGACTTTACGAGTCTTCCCTGGTATTATCTAAGAAAAGACTTTCATCCTCCTCAATTATGGCCACTTCATCGAGAGAGGTTATATAAGTTGTCTCGATCATGGGCTCACCTACAGGTGTGATAATAAGTGATGGATCGAAGTATGTTTGATCTTCTTCAATGGCTAGAACCTCGGAAGTTTTATTGTCATCGATCAGATCTTGAATAGCGTCTTTGAGTTTCCAACACTCCTCAGTGTCGTGACCCTTTCCTTGGTGATATTTGCAGTGCTTATTAGGGTCCCACTTGGGTGGCCTGGCTTCTGGAACTGGATCTTTGATGGACCCTATGGGCATGACTAGTCCTTTGTGATGTAGCTTCTCGAAAGCTGTTTCATAACTCATACCGAATGGAGTGAACACTCTTTTTGACCTTTGGATTCGCGATTTAGAGGCGTTCGTAGCATGTACCTCATTAATGGGAGAGGAAGAAGAAGGATGGTCGTTCTTCTTTACTCTCGCACTATTATCTTTTAGAAGGTCATCTTCAATGGTAATGCCTATATTATACACAGCCTTGAAAGTATTCAAGTTGTGTTGGTATTTTAAGTGCTTTGAATACTTCCCTTGGAGATTCTTGATAAACATCCTCACAGATTCTTTTTCGGTAAAAACCTTGACCATATTAGCAGAAGTTTCCCTCCATTTGTTGAAGAAAGAAGTGAACCCTTCGTTTTCTTTTTGTTTTAACATCTCAAGTTGTCTGTGGTATGTTTCGTCTTGGATGTTGCACTTATATCTATCTATGAAAGCATTTGTCATGGAATCCCAAGAAGAGGTTTTCTCTTTGTCAAGGGAAAAGAACCATTGTTGACAAACAGTTTCAAGAGATAAAGAAAACAAGGAATGAAAGACTTTCCTATCGATCCCCTTAATGCTCATTATAGTTTCAAAGGCTCTTAAGTGCAGATAAGGGTTATCTGTTGCCTTGAATTTTGGGATGTCGTTGGCATTGAACTTATGCGAAAGAAGTTCCTTATCCAGCGAGACCCCTTGTGAACTAATGCCCTGAAATTTATAGTCACTAGATAGCTTGCTCAAGCTTTCTTGCATGATGTTCATTTGTTGTTGCTTCACAAGGTCATCAATTTTGAGGGTTAAAGCCTTTAACGCCTCAGTCACGTCAGTCAATTGACTCCTAAGTTCATTGACCTCTTCTTGACTTGCCATTATCTTTTTAGCTTTCTTCTTTTGACGGATCGGTTTATCAAAAAGTAAGACTTGAATAAAGAGGTTGTCCTTGATTAATCGCCCTTCTCTCCTCGACCAAATACTGTGGAAAAGGAATTTGGGGATATTCATTGTTAATTATTTGACTCAAACTCTATTCAACATGAAATGGATGGAGGAAGGTAGGAAGAATAAAGGTTGTAATGTGAATAAAGCATGTAGAGAACGGAAACATGATGTAGATGGAGAAATATGAAAAAATAAGGAATAGAATGTACCCCCAACTCAAATGACGGAGAAAACCGACTCATGCATAAACCTAAGACATGGTCATGGTGTATATACATATTAGTGGGTGCTTTATTGTGAGTGCAAGTGACATGTTAAGACTCGTGTCATGACCATGTGGCTAGACTATGTGACCACACTCGAACAAAGACTAAGTTAAGACCTCACGTATATGCATTAAACTGGACAGGCTGTGGTATTTTAGTCATAACTTTTTATCTGTGACTCTGATTGGGATGGAACCAACTCGAAATTAAAGATAAAACTCGGGGCTATAGATCCATAGGTTGTACTACTCGTAGTTCTTCCTAGAACTCCATCTATGACCAAAACAAGTTGACGTTTGTGCAGTATACGGGAATAATAATCCGGGTTGATTTAAAGGAACTATGACTCGATTTTAGGCATATTTATTAGCTCAAATTAATTAGTCAATTAATTAAGCAAAGTCCTTTAGTTATTAATTAGTTTATTTAGGCTTAATCACAAGTCAAACCAAACGGTTAGGAAAAAACACATAGAGTATGCACAACAAATAATGCACAATTAGTCAAGTAGGCACAATATGATGCAATGAGTTTGCAACCTAACCATGGCTCTAGTTCTCTAAAGTTCGGGATATGGGTTAGTCAATAGAGGGTCCATGGTTAATTGTCCGGATGCACCGTGCGGAAGCCTAACCGTGAAGGGTTGGCGCGAGTGGATGGGACACCGCGAATTTAGAAAAAAATTCGCTTCCATGGTTTGGTGAATTCAACATTCTCGGATGTACCCTTTGTTGCTCAGAGCGTTCAATTAGGTAGATGGAGTATGAATTCCCAGAGGGTTATGTCCATATGTAGAACACATATGGGTTTCAGAAAAGTGAGAAAAACTCAATCAGGAAGTAGGATCGAGCAAACAGTGCTAAAAACTGGTCGAAATTAGAACGCATAGTTCTGGCTCGGTATTGGAAAAACTTGGCGCCAGCAAACAGAGGCCAGCGCCATAATTTGGCTTTAGCGCCTGGCGAAAGAAGTTGTCGCCTAGCGCTAACGTCAAATTGTTTGCGCTAAACTTTATTCGCTGACGCTAGTTCCTACATGCCTCAGCAGCTTTCTGTGCTTGATAAAATTTTCCAGTTTCGCGCAGCATTATTTCGATCCTAGTTGTGAAAGATATTCCTCAAATTTCCTATGTGTAAAAACCCTATGTTTTAACTCATTACGGATGATCTTTCCAATGAGATCTTTTTTATGCATATGACAATAATGTTAATCAAAATTACGCACATGAAATACTTAGAACGTTTTGAGTCTCATCCACTCATTCTAAATCATTGCCGAAATAAATTTCGGAATTAAAATTGAAATCCTTCCCACTGGAGTCGCTAAAAAACTGTAGGGAATATTTCAAGCATTACCCATACTTGAACCCCACTGTGATCATACACTAAAATACGGTGGCGTCCAAAGGGAAGGAAGATAGAGCAAAAGAGTCGCCAACAAGTTTTAGGAACTTGTAAACCGTTCACATGGTGAAGGTTACACCCCTTAACGATCGGAAATTGTTAACTCCAATAGGTCTGGAACCATGACTGGTAGTTCGGGGATGAAGGTACAAATCCAACCTAAAAGAGATTGAACCTGCCCTAATAATAGGTCTCTACTTTAATCTGATCGTATTCATGTGCGCTTTCTGACTAACATGCAATCAATAGGTTTACCCTAAACCTGTTTATCTATGTTGGTTGAATATTAATGCACAAATAAATCTATTATTAATCAAATTAACCTTAAACAAGATTATTAATTATCTTATTAAGCGTGATTACAAGTACCAATTCCCTCTAAACATGCATAAAAGATGTGATCAAGCAATACAATAAATATAACAACATAATAAATCATAATCAATTAATCATCATCAAAATAATAATAATCAAAATTACAATAATCATCATAATAATATTCATGTTAAAGTATAATAATAATAGCAAGACCCTAGGCATGATACTAACAAGATTAATAACACACCCTAACATGTCACTAAACAATAAAGATCAAAGCTTTAACCCTAACATGATACTAACATGAATAAATATTAGGAAGAACATAAAAGGCATCACACTTTTAATCATACTTGATATTAAAGTTACCCTAGCCTAGACATGATACTAGGAATTTATTGTTGTCACTCTAAACATCAAATTAAGGAAAACATCCTAACATGATACTAGGAATCATAACAACCTAAGCATGATTTCTACATCATAATATCAATAAATCAATTAAAGTACTTACTTGGATGCCTCGTACCTCTTTCTAATAACAAAATACACACGTTAGTAACTTCAAGGAAAATAATAAACAAACAATTAAATTAAAAAATTGAAAGAGATTTGGGACCAAACCCTCAGAATTAAACCTTTCACGTCTAGGGCGAAGGCAACTTCGAATATGGCTAGGTGTATCTAAGTATTTCGAATGCGGAATTTTGTATTTGAGAAAATCCTAGTTTAGAAAAGAGAGAGAGAGAATAATCAAGAAAATCTTGATGAGAGTTGGTGAATGAAAACGGAGTTTTTAGAAAGCTATTTATAGAGAAAATCATCCAAAAAGATAGAAAATCAAAACAGAGTTCTGACGCGCATAAAACTTGATTAGCGTCGACGCTGGAAATTAGCGCCAGGCGCTAAAGGTTAGAGCCAGGCGCCAAGCCTTAGCGCCAGGCGCTAATGCTTAGCGTCAGGCGCTAATAATCAGTTTCACGCGTTTTTGTTTTTATCATATCTTTTGATCCGGGAGTCCAAATAAGTCAAATAATATATATTTGGAAAGCTCTTGAAGTCTAATTTCCAACCCAATTAGAATCAGATTAAAATATTTTTTAGATAAAAAGATATGGCCGAAATAGTGAAAGGGTATCAGTTTTGGATAGAGTTTCATGTCTCATTCATATCTTTTCCGTTATAGCTCGGATTTAATATTATAATATATCATTGGAAAGATAATTTCAAGATCTATCCAACTATATAAAATTTGGATAAATATTATGAGGCACGAAAATAAAATCTGAATATATTCTACTTCGTACAAAATAAGGATTCTAAAAAGGAGTAGTTTTATTCAATTTCAAACTCTTCAAAACATAATTATCAATCCTAACTCTATTAGGATTTAAAAGGGGCCCTCCTCTAGATCATTGGGCCGCATATAAAAATCAAATCAGGTTCAGTTTAGTATTTTGGCCATAACTTCCTCATTATTCATCGGAATTGGGCTTATAATATATCGTTGGAAAACTCTTTTCAAGCCCTATCCAACTACACTACTATTGGACCCATATCATGGACCAACCAAACTTTATTGGCTGTTTTCTTAAAATAGGTTTTCAAAAACAGAGAGAAGAGAAAAGAAATTAAAACTATCCGCAACAATAAACTTTCCACACTTTCACTTCATTCGATGTGAAAGGTACTCATCACTGGGTTTGGTTTTGGGGAGACACAAATGGGTGTCTACAGGACCAAGCTGAGAAATAGGCCATGGCCAAAGATGATTATTATATAAGAACTGCCCACCCATCTGAGAGCGAGTTCGTGGTTTGTTGGGATGCTAAGTTGGCCAAAATGGCGTCTAAAGCTACTGAGAAGGAGAAAGAAGCTGAGGCCTAGAAAAAAAAAGAAGTTGAGAAGACTCCAACTCATGTTGCCTTGTCCTCCCCTGGCATTAGGGGCCCCATTGATTCCCGCTCAGCACAACCAGAAATTCCTGAAGCATAGGAACTCAGGCATCCATCCTCAGAGTCTTGCGGATCAACGTGCACTTAACTTTAGACTTGTTGCAATCTCACTTCAGCATTTTTTTGCGTTAGATGTTTTTTGCTTCAGCTTGCCTCATTAAACAAACTTTTAACCTTATTTTTGTTTATGGTTGTACTTGATTCGACGGCTGTAATTTTCCGCTTGTGGGCGGCTGCCGACGTTATTTCTATGTTCTAAAACATTCGATTTGTTTGTAGCTCGAAATTCGAGCACACTTTTCATGAATCTATTGCTTTTCACTCAATTGCCTTACTTTAAACTTTGTTCATTTTGCTTTTATGGTTTTTCAAAAAAATTTACAAAAATCTTTTAAGTAAAAACTTTGGCTTAGGAAATTTCAGCTGAATATACTTTGTGCTTGTACACTTGTTGCTCCCCTCCAGAAATCTGAAAAAGCTATGTTCAGATTTCTAAAATGATTGCTTTCCCTTTTTGGACTCACACGAAGCTCTTTAATGTTAACAATATTTTTAATACTTGTGCAATTTTTCTGTGTTTTTGTCTATCCGAGAAAAAAGATATCAGAGACACAAGGCTAATTTAAGGCACACTATAGTTTATGCCAAGCACACATGTATATATACTTAGCTTTTGAAAACTTTTATCTATAGTGGCCAATCTATGCCTTTATTTCCTCTAACCTTTACTGGAGCTAATTTGCTATGGCAATGTGTGCCTTTTGATGTAGTTAATATAAACACTCATAATCCAGGCTTAGATTATTGCACTTATCTATTGAACTGTATTTCTATGCATGCTATTTCTGTTTTCATCCATTCTTGTTGGCCCATAGTTTCAGCTTCCTATTTACCTGATCAATCCTTTTAAATCACAAAATTCTAATAGCTTCAAAATATTACTGAGTTTTAGATAAATCAAAGAGTGTTCTTTGCTTTCCTTCAATCTTTAATTTTTGAACTGAACACTTGATTTGTGTTCAGTTAATCTTATACTTCTGCCAGAATACACTATAAGATTAAAATGTGAATTTAATTAAGCATATACTTCCTGCTGCCAAATTGCACCACAAATAACCAACCCCAAAGCAAATTTCATAACAAAATAATTCAGTACAGCCTGCAAGCATCCATTTTAACAACAATCTCAAATTAATCAAAAAAGATATTTCTATAAACTATTGTAATCAAATTATGATACTTAGTATACTGCTAGCCTCTTTGTTGTCCTGATCCTTTTCTCTTTCAAAAACTAAAGGCCTAGAAAGATTTGTATCTATGGCAGCCATATCTATCTCACATGAATCCTTGACAATCTTATAAGCCAATATCATCAAGATCTAAAATTCAAACATATTCATATTTTTATAAAGCAGCAACATCTCAAAAAGTTTTTAAAATAACAATCAGAAACTAAAATTGAAACCACATTATTTCCTAGCAACATCAGGATCATTATAGCCAAAAATTTCATGATTAAATCATTAACAAGATCACCCCCATCAGATTCTTCTTCTGTGTATTATCCCCAAAACCAGTAGCCAAAAACTACATCACTCTCCACTTTTGCCTTCAACAATGTTATTTTTCACATCTTCCTTACTTGTACCATCACCTTAACCCTTAACAACAACCACAACATCTTCACCAAGTGCTATCTTCAGCATTTTGGTCTTCTCTGACTGCACCATAGGCATAAACTCATCAACATGGCTTGCAACATTCTTTCGAACTCTTTTCCCTTCACCAAAGCTCCTGATTTCCAAAATCTCATTTGATAGCTCATCGAATTTCCTCTTTAACTTGGTAACCCTCTTACCTACATCAGAATGAATGGTCATTGCATCAGATAATTTTCCCTGTAAATTAGCTTCCCTAAGCTCTAGAACTCGAAGTCTAGCTTCAATATCGCGTTTCTGGACTGCTGAATATTCATCCCCATTTCCTGCCATATTCAATTCTAAACTAAAACAAGAAGCAAAACTGTGAAAAAAAAATAACTTCAGATTATTGTGAGGCTACAACACAGCTATCTCAATCAAAGTAAACTAAGCTAATTTACAAGATTACTCTTGACATGAAATCCTATAAAATTACAATTCCAATATATAGCCTCTTCACTTTTATACTGAATAGACTTCTTGCTCTCTAAAAGGTAAACTATCTTACTAAAAAGAGAATAGAGAAAGATAAGGGCTAGGAAAAATTTAACATACTATTGCTCAACAACAATGAAAACCATATAGATAATGACTTTGCAAAAAATCTTTCTCAATGTGGCATTGTAATAAACAACTTTACTTTGACACACAAAACACTTCAATGCTCATTGTCCATGAGACAATGACTTGCTACATAAATACTTTATACCTACATTTATCACATAGTAGAAATTAACCATATTCTTATTTTCTTTTTACTACCAAAGACCATCAAGTCTCCACCACTTATATTAAAGAATACATTATTCTTTTTTAAGATATAATAATCATTATTATTATACATGATCATCAAGTCTCCACCCTTATCAATCGTTCAAGTGTGCCATCGGAATTTAGCTTGACCTTGTACACCCATCGGCATCCCAAGGCTTTCTTTCCCGGAGGTAATTTTTCCATCACCCATGTTTCATTATTTTCAAGAGCATTAATCTCTTTTTGCATGACCTCTCGCCAACCCTCGTGCTGCATTGCCTCATGAAAATTACGAGGCTCAACCAATGTATCCACAGCTGCAATAAACACAAGGTGTCGCAAAGAAAATTTATCACAATTCAAAAAATGTGCTAAGGGATAAGGAGTACCCGAGGAGCTTAAAGTAGATGGTGAACTCGGAGTGATAGATGGATTAGAGAGAGATATAGTATGTGCAACGTAATCACGGTGCCACCCAGGAGCTTGTCGTGGCCTTTGACCACGACCCAACTCAACAATAGAAGAAGGAGGAGAGCTTGGAGATGCGGTAGGGCTGCTTGCCAAGGAAGAGTAATGGCTGGTAGAGGGTTCCACAGCGTATCTGCGGTGCGTGGGAGTGGCCGGAGGTGAGGTGCGGTCTAGGCTACCTTAAAGGCTAGCGGCAGGTGGGGGTAGGTGCTATAGGGGAAGCAGCAGGTGGCGAGGCAAGGGATGTAGGATCAGCAACAGGGTCGTGAGTTTGAGGTGATGTTTCGGGCACAAGAGAGTCTTCACCT
Organism: Chenopodium album; assembly: GCF_948465745.1. NCBI lineage: Eukaryota > Viridiplantae > Streptophyta > Magnoliopsida > Caryophyllales > Amaranthaceae > Chenopodium > Chenopodium album. The sequence goes on from NC_137834.1 coordinate 82,392,426, forward strand.
ACCTCTAACACATACTCCAAGTCATCAATAAAATCATGGTCAACACCAACATTTTCATTAGACACAATCTCGGCACCCACAGTACTAGAAACCGAATCACCATCTTGCACAAACGGAAAGTCATTCTCAAAAAATTTAACATCACGGGAAACAAATATATCACTGGTTTCCAAATCATACAACTTCCAACCCTTTTTACCATGAGGGTAACCCACAAACACACACTTCCTACTCCTAGGAGCAAATTTGTCACCTTTGGTTTTTTGGTTATGAGCAAAACAAAGGCACCCAAACACACGCAATTTGTCATAATTAGGTTTTTTTCCCAAAGACATTTCATATGGAGTTCTATTATCAAGTCAAAGAGAAGGAGTGTGGTTAATAACATAAACCTCCCCAAGAACACACTCTCCCCAAAAAGTAATCGGCAAATTGCCTTGAAACATCAATGCACGACTGACATTTAATATTTGTTGGTGTTTACGCTCTACCCGACCATTTTGTTGAGGGGAACCGACACAAGAGGTTTGAAAGAGAATGCCATGTTCATCAAAATACGGAAGCATAATTTTGAATTTCGTACCATTAGTACTCCGTACACACTTAACAGTAACATCAAATTGATTTTTAACCATAGCAAAGAAAGAACAGAAAGAATAACAAATTTCAGTTTTATCATTCAGCAAATAAACCCAAACACCTCGTGAAAAATCATCCACTATAGTTAAAAAATAATATAATGAGCACCATAAGTAGAAGCTGTCTTATACAGTCCCCACAAATCACAATGTATCATTTCAAGAATACGAATATCACTATCAGGAAAACTGGCTCGGGTTTGTTTAGCTAGAGGACAAATTTTACATTCTTTATGTAAATACTTAGTGGCAGTATTACCTCGAATAGCAGGAGGCAATTTGACAATTTTCTCCGACGGATGCCCCACACGACGATGCCACAACTCAAATGTAGAAATCTCCGGACCCGTGAGTGCACATAATTTTGAGATACGTCGGAAATAATATAGTCCATCTATTCGTTCATCGCCTCCAATTAAGCTCCCCGAGGATTGATCCTGTATGGCACAAAGAGAATTAGTGAATCGGACAAAGCAATTAGAATCATCAATCAGCTTAGATACCGAAATCAAATTGCAATTCAATTACGGAACAAAAAGAACATGTTCAAGAGTAATGCCATCCGCCAAGAAAACACGACCCTCCTTTGTAGCCATGGCCTTAGCACCATCAGGAAGACCAACAGGACAAAAAATAATACAGTGAGCATCGTGTAAAAATGTCTCATTGCTGGTAACATGATTGGATGAACTAGTGTCTATAATCCATGACGATGATAGATAAGCGTCATTAGTTAGGTTGTAGGATTAATAGCGGAAATAGAATACAAAGGCATAGTAGATAAGGCAGTAACCGCGGGGTATACCCGCGGTCTGACAGTAGCTGCGAGGCTGGTGCAGCAATCGCGGGATGTCCCCGCAGCCTGGCACAGGGTGCGACGCGGAGGCATTTGCAGGTAGAGCAGTAGTAGGCAGAGTAGCAGCAGGTAGAGCGGTAGTAGGCAGAGAATAAGAAGCAGCCGTAGAAGACAATCGGCCATACTTGTTCAACCACCATTCGATGAGGCCATGAACCAGAAAACAACCACCATAATCGTGACCCATACGATTGCAATGAGTACTAAATAAACCCGACCTTTGACGTCGCTTGGACAGAAAATGTTCAGTGGGCAGAGTATCATGGTGGCCGAATACAGTAGAAGGGGAAACAATGGTGTCATTCGCCATTGTTAATCAAGTAGTAGGAGAGTAGAAGAACAATAGAAACCCCACGAACTTAGCACGGCAGAGCGTGAAATTAAATCAGAAAATATCCCAAATTAGAAGAAATTGAATAGTAGTGCGCACAACACTAATCACGAAGCAACCAAAAAAATAAATTAGAAGAAATTTAATTGGGGATTATCCTAAATTCGAACCAATTTTTTTTTTTTTAGTGAAATTGATGGTAGAAATTGATTTTAGGGATTATAGTGATTTTGGCTCCGATACCATGTCAAATTAGAGAGAGTAGAGAGAGTAGAGAGAATAGAGAGTTGTATTTCGTATTAGCGTATACACAAGTATATATATACAACCTAAGAGATTAGGGCTCAGAACTTAACAACGGCCCATTAGCTATACATATTATATATATGGCCTAACAACAGACAAACATGAATTCCACTGTTTTCCATCAACAATTTCAAGGGGAGCCCTTGAATTTGAACTCTCAATCTGGTTCCAACCTTACTAAATCTGATGAATTGGGTTTATTAGAAAGGCCTTTGTTTGATGCTTAGTCAATGGGTATGGCAGGAAATAATAAGAACAATGGAAGTAGTAAACTTTCATTGTCCTCATCAAATGGAGGCTATTCCAATGTTATTGATGATGAAATGTGCCAAATTCATATGGGCCTTAGCCTTATTGTTTCAAGGGTTTGTTCTACCACCACACCTGGTGGTCCATTGGCCGAAGTTCTGCGGCCGAGTAATTTGGCATTGTATGATGTTAGTGAGGTGGAGTTTGTCACTCCACCGGCGAGTGCGATCTCATCGCCTTTTGGGGTTCTGCAGAAAACTCTTGCTACTTTTTCTGATAGCATTGAGCAATAATAGTCCTACTACTACTACATGCCACAGCTCCGAGGCAAACTCTGATATGCAATTCCACTAGTTGAACTAGTATGTTTGTTTTTCTGTTGAAGCGCCTTTTGAGTTGTTTAAAGGTTTCAAGTGGACTAGAATCCAAGATTAGCTGGATGTTTTTTATAGCTAATTAGCTGGAAATTTTGTATGCTCTTTTAATTACATTTGTTCTTGATGTATTTTAATGTGTATGAATTTCAACTATGTAGTACTTGATGTTCTGTTATAGGAAGTGCAGAAGTATTAGATATTTTGAGTTCTGAAGAGTTCAAATATTGTTAACTGTTTCTTGTTATTTTGTTGTAAAATGTCAGAAAACTCCTGCATCTCTAGAATTAAACTGAAGTAGTGAGTATATATCCAGACTTAAAATTACATCAGCCTATGAATTTCTACTTAAACTTCAATGAAACACTAGATAAAACAAACTACCAATCAAATATACAAGAGTTTATCTCTGCGCCCTTTGAGTATTTCTCTGCATCCTTTGAGTATTTCTGCAAGATGGTGAAGTACCTCATTCGATGATCCAAAAAATAAGCGCGTTTTTGGAATTCCTATCCCTTCTCTCTCTGGTGTGGAAGGCCTTTGTTCTCTAGGAACACTTTGTGATCTAATTCAAGCCTTAGCAGATGATGTGTCTGCCATGTAACTCGACACTACAGTGTTATTTCTGTAAGAGCAACTCAAGCACGGTGTCTAGGACTTTAAGTAGATTGGTTCATGTTGTCTCATGCAACGGGGGCTAGTAGAATGAACTCGTAAATGTTTGAGTTTGGGCTGGTATGGTTTGATGGGTGTTTGGAAAGACGAATAGGGACTTAATTTGATCTGCTGTTAAGGATTTTCCCCTGATTTTGAGAAAACTTGACTTGCGATTTGCATTTTCTACTTGATGTAATTTGATGGAAGTCTTTGATCAGAAGAGTACCTGCCTGGTCTTTCCCACAGAATCGTTTCCCTCCAATCCACATCTCCATCTAGTTTTTCGTCAGAATCACATTCCATAGCCAAACTGCAATATAAGACGAACTCCAATTTCAAATTGCCAACTTCTATAACAGAATTCACTTAATCACTCCTATTTTAGATACCAAACTGAGAGAACTTACAACTGAGCATGCATCAATATAAAAATATTAATGGTTACCAAAATAGAATGTGAATGCTAGGAAAGAAGCAGAAAATTTGTATTATGCAGTCTATTCAAAATGAGAGGGGGGAGGGGAAGGTATTAACAGTTCATACTCAATAGCAGATGCAACAAAGGTAAAAAGATTCCAACACTTATCACTACAGATCAAGAACATATATACCTTCAGCAGAATTCACTTAAATAAACAATTAGAACAAAGGAACAAGCAATTTTTAGCAATGAAAGAAATCCAATTTCAAATTGACAACTTCTTCACCAGAAATCACTTTACTCGATCACTCCTATTTCAATTCAACAACTACAACTACAACACATACACTATCCAACCCCCCCCCCCCCAATTACAGAGCATTTTGATAATTTAGACCCTTCCCAATTTCCGTTTGCTTCACTCCATTCCAATTCCTTCACTCCATTCCAATTCCATATTCGATTATTTGGAAGAACATTCAATAAAATCAACAACATATTACCCACCTAATATCTGTATTTTAACCCAGAACAAGCATTGTTGGAGTTTAGGTAGAGAACTCCAAATAAATTGTGCTTCAAAAGAATTAATTTCCCATTTGTCAAAGATTGCATTGTATAAATTGGTTCCTAAAATTAAGTTGGTTCCTTGAAAAATGCTCAATTAGTCAGTCGTTTTGGACTTAATTGGGGGATTTAGATGTTAACCATTTTTGGTCTAAATTGGTGACGAACTTCGTTGTACCTTATTCACTCTCATTCGTAACCAGATTCGTTGTATCTAGTTCACATTCATATACTATATAAACATCTCCTTTTGTCCCTTTCCGAACACAGAAAAAAAGGGAATTTATCCTCTCTTACAATTATTCTTCATGACCTCCTTTTCTATTGAGCATTGTTCGAAGGTGTTTCCAATCTAACTCTCCGTAGTACACCGAAGAGTTAGAGTCGTGTAACCTTGGAGGTCGATTCCTATGAGTCCGTGTGTACCTGTGCAGGGCAAATTCGACTTTAGGGCAGTGATCGATTGTCACGCCACGACATTTTCTAGATAAGTCATTTAATTATCTTAATTGCTATTAGTCAAATTTCCTACAAGCATATCTTTAACAATTGCAACAAACGACATCAATAATTCACAAAATTAATAGAAATTATAGGGTTTGCAAAAACTAGGGTTTTCAAGATAAGAAAATTTACCAATTCAGCTATACCACTTTCAGATCTATGCACCAAGTACGCTCACGACATCAAATTCGTATCTCGCTATCTCAAACTCTGACAAAAATGGAGTAGAGAAAGAGGAGTGCTTGTTGATCATGTTGTCGATTCCTCAACGACGGGGTGAAGCAGAGCTTGTGATTCCCAAAGTCAAGACAAAACGGGATTGAAATTGATCGTTAACCATGCTCTAACGTCTAGAGTTAAGTGTTATGTCAGCTAAAAAGCACGAAAACAATAAAATACTAGATGAAACCCGTGCGATCCACGGTTTGTTAATTTTTAAATAACTTTTTTATATATATTTTTTATGTGCTAAAATTTGTTATATATTTAGATAAAATTCCTGATATCAAAAGATATTATTTTATATTTAATTAATTTAAACTGAAAATCTCATTTGCCAATTTTTCTTACGTGTCATTTAAATTATTTAATTCTAAAATAAATTAATAATCTCGTATTTAATTGGCTACCACTAATATATATATATATATATATATATATATATATATATATATATATATATATATATATATATATATATATATATATATATATATATATATATATATATATATATATATATATATATATATATAAGATTGAAATATGCTTAATAATATTGAAAATTCCATCATGTAAACGAAAAACGTTTATATGCCATATTAACTCGTAAGTCGAATGAAGATAATTCCAATATGGAAAACGATGTGATGAATGAAGATAATTATATTCCAATATGAAAAAGGATGTGATTATGGAACAAAATCTGGAGGATTTGGAGGAGAATAATTTTGGAAAAGATTATCATGTGGATCTAGTGAATGATAGAATTTTGAATAATAATAATATCCTTGGAAATAATTTTAATCGGAATAATGGAAATACTATCTTGCCTAATTTAAGTAAAAAAATATGAAAATATAATAGACTGCCTTTGACTTCCAAGAATAAGTTCACTATTGCTTCGAAGTCAAATTTTAAGAAATCAGACTCAGCCTCTCCGTACTCTAAATTAATTGGAGCTAGGGGTAAGGAAAACCGTCTGCAGTCGAACCTTGAGGGCTCTCAGCATGTTCCCAAATCAAGTGCCTATGACGATGGAGTTGAGAATCCCTCCGAGTTTCGAGATGTTCGTGGATTACCAAACGGAGGGACCTTACTTGATAGTGGTACACCCATTAGCGAACAAGGCAACAATTCAATTGGACACCTATGTTCAACCGGAGCACAACCCTCGAAGCATGATGGCGAATTTTACCTTACCAATGGAGACAGAGGGGCCAATGAAGGCACTTAGACAAGCTTTCCTAAGCTTGATGTCTAACGTTCCTCTGAACGTGTGTGATATGTACCTTAATTTTCCAAATTTTAATATGTCTATTAAAATTTTGTGTTGGAATGTAAAAGGTGTTGGGAATAAATTTTCTATCATTAAGGAACTTAGTAGAATTAATGATCCGATAATATTAGTGTTAGTTGAGACTCATATGAGTGGTGACAATGCTCAACAAATTTGCAATAAAATTGGTTTCTCGGGTCAGCGTCAAGTAGAAGCTCATGGATTTAGTGGTGGGATTTGGTTATTCTAGAGGATGGAAAAAATTGCGGTGACAGTGTATGGAGAGCATTCTCAACATCTTACTGTTGAACTCAAAAAAGATGGTGGAGACCCCTGGCTGTTCTCTGCTATTTACGCTAGTCCTGGAAGTAGTTTGAGGAATGATCTATGGGCGGAGTTGGAAAAAATCAAGGATGCTTACTCGGGACCTTGGTTATTAGCAGGTGATTTTAATGAGACTTCGAGTATGGATGAAAGAAACGGTGTTGGTGGATCCGAAATGCAGAGGAGATGTAGGGACTTTGCAAATTGGATTGAAAACACGGAATTAATTAACCTTGGATGCTCGGGCCCAGCTCATACCTGGTTTCGAGGTTTGTCTCAAGAGACCTTCAAATCAGCTCGGCTCGATAGAGGGTTAGTGAATGAAGCCCGGAGATTAAGGTTCGATGAAGGGGCAGTTCGCAATCTGCCAAAATCAGCCTCCGATTACTGTCCAATCCTAATTAGTACTTCGATTTTTGCACCTATCCCAAAGATACTAAGACCTTTTCGGTTCCAAGCAGCCTGGCTTACACATGAAAAATTTGAGGAATTTGTGTACTCGAACTGGAGGAGTGATGCCCCTGTTGTTCCATTTTTGAAAGATCGATTTTGCTGACAAATTGGATAGATGGAATAAAGAAGAGTTCTACAATATTTTTAGAAAAAAATCTGAATTATGGGCTTGCCTTGAAGGAATCCAATCTGAGTTGTTGAAGGGTGGTAACCGGTACCTTATAACCCTTGAGAATCAACTGCGCTAACAGATGGAATAGGTTCTAAATGCTGAAGAACTTCTCTGGTTTCAGAAATCAAGAGCTGATTTGATATGTGATGGTGATCGGAATACCCGTTACTTCCACCTTTCGACAGTCACTTGAAGAAGAAAAAATAGGATTGAAACTCTTAGAGGCAATGATGGCGAATGGAAAACTAATCCAAGTGAAGTCCAAGGTTTGATCCTCGAGTACTGGAAAGGCCTATTCTAGGAAGAACAGCAAGCTCGAGAACAAGTGCAGCTCCTTCATGATTATTTTCCAGAAATTTTAGTGTCGAGCATGGAGACTTTGTCAAGGCCTTTTAGTGCTAGTGAAGTGCAATAAGCACTAAAAAGTATGAAACCATATAAAGCACCTGGACCGAATGGTTTTCAACCGATATTTTATCAGAAATTTTGGGATCTTGTGAGCCCTAATCGGGTGAAATTGGTGAAGAATGTGTTGGAAGGTCGTGAGTTTCCTGATGGGTTGAATGATGTTTTCCTAGTGTTAATTCCTAAAATTGATACTCCGGAGAAAGCGAATCAATTCAGGCCGATTGGACTTTGTAACATAACCTAAAAGATTGTGACAAAAGTCATTGTTAATCGGCTCAAGCCCGTACTCCCTACTCTGATTTCCCCTACTCAGTGCAGTTTTGTTCCAAGGACGCAAATAACTGACAATATAATTATTGTCCAAGAAATGCTCCATAGTATGAGACACAAGCAAGGTAAAGTGGGATGTATCGCAGTGAAAATAGATTTCGAAAAAGCCTATGACAGGCTTAGATGGAGTTTCATAAGGGACTCACTTTTGGAGCTTCGACTACCTCAATTGATGGTCGACTTGACTATACAATGCATCACCTTAGCGAAGTTGAAAATTTTGTGGAATGGAGAACCCATGGAAGCGTTCATGCCAACTCGTGGAATTAGACAAGGAGACCCCTTTTCACCGTACATTTATGTAATTTGTATGGATAGATTGGCACATTTGATTGATACAGAGGTGAGGTTAGGAGGGTGGAAACCAATTCGTGCAAGTCGAAATGGGCCATCGGTTTCAAACTTAGCCTTGGCCGATGATCTAATTTTATTTTGTGAAGCCTCGACAGAGCAAGCGCAGATTATGAAACATTGCTTGGTTCAATTTTGTATACCTATAGGAGTAAGGTTAGTATTGAAAAATCAAAGATTTATTTTTCAAATAATACTAACTTCGACACAAGGGATAGAGTGTGTGAATGTCTGGGCATGGATCAAACTGAGGAATTCGGAAAATACTTAGAAGTTCCCACAATCAATGGTCGTACCTCTAAGCAGGAGTATCAATATTTGGTTGAAAAAATCAATGGAAAACTAGCGGGCTAGAAGACCAAGACTCTATCAATAGCTGGTCGATCAACACTAGTACAGTCCACCTTGAGTACGATTCCCTAGTATACAATGCAATCGATAAAGTTGCCTAGATCAACCTGTGATATAATCGACATGAAGAATACGAACTTTCTATGGGGTGAAAGTGAAGGCAAGAGAAAGGTGCATCTGATTTTGTGGCAGAACATCACTCGTCCAAAAGCTGAAGGTGGGCTGGGATTTAATTCGATGAGGGATGCCAATAAAGCATTCCTTGCTAAGTTGGGTTGGCATTTGTTAGCTGAACCCAATGCATTGTGGTCAAGAGTTGTAAGAGCTAAATATTGCGACAATCGTTGTGACCTTGACATGTTCAAGGACAAAGTGAATGCCTCTAGTACTTGGAAAAGTATTATGAGTAGTGTGGACATAGTAAGGAAGGGAATGAATATGGCTGTCGGGAATGACTCTCGAACTTTTTTCTGGCATAATAGATAGGCTACCTCACAGCCTCTATTGGAGTTGGTGAACAGAGAACCTCCGCTACAAGTGCAGGATATGACAATTAAGGAAATGTGGGACAAAAATGTGGACTGGAAGCTTGAGCTTTTCTCAGATTACCTTCCTGAGAATGTATTGGTAGAAATTGCTGCACATTCTGTTATTGATGATGAGGAAACAGTGGATGAAATCTACTGGAAAGGGTCACCAACAGGGGGATTCACAATAAAATCAGCTATTGCTATAATTCGTGTAACTGAAAAATGAAGATGTGAATGGTTTTCAAGGGTGGAAAATAATATGGAGGCTTCCAGTTCCTCAAAGGATACGCTTCTTCTTCTGGCTAGCTACCCAAGACAGTTTAATAACAAACAAAAATCGATTTGTGCGAAACTTAATAGAGGATCCTCGATGCTTAGCCTGTGGAACAAATGATGAAGATACTGAACACATACTTTTCATGTGTCCTACGCCCAGGTATGTTTGGCAAAAGCTTGGGGCTGGAGAGAGTCGAGAAGATGCTGAGATTCCTTTTGCAAATTGGATTTTGAAGAACATTGCGGGTGGAGATGCAATGAGAGGAGAGGAATGGCCGAGAGTCTTTGCTGTAACATGTTGGTGACTTTGGAGATGGCGCAATGAAAGAGCTTTCAACCCAGAACCGAGCATACCAATAGACCAAGTGAGCTTTATTTTTGCAAGGGTTGGTTTGATTAAACAAGCTATGGAAAGCAGGGCTTTGGTGATACAAGAGAGGGGAAAACGCAAGAGGCAATTAGCATACATTCGATGGGTTGCTCCGAAAGTTGGGTGGGTTAAGTTAAATACTGATGGGGCTTCGAAGGGTAATCCAGGGGCAGCTGGATTAGGGGTGTAGACACCTAAAAATGTCTCCCCAAAACCAAACCCGATGATGAACAACCTTTCACCGCCATTATTGGTCGGGTTGAGTATTTAATCTTGGAGTGCTTAAATCCATATTTCCATTTCATAAAACCAACCCAACTCCTATCCCATTTCCCCAAACCATAACTTATTTTCCTCTTTTCGTGCCTTTAAACCCAAAATAATTCATTTCGTGTCCTTTAAAATCATTCATTTCGTGTCCTTTTTATAAAAACGTTTAATCCAGTTTATTTTGGTCCATAATCTGGGTACAATGATTAAATAGTTGGATGGGGCTTGAAAATATCTTTCCAATGATATATTATAAGCCCAAATACGAGTTATAACGAATAAGTTATGGCCAAAATATTCAGCCGAGCCCAAACCGAACCTAAGCCCACCTTACCTACGACCCAATGATCATGTGGAGGGTCCAAATGATTTAATCAAATTCCTAAACCAATTAGGATTAATTAGAAGCTTCTATAAGTTTCTAAAATATCTTAATTATCCTTATTGAAAAGATAAGATTAGCGAGTTTGAAATTGAAAAAAACTTTTCTTTTTGAAAATCCTATTTCTATTAGAATTGAAAGACGTTCAAAGATAGACAGATATTATTTTCGTGCCTCATAGTTTTTATCCAAATTTTATATGGTTGGATAGCCCTTGAAATTATCTTTCCAATGATATATTATAATATCAATTCGGAGCTATAACTGAAGAGATATGAATAAAATGTCAAACTCTATCCGAAACTGACACCGTCTCACTATTTCGGCCATATCTTTTATTCTAAAAAATATTTTAATATTATTCCAATTGGATTAGAAAGTAGACTTCAAGATATTTCCGACGATATCTTATTTATCTTATTCCGATTTCTGGATCAAAAGATATGATAAAAACAAAAACCGCAAAAACTGCTGTCTATCGCAAGAGTTTTATCCGATTCGAATTCTTATCTTTTCTTGATTCTTCGACCCTTTGTTTTCTCTATAAATAGAGGTTATATCTCCCCTTTTTCAATCATCAACAAGCTTGATCACAAAATAATTCTCTTCTCCCTCTTTAGCCTAAATACTAGCCACCCTATTCTCTCAAAATACTTCCCCTAATTCAGCACTCCAAGGAGTTCATACAATACCCAAAGTTTTATACTTAAACCAAGGCGTGAAAGGTATAATTAACTGAGGGTTTGGACCAAATCAAATCTACATTTATTTAATTTAATTTTCATTTGCTTTATATTTATTGAAGTTACTAACAGTTTATTCATGATGTAGCAATTTAAAGGGACGTGCGTAATGTGAGTAATTAATTAATTTAATTACTCTTATTTTAATATTGTTAGTATCATGATTAGGGTTATTATTATTTTATTTGACTAACAATTTATTGTTAAATTGCTTCCAATACTAATGTTTATTCTATTATATTTTTTATGATCACCATTTTGCATGTTTAAAGGGAATATGTAATTGAAAATCACGCGCGCCTAATAAGATAATTTGGACAACCGGCTTAGGTTCCTTTTTAATCTTGTTGTTAATCAAGTGATCACGATATTTTATAATTATGTGTTGCATTAATATTCAACCAATTTAGCTTAATAATAGTTTGGAGAAAATTGAATATTTTGTTTGTATGCCTTTGAGATCGCAGGAATCACTTTTCACTATAAGAATCGAGTAGAGGCCAATACGGGCGAATGTGACTCCATGACTCACTTCGTACCATCATCCCCGATCCTCCTTTAGTGGTTCCGAACCATCTGGAGTTAGTAATCTCATGGATTATGAATAGGGTGTAACCTTCACGGGTCAATCGTTGTTGCCTATCGTTATCCCTTATTCGTGGTTGCCTTTTATGATCCGTGAACGGTTTACAAGTTCCTTAAAAACTTGTTGGCGGCTCCCTACTTTGCTTTTTCCCTAATCGTAATGTCAATTCCCACTTTCTATGATTGTCAAGCATATTTACACGTGCTTTAACGTAGGCGCACTTCGAACGACGCCTACAATTTGGCGACTCCAATGGGGAGGATTCTTGGTTATTTATCTATTTGAGTGATCGGTATTTAATTGAGATGAGTGGATGAGACTTGAAAGATTCTTGAATTGTATTCCTGCGATTTAATTGGCATTGTCACATATGCATATGCATTTTAGCTTACCTATTTTGCCACAATAGTACATGTTCTACGTATATGGCTAGCCCGGGGGATTTATGGTCTATCAACCTAAAAACGCTCATGGCAATAAGGGTTCATCCGAGTTTTTAAATCCACCCAAACCATGGAGTCGAGTTCGATTTCATCACGAACTCGCGGAGCCGCCCGTTGGCATACACCCTCAAGGGAGGCTGCCTTGCTAACGCGTCCAAACTCTTAACCATGGTACCCTTTGACACCCAAAAGCTTGACCATAGTCGAACATAGAACTTGACTTTAGGTTGCGAACTTCATTGCATCATGCGTGACGATATGCTTATGTGTGCATTTTTTTTATTGACCTTTTATTAATTATTTTTTTTCTCTTATCAAACCCTTTTTTTTTTATTATTAGAGTCGAGCCATAGATTTTTTTTTTAATTTTTGAGTCACCCGGATTTTTATTCCCGTATATGATGTGTCTATTTTATATAGTATTTTACCCCCGTCCCTTGGTCATAATTAGTAGTGTTTTTGGCTCTTTAGAGCCACTTTTATTACTAATTGGTGTTTTCTAGTGTTTTCGTAGATTTGGTTGACTTTTGCAGGGATTTATGCTTTTAGAGTATTTTCCCGGGATATTTTAGAGCAACTACGGAAGCTAGAAGGACGCGACCACTTTTGGGGCCCAGGATCGGTGAGAGCCGGTGATTAAGGACTCAGTAATTGGGATCCCAAGGCGTTTGGACCAAGTATTCGAGACCCGAGAGGAAACCCAGATTGGGCCGAGAAATCTAGCCCAATCGAAGTCCAAGCCTCAAGAGGAGCAAAGACCCGATCGGGCAACCTCTAGCCCGATCGGGCGCGGCAAACCATAGGGCTGCATGCTAAGGCGCGCCCGATCGTGCGAGCATCTAGCACGATCGGGCGATGCTGCTTGGGAAGAACGCGAAGAAAAAGGCGCGCCCGATCGGGCGGCCCTTCGCCCGATCGGTCGCGCGTTTCTGGAAGACCTGATTTAGTTTAGTTTTAATTCTTGTTTTAGAAAACGTTTAAATACGATTTTGTACGGAATTATTAGACGACCTTCTTTCTTAGATTTTCTCTCTCTACTTAGTATTTTTCTCTCTCTTAAATTCTCTCTAAACTTTTGTTCTTAATTCTTCCTTTAATTCCAGATTTATTTTTGGTAACAATTTCTTCCCTTTTAATTTCAGTTAGTTTATTTGTTTTCTTGATTATGTTTTTATTTATTTACTTGATTAGTTTAGTCATGATGATTTGTGAGTAGTTTAATTTCTAGGGTTTATGGGGATCTATAAATAATATGAAGGGGTAATTTATTGTTGTCGATTATCAATGCTAGATTAATTTCCTATTGATTGATTTAATGCTCTGTGACTAGATTTGCGCAGATCTTTTATGCATGAGTTTGACAATATTGATTCGAGATTCGACAGATGAGAATTAATGTTTAGGTCTAGTTTCAATAGGCAGGTTAATTTATAAATGGTTAGGTCGAGATTCGAAAGATGAGATTTAATACCGGTAAATTAATTGTGTGATTGTAATACGTAGCGAAAGCCCTTTACAATCTGGTTAATTGATGCATTGATGATTGACTATTATTGATTATTGGTATTGCATGATAATTTCTTATTGAATTGTTTTAACGTTTTACAATTACGGCTTGTAAAAGTATAGCAATATTAAATTGATGAATCGATCAGATGTTAATTTGATATTAAAGACTATTTTCAATAAGAACTTAGATCTAGTAAATTGCGAGAGCTTGTTAGATCTATGTTGATTAATAAATTGCGAGAGCCTGTTAATCGTGTTATTTATGCAATGTCAATGATTGATTACTATGTTTTACCCTGGAGTATTATTTATTGGTGAACCTATGCCCTAGATCCTTTTATATATTGTTTTCTCCCTATTCCTATTCTTTGTAGTTTAGTTTCATACTCAAACATAAATATTGGTTACTTAGATCATTTAGATTATAATAATTAATTAGGAGTAAAAAGACTTGTTTCCCTGTGGAGATCGACCCTACTTCCCTATCTACTTTAGTTAGAGGATTTAGATATTTACTTTTGATTAGGGGATACGACTTTACCCTGTCAGTATACTGCACAAAAGTCAACTTGTTTTGGTCATAGCCGGATTTCTAGAAAGAGTTATGTGTCGTAAAACCAATGGATCTGTAGCCCCGAGTTTTATCTTTCATTTGGAGCTGGTTTCGTCCTAATCAGATTCACGGATCAAAAGTTATAACCGATATACGACAGCCTGTCTAATTTAGGTTTTTTTAGCGTCAATTTTCTTTTGTTTTTTTAATTTTTATTTATATCTCTTCGTGTCAAGCTAGTCTTAGCCAAGTCCTTTAATCTGTGTCAACTCGTATAACATAGGATTATAGATTTTTATTTTTATTTATTTATTTATTTTATACCCATGAGTCATAACTATTCTAGATTCCTAGTCCTCTTCCTAGTTTCTTGTGATCGATTTTCGTGTTAACCTTAACATGTGTTCTTTGTCTTTGATTGTGGTTGATATAGACACCCATTTGTGTCTCCCCAAAATCAAACCCAGTGATGAGTACCTTTCATGTCGAATCATAATCGAATGAAGTGAAAGTGTGGAAAATCTAGTGTTGCGGATAGTTTTAATTTCTTTTATTTTCTCTCTGTTTTTGAAAACTTATTTTAAGAAAACAGTCAATCCAGTTTTGTTGGTCCATGATATGGGTCCAATAATATTGTAGTTGGATGGGGCTTGACAAGAGCTTTCCAACGATATATTATAAGCCCAATTCCGATGAATATTGAGGAAGTTATGGCCAATTTACCAAACTGGGCCCGGTTTGAGCCTTATATGCGGCCCAATGATCAAGAGGAGGGCCTAATATGATTTATCATTCCTAATGCAATTAGGAATGGTTTTAGTCTTCTAGAATCTTCTAGAAGGTTCTTTTCATTTCTAATTCAATTAGCATTGATAAATTAACTTTTGACTTTTCAGAGTTTTAATTAAAATCAAATAGCATTTTCGAGGAAATTATATGATTTTATCCTCCAGTACGGCAAACTTATCTGATTTTCGAAAACGCGTTAAAACCAGGCTTGGCGCCTGACCCCAGGCACTAGCGCCTGGAACCAGGCCTGGCGTCTGGCGCTAGCCATTGGCGCCTGGCGCCAGTGTTGGTGTCTGGCGCCAGTTAGCCAGGGTTTGCGCCAACTCTGTTTTTTGTGCGTCAGACTCTGTTTTGTTTATTTTATCTTTTTGGCTGATTTTCTCTATAAATATCGTATTAAAAACTCCGTTTTCATTCACCAACATTCACCAATTCTCACCGATAATCATCTACAATCAGTTTTAATTAACATTCTCTTCTTTCATTCATCTTTTTCTTTATTTCTTTAACTTTGTTTTTTATACAAAATTCCGCATTCGCAAGATCTAGAAACACCTAGCCATATTCGAAGTTGCCTTCGCCCTAGACGTGAAAGTTTAATTTCTGAGGGTTTGGTCCCAAATCTCTCTTTCAATTATTTAATTTAATTGTTTTGATAATTATTTTCCTTGAAGTTACTAACGTGTGTATTTTGTTATTAGAAAGAGGTACGAGGCATCAAAGTAAGTGCTTTAATGGTTTTAATTGATGTTATGATGTAGAAATCATGTTTACATTGTTATTATGATATTCCTAGTATCATGTCTAGGGTAACTTTAATATCAAATATGATTGTTACGATGCTTCCTATGTTCTTCCTAATATTTATGATTCTTAGTATCATGTTAGGGCTAAAGATTTGATTTTTATTGCTTAGTGACATGATAGGGTTTGTTATTAATCTTGTTAATATCATGCCTAGGATCTTGCTTATGTTTATTATGCTTTAATATTAACATGAACATGATTATGATTATAATTGTTATAATTTGTGATGATTATTATTATTATTATTATTATTATTATTATTATTATTATTATTATTATTATTATTATTATTATTATTATTATTATTATGTTGCTTGATGCTTATTGTTATTGCTTGATCACACCTTTCTATGCATGTAAAGGGAATTGGTACTTGCAATCATGCTTAATAAGATATTAATAATCTTTTTAGGGTTAATTGTGATTATAATTCAAGTGATCGCCAATCATAGTTTATTTGTGCATTAAATTCAACCAACATAGATAAACAGGTTTAGGGTTAATCCTAATGATTGCATATTAATCAGAAAGCGCACATGAATACGATCAGAATAAAGTAGAGGCCTATTATTAGGGCAGGTTCAATCTTTTTTAGGTTGGATTTGTACCTTCATCCCCGAACCCTTATTTGGTTCTAGACCTTATAGAGTTGACGATCTCTTGGATCGTTAAGGGGTGTAACCTTCATCCTATGAACGGTTTACAAGTTCCTAAAAAACTTGTTGGCGACTCTTTTGCTCTATCTTCTTCCCTTTTGGACGCCACCGTACTTTAGTGTATGATCACAGTGGGGTTCAAGCTAGTGGGATTAAGGCTTGAAATTATTCCCTACAGTTTTTGGCGACTCCACAGGGGAGGATTTCTATTTTAATTCCTGAATTTGTTTCGGCAATGATTTAGAATGAGTGGATGAGACTCGAAAAGTTCTAAGTATTTCATGTGCGTAATTTTGATTAACATTATTGTCATATGCATAAAAAAGATCTCATTGGAAAGACCATCCGTAATGAGTTAAAAACATAGGATTTTACACGTAGGAAATTTGAGGAATATCTTTCACAACTAGGACTGAAATAACACCGCGCGAAACTGGAAAATTTTATCGAGCACCGAAAGCTGCTGAGGCATGTGGGAAGTAGCGTCAGGGGCCAGAGCATTGGCGCCAGTATTTTAACCGTAGCGCAAGACACCAGTATTGGCGCCAGGCGCTACAGCTAAAAGCTGGCGCCAGTCTCTGATTGCTGGCGCCAATTTCCCCCAATACCGAGCCAGAAATATGCGTTCTAATTTCGACCGGTTATTCGTATTGTTTGCTCGATCCTACTTCCTGATTAAATTTTTTCTCACTTTTCTGAAACCCATATGTGTTCTACATATGGACATAACCCTCTGGGAATTCATGCTCCATCTACCCGATTGAACGCTCCGTGCAACAAAGGGTACATCCGAGATGTTGAATTCACCAAACCATGGAAGCGAGTTTTTCTAAACTCGCGGTGTCCCATCCACTCGCGCCAACCCTTCACGGTTAGGCTTCCGCGCGGTGCATCCGGACAATTAACCATGGACCCTCTATTGACTAACCCATATCCCGAACTTTAGAGAACTAGAGCCATGGTTAGGTGGCAAACGCATTGCATCATATTGTGCCTACTTGACTAAGTGTGCATTATTTGTTGTGCATATATATTCTATGTTTCTCTTAACCGTTTGTTGACTTGTGTTGAGACTAAATAAATTAACGACTTAAAGAACTTTGCCTATTTAATTAATTAATTTGAGTCAATAAAGTCTAATTTTTAATCGGAATTGACCTAGTACGACTTTAGGCATACCCCAATTGACTAATAACACCGAAAACAGTCCCAGATCGAAGCTCCAATATTGGCGCCAAGATTTGAGCTGTAGCGCCACATTATGGAGTGTAGCGCCTGACGACAGCTATGTCGTCTGGCGCCAAGCTCCACAGTACAACGCCAGTCCTGTCGTTTGGCCGACAGTTCGGATTATTGGTCGAGTCATCACCTAGGGTCTAATTAATCAGTTTTCTAATTAATTAGGTTAAATTTTGCTGTCAATAGTACTTATTTGAGTCAATGATCGAGTTTAGGCACTAATTCCCATGGTTTTACACAAGAGTCCAAGCATGCCACTTACACTCAACGCACACACCAATACACATACTTTGACCATGTTTAAGAGAGTCTTGTGTGCGCGTTTTTTCCGTCATTTTTTTTAAGGGGGTAAGTCGGATATTAATCCTCCAATAAAATAAACTATACTTAGTTCCCTAAAAATATGTACAAAAATATGCACCCTTTTCTTTTTTCTTTTCTTCCTTAAAGTAAACCGTAAAGTCAAGTCGATTCGAGTCGAGTAATTAAAACGCAAAATGGTTAATTTACAGCGCGTGGTCAAGAAAGGAAAGACGGTTAATCAAAGACAACCTCTTCGTACAAGTCCAACTTTTCGACAAACCCATAGCTCGCAAGAGGAAAGCTAAGGTTATAATGGCAACACAAGAATAAGTCAATGATCTTAAGAACCAACTGGCTACCGTAACTGAGACACTGAAGTTTCTCGCACTCAAGATCGATGATCCCGTGAAGCAACAACAGATGGACCTCATGCAAGAGAGTTTAAGCAAGTTGTCTAGCGACTACAAGTTTCAAGAGCTTACATCACAAGGGGTCTCGGTGGACAAAGATCTTCTTCCGCAGAAGTTCAACGCCAACGACATCCTAAAATTCAGAGCAACTGACAACCCTTACTTTCATTTAAGAGCATTCGAAACAATAATGAGTATTAAGGGTATCGATAAGAAAGTTTTCCCCTCTATGTTCTCACTATCTCTCGAGACCGTTTGCCAACAATGGTTCTTTTCTCTCGAGAAAGAAAAGACCTCTACCTGGGAGTCCATAGAAAACGCTTTCGTTGATAGGTACAAGTGTAACATTCAAGTCGAGACTGACCATAGGGAACTTGAAATCCTCAAGCAGAAAAAGAATGAAGGCTTCACCTCTTTCTTTAAAAAATGGAGGGAAACCTCAGCTAAGATGATTGAGGTACCAAGTGAAAAAGAATCTGTGAGACTGTTCATTAAAAATCTTCAAGAAAAATATTCCAAGCATCTCAAGTATCAAAATAATCTCCATACCTTCAAGGTCGTTTATGACATTGGGATCAATATTGAAGGTGACTTGGCTAAGTTAAAAGCTGCCAACAATAACTCCAACAGTGGCTGGAAAGGAAAGAAGAACGACAATCCTTCTTCTTCCAAAACCGCCCACTCAAACAATGTTAGCACCTTTAATTTAGGAGAAGTCCATGCTATGAACAATCAAGGACAGAAGAAACCATTTAGGAGGAACTTCACTCCTATTGGCATGAGTTATGACACCGCATTTGATCGATTAAATGCAAAGGGTCTTATAACTCCTATTGGACCATTTGGGGACCCACCAGTTGAGAAGAGGTCGGCTAATTGGAACCCCAATGCACACTGCAAGTATCACCAAGGTAGGGGCCATCTCACTGAAAACTGTTGGAAGCTTAAGGAAGCTATCCAAGACTTAATCGACAACAACAAGCTGCTGTTGCCCCCTGCCAGTAAGAAGCCAAGCATTGACAATGCACCTCTCGCTCATACCCTGGCTATCTCCGATGAGGAAAACGAGGTTGACCCCTCATCTCTCATTAGACCTGTCAAAGAAATCCGTGCCATAGAAAAAGAAGAGGAAATCTCTTTCGATGTCAAGGATAACCTTCCAGAACCGGCAAATAAGGAAGATATACAATTGCTCACACTGTTTATGAGGGAGGTATCGCAACTACTACGTGAAGCTCTCAAAGCTATGAACGAACTCCATAAGAAATATGATGAGCTTCCACTCCCGAATGATAAAAGAGAATTCACACCCATAGGAATGACCTATGATGCTATTTTTTATCGTCTCTATGATCAAGGACTAATCAAACCTATTGGTCCAACAGAGGATCCAATATTAGAAAAGCGATCTCCAAGGTGGGATCCCAAATCCTACTGCAAATACCATCGAGGAAACGGTCATACCACTGATGAATGCTACAGGTTTCAAAACCTCATTCAAGATCTTGTGGAAGCTAATAAGATCTCATTACCTCTAATTAGCAAGGCAACGACTTATGAGGCAAAGCATTTTCCCTTACAAGTCACTGAAAAACCCAAGAAGAGCAATAGAATCTACACTCCAATTGGGATCCCATATGCACAAATGTTCGAAATGCTCTCCGAGAGTGGCGAGATCAAACCTCTCAAACCGAGACCATTCGAATCATTGAAAAGGACAGATAGATATTACTGTCAGTATCATCAATCAGGGGGTCACACTATAGAAAACTGTTTCAAATTCAAGGATTTGGTTTAGAAAATGATTGATGAAAAGAAACTAGTCCAAGTTCAACAAGAAGAGGATGCAACCATTAATGGAGCTTGGGACAGTGATGAAGAAGATGTCTATCTGAAGGATGTAGTAGGACCTACACCTTCTGTGTCATACACCACATATGACATTTGGGCGGAAGAAGACTCATCGATAGACGTCCTCACAAGATTCGGGAGAATGCAACCTCCCGTTTCAACACAACCTATGCCAACCACACAACAAGTTCCCATACCTATCATTGAAGACAATGATATTGTTAAGCAGTTTAAGAAGACAAAATTGAGATGAATGTATGGAAATTTCTGGCAACATCTCGAGAACATAGGTTGGCTGTAATGAATGCCTTGGACAAAATTGGGATAGACTCCGACACTACTCCTGAGGGACTAGCCAACTTCCTCACAAGTGACCTTCCTAGCCCGATTAATTTGATCACCTTCTCTGACAAAGATTTACCCCCAGAAGGTGACAAACACTACAAGGCATTAAACCTCACGGTAGTTTGCAAGAGGATGAATGTTCCTATGACTCTTGTAGACAATGGATCATCCATCAACGTCTGTCCACTTAGAACTGCGAGGATGCTCGGCATAAGGGACGAAGATTTAACTCCGTCTACGCAAGGAATAAGGGCCTACGACAACACTCGTCGTCAAGCTCTTGGCAAGATTACCCTAAATGTAACGGCAGGAGCAATAGAACATGCTACTACTTTCCAAGTAGTAGATATTAAAGCTTCATTCAACTTGTTGTTGGGACGCCCTTGGCTTCATGATCTAAAGGTCGTCCCTTCATCTCTCCACCAACAAGTAAAAGCTATAGTTGGGGGAATTCCAATCACCATCGATGCCTCGCCCATGAGAATCAAATCCATAGAGAATCCAATCATTAATGTGGAGCACGACGAGGATGATGAAGATCTATGGGGCTTTAACGAAGAAGTCTCCTTAATCCAGGAGGATGAAAGGACCCCTCTTTTCCATGACCCCCATTCCAACATGATCGTCAATACCATGCTAAAGAAACAAGGATACTTTCCTGGGATGACCCTAGGAAAGAAGAAAGGAATGGCAAAACCGCTGGAGTTACCTGGCCTCCCTAAGTTAGACACTTTCGAACTTGGTTTCGAACCGACTCGGAAAGATATCAAGCGAGCCCAGGAAAAGGCAAAAGTACGTAGGGACGCTAGCATTCAAAAGAAAGCAATTCCAATGGATCAGTACCCTCTTACGCTTAATGGTCAGTTTATAAAAGAAGGAGAGGACTATCCATGCCATGAATTTCCCGAGCCATTTGTTGTAAACAGCATACGACAACCGGGATTCGAGATTTTCTTGGATTGCTACTTCACTGATGAAATCCCAACTCCTGTCCACAAGGAAAAAGCACCTCCATGCTTTGACTTTAACGTCATGGGATTACTGTTTGGGCGAGAAAAGAATGAGCCAACTTATAAAGAGGATAACTCCTCACTCATTCAAACAGTCCTACAAAGTGAAAACTTCGATCCCTAGAAGCTAATTACTCCAGCTGAAGGATCATTACAAGGGTGGTGCAAGACTATCAAGGTGTCTACTCCAAGCGGAAGGAAGATATCCATCACGACAGGACAAGGGCCGATGTTTGAAGAGTCGTCTGAGTCAGAGTCCGAGTCAGAATCCTTCCCTCTAGAGTCTTCTAAGTCTTTAGTAGTAGCACCTCCCCCTCTTATTTCTTCTCCTATGATAGTTAGTGATCCAGTCCCTGAGGACATATCACTCTTTGAAGTAATGATCTCAGAGTATAATAATATTTCTCGTTCCCCTTACTTCTCGTGTTCTTCTCTAACCCAAGATGACGAGCATTGCTTAGCTAACGATGAAAAAGACAAAGAAATTATTAAATCAATGGAAACACACGAAAAGAAAACACCGATAATTGAAGAAACTGAAACAGTTGATATCTCAAATGATTCAACTCATAAAAGAGAAGTTAAAATCGGATTAACACTGAATAAACAAGAAAGAACCGATTTAATTAACTTACTTAAAGAATTTATCGATGTATTTGCTTGGTCATATGAAGATATGTCAGGCATTAATAGAGAAATAGCTCAACACACTATACCACTAATTCCAGGAATGAAACCTGTAAAACAAAAGTTACGTCGAATGAAACCCGACGTAGCCCTTAAAATAAAAGAAGAAGTTCAAAAACAGATAACTGCAGGTTTTATCAAGGTATCCAAATACCCCGAATGGGTCGCCAACGTCGTCCCAGTTCCGAAGAAAGACGAAAGGGTAAGGATGTGTGTCGACTATCGAGATCTAAATAAGGCAATTCCAAAGGACGACTTCCCTTTGCCACACATCGATATTCTGGTAGATAACACGGCAAATCACGCGCTTCTTTCGTTTATGGATGGATACGCAGGTTACAACCAGATTCTCATGGCAGAAGAAGACATGGAGAAAACAACCTTTATAACGCCATGGGGCACTTACTGCTACACGATAATGCCATTCGGGTTGAAAAACGCGGGTGCTACTTACCAACGTGCAGCAACTGCCTTACTCCATGACATGATGCATAAAGAAGTCGAAGTATATGTCGACGACGTGATTGTAAAATCAAAAGACCGTTCAGGCCATCAAGTAGCCTTAAGGAAGTTTCTCAAAAGGCTAAGAAAATATAATATGAGGTTGAATCCATCTAAGTGTGCTTTTGGAGTCACCTCAGGCAAGCTCTTGGGTTACGTTATAAGCTCCAGAGGAATAGAGGTAGACCCAACCAAGATCAAAGCAATCATGTCAATGCCACCGCCCAAGACCGAGAAACAGATTCGAGGATTTATTGGCCGGTTGCAATACATAAGCAGGTTCATATCAAAACTGACGACGATATGTGAACCAATGTTCAAAAAAATCAAGAAGAATGTACCAGTAATATGGGATTACGAGTGTCAAAAAGCCTTTGAAAAGATCAAATCCTATCTCGCAAATCCTCCCGTATTAGCACCAGCACTTCCCGGAATACCTCTTAGGTTATATTTGACGGTTACCAAAGAGACAATGGGAGCTATGCTAGCACTAGAAGTAGAAGGCAAAGAGAACGCAATCTACTACCTAAGCAAAAAGATGCTCGAATAAGAAGCACGCTATACACCGCTCGAGAAGTTGTGCCTCGCCTTGGTGTGGGCCACAACTAAGTTAAGACATTACATGCTGGTGCATACCGTCTTCGTAGTCTCCCGGTTAGATCCACTCAAGTATCTATTCGAGAAATATACACTCAATGGACGCATATCAAGATGGATAGTCAATCTAGCCCAGTTTGATGTAAGGTTTATGCCACAAAAAGCTATCAAAGGGTCCGTGGTGTCAGACTTTCTAGAAGATTTTCCAATAGAAGACTCGACGCCAATGCAAGATAATGAATTTCCAGATAAAGACCTAATGGTTACTGAAGATGATACTTGGACCTTGTACTTCGACGGAGCCTCAAACCAAAAGGGATGTGGCGTTAGAGTGTTACTAGTATCACCTAAAGAAGAGCATGTTCCAATCTCCATAAAGCTTGATTTCGACGTTACCAACAATGCTGCTGAATATGAAGCATGCGTGGTAGGCCTTGAAACAGCTTTGGCATTGGGAGTGAAAAAGTTAAGGATATTCGGAGACTCTTCTTTGATCATCAATCAGATATCTAAAAGGTGGAAAGTAAGGAGCGAAAGTCTAGCCCCTTATCAAACCTATCTGGAAACTCTTACCGATCAGTTAGACAAGGTAGAATATACATATCTACCTAGAGAGGAAAATCAATTTGCTGATGCCTTGGCAAGATTAGCCTCAATGGTTAGGATTCCCACGGAAATTGAGTAAATGCCTCTAACTATAGAAAAAAGGCACAAACCAGCATACATCCAGGCTATAGAAGACGACGAAGTAGTCCAAGGTGAAGAAGAAGAAGAAGAAGAAGAAGAAGAAGAAGAAGAAGAAGAAGAAGAAGAAGAAGAAGAAGAAGAAGAAGAAGAAGAAGAAGAAGAAGAAGAAGAAGAAGAAGAAGAAGAAGAAGAAGAAGAAGAAGAAGAACCGTGGTACACGGACATACTCAATTATGTCACCAAAGGAGAATACTCTCCTCATGCTGACAAAAGAGCAAAACGAGCATTGAGGCTTTTGGCTTCCCAATATGTGCTCATAGACAACGAGCTATATAAAAGGGTACCTAAAGGTCGAGCTCTCCTATGTGTAGGAAAGAAGGATGCACAAAGAGCAATGAGAATAGTCCACGAAGGAATTTGTGGCACTCATATAAATGGCAAAATGTTAGTCCAAAAGATAATGCGAGAAGGATATTATTGGACTACAATGAATAGGGATTGCCATCAATACGTAAAAAAATGCCCTAAGTGCCAAATTTATGCCAATTTACAACATATCCCTGCTCTACACCTACACATCGCCATGGCCATTCTCTACATGGGGAATTGACATCATTGGCAAAATTACTCCCCCAGGAACAGGAGGCCATGAATATATCCTAGTAGCAATTGATTACTTCACAAAGTGGGTCGAAGAGCAATCGTACACTAAACTCACTGCAAAACATGTAGCACTCTTTATCGAGAGAAATATTATTTGTCGATACGGAGTCCTACATGAAATGATAAGTGACAATGGAACTCACTTTCAAGCTGAATGTGAAGAATTGCTACAAAAATATAGCATTCAACATCACCATTCTTCCCCTTATAGAGCTCAAGCAAATGGAGCAGTCGAGGCAGCTAATAAAAATTTAAAGACTATCATCGAGAAAATGACGAAAAATTATAAGGATTGGCCTGACAAACTTCACTTCGCATTGTGGGGTTACCGCACGTCAATCCGTACATCAACAGGAAATACGCCATTTTCCTTGGTATAGGGAATGGATGTCGTACAACCTGTCAAACTAGAAATACCATCTCTACGCTTTGCGTTAGAGAGTAAACTCGATGAAGTTGAATGGCCTAGGGCAAGATATGAAGAATTGATTCTACTCGACGAGAAACGACTAGAAGCTCTACATCACACTCAGTGTTACCAGACTCGCATGGCTAGGCATTTTAATAAGAAGGTCAAGACAAGAAATATCAAAGTAGGAGACTTGGTGTTAAAAGCACTAAGGAAAAATGTTTTAGATCCAAGGGGTAAATTTAGACCTAATTGGTCTGGACCCTACATTGTCAAAACAATCCTGTCAGGAGGTGCAGCAAAACTAACTGATATGGATGGCAATGAATTCTCAAACATGACAAATCTTGACCAACTTAAGAAATACTACCCATAATTACTTAAGTAGGATACTCAAGAGAGCTACGTTCGGCCTGATTCCTTAAGAAAGGATACGTAGGCAACCCTTTACGGGTGCGGCCACTTTATTTTTTGACATCTCCGCGTTCCAGAATTAATTAAAAATTCAACAGAAGATCGGCAAATTATCGGCGTCACAGAGAAGAACCTGGCGCCAGCCGATGAAATTGGCGCCTGGCGCCAGACTTCAATGATAGGCGCCAATTGCAAATAAGTGGCGCCAATTTGAAAATAAATTCTGGGCAAATTTCGGTGTTTTTTCGGAAAATTTTCGACTTCCGTACTCGAAGAATTTCTGGAAAATTAATTTTTTTTCGGTTTTCATTGCTTTAATAAAATAAATTTGAAGTAAATAATTTAATTAAAAGCTGAAATTTCATTAATAAAATAAAATTACATTATTGATGGAATTTAAATAAAGCTGAAATAAATTAACTTTAAATAAAAAAAATAATAATAATAAAAAAAAATAAACTAAGTCTAATAAATTGAAAGTCAAGAAATGCTCCTAATCTTTCTTTTCCTTTCTAGCCCTTTTCCAATTTTTGTCTGCTTCCTCCTCCTCATCCATAACCTTAGCTAGTAGGCACCCTTTAGAGGACCTACATTCAATTTTAGAGTAGATAGTCTCCCCATCAGCTAACACTCCATGCTTCTTTTCCTCCCAAGCCTTTTTATCTGTGGTGTCAACTTTCCTTTTCCCTTTATCTTTGGTAGCATTTTTCTTCCTAGGCATTGCAGGTGTTTTGAATTCAATTCTTGCACCTAGGCGTTCCTTGGCAGGAATCACCCTGTCACCCAGACGACTCTTCACATCAGTTTTACCCTGATCTTTATTCGAACCCTTCGAAGGTTTATTCAGCAACCACTTCTTCACATCATTGGGCAAAGAAGGAGGAACCTTTTTTGTAATCACTTCCCATAAAGGTCAAGCACTCCAGTAAGCATCAAATCTGTCTACTTCTTAAGAAACAGGGTACTCATAAGGTGGACGAAGATCCCCGGAAGGAATATTCTGAAGCAAGCCGTATTGTCTCTTTACCCTGCAGGGGTAATAATAAGTTACACGAGACAAGCTTGGAAGACGGTAAAAAGGTTGCTTGTTAACACCAACCATCCTTTCTATTTTCCACCATGGGACGACCCACTTGATAGCAAAATCACGTGATTCGAAGACTTTTCTCCACCCATGGCGCCCAATCTTAGGGAAACGTTTCTTCCTTCTCACGAAGCAATTGGGAGTATACTTCTCAATATCGTCCGGAGGGCTAATTAATCCTAGTCTTTCCATTAGCCACATCTGTAAAAATTGCAATGCAAATAAATTATTATTACAATACAAAAATATATTTTTTTATTTCTGTAATTAAAAATATTATTTTTCTACCTGTAATAAAATTGGAGAGCCGCGAAAAGGTGCTTTTGGGTCCCTTTTCAGTTCATCTAGACTAATCATAGTCTCTCCAACTATCAGTGGCATTGGATTTCTCCCTGACTCAATTTGTTCTAGTACAGTGGTTATAATTGATTGGCCTTCATTATTTTTACCACTACTAAGAAAAAATTGGTTAAGCATGCAAAATAAGAACGCCCTTCTTCTATATATATGAAAAGATTCAGAAAGAGGTTTATCAAAATAATGGCGTGCAAATTCTTTCAAATTAACTATGTTGCCATCTACTATTTTTGATAAATCCCTTTCTTTTAAATTAAAGAAGCGCTCAAAATCCTTATAATAGTATGCATCTACTCTAGGGATTACTATAAGGTCTATTGCAGGGAAGCCTAAAATAGCACCAAATTCCTCTGGCAAAGGGCTAATCTCATCATACCCTATTCTGAAACAATGAGTATCAACATTCCAAAATTCTAGAGCGGTATGTATGAAATCTAAGTAAAGATCTACCCCTTTGATGCCATAAATTCCCCCCAAGTGAAACAAATCTAATTCTTTCTTGACTCTAGCATTAAGAGATCGACACCATTCATGAGTATATTGGGTGAAGGTTTTGGCGACTAAAGACATGGTTATTATTTTTTCTAAAACAAGAATTATTTTATTTGCTGGAATTGTGAGAAGAATCGGCTGGGCAGGGGGCTATTTATACACAAATTGCGAGAAATTTTAATCAGAATGAAATACGGTATCAGCGTCAATTGGCGTCAAAACCCTGTAATTGGCGCCTGCCGCCAGCGCTTGGCGCCACACGCCAAGTGTAGCGCCCGGCGCCACGCGCCATATTGTGGCGCCAGCTGGCGCCAAGTTGTCACAACAGACGCGCGTGCTTAACTTGCGTTTTTATTCCTAAACTCGAGTCGACTAATGACTTTATGGCTCCGTTTATTTTTTCTAAAAATTTTTTATATCCTTTTTCTTAATTAATTAAAATAGCCATTATTTTTAATTATATTATTCTTTTTTGGACTTTATTTAAATTAAATTCCAAACATCCGACATTTTATTTGATTTTTTCCTTTTTTATTTTTTCTTTTTGGGGGAGAGAGTCGGATACCCTCCATCAATAATAAAAATGACGGAATTTTTTGCGTAAAATCGTTTGTCACACTTCTCTTGCACACACGAACATACACATAATAATAACAAACAATATAAACTCAAAATAGCATAAATATACAAAATGTGTCTAAAAATAATGAGTCTAAGGCAAAGTTCTATGAAAAGTCAAAATAAAATATACAGGAACAAATTACGGCGCTGGAGGACGTAGGCCCATCATATCGTAAAATTGCGCCGTACGAGGAGTCACCTCTCCACCAGCTCCAGCTCCAGTCTCTGTAGGAGGAGGAAGACTCAATGTAGGACCACTCCACCCAGGATCAACCTGAGGCTGAGGCTGCGGAGGCTGCTGCGATGACGAGCTTACCTCGTACATCCCACCACCTCTAAAAGCCGAGGTAGCCTCTCCTACCGATGCAGCATGAGCACCCTCAGAAGAAGATCCCGAGCCCTCTGCAACGTCAGCACGAGCAGCCTTAGAGCGACCACCTCTACCCCCTGACGAAGTACGACGGCGCCTCGAGCTAGACCTCGCCGGATCCCTCTGCCCCTCAGGTCTCGTGCGGGTGTGAGAAGAAATAGGCTGGCCCTGCAAAAAGAATTAAATCAGAAACAAGGCAAAATTGAAGCGGTAATGCAAAAAATATATATAAAGAAAGACTACCTCTCGAACGATGTCGTCCCGACGGCAAGTGGCCGCATTTCTCATCCGGACAAGCTGGCTCCGGAAGGCATCTATACATCGTGCCATCGCCGAAACCACCTCGCGCGAAAACTGTCAGAGAAATAAGTCAGTAAATATGCATGATATATGGACAAAAATTGTGAATAACTAGGCTTACTCGAGTCTGGTGCCGAGGAATCGACCGCTCTACGAAGCGCTCGCCCTCGGGAGCAGAGGAATCATCTCCTCAATCGGCCCATACATCCCCTGGTAGTGGATGGACATATGAGGTGGCACGAACTCAGCAGCACCGCCCTGATAAAACAAGAAAAAGTTAGTAAAACATTACTTGGTGGCTACTTCATGGAAAGTAAAAGCTGAGAAATGTTACCCTCACATCCTCAGCCGGTACGGGGGCTGGAGCTAACAAAGGTAGTAGCTCCTCAGCATAGCACCACCCGAGGATCACATAGGACCGCCAAGAGGTACCATCTCCCTCAGATATGCTCGACAACCGCGCGTCATCGAACATATGACGTGGTGGAGGAGTAAGAACGACGAAGACATCAGAGGAATGCTGTCTAGCAACCCTCTCTCCTAAGTACGCGATCGCTTCATAAGTCCCCAAGAAATAGCGACGCTCAGCAGAATACTGTGCGGCTAATCCAGGGACTGTTCAACCGCCCCACGGCCGGTACACCACCTCAGGCCCCTGCAAAGAACATCAATCAGGCGAGAATATACCTAAAGCACCGCGAAAAAGCAATAATAAAAGTCGTACCGCGATGATCCAGTTCCGGACATGTGTAGTAGACATATCCACATGGTGGCCGCCCCAAGAGGCGCTCACTGGAAATCCCCGCGGCGATGGTCTCGCCGGCGCAGCAGAAGGGAAGTGCTCGTAGAACCAGATCTACAAAGAATTAAAATTGTGAGTAAATGTTAACTAAAGTGTAGAGCTAAACGTTATAGGGAATAATGTTTACCTCTACGACCTTCCAAAAGGCAGACAAAGCAACGTTCGTCCCAAAGGATCGGTGTCGACACGAGTCCCTCAGCGCACGAACAAAGTCAGCATAGGCCAAGCTGGCCCAGTCATAAGTCCCGATCCGGTGAAGATCATGGATAGCAGGAAGATAGTAGAGCAACGCCCTACTACCTTTGTCAGGAGAGAACGTCCCTGACAACAACATCAGCGCAAAGATACGCACCCGCTGCTCTCGGGTGGTCGCATCATCATCAAGAGCCGCTGCCAGCGTCGAGCGGCGAATTTCCCTAGCACTAAACTGAGTCGTCTCGACCTCAGCTCGGGCCCGAATAGCGATCGGCCCCAACAGCTCCTCGACCTCCGAAGAAAAGACGTCGATTCCACTGTCTAACGGCAGTGGCACAGAGCTGAACTCCAGTCCTGTAATGAGACTGAAGTCCGTAGGCGTGACCATCATCTTGCCCCAGGGGAAATGGAAAGTGTTGGTGGTGTCCCAGAAGAACTCCACCAAAGCGCGCACTACATGGTGACCCCCGCTAGAGGCAACCATAGCCTTAGAGGTCTCGAACAGAGTAGCTAGTCCGCAAGACTCCCATAGGAGTCTCGTCTCAAGATCCCTGGCGATGTACATCTTGTACAAATCGCCCAAACCATCACAGCCGGAACCATAATGCCGCATCCTCCCGACCGTGATGCCCCGTCTCACCCTCTCAGAAATTTGGTGGACGGGGGCGAAGAACAGGGTCCGCTCATCCCACTCCGGAAGTCGACCAAGCGAAGTGGAAGGCGTGACGTCATCCTCTACGGGCTCATGCTCCCGTCTGGTGTTTCGGGACCGTGAACCCGAACCTCGTTGTCTAGCCATACTACATTGTGCAAAAACATCATAAATCAAGGTTCTATAGTATCTAAGGTTCGCCTAGCAGCATGATACTATGTTCGCAAAAAACAGAGTACGTAGTACTAAAACAGAGCACAAATTCAAATTGAGCATAACAACATTTTTCAAGCAATCACACAATTTCTTGCAACAATATAGTAATTATTGTGACAAATTGGACAAGAATTGCTAGCAAAAACATCAAGAACAAACCACATTGTTCTTCACGACCTTAGGAGGTCCAAAATGGCAAATTGCTCATTTCTTCACCAAATTAAGTCAAACAAGTCTCAAATTACTCCCAAGGAAATATATAAACATAATCAAGCAATTTCATGGCATAAAACTTGACAAACAAAGCAAAGTGAGCAATATAAATTTCGAATTCTCATGAAATTCGTGAATAAACATGCCAAAAATTCATAAAAACCGATGTGAGTTTGAAGAAAACTTACATAGATCGAGAAAATAGATGAAAAGAGCTTTGAATTGCAACAAATTTGAGCAAATTCGCCTGAGAAACGAGCAAGAACCGAGCAATTGAAGTTTTCGGATTTTTTCGAGCAATTTCGCGACGAGCATCCAGCAAAATGAAGAGGAAAGGGGTATTTAAGGAAATCCCCGTGCTGGCGCCAAGCCCTATGCATTGGCGTCAAAAGTTTGGCTTGGCGCCTGGCGCTAAGACTAATTAAGTGGCGCTGATGGCTTTTCAGTGGCGCCAGAGCACCCAGCCACCTGATGGGGTTGTTCTACCTTTCTGCAACATATTTGACATGATTTGACATGATTTAGTAATTGGCTTGATTACATAAAGTGATCGACCTGATGAAAGATCGTCTCACTTAGCTTAAAGCGCCTAAGCATTGGCTCACTAACAAAAATCACCGGCATATAGGTTCAAAAGCAAAAGGGCACCGACATACAGGTTCAAAGCGACAGAACCGCCGACGTACAGGCAAAGAGGAAGCAAAGTTCAAGCGAACTTTTAAAGATCGACAGGCGTGGGTCTTCGGTAATTTCCTTTGGAAAATTATCGCATCAAATGAGGATGACTTCAAGTGAGGATATCTTCGACGGCATTCCCTAGCTTACGAAGAGTTGTCACAAACAACTGGAGGTAATTTCGGGCGAAGTTGTCTTCGATCATGTTCCCTTAGGCATGGAAGATGGTCATAATGCGGATGGAGATTGTTTCAAGAGAAATAATCTTCGATAGTATTCCCTTGGATGTGGAATATTATCAATGCGGATGGAGATTGTTTCGAGAGAAATAATCTTCGATGGTATTCCCTTGGACGTGGAATATTATCATAGCGGAGGAGGATCATTTCAGGCGAAGCAATCTTCTAATTGGAAGCAGTTAAAGGCGTAGCAGTTTTCAAGCGGGATGGAATTCTCTAGCTTGTAGGAGGTCATCAAAACAATAGTGAAGCGACAGCAAATCGGTTACTTTCAGAGACGTGTGCTCGACGGTGCAAGATACGCGTTTCTTAACTCTTTTATCTATTTAACTAACGTTAGTTTGCAGGTATCGGCGTTACAAGAATGATTTAGGATCGCAGAACGTTCTGAATCATTCTCCGTCCCTATCGCTACTTTGACTTTCATTTTCGAAACTCGCGTTTCTCCAAACTCAATCAAAGTGGGGGCTTATGTAGACACCCATTTGTGTCTCCCCAAAACCAAACCCAGTGATGAGTACCTTTCATGTCGAATCATAATGGAATGAAGTGAAAGTGTGGAAAGTCTAGTGTTGCGGATAGTTTTAATTTCTTTTCTTTTCTCTCTGTTTTTGAAAACTTATTTTAAGAAAACAGCCAATCCAGTTTGGTTGGTCCATGATATGGGTCCAATAATATTGTAGTTGGATGGGACTTGACAAGAGCTTTCCAACGATATATTATAAGCCCAATTCCGATGAATATTGAGGAAGTTATGGCCAATTTACCAAATTGGGCCCGGTTTGAGCCTTATATGCGGCCCAATGATCTAGAGGAGGGCCTAATATGATTTATCATTCCTAATGCAATTAGGAATGGATTTAGTCTTCTAGAATCTTCTAGAAGGTTCTTTTCATTCCTAATTCAATTAGCATCGATAAATTGACTTTTGACTTTTCAGAGTTTTAATTAAAATCAAATAGCATTTTCGAGGAAATTATATGGTTTTATCCTCCAGTACGGCAAACTTATCTGATTTTCGAAAACGCTTTAAAACTAGGCTTGGCGCTTGACCCCAGGCACTGAACCAGGCCTGGCGCCTGGCGCCAGTGTTGGTGCCTGGCGCCAGTTAGCCAGGGTTTGCGCCAACTCTGTTTTTTGTGCGTCAGAATCTGTTTTGTTTATTTTATCTTTTTGGCTGATTTTCTCTATAAATATCGTATTAAAAACTCCGTTTTCATTCACCAACATTCACCAATTCTCACCGATAATCATCTACAATCAGTTTTAATTAGCATTCTCTTCTTTCATTCATCTCTTTCTTTATTTCTTTAAACTTTGTTTTTTATACAAAATTCCGCATTCGCAAGATCTAGAAACACCTAGCCATATTCGAAGTTGCCTTCGCCCTAGACGTGAAAGGTTTAATTTCTGAGGGTTTGGTCCCAAATCTCTCTTTCAATTAGTTAATTTTATTGTTTTGATTATTATTTTCCTTGAAGTTACTAACGTGTGTATTTTATTATTAGAAAGAGGTACGAGGCATCAAAGTAAGTACGTGCTTTAATGGTTTTAATTGATGTTATGATGTAGAAATCATGTTTACATTGTTATTATGATATTCCTAGTATCATGTCCAGGGTAACTTTAATATCAAATGTGATTGTTACGATGCTTCCTATGTTCTTCCTAATATTTATGATTCTTAGTATCATGTTAGGGCTAAAGATTTGATTTTTATTGCTTAGTGACATGCTAGGGTTTGTTATTAATCTTGTTAGTATCGTGCCTAGGATCTTGCTATGTTTATTATGCTTTAATATTAACATGAACATGATTATGATTATAATTGTTATAATTTTTGATGATTACTAATATTATTATAATTATTATTATGATTATTATGTTGCTTGATGCTTATTGTTATTGCTTGATCACACCTTTCTATGCATGTTTAAAGGGAATTGGTACTTGTAATCATGCTTAATAAGATATTAATAATCTTGTTTAGGGTTAATTGTGATTATAATTCAAGTGATTGCCAATAATAGTTTATTTGT
The DNA here is from genome assembly GCF_948465745.1 of Chenopodium album. Classification (NCBI taxonomy): domain Eukaryota; kingdom Viridiplantae; phylum Streptophyta; class Magnoliopsida; order Caryophyllales; family Amaranthaceae; genus Chenopodium; species Chenopodium album. Next base: position 82,426,501 of record NC_137834.1, read on the forward strand.
GCATTAAATTCAACCAACATAGATAAACAGGTTTAGGGTTAATCCTAATGATTGCATGTTAATCAGAAAGCGCACATGAATACGATCAGAATAAAGTAGAGGCCTATTATTAGGCCAGGTTCAATCTCTTTTAAGTTGGATTTGTACCTTCATCCCCGAACCCTTATTTGGTTCTAAACCTTATGGAGTTGACGATCTCTTGGATCGTTAAGGGGTGTAACCTTCATCCTATGAACGGTTTACAAGTTCCTAAAAAACTTGTTGGCGACTCTTTTGCTCTATCTTCTTCCCTTTTGGACGCCACCGTACTTTAGTGTATGATCACAGTGGGGTTCAAGCTAGTGGGATTAAGGCTTGAAATTATTCCCTACAGTTGATCTTATGACTAACGATTGCCAATGGACCGTTTTCACCTAGTAAATAACATAAACATTAAAATTGGACAAAATTAATCAAGTTAGTTTGTCTTTTAGTTTTCCATGCTATTTGGTCATTGGGTCTTTTGTTTTTCACAACGTCCTCATGTCTAGCCATGCGATCATACCACGAGTCTTAATAAACTCACCTCATCACACATGTTGAGTCGTTGCACACACTTTGTCTTCGAGTAACGCACTATATTGTTTATGATCGTATACTAGGACCATGCATGCGTCGTTTTTCGTCGTAATAAGAATGAGTGGAGTACTTCCCATTGGTTTTGAAAATTCTTTCATACACTCTTCCTTTCCAGTTCGAGTATTGAGTCAATGCATTAAGTGAGCTCATTTTGTTCCATAGTACTTGAGTTCAAAAATCACTAGGTAAGAGTTGGAAGAATAAGGGGAACGTCATTCCTTCCTTCTTTTCTTCTAATCAAAGCATCAACAACAACAAATTTCTTGTCCTCCCTAGCGGTAACAAGTAATTCATAAGCAACCATGAAGACGAAGCACAAGACAAGTTTCCATACCAGATTTCATGCTTTTTTTTCTTCTTTTGTTTCAACCCTCTCCCCTAATAAGTCTAGCATAGGTTCCCGTTATCCATGTGTACTGTCTATGTGTCATATTTCTTACCTTTTCCATCAATGAGCAATCCTTTCCTTTGCAATCGATCATCGAATTCATTCGCAAAAAAAAAAAAAAAGAAAAAAAAAATCAATTACCGAACTAAACACAAAGTACACTAATGATTTGAGGCACCTTTCCAACCCTGTCATTCCCTGTTAACCGTTCAATCACATTCCATTTCTTCATCAACCACTTTGAGCCTCGTCTAACGTTTGACCTTCATTTCTTCAACCCGCATTCACTTAACCCTGGGATTGGAATATGTGTAATTTGTGTAACATTCAAAAAGCAAGTTAAAAAAAAAAAGCAACAAAGCAAAAATAAAACAATGTCTAAGGGCAAGTGTTCCAATGTCTTTGATATGAACGCGTCTCAAATTGCATCTCTCATCGAGTGCTTGGTACCGTGCCTGAGAACACATGAATGCTAAGTGAGTGATGGACCGCATGATCTGAGATTGCCCACATTGATTCAAAAGAATGGAAAAAAAAGCGAAAAACAGAAGAAAAAATGAAAATAAACTTGCAAAATTCAAAACAAAAAAATATATGAAAAATAAAACTTGCAAATTCTAATACACAATTGCATATCTTGGGGGCTTCTCTCGGGTCTTGAGCCTTTTACCCCTTTCTTCCTTAAACCTTCAGCTTAACCACCTTACCACCCTTGAAAGACCTCTTTGAGGTGTACACACACTTGTGCAAAGTTCGGTTAGAGCTACGTTCGGCCTGATTCCTAACGGATACTTAGGCAACCTCACATCGAGGTGCAGCCACATTCATTTTCACATTTATATTCATATCCATGCTTGATCGATTCAAAGAATATCCCATGCTTACCCCTACCCATTTAGAGCTAGAATTGGGGGCTTGAACCCACATCATTTAGCCTACCCAGCCTGAAGAGTCATCATCTTTGACTCTTCTCACATATATTTCCATCACCATAACCCTTGCAGCCAGCCTTAGTATCACATTCACACACTTCACTCACACATCCATATCCATATCATCCTTCCCTTTAAGAACCCTTTTTCATGAAATCTTGTTTCAACACTGTGCATGTTTCATCATCTTTTAAGACAACATTCATCAGAAGAAACGTTGTATACTTGCTTAGCTTCTTGACCTGAGTAATGTTCATTGTTTCATGCATCGCGTAATGTGCTGAGTAACATTTCTATATCAATGATTTGTAATAATATAAAGCATATCTTTCTTAGCTCCTTGACCTAAGCAATGTTCATAAATCAATTCATCTATATACGTGCTTAGCTTCCAGACCTAAGAGACGTTCAAGATCGTTTCTTTACACCATATATGATGCTTAGCTCCATGACTTAAGTTCATTCATCTATCGTGTCACATGATGTAATTGTCCTTAGCCTCCTGGCTTAAGAACATGCATACATTATTTTCAGGACAAGCAATTCAATCCATACGATTCATTTCATCTTGCTCAAGGAGGAAGTTCAAAACTTCTTCCCTTTTTCATTATTTTATTTTGGGGAAGTTCAAAAACTTTTTCAAAATTTTTATCGAGGGAAGTTCGGAAATAAAATTTCATTTTTCACGTCTTTATTTTTCGGGAGAAAGTCGGTACCCTCCACTCGTCTCATGACAAAAATGATGGAAAATGTTTGCTTTTGCATTTTCGGTTGCTTGTGTCTGCACACACACACACTCAAACTATACACACACAATCACAAGTCATACTCATGTCATGTCATGTCGTGTCAAGTCAAACTTGGTCAAGTCAGTTGGTCAAGTCAATCATAGTCTATACGAGTCCCCTGGCAAATTTTATTTTGCAAGTCTCAATTATTACAACCCACGTCCGGGGACAAGCGGACCATCTACAGCCCACGTTCGGGGGCAAGCGGACCATTTACAACCAGCCCACGTCCGGGGACAAGCGGACCATCTACGGCCCACGTCCAGGGACAAGCGGACCATTTACTGCCCACGTCCGGGGACAAGCGGACCATCTACAGCCCACGTTCGGGGACAAGCGAACAATCTACAGCCCACGTTCGGGGACAAGCGGACCATCTACAGCCCACGTTCGGGGATAATCGAACCACCATCATTTCATGACGCAAGGTTCTCGATACACAAAGACTTGCAATCTCATCATCTGTCGACTTTCCTCAAGCATGGAAAGTATTATCCGGTGGATTTCTTCAAGCATAGAAAACCGCCAAATTCCTTTGTCGACTTTCCTCAAGCATGGAAAGCATTGTCGGTGGATTTCTTCAATCATAGAAAAACTCCAAAATCATATGTCGACTTTCCTCAAGCATGGAAAGTGTCATCCGGTAGGTTTCTTTAGGCTTAGAAAGCTACCAAACTCGTCAGTCGACTTTCCTCAGGCATGGAAAGCATTTCAACAAACGTCATCCGGTGGATTCCTTCAAGCATAGGAAGCTACCAAACTCATTTGTCACCGATAAACTGGTGTCAGATACGCATTATATCCCTTTAATCTTTTATCTGTAGAACTAACATTTTTCTGCAGGTATCGGCGTATACAGAGTGATTTAGGATCGCAGAACGTCTTAAATCATTCTCTGTCCCTATCGACTACTTTGACTATCGTTTTCGAAACTGACGTTTCTACAAACTCAGTCAAAGTGGGGGCTTCTGTAGACACCTAAAAATGTCTCCCCAAAACCAAACCCGATGATGAACAACCTTTCACCGCCATTATTGGTCGGGTTGAGTATTTAATCTTGGAGTGCTTAAATCCATATTTCCATTTCATAAAACCAACCCAACTCCTATCCCATTTCCCCAAACCATAACTTATTTTCCTCTTTTCGTGCCTTTAAACCCAAAATAATTCATTTCGTGTCCTTTAAAATCATTCATTTCGTGTCCTTTTTATAAAAACGTTTAATCCAGTTTTATTTTGGTCCATAATCTGGGTCCAATGATTGAATAGTTGGATGGGGCTTGAAAAAATATTTCCAACGATATATTATAAGCCCAAATCCGAGTTATAACGAATAAGTTATGGCCAAAATATTTAGCCGAGCCCAAACCGAACCTAAGCCCACCTTACCTACGACCCAATGATCATGTGGAGGGTCCAAATGATTTAATCAAATTCCTAAACCAATTAGGATTAATTAGAAGCTTATATAAGTTTCTAAAATATCTTAATTATCCTTTTTGAAAAGATAAGATTAACGAGTTTGAAATTGAATAAAACTTTTCTTTTTGAAAATCCTATTTCTATTAGAATTGAAAGACGTTCAAAGATAGACAGATATTATTTTCGTGCCTCATAGTTTTTTATCCAAATTTTATATGGTTGGATAGCCCTTGAAATTATCTTTCCAATGATATATTATAATATCAATTCCGAGCTATAACAAAAAAGATATGAATAAAATGTCAAACTCTAACCGAAACTGACATCGTCTCACTATTTTGGCCATATCTTTTATTCTACAAAATATTTTAATCTTATTCCAATTGGGTTAGAAAGTAGACTTCAAGATCTTTCTGACGATATCTTATTTATCTTATTCCGATTTCTGGATCAAAAGATATGATAAAAACAAAAACCGCAAAAACAGGTGTCTATCGCAAGAGTTTTATCCGATTCGAATTCTTATCTTTTCTTGATTCTTCGACCCTTTTTTTTCTCTATAAATAGAGATCATATCTCCCCTTTTTCAATCATCAAGAAGCTTGATCACAAAATAATTCTCTTCTCCCTCTTTAGCCTAAATACTAGCCACCCTATTCTCTCAAAATACTTCCCCTAATTAAGCACTCCAAGGAGTTCATACAATACCCAAAGTTATAATTAACTGAGGGTTTGGACCAAATCAAATCTACATTTATTTAATTTAATTTCATTTGCTTTATATTTATTGAAGTTACTAACAGTTTATTCATGATGTAGCAATTTAAAGGAACGTGCGTAATGTGAGTAATTAATTAATTTAATTACTCTAATTTTAATATTGCTAGTATCATGATTAGGGTTATTATTATTATTTGATTTGACTAACAATTTATTGTTAAATTGCTTCCAATATTAATGTTTATTCTATTATATTTTTTTATGATCACCATTTTGCATGTTTAAAGGGAATATGTAATTGAAAATCACGCCTAATAAGATAATTTAGACAACCGGCTTAGGTTCCTTTTTAATCTTGTTGTTAATCAAGTGATCACGATATTTTATAATTATGTGTTGCATTAATATTCAACCAATTTAGCTTAATAATAGTTTGGAGCAAATTGAATATTTTGTTTGTATGCCTTTGAGATCGCAGGAATCACTTTTCACTATAAGAATCAAGTAGAGGCCAATACGGGCGAATGTGACTCCATGACTCACTTCGTACCATCATCCCCGATCCTTCTTTAGTGGTTCCGAACCATATGGAGTTAGTAATCTCATGGATTATGAATGGGGTGTAACCTTCACGGGTCAATCGTTGTTGCCTATCGTTGTCCCTTATTCGTGGTTGCCTTTTATGATCCGTGAACGATTTACAAGTTTCTTAAAAACTTGTTGGTGGCTCCCTACTTTGCTTTGTCCCTAATCGTAATGTCAATTCCCACTTCCTATGATTGCCAAGCATATTTACGCGTGCTTTAACGTAGGCGCACTTCGAACGACGCCTACAGGGGGCATAATTAGGGGTTGTAGTGGTGAAGTGTTTGAGTGCTATGCTAATAATTGTGGGATCTGCACTTGTACGTAAGCTGAGTTGATGGCGGTGATGAAGGGACTAATGGTTGCTTGGGATGGTGGCCATAGACATGTGCACCTATCTATTGACTCGGAGGTTGTTGCTAGGATCTTGGTTGATGATGAACCAGACAATTCCCCCTATATCCATATCATACGCAAGTGCAAAGCCGTGATTTCTAACCGGGGGGTTTCTTAACCTCATATGGTTCCGAATAATAAGATTGATTAGGTGTGCGGTACTCAATACGTTGGTTGGTCGTAATTGTTAAGGTTACACTTTCTACTCAATTTGTTTTTGAACAACTCGAAAATACATCTTATTTGTTTGATTTGGGGGTAAAGTTCAAGTTTTTCTTTGATATGCTCTAATTTCATCTTAATTATATACATAATTGGACACCTGAAATTGTTATTTTTCATACAAAATATTAATTTGGGGCAAAAGTTAGGGTTTATAATTCTGAGTAAAAGTTTGAGCTCCAACAATCAGATTGCATTTTAAGCATTCTTTTTTGATATAATAATAATATGTAATAAAACTGATTTTTCAGAATTTCAATTTCTATTTATTTTGGGAATTTTGAATCAGGATGTCGATGTCGATGTGGATGCCGGAGCATGAACATGAACCGATGCCGGAGTATGAACCTTTGCCGAAGAAGCCCAGACTTGAAATTCAGGTACTAGCTTTTACTTTTTATATTTCTATTCATCTGTTACTTCCTCAGTTTTATCTCCCATCTCTTTCTTTTTAGTTTTGAATTTTAATTTCAATATTAATTAATATGAATATGAAATCGGTTAGGGTTTTTAATGCTAGTGTTTCATTTCGTTTCTTTAAATTTCCAGAATTGGGGAATTCACATCCTTGTTTGTTTGGTAGTTTTTGGATCTTAATTTGAAATTACAACTTGAACCCTAAAAAAATTTCAACATTTCAACAACAAATCCCAAACATTTAAGTGTTTGTTCTCTAAATCAGTCCCAATGGTGGTGGTGGTGAAATTTGTGCGGTGGTGGATTGGTGGTAGAACAGAGGATGGGATAATTCTGTTAGCTTAGTATTTGGTCCAATTCTATCATTAGATAATCTTATTTGCAAGCAACTAGCTTAAGCCTATGAACTAACTCACATCCTTCATGGGTGGTGTGGCAGAGCCTCACCAAGGAAGAACTAGCTCATTTGCAAGCAACTGAGGAAGGTGCATTAAAAGAAATAATCTGGGATATTTGCTCCTCTTCTCTGGAATTGTGCAAGCAACTATCTGATCAACTTTACCGTAGTCTGCTTGATGGAGTTGCCGTACTCGCTTACTTGCTCTTTGACAAGGTAGCTACTCTCTGTAAAGTAATTATCACTTGTCTGTTTTATGGATTTCCTCCTGTCCTCCCCTCTCCATGTTATACACTTATACTTCTTTATTTTTAGGATCTATCATTCTAGTTTTGCATTTACACTTTTACTTTTATCCCGGCTTATCTTATAACAAACATTCCTTTATGAAACAATTGCTAATGCCACATTGATGCCACATGGTAGGAGGAACTGTACGAGTTAGGTCATTCTCGCATGCTTTATGACCAACAGAACAAGTTTTGGGAACAACTTGAAGGGTTTGCGCAGAAGGTTTGTAATTATTGTGGAATTCACCACTACAAGTCATCTTTTGTTCTTTTTTGTATAACAATGGAGTTAGAAACTAGCAATGACCATGTAGCCTTTTTTTTTTTTTTTTTTTTTTTTTTTTTTTTTTTTTTTTTTTTTTTTTGCAAAGGACATAAGGAGGAAAAACCCTTGCTTTGTGTTTGTGTTCTTTTTTACCCCTTCACTAAGCAATACCCTTGCTATGCAAGAAACTCTAAATTTTGTTCACCTGTCTGAACAATAGCTAAACATTCTTTGTGGCAATCCTATTTGTTTGTATGAAACCATATGCTCAAAATTAAACAATTGAATTTCACGCAGGATTTCAGTTCTGCTCACATCTTTTGCATCAATTTGTTTGCAATCTTCATCATTTTTACAGCCTAATTAGGAAGTAATGGGAAAGTAGTGTGCTACTGTATATATTTCATTCTTTCTTCAAAGTTTAGTTAATTAATTAATCTTTATGAATTTGTTATTTCACAGGGAGATTCATTCTATGAAGTTTGCAAGTGGATAGCGAATACAAATATTAATTGGGATGGGTACTCTCTTTTGAACGAATGTAATGTTGCTGCTATGATACAGGTACAGCTTTCAAGTATTGATTCATCTAGTTGCAATTTCTGTGTGATAATTCTATTCTTTCTGATGATTACATTTGATGTGCAGTTTTACAACCATAACTTGTGTAACTCGTGTCCGTATAGGAAGCCTTTCGTGGTCCGTGCACTTACCCCCTCTTGTTTCCTCTCTCTATATCCTCATTCATATCTTGGTGTGTTGTATGATGTTACTCTATCTATCAAATGTGAGAGACTTTGTAATGAATAGCTAATTAAAGAAGGGTAACCGGGGGTAGTAAAGAGTAATTGTTTGGTTGTGTCATTTTATTTAGCAAAGGGTAGGTAGCATAACATGTTGAAATTTAGGCGTAACAGTTTGGCCAGCTTGTCTAGCCACTGAACAAGGTGTAGGATTGTATCCACAGTTTGGTTTTTTCAATGCATCAAGTTACAACTAATCCTCTTTAGTTCCATATTGTCTTGATCTTCTTATCTATCCATCTTTTTATGATTTTATCTATCCTTTCATAGCATTTTGGTTACTGTGTGGTTAATAACAAGGAACAAAGGGAGATATAAATACTTTTGTTAAATGCTTCAGTGGACTATGACTTAATGGTAGATCGCAAATCAAATGCATTATATGAGGATTTGAAGATTTAATTGTCTGCTTTTTGCCATAGCAGCCTTAGCCCATGTATGTTTGTTTACTAACTTCTTTTATTATTGTTTGCCATAGGACTACATTGCCCGTGGCCTGGAAATTGAGAAGGTAGCAATGTTTTCTTTGCTTTTCTGCTGTCTAAAAGTTGTTTCTGTTATGTTTAACATTAATATGTTTACCTTGTTTGTTATTAATTTATTATAGAGTCCTATTGATGATGACATTGAGGAAGCAATCAAAAAGGCGAAGCAGTATCAGATATTGACGGTAAGGAATATGACTAATGCCCTACTCCCGTTCTTAATGTAAGCGAAGTCATTTTAAAGTGTGGCAAACAGTTTGAAATAGAGGGAGTACAAAATGTCGAATGCGAGTTTCCTATTTGTAACTAATCCCTCCCTCCCTTAATGCTTGCTACATTTCTATAGTTGTGGTGACACTTTTTTGAAGTTTGACCAATTTCCCATTCATGCCTAATACGGAGATTATTATTCGAAATGTTATTGGATTTGTTGCAGTGTAGTACTATATTATAACTTTTACTCGCTCCGTTTCTTTTTACTTGCACCATATCATTTTGTACGGTATTCAAGAGTCGTCTTTGACCTTTAACAACTCAAATTGTATAATTTAGAAAATTATAAAAAGTTGATATTAATAAACTTACATTTAGACGAATCTAACAAAATCTTACTGGATTATTTTATACATTATAGATATGCCAAAAAATTCGGTCAAAGTTTCATAACTTTAACTCTCAAAACGGAATTTATTTGTAACACAAAGTGAAAGATATTATTGGTCAAACATGTTTTTTGGGAAAATGTTATTTTGTAGACTGCTTAAAATTAAATGTACCAAAGGTTAAGGGACGGTGGGGAGTAGATATTTGTTCTTTGTTCTCATAAGTCATAAACCTCCCTCAATAATGCGCGAAAACACAAAATCCTTAGCTAAGAAATCTTTTAGAATTCTTCATTCATACTGAAAAAAGGAGTTTACATTTATTTAGATAAATATGCACCATAAAGGTATCCATTTTGATGCTTAGTCATTTCATCACTTCTAGTTCATTTTGCCGAAATTGCTTTTAGTAGTTTATCATGAAATGAAGTTTAAAGCTGTTCACGATGTGTTTTTTTTTTTTTTTTCGTTTCTTTTTTCTTGGAGCAGGTTGATGAATATACTTTTTTACTGTTGGAGATATTTAGGGATGTGTTGAGCGAGAAGTGTCAAGAATTTTTGCTTGCCAAAGCTGTGGAGTGTATTGATGTCAAGGCCTTGTACAGCTTAGAGGCTGATGCAATACAGGATTTAGTGGAGCTAAACATGCACTCTTCTGCCCATGAAGAGTTGGATTGGCTTATTAAATCTGACCTGTTGGAACTTATTCGGGTAAAAAAAAACATGGTGTGTTTGCTAAACCTCGCTAGATTATATGCTTTATGGCATCAACCCTTTAATTCTGCACTTGTGGTTATTTAATGGTTAATTCGCCTATTATTACAACCATGGAAATACATGCTCTTTTTTGAGTGAGAAATTTCTAACTATTATTGATTTGTTTTGTTGCAGGTCAAAGATAGATTAAGGACATCGACAATTCCATTTAGTATATTGCTCCATAATGAATTTGAACTGAGAGAAATTGTTGAACTTCGTTATACTGTTCCTCCACCTCTGACTGTTTTTGATTTGATTAGTATTGCTGAACTTCGTCGTAAGGCAGAAGGGAGTCGTTTTATCAACAGGGACCATTTCTTGTGGGCTTTTGATGAGAGAGGATGTGGTACTTGTTTCTGATATTGACTTTGCCTAGATGATTTCTATTATGTTCTTGGTTGATTCTGCTACTCATGAATATATTCTCATGAATATGTAAAGCAAATTCTCTCTTGGGTGATGCTTCAGGGCTCCGTACTGCATTGAAAGGGCTCCGTACTGCATTGAAGGAAGAATTAGCCTCGAGGGTGGGTGCAGAAGATCATCCCCCATATTTCATATATGACATTGTGTTAAGATTGGCAAGAGCTGGTATGGTTTCTGATCTTTTTTTTTTTTTTTTTGAGTGGTTCTGATCTTTGTTTTTACGCATCTCTGCCTTTATTGGACATAAATATATGTTTATAAATAAATGAAGATGTTCATGCTGTTTCATATTCTTGGCATGCAGAATATGTGAACCCTAGTGTAATTTATCTTGCCTTTGCGGTAGTTTTTGGCAAATTTGGCTTTTGTACTGAGGAGGTAAATCTCATCAGCCTGGATTTCTTGATGTTTTACTTTCCAGTGTCCTATGCTAAGCATGTTATACACTTCCTACGAATCTGTTTCTAATTTTTCATTCTTATCTTAAGGTCAAAGAATTGCAAGAATACTTCAACCACTTCAAGACTGGTACTTGCGACCTCATTCTCTGTTCTTTTATGTCTCTAATGGCACCAATTTTATGGAACAAATGTAGTAAATTGAATATACTGTCTGATAATTGATACTTTTATGCTTTTTTTTCAGCTATATGCGATATGATGGAACCAAAGAATTTGATGTCCTCGAATGATTGGTATTTTGGGGATGATAGTATTAAGGTTTTTAAGGAACGTCTTGATGCAAATAATGGAATCTGGTGGTACCCCTTCACTGCTAAAACTTTAAGTGATGGTATTTTCTCTATACAGGCAATATCCCCTTGACAAGGACAAGGTGAAATTGAAGGCATTTGGTGTTTATGGGAAATTAAATATATGTAAATTATAAGCTGTTTAGATTTGTTAATATTTGTTTTTGTAAAATATTAAGAGATGCCTTATGGTGAAGTGGTGATCTAATTTCTTTTGGTAATTGGGTTGCATGTACTATTCTGATTTCAGTTGTCAAGAGGTTCTAGTATTATTTTGATTTCTAGGTTCGGGTCTTCTTGCTCAATTGATAGTAAATTATCTATTTATCTTACTCTTCACTCTGTTTGCACACCCATTATCTTGATTTCTTCATTCCCCATTTGCTACCTAGGTTGCATAAATACTTATATGGGTACGGATATGGATACAGAACAGATATAAAATAAGACAAATTTAAAAATGAAAAATACGGAAAAATATATTATAAATTAATACTACCTCCGGTTCAATTTACTCGCAACAAAGGAATATTTTACGTCTCACAAATAATACCCCTTTGTTGCGAGTAAATTGGACCGGAGGTAGTATGATTTTTTAATACTATAAAGGATATTTACGGAGTAGTATTTAATGAAAAAAACCTTTTACAAGGCTATAAAAAAGTGAAAACATGAGTTAAACTAAAGAAATATGGGTTAGAAAATTTTATTTAAGACAAATTTTATTTAATGTAGTATTCATTTAAGGTATCAGTTTATAGTCTTGAGAGAAGACTTACCTAACTTTTGTATTTTTCTTAAAAAAAAAAAAAAAAAAAAAAAAAAAAAAAAAAAAAACAGTTGAAAAAAACCTCGGATATTGATGAAGTTCTTTGCTATACAAGAGAGCGCTAAATTTTGTCCCATTTTCTCACTTTGTTATGCTTATGATCTTTACATCAGCAGATTAAACACTGCGCATCCCTTAGAATAGGATTAAACCGCCGCCAAAAGCTCAGCTTGAACAACACCTCGAGCTGAAATCATTACATCACTATAATGTTTAGTTCTAAAAGTTTGATAATTTTCTACTTGCTTCATATAACTCATTCATCATTTCTGGATAATTGCAGTCATAATGCTCGATCAATTCAACTCGATTCATGAAACCTGTTTGTACCTATAAAAAGAGAGCACGCTTAAAAATATTAATTCACAAAAATGTTTCAATTTATAAAATAAAAAAAAGTAATAAAGTAAATTATAAGCATACCCTGCACATTACATCAAAATGAGTCAAAGTATTCGACAAGAATTGGATACAACAATCAACTTCCACAGCATTATAACGCCGGTTTTGTTTGTCGATGTTGTTCGTCGGAACTTGCAAAACAAAATTACTCATCTTTGAATCTTGTGAAAGCAAGTTCCGAAATTGTAATACATGTTGGGGTTGTATTATGGTCTAATTTGACCTGTATTATGGTTTGAATCAGTGACGAGCGAGAATTCACTGACATGCTGCATCTATAATTCTATATGTTCTATGTACATCCACCACACTAGATGAATGTTGTACGTGTTCAGAAAATGAGTCCTGGTTCTATGAGCCTGAGCTATTAGGAATTCCTCAATCAAGATTAGCAAATGAATTTGTGCTGTGTGAATTTTGGAAAGCCAGCAAACTGCTGTATTCAGTTTCATGATATATTAAAGCATGTATCAGATCAATCTTAATTCTTTTTAAAATATTAAAAGAACAAGATTAAAGCATAAACTAGCATTAGCATGAGCTAACTTTCATATATTAAAGCATGACCTCTCACCTCTAATTACATCCATGGCAGATATCTGTGTAAGCACAAATGAGGCTGATAAAATAAGCTTAAACCAAAGGTCTTAATTCTTTGTGTCTGATGCTTCTGACAACTAACATAGTAACATTCTGCATGTTCTGTAATTACATAAATAATTAAATGATAGCAGCAAAGGATTAGGGGCAATTTTGCTAGATTTAGTGGCAATAATGCAACACCATCCAATAATTGTTCAACTTTTCTCCAATAATTAACCTTAGCTTAACCTTGTTTAGTGAAGTAATAGAAACTAACGGCCCTTTAACTGCTAATTAGTTACTAATGTTACATTTAATACAATGCTTAGAGTATATATAGTTACTTTTGGGATTTTCCTAACTACACGCTAACAATGAGAATTTTCTTAATTTTTTTTTTAGACTTGCTCTCACTTAGTTATCTTAATAATTCACACAACCCTACTAATTCAATGGGTTATCACTCTCTCACTATTTACCATGCTCACTTGGCTTTAAATTCAGTTGTAAAAGAGAGTCAATACCCAACTAACCAATAACATAAAAGGAATGAAATTTTTTCAAAAGAAAGATTAAGATTACCTCAAGCTTTTCTTCTCATTCAAAGAACTAGTTATCACACCAGCTTCAGATTGGTCTCTTATGATCCCACACTTAGTCCAAATTTGTTCCAATAGGGTTTTCAAGCGCTGCAAAGTATCCTCACTATAATCTACACACAAACAATATTGGGATAATAATCAATGATTAACATTAAAGTGTTATTATATTATTAAAAAAAATGGAGAAGAATATAGGAAAAAAAAAAAAGAATGAAGTAGATGTTACAAAATAATAATGTATGCCCATTATAGCTTGTAATTATCTTTTTTTGACCACCTTAAGTATGGTCTTAATAGCATCCTTGTAACCCTCCTTTGTCATTAGTCCACATTAACCCTCTCATGAATGGACTCTTCATTGTCCATATAAGTTACAATGTTCATATCTTGTATATATATAGATGGTCATAAAATGGATGAATATAGACAATACAATTCCCATCTACATCTCTCTCTAATCTTCTCCCTTTTCCCCTTATTTTATAATACATTATCAGCACCACACTCTAAACGAAACTATTACATTGATCACTCCCTAAGTATACTAGCCAAGAAAAAAAAAGACCAAAGGTATTCATTTTATAACATTAGTTAACACGTATCAAGTATTGATGTTAGGAATTGTTCTATATCATGATGTTAGTTTATGATTATATGCGGTTCTGACATACTAAAGTTCTTAGTTTATGATTATATCATGATGTTAGAATATGCGGCCACTTTCATAGAATTTTTTTTTTATAGCAAATATTGATGCTAGATATTATATTGTCCGTAAGTATGCTAGCAATTTATATTTAATAGCAAATGCTTTCCACCTTCACGTTACAATATGTCAGGTTACAATATATATTTTTTTTTTTACAAGGTGTTATATGTCAGGTTACAATATGCTTTCCACCTTAATTTTTGCACCTTCACCTTATATGCCTTCACTCTCGTTTTGCACCTTCACCTCAATTTTGCTTCTGACATAGTAACATACATATTATGTGAGCAGATCACTTTTCATGTCTTGTTATAGTCTTTCTTCGATCCTGTGTAGTTTTATTATGTATATTGATTATTAATGTATCCTTTGTTTTATATGACTATTAGTTTTAGTTTATAAAATCAGTATTATCATAACTATCTGCCTTGACTGCTTTATTATGTTATTTATTATGAGCTGTATTTATGTCATATACCATAATCTGTGATACCACATACTACTCTAATTGTTGTTGTAATATGCTTTTGTGCTTGTACGAATGAGCTTAGCCATGTTATTTTATTTGTATACATTTTTATTATCAACCATTATGTTATGATATGTATATGTTTGATATTTTATGAGATTTAATTTTGAATATTATTTTATATAGTGAAATATGTCGAATCTTGCCAAGCTTGAATTTGTGGCCCTTGATATTACCAGAAAGAATTATCTATCATGGGTGTTAGATGATGAAATACACCTAGATGCTAAAGGCCTTGGTGAAACCATTAAGGAGGCTAATGAGGAAACACCTCAAGATAAGGCTAAAGCCATGATTTTCCTTCGCCATCACCTCCATGAAGGGCTCAAAAATGAATATTTAACTGTGAAAGACCCACAAATCCTTTGGAGTAATCTAAAGGAAAGGTATGACCACCAAAAAACAATGATACTCCCTAGAGCTCGTTATGATTGGTTGAATTTGAGATTGCAAGATTTTAAATCTGTTAGTGAATATAACTCAGCTATGTTTAAAATAACTTCTCAATTGAAATTATGTGGAGAAAATATTACTGATGCAGAAATGCTTGAAAAGACATACTCCATTTTCCATGCTAATAATATTGTTCTGCAGACACAATATAGAGAAAAAGGTTTTAAAAAATATTCTAAATTAATATCTTGTCTTCTTGTGGCTGAGCAAAATAACGAGCTGTTAATGAAAAATCATGAATCACGTCCTACTGGCTCTACTCCATTCCCTGAAGCGAATGTGACAACCCATAACGGGAAAGAAACTAAAAACAGAGACCATTCCAGCAGTAGTGGTCGAGGTAGAGGTCGTGGTCGCTGTCGTGGCCAATGGCGTGGTCGCGGTCGTGGGCGTGGTTTTAGTGGATATGGTAGAGGTCGTGGAGGTCATTACACAAATTCTCATTCCCACCCGAAGTGGGAACGTAGGGATGATAAAGAGAAAACTGAGACCAATATATGTTACCGTTGTGGAGGAAAAGGCCATTGGTCTCGGGTTTGTAGAACTCCAAAGCATCTTGTTGAACTTTATCAAGAATCATTGAAGAAAGGAAAGAAATTTGAGGCAAACCTTGTTCTTGAAGATGGTGAAGGTGATTTTGATTTTGGCAATGCAAATCATTTCGATGTTGCTAATTTCCTTACTTCCCCGGAAGGGAATAATTTTGATTTCGGCAGTACAACTCAGTTAGAAGTTGGTGATTTCTTCAATGCCCCGGAAGGGAATAATTAAATTTATATTATTTTATGTCAACTTTAAGTATTAGACTTTATCTAGTTATTTACTTATGTTATTTTCTATGGTTGTAATAAGGACTTTATATGCTTTATGAATTTATGAAATATTTGGGTGTTTTTATTGATTTATTTATTTTATCATCTTTATTTTTATGCTTTATATTTTGACATATATTTTATTTCATAAAGAACATGGATATTACTCAAGTTCAGTTTGCAATGAATGGTGAAGAATTATGTCTTGCTGACAGTGCAACTACTCATACAATACTTAGAAATAAAAAATATTTCTCTCATTTGATGATGAAAAGGGTTAATGTGAGTACCATATCGGGTAGTACAAATATTATTGAGGGCTCCGGAAGAGCCACTATAAAATTGCCTTGGGGAACTGAAATTAAAATAATTGATGCTTTATACTCCCCATTGTCTCAAAGAAATTTATTAAGTTTTAAGGATATTCGCAACAATGGTTATCATATTGAGACAATCAATGAAGAAAATAACGAATTCCTTCAAATCACAAATATAACTCAAGGCACAAAACATGTTTTGGAGAAACTCCCTACATTCTCCAGTGGTTTGTACTACACAAAAATCAATACTATTGAAACTCATGCTATAGTAAACCAGAAGTTTACTGATAATTTTGTTGTTTGGCATGACCGGCTAGGCCATCCCGGTTCAATAATGATGCGAAAAATAATTACGAATTCATGTGGACATTCTTTGAAGAGCCAGCAGATTCTTCATAATAATTTTTCATGTGCTGCTTGCTTAGAAGGCAAGTTAATAATTCGCCCATCACCAGCTAAAATTAATTTTGAATCAATTAGTTTTCTAGAACGTATACAAGGAGATATTTGTGGGTCCATAAATCCCCCATGTGGACCATTTAGATATTTTATGGTTTTAATTGATGTATCAACTAGATGGTCACATGTGTCCTTGTTATCAACTCGTAACCTGGCGTTTGCGAGATTACTTGCCCAATTGATTAAGTTACGGGCACATTTTCCAGATACTCCTATTAAGACTATTCGGCTTGATAATGCTGGTGAATTTACATCTCAAGCTTTCAATGATTATTGCATGTCCATTGGGATAAATTTTGAACATCTTGTAGCTCATGTTCATACACAAAACGGTTTGGCTGAATCATTAATTAAACGTATTCAGTTAATTGCTAGACCATTGCTTATGAAATCCAATATCCCAATTTCTGCTTGGGGACATGTTGTATTACATGCAGCAGCACTAATTCGCATTAGGCCAACAAGTTATCACAAGTTCTCCCCATTACAATTGGTTTATGGTCAGGAACCAAATATTTCCCATCTAAGAATTTTTGGATGTGCGGTTTATGTTCCAATAGCTCCACCACAACGCTCTAAGATGGGTCCTCAAAGGAGGTTGGGAATATATGTTGGGTTTGAATCCCCGTCAATAATTAAATATCTTGAGCCTACAACAGGAAATTTATTAACGGCTCGTTTTGCAGATTGTCATTTTAACGAGTCACTTTTCCCAACATTAGGGGGAGAAAAGAGAGAGCTGGAAAAAGAAATTAAATGGAATGAATTATCATTATCTTATCTTGATCCTCGAACTATACAATGTGAACTGGAAGTTCAAAAGATAATTCATTTACAAAGTTTAGCAAATCAATTGTCAGACTCGTTTGCTGACCTAAAAAGAGTGACCAAGTCACATATTCCAGCTGTAAATGCTCCATTTAAAATAGATGTCCCGGAAGGACAAAATAAATTTGCTAATGAGTCTAAACCACGTCAGAAACGTGGAAGACCAATGGGTTCCAAAGATAAGAATCCTCGGAAAAGAAAAGGAGCATTGATTGATGATGGTCAAATTGAAGAAACAAATTCCGAAGGATCTCCAGAAGAGAATTTAGACATAATACAGGAAGAAATTCAGGTACCTGATAATGAAGAAATTTCAACAAATTATATCATGTCTAGAATTACATGGAACCGAAATCAAATTGACGTCGATGATGTTTTTGCATGCAATATAGCATTAGATGTTATGGATAATAATGAGGATCATGAACCAAAATCCATTGAAGAATGTAGACAAAGAAATAATTGGCCAAAATGGAAAGAAGCAATTGAATCAGAATTAAAATCTCTTAGAAAAAGAGAAGTATTCGGACCTGTAGTCCGTACACCTAAAGGTGTAAAGCCAGTGGGATATAAATGGGTCTTTGTGCAAAAGAGAAATGAAAAGGGTGAAGTTGTAAGATATAAGGCACGCTTAGTTGCACAAGGATTCTCACAAAGACCTGGTATTGATTATGAGGAGACATATTCTCCTGTGGTAGATGCAACTACTTTTAGATTTCTGATTAGTCTGGCAATAAGAGAAGGACTTGACTTACGTTTAATGGATGTAGTCACAGCTTATTTATATGGCCCACTGGATAATGACATTTACATGAAGCTCCCAGAAGGATTCAAGCTTCCAGAAGCAGCAAAATCTAGTTCTCGAGAACATTTTTGTATTAAATTGAACAAATCTCTTTATGGATTGAAACAATCTGGGCGTATGTGGTATAACCGTCTAAGTGAGTATTTGTTAAAAGAAGGTTATAAGAATGATCCTATCAGTCCATGTATTTTTATAAAGAAATTTGGATCAGGATTTGTTATAATTGCGGTGTATGTTGATGATTTGAATATCATTGGAACTCCTGAAGAGATTTCAGTGACTGTCAATTATTTAAAGAAAGAGTTCGAAATAAAAGATCTTGGAAAGACAAAATTATTTGATAGTGATGACTAGATAGAAATAATAGGTGTATGAAACTTTTACACAACCAAAATAATTATTAGAAAAAGCATCTAATTTGAGAATTTTAATGGTTTCAGCAGTTAGACAATAAAGTGCCGAAACAATGAAAAATTCTCAAGTTAGACAATAAAGTTTGAATACAATAAAGTTAGACAATATAAATTTTCCCTTATGTATTCAAACTTTATTGTCTAACTTGAGAATTTTTCATGCTTTTAGCAGTTGATGTTGAATTGGTCTGTCGGATTTTTCTGCAATAGTAATACTTTCCTCTTTCATTTGTGTTCTTGAAATCATGGATATGATATGTCTACTGAATTTTTCGATTTTATCTTTTGTCTTATGTATTAATTCTGTATTACCAGCTTGTGTTTAGTTTGAATTTGTACATTCACGTCAATCCTCCTTTATAATCTTTCATTAGTTTTATCAATTTTCACTGTTTTTTCTTGATTTGAAATGTATTAATTGGAAATAGTAATAAAGTTGTATGCACTATTTAGGTTATGGATTTTCCCGATGATTACAGAGCACAAGTCGCCGAAGATAGAATTTCCATTAGTTGTGGTGATAATGTACTGCAATACAAGCAAATAAGGTTAACTGAATTGGAATCAATGGAGTCTCTCCATCATTGTTTGAGAGAAATGGAGAGCAATGAGTGGCTTCCTACTATTCTTTTTCCATTTACTTTTGAGGGTTCTAACAACCCAAATATAGTAATGGTTAAGGTAGTTGATGGCAAACCAATCTCAGAATTTGATGCGAATTGGTTTTTTCCAATTCTGAAGGTTCGCAAAGACTTCACGTTGGAGGACAAATCCTTCAATAATGTGCGTTTGTATGCTAGTATGGGTTTTAAAAAATTTATGTCAAGTATTGTCAAGGATGTTGTAACCTATGTTACATGGACTCGGGTACGTGTGTCGGACACGGATACGTGTCCGAGTGTCCGATTCGTCAATTTCCAAAATTTTAGGACACGGGGACTCTGTCTTATATTTGGACACGGGTGCGGGGACACGGCACTTTCATATTTTACAAAAAAAAATATACAGTACATTACAAATTATTTAAATATTTCATTAATTTTCTTTGTTTAATACCTTGGAAATTAAAATATAATTTTTTAAAATAATTTCAAATGGAGTAATTTAAATAATACAGTAGCATGACAAATAATATAGATTAAAAAATACTTGTAGTAAAAGTAAGTATGTAGTAATAAGTGTACTGGTATAAAACAGAGAGAATGAGTGGTCAAAAGTCAAAGGACAAATAAAGTAACTAAATTCAAAGTCTACCACACAGCTGTCCCACTTTTCCACCCTTATTAATTAAGGGTTGTCCCACTTTTCCATCTTTTCCTCACTCATATCAGAGTAAATACCAAAATTTTCATTTTCTCTTGCTAATATCGACCAACTCATGCCGGAAATAATGGAGTCTGCGAAAAAATTATACTAAGTCACGATTTCAAGTTGGCAAAAATGGAGTTTCAGCCTCTCTCTGAAGTGTCCGAGTGCTCACTGCCAAATCTGACACGAATTCCATGTCCGTATCCGCGTCGTGTCGTGTCGACACGGACACTTCGGGATTTTGGCCGAGTCCGGTGAACATAGGTTGTAACATTTAAAGACAAAGCTTGTAGACCCATATTGGATTCTCAGCATATGTACATTGGTGAAGGCAATAAAGTTGTTTTTACTAATTATGAAAAAAGAGGTATATATTAGTACATCTTTATTTTTTTAGATTTAATAATATAATATAAGATTGATTGATTTTTTTTTCATTCATTTTTATTTTGTTTTTTTTAGAAGCGCATCATGATTGGATGTTTGAAGCAACTGAGTTATCCAAATTTTTCAAAAGCATAGGACAATATAAGGCAAGGGGTTCAGCTACCATATATTCAGAACCGAAGGCCTTTGGTGATTGGTTGATTACAACTAGTCATAATGATATACTTGGGTGAGTAAAACGAGTTAATCATATTTTTATTTATTTATATTTATATTTCCTTATTTATGTTGTATTTTAAATGATAATATAATATATGCTACGTATGCAAATTAAAGTATACACTTAATTTTTGTAAAATTTTATTATTAGATAATGACCATTATGCCATGATTGGTTTAAAACGAAAGTTCATTATTGTCTATTCATTTAAAAAAAAATATGAAAAGTTTACTGTTGAATGACATTTATATACATTTGATTTTGATTCTAAGTTTAGTTGATTTAATATATCTTTTTGTTTGTTTACAGAGACTTTAATATGATTTTTAAAAATGTGATTTTTTGGAATGATAGAATGAGAATCGAGTATATTATTAAATTATATGATTCTTTGGAGAGTGGTCGATGTGTAATATATCATGATGCTGAAGATGCATTTGCGGATGATAAAAATTACAAGATGTCAAGGCCGACAACTAGAAATTTTCGAGATGTTATTAGTAATTCAAAAAACGCAATCCTGAAACATGCGCAAATGAAGGCTGACGATGACTTTTTGGATAAATCTGACAAATATTTTCTAGGACTTCGAACTACATATCCTAGTTGGCGGTGTTCAAATATATTGGGAGCAACTCCTGGTATGATTGCAGCAACTCCTCAATTAAGATTAGAGCATTTGATATTAGAGCAAGGATTAACTCATCGAAGAGATATGTATCGACACGCCTTTCAAGTTACAAATGTAAGTCAATTTTTACTTTTCATTTAATTATTTTTATCAATATTAAGTCTATTTAATTATAGATTTGTAAAGATAAAATATAATTTTTTCTTCTATAATATAGGTACGATTTCCACTTGAAGAAGTGCAACATATGTAACAATATGTTTTTCCTATACATATGATTGCTTTTGCAAAATTACAAGATCAGATTCAGTTTGATGCTAAAAGCAATGTTCAATCGTTAGGGATGCTCAAGGAATGAGATAAATGAAAGGGACCAAGGGAGAACAAGAAATAAAGGCGGTTTAGCAAACTAGATTTGGAAAGAATTTGACAATTTTCATCTATTCTAATCCTTTTTGTAATGGACTTGATGTGTGTTTGGGAGTAATATGTGATGTATTCATTTTATATAGTATTTTACCCCCGTCCCTTGGTCATAATTAGTAGTGTTTTTGGCTCTTTAGAGCCACTTTTATTACTAATTGGTGTTTTCTAGTGTTTTCGTAGATTTGGTTGACTTTTGCAGGGATTTATGCTTTTGGAGTATTTTCCCGAGATATTTTGGAGCAATCACGAGCACTGGAGAAGCACGACCAGATTTTATAGCCCAGGGCCGGTTGGAGCCATCGAACCGGTGATTAAGGGCTCGGTAGAGGTGATACCGGGGCGTTTGGACCGAGTATTCAAGACCTAAAGAGGAAACCCAGATTGGCTCGAAGAATTGGAGCCCAATCGAAGTCCGAATATTGGCCCAAATGATCCGCCCGGCCAAAAAGGCTGGCGCCCGGAGGCGCGCCCGGCCGGGCGGGAGGAGCGCCCGGTGATGCGCCCGGCCGGGCGCGAGATTGTTGTTAGAGGTGAAAAAAAGGCGCGCCCGATCGGGCGGTGCCTCGCCCGATCGGGCGCGTGTTTATTTAGGAGACAATTAGAGTCGTATTAATTTGTTTTAGTTTAGGATTTTTGTACGGAGTATAAATACTCCTCCGTAATACGTTTTTAGATCGCCTCTTGTTTTGGGGAGGAGATCTTCTTCTCTCTTCTTCTTCTCTTAAACTTCTTTCTCTTAGACTTTCTCTCTCTACTTAGTATTTTTCTCTCTCTTAAAATTCTCTCTAAACCTTTGTTCTTATTTCTTTGATTAATTCCAGATTTACTTTGGTGACGATTTCTCTTCCCTTAATCTTAGTTATTTATTTTATTCCTTTGATCATGATTTATTTTATTGCTTTGCTTAGTTTATATTTAATTATGTGTGAGTAGTTTAATTTCTAGGGTTTATGGGGATCTAATAAATAATATGAAGGGGTAAATTTATTGTTGTTGATTATCAATGCTAGATTAATTTCCTATTGATTGATTTAATGCTCTGTGACTGGATTAGGCCTATCTTTTATGCATGAGTTTGACAATATTGATTCAAGAATCGAGAGATGAGAATTAATGTTTAGGTCTAGTTTCAATAGGCAAGTTAATTTATAAATGGTTAAGTCAAGATTCGAGAGATGAGATTTAATACCGATAAATTAATTGTGTGATTGTAATAAGTAGCGAGAGCCCTTTACAATCTGGTTAATTGATGCATTGATGATTGACTATTATTGATTGTTGGTATTGCATGATGATTTCTTATTGGATTGTTTTAATGTTTTACAATTGCGGCTTGTAAAAGTATAGCAATATTAAATTGATGAATCGAGCAGATGTTAATTTGATATTAAAGGCTATTTTCGATAAGAACTTAGATCTAGTAAATTGTGAGAGCCTGTTAGATCTATGTTGATTAATAAATTGCGAGAGCCTGTTAATCATGTTATTTATGCCATGTCAATGATTAATTACCCTATTTTACCCCGGAATATTATTTATTGGTGAACCTATGCCCTAGATCCTTTTATATATTATTTTCTCCCTTTTCCTACTCTTTTTAGTTTAGTTTCATATTCAACTTTTAATATTGGTTACTTAAATAATTTAGATTATAATATTTAATTAGGAGTAAAAAGACTTGTTTCCCTGTGGAGATCGACCCTACTTCCCTATCTACTTTAGTTAGTGAATTAGGTAATTATTTTTGATTAGGGGATACGACTTTACCCTGTCAAAATTTGGCGCCGTTGCCGGGGAAACGGTTTTATTTTTATTTCTGATTATTTTTGTAGTCTAGATTATTTCCCTTTTTGTCTCAGAGAGCGTTAGTTCTCTGAGACAAATCTCATATTTGCTTCTAGTTTTTGTTTATGCCCAGGTGTTCCAGATCAGGTTACATCCCATTCGATCCTGAGATCGAACGTTCCTTCCATAGACAGAAAAACTTCTACAAGCAAATCCTGGCGGATTCTGGTGATAATAACAATAATCACCGAGATTCTCCAACTGGTTCTAGCAATTCAGAGGCATCATCAGACACAGAATCAGAGATGGCGGTTCCAAAGAAACTTAGTGATTATTCACAACCAAAGCTTACGGATTTCCCACATCTCGCTCCCACTCCGGCTCTTGATGGGGTTCAATTTGAAATTAAGCCTCAATTTATAACGATGATAGAGAGGAAGCAATTCAGTGGAGCCAAGGGTGAAGACCCGAATCTTCACATTGCCGACTATTGTCAATATTGCAACACCATAAGGCAAGCCGGGGTCACTCAAGACCAAATCAGGGAGATTCTCTTTCCCTTTTCTTTAATTGGAAAAGCTAAATTGTGGTTTAATGGTCTAAATAGAACTACGCTTGGTATAACTGACTGGGAAACTCTTGTTTTGAATTTTTATAACAAATATTATCCTGCAGAGAGAACAGCAGTACTACGGAGTGCGATTCAGAATTTCGCCCAAGAAGCCGATGAGTCTTTATATGAGGCTTGGGAGAGGTTCAAGGACTTACAAAGAGAATGCCCTCACCACAATTTAGCACAATGGCAGTTAATCCAAGCCTTTTATAACGGCATTGGAAATTCTTCTAGAATAATTTTAGACTCTGCAGCTAGTGGGAGATTTATGAATCTTAATGTTGATGACGCAGGTCAGGTTATTGAAGATATGGCGATACACAATTCCCAATATGGGAATCCAAGAGGATTTGCTAACAAGGGGAAACATAGCGTCGACTCTGTATCCTTTTTGCAAGCTCAACTGACCTCTATTTGTCAAAAATTAGATAATCTGAGCACTGCTAACGTAGCCAATGTTTCTGCGATTAATAATAATTCTAATGAGGCTTTCTGTGAAAATTGTGGTATTGTAGGTCATTGGGAGCAGGATTGCAGGAGTTCCGTGGAGCAAGTTAATGCCTTCCAAGCTTATAGGCAGAATAACCCATACTCCAACACTTACAATCCTGGGTATCAGAATCATCCATACCTTTCCTACCGGAGCACTAATGTTCAAAATCCCCCACCACAAGAACCACAGGTGCCACAGCAACAGCAGCAGAAATACTATCATCCCAATGCTGGCCAAAAGAATCAACCACAACAACCCCCCTCATCTTCAGACCCTTCTTTAGGGGAAATTAGAGCAATGTTGGTTAATATGCAAAAGCACATGGAGAGCAAAGATGCGACAATTGATCAAATTCTAGCGCATAACAAAATTGTAGATAATCAAATTGCGCAACTCTCCGCTACTCTACAAGCACGCCAACAAGGAGCCCTGCCGGCACAGCCGACTAGGCCTACGGATCAAGCATTTGCGATTACTCTAAGAAGTGGTTCAAACTATGAAGGGCCCTCTATGCCCAGAGTTGATGAACCTATTTTATTAAATAATGCTAATCTTGATTCCATTAAACCAAACAATGTAGTTGCTAGCCCTGCAGGGCTAGAAGATAATACTAACACATCTAATCCTACATTGCAGGGTAAAACTCCGGAGAAGGTGGCTACTCCAGACAAAGAGAAAAATGCTCAAAAGCCAATTATCAAACTTCCTTTCCCCAATCGTCAATTGAAGACAAACTTGGATAAGCAGTTTGGTAAGTTCCTGGAGGTGGTTAAGGATTTGAAGGTAACAGTCCCCTTTACTGAATTGATCACACAAATCCCCTCATATGCAAAATTTATGAAAGAAATTTTGACGAGAAAAAGGTCTATTAGTGAGGTAGAGACAGTAGCCTTCACTGCAGAGTGTAGTGCCGTACTTCAAAATAAGTCTCCACCTAAATTGAAAGATCCGGGTAGTTTTTCTATCCCTTGTCATATCGGTAATCTTCTGATCGATAATGCATTATGTGATTTGGGTGCTAGTGTTAGCGTTATGCCATTATCTGTGTGTTCTAAGTTAAATATGGGTAAATTAAAAGCTACCAATATAACTCTGCAAATGGCCGACCGTTCTTTCAAATACCCCCTAGGTGTTTTAGAGGACGTCCCCGTTAGAGTAGGTAAATTTTATATACCTGTAGACTTTGTTGTTCTTGATATGGCTGAGGATATGCAAACCCCAATTATTCTGGGTAGACCATTCCTTAACACTGCAGGAGCAGTCATAGATGTTAGAAGTGGTAAGCTAACACTATCTGTAGGGGATGATAAAGTGGTTTTTAATCTGAATAATACCCTCAAAAGCTCCATGACTGAGGAGAAATGTTTCAGTGTTAATGTGGTTGTAAATTATTCTAATAAGCCCCAAGCTCTTGAAAAAGATCCCTTGGAGGCGGTATCTTGTGTTGTATCCCTTTCAGATGAGATAGACAAATGGCAGAAGGAAGTCGATACAATAGAAAGAGCATTCTACAATGTTGGTCTTGGTTTCGAGGATGAACAAGTGGAACCGATAGAGCAAGTTGTGCAAATCGAGCCTACGGTAAGTGTTCCGCCAGATCGAGTTGCAAGTGTTGAACACAATGACAATTTGAAGCAACATTCGATCGAAGAAGGGTTTTTAGTGCGTAGCATTGAAGATCCCCCTGTCCAAGTCATGGAGGATCCACCAGATAAGGCGACTTGGCGTCCCACAGGACATGTCAGGAAGCCGCATCGCGGCCTAAACATCGCTAGACCGGGTGAGAAACCACCCGATCAAGCGTTAGGCCAAGGGTCTTAGGAATTGTACTTGGTAAGAAGGTCGTGCGGGACCTAGATAAACCAGCGCTTTGCGGGAGGCAACCCGTATTTTTAATGTTTTTTGGACCAGTTTTTCTTTTCGTTTTCTTAAGTGAGGAGAGATGAGGGAATTTAATGAGTTTTTTTTTTTGAGTATTTGTACAGGTTTGAAGGAAAATAGTTAGACAACTTTTTGAGAACAGAAGGAAATTAGCTATCACCGAATTAGTCTCGGGCCCGACCGGGCGAAGCTCGCCCGATCGGGCGCGAGAGCAATATTTCAAAATAGGAAATTTCGCCCGACCGGGCGAGAGGCGCCCGATCGGGCGCAAATTTTGACGTATACGGACTAATTTGTCCGCCCGATCGGGCAAGCCTCGCCCGACCGGGCGCGAGAAGTGAAGAATTTCTGGGCAAAATTTCGCCCGATCGGGCGAATGGCGCCCGATCGGGCGCGAGAACAAGATGGAAAATTTTGGCCAGATCGCCCGACCGGGCGAGAAGCGCCCGATCGGGCGCGAACACGTGACAAATTTTATCGCCCGACCGGGCGACGTCCGCTCGACCGGGCGCGAGAAAAAGCCCAACATTCTCCAGATCGCCCGATCGGGCGAACCACCGCCCGACCGGGCGCGAGTCCACTTACGCGTCCCTTCTTCTTTCTTTCTTCTTTCTTTCTTCATTTCTTCTTTCCTCCATTACTTTCTCTCTCTAAAACTCAAATTTTCTCTGACTTCTCTCTAAGATTTCTCCTCCATTACCAATCCAAATTCAAAACTTTTTATATATTTGTAATCCTCTCTTCATCCTCTTCACTCTCATACAAAAATTTTTCAGTTTTAATTCCAAAAAATTTTCGACCCATTTCTCTACATGGCTTCAAAGAGAGCAAGATCAATTTTTGGTAGGAGCTCCAGCTCGAGGGAGGAGTACGACCCAGACTTACAGCTCCCGTATTGGCCGATGATCCGGATCGTGAGCCGGGAACAGAAAGAACGTTTGGAGCATTTGGTCGGTCGTGAGGTAATCCCTTCTCGGTGGTTACACCGCCCTACCTTAGAATCATATGGTTTGTTTGATTATGTTAAACGATTTTTGAATGATATTGGCATGAGAAAATTCGTTGACATGCATTATCCTACATACCGAGAACTTACATGTGAATTTTTGTCCACTTTTCATGTTGTTAGTAGTAGAAATGGACCTAATTTATTTTTCAGGTTAAATAATAGAAATATTAGTTTAACTTTTGTTGAATTTTGTAAAATTTTTGAATTAAATTCTGAATTATCTCACCAGTGGCATGAAGATTATAAAATGGGTGATTTATATTTTGCTTTGACTGGTTTACCTGCCCCCGACCCCCAACATGCTAGTACCAAACCCATTCACCACCCTGTCCCGAAAATCTGGCAAAGGTTTGCGGGATTGTGTTTCTTGGGTAGGGCCGAGCCTCATAACGCTCAAACCAACGAACTAGCTATAATAGGACATTATGTATACGGGTTCGGGAAATTGAACATAGGCAGGTTCATAGTTCATCACCTGAGTCGGCATGCCACAACCAGCACCACTTCCAAGTCCCCTATCCGTTTAGGTGGCCTTATCACTCGAATAGCGGTGAAAAAGGCCGGTTTTGTAGTAGACGGACCCCACCAGCTGACTAACTGTGGACCTGACACCTACATGACTGCTAGGTATTTTGAAGATGTGGGGTGGGTTAGGCCGGATAGCGAGCAGACACCCTTTTGGTGTATTAGGACTGGGAATGAGCAACCCTTGCCTATTTTTCCCCTTCCCAGTCCAGACTTGACCGCCTTTCCCCCAGGGCAACTTTCCTATACCTATGATGCTTTAGTTGCCAACGCTAGGGGACAGGCACCACCACCACCAGTTCCACCACCTCAGCCCCAGCCCGAGGTGGCTTTCTCTCCACCTCGTATGTCTCATTCCGTCCCTCATGTTGACTCTGACCCAGTTTGGGACTTTCAGAGTATAGGTCAGGCCCTAGGACGTATTGAGCATGCACAGACTGACCTTAGGAGGATGGTGGGCTCTATTGACCACAGGTTAGGGTACCTAGAGAGGAACCAGGGTAGAGCCCTCTACCCTATGTACGATGATTATGCTCGTCGGGGCAACATTCTCGACGACGCTATCCACCCTGACTGGTTTCAGCCTCCACCCCAGGGATACGGTAGGGATCCCACTGCCCGTGGTATTTACTCTAACTATTCTTCCTTTTTCGGGTACGGGCAGGACATTCCTTTCGGGGGACCGGCGGGGGGGAGTTTTCACGCTGACTATTTTGGTGGTAGCTCTTCTGGTGCAGGTGGTGCAGGTGGCAGTGGAGGTGCGGGCTTCGGCTCGATGGACGAGGATGATGAGGACTAGCTATGCTGGGCTAGTTTCCGAGCCAATGAGGACATTGTCTGATTCTGGCTTGGGGGAGATTTTGGTTTGGTATTTTTCTTTTTCTCTTTTCTTTTATTTTTGGTGTGTTTTCTTAGGTTAGATTTTTCGCTTTCTAGGTTAGCTTTATTGCTTTCTTTATATATAAAAATGCAAAAAAAAATTGAAAAATTAAAAAATACAAAAATACGTTCCAATGAATTATAAATTATGCTTCCCTGTGCCCCTTACTTGAGAAAAATTGTTTTGATTCCTGGTATTTGATGATAAGCATTATGGATTAGTTGATCATGATTTGATGTTTGAGTGCCTTGAAACCTTAACATGCGTCAATTTTGTCCAACTACTTGTGAATATAGTGCTTGACTAGTTGATTTGGTTAGGAAATGTGTGATAGTTCCATTTTTCCTGGTATGTCAATGAATTTGAGTATTGGTTTGCTACTATTAGTAATATTTATATGATTCATTATTATGCACATTGAGGAGGACGAAGGCATTTGTTCTTTTAGGTAGCCTCCAGATGATTGTAGATACATTTGTTCCCTTCTTGCTACCCATGTTGTTGCCTTGACTTTTTGTTGTTTATTAGCCATATTACAAGCCTATTTTGCCCCATTGGTTACTAGTCCCAAGCTTGGCTTGGGGGAGCTATTAGTGAGTGAGGTGAGGGAGTTGTAGTGTGCTTACTATTTGCACAAATTTGGGTGGGATTTGAGAAGTTGTTTTGTTGTTATTCATGTTTATTTTTGATGAGTTTCAGAGTTATATTTTCTTGAAAAAATAAAGCATGATGTTATGAAAAACTAGAAGTTCAAAGAAATAAAAAATGTGAAAAATAAGTGAACTTCAAAAGAAAAAAAAGAAAAAAAAATGTTCAAATGTTCTAGTTGGAGGTTTGTAAAGAATAATTCTGAGCCTCAATGAAAAAAATTCAAGTTTGGAAAATAAAGTTTGTTTATTCACTCTATTGCTCCATTATTATATCTTATGAGTGAAATTGTAAGAGTTGGGATTATTTATTATGATTGGAGTATATTTGGTTGATGTTAGAGTTGGTTATGTAGGAGATGTTGATCATTATTTATTTTGATCATGGGCTTTATTAGGATTTGCTCCCTTAAGCATAGCTTCTCTCTCACTTATTCCCAAATTTATCCTACCCTTTACCCTAGCCTTACATTACAAGCTTAAAAGACCTTCCGACTTTGTGCATAGAACTGTATGAATGTGAAAGTGTTGCTTATCAATGCAAGTTATGATTTGGCATATTTCGAGTCGACTAGTAGGATTGAGCGTTCATTGTTTTTATACACACGAGAGTGTGAGTTGGGAGGGCATTGTTCACATTAAAGGGGTGGTTGGAGAACGATCGAGTACATCTTTTACTCGCCACATAAATGAGAGTCGAGTGTGTGAGCACTAGTCTTGAATTCTGTATGCTCTTGTGGTTTGCTCTGTTTGACAATTGTTAGGGAAGAAAGGTAATTGGATGGATTTGATTGGTTGACTCTGAAGCGTGTTTATTTGATTTACCCTGGATCGCTTGTGCTTGATTTTTACTTATTGGGGTGAAGCATATTTATTGATTCATTGATGAGATCTTTGCTTAGGGACAAGCAAAGGTTTGGCTTGGGGGAGTTTGATGTATTCATTTTATATAGTATTTTACCCCCGTCCCTTGGTCATAATTAGTAGTGTTTTTGGCTCTTTAGAGCCACTTTTATTACTAATTGGTGTTTTCTAGTGTTTTCGTAGATTTGGTTGACTTTTGCAGGGATTTATGCTTTTGGAGTATTTTCCCGAGATATTTTGGAGCAATCACGAGCACTGGAGAAGCACGACCAGATTTTATAGCCCAGGGCCGGTTGGAGCCATCGAACCGGTGATTAAGGGCTCGGTAGAGGTGATACCGGGGCGTTTGGACCGAGTATTCAAGACCTAAAGAGGAAACCCAGATTGGCTCGAAGAATTGGAGCCCAATCGAAGTCCAAATATTGGCCCAAATGATCCGCCCGGCCAAAAAGGCTGGCGCCCGGAGGCGCGCCCGGCCGGGTGGGAGGAGCGCCCGGTGACGCGCCCGGTCGGGCGCGAGATTGTTGTTAGAGGTGAAAAAAAGGCGCGCCCGATCGGGCGGTGCCTCGCCCGATCGGGCGCGTGTTTATTTAGGAGACAATTAGAGTCGTATTAATTTGTGTTAGTTTAGGATTTTTGTACGGAGTATAAATACTCCTCCGTAATACGTTTTTAGATCGTCTCTTCTTTTGGGGAGGAGATCTTCTTCTCTCTTCTTCTTCTCTTAAACTTCTTTCTCTTAGACTTTCTCTCTCTACTTAGTATTTTTCTCTCTCTTAAAATTCTCTCTAAACCTTTGTTCTTATTTCTTTGATTAATTCCAGATTTACTTTGGTGACGATTTCTCTTCCCTTAATCTTAGTTATTTATTTTATTCCTTTGATCATGATTTATTTTATTGCTTTGCTTAGTTTATATTTAATTATGTGTGAGTAGTTTAATTTCTAGGGTTTATGGGGATCTAATAAATAATATGAAGGGGTAAATTTATTGTTGTTGATTATCAATGCTAGATTAATTTCCTATTGATTGATTTAATGCTCTGTGACTGGATTAGGCCTATCTTTTATGCATGAGTTTGACAATATTGATTCAAGAATCGAGAGATGAGAATTAATGTTTAGGTCTAGTTTCAATAGGCAAGTTAATTTATAAATGGTTAAGTCAAGATTCGAGAGATGAGATTTAATACCGATAAATTAATTGTGTGATTGTAATAAGTAGCGAGAGCCCTTTACAATCTGGTTAATTGATGCATTGATGATTGACTATTATTGATTGTTGGTATTGCATGATGATTTCTTATTGGATTGTTTTAATGTTTTACAATTGCGGCTTGTAAAAGTATAGCAATATTAAATTGATGAATCGAGCAGATGTTAATTTGATATTAAAGGCTATTTTCGATAAGAACTTAGATCTAGTAAATTGCGAGAGCCTGTTAGATCTATGTTGATTAATAAATTGCGAGAGCCTGTTAATCATGTTATTTATGCCATGTCAATGATTGATTACCCTATTTTACCCCGGAATATTATTTATTGGTGAACCCATGCCCTAGATCCTTTTATATATTATTTTCTCCCTTTTCCTACTCTTTTTAGTTTAGTTTCATATTCAACTTTTAATATTGGTTACTTAAATAATTTAGATTATAATATTTAATTAGGAGTAAAAAGACTTACTTCCCTGTGGAGATCGACCCTACTTCCCTATCTACTTTAGTTAGTGAATTAGGTAATTATTTTTGATTAGGGGATACGACTTTACCCTGTCAATATGTAATTGTCAAACTTTAGGATTTAGTTGTGGTCAGTAGTATTAGAACTTAAATAATTTTGATTGGCTTATTCTGCCTTTCATTTAGACAATGAACGAGCTTACTTATTACACAATTCAGTGTATATGTGAAGTTGAATTCATGCTTTTGAACATCAATGAGGCTTAAATTTTGCATGAAATTAGTTAATAAGACTAGTATTATATAACTGAATTATTGCATTTTTTTATATGGATGATGCTTCATTGGGAAAATTTGATGGGAAAATTTCAATGAGGACTGGTTATGTGGCTCAAAAGTTCTCAATATGCAACATTCACTCACCTTGTGACGATGGCGAAGAAGTAACCAATGCTGTTAGTAATGATGCTGGCTATTAAATAAATAGGAAAAGGCAGAGTTCCTATAGAGATGATGAATAGATGGAAGATGAACCAATGGTGGTAAGAAAGTGTTCAAACCATGTCATATAACATTTATAAATCCAGTGGAGCAATTGGTTATTGATGGTTGTGGTTTTACCAGAAAAAGCTTATAGCTAGGCCTGAGTTCGATGACATGGTATGCAAAATAGTTTACATGATTTATACCTGTAATTAACATTGCTTCAAAGTCACTAAGAAAGTATAGTTTTGTGATTGCAGATTTGCAAGATAGTAACTTACAAAAGGAGTGCAAATGAAGAAGGTAGAAAAATTTCTTTAGATGCGGAATACTTATACACAATGGTAAGGTTGCTTCATTTGACTGGTTCACTGTCACTGTCCACAGTTTTCAACTGTCTTGAGAATTAAATTTTGCTAGTCAATTCCTCGGTGGACATAATGTATTGTAGTTGGTTGGCTCTCTTCCATTGCCATTGCAGGATCAGTACTGTTAAGCCATTTAGTTTAATAGTTGTCATTCGCCAAGCTATAAATTATAAAGAATCAATCGATTGCACATTGGGAATGGTTTCATAGGCAGCAGTGGCATGTCTTAAATGGTTTTGTATCAGTGTAACTATGCTCTTTTGAGCACTAGGAAAATGGACATGGTGATAGTCTGGGGTATTTGATCATTTTTTATGGTTTAAGAATGCTTATAAGGGATGTCTAGTCTTTGTTTTGTTCTGGAACTAACTTAAGTGGTTGTCAGTTTTGGACTTGATGTGGAGTGTTTTTTTTTGGGTATGCAAGTCCACTTATGTGTCGCAACCCTTTTGATGGTGTCTGTAGACATGTAACTTTAGTTTCCAATTGACATATCTAACCATGCGTCCATGCTCCTATCCTGCCGAAGTGTTGCTCCTTATGTTTGCTATTAACTTTTTACATTTGAGGAAGGCAGGAGATTGCGATTGTAAAAACTGCTTACCAAAAAAAAAAAAAAAAAAAAAAAAAAAAAAAAAAAAAAAACCCATTGGTCTTGGATCCTGAGAGGTCTAAACTATAGGTTGGGTCTAGTAAGAGACTGAGGTTTATTAGAGTTCTGGACTCAGCCAAATAGTATTGTAGGGAGATCAACATGTGCCCTCTGTGTGCAACTAACTGACTATTAGATTAGTATGCTTCATGAGGATACATTGAATTAATAGATTCTGCATTTATTACAGTTTAGATGATAAGAGAAAAGCAATAGGTGCACTGAAGATCAATGTGTGCCACAAGATGATTTTGAAATTCTATTCTTAAACTGAAATTTGAATTCTTGGACATTGCTTATGGGCAGGGTGACCTTCATGAGGATTTCATCATGTGTTGTACAGTTTATGAAGAGATGACTAGTATGGCTTTTCAACAAACTGTCAGTAGTTGAGATGTGTTGAGGATAGCATGGTGGAAAGGGAATTAATGAAACCATTCTTTGGCAGGAGGTGATTTCATTTTATTTGTCTTTTATATCTGCTACAGATAGACATAGCATAGAACATAAGCATGTAAGGTACAATTTCATGGCTTTGGTAATTGTAACTTATCATCCCCTTGAAGAGACCTAGTTCATGCAGGCGATATATGTAAGGTATTGCTACACCTATCTTTACTCTTGGCCTTTGAAACATTTGTGGTGAAATGCAGGCTATTAAACTTGTGCGGAAATATGTCCCTAAAAACTTGATTTTTCATTATTAATTTTGTGCAGAAATATGCTCATTACATGACCCCATTTGCAAACTATTAACTCCACAGTTTTGGCAGCATTAAGACTTTCATTGCATCTACTATGGAAAGCCCACACTATTAGGTAATAAATTTGTAGATTATATTTATTATTTGTTCGGGGTTTGGACTAACTAACCAAGTATTTACCTATGATGTAGGAAAACAAAGGTGTTGTTTGCTTGGGAGTCGAAGTTAATTCCATGGGAAATTAGGCTTCCTGGGAATTGTGGAAGTGAAGTGTTGCTTGGTTGGTTGGTTGTAGGTGTAGGAAATTTGATTTTCTGAGAATTGAGGAAGAAGGCATGCCTTTCTTTTACTGGAAATATAATGATGAGGAAGAAGAATATCTATTCAGAATTAATAAAGTTGGAAAACATACAGGATAATGCTAGATAGGTGCTGGTTGTTTGTGTTTCTTTTTTTAAATCATGCTAATTTTTTGAATTACCTTACATTTTTGTTGCTTAGATCAGCCTAAAGTTTACCTTATATTACAACTGTGATTGGATGTCTCTGATCTTATTAAACCTGTTTTTCATATTAATTTGTTTGATCTTTTCATTTTTTAATGCTTTTGTTTCTCAATTGATGGAGTATTGATATGTTTTAATCTATTTTGCAGTATCTATTTTTACGATTTCTTTATTTTATCAGGCTGCTTTTGTGTTTGATCAGGTTGATTTGGTGCTCTGCTTCCAAGTCCAATGGTTCGATGCGATATGCTGAGATGATGCTTGACCAGTTGAGTTTGCTGGCAGCAAGATCACCATGACATTGACATATGAACTTCTGAGTATCTTGACAACTTTTTTCAGACGTGACATTATGCTCCTCAATGATTGGATTAACTGAATCTTGGTGGAACAGGAATTGGAAGGCATATTAATATGTGAAATGTTCGTCTCCAAAAACTCAATGATTGGATGTTTTTTTATTCCGTGACAAAATTGTGTTGGTTAAACCTTAAATTTATGAATAATTAATGTTGATAATATGCATAAAGAGGTAATTTAGTGAATTGGTATGTCGTCAATTATATAGTAATGACACTAAAACCATTATCTAGGGTTATCTTCAGTTTTTATTTCTCTTACATAGTTACATGTACCGAAATTAATTGTTTTTTCTATCTCTCCTACGCCCAAGAACCAAACTAGTTTTGAGTGGCCTCCCAAGACCCCACTGCTATAAATCTTCAATAACAAGATAATTCAGGTCTCCTTAGATTAGACAAGTGCAATGTGTTTAGACAACTGACAAAGATGCAAGCATAGGGCTCTTCGGCTCGTAGTTTTCAACTTATATCTGAATATAATCATATCTGCTGTATGAAGTGGGCTAACTGAATTCTTTATCATTCATTCTTGTGTCTTATTAGTGTAGAAAATTTTCAAACGATCAAATTTGATCATCCTTTGTTGTCTTTGTAAATTTCTATCTGTGCAGAATAAAAGTCAGTTTGATTTTCTTCCAACTGTACCAAATTTTGTTCAGCTTTAATGATCGAATTAGAGACGCAATGCTTGGTGGTGGGCCTTTTGGTCCCCCGCTTCAGCAAGGTTATGTAACTGGTTTATTTTTACAAGTAACTTTCATCTTTGTGGCTGAAAAGATTTGACTTTCTGAGGTTTTTTTATTGTCATCTTTTAAATTACAATTAAATGATCAAAGCAGCAAGCATTTTTGAATCTTTAACTTATCCAAGTACTTACCTTCAATAAAAATTGTATTGATTTTTATCGTTTAAAATACAATTGTCTTGCAGAATTTCTATCGAAGTACTTACCTTGCTAGGCTAGTGCCATTTGGTACGGAACAAGTATGGGAAAATCATTGTCCCATTAATGTTTCTTCGTATGTTCTCATGGACAAATTGTCCATTGATTAATAATATGCACTAGCCCGGTTTGTCTAAAAAAAAAAAAGGTACTTACCTTCAATAAAAAATTCTTCTTTATGTGCAGCCTAATAGCTAATGCAGATCATATATGCTTGCTGTGGCAAAAGATCACATCCAGGTGCTATAATCGGTGCCTTTTTACCTTTGGCATATATGATAGGAAAGATATTGAGTGCTATATTTATGTTTTAAATGGTTTATCTGCACAAAACTAGTATGTACTTCATTCTATTTCAATGTGGAGTTTGAATCAAAGATCTTGACAGGTTAATAATTTTCTAGTTAAGTAACATGACTCGGAAACTTGGAATATTTTGCTTTTCCTTAAGTACTTCTGATAAAATATTCTTTTCAACTATTCATCTATGTAATCAGAAGAATTCACTCACAGTGTCAGCTACCTATTTATTTCATGTTTTACAATACCATATCCTATGTATACAGTGTACTCAATACTTTTTTTGTTAATTAGTCTTGTTTGCATTATGGAGAAAAAGACTGATAGGTTGAGATTACAGATACCCTCTGTGTTCATAGACTGATAGGTTGAGATTACAGAATACAGATACCCTCCTGTCTTGCATAGGGTTATTATGCAACTAGAGGAACTTCATTTTTTAAGTACTTAAGTTGTCTCCTAATATCTCTTTTTTATTCAAGCAATTACACTATCGCTTAAATTTGTTTACTAGTGCTTAATTGTGTCAACACTGAAACTGTAAATTACTTTGCAAAATTCCAAAATGTTAAAATTGACAAGCGGGAGTATTGTACCCATACTATTAGTGTTCTTCTTTGGGACTTTGTATTGTTCTTCACTTTTATGTAGCTGTCTCTTGAAGTTTCTCCCTTTCTCGAAATCATGTTTGCAGTATTATTCCTGCGTGCTTAAAATACTTTTGGGCCTCTTAGCCAGCGATGCTGAGTAACAATCAACAGAAGTCTTTGCTGTATATGTATTATTGCAGTGTTATACTTCAAGTCTTTGCTGTTTTTCTTTTTCTTTGGTGTAATTTAGGTAGGGCTGGCTGCAAACTTGAGAGACTTTATCCTGAAAAATTGTGATGGGAAACAGGTACATGCTTTGCTAATCAAGTTCTGTTATAAAAATCTATTAGTTGGTAGCCATGCATATTTTCTGAATCCAATTTACCTCCACTAAAAGACACTCAAAGTTGGGCTTCACGATTTCCGTATCTCTCCTCTTTGCTATTATTTTAGCCATTAAAAATATTATTCTTAATTATTTTGAATGTAAAAATTTAACTACTTTTTTTATGATTTGACAAGGATCTATATTGTGGATCATGCCTAGTACTGAAATTTGCATACCTAGGTTACTTTGAATAGGATTGATATTAAAATGCCTTGTGACCTTGAGTACAATATTGCTGCTAGATGGTATGTGATCTTAGGCTAGCGCAGATGCACAATTAAATTCATAAGCAGCATAGTTCAGTTCCACTTTTGCTTATAAGATTTTCCCTATATGTATATTCCCAAATAGCACGACGTCTCATCTATTTCCCTAGAATGTTGAAGGTTGATAATGGCAGCTCAGGGGTAAATAAAATAGATCAGGAGGCAAAGAAGCTAACCTGTTGGTTTGGAAATGAAGGTGTTGTTTAGTTCATCAATATTTCTTATGAAAAATTTCCTGAACAGGTTAAATTTCTTGAGATTAGATCAGTAAAGTTAATTGTGCTTAATTAGCCGCACACAGAATGCACCTAATAAACTCCTTCATTGGTTTAATATGTGGAAGAAACTTTAGTTTGCAGACTCTAGGCTAAAGTTTGTTGTGAGAATGAAGATAATATAGAGAGGAGGAGAGACAAGTGATGAAGAGAGAGAGAGAGAGACATGATATGCAAAAAAGGAAAGATTGCACACATAAAAATACAAAGTAAATGATTTCTAGCCCTTAACTCCTTAAGCTCCAGGATTATACCATTCTCTCTAAAAGCTGACTAAAACTTCACAATATAGTAACTAATTTGTTTTCTCATCAAGATAGTCCTTATACCCCTTAGGCTTGTGTATTACAGACTAGCTGCAGAGTACATTTTACTCATGATAGCATGCTGCAATGTTAACACTGATTCCTAGACTCTTTTATTCAGTTTTGAATGCATATGATTGTTTTTGTGTCTCAGGATCGAGTGCGCTTCCATATTAATGTAGTTATGAGCATTGAAGATGGTCGTAGGGGTGCCCCTGGATTGCACAAATAGATCCTAAAGTAATTTTGTCAACTGCTTGCACTTCTCTTTATCTGAAGTCTATTTGTGTATTGTGGTTCCAAATTCATATCCCTACTTTGAATGAATATTGTAGGTTCCAATTTATAGATGTGATGATCAATGTTTACCTTTACAAAACGAAATTTGTTAAACCTTATCTGCGAGCTAAATCCCTACAGCTCCATCCTGTACAGGTAACAGATACTGCCTCTTTTTCTCATTTTCTAATTAGTAATTCAAACTGACCTGCACATAAATTAATGGAATGTAACTTCGCAATCCTGATAGCTTAATTATTGTCACCTCTGATATTTGATTTTCTCAATCAATCCTTGTAAGCGTGTATATAAACCTTTGGCAAGAAGTCAAGAATGCTCACTTGTATTGACTAACAATAATTACATCTACAATGATCCTTCTACTCCCATTCTTAATCTAAAGTATTGTTGTGCTCTTTGCAGTCAATGTCAACTGATACAATTGTCAACAACGAACCTTCTAATGGGTCCTTTACCATACCCCCTAAGACAACTGTTGTTTTCGTTGAACACCGTCATAGTTGAAGTCCAACTGTGAGGTTCATGGCTAAAATGTAACAGTACACTCAATGTGAACTGGAATCTCACTCTAATTTCACTAAGAACAAGTGAATTCAATGAAGAAACTCCATTGATGAGCTGAGAAGAATACAAGGATTTACAGAGAGAATGCTGAGGAAGAAGGAAGGGGTTTTTATTTCACAAAATGATTGAACGAGTTTATTACAATGATTACATGTATTTATACCCTGTAAAAGACAGAAATATCTAAAAATATCTCTAACAACCTGCCACACTAAGTACATGTTATAACTAACTTTGCTGACTCAGCAAAGCTTACAACTAACTAAAAATGTATAATCGTTGTAAATAATATGAAACAAATGTACTCCCTCCGTGTTTTTAATAAGTGTTACAATTTGACCATATAAATTCTCAAATGAACCTGGTTCACACTAATTTATTGTGGACCACTAACATTAGAGACTATATGATTGTTTTTTTTTTTTAATAAAAAAAAAGGTCACTATATTAAAATAAAAGTTATTATGTTGAAATAAAAGTTAGCGTGACATTATAAATTTATAAGAGGTGAATTTTTTTAATGAAATTTTTAATATAATGGTCAATATGAATAATAAAGATCACTATGTTAAAATTAGTTCACTATTCAACATAATGTTGTACTTTCAGTTCATAATAACATTAAAAGTCACACAAGTTTTTAAAAAGGTTACTATGTTTTGTATGTTAAAAATAAGGTTACTGTAATAAAAAAGTTTAATACTACGTATTCCCCATATATATATTAGCGTTAATTA
The DNA here is from genome assembly GCF_948465745.1 of Chenopodium album. NCBI lineage: Eukaryota > Viridiplantae > Streptophyta > Magnoliopsida > Caryophyllales > Amaranthaceae > Chenopodium > Chenopodium album. Next base: position 82,466,603 of record NC_137834.1, read on the forward strand.
GCCTTTATTTTTTGTTTACAGGAATTAGCGTTTTAACTTTTAACATTTTTTTTGTTTGATAAATTTTCATTTTACAAATATGGATAAATTATATTCTTGTTATCAATATATATACAATGATTAATTTTAAAAAAAAAAGTATTGTATATGCTCGATAGATTATCTTTCTATGTTTTCTGTTGTTGAATTTCAAGTTTATCCCGGGTTAATTTCGTAATTTTACCAACTTAAATTAGAGGGTATAATTGTATTTTTTTAATTAACTATTACTTGACGTCAATAATGGTTGGTAACCATGGGTTGGTTAACCTTAGGTTGATTTGTGAGTTCACACCTTCACAATGGAGAATTATGTTCGTGAGTTAACTATTGTAACTGACCAGTGACCACCACCACATCATTTTTCCTGTTTTCTGCAAAACTAAGCTGCCACAAGCTTCAATGGTGGAAAATGGAAATCTCATAGCTTCAATGGCAAAGGGAAATCAAAGCTCAATTTTAAGATTTCAATGGACAAGATAATGGAAGAGGGGAAGCAAACTTAGTCTTTGGGGTTCACCGTGCCATGTATTACTCAATTTCTGTTAAATTCTCAAGGTTGTCGTTTAATTTGGATGTCGGTGTTGGTGAAATTGTCGGTGTTGGTACGGTGGTTGTATAGTTCTTTGAAGAAGAAGATGAAGATGATGATTGAATTTCGGTTGTTAATTAAAGGAGTAGGGAGATGAAAGAGGAAGTTGGTAATAGTAAACGGCGTTATCTAACAGCACAAGGCCCACCATTAGCTTACTTTTTTAAGCTTACTAGATTTTTTTTATTAATATTTCACTCGAGATACTCAAATTTTGTTTAGGGGCTGCCCAGTTAATCTTCATGATTAACAAACCTTGTCAATATTTGTGGCCACGTCAGAATTTGAAGGAAGCACATGTTGATTCAGCAGCCGAGTCAGAAAAACAGTGATACACGTTGGCATATTTGTTATAAACGGCGATTAACTATGGAAAATGTAAGTTATGATCGCATTAAATGCTGATAGTTGGTGGTTAATATACCAGTCAAAGATAGTAGGTTGACTCATGCATATATCTTCCCTAACAATTCTCATACTTCATCATCTGCAATCAAAATTTTTTTCTTGGAATGCATCCAGTTCATAAATATCAAAGCACCAAAATTTCAAATTAATTGATATTCCACGAGAAGTAATTTTATTATTTTTCATATCCAACTTTATCAAATAGATGGTATAATTAGATCGTACAAGTGTAGTGGAAATTGATGTGAATGAATCTCGTGGCTCCATTGAATGTTGAGATCATTGCTTATAACAGAGCAACCATTAGAGATTTTTAGGTAGATAGATTTTGTTAAATTTGTAAAATAAATTTTTTTTAAAAAAATAAGAGTTGTATTTAAATTAATTGTATACAAGAAAAAAAAATCTAATCGAGTGTTTTAATTATGTAAATTCTATTTACTGTTATTTTCCATTAATATAATTAACATAAAATTGAATCAATAAAAAATAGTTAAAATAATATGGACCAATCTAGAGTGGTACATGGAATGGGACACAAAAGCGGAATAGAAGATTCAGATCCTTTATAAGTTTGGGCAGAGTTTTAGGAAATACTCAAAATATTAAAATGAAATGTTAGTAAAGGTAGAAAAGTTTAATATTTTATAGAGAATTTAAGAGACAATCCAATAATGCGTGTACCATTGGAAGAGTAACAAATGGTTAATTATGAATGAGTAGGGATCATGATTGGGTACAATATATTAATAAATTATAATACATTTTCAAAAATCGTAGTTTACCTATTTCTAATATATTTAGAGATGTCAATTTGGGTATTCAAGTCGGGTTTGGGTCGGGTCAAATCAGGTCTTGGGTCAAATCAGGATCAGGTTATGTCGGGTCAATCTAGCCTCAAATCAGGTTTAGGTTCATGTCGGGTCAATTTCACTTTAGATTATTTCAGGTCGTTCACCCTTTCGGGTGTAGGTCGAGTTAGATTCAAGTCAAATTCAGATTTGGTTAAATTTCAGGTTCAGGTTTGTTGAGTCGGGATTGGACGGGTTAATAGATAGTATATTCGGGTTTGGGTTAGATCAGATAATTTTTTGGTCGAATAATCTTAAAGTTGGATCATTCTTGGTTTTGGTTCAAGTTCAATTCCATTAAATATCGATGTGGTCAGGTTCTCGAGTCGAGTCCGAATAAGCCTTTAGTAGTTTTGTTTGTCAACCGTAATATCAAATATTCTTAATTGTAAAAAAGAACCCCTTATTTCTAATAATTTTACAATTAACAAAATTTTACCTACATCAACCAGGGTTATAACACAACAATTATGTGTTAAATAGGGTATGTGATGAACTAATTGATTCAATATTGTTTCCACCAAACACAAAAAATATTGTGCACTTGTTGGATAATTATATTTATGATAACTTGAAAAAGCAACTAGCTTTGTACTAAACATACTTATTTTATTAAAGAAGGTATTATGTCAGTCTGGACTTTCGTCGGTCCGAACTGACAGAATGCGGATCTTTAATATCCTCAATTGGCGGGATGATATCCTCTATTGGCTAGATGATATCATCTACTAAATGGATGGTATCATTTATTAGTTATATGATATCCTTTATTGGCTGAATCATATTTTTCTACCTACAAAATATCTTCTATTAGCTGGATGATATCGTCTATTGACTGGATGGTATTTCTACTACTTGGATGATATCCTCTGTTTGTTGGATGATATCCTCTACTAACAGGATGATATCCTTTATTAGTTATGTGATATCCTTTATTGGCTAGATGATATTTATACTACCTGGATGATATCCTCTATTGGTTGGATGATGTCCTCAATTTGCTGGATGATATGCTCAGAATTCAACATAAAATCATATGGGGCAATCAATTTCAACAATTATACATCACATAAAAAAGCCCCAATTTGATTTATGAGTATTTTTTTTAAAAAAAAATCGAGAATTAAACTCTCTATCTCTCTCTTTCGCCATGAATGACCTTGCTTCTCTCCTTTGCCATTGATGTCGTCATTGTCATCGTCACCTACAGGGGGAGAAGGAGATCCACCATTGTTGTCATTGTCTTTTAATTTTTTTTTTTTAACTCTTAAATTAGAAGAAAAAAAAATATTAAATAAGCAAAAAAAAAAAAAAAAAACTACCTTGGGTACACCCGTACACCTACCTCTATGTGAACCTGGGTATATATAAAAAGATGATCGATGATTGGGGCATTTGAAACTACACATTTGTTAATCTGCATTTTTTTATATACTCGATTTTTCTAACAAATTGTATTGGTATCATTTTCTTAAAAAATGTTGGACATTGCATCATGTATGTCTGAAATTATGGGAAGAATGTGACTTGTTTTTTTTGTTGCTTAAATTTATAGTAGTTATATTTTTAATTTTTTTTACTGAGCTTCTAATATGTAATTAAATAAAATTAATAATAAAAAAAAAAGAATTCTTGTAATATATGACACAAATTATACACACACACACACACACATATATATATATATATATATATATATATTTATATATATATATATATATATATATATATATATATATATCTACTTATGTTTATATAGTTGACAATAGATTATAGAAATATACATCAAATATTTTATAATCTTTTATATATGTATAAATTTTCAAGAAAGACTTGCGTGGACCTGGTCCACAATAATATTATTGTGGACCCGAGGTCTATACACACGCAACTAACATTATATTGAACATAGTGACCTTTATTTTTAACATAGTAACCTTATTTTTAACATAGTAACCTTTATTAAAACTACTACAACGTTTAATAATATTGTGAATTTGAAATACGACGCTATAACATAGTGATCTTTATTATTCATATTGATCAGTATATAAAATATTTCATTAAAAAAATAACCACTTAGGCCTATATATTACCAAAATGACTTTTATTTTAACATAGTGACCTTTTTTTAAAATTATAGTGACCCCTTTTTTTTATTAATAAAACAACCATACTTTCTCTAATGTTAGTGGTCCAGTGTGAACCAGGTCCATTTAAGAATTTGTATAAATTTTCTACTCCTATTTTTTTTTTATGTAATGTATAAGATTATTTTCCATAATAAATTTTCTTTAAAAAAAATAAAATAAAATAATGACACACCAGAACATGACATGTGTCATTGCTGGTGTGTCTTTTAGTACAACCTCCGTTAATTATTATGTGCAACAAAGGAATATTTTATGTCTCACAAATAATACCCATGTGTTGCACATAATAATTAACGGAGGTTGTATATATATATATATTTTTTTTTGTTTTTTTTTTTTTTTTTTTTGAGGAAAACGGCTGGTGCCTTATATTATTAATTTATCCATAAGGGTGTATGGAGCAACCTCACAAGGACTATGGTTCTCCCAAACCTGTTCAACACCAAAAGGTACAATGCGGGCTACATTATGAGCTACAGTATTACCCTCCCGCTTTATTACATGACACCAAGAGATAGAATAGAAATAAGAACGGAGATAGTATATAGTTATTGATGATTCATTTTTCTTTGACTTAATAATTTTCACATTGCCTAGATCGTGTCTAGGCTACCGACCTACGTTTTTATAATAAGTAGAATTTACAACACTATTGTCTCTATGGGCCTCTCACTCCAAGCCCAATACTTATTCTATGTCGGAAGATAAAAATGTTTTAGACTTATTCATTTAGGGCCTATTTTGATTGATTGAAATTAGAAATGAGCTGAACAAAACTGAACTGAATTTATTGGAGCTGAACTGAACTGAACTAATTGGAGCTGAACTACTGAACTTAACTGAACTTTGAATATTTTATGAGAGAAGAAAATTAAGAATTGAAATGAACTGAACTGAACTTATTGGACCTGAACTGAACTGAAAATTAGCTGAAGAGAACAAATCCTTAGTCCTATTGCAATGGGGCTCATTTTATTTAGGTAACTATGACATTCCCTTCCTCTTGATAGTTCCCCGGACCTCTTAAAACAGTAACTGATACTCACTCCATGTTTTTTTTTTAAGTGTTACACTTTGACCGGCACATAGTTTTAGGCGATTTAATTGACTTAAAAAAAAAAAAGAGGTAAGTGGGGTAGTTAGAGTATTAGAAAATTGTAAAAGAAATATAGTGGAGTTAATAATTTATTAAAAAGTAATGAATGTGAGATGAAATATATAATAAAAAAGTAGTAGTGGGTTATGGTGGGCACCATCAGAGGGGAGAGATATAATATTTTAATGTAACTTTTTGCCAAAAAGAAAGTGTAACACTTAAAAAACACGGCTGGAAATGAGAAGTGTAACACTTATAAAAAACACGGAGGGAGTACGTAGAAATAAATAATCAGCTGCCAAAGTGCATATTTCATAATCATTTTTAAGCTAATTTAAAAACGTTGGCTAAAGTGTGTATTTTCTAAGCAACTACTCATGATAAATATATATGAGATTCTGAGGTGGTGGATGCTCTATGCAACTGTTTACCTCAAAAATTTGCTTAGAACGAAAGGTATAAATTGAAGTATCAAAAGACATAATTTATATAGTTATTGCTAACATTCATGTCAAACAAATTAACCCAGAACAATATAAAACATGAGTTAAGAATGTCAAACACTGTTGTTAAAACAATGTCAAAATAATTTAACCCAAAAAAATCATAATGACTTGATACATGGTGATTATCCCTTCGTTGTCGTTAACAAGTGTTAGATGTCAAATATGTAGCTAATACATAATACAAAGGAGAGAGAAAATACTAGGAGAGAGAGTTATGTGTTTTGACAATTTGACCTATGTCAGAAGAAGAGTGAATTGAAGAGCAATAAACACTACCTAGCTAACGGCCGTCATATGGCGTTAGATCCTACAGGGCAATTGGTAAACTAACATGGAAGCTTAGTCATTGTAGATTGCCAATTCATCACAAGGAAGTTACCATTACATCCTCAAAGTAAATGGTTGAAGTACCGTAAATGCCCCTAGATTGACAAAATTTGTTAATCATGAAGATCAACAGGGATTTTCCCATTTTGTTTATCTGTGGGATAAATGGGGGTCTCCTCATATATATGGTAATTTATACGAGTATTATTATTTTTTTTAAAGTCAATTCTGCTAAATTCCAAATGTACACAAACGAATACAGTACTACTCATACAAGGGTCAAGGGATTCACAATATAACCTAACAAAGAATTGTAAGAACATTTCTACTAATATCATCAAGACATAGAGCAGCGGGAAAACCTTAAATGCCACAGAACATGAGTCTCCACTCTCCTGTATATTCCCAAATCCTTTCACTACTCCATTAAAAACCATATTTTCGCCCCCAAACCCACGCACATTCTCCTTTTCTCTCTCCTAATTCCTACTTACAAAAAAAAAAAAAAAATTCTCTATTTTGCTAAGCCTTCCATTTTCATTTTTGCCGAAAATTTCTGGTTTCTTTTACTCTACTAGAGTCTACTCTCGTCCGAATTTCTGGTTTAAAAGTGAGTGATTTGTTTAATAATTGCAATTATGATTTGAAATTTTGTTTTGCTGCAAATTTAAAGATTTTGTGCACTAAAGATTGAATCTTTACATGCATAAAGATTGAATCTTTATGAACAAAACAAACTGCTAGTGCAGTAAAACACATACAACCTTGAGAATTTCTTCAGTTTCTGCATTTGGTCTTTGTTTCTTTTAAACATTTTGCAGTAGTAGGCATTTGCTACTTAGGCTACTAGAATTGTTGCTCCTGTCTTCAGATTTAGCATTTACTCGTTACTAGAACTTCTTTTAGATGGCATATAGTATTTATTGTTCTTTTATTGAGCTATTGTTAGTGTTGTAGTTGGTGGGTATGTTTGTAATCTTTTGGTTGCACGTGTTGTTGATGATGTTAGTGCATGTATTAGGTATCATTGAGTTTGCTGATATCCGCTTACATTCTTACAGGGTAATTTCCTCTCGCTTTCGCTCTCACTCGATTCCTGAATTGCAACTAGCATGGGCGATAAGGTACTTCAATTGTGGTTTAATTTTGGTCAAATCATTTGTTTCTCTCTTTTAATTTTAATATTATTCTGTCTATTATGGGAATTGCTAAGAAATGCTAAATACTTCAATATTGGTTTGATGTGTTGACAGAGGAAAATTATATGTACCGCCGAGTATGGAACGTCAACTGCGGGAGAATTTTGTGTTACTTGTCATAATAAATCGTACAGTAACTTCAAGAAAGTTGATCATTATCCTGCTGCAGTGGCAAATGATATATTTCTGAAAATCCATCAAAGTGGCAATCCGTTGTTTGCAGATTGTTTTCCACCGGTGATTACGGAAACAAGTTTTGTTTGTATGCACCGTGTCAATGGGATTACCTTGGATTCATGGATCACGAAAAATTCCAATTGGATGTACACTGGTGTTGCCGGAAAACCAACTCAACTTACTGATAAGTTAAAATTGGTTATTCAGTAAGTACACTTGTTTCAATTGAGTTTATGTTATGTTTTTATTTACTTATTAATTGATTTTCACCAAATCAATAAAAACTTCTCCTTTAAGCAGGGATTTGGGCTTTATTGCACTGCATTCTCTCAATTGTGGAGTCAAAATGAGTTTGACTATGAATGAAATCTTAGTAACCGATCAGTGCGAGCCTCCTAGAGTTTTGGCTGTTGCAGCGTCTTCAATGTCATCAGATGGTACTAATTTTAACCGCATATGCACCTTTGTTTTAACTTGCTCTTGACTTTTACGACCCATTCGGTTATTGGTAATAAATTGCGGTAATGCTTTAAATTATGGGTAATGATATGTATAAGCATTAAATATACTTCCTATAATGGAATTAAGTTAGAAATTCATGACAAAATCAGTTAGAAATTCATGACAAAATCACGTGTATATCGGTGTAGTTAATGTATTTTATCTTAAATATTTCATTTTATATCTAAGGGTTATGTTTATCATTTTCCTTAACTTATTATTGACTTTTAGTGGATTTGTTGGAATTTTTCCATAGACTTGTGGGTTGAATTTATTGTAATATTAGGCTACTTTTTTTTTTTTTTTTCCTATATTCTTCTCCATTTTTTTTTATAATATAATAACACTTTAATGTTAATCATTGATTATTATCCCAATATTATTTGTGTGTAGATTATAGTGAGGATACTTTGCAGCGCTTGAAAACCCTATTGGAACAAATTTGGACTAAGTGTGGGATCATAAGAGACCAATCTGAAGCTGGTGTGATAACTAGTTCTTTGAATGAGAAGAAAAGCTTGAGGTAATCTTAATCTTTCTTTTGAAAAAATTTCATTCCTTTTATGTTATTGGTTAGTTGGGTATTGACTCTCTTTTACAACTGAATTTAAAGCCAAGTGAGCATGGTAAATAGTGAGAGAGTGATAACCCATTGAATTAGTAGGGTTGTGTGAATTATTAAGATAACTAAGTGAGAGCAAGTCTAAAAAAAAAATTAAGAAAATTCTCATTGTTAGCGTGTAGTTAGGAAAATCCCAAAAGTAACTATATATACTCTAAGCATTGTATTAAATGTAACATTAGTAACTAATTAGCAGTTAAAGGGCCGTTAGTTTCTATTACTTCACTAAACAAGGTTAAGCTAAGGTTAATTATTGGAGAAAAGTTGAACAATTATTGGATGGTGTTGCATTATTGCCACTAAATCTAGCAAAATTGCCCCTAATCCTTTGCTGCTATCATTTAATTATTTATGTAATTACAGAACATGCAGAATGTTACTATGTTAGTTGTCAGAAGCATCAGACACAAAGAATTAAGACCTTTGGTTTAAGCTTATTTTATCAGCCTCATTTGTGCTTACACAGATATCTGCCATGGATGTAATTAGAGGTGAGAGGTCATGCTTTAATATATGAAAGTTAGCTCATGCTAATGCTAGTTTATGCTTTAATCTTGTTCTTTTAATATTTTAAAAAGAATTAAGATTGATCTGATACATGCTTTAATATATCATGAAACTGAATACAGCAGTTTGCTGGCTTTCCAAAATTCACACAGCACAAATTCATTTGCTAATCTTGATTGAGGAATTCCTAATAGCTCAGGCTCATAGAACCAGGACTCATTTTCTGAACACGTACAACATTCATCTAGTGTGGTGGATGTACATAGAACATATAGAATTATAGATGCAGCATGTCAGTGAATTCTCGCTCGTCACTGATTCAAACCATAATACAGGTCAAATTAGACCATAATACAACCCCAACATGTATTACAATTTCGGAACTTGCTTTCACAAGATTCAAAGATGAGTAATTTTGTTTTGCAAGTTCCGACGAACAACATCGACAAACAAAACCGGCGTTATAATGCTGTGGAAGTTGATTGTTGTATCCAATTCTTGTCGAATACTTTGACTCATTTTGATGTAATGTGCAGGGTATGCTTATAATTTACTTTATTACTTTTTTTTATTTTATAAATTGAAACATTTTTGTGAATTAATATTTTTAAGCGTGCTCTCTTTTTATAGGTACAAACAGGTTTCATGAATCGAGTTGAATTGATCGAGCATTATGACTGCAATTATCCAGAAATGATGAATGAGTTATATGAAGCAAGTAGAAAATTATCAAACTTTTAGAACTAAACATTATAGTGATGTAATGATTTCAGCTCGAGGTGTTGTTCAAGCTGAGCTTTTGGCGGCGGTTTAATCCTATTCTAAGGGATGCGCAGTGTTTAATCTGCTGATGTAAAGATCATAAGCATAACAAAGTGAGAAAATGGGACAAGATTTAGCGCTCTCTTGTATAGCAAAGAACTTCATCAATATCCGAGGTTTTTTTCAACTGATTTTTTTTTTTTTTTTTTTTTTTATAAGAAAAATACAAAAGTTAGGTAAGTCTTCTCTCAAGACTATAAACTGATACCTTAAATGAATACTACATTAAATAAAATTTGTCTTAAATAAAATTTTCTAACCCATATTTCTTTAGTTTAACTCATGTTTTCACTTTTTTATAGCCTTGTAAAAGGTTTTTTTCATTAAATACTACTCCGTAAATATCCTTTATAGTATTAAAAAATCATACTACCTCCGGTCCAATTTACTCGCAACAAAGGGGTATTATTTGTGAGACGTAAAATATTCCTTTGTTGCGAGTAAATTGAACCGGAGGTAGTATTAATTTATAATATATTTTTCCGTATTTTTCATTTTTAAATTTGTCTTATTTTATATCTGTTCTGTATCCATATCCGTACCCATATAAGTATTTATGCAACCTAGGTAGCAAATGGGGAATGAAGAAATCAAGATAATGGGTGTGCAAACAGAGTGAAGAGTAAGATAAATAGATAATTTACTATCAATTGAGCAAGAAGACCCGAACCTAGAAATCAAAATAATACTAGAACCTCTTGACAACTGAAATCAGAATAGTACATGCAACCCAATTACCAAAAGAAATTAGATCACCACTTCACCATAAGGCATCTCTTAATATTTTACAAAAACAAATATTAACAAATCTAAACAGCTTATAATTTACATATATTTAATTTCCCATAAACACCAAATGCCTTCAATTTCACCTTGTCCTTGTCAAGGGGATATTGCCTGTATAGAGAAAATACCATCACTTAAAGTTTTAGCAGTGAAGGGGTACCACCAGATTCCATTATTTGCATCAAGACGTTCCTTAAAAACCTTAATACTATCATCCCCAAAATACCAATCATTCGAGGACATCAAATTCTTTGGTTCCATCATATCGCATATAGCTGAAAAAAAAGCATAAAAGTATCAATTATCAGACAGTATATTCAATTTACTACATTTGTTCCATAAAATTGGTGCCATTAGAGACATAAAAGAACAGAGAATGAGGTCGCAAGTACCAGTCTTGAAGTGGTTGAAGTATTCTTGCAATTCTTTGACCTTAAGATAAGAATGAAAAATTAGAAACAGATTCGTAGGAAGTGTATAACATGCTTAGCATAGGACACTGGAAAGTAAAACATCAAGAAATCCAGGCTGATGAGATTTACCTCCTCAGTACAAAAGCCAAATTTGCCAAAAACTACCGCAAAGGCAAGATAAATTACACTAGGGTTCACATATTCTGCATGCCAAGAATATGAAACAGCATGAACATCTTCATTTATTTATAAACATATATTTATGTCCAATAAAGGCAGAGATGCGTAAAAACAAAGATCAGAACCACTCAAAAAAAAAAAAAAAAAGATCAGAAACCATACCAGCTCTTGCCAATCTTAACACAATGTCATATATGAAATATGGGGGATGATCTTCTGCACCCACCCTCGAGGCTAATTCTTCCTTCAATGCAGTACGGAGCCCTGAAGCATCACCCAAGAGAGAATTTGCTTTACATATTCATGAGAATATATTCATGAGTAGCAGAATCAACCAAGAACATAATAGAAATCATCTAGGCAAAGTCAATATCAGAAACAAGTACCACATCCTCTCTCATCAAAAGCCCACAAGAAATGGTCCCTGTTGATAAAACGACTCCCTTCTGCCTTACGACGAAGTTCAGCAATACTAATCAAATCAAAAACAGTCAGAGGTGGAGGAACAGTATAACGAAGTTCAACAATTTCTCTCAGTTCAAATTCATTATGGAGCAATATACTAAATGGAATAGTCGATGTCCTTAATCTATCTTTGACCTGCAACAAAACAAATCAATAATAGTTAGAAATTTCTCACTCAAAAAAGAGCATGTATTTCCATGGTTGTAATAATAGGCGAATTAACCATTAAATAACCACAAGTGCAGAATTAAAGGGTTGATGCCATAAAGCATATAATCTAGCGAGGTTTAGCAAACACACCATGTTTTTTTTTACCCGAATAAGTTCCAACAGGTCAGATTTAATAAGCCAATCCAACTCTTCATGGGCAGAAGAGTGCATGTTTAGCTCCACTAAATCCTGTATTGCATCAGCCTCTAAGCTGTACAAGGCCTTGACATCAATACACTCCACAGCTTTGGCAAGCAAAAATTCTTGACACTTCTCGCTCAACACATCCCTAAATATCTCCAACAGTAAAAAAGTATATTCATCAACCTGCTCCAAGAAAAAAGAAACGAAAAAAAAACACATCGTGAACAGCTTTAAACTTCATTTCATGATAAACTACTAAAAGCAATTTCGGCAAAATGAACTAGAAGTGATGAGATGACTAAGCATCAAAACGGATGCCTTTATGGTGCATATTTATCTAAATAAATGTATGAAACTCCTTTTTTTCAGTATGAATGAAGAATTCTAAAAGATCTCTTAGCTTAGGATTTTGTGTGTTCACGCATTATTGAGGGAGGTTTATGAGAACGAAGAACAATATATACTCCCCACTGTCCCTTAACCTTTAGTACATTTAATTTTAAGCAGTCTACAAAATAACATTTTCCCAATAACATGTTAGACCAATAATATCTTTGACTTTGTGTTACAAATAAATTCCGTTTTGAGAGTTAAAGTTAGTAAACTTTGACCGACTTTTTTGGCATATCTATATCTATAATGTACTTCCTCCAATTCTTTATAGTTGCAACACACACTTTACCACGGTATTTAAGAAAAGTGGCCCTCACATGATATAATACTCTTAAAATGGGGTAAAAAGGTTGTTAGGAGTATAATAAAGTGTGTCATGTGATTTAAATAAAGATAATAGTACAATTCCCACCATAAAAACCTTTCTTTTATAGTGTGTTGCAACTATTGTGACATTTCTATTTTAGGGAAGTGTTGCAACTATAACGAAACAGAGGAAGTATAAAATAATCCAATAAGATTTTGTTAGATTCGTCTAAATGTAAATTTATTAATATCAACTTTTTATAATTTTCTAAATTATACAATTTGAGATGTTAAAGGTCATAGACGACTCTTGAATACCAAGTAAAAGTTATATACTACCTCCGTTAACTATTATTTGCAACAAAGAGGTATTATTTGTGAGATATAAAATATTCCTTTGTTGCAAATAATAGTTAACGGAGGTAGTATATGGTAGGGGTGAGCATGGGACGGGTACCCGTACCATTAGTACTAACGGTTCGGGTACCCGATAACTAATATCACTAAAAGTGATATCCATAACCCGAACCGATAAGTTCAAGTACCCGGACTTCGGGTACCCGGATTTTCGGAACGGTTATCGGGTACCCAATAAAATATCCAATAGTGATAATAAAACTTAAAAAATTAGTTATTATGATATTTTTTAACACTAATTAACAACAATACCACATGATCTTGACCAAATTATTAATAACATTACTAATTATTGATATTATATAGTGATTACGAAGTAATGTAAGAGTTTAAATATTGAAAAGATAGATTTAAATAGGAAAAAAAACAAAATAATTGCTTATCGGAACGGAACGGGAAACCGTTAATTTTAAAATGATACCCAAAAACCATACCCGATAACAAATTATCGGAACGGGTACCCAAACCATTATGGTTATCGGATTGGGTACCCTAATTTTCGGAACGGTAACGGAACGGGTTTCCGGTTTTTCGGGTAGTTTTGCTCAGCCCTAGTATATGGTACTACACTACAACAAATCCAATAACATTTCGCATACTCCGTAATAATCTCCATGTCAGGCATGAATGAGAAACTGGTCAAACTTCAAAAAAGTGTCACCACAACTACAGAAATGTAGCAAGCATTAAGGAAGGGAGGGAGGGATTAGTTACAAATAGGAAACTCGCATTCGACATTTGTACTCCCTCTATTTCAAACTGTTTGCCACGCTTTAAAATGACTTCGCTTACATTAAAAACGGGAGTAGGGCATTAGTCATATTCCTTACCGTCAATCTCTGATACTGCTTCGCCTTTTTGATTGCTTCCTCAATGTCATCATCAATAGGACACTATAATAAATTAATAACAAACAAGGTAAACATATTAATGTTAAACATAACAGAAATAACTTGTAGACAGCAGAAAAGCAAAGAAAACATTGCTACCTTCTTAATTTCCAGGCCACGGGCAATGTAATCCTGTAGCAAACAATAATAAAAGAAATTAGTAAACAAACATACATGGGCTAAGGCTGCTATGGCAAAAGGCAGACAATAAAATCTTCAAATCCTCTTATAATGCAGTTGATTTGCAATCTACCATTAAGTCATAGTCCACTGAAGCATTTAACAAAAGTATTTATATCTCCCTTTGTTCCTTGTTATTAACCACACAGTAACCAAAAAGATATGAAAGGATAGATAAAATCATAAAAAGATGGATAGATAAGAAGATCAAGACAATATAGAACTAAAGAGGATTAATTTTAACTTGATGCATTCAAAAAAACAAACTGTGGATACAATCCTACACCTTGTTCAGTGGCTAGACAAGCTGGCCAAACTGTTACACCTAAATTTCAACATGTTATGCTACCTACCCTTTGCTAAATATAATGACACAACCTAACAATTCCTCTTTACCACCCCCAAGATATAAATGAGGATATAGAGAGAGGAAACAAGAGGAGGCAGGGGGGGTTAAGTGCACATACCACGAAAGGCTTCCTATACGGACATGAGTTACACAAGTCACTGTTGTAAAACTGCACATCAAATGTAATCATCAGAAAGAATAGAATTATCACACAGAAATTGCAACTAGATGAATCAATACTTGAAAGCTGTACCTTTAGCATAGCAGCAACATTACATTCGTTCAAAAGAGAGTACCCATCCCAATTAATATTTGTATTCGCTATCCACTTGCAAACTTCATAGAATGAATCTTCCTGTGAATTCATAAAGATTAATTAATTAACTAAACTTTCAAGAAAGAATGAAAGATATACAGTAGCACACTACTTTCCCATTACTTCCTAATTAGGCTGTAAAAATAATGAAGATTGCAAAAAAAAATTGATGCAAAAGGTGTGAGCAGAACTGAAATCCTGCGTGAAATTCAATTGTTTAATTTTGAGCATATGGTTTCATACAAACAAATAGGATTGACACAAAGAATGTTTAGCTATTGTTCGGACAGGTGAACAAAATCTAGAGTTTCTTGCATAGCAAGGGTATTGCTTAGTGAAGGGGTAAAAAAGAACACAAACACAAAGCAGGGTTCACATGTAGTATATGAATAATCGCAGAGAAAGTTTGAGGATAAAGAAATGGTTTTCCACCTCATGTCCTTTGCAAATGCAAGCAACAAAAAAAAAAAAAAAAAAAAAAGGCTACATGGTCATTGCTAGTTTCTAATTCCAGTGTTATACAAAATGAACAAAAGATGACTTGTAGTGGTGAATTCCACAATAATTACAAACCTTCTGCGCAAAACCTTCAAGTTGTTCCCAAAGCTTGTTCTGTTGGTCATAAAGCATGCGAGAATGACCTAACTCGTACAGTTCCTCCTACCATGCGGCATTAGCAATTGTTTCATAGAGGAATGTTTGGTGGTTTGTTATAAGATAAGACGGGATAAAAGAAAAGGTGTAAATGCAAAACTAGAATGATAGATCCTAAAAATAAAGAAGTATAAGTGTATAACATGGAGAGGGGAGGACAGGAGGAAATCCATAAAACAGACAAGTGATAATTACTTTACAGAGAGTAGCTACCTTGTCAAAGAGCAATATCGATATTGATCTCCCACATCCGCCTAAAATTTCCGGATCCTCCTTGGTGGATCCGGAAATTTTGAGTGGATCCACCTACGTGGATCCTAAAATTTTAGGCGGATGTTTTATTTTATTTTTTTTTAAAAAAAAAGTACGACGACTTATGGAATCCTCCGACAAAGCTTTCGGTGTCGGAATGTTGTCGACATCCATCGTCTTAAACCTGTTGCTAATGCTTAGTAAATTTTTTTTAAAAAAAATTAACTTGGATTTTTGGTGGTAGATCGAATGTGGTGGGCCGAGGTCGGATGTGGTAGTTCGGGATTTTTTTTTACCACGTGGTAGTAAGTGGAGGGGTCGGGAATGATATTATACCATTATGCACTACAATTTACACGAAGGGCAATATCGTCCTTTCATGTCAAAAAAGGAGCGTTAGTATGTAAAATGGGAGCGACGTTTAGCAGTTCAGTTTTTTTTTTTTTTTGGTGAAAGAGAGGGGCAAGCCCCTAGAAGAAAAACAAACAAACTAGAAAAATAAACAAACGAAACAAAAAAAACAAAAACATAAAGAACAACAATCTAAAGCTAACAAAATGTCACAAGGGCACACCTAATCAATCTTATTATTCAGAACCATACGAGGCAAAGCAACCCCCCAAATCCTCCAATAAAACGATTCTAAGATCCCTCGGGACTGCTTCAAAGAGGATGAACTTTTACGTTGCATTCACACCATAATTTGCTAGCCAATCCGCCGCACGATTAGCTTCACGAAAATAATGTGAAATGACAACTTCCCAATCTCGGTTAGAAATCACGGCTTTAGCAACATGATAGATATACCTATAAATTTAGTAGAGCTATATCGCGTTTGTCATACAGAAGAGGGGGGTTATCATTTCACCTGCTGTTATGTTGGTGCTTATATCTTTGAACAATCCTACTGTTTCAAATTGGACAAGTGGACTTATTCACAAAGTTGTGGAGCATCTCCAATAGTTTAGCTGGTTTTGATTGATTAATTAATACTCGAGGCCAGAGAACAATGGTTGTATCTTTGGGACAAACAGGGGATTTGATATTTTTCTTGTCTTAGATTTTATTATTCTTCCCTGATACATTCTGGGTTATTTTCATGGGCATTTGCTCATTTGTAAAGGACTGTTCTTTAAAAGTGACGGTTCATTTTCTTCTGTAGGCATATGATCCAAAAAGTTCTTGATGAGTTACTCTTATTGGCATACCAATAAATTGGGTGTCTTTTGCAATGTTGTGTGCTTGAAGCCAGGTTCCTGTCTGGTTGTATATTTGGGACAGAATGGGATTTGGATTCTGTTTGGCTCAGATTAAATTTTCCATTACACAGTGCAGGGGAATTTCTTTTTGTGGGTTATTTATTGATATCTGTCTATAATTCTAAAGATTCCTCTATAAATGTGATATTATGTACCTTTAATCCTAATAGGTGAATGTGATACACCGAATTCAGGTTGACATTGTAATAGAAAGTAGTAATATAGACCTAGTGGCCTTAAAATTATGAGACTTGTTTGGTTTTACCTTGCAACCTATTTCTTCTGTCTACCCTATACCCATTTCTAACGGTTTGTTTCTCTTCAGGTACTGCATGGGGCTATCTGATCCTTCTTTATGTATATGTCCTAGTTGCTCGGGGAGTGGTTGTTGGAGTTTTGTACCCATTTCTATGCTATTTTGGCTATGGTATGGAATGGAAAGAAGCTATGATTTTAGTATGGGCAGGGTTGCGGGGAGCTGTAGCATTGTCTATTTCATTATCTGTAAAGGTAAGTTAAGCAGCTTTTATGTTTCTGTTCAGCTTGTTATGCTTGATGTCTGCACTCTGCTATTTTCAGGTCTTTTTGTTTGTAGAAGCTGGCTTTTAGATCTGTGTTTGTTAAGTCAAATGTTTGATGGTAATTCTGCTTGATGTTTGTTTTAAGTAGCTAATAATTGGCATAGAATAGTCAAAAAATGTGGTGCATTTTGTGCGGAATTAAAAGAATACAGTGCCCACCAGAAACCACTTTACTTTATACTACGGAACCTTGGGTCGCTTAGAAAGTCTTGTTACATCTTTATATTCTGTCACCA
This sequence comes from Chenopodium album, assembly GCF_948465745.1. Lineage (NCBI taxonomy): Eukaryota > Viridiplantae > Streptophyta > Magnoliopsida > Caryophyllales > Amaranthaceae > Chenopodium > Chenopodium album. The sequence continues at coordinate 82,484,434 of NC_137834.1, forward strand.
TGATGCTTCTGATTTTTTTTTTTATATTGTTTTGATTATAGTTGTATTACTATATATATTTGATTAATTACCTTTATTTAAAGAAATTACTTAAATAATGTAAAAGTAAAGATGTGGATTGAATACCTTTATTGAGAATTTTGTTTTTTTTTTGGGTGCTTTATGTTCCCTGTGCTAGCATCGATTGTAAAAAGGTTAACCATAGTGGTGGACTTTATCAATTTTATCTGTCCTCCTCTACCCTTTTTGTGACTGTCTGTGTGTGTTATCTGTGTGCCTGTGCATGAATTTTGCTCTCCTTTACTGACTGCGAATTAAATATTTATTTATTTGATGTTTCAGCGTTCTAGTGGCGACCCAGCTTATCTCAGTACGCAGACTGGAACACTGGTATGAACCTGATAAACCAAGATGATATACATATAATGCAATAGAGGATCCTGTGTATTCTATGGAACTAAGATTTATATGTGTACTTAGTCTTCTTAGTGCTTATTGTTTTGATTTGTGGATGCAGTTTGTTTTTTTCACTGGCGGAATTGTATTCTTGACGCTAATCATAAATGGATCAACCACACAATTTGTCTTGCGGTTTTTAGGGATGGACAAGTTATCAAAAGCGAAGGTAATCTTATTTAGTTGATTCGGTGCATCAATTATTAGATGGCTTCCATGTCTGGTAATTCAGAGTGTCGGATAACTGTGAGAAATTCTGTGGTGTGGTAGTATGATTCCGTCACATTCTTATTGGTCCAAAAAGTCCTTTACTATAGCCTTATAAATGTTACAATTTATGCATCCATAAGTCATGACTGGTTTCTAATTTTTTTAGGGAGTGGTCCTTTCAGAAGCATGCAACTTAGTTTCTGGTGATTGTTTCTAATTTAACATACTGCTTTTTGCGCCTAGCTATGAAATTTAAGGAATCTCTGTCTCATAAGATATAAAAAGTTTGACAATCTAATAAAATTTGTACATAGAAGAATATAGCATCGACTGATTCCAAAAATACTATGGAAGCACATTGATGCTGTTGAGCCTATGAGCAAACCCACATGTAAGTGAAAGTGTTGTCCCACATCGAAAGAGTGTAAAAGTGTTGGGAAGTGTATCCCACATTGAAGAAACAAGAAAGTTGTGTCCAATTTATAAGGCTAAAGGGCTACTCCCCTCATTGCCATATGTTTTTGAAGTGGAATCTCCTTGGTTGTATAAAGTGGAAACTAGTGACGGGTGTGGCCTAGGCTTGTTTATCAGATGCCAACTGCAACTGCCTCTAGATAGCTTAGTTTTGCACTTTTCCAGACGATTTCCTGTGATTTAGAGTATATAAGTTGATTTGAATCAATCAAATGTGTATCCTATCTGATGGAAGAATTCGTCTAAATCGAATCATGTCCTCCAGCTAAGAAAGAAGACAAATTAAGCCTCTCAGAATCTGCATAATTGCTATTGAACTATTTGCTAGCTGCTGTGGATTGGCCAAGGCATTCCACTACCTTCAGAACATAATATGAAAATGGAATAATTGGATCCCTTATTCCTCTCTCTTGTCAGTTCTTTGGTTCTTCCACTTACCTTTTTCTGAATCCTTTAGCGTGTTTTTTTTCTCATTACTTTAAAAACCACTTATAAAGCAGTAGAATTTATCTTTAACACAATGTCATGTCCATCTTGGAATTCTAGGCTTTTTGATAATCTCTTTGCTATGGAGTTTACCATATTGTTTTGATATATTTTTGGGCGTTTTGATTTAAGTGGGTGAACAAAATGATTCAGGATCCCTTAGTATTGAACATTTTAATCTTCTTGAACCTTTATGTCTGTAGAAGATGTTCAGATATCAAATGTAATTTTATTATGCTACTATTTGTGGCTTCTTGTTCCATATTTATATATCTATTTTTTTTCTTTATTTTTCGTCCTAGTATTACTGTTAGTGCTATTATGGTACTTTTCACTTTAATGTTGGTGTTAATTCCATCATTTATAATGTACTAGTATTATTCTTTTTCAAGAGACGCATATTGGAATTTACCAAATACGAAATGGAAAAGAAAGTATTAGAGGCATTTGGGGATCTCGGTGAAGATGAAGAACTGGGACCTGCTGATTGGCCCACTGTCAAACGATATAGTAAGAGCTTAAACAGCATTAGTGGGGATCGCATCCACCCTAATGATGCTTCTGATACTTCCGACAATGGATTTTTGGATCCAATGAACTTGAAAGATATGCGTGTACGGCTCTTAAATGGTACTTAATGTTTCCAAACTCTTTATCTTTTATGACATGGTTTCTGCCAACTTGTGTTATTTTAGCAATTATGCTGGCCTTCATCTCAAAGTAACTCTTACTAGTTAGAAATTTCAGCCTGAAAAAGAAAAGAAATTGTTATTGTGGATTATTAGTATTTGAAATTGATTGTAGCCACTCTTACCATTTTTTTTAGTAATAAAGGCGCCATTTAGTTTTGAAAATCAACATTCATGACTTGGGATTCTTACTGCTACAAGTGCTAAATTTATTCTCTTAAATTTCCTCATCATCAATAACAGAATGTGCAGCAATTTCTCCCAATACATTCTCAGGAAGGTAATCTGAGAAAAGCTCAAGCTTCCAGTCCACATTTTTGTCCCACATTTCCTTAATTGTCATATCCTGCACTTGTAGCGGAGGTTCTCTGTTCACCAACTCCAATAGAGGCTGTGAGGTAGCCTATCTATTATGCCAGAAAAAAGTTTGAGAGTCATTCCCGACAGCCATATTCATTCCCTTCCTTACTATGTCCACACTACTCATAATACTTTTCCAAGTACTAGAGGCATTCACTTTGTCCTTGAACATGTCAAGGTCACAACGATTGTCGCAATATTTAGCTCTTACAACTCTTGACCACAATGCATTGGGTTCAGCTAACAAATGCCAACCCAACTTAGCAAGGAATGCTTTATTGGCATCCCTCATCGAATTAAATCCCAGCCCACCTTCAGCTTTTGGACGAGTGATGTTCTGCCACAAAATCAGATGCACCTTTCTCTTGCCTTCACTTTCACCCCATAGAAAGTTCCTATTCTTCATGTCGATTATATCACAGGTTGATCTAGGCAACTTTATCGATTGCATTGTATACTAGGGAATCGTACTCAAGGTGGACTGTACTAGTGTTGATCGACCAGCTATTGATAGAGTCTTGGTCTTCTAGCCCGCTAGTTTTCCATTGATTTTTTCAACCAAATATTGATACTCCTGCTTAGAGGTACGACCATTGATTGTGGGAACTTCTAAGTATTTTCCGAATTCCTCAGTTTGATCCATGCCCAGACATTCACACACTCTATCCCTTGTGTCGAAGTTGGTATTATTTGAAAAATAAATCTTTGATTTTTCAATACTAACCTTACTCCCAGAGGCTATACAAAATTGATCCAAGCAATGTTTCATAATCTGCGCTTGCTCTGTCGAGGCTTCACAAAATAAAATTAGATCATCGGCCAAGGCTAAGTATGAAACCGATGGCCCATTTCGACTTGCACGAATTGGTTTCCACCCTCCTAACCTCACCTCTCTATCAATCAAATGTGTCAATCTCTCCATACAAATTACATAAATGTACGGTGAAAGGGTATGTGAATCGAGTGGAACACGAAAAAAAAAATCAACCCAACGAATTATTTCTCATTTTAAAATGAACAAATATGTACATTAGTACTTGATGTTTCACTTTTATTAATTTTATATAATTATTATTTAACATGCTCAAATAACACCAACAAATAATTATAGAAAGTACTAAGATATGAACAAATAATAAGTATTGCATTGAAACACCAACAAATAATAGAAAGTAAAAGATATGAACAAATAATAAACTTGTCAAAAATATTAATTGCTTTTCTTCAAAAAAAAAAATATACTTGTCAAAAAAAAAAATTATTTTTGCAAAGTTGATTAAGGATAGAATTAGTAAAAAAAAAATATACCATGATTTAAGGAAATAACTGTTTTGTTTTTTTTTTTTTTTTTTTGGGGGGGGGGGGAGGGGGGGGCACGTTTCAAATCTTTCAATTATTATTATTTTTTTGTTTTATTTTTAGTTTTTTTTGGGGGTAAATAACAGTATTTTGATTTATTTTCTTTTTTTGCCAATTGATTTTTTTTCTAACTTGAGATAATTTTTGACAAGTATATTGAGATAATTTTTTTTTTTGACACCTCGTACTATTTGAGATAATTAAGGATATATTTTTAAAAAAAAAATGATTAAGGATAAATATTTTTTAAAATATCACCATGATTTAAGGAAATTGCTAGAATAAACATAAAAAAATCATATGTTTTAATGCAATTTAGATATTTTTTAACACAATTATAATTCTGTTTTTTTAAAGCAAATCAATTATTTTTTTTTTAATTGAGATATTTAGAGCTCGTCAATTAACAACTAATTTGATTGTAATGACTTTAAATGCATGCATGTGTAATTGTTAAATAATCTCTTACAATTTTAAATGTAGCTAGAAATAATATCAAAACGTATATAGAATTCCAAATTAATTATAAAATTAATACTTATTACTTTTATATGTTTGTAAAAATTGAGGGATCGATGTAAGTTCATGTTGATTTCAAGTAAAGTTGATAAAAAAAAAAAAAAAAAAAAAAAAAAAAAAAAAAAAAAGATTAAGTTAATATATATTTTTGTCATATATTTCTTCCCCAAATAATGATGTCTATATCAAACAAAAAGGCAAAATACATAATAATGAAATATGAGGGATTATTTTTATTCAAAAGCAAGAAAAAAAAAAGAAAATAAAAGATGAGGGAATATTCAATATTTTCCTTCAATATTAAAAAACACCAAGTCAACCTAAATACAGGGTGTGTTCGGCGCTAGCTTTTGAGTAGCTTTTAGGTAGCTTTTAGTGGTTTGACTTGTCAAACCACTACTCAACAAAAAATGTGAGTGTTTGGCAAAGTAATGGTTCTAGTAGCTTTTAGTGGTGGAGGTAGCTTTTATTAAAAGCTAGGATTATTAGCTTTTGAAGTTAGAGGTAGCTTTTGAAGTAGCTTTTGAAAATTTAATGTACAGTTTTAAAAATAAAATATTGATTCTTAAATGTAACAGCTAGTCAACCACTACTTTACCGAACAATCATACCTAAATTATCTTTTTCCACAGCTAACAGCTTGTTGACAGCTAACAGCTATCTCCACAGCTACAGCTACCTTCACAGCTATATTTTGCCGAACATGCCCACAAGCTATGAGAATTTCATAAGGCGTAACAGTAGGCATACAATAAGGAAACAAATTATTATGATTTGCCTACAAGGCATACACAATAAAATCTATACACAAAATATTTATCACGTAAGTCTTTAATTAATTTATTTATTTATTTATTTTTTCAACATAAACTAACTCCCAAGTTCATCAATGGTATTGTAGCTTCAACATTCAATAATGGCGTATTACTCAAAAATCATATGGCTAATATACTAAATATTAAACACGAAATCATATGACTAATAACAGTTAAGCACGAAATCATATGACTAATAAAAATTAAACAAGAGATCGTAAGATAAAACGTGGTTTTTTTTTAACCAAGTTATGTATGTATATATATGATTAAATTGATTTCAGTTTCATTCTATCAAAAACAAAAATGATTTCAATCTCATTAACTAATTTAAGTTTACGCATAAATATAATGATTATACATTAATAATATTGTTATAGACTTTAGTTTAAGGATGCGATTTGAACAAAAGCTAAAGGTTGAAGGTGGAGTACGCCATTAAAGAAAGTTGAAACTATGAATATGAGTATGAAGCTATCAAAGTGATTTTGAAAGAAATCATACAAGAATTATTCAGTTAAAATTAAAATAAACATTGAATATAAGTATATATATATATAAAAAAAAGTACACTTAAAAAAATTAACCCTCTAAAAATATGAAAACAAACAAGACTTTGCTGACTGGTCGATGACTTGTCAGCATTTTAATGATGTGTAAATTAGATTTTTTAATTTTTTAAAAACACAATATTTAAATGTTAAAATTCAGGAACAAAGAATATGACGGTTCAGATTTAATCTCTTATTATAGTCGTTCGTAGTCGTCCATAGTCGATGACTACGCTAGAAGCTTCGTTGTTACAAACAGCTTATTAAGAATGATAACTAGAGTGCATGTCAACAACTAAAAAACCTACTTGTATCAAATTTTTTTTTTTTTTGAATTAAAAAAAGAGAACATGACTTTTTATGTTCATTTGATTTAGGGCCTGTTCATATTTACTTATTTTTAGTTCAGTTCAGCTCCAATCAGTTCAGTTCAGTTCAGTTCAGTTTTATACATTTTAATTTTTCAGTTCAGTTCAGCTCCAATCAGTTCAGTTCAGTTCAGTTCAGCTCAGTTCAGTAAATATGAACAGGCCCTTAGTTTATAATATCTATGTTATAAACCATTAACACGACTTACAAAAAAAGAAAAAAAAAATTGTCGCATTTAATTTGAAGTTGTCCAAAAAAAAAAAGGGAATATTGCATTTAGAACTAAACAAAGGAATTATTACCTCGGTTAGTTTCATGAATTTTGCAACTTTGGTATTATTTGTAAAATACTATAAGAGATTCCAAAGTTGCAAAAAAATATGAAACGGAGCTAGTAATATCTGTGTTATCTACTGAAAACAAAATAAAGAGGTCTTGCAAGAATTAAATAGTTACCAAAGCGTAAGCATCGGAACGGGAAGCAACCACTCCTCTTGTAGCCCCTTCCTTTCTCTCTGCTATACCTCATCGCCTCGGACTCACCGTAACCATCCCCCGTGGAGCCATAATGGTGTGTCTCAGTCGAGCCATAGCCGCCACCCCCTGTGGAGGATCCAGGAATCGTGCACTGTGGATTTGAAATTTTAGAGATGTTTATTAAGGCCAAAGTCGATATTAAATGTCCGGGTTCAAAAGGCTACTTTGTATCACATATATACTTCCTCCGTACTATAATAAAGTGTGCATTTACTATATTAGAGTAAGGATGGAGTACTTACACTTCATTAGAGTACCGAGGGAGTACTTACGTACAAAGTTTTCTTGTACTAACGTAAATTAATACCTATATTATAGATTTTTCTCCATAAAAGTTAAGCTTTGAATAGTGAGTTGTAAGAAAATGAACAAATTTGCCTCATGAAAATTACTGCAACTATATACTCCATCTTACGATTAATGTTTGTGATAACAACACACAAAGAAGTATGCATTAATAATTACAAGTATGAAATAACATACGTACCATATGAAATAACTAATAACAATTGATGATCAATGTGTAATGGTTAGAAATATAAGATAAAATATAGAGATAAGGAAAAAGATTAATCAAGATGCAAAAATTCCAAAAAAAAAATGGACAAAATAATTTTAATTTTATATTGCATATAGTAGATATTTTGAGTATAATGTTAGTTGGGTGGATTTATTTTGTTTTTCTTTTGCATATAGATATTTTGAATATGATGTCACATTGATTTATTTTGTTGTTTCATTTGAGAGGGTGACACTATTCACGTTGTAAATTTTACTGTATTTAATTTTATATACTACCTCCATTACATATTAATTGCAAATTTAAAATATTATATCTCTCACAAACCCGAAGTTGCAATTAATATGTAACGAAGTTAGTATATCGATAAAAACATAACTATGTACCCGGCCTTAAGCGTAGCAATTACCTACCATCTCACCAGTCCCACCACCTGGGCCTTGGTAGTTTCTTGAGCAACCTGAACCATAGAGGTTAGCCGGGTTCGAACCATAATCGGCACCAAAACCCTCCTCCGCAGCGTAGCCTGAGCCATAGTGGTTACCATCCGCCTTATTACCATAACTACCGTTGTTGTCAAAGGCACTACCAGAGCTTTTGTAGCCTGAGCCATAACTACCGTTGTTGTCGTAGCCACCCGAGTTTGTACTACTATAGCGGTTAGTCTCAGTTGAACCATAGCCACCACCGGGGCCACCAACCGATGTTCTATAATCTGAGCCATAACCACCGTACCGCCGCCATATCCGCTATTGGGGTCTGTACCGTAGCGGTTGGTATCGGCCGAATTATAGCGACTAGTGTCTGAGCCATACCCACCTCCCTCCTGGGAACCGTAGCCTCTTTCCATTTTTACCTTCTTTTATTTGGAGGGTCATATAATTGTGGAAAAATGTCAACAGTAAGTTAGAGTGATTGATTATTGTTTGAATTTGGTTAATGAATGATCACTAGTAGAGGAAGTGTCTTTTTAATTAGTGGAAAATCACAAGTACTTTTTTATCAATTAATTAATGGTGAGAATTGAACCTCGCACCTTAAGGATGTAAGGTGACTATTGGTGTCACTGCACCATAAGTCGGCCCTCTTAAAAGTCCTAAGTACGTAGGCCCTCTACGTGTGTTTAGTCTGAAGTTAACGGTACTTCAATTCGGTTCACATATTAGTTTAGTTCATTTTTATGCTACATTTAAGTTTGATTAAGTTTAAATTAGTTTAATTTAAGGAAATTTTGACAATTACCACCTTCTGTTATGTCCATTTTAGCAATTACCACCTTCTATTTTTTTTTTGAAAATTACCACCTTCTATTTTCAAAAACATCAAAAGTTACCACCTTCTTGCCCCCCAATTAGCACGTGACGTCATTTTGGGCTAATTCTTTCCATTCCCTCCCTATTTCCCTCACATTTCTCATTCCTATTTGGATTCTCATCTCCCCTTTCACTTTTTTCCCCCAAACCACTAATAATTTTCCGTCAATTTTGATTTGGAGGAGTGAATTGAAGAGTTTCTGAATTTTTGCGGGAAAATAAGTGAATGAGAAGGTAAGAATCGGGTTATGGAAGAGAAATGGGAGAGAAATAGGGAGGAAAGGGAAAGAATGAGCCCAAAATGATGTCACGTGGTAGTTGGGAGGCAAGAAGGTGGTAACTTTTGATGTTTTTGAAAATAGAAGGTGGTAATTTTCAAAAAGAAAAATAGAAGGTGGTAATTGCTAAAATGGACATAACAGAAGGTGGTAATTGTCAAAATTTCCTTAATTTAATTTAGTTCATTTCAACTCAATTTAAGTCAACTTCAAACCAAAGAAACAGGGCTTTAACATACATAGTAGTTACTACAACTCGACAAGTAGTGGATTACAACATGTATATTGGAGTTTATTACGTGCGTTAAAAAAAAATTTTTATGATGTTTCTAGTTTTGTTTTCTCTCCGTCTAACTTAAATTGCTACCTATTTTATTTTTTGAGTCAAACTTTGCAAACTTTAAACCTAAATTTTCAGTAATGCTTCTTCGTTTTTTTTAATTTGTAATAAACTAATAGTTCATGTGATTGATTCAAGCTAATAAGTATGGAGAATTATTGTGTAGAACGGACTCACGTGAGTCCAGTCATACAAATAGAAAAATAAATAAAATTCTTAATTGTCAGAAATTAGATAAAAAAAAAAAGGTCAGATATTAAGTTATAAATATCATATATTAGATTAAAAGTGATAGGAATTAGATAATAATGGTGAGATATTAGATTAAAATTATCATATATTAAATTATAAGTGTCAGATATTAGGTTTCAATTGTCAAAACTTAGATTATAATAGTCAGATATTAGATTATAATTATCAGATATTAGATTTTATTTGTCAGAAATTAGATTATAATTATCAAATATTAGATTAAAAATGTCAGAAATTAGATTAATATAGTCAGATATTGGTTTATAAGTATCAGATATTAGACAATATTCACAAAGAGAGAGCTCAGAGTAAAGAAAAATGGCAGAGGGAATTGTTTCTGACTTAGCTGCAAAAGCCTTGGAAGTTTTGGGTAAAGCAGCCTTTAAAGAGGTTGCATCCTAGTGAGGTGCACAAGCCGATTTGAAGAAGCTGGAGAACACCATTAGGATGATCCAAGCTCGAGTTCGCAATGCTAAGAGGCACCAAGAAGCATATGACAGTGATGCCGTCAAGGAGTGGCTTTAAAGGCTGAGGATGGTGCTTTACCAAATTGATGACATGTTTGATCTTGTCCTCACCGTCGTCCGTCAGAAACAGCGGATTGAACTTAACAAACAGCGTTAGGGAATAGGTGGGGGAGGGTCGCTGGCGCCGACAAGTAGCTAGGTAATGGTAGTGGCAGTGGTAGTGGGTGGGGGATGGGTGTGTGCATTATAAATCGGAATCACGTGAACGATCTCATGCAAAACCTTCTGTATATTATTGTATTAATTCCGAGTTATAACGAAAAAAGATATGAATGAAATACCAAACTCTATCTAAAACTGACACCTTTCCTTTATTTTGGCCATATCTTTTATTCTACATAAGATTTTAATCTGATTTCAATTGGGTTGGAAAGTAGACTTCATGAGCTTTCCAACGACATATTATTTGTTTTATTCCAATTTCTGGATCAAAATATATGATAAAAACAAAAAATGTAAAAAAACTGTTAAGTAACGCGCCGCGATGAAGGAGTTTTATTCCGATTCAAATTCTGACTCAGCTCGTTTTGTGATCTTTTCGATCGTTTTTCTCTATAAAAAGGGACGATTTTCTCTGTTTCTATTCACCAACAACAATTATCAATGATATTCTCTTTTTCTCTCTAAGCTAAAGCTTATTCTTTCTTTTTCTCTTAATTTTTCTATACCTTTTCCTAAACACACACCATACGTCATTTGCGAGACTCGAATACATCTAGCCAAGCTCAAAGTTGTCTTAGACCTCGACGTGAAAGGTAGATAGTTATAAGGATTTTGTCCCAAATCTATATTTGAATTAATATTATTTATTTGTTTAACTTAATATTTTGTTGAATTTTAATGACATGTGTATTCTTTTAATACAAAGAGGTACAAGACATCAAAGTGAGTAATTTAATTACTTTATTCCTTTAAAAATCATGCTTAGATTATTATTTTAATTTTTAGTATCATGTTAGGATGCTTTTATTACATTCTAGTATCATGTTTAGGATAAACCTTTGAATTTTGTTGTTTAGTGACATGCTAGAATTTGTTATTAATCATGTTAGTATCATGCCTAGGATTTTGCTAATATTATGCTTTGAGAATATTATTATTAATTATGATGATTATTGTTGTGTCAAATTTCTCACCCATTTGTTTTTAGTGTTGAGTCAAGGAAGTTAGTTTATTTATTTACTCACTCAAGTAAGTTGAGATTGAGTCAAGAAAGTTTATTAGTGCATCTTATGCAGTTTTGCACCAAGGTAGTGATCGTGCAATTTTGTGCACAAAAGTAGGCAATGAACCTTTATTAGTGTCTCTATAAATAAACAAAAAGACAAATTAAATCAACTAGACTTAAAATCAAAATCAAGTGTATATAAATGTCATTCAACAATGAACTTTTCATGTCTTCTTTAAATGAATAGACAATAATGAACTTTCGTTATAAACCGATCATAGAATAATGGTCAATATCTAATAATAAAATTTTATAAAAATTAAGTATAAACTTTAATTAGCATACGTTGCATATATTATATTATCATTTAACATACAACATAAATAAATACAAGCTAGATCACCAAGGAAATATAAATATAAATAAATAAAATATGAAAACTCATTTCACTCACGCAAATAAATCGAAATGATTAGTTGTAATCAACCAATCACCAATGACTTTCAGTTCAGAATATATGGTAGTTGAACCCTTTGCCTTATATTGCCCTATGATTTTGAAAATTTTGGACAACTCACTTGGTTCAAACATCCCTCATGATGTGCTTCTAAAAAAACAAATTAAAAATAAATGAAAAAATAAATCAAGCTTATATTATATTATTGAATCTAATTAAAAGAAAAAAAGATGTACTAATATGTACTTTTTTCATAATTAATGAAAACAACTTTATTATTTGCATCAATGTATATGTGCTGAGTATATAGTATGCGTGCCTAAAAATTTGTCAATGAATATTACAACTATTCATTGACAATACTTAACATAAGTTTTTTAAAATTCATACTAGTATACAAATGCTTATTGAAGGTAATGAAAGATTTGTTCGCTAACTTGAAGTTTGTGCGAACCTTTAGTGTTGGGAAAACCAATTCGCATCAAATTCGCTAACTTTAATTGTAATACCAATTTGCATCAAATAACGTAAAACTATACGTAAATTAACAAATAACATAAAATTATTCGGTAATTAACAAATAACGTTAACAATTGGAGCAACTCATCAATTGATATTAGAGCAAGGATTGACTCGTTTATAAATTGTATCGATACGCCTTCTAACTCACAAATGTAAGTGAAATTTAACTTTTCTTTTTATTATTTTTATCAATATTAAGTTTATTTAATCATAGAAAAAAAAACAATTGAACCAAAAAAATTAACCAAACAAGAGTTAATGAATTGATGATTAAGTTGTAAAAAAAAAAAAAAAAAAAAAAAAAAAAGACTTGATGACTGTTTTTGAGGTGTCGAATTGAACGCATAAGGTTAGTCAATCAATAAATAAACAGTTGAGATTTAATCTTTTATTGTAGTCGGCCATAGTCGTTCGTAGTCATCCGTAGTCAACGATTACGCCATAAATCAATATTGTTGAACAATTACAACATATAAATTAAAAAATAAAATTACAATATAAATAAAAAAAATTACAACATCAAAATAAAAAAAAAAACGCCATATGCATCTAAATCAATATTCCTGCATCTTGATTCTTCGATTTAAGATCTAAATCAATATACCTGCATCAATTAAAACAAAAAAATAAATCAATTAAAATACATAAGCTGCGAAAAAAATACTCAGAACACTATGCATGTAAAAAAAACCCAGAAAAAAGCATGTACCATGTACCCATAATTAAAACCGAATTAAACCCAGAACAAGATCGAATTAAAATCAATAAAAATCGAATTAAACCAATTTTAAAACTCAGAAAATTCGATTTAAAAACCCAAAAAAATTCGATTGAAAAACTAAAAAAAAAACCCAGAAGAAATCGAATAACATCGATTAAAAACACATATAAACTCAGAAAATTTGATTTAGCAATCCAGAAAATAAGTTCTATTGAAAAACCCAGAAAAAATTTGATTTAAAAGCCCAAAAAAACCCAAAAGAAATCGAATAAAATCGATTAAAATCGAATTAAAATCAAACCCTAACCTCGAATATAGTTGGTGTTGCTCATGCATGTGTTCGTGGTATTATTGTTGCGGTGGTGGTAAAATCGGTGGTGCTCATGCATGTCTTCGTGGTGTTATTGATGCGGCGGTGGTCTAGGTGGTGGTGGTGGTGGTGGAAATGAAAGAGAAGATGGAGGCGAGAAGGAGATCGAAGAGATCGAAGGAGATGAGAAAGAGGAGGAGAACTGATGGAGACGAACAGATGGAGGGGAGTGCAGGAGAGAGAACGAGAAGGAGGAGGAGAAAGAAACGGCTGAGAAAAGCATTGGAGAGGAGTGACGAGTTAGGTTTGGGGTTTATAAAGGGGCGATTTTTTTTTTAAAATATATCAAAGCCACCGGTTTTGAACCGGTGGGAATAATATTATTTCTACCGGTTCGGTTTGAACCGGTGGCAATACTATATCCCCACAATCCCGCCCATTTTTCCCCTTTTTTCCCACCGGTTTTTGAAAACCGGTGGCCATTGAGCGGTGCCTTTTTGCTTTTTTCTACTAGTGTTAGTTCATCACTCAATATCTTGGAAAAAATAAGTAACTTATTAACACTAAAACATAATCTTTTATTTCATTTTTCTAAAACATGCATTGTACACAAAACATATACGGGTACAATATTTCCTAATAGATGCATATAGTTTATAATTGTTTTGATTCAATGTATTTAATTTGACAATAAATATATTTGCATTAATTAATTGAATGTTAATAATAAAAGAACGTTAATTATTACTTCCTCCGTCCCTAAATTGCATTCTTAATTCTAGCATTTATTCCTCACATAATAGAGAGATTTAAGAATGTAATTTAGGGAAGGAGTTAGTAGATAATTTGTACTATGTAAATCACACAAATTCTTATATGTGGCTATAAGCCACATAATGTGACCACTTCACATTATCTATAAAACAATTAAGGGAAATTCTCAATGGTAACACTATAATTTTTAGTTTTATCAGTGGTGAATTGCAAAAAAATTTAATATCTTTGGTAAACCTAAACTATTTATAATTATTACTAATGACATTAATGATGACTTTTTTATTAAATAATTAACTATGGTTAGGATTATATATATATTTTAATATTTAATTAATTATATTATATAAATAAAATAATAAAATTAAAAAAAACCCTCCTCCCCCAACAACCACCCCTCCCCACTCCCCTACCATCAGGCCGGCCGGCGCAGCCTCCCTCCCTCCCTCACATCGGTGTCGGTGCCGGCGCCAAGCCCATCCCCCTCCCCCTCCCCCTCCCCCAAACCCACCCCACCCCACGAAACCCCCCTAACCCCTATTCCCCGAAACCCACCTCCCCACCCTCGAAAACCCCAGCCACCCAGTCGACACCCTCGAAAAATCCAAATCTACCCTTCCGCCACTCTTAAGAACCCTCGACGAGGGTTTTTGTGGGTGGGGAAAGGGTTGATTAGGGTTTTTCGAGGGTGGTGGGCTGGGTGGCTAAGGTTTTCGGGGGTGGGGGAGAGGTTGTCGAGGGTTTGTGAGGGTGTCAGAGGGCCGATTAGGGTTTTTCGAGAGTGGTGGGCTGGGTGGCCGGGGTTTTCGAGGGTGGAGGAGAGGTCGTCGAGGGTTTGTGAGGGTGTGGGAGGGCCGATTAGGGTTATTCGAGTGTGGTGGCTGGGTGGATGGGGTTTTCGGGGGCGGGGCAGGTTTCCAGGTGGTTTCGGGGGTGGGAGAGGTGAGGTTCCAGGTGGTTTCAAGGGAAGAGAGCTGGAAATCGAAGGGGGAGAGGAACGACTAGTCATCGGCGCCAGAAAAGGGGAGGGGTTTAGGTGGCAGTGACGCCGACAAATCTGGGTTGCTGGTTCGGTGGGGAGGGTGGGTGTTTTTTATTTTTTAATATTTAAATTTAAGTTAATTATTTAAAAAATAATAAAACTAACCGTGGTTAATGATTTAAACTAAAAAGATGTTAAACATGGTTTAATATTAACTAAATTGCTTCATTAAGTTCACCATTGAAAATTATAATAAATTAAAGTTTAGCAAGGATAATAAGAATTTTTGCAATTTACCACTGAGAAAATTAAAAAGTTTAGTGTTACCATTGAGAATTTCCCAACAATTAATTAAGTAATATGGGTGCACGGTGATGAGCAACTAAGGTAACCTTAATTACTTATTTCTAGATTACTTTATTAAATTTGAGTTACTTTTATGGACAAACATGGAGTTAAGGCCTGTTCACATTTACTTAATTTCAATTCAGTTCAGTTCAGCTCTAATTAGTTCAGTTCAGCTCCAATCAGTTCAGTTCCTAATTTCTCTCTTTCATAAAATATTCATTTCAGCTCAGTTCAGTTCAGCTCCAATCAACTCAGTTCAACTCCATTCAGTTCAATTCAGCTTAGTTCAGTAAATGTAACAAGCCCTTACTCTTATTTAAAAAGTGAGGTTACTCATACATATAAATAAAGAAAACTCTTATCAACAAATATGGCCACATCGTATGGCTAGCTACATACAAGACTTACCCAAAAAATCAACACTTAAAAACCCAAAATGGCTATATAATATATGTATTTAGTGGATGCCATTATATCCTTAGGGTTATTCAAGAATATTCTAGATTCTATTGTTCCCCAAGCAAACCCTAGTTGTGTCACATGTATAAATATATATATACTCCCACATATTATTGAAGTAGAATACACAATTTTTATCTCCCATATTCTCTATATTCCACTAATTTATAATACGTTATCAGCACCATGCTTTATACAATCTAAGTAACTATCCCTTTGTCTTGATCTTAAGTTATTCATAATTGTGAGTTTAAATTAGTTGACGATCACGAATTTTAATCTTCTCGTATATTAATTGATTAATGAATTATTGGGTTTAATGACTTGATTATTCATGATATAATAAATTGATTAAATTCAACCTCTTTAATCTAATTTCTATGTTGATCGAACACGTTACACTTGACATGCATTGTGATAACCTGTTTTTATTTTATTTTATTTCGTATCTTTAACCTGTTTTTATTTTATTTTATTTCGTATCTTTCGTTCTCTTTTATGGTACTAAGCTTATGCGAGTAATTTATATGAGTATAGTACTCCGTATATACTATGCTACCATATATTCAAGTATTCAACTATAATTCACGCAACTTTAATAGTTTTGAATGGTATATATAATTCCTAGTTTGCGTAAACAGAATTCACAATAGTTTCTGATTTTGCCATTTTGGATTAATTAAACATGAAATTAATGATAATAATAAGCACATATTATCACGCAAATTATAATGCAGGCGATGATTATCCGTATTATCATGTGATTATCTGGAGGAAATTTGTGACAGATTATCCGGATTATACATATTTTGAATTTTTTTTTTCATGAGTATATCTTGGTAACTAATCAATTAACCTATACTAAAAGCGAATCTAAGATGACATTTGTCACGATGTCATTAATAATTTTCCCTCCTTTTTGCACTTTCCTTTTTTTTTACCAAATTTAAATGACTTCCATTTTATAAGCTACAATAATACTTATTTCTATTTTGACAACATATCTAATCTAATCATACCAATTAATATTTTTTTTAACATATATTCTATATACTTTAATCTTTTAGTTACAAGTATACAAAAATAGATTAAAAATAAGGTATTAAATATATCATTTTCCAAGATTATTATAATATTAAGGAGTATCAATTTTTTCCTCCAAGCTCCAACATTAATCATTTGACATTAATCGTTATGCAATGTGATTATTAAAATTAAAATAAAAACCGCTACTACTCACTATAAATACATTTTTAAAAAGTTGATTATGGAATACTAATTATCCTAAAGTAATATAAATCAACTAAATTTTCATTTAATGCCGGTCAAAGTGTGTCAACAAAAATATAAGGACAAATGTATATGAGTTCGTATACGGGTACTAACCTTTTATTTTATTTTTTTCCCTTTTTTTTTTTTGAAGACATATACGGGTACTAACCTAAGCATATATTTTCGTTTTATCAAAAAAAAAAAAAAAAAAAAAACTTATATTTTCGTTTTCTCATATAAAACCTAATAGCTTCTAAATTTCTATTAATAAATTTTTTTTTATAAAATTCAAAACAATAACCTTTACGCATTTGGTATAAATTAAAATTTAAGTTATTTTGTGACAAATATTTTTTTTGGATAAATTGTTAAATTAACAATCATTCTTTATTCCCCTCAAAAATAAAAATAAAAAATAAATAAATAAATAAAAACCATTCTTTATAATTTTTGTTGTAAAGTTTAATTATAACTGTGCATGGCACGTGATTTAACCTAGTTGCTACTATTTGCTAAGGATAAGACCTTGTGTTTAATATTTAACTAGATTAGATCCCGTGCCATGCATGGTGATCTATAGTTATAAACTAAATTAGGCCCGTGCGATGCACAATATAATAAATTTCTTTAAAATAAATATACTTTATATATTTACTTCATATGAGAAAAAAAAATATAGAAACATAACCATTAATTGCAATGGTATTTAGATTTAAATAATTTTAAAGATAATAAAAATTTAACCAAATTATACAATACGGGGTACTCTTAAACCGAGAGTAGTTATATTTGGAATCCAAATAATTTTTTTTATAAATCCATAATAATGTTAAAATATATAAATAGAAATAACATATTATAATAATTGTATTAAAAATATATATATATTTCGTACATATAATTTAATAATTTAAGGTATAAAATAAGAAGGTTTCAAAAAATAAGTAAATATAAAAATAAGAATATGATGTCAGCAATTGATTTAGGCGGGATTTTTTTTACCACAACTTGACATATGTACAATTTAAATAAGGGATGATGTTAGCGGTTGTTACTTTATTTATATTTATAGATAGTCATATATACACACATCGAATAGATATAAAATATACTGTATAAAAGTATTTAAAATATATTAGTAAAGGTATAAAGTATTATGTGATAAGTCTAATAACTCGTTCTAAAAAAAAAAAAAAAGTCTGATAACTAAAATATAAATTTCAAATCTATTAATTATTACTAAAACAAAACGGGTTGATGTTATCAATTTCTTAAAGTGTCATACGTGTCAAGCTCTCATTAAAAAATTTCTTTCCAAATTTACTTATGATGTCATCAATTTATTTATTTTTTTAATTTTTTTTTGCCATTTCCTTTTACTTGCTAGATTTTAGGATTAAGTAGGTTTAGAACTTAAAAGTACGAAAGTTGACTTTGGCCTCAATATATACTCATTACTACTTTTAAATCTTTTCAATATACAACAATATTAGATATTGATAGCTAATAATATACATTTTTTAAGCTTCCACTCTAAACATATAAGCTCAATAGATGATGAAACATTAAATACATTTTGTCTAACCATCCTTTTAGAAAATTTTATATAATATTGTAGTAAATATTATACTGCAACAATAAATAACAAACATTTTTTTTTAAAAAAAAAGGACTATGTACATGCATGTTTTTTTTTAATATTTATATACCAATTTTTTTTAATATTTTTTTTTTAAAATAAGCCAAGTTATTTTAAAATGATATCAACAACAAATATATAAAAGAAATATAGAAAAATTACTTATCACCACATTGCAACGCACGGGTACTATACTAGTCTTTAGAATATTATTGTAACGCGGTGCCACATGTAGGGAGTATGAGTCAATAACCAAACTAATAGAATATTAACTAGATTAATATACTGCTAAATAGCAGTATACTTGATTAAGCCATATACAAGGTATTGTTACTATTTTCTGCTACTCCGGCATTAGTTCTTTTATTCATATATGAAGTACGTGATTTGCTTTATATAAACAACATTATATTTTAATGTTGCCCTATCTGATTTCAAATTATCACAGATTTATCATTTTTAAATGAGTTAAGTATAATGGAAGGACTTCACTTTTTGATTTTTTCACCTTTAAGGACCTTTCACTTTTATTTTCACCTTTGAGGACCTAAGTTTTGATTTCCGGCCAAAATGAAGTTAAGTTAACTCAAGGTGAGTTAAGCATTAATTTATGACATCACTAATAAGTAAGTAAACAAAACTCTAGGACCGAATATTTCATATTTTTCACCTTTAAGGACCTCTAACCTTTTTTATTCTTCACTTTAAGGACTTGAGTTTAAAATATAAATGTGAACAATTTCTCTTCCTCCATTTCAACATTTTCTATTGAAGACCAAAATTCAACACTAACTCGGATAATTATTGAAGCATATGCCACAAATCACCAAACTTTCATCAAGTCTCTTTGTCCAAAAAAAAAAAAAAAAAAAAACTGAAAAAAAATACAACTTTTTTTTTTATTTTTTAAAAACAACTTCGTTTCTTATTATTTATAACAAATGGATTTTTTTAATACATATATATCACAGATAATAACCCTTTAATAGCAAATAATAAGAAACAAAATTAGTAAATAAAACTTTCATTAAATCTAAAACCACATAAACCCCACAACAATCAAATATCATCAACCTTATCAAATAATACACCATAAAAAACCAATCAACAAAAAAATTGCAGCAGCCCGACATTATAATCGAACGCACAATAATTTTTTAAGTCCGTCAACACTAACGAGGATAGTGGTTGTTGTGGCTTTTCCGTCGTACAAACAAGGGGAGAGCTAGAGAAAATTAGAGGAAACAAGTTGGGAGTTTTGGGGTTTCTTTCATTCATACGCCAAACAAATTGAGGAAGGTGGGGGTTTCGTGATGATATATATATATATATATCACTCGGTGCGAACTGACTAGCTTAGAACGTCGGCCAGCAAGTCCACCGATGTGGTTACAGTGGAGCAACTGTCTAAGAATGAGAAAGAAATAATTCTGATTAAGGAACCATCATTTATGCATGATAATGAATTAATTATGATATGCACTTCGTAATGTATAAAGAATTTGGTAAGGACCTAAGTTTGGTAATTAAAGAATTTAGTAACGTAAGGACTTAATTTTTTTTTTTATTTAATTTTTTTTTTTATAAAATAATTTGCTTGGTGAGTTAAGGTTGAGTTAAGTTGCCGGAAAATTAACCACAAGTCCTCAAAGGTGAAAAAAAAAGTGGAAGGTCCTTAAAGGTGAAAAAATCAAAAAGTAAAGTCCTTCTCTTATGCTAATTTATAATATTTTCTTTTATAACAAATTATGTTGAATCTGGCAAAATTTGAATTTGAGGCTCTGTATGTCACCGGAAAGAATTAATTATCTTGGGTACTAGATGTTGAAATTCATCTAAATACAAAGGGCCTTTTTCTTTTGTTATTTTTTGATAAGCTGACAAGGTGTTGTGTATGTATTCTGATTGTATTTTGAATTTAAATGTGTATATGAGGGCAATCTTTTATATTGTTTATTCTATGTGAAAAGAATTGATTTAGGAATTATGAGCAATAGTGGTAATGATGACAATGTTGACTATATGATATCATATTCCTTAATTAATGTAGATGGATGATTGATATATCTATGATTTATTTCAATTGCATATGATAATATATGTCTCCATGCATGCGAATGGATTTTTAAATGATTGATGTGTCATTTAAACATTAAATAATGATACATATGGACGTAAAGTTCCTTAAATATTTATGAAGGGTCAGAAAGCCCCAGGAATAATTTGAAGACTTATAAATGACCTAGATATTTCTAATAGTTTCTAATGTATGTTGCTTAGATAATCCATTGTTTACATAAATAATGTGTTCCTATATACACAATGTCATGTGAAAATATAAAGATTTTGTATAGTTTATATATTATTGTCATTTGTTTGGGGAAAATTTGCAAATTACAGCCATTTAATTTATTTATTTATTTTTTTTTTTTTGCAAATTGCGGCCCAAAAGTTCGTATAAATTGCAAAATGCAGCCCAATTCAACTTTTACATCGATTTACATGTCGAAAAATCTTCGGTTAAGGTTTTAGGGGTCATTTTAGTTCTTAAGGGACCGAATTGAGCTCGAAATTAGCAAAAAAATAACGTAATTGCCTTGTTTTGCGTAACAAAAATATATCGATTTGTGAAAAACTGTAAAAATGAGACATTTACGTTATTTATTTGCTAATTCCGAGCTCACTTCGGATCCCTAAGGCCTAAAATGGCCCCTAAAACTTTAAACGAAGATTTTCGACATGTAAACCGATGAAAAAGTTGAATTGGGCTGCAATTTACAATTTATACGAACTTTTGGGCTCCAATTTGCAAAAAAAAATTTAAATGGGTGCAATTTGCAAAATACGTACTTTAAATGGCTGCAATTTGCAAATTTTCCTTTGTTTGGATATCCAAGATACCAAACTCTGGCTGAATATTATTGATAAATAACTAGATATATTCATTCCTATAAGTGAATGAGAAATTGCATATTTAATAGAGATAAGCATGCTTGTATGATGTTATTTTGTAATTTATGGAAAAGTTCATAAGATAGAATTGCAAACAAGAGTACATATTATCTTTATGAGTAAGAGATTAAACATACATGCATGACATTGTTAGCAACTCACTTGATAAATATATTTATTATGCCCATACTTATGAGATATTCCAATTTAAAATGAATGCAAGAGGAGCACTTGACTTGATACATGACATTGCCAAAATAATTTCTGGCTTAAAAGACGCAATAGAATTAATTAAAGGTTGTTGGATGATTAATTTTATGCCCCCATATGCAAGGATTAGGGGGAGATAATATTCATTCCGTTAATTTATGAAATCCTTGCACATAAACCATAAAATACATTGATGGTCAGTTTGATACATACATTAACTTAAATATCAACATTTATTTATTAGGGGTGGTCACACGATAATTAAATCTTTAGTATGATACCATCTTGGAGATAGAAATGAACAATTGTATTGTCATTGACTATATACTAGTTGTAAATGCTCCCATTAAAATTTATGTCCCAAAAGGACAATATCAGTTGTTAATCAACCAAGGAGATACCTAAAGCATGGTAGATTGATAGATTCCTATAGATAATATGAATTTTGAAAAAGAAAGAATCAACTGTTGACAATGATAGATTTGATGAAGTAATAAACTTCATTAGATCAATAGAAGCATTCTTCTTCAAAAAAAAAAAAAAAAAAAAAAAAAAAAAAAAAAAATCACTAGAAGCATCATGTTTAGTAAAATTGAAATTTATCATATTTATATAAAAGACTCCACAAGAGTATGAAATGTCCAACAAGATTAGCATGTATCAAGATTATACTTAATACTCCAAGAGATTATAATCAAGTTATTATTATCGATCAGGTATTAGTTGATTGTCTTGCCAAGTGAAGAAAAATATGCATATTAAATTAGTGTTCATGTATCACATTATATTAATGGCCATGCTTAAAATAGATATGATAAGGTGATCACAAAATTGAAAAACTAGCCATATATAGTTTAAATTCAAAAAGTGATCGAATGTGAAAATTAAATAGGCCATCCGGGTTTAATAAATACCCGTTATGAGAACCTGAAGTTTCATTTGATAAGAAAGAAATAATGTGTCGACGCTCTCTCAATGTTAGATATATGAAATGAATTGAATGACAAGACATAACATTGAGATTGAGATACATTTGAATTGTGGTTTTAGTAGTTTGTTTTGACGAAAAAATTTCAAGAGATTGTAAATATATATTAGTTTCTAACAACTTTGTATGGGCATATGTAATGGGTGGCCAGAAGTTCACCAAGATAGTTTATATTTTGTTTAGTTTTAGGTGAGTACAAGCTCATCTTATTACGTGACTAAAAGCTCACTAAGGCTAGGTACTTGTATGTTAATTTTTTTAGTAACTAATATCTCATTATTAAAGTCTTTTGATGATCCCAAAGATCACTGTCTAGGGAATTACAAACAAGTGACTTATACTTATATAACAATCTCTTGATTATTGGGGCTATTATCAGTCAGCACAAGAATAAAGATAAGAAATGATGAACAACTGAACAATATACTCTTCCCACATGGATAATATTCTCTAGAAGAGATAAATTTTATTGAATATGATCTTCCCAATGAAATGAATTATTTTGCAAATTTATATACTAAGTTGGTTAAGAATTTTGATGCCCCTATATATGAGTTTTTACCAACTTAGGGGGAGAATAGTTAGCATAAGCTGGCAAAATAAAAAAAATTAAATAAAAAAAAAACCTTGATGATCCCTATAATGTAAGTTTGAAAAGTTATGTGCCAACTATTGTCTACATATTATCAAGATATGTTTCACATTTATGATTTGATTTGTATTTATTTATGACTCATGTTGCATAGCGTTGAAGATACATTTTGATCATATTAATTATGTGTATACATTGAGATAAAATCTTGCCAATTATAATTGAATCGCTACACCTGAAGTGTAGGTTGTATGATCGGTTCCAAAAATAAAGATATGTCTAATATATATTATATATGGCAAGATAGTGCAGTGTAATAGTATATAAATACCATAGTGTATGAAATACTCTAAACGTGGTATAGATATCTGAATTATTATAATAGATGGCATATGATGTAAGAAAGTTATGATGGTACCAATAAGAAATATATTCATATATAATTGTAAAATAGCATGCAGGTGAAAATTAAATTTCACTGTATATTATGATACCGGTATACAATGGAACCGATAGTTAATATGCATATGCATAAGGGGTGGATTTGAAATTGAGGATCTAAAATTATTGTCCACTTTGATGTTGACACATTGATAACAATCAAAACTTATTACTAGACGTCCAACAAAATGTGAATGATGATGATCATATATAAGTTTGTCATGGATGGACCAGAAGTCCAGCAAAAATAAGTGGATTTTAAAATCTACGTGTTTTGCATTTTGAGTCTAAAATTTATGTGTATGTTTGAGCCATAGGTAAATTATCATTACTCATTGCATGTGTAGGAAGTCATTAGATGCCCGCACCATTCATTATGCATATTTTGTTCAATTGCGTCATCCATATGTGCCATGAATTATACATCTCATATTACATATTCTAGTTTTCAATTTTTCATACAATAATCGGGTATATGTGAATGTTTGTGTAAAATATGGTTTGACGAGTTTACAATAATTATGATGAAGGCTTTCAAGGAGAAATTTATACATATTTTGTTCAATTGCATCATCCGATCCATATATGTCATGAATTATGCATCTCATATTACATATTCTAGTTTGTTCAATTATTTGTTCAATTATTATGCATATTTTGTTCAATTGCATCATCCATATATGCCATGAATTATACATCTCATATTACATATTATAATTTTCAAATTTCATACAATAATCGGGTATATGTGAATGTTTGTGTAAAACATGGCTTGACGAGTTTACGATTATGATGCTTACAAGGAGAAATTTATACTCAGATGGGCTTATAGTTATGATGAAATTCTATATGATGACGATTTAATAACAGGTTATAAATCATGCTTGAGAAGTTCTCGAAGATCTTATATAAAATTTATTCAACTATCTAGCCCTTCAGTTTTTATATTTTGAATACCACAATGTTGAAGTTATTTTCAAACTCCCGCAGAGTATTGATGACTAAACTATTAACATCTCAACCTGAAGTTTGAGTATAACAATGAGATATTTTATGTTATAATCTTACAGTGAGAATAAACTTCTTATGAAAGAATCACAAGCAAGTTTTATGATTATTTACCATACATTATATTACTAATAATTCATAAGATTGTACAATGATGTTCATGATATTATGACTTGCCATAGATTATGATCAATATTGATTATCAATATATAGAAACCCTATATGACCTCCAGAAGAAGACATAAGTTAATGGTTATGGCAACAATTGAAACACAAATATGAAATATATAAGATTGGTAAATGGAGCACATGTTTGTATTATTTTCACAAGTATGAAGAAATGAAAATGTCTCACACATTGAAAATTTGAAGATTCAAGTTCAATTAGGATCAGCTGATAAGAATCAGAATGTTATCCTACTACAAGTGCATTGTGCAAGTTACCCGAAGGTGTCATATGGATTGGAAGATCTCAAGCTATGCATTTATCAGAGGGAGAAAATACGCGTTGCGCTCTTTTTTCCTTAACTATGGTTTTGCCCCATATTGGGTTTTCCTGATAAGGTTTTTAATGAGGCAACATCAAAAGGCGTATCACGAAAGTGTTGTACTCTTTTTCCTTCACTAGGCTTTTATCCCATAGGATTTTTCCTAGTAAGGTTTTAACGAGGCACACTATTCGATAATGGTCATCTAAGGGGGAGTGTTAAATTATATAATATATGTATTTAGTGCAGTGGATGCCCATTATATCCTTAGGGTTATTCAGGAATATTCTAGATTTTATTGTTCCCCAAGCAAACCCTAGTTGTGTCTTATGTATAAATATATGTATACTCCCACATATTATTGAAGAAGAATACACAATTTTTATCTCCCATATTCTCTCTATATTCCATTAATTTATAACAAAAATATATTAGTAATTTTAAATTTCAAATATTAATAGAATGTTTAATCCTTTGTTTAGAGAGAATATCCCTTGTTTAGAGAGAATAATGGTTAAAGAATCAAATATAACATTATTGATGAACAATAGTAATAAGGTTCAATTAAAACTCATCTTTCCCTTACATATTAATATGAATATTCCAAAATCTAAATAGTTACAATCAAATACAGAGTATCTTATTTTGTTTTTTTTTTTTTTTAAAGAGCATCTTTCAAAATTAAATGTCAACCCCAATTTGAGAAAAATAATTATCATATAGTACTACATTTTTTTTGAAGACATCTTATATACAACATATTCATATACTGAAAAAAAAAAAATTAGATAAAGAAAAAAATAATTAGAGAAAGATTAAGTAAAGATAACTAATCAACCCCACATCCCAAATCACGAAGTAATAAGGCCCTGTTCTCATCATATTATTTTCAGTTCAATTCAATTCAACTTTAATAAGTTTAGATCAGTTCAGTTCCTAATTTCCTTTTCTCATAAAATATTCAGTTCAGTCAATGAGAACAGACCCTAAGTTTTTATTTTTTTCAACGAACTAATTAATTTTGTAAAATGAATATTTCTTTTTTTTTTTAAATAACACCATTTCCTTTTTTTTTTTTTCTAATTTATGGTTATATTGTTTTAGCTCAAATATTTAGATTGGTTATATAATCTCTAAAATATAGAAAAGATTTTTTTTTTCATACATGCTCTCTTCCAATTTTTTTGAAGTCAAACGAGAAAAATTATATTAAATCAAGATCCACCAAAGTTTGAAGATTTTGGGGAAAAGAACTCATACAAACACGTTCTTGAGAAACACTAGTATCCCATCTAGCAATGAAATGGGCAACCGTAATCCCCGCTCATTTAACATGTTTACAAGAAAAAAAAAAAAAAGATAAACTATTACCCATCCTAACCAATTAATCCTTTTTATATTTCTTCAAAAAAAAAATATCTATGTAAAACGTTCAAATGAAAAGGCTTAAATCATGGAAGTCTTTCATTCAATTTATTTTTATTATTTATTTTTGTACAAAAATAAAATAAAATAAATTTATCTTCATCGTAAACAAATACTCAAATTAAACAATGACATTGTAGATTCAAGATTTATCAATGATATTACTAAAAAAATCATATGACAAATTAAAATTTAATACAAAATTATATGACATATAAAATTAAACATAATATCATAAGATATTACTCTATTTTTTTTAACCAAATACATATAATTAAATTGATTTCAATCTCATAAATTAATTTTATATTGACACATATATATATATATGATGATTATACATTTATCTCATTGATATCATATGTAATTTGGTAATTTATGAATGAGTTTTGGACGAAAATAAGTTAAAAATTAAAGATGAATTACGTCATTAAAGAAGATTGAAACTATAATATAAATTTTTGTCTAAAAAATCTGTTATCAATTTTATAATTATTTTGGATAATTGTTTATAATATTGTAATTTATGGGAAAAAAATTACCCTTAAAAAGTAGGATAACAAATTAACTTTGCTAATTGAATATTGATTGGTAATGATTTTTATTATATGTAAATTAAATTTTTAATTTTTTAAAAAATATATTATTTAAAGGCTAAGATTAAGCAACAAATATAATAAACGGTTTAGATTTAATCTCTTATCATAGTCGTCCGTTGTCAATGACTATACTAGAAGTTTCGTAAAGTTTAACGTTATTTGTTAATAAATGAATAGTTTCACGTTATTTGTTAATATAGGAGTAATTTTACATTATTTGATGCGAATTAGTTTTTTTCCAACACTGAAGGTTTGCACATATTTCAAGTTAGTTTTTTCCAACGCTAATATGGTTTTCACAAATGTGATTTTTGGAATGATAGAATGAGAGTCGAGTATATCATTGAGTTGTATGATGCTTTGGAGAGTGGTCGATATTTAATTTATCCTGATGCTTAAGATGCGTTTGCGGATGCTGAATTACAAGATGTCAAGGCCGACAATTAGAAATTTTCGTAATATTACTAGTAATTAAAAAAATGCAATCCTGATACATGTGCAAATGAAGGCTGGCGATGACTTTTTTGAAAAAAAGATAAATTTTTGCGAGTAATTCGGACTAAATATCCTAGTTGGTGGCGTTCAAATGTAATGGGAGTAACTCCTCATATAATTGAAAATCCTCATTTGGGATTAGAGCAGTGAATGGATTGACTCGTTTACGAGACATGTATCGACACGCCTTCCAACTTTCAAATGTAATTGAATATTTACTTTTCATTTAATTATTATTATCAATATTAAGTCAATTTCATTATAGATTTATAACGATAGAATATGCATTTTTCCTCTATAATATAGGTGCGATGTCTACTTGAAAAAGTGTAACATATGTATCAATATGTTTTTACTATACATATGATTGGTTTAGCAAAATTGCAAAATCAGATTCAGATTAATGCTAAAAGCAATGTTCAATCATTAAGGATGCTGAAGGAAGGAGATAAATGAAATGGATCAAAGGAGAATATAATACTTCTATATATATATTAATTATTTTGTTTATTAAAATGATTTATTTTATTTTTAAAAGAATTTATTTATTTAAATAAATTGTAAATGTGTATAAATTAAATGAATCATGAATTGAAGCAACAAAAGTATTTTTCATTGGGTCAATCCTATTAAAATAAGTGGACCAACTTATTGGAAATTTAAAGTTCCAATTAGTTGGCCCAAGTGAAAAGTTGAGGAAAAGTAGGAATTAGTAATGGCAAAGTAGTAAATATGAGTTTTGTTTTTAAAAAGAGAGTATAAATACCTTAAAATTCAAGATTTTTCCACTCAAGTTTAATAATTGTCAGATTCACAAAAAGTTTCAAAGGTTTTCTCTTTATTTTCTCTCCCTTTTTCTCCTTATTTTTTCTGCTCTTTTTCTTCTTCTTTTCCCCTTCTTTCCCACACCACTTTCTCCTCTCCTCCTTCTTCTCCTCTCACGCCGGCCAACACCACTGGCGCCACCACCACCAGCGGCAGCAGCACTGACAACACCCCCGGTGCCCCTATCCTTTTCTCTCCTCTTTTTTCAGTTAGTGTATTATTAAAAAAAAACTCGATCTTTTTATACCTAAAATTAATCTATTGATTTATTGTTTTAAAAGCATGATTTTTAATTATGTTTTGGTATTGATTTTGGGATTTTGATGTTGTTAAATTATTAATATAAATTTAGATTTTTATGTAATCAAGAACCCCAAATTATGAACCCTAGAAATTGGGGATTTTGTATAATTGATTAGGGATTGATGCTAGGTTGTTGTTATTGATTAATTCATGGTTTAAACATGTTTTTGATGAGTTTAAAGCCCTCAATTTAATGCTGAATTTTAATTATACACACAACTCTTTAATTCTTGAGTTAGGATTTGATTACCCATAAAAGGGAAAAAGGTTTTAATGATTTAAATATGGTTTCCTGCTCTAAAAGTGATGTTTTATATTAGATAACTATGCTGGAATTTTATTTAAGTCATGAAAACTAAGTCTTTTTGAAAGGATTTGAAATACCCACTTATTATGGATTTTATGTCATTAAAAGGGGTTGATTAGTAAGGTTTAAGGAGTATTATATTTGCTGGAAATTTGTGAGAATAGTGGATTAATTATAGTTATGTATTTTTATTTGTAGGAAGTTTCAAGCTAAGTGATTTCTAGCGAGTGTGGCCTATTTAAGGCGATATTCAAAGTACGTATGTGCACAAGAATATTTGTGTACACGTAGTATCATGTTAGGATTGTGAATTATGATTAAAGTGATGAATTAGTAGCATGTTTAATTGATTATATGCTTGGAATTGATGTTAGTTGAACATGAATTATTATGCAAGTATGTGAATATGATATTTGAAGCATGATACAAGTTGAATATATGTGAATTGTATGTCTTATTTTTAAGTATCAAGAAAGCATGAAATTAATAATTAAGCAAGGCATATGTATGTTTAAAATAGCTTTAATTAGAATTATTGAGCATGATTCATGAATTTAATTCTCACCCATTTATTTTTAGTGTTGAGTCAAGGAAGTTAGTCTTTTTATTTACTCACTCAAGTAAGTTGAGATTGAGTCAAGAAAGTTTATTAGTGCATCTTATGCAGTTCTGCACCAAGGTAGTAATCGTGCAATTTTGTGCACAAAACTAGGCAAGGAACCTTAATTAAAATAAATAGTATGTGCTCACTAATTAATACAAGAATGAATTGGGAGTATGCATTGAATGTTGTTACGTTTATTCTTGATTGATTAGTTAGAGTCATCACATGTTAAATTGGTAAATAACGTAAAGTGTAATAGGATACACACCAAAACTCTTGGAACGTATATATCTTGAGTATGAACATATAGGGGGACTGGGGGAGTTATGTGGTTTTATATTTAACCATAGCTTCTACAGGGGTACAAGACACTGTACTTTATTTATTTATTATTATGCGCTGGAATTTTGTCAGAAGGTGACACTAGTTGGTACTCGTTTGGTTAGCTCCCAAGAGAGGGGTCCCTTATTATTTTAAGGGATAATTAAGGCCAAGAAACCTGTTCGATGCGTAATCTAAAGCTATTATTTAATAATTAATATTGCTAGTTATGAGTCAAAGGTAAGTTGACTAGTGATTGTATGGAAAGCAAGTTTATTATTTTTATTAATGATAGGTTATTCATGATAGTGTGGTGCATATGTACTCAGCTTTTGCTGATTCGTACTTATGTGTTTGTGTTTGGCTTTTCTTTGGTTGACCCTACTATGACTAGAGGGTTGAAATAAAGAGGAAGTGACAGGTACTTAAGAGCATAATGGGAATGAGTGCCAAGAGTAAGTAAGCTAGAGGAACAGAAAGATAAGGCTAAAGGAACTAAAAATGCAATAGAGATTTTTACGTGGAAACTCCTTGGCCCTAATCAAGGAGAAAAACCACGACCACTTGTGATTTAAGGAAAAGAATCTTCACTAGAATAGGGCAAATGGTCCTATTACAAACTAAAGACTATAACTTTGAGTTCCTCAACAAACCCAAAGTTCCGAGGAACAAGTCACCCAACTTGTTACTCTTCTCTTCTCTTTCTCTTCTTTATCTCTCTTCTCTTTCTCACTTCTCTTTTCTTTTCTCTTTCTCACAAACAGAAGTTCACTCAAACTTCCCCATTCCCAAAAATACAACTCGAAAAAAATAACTCTAGTATAAGAACATAAGAACACAAGAACACTCTATTTTACTAATGTGGAAAACTTGAAATCATATTTTATTTGTGAAAAAGATATTTAAAAATCAGAATAAAAATAAAATCCTTTTTGTTAGAAAAGATAAACGTTAAAAAAACTATTTTCCTAAAAACCTGCTTGCACAATTTAGACCAATTCCACACAACAATTTTCGAGCATAATTCTATCATTATACTTACATAAATCATAAAATATAAAAATATATTTATTCTTCATGTTCTCTGATGAAGAATCTACTCCGAAGCTTCTGTTCCTTAAGGGGAACTTCTCTTTTCTGGTGAAACTTCTGCTCTGAAACTTCTTCTATTCCCTGGGGGGAACCTTCTCTTCTCAAGTATTCATTTCTGAAGTACCAATTCCTACAAAGGAACTATTCTTTTTGGATAGCTTTGCTTCTGGCTCTTTTGTTCCTCATGGTATCTTCACAAGACACTTAGTTCTCCTGGTCTTTGCAACTGATCACACACTCAAACAATCAAGCTCTTATTAGTTTGTAAGTAAGTGAGGTTGTGTCATCATCAAAATTATTAAGTCCAGTAGAGTATTTTAAAAGAAGGGAATTTCTAGGGTATTACAAAATTTCAATGAGGACTAGTTATGTGGCTCAATAGTTCTCAATATGTAGCATTCACCCACCTTGTGACGATGGCGAAGAAGTTACCAATACTATTAGTAATGATGCTGGCTATGAAATAAATAAGAAAAGGCGAAGTTCCTATAGATATGATGAATAAATGGAAGATGAGCCAATAGTGATATGTAAGTGTTCAAACCATGTCATGTAACATTTATAAAACCAGTTGAGCAATTGGTTATTGATGGTTGTGGTTTTACCAGAGCGAGGCCTGGTTCGATGACATGGTATGCAAAATAGTTTACATGATTTATACATGTAACTAACATTGCTTCAAACTCACTAAGTATAGTTCTATGATTTATACATGTAACTATGCTCTTTTATGGTTTAAGAATTATTATAAGGGAAGCCTGGTATTTGTTTTGGGAACTAACTTAAGTGGTTGTTAGTTTTGGACTTGATGTGGAGTGTAGTTTTTTTTTGGTATGCAGGTCCACTTATGTGTTGTAACCCTTTTGATGGTATCTATAGACATGTAACTTTAGTTTCCAATTGACATATCTAACCATGATCCTATCCTACTGAAGTGTTTCTCCTTATGTTTGCTATCAACTTTTGACATCTGAGGAAGGCAGGGGGGTTGCGATTGTAAAAATTGCTTACCCGAAAAAAACAAAATCATTGGTCTTGGATCCTTAGAGGTCTAAACTATTGGTTGGGTCTGGTAAGAGATTAGGGTTTTTGGAGTTTTGAACTCTACCAAATAGAGTTGTAGGGAGATCAACATGTGCCCTTTGTGTGCACAACTATCAGTAGTTGATAGTTGAGATGACTAGTATGGATTTTCAACGGACTATCAGTAGTTGAGATGTGATGAGGGTAGCATGGTGGAAAATTAAAGGAATTAGTGAAACCATTCTTGCAGGAGGTGATTTCATTTTATTTGTCTTTTATATATATCTTCTACGGATAGATAGCGTAGAACTTAAGCATGTAAGGTACAATTTCATATCTTTGGTAATTTTAAATTATCATCCCCTTGAAGAGACCTAGTTCATGTAGGCGATATATGTAATTAAGGTATTTCTACACCTATATTTACTTTTGGCCTTTGAAACATTTGAGGTGAAATGCAGGCTATTAAACTTGTGTGGAAATGTCCCTGAAAACTTGATTTTTCATTATTAATTTTGCGCAGAAATATGCTCATTACATGATCTCATTTGCAAACTATTAACTCCACAGTTTTGGCAGCATTAAGACTTTCATTGCATCTACTATGGAAAGCCCACACTATTGGGTTATAAATTTATAGATTATAGTTATTATTTGTTTGGGGTTTGGACCAACCAACCAAGTATTTACCTATGGTGTAGGAAAACAAAGGTGTTGTTTGCTTGGGAGTCGAAGTTATTCCCATGGGAAATTAGGCTTCCTAGGAAGTGAAGTGTTACTTGGTTGGTTGTAGGTGTAGGAAATTTGATTTTCTGAGAATTGAGGAAGAAGACATGCTTTTCTTTTACTGTAAATATAATGATGAGGAAGAAGAATAGCAACAAGTTTGTCAATCTATTCAGAATTAATAAAGTTGGAAAACATACAAGAGAATGTTAGATAGGTGCTGGTTGTTTGTGTTTCTTTTTTAAATCATGCGAATTTTATGAATTACCTACCATTTTTGTTGCTTAGATCAGCCTAAAGTTTACCTTATTCTCCCTTAAATCAACTTAATTGGATGTGTCCCCATGCTATGGCTACTCATCAAATTTGATTACAATTGTGATCGGATCGATGTCTCTAATCTTATTAACCTATTTTCATAGTAATTTGTTTTATCTTTATTTTCATTTTTTATGTTTTTGTTGCTCAATTGATGGAGTATGGATCCGTTTTAATATATTTTGCAGCATCTATTTTTTCATGGGGTGGTTGGAAATATGTTGCAGCATCTATTTCCATTCCGGTTATTTTTTATTTTATTTTTTGAGGTACAATTTCTTTATTTTATTAGGTTGCTTTTGTGTTTGATCAGGTTGATTTGGTGTTCATTGCTTCCAAGTCCAATGGTTCGATGCGATATGCTAAGAAGATGCTTGAGCAATTGAGTTTGCTGGCAACAAGATCACCATGACATTGACATATGAACTTCTAAGTATCTTGACACCTTTTCCTGTCGAATTTTGTGCTTAAACTAAATTGACCATTTTGTTTCATTTTTGTAGATTGGAAGTGTAGTTGCTGGCTTTACTTAACCTGGCTAATGTCCACTAACACATTACTATGAATCAAAGTGGCAATTCGCCAATATTATTCACTTACTCGATGAGGAAACTACTGAAGGGAAAATGAGTCTTTTAACCAGAGTTTGTTATTAATCAGTGTTTGTTATTTTGCAGTTGTTACTTTCTTGCTGCGTGTATTAGTCTGTTAGAGAATCTAAGAGTTTTCTCAACAAACAGGGATTTCATTCAGAAAAGTAGCTTGTGCTTGCACAATTGGACACTTCCCCTTCTTAAATTGGGGCATAGCTTGCTTGTATTACCGAGTCACTTCCTCTCTTTAATACACTCATATCCTTGTCTTTTCTTCTATAATCTTCCATTATCATTGTTTCTTCTCGGTTCTATGTTGGTTATCTGTTTGGGCTCTTATCACACATCACATACTGTTAAAAGAGCTTTGGGAAATTTCATTAGCATGAAATGGATTCACCTGATGAATATGGAGATTGTTTGGTTAAAGCTTTGTTCCCGTCTTCCCCTTATCAGCCTGAGATTCTTTTTTATTTGGTTGGCGTGGATGTGGATGGGTGTAACTGATATGGATTTTAATGGATAGAACCTTCAATTGCCGTTGAGAGCTTTGGAATCTTGAGTCTCGGTCAAGAAACACTAAGCAACACGAGCTTTAAACCTAAACTAGGCTAAGAATACACAAGCACAAGCTTACGTAAAACTTAATAAATTTCAAATTGACAAAAACTGATTTTTACTAATAGCCTAAATGCCATTATATAGGCTACAAATAAGTACTAAGATTTCTAATTACATTAGAAGTCCTAGATAAATCAACTAGCCAAATTCCTAAACACACTTCTAATAAAGATAGAATTATTTAAAAGATTAAATTTCCTAAACTCAAAAACTAATCAAAATAAAAGATTAAAATAAGAAAATAAATCCTAACCGCTTTAAAAAAGAAAAACCCTTTCAAGTGAAAGGTAAAAACTTGTAAGCAAAATCTAAAATAACAATTAAGCTGCTAAATATCGAAGGTTCCAAGAGGGGTAAGATTTTCCATAATTATTCCATATCATACTCCTGTTCTTGAAAAGAAACTTGACCTCAAGTTTCATCCTCAAAGCAAGGTACCAAATCAGACGAAGGAAGAGTAGCACAAACTCCATTCCCTATAAGAACCTTGAATGTTTCATAGCCAACCTTCTCAACAATGTCAAACGGTCCCTCATCCATTGGTTCACCATTCTTGTGATCAATATGCAAACGTTGAGCATCTAAGGACAACCACACTTTCAATCCCTCTTGCAAATTAGTTCCTTTGCGCATTTGGAGCAATTTGTCCCTTCGTTCTCTCTTATCTTTTGAACAATCAAGTACCTCATGATGGCACGAGCTAAAACACACATGAGCAACGCCTCCTTTTTGTTCTTTACGCATAGGTGGACGTATAGGAGGTAAGGGATAGATGCAAGGCTAAATGTCTTTTGTTCCTCTTTATCCTTGTAATCACAAGCAATATAAAGTCTTTCGAATTCTTTGATATAATTAGCAACCGACATATATCCTTGTGTCAAAGAATTTAATTTCAAATATAAGTCTTGCTTATAAGATCGTGGAATAAATCGTTTTTTCATCTTAGCGTTTAAATCTGTCCAAGTAGAGAGTTGTGGCTTACCCTCTCTTTCAAATTTATTTTGTATGGAATCAAACCAAAGGGAAGCATACCTTATGATCTTGAGAATAGCGTGATTAAAACATTTGTGATTGTCTAAATTTTTGTGTGCAAAGATACGCTCCATTCTCCTCTCCCAATCCAAGTATAAGTCTGGATCACCATCACCATCAAAGCTAGGCAAATCAGCAAGCTTTATCTCCTTAACTGTGTGATTGCGTGTGTGCGGACACACCAGGAGATAACACATATCATTGCTGCTGTGTCTTTTAATATATATAGTTATTGATTGATACTACTCCCTCCATTACTTTGTACTTGCAACAATTGATATTATTTGTGAGATATTCAATTGTTGCAAGTAAAACGTAGGTAACGGAAAAAAGTAATCTAAAAAGGAGACGAGACATCGCCAAAAAGCACATCATATAAAGGAAATGTCATTAAAATAACTAAATAAGTGACACTTTTGGTTAGCCTTCAAGTACATAGACACGATGACGCAAAAGTGTAATTTCGACCGTTTTGTAGGCTATGTAAATGACAAAAAAAGAAGTCGGCAACATTTCCAAGAGTTACTATAATAATGGAGTTCATACCCCTAATCACCCCCACCACGACGGGAGAATGATAAATATCTAACAACATTTCAATGGGGAACTATAAATATCTAACATCTTTTACCATGAATTTAACGATATTTCACCTAAGTATGTTTATGCTCTCTTTGTTCTACAATGATTTATGTATATATTTTTTATAGTTTATACGCTTCTAAATGTACATTTTATATTATTGATTTTTATAATTAGTTGTTTGTAAAAAGTTTTGAGTATTAATGATGTACTCCATACTTATCAACTAAAATCAATCAAATGAAATATTAGTTTATTACAAATTAAAAAGACGAAGAAGTATTACTGAAAATATAAGTTTAAAGTTTGCAAAGTTTGACTCAAAAGATAGGTAGTAATTTAAGTTGGACGGAGAGAACAAAATTAGGAACATCATAAAAATCTTTTTTTAACGCACGTAATAATCTCCGATATACGTATTGTAATCCACTACTTGTCGAGTTGTAGTAACTACTATGTATGTTAAAGCCCTATTTCTTTAGTTTGAAGTTAACTTTCCTTCCAAAAAAAGAAAAAAAAAAGTTGACTTATATTGAGCTGAAATGAACTAAATTGAATTAAATTGATTTAAACCAAATCGAACTTAAATGTAGCATAGAAATGAACTAAACTTATATGAGCTGAATTGAAATACCATAAACTTCAAACTAAAGAAACGCAAAGGGCCTACATACTTGGGACTTTTTAGAGGGCCGACTTATGATGTAGTGGCACTAATAGTCACCTTATATCCTTGAGGTGCGAGGTTCAATTCTCACCATTAATTAATTGATAAAAAAGTAATTGTGCTTTTCCACTTATTAAAAAGACACTTCCTTTACTAGTGATCATTCATTAACCAAATTCAAACAATAATCAATCACTCTAACTTACTATTGACATTTTCCCACAATTATACGACCCTCCGAAGGTAAAAATGGAAAGAGGCTACGGTTCCCAGGAGGGAGGTGGGTATGGCTCAGACACTGGTCGCTATGGTTCGGCCGATACCAACCGCTATGGTACAGACCCCAATAGCGGATATGGCGGCGGCGGTGGTTATGGCTCAGATTATAGAACATCGGTTGGTGGCCCCGGTGGTGGCTATGGTTCAACTGAGACTAACCGCTATAGTAGTACAAACTCGGGTGGCTACGACAACAACGGTAGTTATGGCTCAAGCTACAAAGGCTCTGGTAGTGCCTTAGACAACAACGGTAGTTATGGCAATAAGGCGGATGGTAACCGCTATGGCTCACGCTACGCTGCGGAAGAGGGTTTTGGTGCCGGTTATGGTTCGAACCCGGCTAACCTCTATGGTTCAGGTGGCTCAAGAAACTACCAAGGCCCAGGTGGTGGGACTGGTGAGATGGTACGTAAATCCTACGCCTAAGTTTACATAGTTATGTTTTTATTGGTAAAATACAGTCAAACTTACAACGTGAATGTGAATAGTATCACCCTCTCAAATGAAACAACAAAATAAATCCAGGCAACATTATTATACTCAAAATATCTACAATATGCAATCAAAAGTTATTTCGTCCATTTTTTTTTGGACTTTTTGCATCTTAATTACGGAGTAATCTTTTTCCTTGTCTATATATCTTATCTTAGATTCCTAACAACTACACATTGATCATCAATTGTTATTAGTTATTTCATATGGTACATAATTATTACTACCTCCGTTTCTTATTAGTTGCAACTTTGGGGTATTATTTGTGAGATATAAAATATTCCAAAGTTTCAACTAATACGAAACGGAGGTAGTAAATTATGAGGATGTCCCAGTTTTTTATGGTGATTCCACATGACATATTCGCAAATAAATCAATAAATTTATTTAATTTTATTCAATTGTGGAGCCCACAATAATATAAAAAAGTTGTTCATTTATTCATAAAAATACCCCCATAAGAAACAAATTTCGTTTCTTAAAATGATAAACATGGAACTTCCCATTATTAATGCATACTTCTTTGTGTGTTGTTATCACAAACATTAATCATAATAGGGAGTATATAGTTGCAGTAATTTTCATAGGCAAATTTGATCATTTTCTTGCAACTCACTATTCAAAGCTTAACTTTTATGGAGAAAAATCTATAATACAAGTATTAATTTACGTTAGTATAAGAAAGCTTTGTACATAAGTACTCCCTCCGTACGCTAATATCGTAAATGCACACTTTATTTATTAGATAGTACGACGGAGGAAGTATATATGTGATACAAAGTTGCCTTTTGAACCCGGACATTTAATATCGACCTTGGCCTTAATAAACATCTCTAAAATTTCAAATCCACAGTGCACGATTCCTGGATCCTCCACTGGGGGCGGCAGCTATGGCTCGACTGAGGCACACCATTATGGCTCCACGGGGGATGGTTACGGTGAGTCCGAGGCGATGAGGTATAGCAGAGAGAAAGGAAGGGGCTACAAGAGGAGTGGTTGCTTCCCATTCCGGTGCTTACGCTTTGGTAACTATTTAATTCTTGCAAGACCTCTTTATTTTGTTTTCAGTACATAACATAGATATCACTAGTTCCGTTTCATATTTTTTTGCAACTTTGGAATATCTTATAGTATTTCACAAATAATATCCAAAGTTGCAAAACTCATGAAAGTAATAGAGGTAATAATTCCTTTGTTTTGTTCTAAATGCAATATTCCCCCTTTTTTTTTTTGGACAACTTCAAATTAAATGCGACAATTTTTTTTTTCTTTTTTGTAAGTCGTGTTAATGGTTTATAACATAGATATTATAAACTAAATCAAATTAACATAAAAAGTCATGTTCTCTTTTTTTAATTCAAAAAAAAATATATATATATTTAATACAAGTAGGTTTTTTAGTTGTTGACCTGCACTGTAGTTATCATTCTTAATAAGCTGTTTGTAACAATATTACATCGAGTTAAGTACAATCTAAGGTACTCAAATTTGACAAAAATTGCAATTTGAGTACGTACCCAATTAGGTTGTAAAAGTTGCAATTGGGTACCAATTGAAAATTGCAATTTCTGTTAGTTTTGTAAAAATTCCGTTAACTCTCCAAAAATTGAGTACATACGTAGATTGTGCTTATTAACTCATATTATTACGTCAGAGTGAATTTTCTCTTGGCAATTCGAATAATTCTTCATTTCTTTCCTTTCTTTTATCGGGACAATTTTTAAGTTAGCACAAAAGTTGGACAACTATAAGTGTATATGAAAGAGTAATCGAGTTTGAGAGGTTACATACATGTTGTACGTGGACGAACTCTTATTAAATCCTTGCAACTGTTACACAAATGCTTATTTGAGAAATCTATACAATTCTATTTTATGTTTTTGTTTCTGATTATAGTCTTAATCTTTGTCTTGGCATGTAAACTCATAAGGTCGCTGAAGGAATCATACGTAGGTGGCGCGGTGGCATCTGGTGGTTTTGCCTTCCATCAGCATCACCAGAAAAATCTATCAAGGACGAGGAGGGGGCAGGAGGACGGCTGTTAGGATATAGTGTTAATTGTGCAACAATGATAAAAATATATATATATATATATATATATATATATATATATATATATATATATATATATATATATATATATATATATATATATATATATATATATATATATATATATATATATTTATAATGTAAGTAAAGATATACATTGAGTATTACTTTTACTGATATTATTTCACATTGCTTTAAGTTTTACAATGACGTTAGTTTATATAGCAATATAGATTACACTAGTGCGCGAGGTTGGCTTAAGTGACAAGCAATTTGATGCCGCTTAAGCTATTGTAGGATGTATGTTTCATGAATTGTGTAAATGAGCACACTTAAACAAATTGATATGAAAAGACAGCAAAATGGTAGGGAAGATTGTATTGGGATGAGATAGTAAAGATTACTCCCACAAATCTACACAACAGAAACATAATTTTCATCTTCATTCATCAACATGGTATGTAATTCCCTCTGTCCGAGTGAAGTGCCAATCCAACCCTTCCCTCATGAGGCTCATCCTTTGAAGTAAAACAAATTCCTCTAAGAGATGGGAGGTCTAAATATTATGGAAATGTTATTATTGAACAAATTCAGAGATTAAATAGATGATACATCAAAAAGTGTTGTATGCCTATTGAAGGACAGGGCATAAAATCTTTGTATGCAGTATGCCTATTCCAAAGTAATTTTGTAGGAAAGTGGTTATTTATTTATTTTTTATAAAGATAATAGCTTGAGAATTTTGTCTGTATGAGCTGGTTTGACAATAAAAAAACAATTTTTTTTTTTTTTACATTAAAATTAATTCGTTGTAAAAAAATGGTAATTCAAATCTTTATAAATTTTGACGTCAAATTATATACTACTGCATAAGTCTTTTACATTATAATTACAATTTTATGAATTAATGCACAAAATAAAAATAGAGTAATGTTTGATTTCTTACAAACTTATTATTGTGAAATTATTAAGGAGTTACATTCCAAGGGAAATTTAGATAGGGTGTTATGCATATGAATAGTTTATCAATTAAACTAAACATTAATACATGAAGGTTAATGCATGGAGTTTTTCAATCATTAATGGTATGATATGATTTGGGGACACATCATATGCCAAATGGCAAAATTAGTGAAACATGATAAAATAACATGTCTTGCCATGAGTTTTAATAATATATATTGATTGATTATATTGAGTTATTAATAACGCTCAACCAAATATAGAATATAAATAAATAATAACGCTCAACCAAATATAGAATATAAATTGCTCATGTGCTAATTATATGAGAGAATCTGAAAATTGATTAAGAGTTGGGGCAATTAATTGATGATTACTACATTCTGTCTACAGTAATTACATTTCACACAGTGTGGAGCGTGACCCTTTATTACTCATGCATGAGTCATAAGAGCAACTCCAATGATTGTAGCTAGGGACTTGCTTGCAATTTCATTAATTCCCTAGCTTCTAGCTTAACCATTGGAGCTAGAAAACTCAATAAGCTTGGCTAAGCAAATTAGATTTGCCAAGCTAACTTGCTTGGGAATTAAACTTGCCAAAATAAAAATGCTCATTACACCAATTAAGCTCTTTCCATGTATTTTCTATCCAACAATTAATACTAAGCTAATAGCTAGCAATTTGAGCAAAAAGTAGCTAAAATGATAATTAACTTAAAAGCTTATGTGGCATGACAAGCTAATTGT
Organism: Chenopodium album; assembly: GCF_948465745.1. NCBI lineage: Eukaryota > Viridiplantae > Streptophyta > Magnoliopsida > Caryophyllales > Amaranthaceae > Chenopodium > Chenopodium album. Next base: position 82,525,888 of record NC_137834.1, read on the forward strand.
CAAATTAGCTTGTCATTATAGTTACTCTAACAAACTCCATAACTCAATGTACAATACAATCTCCATTCTTCTGAGATTGTTTCAATTAAATTTTCTGAGTCAACTTTTAGAAAAATTGATCACCACCACTAATCCGTAATTTATTGGTAAAAAAAAAAAAAAAAAAAAAAAAAAAATAGTCATGTGAAATATAGTTAGATTCGCTTTTATAGTACTATGTATACTTATAATTACAAATTCTAATAATATAGTACGAAATTAAAGATATTTATGCATTAAGAATTCAAGACTAGTTGGAAATTAAAAAAAAAAAAAAAATCAAACAAGTGTAATCTTTAAAAGACGAAGCATTTAAACACAAGGTTGCCAAAATTCAAGATGCTAGTAATGTAAAATAGGGACCATCACATATCGTATATTATTTGTGTTCTACAAACGTGCAAGAAATCAATATTTATTTAAGCACAACAGAATAATGGTGTGACAATTTAAGGACACCATTTGCATTATAAGTAAACCATACATTCACTTGTTTTAGTCACCCATTTAACCATTCATTTACGTCCATACACAACCACCACCAAACACCATGTCAGCTCCCACTTTCCCCATCGTTGCCACCACCACCACTACCACCACCCCCGCCACGAACAATATTCACGTACTAGCCTTTCCATTCCCAGCACAAGGCCACATGCTTCCTTTCCTAGACTTTATTCATCAACTAGCACTCAAAGGGCTAAGTATCACCATTTTGGTCACTCCTAAAAACCTACCTATCATAAACCCACTTTGCTCAACTCATCCAAATTCTATTCATACATTAGTCTTACCCCTCCCTACTCACACAAAACTCCCTTTAGGTGTTGAAAATATAAAAGATATAGGAGTTGACGGAGTTGCTCCTATTCTTGCAGCTTTAAGCAAACTAGAAGAAGAAGTTATACAATGGTTTCAATCCCACCATTCTCCTCCTCAAGCAATTATATATGACTTTTTCTTCGGGTACACCCAACATTGGGCAGAAAAACTCAACATACCGACAATTGCTTTCTTCACCTCAGGAGCATTCTTTACTTGTTTTTTTCAACGACTAATGACAAACATGGCCAAGTTTCGTACTCTAGACATTATACAAATGCAAGACATTCCTAGATCCCCTTCCTTACATAAGGAGCAACAACCTACTTTATTTAGAAACTATAGGGAGGATGACTCTGATTGGAGGATTTTCAAAGAAAGTTTACTTACAAATCCTAAAAGTTGGTGTTATGTTTTCAATTCTTTCTATTCCTTAGAAGGGGAGTATATAGATCAAGTGAAAAAAGATTTGGGTCATGACCGAGTGTTCAGTGTAGGTCCATTAAGGTCAATAAGTGGACCCAAGAGGGTTAACCCGGATTCTGATGTTGGTTATGGTGTGCTCAAGTGGCTTGATGGATGCCCTGATGAGAGTGTTTTGTACGTCTGTTTTGGGAGTCAGAAATCACTATCGAATCCCCAAATGGAGGCTCTTGCATTAGGGTTAGAACAAAGCAAGACACGCTTCGTGTGGGTGATCAAGGCAGAAGGTAGCCAATTAGTCCCAAAAGGGTTCGAGGAGCGAGTCAAAGAACAAGGTTTAGTGATTAAGGGATGGGCACCACAAGTTGAGATATTAAACCACAAGGCAGTGAGCTTGTTCATGAGTCATTGTGGATGGAACTCGTTACTTGAGAGCATAATAGCAGGAGTGATGGTTTTAGCCTGGCCGATGGAAGCTGATCAGTTCCACAATGCCAAGCAGTTTGTAGAGTATGCAGAGTTGGCTGTTCGCGTATGTGAGGGAGTACACACGGTGCCTGAATCGGATGAATTGGCTCGGATCATTAGCGAATCGATCAACGAGAATATACCACAGAAGGAGAATGCTAAGGAGATGAGACAGAAGGCATTAGAGGCCGTGAAACTTGGTGGCAGCTCATCATCTGATGTCAATAAGTTGGTGAAAGAGTTGAGCCAAAATATTGCATTAAAAACTTGAAATCTATGAACATCAATTTTTTTATTTATCAAGTCCAATAATTTATTTACATCAAATATAAGTGTGTACTTGTATTTAATTTAGGAAAATTTGCTATTTTTTATAAAGATTATCATTGCCTTTGTTTTTATTTTACTTTCACATAAAATAGCATTACTGAAAGTTTTTATTAAAAATATCCGTTAAATAACTAACTCTCCTCTTCATCCTCATCTCCCTTTAACTTTTCCATAATACATACCCAATTTCCCCCCTTGTTAATTGTTCTAACTGGTTTTGCTTGGACTCAGAAACCGTCGGTACAAAATTATAATCAAAATTAGTGTATATGAATAATATAAAATTCAAAATGTGTCTAATTGTCATTAAAATGATGATCTACCTATATTTACTTAGTCATACTAAAAAAAATATAAATATATATATATATTAAAGAGAAATTCAAAGTTTAATCACAAATTCTCACCAATGTAAAATAAAAATGTCATCAAGGTTTCAATTATAATCACAAATTCACAATGGATATTATTCAAGAAGTAACTTTTCACAATTTTATTACAAGACGGAATAAAAATGTAGACAATTAAAGCACATTAAATGATTCAAACATAGGAAAATTCAAATGGGTACCACAGTGATCACCCCCGATCTGCTAAAAATGGATAGAAAATCTTTGTTTATCAGAGAAATCTGTCTATCAAGTTGCGTTTGTGTCTTTTCACTCCAGTCCTGAAGTATTCTGTGAGCGTACGCTTTATCGATCAAAATACGAATGAAATTAAGAAGGCCGCCATCATTATTGCTTGCTTTGCTACATTTTGTTAGGGGTGGCAATTCGGCTCAACAGGTTGGGTTCGGGTTAGATTTCAAGTCGATTTCAAGTTATATTTAGAAACCATCAAAAATAGTGTAAAACTTAATATTATTATGAAATATGTAATTTGGATCAAATCGGGTTGTTCGGGTCAGGTCGAGTTCGAATTTCTCTCGACAACTTCGGGTCAGGTTCATGTTGAGTTATCGGGTCGGGTCAGGGATTACCAGCCCTACATTTTGTTACCCCATTGTGTTGTTCGCCGCTACTTTTGGGCCCTATCTTTCATTTCTAAAATCATCAACCCAATATTTTATTACTTTCTCCTAAAACTCCGCGCATGGAGAAATGAAGTAAGTATTTAAAAACGAAGGGAGTTACTTTCTGCTAAAACTCCGCGCATAGAGAAATGAAGCAAGTATTACCTACTCCCTCCATTTTAAATACTTGATTCATTTCTCTATGCACGGAGTTTAGGAGAAATTGGAAAAAGTGATAAAATATAGAAGTTGTGAGATAGGTGGAAGAATAAAAAAATTGTAAAAAGCAAAAATAGTGTAGAGAATTGAAGGAGAAAATAAAATTAATAAAATATGATTTATGTTAGACCCACTAGTTGAGAGAAAAAAAAAATAAATATTGTAAAAGCTTTTCAAATAACGAAATGGAGCTAGTATTTAAAAACATTCGGAAATGAAAAGTAAATCAAGTATTTTAAAATTATAGGTGTATATATATAAATAAGGTCAAATTTTTACTCCGTACTAATTTTATGTTTGTGTATCAACATGTGAACAAAGTTTGATTGTGTCAGTAGGAGTATGTTTTTCCGAACACGACCGATATACACCCTAAATAGAAAAGGAAAAAAAAAAAAAGGCTGTAGAAAACAGAACAAGGCGGGAGCCCACGAACATGTCCACAAGCTCCACCATGGTATTGGACTACTGTCATTTTCTTTTCAGATAAAGGAGAAATGATAACCCAAGAAAATGAATAAAGTGTAGTACGGTGTTTCAAAAAATCAACAAGAAGGGTCCATGTAAATCACATCATCCACAAAGGCAAACACCTTCCCAATAAACCTGTTGTTGAATTTTCTTAATCGACCTCTACTCATAGTCATATACAACGCTGCAAAAAACATGGCCGACACTGCTACCACTGCCGCTTCCGCCACCCATATTTTAGTCTTTCCATACCCAGCTCAAGGCCACATGCCTGCTCTGCTAGACCTGACCCATCAATTAGCTCTCAGAGGACTTAAAATTACAGTCTTGATCACCCCAAAAAACCTCCCTGCCTTATCCCCACTCCTCTCAACCCACCCAACTTCCATTGAAACCTTAGTCTTACCTTTACCTCCTCACCCTAAAGTTCCTCTAGGGGTAGAAAATCTAAAGGATATTGGAAATTCCGGTAATGCGCCCGTTACTGCTGCACTTAGCAAGCTAGAAGGGGAAGTTATACAGTGGTTCCGGTCCCACCCTTCTCCCCCTCAAGCTATAATTTCTGATTTCTTCCTTGGGTGCACCCAACATTGGACAACACAGCTCAACATACCTAGAATTGCATTCTTTTCAGTATCTGCATTTTTGACCTGTATATTTACCCATCTATGGCAGCAATCAGACAAGCTGAATAATTCAAACAATTTTGAATTTCCAGATCTGCCCTCGTCGCCTTCCTTTACTCATGACCAGTTACCTTCTATATTTAGGAAGTTCAAGAAGGGTGATCCTGACTGGGAGATTGTTAGAGAAGGCATGTGTGCAAATTCCAACAGCTGGGGATATGTTTACAATTCCTTTTACGCCTTAGAAGGGGAGTATCTGGATCACATAAAGAGAGAACTGGGTCATGGCCGAGTATACAGCACTGGCCCGTTAGGCTTAATAGGCTTATCCAAGAGGGTTAGCCCGGGTGTAGATACTAGATATGACGTGCTCAACTGGCTTGATACATGCCCTGATAATAGTGTGTTGTATGTCTGTTTTGGAAGTCAGAAGCTGTTAACAGAACCTCAAATCAGAGCTCTGGCTTTAGGCTTAGAGCAAAGCAAGACCCGGTTCATATGGGTGGTCAAGTCTGTCTCAAGTCAACAGGTACCAGATGGGTTTGAGGAGCGGGTCTCTGATCGAGGTATGGTGCTACGAGGATGGGCTCCACAACCGGAGATACTAAACCATAAAGCAGTAAGTGGGTTCATGAGTCACTGTGGGTGGAACTCATTACTAGAGAGTGTAATAGCAGGAGTGATGATTTTAGCTTGGCCAATGGAAGCTGACCAGTTCCAGAATGCCAAGCAATTAGTTGAGTATGCAGGGTTGGCAATTCGAGTATGTGAAGGTGAACACACGGTGCCTGACTCCAATTCATTGGCTGGAATCATATATGAGTCGATTAGTCAAGATATACCACAGAAGGCACGGGCTAGGGCAATGAGGGAGAAGGCATTAGGGGCGATTAAAGATGGCGGAAGTTCAGCAGTAGGCCTTGATGAGCTAGTGAAAGAATTGAACCAGCTTGGAGTACCAAAGACTTGAAAATGAGGCAGTTTCTGTAAGAATAATTACACTATCACCAGTTATGACTTATAAGTCTCTGTAAGCTCAAGTATTAGCAGTCATAAGCCTTAATAGTTTATTAAGAATAATTACACTATCACCAGTTATGAGTCCTCAAAGCTGAAGTATAAGCAGTCAACAGCCTTTATAATTTATTATAGAATCTAAGTTTTTAAAAGAAACAAAATGCCTTTGCGGCTGTTGCAGAGTTGATGTAAGCAAACAGGACTACCTTTGTGAAAATTAATAAATAATTTGTAAATCTATTCAGGTGTGTATGCGAGGTTTTCAGGCGTGCTAAAATATATTGTTTTATTAATATATTTTAATAAAACAATATATAGCTGACGATGTTCTATGATGATGTTTTATTATAGCAGGGCATGTTCTACAATATATAGCTGACGATGTTCTACAATATAATTTGTAAAACAGGGCATGTTCTACAACGATGTTTTATTATAGCAGGGCATGTTCTACAATATATAGCTGACGATGTTCTACAATATAATCTGTAAAACAGCGCATGTTCTACGACGATGTTTTATTATAGCTGACGATTGTCAATCCTTATAATGACCTTACATAAAAGCAGCAAAGGAAAATACTATACTAATGAAGAATTACTTCCAAAATTTGTTCCTCTCATAATTCACTCTGCAAATGAGAGTTTTAATTTTGTTCAGCCCATTTTGTACACAAACTCTTGTATGTGTTCAAGAAGTATATACTATAGTGAATGTCAATTTGTTGCTTACAGTTCAAAGTGCCTCTTTTGGCCACTGCATGATAATTGCACCATTTTCAATCTTGATATTTTTTCGCACTTTTGGTATGCGTTCGCACACCAAGCTTTTATTCTTTATAGACTTTTTTTTTGGATGATTTTATTTGTTATTTTTTTAGTTAACACGCTTTGACTTCTAACACTATTCACAAACTCTACTTTGACTAACTTTTATGATTTATAGGCTTATAGCTATAATAAAACATCGTCGTGGAATTTTGTTAGAATCATCTCACTATATATTTTAATAATATCATCATATAATTTTTCATCATTAATAATTAGAGATTAAAAAGATGGAGGAAAGTATATTAAAACCCCACTCTCTCTCCTTTGTAATCACATGAGAATTAATAATATCCCCAATACTTGCTCCATTTCTTAGACTTTAAGCCAATAGGTGCAATTAGGGGAAAAACAGAAGAGTAAGTTCTATAAATCTTGAAATTCTGTATAGCCTGTACATCCTATATTTCTATGCACATAATAACAGCCAATAAGCTCGACTATGATTGGATATTTTATCTATGGAAAATTAATCTGAAACTGTTAAAAGCCTCGACACAAGTCAGAATTTAAGAACTCGCAATTGTCAGGACTCATGGGCTATTAGGCTCATAGCTTTATCATAAGAGGTTGTAGAAAATCTCAGAAAGGAATCTACCTTGTAAATCACCTGAAGAAATGAAATCTTTGATTTGCGTTCAATCTTCTGTTGGCAGTACCCATAACTCTATAACAGCACCTTTCATGCTTGTATATCGTATGGAAGGAAGTCTTATGTCGGACCCCTGAGGAAGTAAACATTTCTTAAACATGTTAAGTCGGGAATTCTAACACATTCACTTATGTGATGTAATATTATAGATGCTTCAAAAGTATTACTAAATGCAATAGAACCTGCAATTCAATATAGCAATACTAAACATTGAAAGCCTGAGCAGATACTGGATTCTATTATGTAATCTTACTCCATTTGTACAATTAACATAAAGTTTACTCAACATGGTAGCGAGGCACATGGCTTCCCATGTGAACATAATGACTACATTTAAAAATATATATCAAAATTCAATTCATTAATAAGCTTCGAGTTGTTAATTTGATACATGACCAAAAAAAACAATAGAATAAACCTACTCCTCTTAACTAGGAATTAAAAAAAAAAATTAAGAAAATATTATATAAAAAACACCGTATTGTCTTTTTATGATGTATAACTTCAATTTAAAAAGACCAGAGACTTGGATCTACCAAATGAGCATTTTCCATACAGCTACAGTAGGTTTACCTTACCATCTCTATTATATACATATAGTATCCAATTGAAAGAGACATTTAAACAGGTATAATATATGCAGCACTAAGGGGTAAAGAGATAATTGTATTGTATTCAATTGGCTTGACAAATGTCAAGATTGGAGCGTTTTGTATGTATTTTTTGGGAGTCCAAATATGCTAAATGAACCCCAAATTAAGGCTCTACCACTAGGTTTGAAACGCCGAATAACTCACTTTGTATGGGTAGTAAACTCAGCAGCCAGCCACAACATTCTACATGGTTTTGAGGAGTGCATCTCGCCATCTTGGACCAGGGTTCGATAATTAGAGGGTTGGCTACACAAGTAAAAATACTGAATCACAAAGCAGTAGGCGGGTTTGTTGTCACAAAGATGGAACTCATTGCAAGAGAGAATTACGGATGGCTTTATGGTTTTAGCTTGGGCAATGGAGACTGATCAGTTTGCCAGCGCTAGGATTTTGGTAGAGTATACAAGCATGCCAATACAGCTGTGTGAGGGAAAACATACAGCATACCATCTGTAAGTCACTGTAAAATACAAAAACAAGAAAGGGACGGGGGGGTGGGGGGGGGGGGGGGGGGGGGGGGGGGGGGAAGGGGTCCATGTATCATATCATCCCAAGAACGTAGAATCCAAAAACCTTTCCCAATAAACCTGTAGTTAATTTCCTTTAACCTCTACTCATATAGTAATATACAACCAAAAAAATGACCGACACTGTTACTGCCGCTTCCGCCACCCATATCTTAGTCTTTCCATACCCAGCTCAAGGCCACATGCCTGCCCTGCTAGACCTCACCCATCAATTAGCTCTCAGAGGACTTAAAATTACAGTCTTGATCACCCCAAAAAACCTCCCTGCCTTAACCCCACTACTCTCAACCTACCCAACTTCCATCGATCCCTTGGTCTTACCCTTTCCTCCTCACACTAAACTTCCTCTTGGGGTAGAGAATATAAAGGACATCGGCAATTCTGGTAATGCTCCCGTCACTGCTGCACTTAGCAAGCTAAAAGGAGAGGTCATTCAGTGGTTCCGGTCCCACCCATCGCCCCCTCAGGCTATAATCTCTGATTTCTTCCTCGGGTGCACCCAAGATTGGGCAACACAGCTAAACATACCAAGAATAGCATTTTTTACATCCTCTGCATTTTTGACCTGTATACTTACCCATCTATGGCAGGACTTGGGAAAACAAAATATTTCAAATACTTTTGAATTTTCAGATCTACCCTCGTCGCCTTCTTTTACTCTGGACCAGTTACCATCTATATTTAGAAAGTTCAGGGAGGATGATCCCGATTGGGAGATTGTTAAGGCAGGCCTGCATGCAAATTCCAAGAGCTGGGGAAATGTTTTCAATTCTTTCTACGACTTAGAAGGGGAGTATTTAAACCTCGTAAAAAAGGAACTGGGTCATGACCGTGTATACAGCGTTGGCCCGTTAAGCTTAATAGGCTTATCCAAGAGGGTTAACCCGGGTTTTAATACCAGATATGATGTACTCAACTGGCTTGATACATGCCCTAGTGATAGTGTGCTGTATGTATGTTTTGGAAGTCAAAAGCTGCTGACAGAACCTCAAATCAGAGCTCTGGCTTTAGGTTTAGAGCAAAGCAAGACCCGGTTCATATGGGTGGTCAAGTCTGCCTCGAGTCAAAAGGTCCCAGATGGGTTTGAGGAGCGGGTGTCTAATCGGGGTATGGTGCTAAAAGGTTGGGCACCACAAGTGGAGATACTGAACCATAAAGCAGTAGGTGGGTTCATGAGTCACTGTGGGTGGAACTCAGTACTAGAGAGTGTAATAGCAGGAGTGATGATCTTAGCTTGGCCAATGGAAGCCGACCAGTTCCAAAATGCCAAGCAGTTAGTAGACTATGCAGGGTTGGCAATTCGGCTATGTGAAGGCGAACACATGGTTCCTAATTCAGATTCATTGGGTCAAATCATATATGAGTCAATTGGTCAACAAATACCACAGAAGGCAAGGGCTAGGGCAATGAGGGAGAAGGCATTAGAAGCTGTGAGAAAAGGTGGAAGTTCAGCAATTGGCCTTGATGAGCTGGTGAGAGAACTGAACCAGCTTGGAGTACCAAAACCTTAAAAAAGAGGCTGCAACGGTAAGAATAATTAAACAGTCACCAGTTATAAGCCTCTCAAAACTGAAGTACAAGCAGTCATAAGCCTTTATAATTTATTATAATAAGGATCAAGGTAGTATTAAGAAGAATTAAAAAAAAAAAGCCTTTGAGGCTGTTGCAGAGTTGATGTAAGCACACAGGATTATCTTTGTGAAACTTTATTTTTATGATTTTTCACGTGTGTGATGATGAGGTTTTCAGGCATGCTAAAAATTATTGTTTTATTAATGGCATGCAGAAAACTGACGATTGACAACCCTATTGACCTGGTATAGCAGCTAAGATGAATACTGTTGTAACGAAGAGTAACTTTAAGAATTTATCCCACAATTAATCTTCAAATGAGAGTTTCATTTTTGTTTAGACCAGTATGTACACTAATACTTGCGGATTGTTGCAAGATATATAATATAGTGAATGTAATGCTTCATACTCCCTTTTTTGGTCATTGCATAATAATAGCACCTTTTCCAATTTTGGAACGTTTTCACACTTTTGGACTTTTGTATGCTGTCACACACTCACACATCAACACTTCTGTTTACAGACATTTATTTTTGGCAGTTTTATCAACATTTAATCTATTGAAACCCCACTTTCTCTCCCCTTTGTAATCAGATGGAAATTTTTAATATCCCCCACAATTTACTCCACTTCTTACCAACAAAGGTGCAGTTAGTAAAAAAATATCCCCCACAAGGCCACAATTTACTCCACTTCTCACCAACAAAGGTACAGTTAGTAAAAAAAAAAAACCAGAAGTGTATCCATAAATCTTCAAATTTTATATAGCGTGTGAATCCTATAAACCTATACACGTAATGATAGCCAATAAGCTCGACTAAAATTGGATTTTTTATCTATGGAAAGTTAATTTGAAATTGTTAGAAGCCTAGACACAGATCAGAAAAAGACATCAAAAAAATAAAGATCCTATAACAGTATATTTACCTATCTCTTGACTTCAGTTCTTGTGGCATGGCTTGTTACGCTGAGAAGTTACTACCTGAAATTTACACAATCATGCATCAAAAACAAGTTTCTTCATTAACTTGGATTCCCGTTCATTCATATATGATTTCATATAAAAGAGGCACCTTTAGTACAATTTCCAATATCACTCAAAGCCAAACTACCTGACAGTCTGACACCCCACCCGGACCTTACAGGCACACAGATTAGCTATATTTTTCATTTTAGGATGAAAAACCAGCTTATGAACCAATTGAAGAGACACTAACCAATTAATTTTTTTGTTAAGATATAAGGAAATATCCTATCGGGATGATCACTAAAAGTCATTTACTAAACAAGTCCATCTTACCTTTCTCCTCCCATAATAAATTTTCCTTGGGGTTGAGAATACATACAACAATAGAGAGCTTACTATGATTATATTAGTTTGAATTTGATAAGTCATTCCCTTAAGCAATTTAATCATATGAAACTTCACTTACCAAGTTACCAGACACACCATCTAACAAATTGAAGTAAACAAGCTACGTGATGCAATTGAAACATAGATATTCAAGCTCCATAGAGCATAGCTACACTACTATTGAAGTTCATAAATAGGCTCCTCAAAGCAATAGGAAAATTTAGCATATTTATTGTGAAGCCAATTTGAATATCAGGGTCGCGTTAACATTTTTCAAGGTTTGCCTAGGCCACTATGGACATGCTTTGGATGAAGGTTAAGGGGAAGTCAAATAAGAGAACATGTCAGTCATACATGCTAGAGCCAACTCATTTATCAAGAGCCAAGACATGGACAACAACGTTCATCTTAGAAAGAGCACACTAACCTGCAGATCAACTCTTTCTGAAAATTTGGATCAGAGCACAGTTCATTGAGCTTGATTGCAGAAGTAACATGAGGCTCGTAATTACAGGTGGCCTTCTGTATTGTTCCGCAAATGAAACATCCAACTCCAAAGAAGTACAATATTTTACTCCTGAGGAAACCCATTAAGTTATTCAGAACTTGAATTTGCATATTTGACATGGGATAAGATCAAATTTTGATTAAAAATATTTTACATTGTTACCACAATTGGGACACGCCATTCATTCAGGAAAGAAACAAAGAATGTAATAAGATACAAAGCCTGCCAGGCCAGGCAATTTCTCTTTGGATAGATGGGTGTGAGAAAAAAGCAAATAAAATTAAGTGTAAACTAATGTGAGTAAAAAAATCTAGAACACTCCACATTTGGTTTGTGTAGAACACCATTCATGTCCAACCAAACATCACGCCAGAACCCAGATTAATAATCTCTATTTTATATTCTTACTCCGTTCCCCTAATATTGCAACAAGGGAGGTAGGCATGGATTTTAAGATGGGGAGAGAGATAGAGAGAAATAAAGACATAGACCCATGTAATGAAAAGAGAGAAAGAAAGAAAGCATGCACAAAAAAGAAAATGTTGCAATATTTATGAAACATCCTAAAATGGTGGTATAAATACCAGGACCCCTTAATGTAATCTTATGCATGAACCCTGACAACGCCGAAGCAAATAACAGGACTGGTGCAATCATTCTACATTTAGAAGTCACCACAGAATCTTATATAGTAGCTCATGCAATTGATCACTGGTTAGATATCAGATTCCATCAAGTACCGATGATAAGGATCCTACAATGATGGCTTTGCAACATGACTAACAAAGTCAAACAGTTAGTGACTGACAGTGACAAAGTACATGACAATCCAATATCTAAGTATGATTAAAATTACTTCATTACCTAATTTTAGAAAAGCCAAGGTACATCTTGAAAACCCAAGAATTCCAGCACAATGGTCTCATACTGAACATCCATAGTTGTTGTAACTATAGCCAATATCAGCTTGCTAACCATAAAAACACATTCCACAATTTCTACATATGCAGTTACAACTGCACAGGTCCAGCTATTGATAGTAGTCTCTCTCTGCAGGACATTTTCCAAGTAAAACCAGAAGTATAGTTTCAACAACAGCTACTTTAATGGTTTTCTCTTGTCATGGCAGCCATATACATATTCATATCTTCAACACATCAGTCTTGCAAGCATAAGTTCTCCTGCATGATGACCAGACAAATAATTAGATCGGCTCCTATATTTCACAGGCTCACAAGATTAGGCTTGATGATACATATGCTGAAAAGTAGCATACATAATTTATATATGAATCAAGGCCATTTCTATAAGATATCAACGCAATCAAAGCAATTAAGATGATGTTGATGGGGTTAGACACTTAGACCGTTAAATACAGTGCCACTTATTGCTATCCTCAGGATATACAGAATGTTTGCTTGATCCCCACCCCCATATTGGCAATAAATCCTAGCCTGTATGATAACATCCGTCTTGTAGACAATACACAAAACTAATATGCTATATCCTGAATGACCAGGAATATGATATGCGTTCGTCGTCCAGGAATATCAGGCTTCATCCACCAAATGCATGATACACAAAGGCTAGGACAAGGCTGTGTAACAGTTAAAATTTCATAGTAGGTTGATATTAACATTGGTTGTATCTGCTTGACATATATCAAAACTTCTAATTTCAGATACACAAAGGCTATGACAAGGCTGTGTAACAGTTAAAATTTCATAGAAGGTTGATATTAACATTGGTTGTATCTGTTTGACATATATCAAAACTTCTAATTTCAGAAAGATGTCCAAGATAATCCTCTGCCTTCATGAAATCTGCCAATTATGCTCTTCAAAGTGCCTTAATAATAATCAAGAATTAAAATCTAATTTTATTCCAACTAGATAAGATACAAATCCAGAATTCTCAAGGCACTTATCATTCAGGGTCCCCATTAGCATTTGACTGGGTCAAATTCTATATAGTTATGGAAGGTTGCATTACAGATTCTCTAGGGAGTGATAATATTTTAAATCAGACCCATGGTGCGAACTTATAGAGTAATGCTCTAGTGAGCATCTTTCTACATCAGCAGCTTGTCCCCTCAAGGAGCTAACTGCCACATCTGCAATTGAACCAAGCAATTCTTTGTTTTATCAAAACTGAGAAACTTAGTATTACAATGTGTGTAGTACTTAATTGCTAGAAAATATAGATTCCAAACAAGACCAAGCTGTTTTCGAACTCTGACACCCACGGATTCTCCTTGCAACCCAAAATAAAAATGCCTAAACAGTAATTTCACTAAAGATTCAGCTTTAAAAAACTGAAAAAATAAATAAACATATCAAGACAGTTAAGAAAATCAATGTTAAGAAAAGGTAAAATTTCCTCCATATACCCTTAACTAGGGAAAAGGGGAAACAATATTAAGAAAAACCATGATATTTTTTATGACTTCAGTTTTCTATAGCAGCATAATTGAGCAAATCGAGTGACAAAAAATTATTATAACGATTGTTACTTTGTAATTTCGCAAGGTGCGTCTCATGACAATGTCAATGTCATGGTACAGCTTCTCCACATCCCCGAAAAAGCATAGAAGTGCATAACATAAAAAGAACTTTCAAATTACAAGGGTTGGTACAAGCTAAAAATAAAAATCAGTGAGGAAATTTTGCGAATAACTACCATTTAAATGACCACTTTTGAGAACAACTACCATTTAAAATTTTCTTTTGAAAAAAGTACCACAAAAACACAAAAAGTTTGACTAGCACTACCACATTTATTGTTTCCAGCAAGAATCTCCGTTTTTGGGGCATATTTTATAAAATTTCCCTCAAAAAACCCAAATTAAATGATAATATTGCACTACATTAACCCTTAATTGGATTATACACTTCAATTGCCCCAAATCCCCCCAATTTCGTAAAGCCCTTAATTCAATTTTTTGACCATAAACCCTAATTTTAAGATTTAATTGAGAAATTAAATACACTATAATGCAAAATTAAAGATAATTGACCTATAATTGTGTTTTACTATCGAAATCTCTTGTTTTCTATACCACAATTGATTGAAATTTTATAAACTAGGCTTTCTCAACCGGAAATTCTTCTCGGAAAATAAAACGTGATAGTGCTACTCAAAGTTTTTGTGACTTTGTGGTAGTTTTTTTTAAAGAAAATTTTAAATGGTAGTTGTTCTCAAAAGTGGTCATTTAAAAGGTAGTTGTTGGCAAAATTTCCAAACAGTGATGAGATATATTGACAAGAATTATTCTTAGAAAAAACGAATAATTAAAAGGTTAAATAACACCTTACAAAGAAAGCATGAAAAAAACTCTAAAAACGCTAGTTTATTAATGCTCTTAGTTTATAGAGCACTTAAACTATTTGCTTTCCATTGCCACTGAGGCAAACAGAATTTTTTTTTTCCTCTAAATTATAAAAAGAGCATATATGCAGTTTGCAAATCAGCATTCGAACCAATGAATAAATGAAAGGTTACAGACCATATAAGTTTCCACATCAAATGCAAAAGCCAAATTGTAAAAGATATCACATAGCCATCTATACTTGAGAGAGAAAATATTTTTAAAGATCATGCCAGTGGTTGCATTAAGCAAAGTGTAAGTTATATGTACCAAAATTAGAAATAAAAACATGAACAAAAAATGCAAGTTCTGCATACCTGACATGCAAACTCATTGCAACAACATCTCAAGTTCTCAACATTCTGAGATAAAGGGGCAAACAAAACTTTGCTTCTCATAGATCATATTATAGAAATGTCTCATCCAACACACCATAGAGAATCTTATCAGGTGAAAGTCCCTCATATAACATGATGCAGAGAAAAAGCTTTGCTTCAGTTAAGAATCCCCTTTTGCACAACCTATTTATAATAGCACTATAATCTTTGATGGAGACTTGATAACCTTGTTGCAGCATGCAATGAAAAATTACTATTGCGGCAGATGTATCTCCCTTGACACAATGCGCTTTTATCAACGTCATGTAAGCAACCTTTGACAAACTAATCTGCTGATGTTGAAGAAAACACATTAAATTGTCTGCAGCCTTTAAACCACCATATAAGCAGAGGCCATTCAAGAGAATATTATAAGTGACAGAACTAGGCTGAAGATTCTCCCTTATCATCTCATCATGTAGCCATAAAGCTGTATTCAAGTCCTTAGCTTTGCAAAGACATTGGATAATGGTATTATAAGTTACTTGATCTGGTTTTAGACCCTTGCTGTACATATTTGCTAGTACTTGAAAAGATTCCTGCCACCTCCTTTGGTTGCAGAGACCTTTAATCAGAACAGTGTATGTGACATGATTTGGGTTTACATTTTCTGCCATCATCTCCTGGAGCAGCTCAAGCATGGAAGTTATATCTTCATTTTTACAGTAACCATCCATTAGAGTAGTGTAGGTTGTAGAATTTGGTACAAGTCCATGTACTTTAATTGCCTCAAACCATGTTCTGGCCTCCACTAGTCTTCCACTTCTACAAAAACCATGAATCAAAGAATTAAATGTGATTATCGTTGGATCAATACCCTTTTCCAACAGTTGTGTATATAACTGTACAGCATCTCCAATATTACCAAATTTCACAAATCCATCAATCATTATATTATACAAAACAACATTGAAAGATAAATCACATCTTGTTAGGGTCTCAAAGTACACTATTGCCTCTGGCATCAATCCCTTCTCACATAGGTTCGAGAGAATTGTTCCATGGGAGACAAAATTTGGAAAGATTCTTCTCGACTGCATCTCACCGCAGAGTTGTATAGCTCTATCTACTTCCCCTATCTTGCAAAGGCCTTGTATAAGAATAGAGTAAACAACTAGATCGGGTTTTAGCCCTAGGCCTTCCATCTCCTCAAGCAATTTAATTGCCTTGTCAAATTGCGCCGTCTTACATAGACCATCAAGCACAATACTATAGGGGATAATGCTTGGTGGAATACCCTGAGAAACCATCTTATGTAGCAGTCTACGTGCTTCATCCAAGTTGCCACCCTGGCAATATCCACATACCAATACTTTATATGTAAAATTATCTGGCTTCAAACCCTTGACCATCATATTCCGAATGATCTGCTCAGCCTCACTTACCAAGCCAAGTCGATGAAACCCTTTGAGAATAGTATTATAAGTCACAATATCAGGATCAACACCATTCTTCTCCATATTATCTATAAACATCAAAGCTTCTTCTATAGATCCTTCCATACATAATCCGTCAATAAGGATATTGTAGCTGTATGTATCAGGGAGAATCCCATACTTTAACATCATGCAAAAGAATGACTTTGCAATATGAACAAGGCCCATTCTGCAAAAACCTGACATAAGAGCATTGAATGAAACAATGCACGGCCCACTATCCTTTCGTTCAGTCTCCAGCCAAAATTTTACTGCTTCGTGAAGCAGTGATTGCCTGCAAAGGCCATCTATAAAAATGGGATTTGTATATCTGCTTTGTATATCTCTGGATTTTATTTCATCATATACATCCCATATTACATCAGTGTATTTCATGTTTTGCAACAAGCTATTATAGGTGTATATTGATGGTTGCAAATCCATAATCTTCATCTTTGCTAAAACAACAAGGGAGTCATGGACCATATCACATCTTGAATAACAAAAGGCCACCATGTCCCAGACAAGACAAGTCGAATTCCAGTCACTAAAGCTGTTATCAAGAAGATCACACAGAAAAGGCGCAGAACCTGACCCTAATCACACCAGAAATAACCCAAAAAACAGTAGAGTAAGATTCATAAGCCACTTCTCTAAGCAGAAAATAACAACAATAAACACTATAAGCTGATAATCACTACATCAGTAAATAGTAACCAAATATCGATGTTACTAATGGAAGATTGGAAGGTCTGGAAAATTTAATGCAAGCAATCTTATCTCTAAGAATTCAATTAACGGAGTTCAGTAGAAAGACTGCTTCCTCAGGAATGTTATAGGGAATTGATGATTATATTATTAGTAATTCAAAATTGCAACCCAGCGGTAACCCTTTTCGGTCGGAGGAATACCGTGATTGCTTTTTCCAGTAGGGTGATAGATGCCACCAGCAAAATGTAGTGATAGTTGGCTTAAATGGTAAAATAAAACATTGTTAGTGGATAGATGATTACAACTTTAAAAATAGAAATTTTCTAAAGGTTCAGGTTCAATCGATTTCTGAAGAATGACTGTTTGAGGATGGAGTCCATGCATACTTTTTCGAACATTAAAGAAGATATTCAATGCAAGAAATTTAGATAACGTATATACAGGAAGTCTATCCAATCCTTACACAAGAAGATATATCACATGGCTACAAGGAGGGTGTCAAAGAGGTCAGTTCTATGAGTACTGTGACATATTTTGAGCGTCATTTCCATGGTGGTGTATCTTATAATCCTACTTATGTCATAGCTCCTATATTCAGAGCAACCTAAGACAAATGAACAACCGTTCTTCGCTTGTAGATTTTCATTAAGAGTTCGGAATATTTAACTTAAATAGATGGTCATTCAAAAATCTCCTGACAGTGACAAAATTAACTGTAATGCTCCTGCAAATTGCAACTCCACACCGGTTGTTGAAAGAGATCATGACCGGCTTTAAATTCAGTTTGGTGAGAACCAAATGCAAAAAGGTTATTTAATCTAAAGCTAAAAAACAAGTAATAACTTGCGCTTTGTAATTTGCCTTTTTCCTGGCAGTAGCTCAAGGCTTACAAAAGATTAATTCTACTTTTAGATACACAGATAGGAGCAAACTACGATTCGGATTCATTTAAATCTGATTAATGTGAATAGAATTGCAAAGCAAATGCTTAAATTCTCGAGAATTCGTGATACCGACACAAAAACAGGAAAACTGTCAATGTTCCAACCATGAAATTCAATCCCAATAAGAAAATAAGCTATTCAATTGCTAAAAGCTGTAAAATAATCAATCGTAAATCATATTACTTCTCCAACATAAATTCATTGATCAAACAAAATAAAGCTCCAAAACAATTACTCATTAGATTAAAACAACTGACCTTCATCTTCTATAATCTTCTTAACAAGATCCTGCAAATGCCAAATTTGCCGCATATCAGCAAGAATATGAGCCACAATAAACATACATTTGATCGAATGGCGAAACCCATACTCAATCTTCAACAGGGAATAAAACCCGATAGCCGAATCCGGGTTTTCGATCCTCAATCTATCAACAACCTGATCAACAGTATCAGAATCCAACTTAGAACCAAAAACGCCATGAAAATAACCACCAGAAACAAATTGATGGAGGCCGAAACGTCGTAAATTGTAGAGGATTTCAGAGACTGTGTTATTGGGGGTTTGGGTTAGGGTTTTGGGGGGAAGTTCGTCGGAAATTATGGCGGCAGAAGTGGAAAAGGGTTTAACGAGGCGGCGAGGAAGAAGGCGGCGGAGGCTGCTACATTGATGGAGACGATAAAGCATGGAAATTGATGAGCTTGAAGGTTATCAATGGCGGAAAGAAGGAGGAGAAATGGTGGCGGAGGAGAGAGAAAGAGGAAGAGAGAGAAGGAAGAGGGCATTTGGGGTTTAGGGATTAAGGAAGCCGTTGAATTCCCGGCAATTTCAAAGGTAGTGGAGTTAACATGGGAAAAATGGTGACACCAACTTATGGATCGGACCATGTTTGTTGTCACTCATTTTGCTGCTGAGTGGTGAGAGTCATCCGGTGAGCATGCGGCCTAGTGTCGAGCCTACGTGCCATGGGTTGACAACCCGGCTTTAGATGAGACGAGTGCAGATCGCCCGAGCGGTGCTTGAATCCCCGAGCTGAGGTTCGATCCTGGCCAGTCTTCCTCATGTGCGCAGCGAGAAAATAAGTAGAGGAAACAATACGCAATGACACTAACCTACATCACGAAGTAAGACACATAGGTATAAGGAGGTTGCCTCGTAATCAACATCGACTATAACCCCTAGACTTCCAAGCTAACGATGTGGGTTCGATTCCCACTACCAGCTCCAGGACATCGGGGAAACTGTCAGCACGTGACATTACGGATTTACGGTCTAATCAACTTTGATTTGGATGACTCTAAGCTAAGCATGGGTCAAGCTTAGACATTGTATACAAAAACTTTTATTGAATTTAGAATAACTTTTGTTGAATTTAGGATAACTATTGTTGAATTTAGGGTAACTTTTATATATGGGTAACTTTCATTCAATATAGGGTAACTTTTTAGCATTTTAAGGTAACTTTGAATCGGATGTATAATTTTTTATAATGCATCTATCCGATTTTTTAAATGTTTGTCCATTGTATATGGGCGTGTCAAATATAGGTTCACATGTATATTTCACTAAATTTGTCTTACTTTATCAATACGTGACATTTCGTGGTATACTGTTGTGTTATACATTATTGTTGGAATAACTTTCAAGCAAAATTTCCCTTTTTGGGGAGGGTACTCTGAGTAGTGGGTACCTTGTAGGACCTCGACTCGCCTACTCGGTTATAGTTCATGACATTACAAAATTAATCATACGTTCTATGGAGTAATAATTAGAGATTTTTGAAAATTATAAGCAAGTCCCTAGAGCAACTCTAATGTTGTAATTAGGGAGTAGCTTGATCATTGGAGCTAAAAATTACTCCATAGAACGTATCATTAATTTTGTACTGTCATGAAATATAATTTTGCTTGAAAGTAACTCCCTAAGTACAAATCTCAACAAGGGAGTAATAATTGGAGATTTTTGAAAATTATAAGCAAGTCCCTAATTACAAACATTAGAGTTACTCTAGTCTTAGACAAGTGTAACATTTATTTTAAAACAGTAAACATATCATTTTCTTAACCTCAAAAATACAGTATAAAAATGTGACAACTAATTTCAAAGGTACGCCGCACTAATCCATAATCTAATTCCCAAAGTTTCACGCTTCATGAAAAGAACAAGTTTGTGACAATCACAAAACTTAAGCTAATTAAGTTGGTCGAAGATGAAAAAGCAGTAAAACCTAAAAAATATGAGGAAATTAGAATGTTTAAAAGATGGAATATCTTTGTCTTATTCAGGCAAAAGGTTTGCCTCAAATATCCAAGATAAGAGTAATACCCAAGTTTTTAGTGGACCCCATTAACGAAATCTCTAATTCTAACAGTTTAACTTACCATGAAGCAAACATCGGACCTGAAAATTGGGAACAGTTAATAACGTTATTACTTTGTTAATCATTATTATGCGATTATTAATCTTAATCAAAAGAATTAATGTTCGTTCCCATATAGTTGTACGTTGGTAAAGTGACTAATTAAGTCTTGTCAAGACTTTGGTTATGTCGGCAAAGCATATATATATTCTCGTTAATTAATTATTAGTTAACTTCATCCTTACATTCTAGGAAGTATTTTTTTTCTTCAAATGTAGGCCAAACTTTAAAAGCATACTACCACTTGACTCTTTTTTCTTGATCTTTGAAAAAATAGGTTTCAATTATGTTATTATTATGTTAATGATATTTTTTTGTTGGATCGATTTGTTAATTGTGGGACTTTATAGGCTTGCATTGGACATGATCAATTTCTCCAGGTATTGTCTATGATATTATATAAATCTCATTACATCGTGTTTTGTGTGCGGCTGGTCATGTAAAAGAAGAAAGCGTAACCCATGATATATGGTTCATTGGCCATTCAGTATGGCCAACCACATATAAGAATTTGCGTTTCCCTAAAATATTATTCAAGAGGTTTTACCACTTTTTTTTTTTTTTTTTAATAAAGAAGGTTTAATGAAGAAACACCAAAATAATATCTATGGATCTCATTGCGAAAGCATTTGAGAAATTTTCTTCCAAGTGTCAAACTAGTTTCCGGCCAACCGGCCCTAACTCATTTGTCCCCTATTTTCTCATCGAAATGCTCAAAGTTGAACTTGTAGAAACAAATAGACAATCTAGGGTTCTTGCCATTGTGTATGTGAATCCAAATTTTTAAAGCCACCACAAGCTATAATACTAAAACAAACTACTCCGAATTAATTAAGTTGAAAAAGAGCTACTAACTAATACTCCTAGTTACTAAATCAAGCATTATTGGAATCTATATTTGGATGTTTCACAAGAACGATCATAAAGAATATCTAAAAATATAATAATATGTCATTATCATTCTAATAAAACGATAACAACTATGTTCCAACCACCTCATTTTGATTTATTGACCCTTTTCATACCATATGCTTAAATAAAATTATTTAAAAAGCAAGATTAGTAACAATAAACTAAATACTTATGTAAGAAAATTTCATGCATTCTACATTCATTATGATAGTAGCTAGCTAGATGTCAAAACCTTGATATAGCAATATAAGTGCATATATGATCTAAGCATCAACCTTTAATCATTTTATTTAATTATAATTTATTTCCTAATTAGGTAGGGTGGACCAAATTAATTAAAAGTAAAATATATATTATATAGTATCATGATTAGCATCTAATCTATATAAAATAAATATTTATTAATTAAGCACTAATACATCCCACTAGTTAGATTATTTGCTTGTGAACCAAGATGAAAAAAATTAGTAATTTAAGGCTATGTATGTAATGAAACTCACACTTCACCAACCAAATTTGTAGCAAAATTTTCTTATAAAGACCCCCTTCATTACAAAAGCAAATATTTTCATATATCACAAGCTCACAACCAATCTAAGTTATATAACTATATATTTATTTATTTTCTATAATATCTATATTTCTTTGTTAATTAATAAGTTTTATATATTTTGTAATAATACTATTGAGCCAAAAATAAAAATAAAGTAACAAAAAATGTCACGAGGAAATAATGTAAGGAAAAATGTTCTAGAGAAGAGTAGCAAAATAGGGTGGTTTAAGGCAAAAGAAAATCCAAACCAAAATAATAACAATAGTTTCTTCAAAAACTTCAAGAAGGTGTATCCACTTGGGATCCATAGGAGCAACTCTTCATTATCAGTGTCGTCGATCTCATTATCGTTGTCTCAAACGTCGACGGATTCTTCCCTTACGGATTACTCGTGTCCTTTGGATCAAAAGATCTTGTTATCACTCGAATCACTACGAAAGGTTTCGACCACCTCTCCTGAAAAGAAAGAGGTTCAAGTGGCTAAGGTTGAACAATTGCCTAGTCCTAAGAAGCCTTGTGATGACAATGGTGAGGTCAAGAGGTGCCATTGGATAACCAAGAATAGTGGTAAGATTATATTGAAGATTATATCTTATTTCAACTTGTGATAAATATATATATATTTATACTTAATTGAACAAATAGTGGTAGTTAGAATATAATTTTTGTGCTTTTCTTGCTTAAAATTGGCTATTGGAACTTGTTTTACAGTAATGCATGCTTTCACTTTCCATACATATACATGATTAATATTATCTTAGACCTCCAAATCTCTAATTGCATTAAGTTTAAGCATTGTATTGTTTTTGATGAGTTTGTTGATAATTAACTACTTGTCTACTTCTTTAATCATTAATTAAGAATTATACTATGTATATGATAATGAAAAAACACCTAGCTTAGATTTACTTAATTATACGTTATTACCAAATTCAGATATATTGTGACCATGATTCAAGTGAGTGAATCAAGTTCAAGCCTCTAGGTTTCTGTACGTATAATAATTTGTGTGTACGAGGCGTTGTATTCTTCACCTTATATATTCTTATAAATTATTACTTATTTTATTAGGATCAAATCAAAACATACCAAAAAATTTTAAGACTAGATCAAACAAAATTATAATGATAATAATTTAGACTAGATCAGATCAGACCACACCGAACTAACCCTAGCTTAGATAGATCTTTAGAGTAAAACACTTTGATTAAGGTGAAGATCGAGACCTAGCTTAATGTTAATTTTGTTCCTAATTATAATTACCCTAGTCGATCACATCATAAATAGAACATTTGTTCTCCAAACACATATATACCTTGATTATCTTATGTATAGAGAAATAATTAAAGCAATGTTCTCTTTTTCTTGTCTATTGGGGATCGAACAGATAACGCGTATGTAACCTTCCATGACGAACAATGGGGAGTACCCGTATACGATGACAAGTACGTACCAACTATATATATGAATACATAGATTTCATTTTATAGTATGTATATATATTAGCTAGGAAAAATGTATATCATTTGACTTTAAAATATATTTGAGAAATTATATTACTTATATTTTTGTTCATCAGTCAATTGTTTGAGCTGCTTTCCATGTCTGGTATGTTGATGGATCACAATTGGACTGACATTCTGAAGAAAAGAGGCCAACTGAGGTAAAAACTCCTTTTCATACATATTTTTTTTTTTTTTTTTTTGTTATATATCAATTTTATTTACTTAGAAAAATTAGTCTGAACAATATACTAGTGTTGTGTTAATTATGACATATATACTATAGAGAGTCATTTGGAGGATTTGATATCAACTTCGTTGCTAGCATGGAGGAGAGCGAGATCATAGAGATATCGTCGAACAAGGAGCTGGGATTACCTGAGTGTAGAGCAAGGTGCATTGTGGAGAATGCCAAAGGAATAATCAAGGCAAGTTCTTCAAAAGAAACCACAAGAAATGAGTTAAAAATCGTGAAATACTGGATTTACCGTTTTAATTTATGCATTACCTTATTGCTTAATTAAATAATACGTATACATGTATATACTCCCTCTGTCCCGAAATAATAGTTATATAAAAGTTACATTATCTTCAAAAACAAGTGGTATATTTGAATTTGTAAATTAACATAAATTTGGTTTATTATTATTAAGTCTAGGTGCTAGGTCACGTGGTATAGGAATATATGATTTATGTTTAAGACAACAATTATTCAAATGCAAATTTCTAATTAATTTCATGCAATATATGTAATTGAATATTTATGCAGGTAATGAAGGAGTATGGATCATTTTGCAGTTATATATGGGGATATTTCAATTATAGGCCTATTATCAACAAGTATAGATATCCAAGGAATGTACCATTAAGGACTCCAAAAGCTGAGGTCATAAGCAAGGATCTCGTACGTCGA
This sequence comes from Chenopodium album, assembly GCF_948465745.1. Taxonomy (NCBI): domain Eukaryota; kingdom Viridiplantae; phylum Streptophyta; class Magnoliopsida; order Caryophyllales; family Amaranthaceae; genus Chenopodium; species Chenopodium album. The sequence continues at coordinate 82,550,524 of NC_137834.1, forward strand.
GGGTTCCGGCTAGTCGGACCGGTGATCACTCAGTCGTTCATCCAAGCAGCTGGGATGACCATTGATCATTTGATTGATTGTTTTCGGTATAATGAGTGTGTTAGCCTTGCTGAAAATCCTTGGAGACATGTTTAAGTTATATCTGTATATGTAATTAATTTTTTAAAGAGAGGGATTTTTATTTAACTATGTAAGTTTTATTGTAATTTTATATACATGCACAAATTTTCGAGAGCAAAGAGATTAAGATATTTCTGTTACATGGAAAAATGGGAGGACTAGATGTGTGTTTTTGTAAACCTCCAAATACTAATTCAATTTTCTTTTTATTATATCAACATTTAATATGTTTCTGTAATCGGTACTAATGGGAATATATTTATTTGTTACGTATGGCGTACAAGTGTTTTTTTTTTTTTTTTTTTTTTTTTTTTTTGAGAGGGCCATAAAGAATAGTGATATGATATATATATATATATAGATATATATATATTAGAAAAATTTTAATTTGATCCAATATATATATTAGAAAATTTTTAATTTGATCCAATATATTATGTTTTAAATATCACCTTCATAAAATTAACCAACTAAGCTAGTTGGCATTCACTACGTGTGGAATATAAATTAAAGTTTGGTTCTATCAAGAAAAATCTTAATAATTAAATAAGAAAACAATTAAACAAAATGTCGCTTAGTCCCTAATTTAAATAAAATTCAGTAAATCTAATAATGACTAGCTATCTGAATTCAAGTTTGGCACCTTTTTTTTTTTTTTTTGAACAAACACTTTATTTTTTCTTTGTTGTTCCTAATTGAAACGTTAATAGATTCATATTCAAATAATCCAACATATATTTTTTTGAAAAATATCTAAAGACGAAAAACATACTAATGTGATATTCGGTTTAATTATTTAATTCTGATGTGTGAATATCAATTTTTTTATAGTACAAAAATGAAGATATACATGTGATAATGTTTATTTCTATATCTATTTTCTTAGAGTACAATAGACCTGGTTATTGGATAGGGTAACTCAATGATAATAGGGTCAGAGTCAAGCTTAAAGGACTCTTAATGGACATAGCTCGTATTAGGTAGGGTCAAACCAAAATGTTTGTCCAAAATAGATAAAGAAAATAGATAAGGTAAAAATAATTACATAGATATTTTCGTATTCATATTAAAAATGGCTCTGTCTAAAATTTTTTATAATTAATAGTTCATTGGCTCGCCCATTATCGACACACTACCAACCCGCGACCCCCATTAGTTCGTCCCGCTATTGGCCCTATAAAGTGTGAGTGTGTGACCCTTTTAAACTAGAATCACACGATAACCAGGTGTAGTGTTCATAGTACTTAATGTTAAAGGACCAACTCAACCAAAAGTTTAAGTTGGTGGTTGAAGCCCAAATTAAATCAATTTATATACTCTATTACACCCCCTGAGAGCCCATTGAACATAAAGTGTGGATGCAGTCATACAGCATATGTCTCATCATATCTAGCGCTTAATATTTTACTTAAACGGTATATATACTCTTATCACTTACAAGTTACAACATCGTCCCATATAGGATGCTCCTAATAAATTATTCCGTTTTGCCAACTAGACGATATGATCCTACAATTTTCAACTTTCTATGAACTTCTTTCTGTTTTAGGCCATTTTATGTCAACCGTTGCCATGTTTAAACAGTTGCAGTCCTAGCAGCAAGTCGTGAATAATTTAGCAAACTTCTAAGACCAACTAATATTATTAATGGATTTGCATTGGACGACTCCTAACAACTATTACTACTAGTCTACTAACAAAATCCATAAACTATATCACAAATATATTGTCAACATTAATCAATTAAGTTTAGTCTAGTAGCTGCATGCAAACAACCAACTTTTCTTTTTTAAGAGTGGAAAACTAATGTATAATATTCTTAAAAGATATCTATAAAACAAATTATATTGCAGTGGATCAATTCCAATAAGACTAACGTAAGATTCTTCTCTCACGCGTTGTTCCGCTGTGCCAATCATTGGTAGGTTCTAGTTGCCAATCATTGTTAAATCTTAGGCATATATATGCATATTGTCGTATGTTAGTGTAACAAGATATAAACAAAATATCTCTATATACTCTACGCCAATTAAAGCTAGGCACCCGTTAGACAGTCCACATGTCAACATGCCTCATGCTCAAGTCCGACTTTGGACATGTTTTTCCTCACCCACAAAACAGGGCCCTCAAAATTGGTTTTGAACATGTTTTTCCTCACCCACAAAACAGGGCCCTCAAAATTTTAAAAAAGCACTAGACTCTATTAAAAACAAAATCTTAAACTTACCTTTTCCCCTTCTTCCCCGTAAAACAAAAGGACCACTATTTCCAAAGTAAAACCAAATTTATAAATTTAAGGGCCCAATTTTTAAGCTGTTGGATGAATCTAAAAAAAGTAATGTCATATCAGTCTTTCAACTAACATACACCTTAATAAACCCTACCCAACTATTCGACATGTATATCTATTTTGAACTAGACTTGTAACATAATAAGACAAGAACATGTCCTATGTATGTATACATTATCAAAAGACATCTTCAATCACTAATACAATTATTCTTGAATTGAGCAACATAAACCTAATATAAGATCAATTCAATCAAACAAAAATTACAAATTAAAATAGCTATTCTTCCCAATTTCTAAACAGGAATACGTCGAGCCTGAGGCAAGGCTTGATGTGAACTAGTAACATGCAAAATCTCATGGTTTAACAATTGAGCAACATTACTATCATCTCCATTAGAGATGATACCTTGGATGATAGACAATAGGACGCGTTCGAGATCACGGCCGTCTTCCCATTCATGGATCTTGGCCTTGATAAGGTTTGAGTTTCTTGAGATCAAGTCATAAACAGGAAAGTTCTTCCTTGGCATAACATGGTCACTTTCTCTTAGCATCAAAGAAGGACAATAATCTCCGAGACCATCTCCTAAGTTGATAAATTTCTTGGATTCTTGCTCACTTAGTAACCTTTTGATCACTAAACCCTACAATTTTTTTAACAATAACATAAAATTAGTCGTGAACAATCATAAATAAAATTAATTCATAAAATATTTCTTTGTTGCGAGTAATATATAACGGATAAAGTATTTACCTTGCACATGTTTGGAGGGCAAGGGTTGTTACATCCATGAGGAGATTTAGTAAAATCATGTAGCGGTAATATCCTTAATCTTCCTTCTTGATCAACATAACTCGGATTCGTGTTAATCTCTGAGAAACAATCCTTTACTCCTAGATGATCAAGTACGGTCTCAATGAAGAAAGTATTAGCGTCACTTACAATCCTCAAATCACACCTGAAAATAAATAAAAATTCCCAAGAATTGTTATTAATACCTAGATGACCTAATTAATGTACAACAATGATCAAGATTTAGTCGTCACAATTAAGTATCCTAAATAATACCTAGAAAACTCGATTAAAAATTTGGTTGTCATGTCGCTAATTCAATTAGAAATAATATATCAACGTGACTATTAATTCCGGATGACATAAACAAGAAAAGTTTCAAATACCCAGCAGCATGGGCAGATTTGATTGCGGGAACGACACGAGGATGAATTGGAACTCGTTTCAAGACTTGTACAATATCATCAATTGTAACTCCTTGTTTATGCATTTCGTTCATCAATGTATCCTGTTACGATCAATAAATCATACGTTAAATCGCGTAAACTATATAATAAAACCAAGAAAATAAAAGAAAACACATTTAAATTAGACCGAACAAAAAATACTAACCATTATAGTATTCCAAGGCGTATTTACGAGTAGTAGTTTATTGAAAAGTGATGTAAAACCGAACTCATTAACGACCCATTCATCACTATCACAGTCGATAATCGTTTTATCGAAGTCGAAAACGACCATTAATCCTTCCATTGCTCAAGAAAATTACTTAGAAAAAAAAATCAGAAATTTTGATGAATTGATATTTGTTTTTTGTGTATGTGTAATGCCCTAGAAGTTAATTGGAGAGGTATTTATAGTTTTAAAAGGGATATTTTCATATATATATTTTGAGGGTTAATTTTGATCGTTGGATTATGTGTGACAATTGAATCCAAGGGCTAAAATTTGACGGGTTTATAGGAAAGTAATTATGTGATTAACAATAAATAAAATGCGCGGGAATCTGAGGGAATATGCTTTTTTGTTATAGGCTGATTTTCTATTTGGAATAGAATTATATGAATGTATGTACTATTATAAGTTTTGATAAATTAAAGGTTATAAAGGATAATAGCTCATCAAAAAAAATTGAAGGACAATAGAATATTCTTTCTATGCATAAAATTGATATTTATCTTATTAGGTGTTTGATATAGGATGGGAATGAGAATATTTATCGTATCTACTTGTTTGTTTTTGTTTTTTAGAAAATTAAAAATAAATAAATTGAAAACTACAAAAATTGATTTGAATTTTTTGTTATTAGTTTTCAATATCATGATGATTTTTACAAAATACTTATTTTTTTTTTTAAATCAAGAACCTAAGATCGGATGATTTGATTGAAGAAGGGAAGAAGCCATGGGTATATATAATAAGGTAGTGATGATTTATAAAAGCTTGATCAATTTTAGAGTTTGGACAACCCCAGCCATGTTTGGTTTTCTGATGTAGTACAAATGTTCAATTGTACATGTTAATGAGTTAATCCACTAAATTGTAGAACCATCCAAGCCCAAGCCCAAGCCCACTTGTGTTTTCTTTCTTCTTGGCATATTGTAACAATACTGTATTTTGATAACAGTTTCGCATTGATTAGATGTTTGTGACGATTCTAATTTTATGTTTGTGAATGTATGATTTTAACCATTAATACCTAAGCTTAATGGGCAAGGAAATAACAAATCATAGAATTATGTTTTCCCAACTAGCAAACTTTTCAAAGTCAACAAAAACTCCATATCTGAATTGACCCCATAAGTTATGAATCTTATGATGATCTGGAGTGAGATAAATGATTAAGGGGGCGTTTGGTTGGTGTATTTTTTGAGTTGGAAACGGATTCGATTAAACCAATACCGTTACCATGTGTTTGGTTTGAAGGCATGGTAACAATTACCATTACCTAAAGGTAATGATTACCCCTTATTTATTACCTCTCAAAAACTTGGGGTAACAAATACCCTTACCCTCCTCTTAACAAATACCCTTTCTATGGTTAAACCAAACAAATGAAAAGGTAATAGCTAAATGATTCCTTTCCCCCCTCTTATTTGTTTCCTTTCCACTCTGTTTCCACTTTTCAAACCAAACGCCCCCTAAGAGTAGACGAGTAGTCAAGGGTTTATATTTTGGGTCTGTAGTGAACCACAAGGACAGGTGATGAAAATTGATCCCAAAATCTCTTGGAATCGAGAGAGAACTTCTAACCACTTAAGCTCCCTCCCTCTCCGACGTTGATAAATTGCAACATAGACTACCTTTGAGTCAAATTTATACTCATTAGTCATTACCAAATTGGATTAATACATGCAAAAGCCTTATTTGGTTCAACTTATTTTTACTTATTTCAGAAAAAATTAGTTCGGATCAAATCACATTAGAAAAAATAAGTTTAAATCAGGTCATAATTTTATGTGAAACTTTTCATCGCTAAATATCTTTAATTTTTTAATTAATAAATTATGAAAATTACATATTAATAAATTACACATTAGTATGAATCTAACAAGATCCTACTTGATATATTTTTTTTCCTTAATATATTATCGTACACTTAAGATTAAAGTTTGGTCAAATTTGAAAATATGATCATATCAGACCAGATTAAATCAGATCAGATAAGCAAAAATAAGGTAAACTAAAACCCCTAATTCATTGAAAGATAGTTATATACTCCCGGGTGTATTGTACACCCAACTAATCCAAGTTAGTTTTTGCTCTTCATTTGATAATTAAATAAAAAAAAAAAACAATTATTAAAATGAGAAGAAATACTTATTGGTGTAGAATGTGGATGCATCTGACCCGAGTGTATATAACAAATTCCATAATTCATTAACTACAAATATGTTTCTAAATCTTTCAGCCAAACATGTCACACAAAACAAAACCCAATTTTTTTCAGAAGCCCATTCCCATTGAGCTCACGGCCCAACCGATTGACCAAACGGCCCAACCGAAGAACAGAAGAAACACTTTGTCCTAGTACAACTTTAGATCAATCATTGTGTATTTGTGTATATGAGATGCTTATCTCATTTCCTACTATTACCATCCACTTATACTTTGTTCCCTTTCAATAATTAAGCACACCTAAAAAAAAACAAAGAATCTATGACAATTACCAACTAATATGTTTTCCACTTTACTTTTAAGAAGGAATATTGATATATATCCTAAGTCCCAACTCAAACTATCTCCTCTTCCTTAAACTTTATTTGATCTAATTTTTTTCCTTTTTTTTATTAATTTTTTCTAACTTAACTATCTATAATCCAGTTGTAACCTTGTAGAATTATAGGTAGGTACATCTTTTAATAAATTCATCCATGCATCATATTACTTTATTAGCATGCTTTTGCTTTGCGGTCCCTTTTTTTAAGCTTTCTAAAGGTGGACAATTAAGTAGGTTAAATTCCTTAATTACATCATTAGTAGATTGTGTGACTATGTTAATAGATGTTACTTTTAACTAACTAAGGACAAGAAAAGAATTTTGAAGACTGACTTTTCTACTCTTTCTTTCTTATTCATTTTATATGGCACTTTTCTTATGTGTGTATGACTAGTCAATCATTAGGCCTTCCTAAGAGTGCCATATACGTAGTATAACGTTGTTTAGGGTACAAAAATGCAACAAAAATTAGTTATATAAAAAAAAAATAAGCTATGAATAATTTTGTAAATGTTTAGGGAATTGAGCAGCCCGGAACGTGTTTCTCCCCTTTTATAAAGATTATGACAGTTTGATTTATGCATTATTTATAAATCAACTCGAGTTTTTAATTATGTTCTATTAGTAAATTATGGAAAAGAAAATGTTCTTATAGCATAAAATGTTGTTGGATTACCTCTAACGTACACTTTCTTTGATGTGGAATTGATAGAGATAACAAGGTAAAGATGTTTACACATGAAATTAAAGTTATATGTACTCATTCATAAATAAATATAAATAAAAATTAAATAGATAGATGTTATTGCCCATTCTTGATGTGTAAAAATAACTTTAAAATAATGATATAATTCATGTAAAACAGCTTTTTAATACATGTTTAACAGGGTTTTTGCTTGTCATAACCATTAGGACTTTAAAGGTGTGCATCAAATGTTTCTTCCAAATTTTTAAAAATCACATACCATTCAGTGATAATTATGTTTGTGTTATCTTTTTATTTACGTAGTATACAAAAATTTAACAAATTTCTTCAACATATTTGACACTTTACCAGTGTGAGTCACCATTGATACAGACTCAAATGGGATCACTATTTTTGTTCAAGTAATGAAAATAATCATATTTGGTCCACTCCTACAGGGATGTCTATCTCATCCTCTACTATTGTCCAGCCCAATCAAGTACTCCGTATGTTATTAGACCGATAGTTTGCTCTTTTAAGGTACTCCCTCCGCCTAATAAAGATTGTCCCGAAATTTAATAATAACCTCTCTCTCCTTCAAAAAAACAAAGATTGTCTTGAAATTTTTCCTTCATTCAAGAGCTGGTTCATTTGAAATCTTATGAAATTCTATCTTTTATTTTTCGTACATGCACATAAATTATTAAGATGAAAAACTTACCACTTAAAGAACAAGTTAATAGTATTACGGGACAATCTTATGAGATACGAGAAATATTGATACTCCGAATATTGTCTTTATTCCATCATGGACGATCATCATTTAAACATCGGCTAAACCCTAGAAATGAGTTGTATTTCTTTAAAATACTATTGTACTACACTAATCATAAGAACCTAAGATGATAGCTTTTTGACACACTTTAAAATTGATTTGAAAGAGAACATCAAAAGTGTCCAATTAGACAATTAGACAAGACCATGGTCCAGTAGTTAGCTTTGTAAATTAACCCATCATTTTATCTTGAATCCCAATTTTTCAATAAAGTGCAATTCTACCGGGCCCCCGGCCCTACTCCTAGCTACAACTTGCATATATACATACAATTGACACAATAAAACAAACATGTACAAAGATTAGGTTGCCACGTTCTTGGTGAGGGTCCATCTTACCAAAATAAATAAATTCTACTTGCTATATTTTTTTTAAGAAAAAAAAGAAATTATTTTTAATACTACTTGCATGTTTTTCTCTCTCAAATTATGCACTTTCATACCACCTTCTTCTTCACCCTTCTTTGATGATGATGGGTAGATGGGAATCTGCCTCCTAAATCAAGGCCTTCACCAAATATACATGTTTATCTTGTTCAAGATAAACTTACACAAACATTACATGACTGATTACTTTTTGCCCCTCCACTAGTTCCTTTACTTAGTGCTATCATGTTGAACTGTTTTAATTATTCTTGTGCGATACTGACTTACAAAGTCATTTTCTAAAGTAGGAAGTTATTTTAATCTCGTAATAAGTTATTGTAAGACTGCCTCATACAAGAATTTATTAACATGTAGATAATTAAAAAACTTTAATTGTCAATGGTTTTGGTTCTTTGACTTTTTTAAGCTCTTTATATTTTAAACACTTCTTTTGACTTATTTTGAAACAAAAAAATTTAGATAAATTTAGAATGAAATAAGATGAAATATGCAGCTCGATTAACACATATTAGACGAAATAAGTTACATTAAGTTCATATATGCTCACAAACTCATAGCGTGTTAGATTTATGTGGATTATTTTAGCTAACCTATATAAGTTTTAAAATGAGGTAAAAAAAAAAAATCAACATAGTACACTAATAAAGAGAATGCACCCTTAGAGCATGCATCCACAATGGTGGTGCATAAGGACTTGTTAGCAATTTTTAAATAATTTCTAGTTACATGCTAGCTATTATAGAGCTACAACCTCTTGTAGCTAAGCTAATTTACATATTCCATATTTTATGTATTTGTTTGTTTATTTATTTATTATTATTTTTATGGTTTATTTATTATAAAAGAATGTAGCTTATCATTATAGAGGTTGTAGCTTCAATCACGTAGCTTAGAGATTTATGATGTGGCAACCCAAAGTACATGTCTATGTAGCTAACCATTGTGGATGCTCTTATTGGTTAATGATCATAGTCTTTGTTTTTATAAAGTTTTCATCTTATGAAAGAGAGAAAAAAAGGAGCTTAATCTCATTTAATTCACTTTTGATAATAATGACATGATAAATTTAAGGTTATCTCTTTGTCAATGAATATTAATTTCGTACTTGTATAAGATAAAAACTCACCTAAGACTTTGTTTGATTTACTGAAAAGCCCATTATTTAGACTCGTCTAAAATAAAAATTCAAAAGTTAACCTATAATAATATGTCACCACCATTGAAAAATCAACTCTTAATTATATCATTTGATCATGATGGGCCTTGAAATAAAATCACCCTTCTTTTTTTTCTAATGTGGATAACTCCAAAAAATGACACCAAAGGAAGGTAAAATGTATGCATGTTTTTCTTGGACACTTCCTTTCCTAATCCAAAATCTAGCATCTAAAGCTAGTAGTGTTGAAGATAATGAACTCCTTAATCACAAGAGTTTGCATCTCAACTATTCCAACAAATAACAATAAAAAAAAAAAAAAATTGAAGACAATAACATATATTCGTGATATATACTATAGCATAAGCAAATCAATAAGTCGCGACTAAGTCCCTGGTTGAATACTTGAATCAACCACTATAAAGTGCTAAAAACATGAGTTAGGGTTTGTTCTATTCAGCTTAATTTCAATTCAGTTTGGTTCGGTTCAGTTTAACTCCAATCACTTCAGTTCTATTCCTAATTTTCTTCTCTCATAAACAATTCATTTCAGCTATATTCAGTTCAATCTAGTTAAGTTGTTTTCAGTAAATTGGAACACGCCCCTAAGAATCAATAATGATGTGATCAATAGTAAGATAAGAGCTACCAAAATTAGATTATAAAACCAAATGGATTACAAAGTTTGCATCATCAACAGCAATTTCATCATACCCTAGTTAGAAAGAAAATAAACAACCCCACCTGAAATGGTACACTTTCAACAGAACAATCCTTCATTATTTGGTCCACAGATTTTGTGCAAAATCAAGGGGCATATAAACTAATAATACTAGAAAAGGCGTTATAATATATAAATATATAGCTATATAGCACTAAATTGGCTGCGCTAAAGAATTCTGAAAGGCCAAATTTGGATTTGTTGTTAGCTTCATATAATTTTCTTGCTTATAATGTCAGCAAATACCAACCTTGTTTATTAATCATGAAATTTATAATGTTCATCTTTTTGGTGAAATCTAAACCACCGTGACATAAAGACATGTAATGAACATGGCAAACGTCGTTTTCGTCGAAATTAATATAATATTATTGACATAAAATGCGAAGGGATGGGATAAGGAAAAAGCCATTTATCCACATCCGCAGAAAAGTAAGTTGTTACATATAGAATTGTAATTGCATATATGATGGTGACCCTTTAAAAACTGTGGATTACAGCCAGGTCTTGATGACACTAGATGAAAGGGAATGTCTTTGTATTGCTAAACTACCTCAGATGATCGTTTTCCCCGCCTGTAGGTGGCACACGGAGGGGTGAAGATGTATCATGCACAAGTATACACTCGGGTGTAGGATGAACACCCTTTCTAAGTTGCATCAGCAGCTGAACGGTCAAATTTTCAAGTCATCAAGGACCAGAAGCCGTGTAACTGTCAAATTTTCAAGTGACCGGCAACCAACATGCCGTGATCAGAAAATTGTCAACAATGGAATTCAAGTCTTCAATCATACAGAAAAGAAAACTTCAGTTATCAGTCTACCACAGTTTCTATCAGCTAGAGAAACAGAAGGCGGTCAGAAAATAAATTTGCACAACGTTCACCTCCGATCAGTACCTATAATGTTGCCATTGAATAATGAATACCGTAACATATCATCAGCACATTAGCTCTGGAACAGTATGCAAGGTAACAACACTCTAAAAGAAACTTCAACAAGTTATTAAAGAAAGAAGTACAAAAATTTCAGATATACAAAGATGATAATAGAGTGGAATGGAGGAAATTCACAAGAAACAACAGTCTCAGTGGTATATACATTAGTTTCTATTTTCTTTTCTTTTTTTCTTTTTTCTGTTTTTTTTGTTCTTTTTTTGACGGACTTCTCATTTTCTACAAAATTATTTATCAAACAAGCCCACAAAGAGTGAAAGAAAAAACTAAAACCAAAAGCTTCAAGGCTTTCTAAGAAGAGAACAAAAAAATACAAACAAATCCTACTAAGACAGCCACTTCGCCGAAGCAATGCCGCCTTCAAAGAATATTTACAGCACTTCCAAACTGCTGCTGCCCTCCCAAGGCCACAACCCACCACTACTTCCTGGGAAGTGTCCCTGACCTAATAAATCCTATCATTACTCCACTCCTCTTGCAACGCCTACAAATCCTTATTATCTCAACTGGCTAAGCCCTCTCATATAGCTGTAAGTATCTCTATCTCAAAACTGGCAAGAAGTCCCGAGCCTCAGTCTCTGCCTCTGCCCGAGGGTCACAGCCTTCCGCTCAGCAAATGCCGGGCGCAGCAGCTCTTGGAACTTCTCGAGAAAGAGTGTCCACTCTTCTTCGCTCATGTCAGCAACCTTCACAAAACTAGCACTTGCAGGGAGCTGCTCATTTGCACTCCTATGACCAGATGACGAATAGCCATTCTCTGCTTTCGCCCCAGGAAATTTCTGACTCTTTTCCGCTAAACAAGTATTCTTCAGGGACATTGATATCATTGACATAGATGGGAACTTTTGAGGACCAGGGAATACCGCAAAACCATTTCCCTCCGCCTCTGCCTCCACCTCCCCGTTATCACCATCTTCACTTTCTTCTTCCTCCTCAAGACTTTCCTCCAGCTTCGAGAGAGGGTTTCTGCCATTCACACCAAATACTGGTGATCTGATGAAAAAATCCTCTCCATTGCCCATCTTTGGAGTACAGTCCCACTCAGGGTCCTCACAATCAATGTCAAACAGAAAGTCATCTTCACCAGCTTCAGACTCCGGCACAAACAACTCCCTCTCTTCCACCAGCCTCCTTGCTTCAATGCACACAAGCTCAAGCTCACTAGGTTCCTCCTCTCCACTACGGAATTCCCTACTCATCATCTCACCTATCTCGGCAAGACACAGGCCAAAGGCTGCAGCTTCCTTGAGGAAAATGGTGCAGAGCACCAAGATACGAAGGCATGCCTCACGGATCATTGGAAGCTCAGCGCGAAGCATCTCACAATCTTTTTCTGGATTAAGGCCCTCAATATATGCAAGCTCATCCTCAGAAAATGGGATAGAAGACTGCGGCCAGTGAATCCATTCAAAGTATGGATCCTCCAAAGTTTCAGGCAGACAAAGACCATGGTCAATGGGAATGAGCTCGACTTGACCAAATCTCCCCACACCATCAAGCTTCCTGACAAGGAGGTTGCCAGCATGCCTGTCGGTGTTAAAAATCCTAATGTCCAATATCCCAATCCTATGCACAGATGAGACGGGAAAGCTTGAGGTTCCATGGTCACTGGCATCAAAATCATGTGGGATATATTGCTGGCAAGACGCTATCTTACTGACCAGTTTCTTCTTGTGAGGTTTGTTACCATTCACCCCATCATTGACATTAAAGATAGAATGAGTGATCTTCACCAAAGCAGTTGCAGGTACACTTGCAAAATTCTGGGCATCAAGAAGATAAGCCGCAACTTCCCTGATGCCTGTCTCCCCAACCCGGACAGATCGCTTCAGACCTGGTTGCCCGAGAGCCCTGCCAACAAACCCTTTTGGATTGTTTGGCGCAAAAGGCTCTTCATCAGTGGGCTTCACAATAGCAACACTCTCACCCCTACTGTTCCTGAAGTAGTAAGCACCTCCAAGCCCACCAGTCACAGGCACTGGATCAACACCATTCTTAATCGCCTTGCCAATCTCCTTAACCATCTTCTTGGTAACCTCATGCAGATCCGACCTCCCCAACAGCTCAACCGGACCACTCTTATCCTTCTGCTGGAGATCCCCACCTCGTGGAGACAAACACGGGGTGGATGAGCTCCGATGCATATTCCCCCTCGTCAGAAGAAGAGGTGAATCATGCCTAATAGCATCAAGATCATTCTTTAACACCATATCCCCATAAGTTAAAGAACTCTCATCAGTTGGAACATTAAGTGCAATCTGCAACCTCCTCTTCACAGTATGAACATTATCACTCCGATCCAACTCCATCCCTAACACACATCCGGTATCCGTCTGCACAAAAACCCTCCTCCTACCCGTGGTAGACACTTTCCCATAGAACTCCCCCGAACCCGAACCTGACCCCGACCTCGACAATGGGTTCTTAAACAACCCAACAGGGGCCTGGGTCTGAACAGGGCTGTCTACCTTAGACATATTGCCTCTCAAATCTTTCAAACACGGTGACCGCGAAAGAGAGCCCGTTCTTCTCTCTCAAGCTACCACCTAATTCTATATCCCACAACAGGAATCTACTACTCAAGGTGCACAATAAGGTCACAATCATTAATTTATCACCCACCAAAAACCCTAAATCCACCTCTTTTTTCACAACCCACTAAAATGAGTAGCTCAATTTCAGCTAAATCACTACATTCACATCCCCATCGTACTAAGTAAGATCTTAATACTTTGATTATCTGAAAACAAAGATATACCAATAATCAATCATACCATTCCAGAAATATATATACATACATAAACAAATGTATACATGAAACTTGAATCTTTATTTAACAGATCTAAATAATCCCAGAGTTGGCAATCCCTAACACGACACGATAACACGATACGAACCCGACCTAAACAATCCAAAAGCTTATTTATATAATTCTTTGACTACTACTACTACATCCTGAACATTTTACCACATTTCAAAACAGTGATTTTTACATCAATCAACTTAAACAGCAAAAACCCAGAAAAACCCACGGCTGAAAAATTAAATCTTCAAGGTCAAAATCATGAAATGAAAGATTAATAAATCCCAGAAAATAAGGAGCAGCAAGAAATCAAAAGAACTGACCTTATAATAAAAGAGAGATCTGGGAAATTAATTCCAAGTAAGAAATTAATCAATCAATCCAAAAGAAGAAGAAGAAGAATCAAAGAATTATAAATTCAAGAAAGTTGAATGAATTAAATCAATCAAACAATCATGAATTTGAGCTTCGATTATTTTTTTTTCTAAAGTTTCTCTCTCTTTCGCGTTATCTCTCTTGGCCCAAAAATGAAGAGCAGGAGTTGTTTTTAACACTGGACCGCTTAAAACTCAGAGGTTTAGTTGACTTAACTCAACCATAGTTAAAACCCTTTAATAATAAAATAAAAAGGGGTTTTAATGTTTTATCTTTAAGTTAATAATCTTAATCAGAGCTTTTTTTTTTTTTCTTTTTTTTTTTTTTTTTTTTTTTTTATGGAAAAATAAATAAAATAAAGGATGGAAAAATGGAAGGGTCTAGAATAAGGAATGAGTGCCGTTAGATTTGGGTGATATAAAGATGGGGATGACCAATGACGAGGAGAGAGAATGTCATTTCTTTGAAGTGGTGTTCGTACGTGGGTTGGGTGACCGTCATTCTAGCAATTCTAAGGGTATTTTTGGAATTTCAGAGTTGGAATTTTTTATTATTATTATTATTTTTTTTTTTTTACTGTTTTTATGGTGGTAATTACAGCAAGGTCGGAAATATGAGTTTTTGCCTGTTATTTTTATCTTTGGAGTGAGTTAGTATTATGGTTTTTTTTTATCGCTTGTGAATGTTTTATTCATTCCCTTTTTCCCATTTTATAAGCAATGTTCATTTTGGAGTTTTGACACATTCTTTAACGAGAAGGGAAATCTAGTGGAAGCTTACAATTGTCTAAAGATAATAAATTAAGACATATAGATATTAGAGAAATCGAGGAAAAAACGTAATATGTGTCCACTATTTTAAGACCAAGTAAATTGAAAATGAGGGAGTAACTTATTAAGTGGCAATGCCAAATCTGTTCATTGACTTGAACTACAGATGTACGAAGTATTAAGTGGCAGCACCAAATTTGTACATTGACTAGAACTATAAAGGATAAACGACTTATTCAATTGTTGTTCTATGCTCATACATGATATGTATTTCCCAATATCCAACTTTTTTTCTTGGACATAGACTCTATAGCCTCGTTTGATTAACATGGAAATTTAATCCCTAAAAAAAAAATTACATTTCATGAAAGTTTATTTCCCAACTGAAATTCCTAAGATTTTCTTAAACTTGTTTGGTTGACATTTTTAGCAATATACGGAGTATAAATTTATAATTCTCATGAATTTTAATTTGGCAAGATATGAGCTCATTATTTAACAATGAATGAGTTCAAATAAATGAATTTTTACTTTTTGAACATTGTCTTAATTGTTTCTTCATCAATATTTGGGGCACATACTCTCTCTTATACTTCATCGATCCGAATATAATATGGAAAGAGTGAGTTGATTCATATCTCAACATTATAGTCCCTCTAATCCTAAAATAAAGATGTTTTTATTTGCAATTATTAAAAATATAAGTATACATTAATTTTAACCTTGAATAGTCGAGTTTTTTTTTTTATTTTATTTTATTTATTTTTTTTTTTTTAATCCATGTAAAATCTTATTCAATTCATTTGAACTTGTATTTTTAAGATTTTAATTTAAGACTTGTTCTCTTCATCTTAATTTAAGTTCAGTTTAATTACCTTATCTCATAAACGGTTCAGTTCAGCTTATTTCACTAAATAAGAACCTGCTTTTGAATTCTCACCCCCCCCCCCTCTATTCCACAATTTACTTCCATTATTTAAAAATGAAACCTGTCCAAAGTCCATAAAAGATTTCCATACGAGTATATCTAGTCAATATAGATATGTTCTAGACAAAAAAGTTGATTTGTTATATTATTCCTTTACAAAACAAGAAAAAAGGTAGATTGAGATACTCCGATTTAGTAATAAAAATGGGAGGAAATCTTTTCTATTTTTGGGAAGGGAAGTTTCCAGCAAGACCAAAATTTACACTTTACAGTGGCAAGATAAGAGAAGGGGTAAATCCGACCTTGAAGGATTTATGATCTTGCAGAATTCTAGGGGCTCTGCCAGTTAGGTGTGCTAATGGTCAAATTTTGCCCCTTGATTAGAGGGATGGGTGGAGAGAGAATATTTTGTGGATGGACGAAAATACCCTTTCTATTGAAAATGAGACTGATCACTGGGAATGAAGTATGGGAAGGTGCAATGTAATTCAAGAGAAGTCAATACTCAAGTATGGACTTAAGAGTGGAATCATGAGTGGGTCCCTCTTGTTTGTGTAGTGCTCGTCATGATCATTAAGATTGATGTCTACTTTTTTTTATTTTATTTTATGTTTATGTTTACAAATATAGTTTACAGAGTACTCTCTGTTTTTAAATATTTCCTCTACTTTTCTTTTACAATCATTTTTAAATACTTGCTCCATTTTCTTATTTAGAAAGGTATTACTTCCTCCGTTCTATTAATATTGTAACAATGAACTTTTTGCACTATTCATCACTCTTGTTTGACTATATAATATGAGTTATACGTTAAGCAAAATATAGTCAAGTGGGATCTTGTTGGATTCGTCTCATAAAATACTTTCACAATATCAACTTTTTATAATTTTTACTCTTACACAATTATAGATATTTAGCATATAAAAAGTGTTTCGGGATGCGTAATTTCCTCCTTGTTGCAATATTAACAGAACGGAGGAAGTATAATATTAAATTCATTTATTTTAATTAAAGGATCCAATTTTATTACTTTTAAATTCTCTCTCCTCCAATTTACCTTCTACTATCTCTATATTTTAATATTTTATCTTTGCATCAAAAAAAAATATTTTAATATTTTATCTAATTTTTCCCAAAACTCCACGCAAGGAAAAATGGAACAAGTATATAAAAACAGAGGAATTACTAAAGTTTTTTTTTTACTTAATTTTGTTGAATTGTCCAATTAATATTATTTTTGATGAAATAAAATTATTTTTATTGATGATTTATTTTTATAGATTTTCAATTATACTTATTGAAATTGTTGACTTTATGTTAACTTTTATTTTTACTAAATTGAATTTATTTTTATCAAAGTGAAATTATTTTAACTGAAAGAACTTAGGGCCTGTTCATATTTACTTATTTTCATTTCAGTTCAGCTCCAATCAGTTCAGTTCAGTTCAGTTCAGCTCCAATCAGTTCAGTTCAGTTCAGTTCAGCTCTTAATTTCCCTCTCTCATAAAATATTCATTTCAGCTTAGTTCAGTTCAGTTCAGCTCCAATCAGTTCAGTTCAGCTCTTAATTTCCCTCTCTCATAAAATATTCATTTCAGCTTAGTTCAGTTCAGTTCAGCTCCAATCAGTTCAGTTCAGTTCAGCTCCAATCAGTTCAGTTCAGTTCAGCTCCAATCAGTTCAGTTCAGTTCAGTTCAGCTCAGTTCAGTAAATATGAACAGGCCCTTATTTTACTAAAGGTAAATACAAGTTTCTCTTATTGATTAACAAGAGATGTATCTCAAGAGGGTATATTCGTAATTTCAACCAATTAATTAGGGTTAATATTGTAACCAGCCAAAGAAAATGAAGAACTGGAGACGAAAGGTAGAGCTTTAATTTACAACTTTAATGGAGGATGAACAGCTTCAATGAAGTAGTAGAAGCTCACGAATATCTTTAATGGAGGAGGATTACAACCCTTCCTTTGATTTTGGGATTAACCATATCCTTATTTCTCTCTTTTTTTTTTTTTTTTTTCTTAGGGTTTCGTTTTAGTATGGCGGCGAAGCTGCCAGAATTATGGTGGCGAAAAGATGGTTCACGGTCTACTTTCTCCTCAAAGTTCTCACCTTATAAATATTCTTATGTACTTATGTACTTCGCATACAATAAGACAATGGGTTTGGTTCATCTTATTTGAACTTATCTGATCTGGTCTAGTTTGATCTGATATGATCAGAATGACATATTTGACTTTAAATATACGATAATCTATACGGAAAAAATGTATCAAGTGAGGTCTTGTTAGATTCGTAATGACGTGTATTTTATTAATACGTGATGTTCATAATTTTTTTCATTACGAAATTAAAGATATTTATTGATAAAAATGCACATAAAACGATAATCTGATCTGAACTTATTTTTTTCTAAAATAAGTTAATTTAGGTGAACTAAAAGTTCAAATAATAAAGTAGTGATAGGGCTAAGTGGCTAACAACTTTTCAATTTTCCATAGGTTCTAATAAGCTCTATTATTAGGACCCAATAATCAAATCAATGAGCGAGGTAAAGGATAATAAGTTACAATAAGGCCAGGTAATGTTAATAAGTTTAGATAAGTCCAAGACTAATAAAACATGATAATATAAGTGTAATTTAGGTGAGGAGAAAGCTGTCAAGCTAAGAGCGTGGAAGTTTCTTGTACTTGTTAACCTTTTCCTTTTCTAATTCTGTCCCGCAACCTCCTTTCACTAATATCTCTGGTACGCAGCCAGGCCCGTATCTGACCCAGGGCAACCGGGGCAACCGCCCAGGGCCCACGGATGGGGAGGGCCCATTTTTCAGCTTTTAAGTTCAGTAAAATTACCGATATATTAAATTTAGAGATACATTTGTCATCATGTTTGTTTGTGTAGCTTGGTGGTTAGGGTAAATATTTAAGGTAAAAGTTTGTTTCTTGATCTGCAGTTCGATTACCATTAGCCACATTTTGCTCTTTTTTTTTATGTAACCATCTTTCTTTTTTTTTTAAGGAACTTTTTGTTATTTCTTTGTTTATTTATAATTGCAGCCTAAATTCTTGTTATTTTTCATTTAACTATTTTTTGTAAAATTATAATTACAGCTTAAATTCTTGTTTCTATTATCTTTGCTATTATAATAAAATATGTCAAAAAATAAAATAAAATATAATGGCTATAGATTATGAACAAGATCAATTTCATTCGCAAGAGAGAATCGATCGTAACGTTATGTCCTTATCATACCATATAGTTGTAGAAGTACATTATATTTTACCATTGTTGGCATTGCATATAGTTTAATTATTATAAGGGGTTTTTTTAAAACAGTAGTCAAAACTAGATTATTTATTGAAAATGTTTTTTTTTTTTTTAGAAAGATTATTTGTTCAAGGAAAATTTGCCAATTATTACCGCAAGTTAATATCACTTTGTAAATTACTACCGCAAATTTAAAAAGTTGTGAATTACTACCGCAAAAAATTTTAAAATGTTGCGATTACTACCAAACCCCCATTAAACCCAACTATGACGTCATTATATCACTTTAACCCACGGTTAAAGCTCTTAACCATGGTCAAACATGGGTTAAAGCCCTTAACCATGACGTCATTATATTCCTAAATCCCTAACCCATTTTCTTTTTTTGGGGGGGCTGGTTAAAGCCCTTAACCATGGTCAAACATGGGTTAAAGGGATATAATGACGTCATAGTTGGGTTTAATGGAGGTTTGGTAGTAATCGCAACATCTTAAAAAATTTTGCGGTAGTAATTCACAACTTTTTTAATTTGCGGTAGTAATTTACAAAGTGGTATTAACTTACGGTAGTAATTGACAAATTATCCTTTGTTCAAATTAAAGTAATAATGAAAAAAAAAATCTCCAATATTAAAAAAAAAAAAAATTACATAAAATAGGGCCCAATTTATTTTTTCGCCCTTGGGCCCCCAAAACTTCAGAAACGGCCCTGTACGCAGCTGTCCATAAAAGCTTCAACCTATATTTTATGACCTCACTACGATCTCTTTTTCTCTTTCCTTATTCATTATGAAACTAGTTGTAGCTAGAACAAGAAACTAATTTTTGGCCATCAAAATGCCAAACATAAGGTGTCTTTATAAACAGGAATGAATTGCAAAATTGGGTTTGATAGATGGCCATGTAGATGTCTAATCAACTAGTTGGATGCCCTAATAAGCTAACTTGTACTACGTTAGAAACAGGAAAAATTAGGTCAAATTAAAAATCCAATCAGGGAGCAGCACCATGCGCTATGTCTAGCTTTGGAAGCTAGCAAGATACTTCGTATTTGTTTTAGCATCTACCCGGTTAATAGTTTGAAAAATAAACCATGCAAAGTGCAAGTTTTTTTGTTTTTTTTTTTTTGCTTAGCTCATAATTAAAATTTTATCCCAAACTCAAAAATAGGTTTATCATATATTGCTAGGAGACTAATGTGTCTACTTAGAAATTTAATTAGTTGGTTTTCAACATATTTTGTTTTCAGTTTGAGTTATGAGGTTATGTACCAAAGAGTCCAAAATTGCGCAAGCTCATATTTAATATATTGCCCACATCTCTTTCATTATAAAAAGCGAGTGGACTTATAATGTGTCGATTGATAAGAATTTTTATTTAAAGTTCATGGATTTATAGGTTTTATGGATCTTTTGAGTTCAATTTTGTGCTTATTTGGTTATTCATGATTAGGTATCTATACAAATTAAATTTCAATACTCGTCCTTTGTTTTCACATTATATGATCTATCATATACATCCTTCGTTTCTATTTATATTACTTGATTAATTAACATTCACAAAATGAAAATGTCATATTACTTATTACTTATGCTTGTATATCGAACATCTATCAACTATCATGTTCAATTTTCATCTTTCTTCAATCTTCATCAAATATAGATAGTATTTTAAACGGGACAAACATAAAAGAGCCGGGGCGTAATCCATTTGGTTATTAACTTATTAATTGTGTCCTTTTCGATGCGTTTGTGCAGGCCTAGCATATGAAGAAATAAAATCTCCAATATGTATGTCCTACAATCTAAGATTCTCCTAAAGAATCAATTATTTTGTCTATCTGCCCATCACCCAAGTTGTATAATTACATTAATTATTACGTACAAAGTATTAAAGAAAATTAAATATAAAAAAAATGAAGTGAAAGTACAACTTCAACTCCAATTAAGTCTATTGTGTTTTTAAAAATTAGGTAAACCGTAAATTCTATATCAACACATTAAAAGACTCAACTGCTATTCGTCGCTCCCATTTTACCGGGTAACACTCCCTTTTTGACTTGAATGGACAACTATGCCCTTTATGCAATTTGTGTTATAAAAATGACCTTGTTCCCCATTTGGACACATTACATGAAACGGTCCCCTCACTTTACGACCTTGGTATCCCGAGCCTCCCAAAATCGGTCCCCCACGACCACCTAAATTTTATATTTTAAAAAATCGTGAAATTTTCCGACGGGTCTTGGGTCATGGACGGCGAGTGGAACATTCGTACGCCGGAGAATGCGTCGGATCATTCTGTAAGTTTTTTTTTTTATTATTTTTATTTTCGGCAATTAGGACATCCGCCTAAAATTTCCGGATGTCCTAGGTACATCCGCCTAAAATTTCCGGATGTACCATGGTACATCCGGAAATTTCAAGCAGAAGTAGGGATCCGCTTGAAAAATCCGGATGTTCCATGGTACATCCGGAAATTTTAGGCGGATGTCCCTGTTTATATATATATATATATATATATATATATATATTTTAAATGTTAAGTACGTTTATTTTTTTTTTTTAATGTTAATTAAGTTTGTTTTTTTTTTTTTTATGTTTTTTTTTCGTGGTCTTGTGATTTAGTATTTGATAATTAATGTAATTTTTTTGTATTAATATGATTATTTTTTGTTACATTATTATTATTATTATTTATATTATTATTATTATTATTGAAAATATTATTATTATTATTATTATTATTATTATTATTATTAATATTATTATTATTATTATTATTATTATTATTATTATTATTATTATTATTATTATTATTATTATTATTATTATTATTATCGTAGTTGTTGTTGTTGTTGATATTATTGTTGTTGTTGTAGTTGATATTATTATTGTTGTTGTTGTTGTTATTTTTATTGTTGTTGATATTGTTATTATTAATTAGTAGAAATATAATTTGAATAATAATAATAATATTATTATTATTATTATTATTATTATTATTATTATTATTATTATTTTTATTATTATTATTTAGTAATTAATGTTATGGTCTTATATATTGTTTTGTAGTTGTTGTTATAATTTTTTATTATTATTTTTAATATTATCATTAATATTGTTATTGTTTTGTATTTGTTGTTATTATTATTAGTATTATTATTATTATTATTATTATTATTATTATTATTATTATTATTATTAATATTATTATTATTATTATTATTATTATTATTATTATTATTATTGTTTTAATATTATTATTTTGACATAAACCATGTTTTGTTTAATTTGTATAGGATATGGAATCTCAGGAAGGCGGTGACGGTGTGAATTATAGTGGGAATTTTGTCCCCGATACGTTTTTTCCTACATTTGACGATGCAGTTACATGGGCTGATGGTGTTCCATAAAATTCGGATTTATATTGGTGAAATCGTCTTATAACAAAACCAGAGATGGTCGGGCGTATCGGTATTTGCGATGTGATCGGTCACGAAGGAGCAAGCCGAGAGATTTGGAGAACGCGGTACGAAAGGACACCAAAACCAAAGCTAATGGTTGTCCATTCTACATCAAGATATATTATGAAGTCAGCACCGGCAGTTGGAAGATCATTGCGAAAAATGATCACACCGGGACACATAACCACCCAATGATTGTGTACCCAGAGGGTCACCGTAAAGTGAGCGGATTGAGTTCGGGTGCAAAACAGGTTGTGCGGGACATGACAAAGTCCAAGGTTGCTCCCCGTAACATCATGTCCACTATTGCCGAGCAATTTCCTGATGATCATCCAAACATCCGACACATTTACAATTGCCGAAATGACTTCAGGATGGAGATGTCCGAAGGTAGAGGAGTTGTTCAGCAATTTCTTCATCTGGCGAGAGAGAGTAATTACATTTACTGGGTCACGAACGATGATCACAACGTTTTGCAACATGCATTTATGGTGCACCCGATCATGGTCAACATACTCCGCACATACCCACATGTCATAGGTATGGATTCTACTTACAAGACCAATCGATATAACATGCCTTTCTTTGAGATAGTAGGCGTGACACCGACAAACCAGAATTTTCTAGTTGGATATGTTTTCATGCGCGACGAGTGCACGGCTAGCTATCGGTGGGTGTTGCAGAGATTAAGGGAGTTGATTGGGTTTGATAAACACTAGGTGAAAATATGAATTGGCCACCGGTTCAAAACCCCCCAAGGCCACCGATTTTGAACCGGTGGTCATTTGGGGGGTGGCAATAAACCGAAGCAAGGCCACCGGTTCAAAACCGGTGGCAAAAAGGCTTAAGGCCACTGGTTAACCGGTGGCAATAACACTTCCCGCATTTTATTTTTTTTGGTATTAGTAAGTATTGCCACCGGTTTTTAGGTGGAACCGGTGGCAATAATGCCCAAAAAAAACAATTTTTTTTTTCATTTTTTTCACTTAAAAATCAAGAGAAACTTACATATAATCATAATATACATCTTTTTTTTTTCCCTAGAAATTGAGAAATAATCATAATATACATAAATTACATGCATTGTATATTCATCAATGAATAAATAGCTAATTTACAATTTTTTTTAAAAAAATAGCTCTTTGAATTAACCTTGAATCTGCAATAATAGATCTGCAAAAAAAAAAAACACAAAAAATTAAAACACAATTAAAAATCAAAATAATAAAAAAATCTGCAAAAAAATAAAAAATAAAAAATGATGAACAAAAACTTTAGATATGAAAAATTAAAAAAAAAATAAAACCACCAAAACCCACAATCCACCCACAACGCACGACCCACGACCCACGACCCATAACCAATGACCCAGAACCAACCACCCACCACCTGGAACCCTCGACCCACCACCCAGCTTCAACGACCCACGACCCACCCCACCACCTACCTAAATCCACCCCACCACCCACCTAAAACCGCCACACCACCCACCTTAAACCACCGCCTTCGAAAATAATAACAACCTAAAATTAACAAAAACAGAAAAAATCGACCAATCACCCACCACCAAAAAACAGAAAAAATGAAAAAAAAAATTTGAAAAAAACACACAAATCTTCATTCGACGACTCTCCATACTTTGAATTAGGTTTACGAGGTCAAATTCGACCATCAAAACTCTAGAATTTGACCTGAAAACCTATGGTTTCATCACGAGGAGAAAGCAAATGCGACGATGTTGGTGGCTGCGGTGGTCAGTGGCGACGGTGTGGGAAACTGAAAACCGTTGATGTCGGTCTTGGTGGTTGAGTGGTGACGTTGGCCTTTGAGGGAGATTTAGAGAGGGAGAGCGACGAGAGATTTAGAGAGGGAGATTCAGAGAGGGAGATTTACAGAGAGAGAACAGGAGGAGAGCAGGAGAGAGAGAGGGAGTAAGAACGAAGGAGAGAAGGAGATAGAGAGCAGGAGGAGAGGCGATAGAGGAGAGAGAAGATTAGGGTTAGGGTATATAAAGGAAGGGGAAAGAGAATGGTGGGCTTTTTTTTTATTATTTGATTATTGCCACCGGTTCAAAACCGGTGGCCTTTATCATTTATGCCACCGGTTCGGTTTGAACCGGTGGCAATGTACATATGCCTAATCCCGCCCATTTTTTAAGCCACCGGTTTACAAAAACCAGTGGCCATTGAGCGGTGCCTTTTTCAATTTTTCTACTAGTGAAAGAGCCATCTGTATTTATTTCAGACCGTGATCTTGGGCTATGTGCGGCTTTGAGAGAAGTCTTTCTAGGGACGTCACATTTACTCTGTCTATGGCACATCAACAGAGATGTGGAGGCTAAGGTGACGAAGATGTTCGGAAACAAGAAGGTTGGTGTCAGTTTTAGAGCTGGGAGATGGTTCAAAATCGTGAATGCAACAACACAGGCGGAGTATGATAATGCTCTAGCTGCCATGCAAGTGAGGTGGGGAAAATATCCGGCAGTGATTCAGTATGTTCAGAGAACATGACTTTGTCATAAGGAGAAATTTGTGAAATTTTGGACGAACAGGTTCTTCACTTTGGTAACACCACCAACTGCAGAGTTGAGAGCCAACATTCAGCAGTGAAAACTTGGTTTGAATCATCCACAGGTTAGTTGTATTATTTTATTAGTTGTTCTCGTTATTACGTAATTGTAATTATATTAAAAAAATTAATATGTATTTACTAATTAGAATCATTGGCAGGTGCTTTGGATACCGTATGGGCCCGAGTCCATTGTCATATCGGTAATCGCATCATAAAAATTCGTAATGACTTGGAGGCATCAAGGTCTAAAATTGGTCCCCAAGCATACTCGTTAATAGGGACATCCATGTAACATAGCTCGTGGAGGAAGGAAGGATGCGTACGGTTACCACTCTTGTCTACAAACAGTGTACCTCCAAGCACTAACCACAAGTATCCATCAAGCTGATCACTAAACTCCCGGTCAACCGCCAATGTCGACTCAAAAATCTTATCAGTCAACACCTCACTACCCTGCCAAATGGTCTTTGTGCCGCAAATCTCAGACAGATCATCTGGAGTCATATCCATGGTGATCGAGCACGCGTCCCGTAACACGTCCGTGCTAGGAGTAGTGGTCATCATATTGCCTGCGACCCGTAACCCAAGTATGTTGTACACGTCGTGCAACAAGATCGTAATCTCCCCAAATGGCATGTGAAAGGTGTTCGTATCTGGCTGCCACCTCTCAACAAAAGCAGAAATCAACAGCCAATCAAGTCTTTTAAACATCAGGCCGGGCAAGTGATGAATAAAAAGTTATACCGCAAGTGCACGGTGTCTGTTGTTAGCAGAGATTTAGCAAATACGGGTCGAATCCCACAGGGAGATAGGTTCCATTAGTTTTTGCCCAATTATATGAACTATTTCTATAAACGAGAATGATTCGATGATTAATTAACTAAAGAATGACAATAATGAAAATAAGGTTGTTCTCAGACAAATTAAAGTCTAGGGCATACGTTCGGTCCACCATGCTTATACCAATCCAAGAAATGCAAACAATCCACTAATAAACAAACTAGGTCGAATAATTAAAGCACTTGTTGATCCTACGGTCGGGAATTAACGCTTACGAATTAACATATATAGTTCGGCCGCTAGCATAATCAAATTCGCCAATTGTAATTAAGCCTCTAAAAATATGATCTTTCAATTCTAATTTTTATTAGCTAAATAATTAACTCATGATATTGTCCAATTACATGAATCAAACAATAAAGCACAAATCAATTGGAATTATTCAAACCCTAATTCATAAATTTATAAATAAATAAGCACAAATAATCATGGTATAAACATGGCTTCCCTCACTTAACCCTAGAAAACGACTACTCACTCATAATTGAAATAAACAAAACAAAAGAAATAAATAGACTTGAATTCATAATTGATAAAATAAATAAAGAACAAAAAGAATAAACGAAATACCTCGATGATTGAATTAATGGAGAAATAAAGCTAGGGTTCAACAATGGAGAGAAAAACTTAGAAACGTTTAATCTGGAAAAATAAAGCATAAAGAGGCAAAATAAAATCTTCTAAGTATTTATATTTTTTTGCCTCATCCTAAATAAAATTAATAAATAAATACATAAGTATAATGCTATTGGATGTCAATTGATGACGTGGCACGAAGGAAGCAAGGATGCGAGTGGCTCATCATAACCACCCGACCAGACCCGCGGCCGCAGGTGGTTCCTGCGGCCGCAGGTGGTTCCCGCGCCCTGGCAGTGGCGGCAGCAGCCTCGATGGGGCGCGGGACAAGGGCGCAGCCACCCCTGCGGTTGGCTGGCTGCAATGCTTAGATTCAAATGCTTATAACTTCTGTTCTAGGAATTTTCTCGGGGCTTATGACCTATCATTGGAAAGATCTTCAAGTCTAGTTTCCAACGCAACTTGAATCGTATCAATCCGATCTTTAGAACTCAAGATATGATCAAAAGAGTGAGCAAAGGTCATTTTTGATACCTTGCAAACCTTCGTTTTTCTCCGTTTCTAACTCAAATTCACTTCCGTAAGGTCCATAGTGACTCCCGTGGATGCTATTTTCATTTTCCATGCATAAAATCCTTAGATCCAACATCCACGAGCATATATCCCTCGATCAATGAACCCAATCCATCGATTTCCATTCAAATATCATCCGAATCATCTCTAAACACTTCGAAAGCTTCCAAATGACTATGAAATCACCTGAAACATTAAGAAAAACACAAACGGAGCGTAATAGAGCGACATATAATAAATTATGCAGACATGACTCTAAAAAACGACTAAGAAGACTATGAAAAAGCTCTAAAACTAGCAAAAACGTGCCTAAATAAAACTATATAAATATGATTTATCAAATTCCCCCAAGCTAAACCATTGCTTGTCCCTAAGCAACACTAGACTTAAGACGGAGAAACAAGACAAATAAGACTTCCAGGGAACCAGAATAAGACTGACTCGACTCTCGAGCAAACTATCAAACCAAAGTTAGCGAGACTGAAATCTGGCTCGGATACATATAGAACCACGTAGCACTCATAGTCTTGCAATTAACTCTCCAATATAAAGGCCACAAACAGTCTCTTTCCAAGCTAGTCTCCGCCGATTTCTTGTAGATATGCTGAAGTTGAGCACGAGAGGTGCCCTACCAGCTAGGGTTATAACAACCACTCAACCTATACCATGTCGACTCGGAATGCAACAAATACTCTTTAACTTTGACTCAAAACTCATTTCATTCAATCATAACTTATGCACGAAGATCAAAAGGTCTTTATAAGGGTTGTAATGGGGCTAGGGTGAGAGGTAGGATAAAATTTTGGGAAATGTGAGAGAGTAGCTAGCTGGGAGAGTGATAGTGATAGTCCACAATAACAACACAATTGAATGCATGTCAAAGATAACCTCGTTTAGCATCTCGCCTCCCCATACACCAAAGTAATTTGATTTCCTCTTCTTCCCTTCTTTCTTCAACTTTTCTTTTATTTTAATTTATTATTTTTTTTTCTATTTCTTCATTTTTTTTTTCATACCCCATTTATTCTACTTTTTCTCTTTCTTTCTTTTTGATTGATTTTTTTTTTTTTTGAAATTAACCTCGAACTTCCATTCAAAATCTCCCTTTTTTGCAGCATGAAGCAAATATTTAGCCAAATAAAAATCACAACTTACAATATGGACCACTCCCCCAAGCTAGGCATAGGAATAGTAACTGATTAAGGCTCAAGGCTTATAATATGGCTAATTCAATGAAGGGTAAAGCTCAACATGGGTTACAATTAGGGAACAAATGTACAAAAATTACATCTGGAGGCTCAAAATAAGAAAAAGAAAGACCTTTATCATTTCAATCATGCACTCATCACAACCAAATTACTACGAGTCTCAAGGCAAAATCAAGATCAATGTTGTACCAGGAACTATCACACAAACAAAAATATAGACTGTTATAAATAAATGTGACAGTCAATCAATCAGGTTTCAAAAACTCACATGGCTTGGGGTCTACAAAATCTCGACTAGCTAGACTCAAAAAGAGCAAAAGATCTTACCACAAACCCATTAATCGCAAGCTACATTGCTACGCAGTTATCAACGTATAAAGCACACCGATCGAATTTCAAAATCATAACTATGATGAGAAGAAGCTCAAGAGAGTCTAATCTAATCCGCACACGGTTCGAAGTCAAACATATGTAAGATAGGCACAAGAATGCATTATTCAAAAACACAACTAAACTAAGAAAGCAATACATTTTTTTTCGTTGCACGTAAACTCCCACTCCTAATGAATGGTACAAACCGTACAACAGTCCTAAGAAAGCAATAAAAACTACACTATGAAAGCAATTAAAGATAAGTATCCCTCCCCCAAGCTAGAATGAAGCACAGTGTCCTCACTGTGTACAAGCATACAAAGGAGAAAGGAAAGGTATGGCTCACTCAAAGAGACTCGCTACTACCATTAGGTATGGTAGCAGTGACAACAGCAGAAGCAGTGGCCCTAGGAACTCCAACATGGCGACGCAAATCACGAATCTCAGCATATAGATCCTGTACCTATCCTTCAATAGTGGTGAGTCGTGTGAGAACTGAATCCTGAAAAGAAAGACAAGAATCCATAAAATTTTTCAGTTGCTCATCAAGAGTGAGTGGAGCTGTCGTAGTACTAGAAGTTGGGTTACTAGAGGATGGTGGAGGGCGAGAATGAGAGGTATCTTCAACCACCGGGCTATTTGGTCTAGCGGCCGCCGATTGACAATGTGAACAAGGGAAAGTACGTTGCACTTCACCGTGTACCTCTATTCGCTCGGTGATCTCACGTGGGTTCCAACTTAGACTACTTGCATCGTGGGGTGCATCATTCGGGAAAATGTCGTACACCAACCTTGCATCGGAACTTCGGCAACCCTTAACAAACCAAACATATCGACCCTTGGACCGGTGGAAAAGCCAACCGAATCTGTCCATTGCAGCCTGATTGATGTAGTTGGTGGATTCAAATGTCTCTTAATTTTTCAAATCAACATATAATGCCGCACATAACACAGAAACAAATCCACCCATGGAAATATCACCCTTCTTCAGATCCCGCTCCCATAAAAATGCTTCGATGAGGAATTTGGCGAGATTTAGGCTTGCATTTCCATGAGATCTAGTGAGCCACCATAGAAGTTTTAAGTCCAATGTAGTCACCTGGCCGGCCTCACTCTTGGGTCGAAATAACTGAAGTATAAATCGATGTAGCATGCGAAGAGCTGGACAACCAATAGAACTAGATTTGCTGACACCGGACTCCCAATCTGTTCGACCTGTTATTTGTTTCCAAAAAGTGCTCGAATCGAAGAGAGAAGAGATTGGACTTCCCTTGAATTTCATAAACTCTTTCGGACCCATGACACCTTTATTCGGCCATCCAAAAGCCATGTTCACATCGTCCCACGACATAATCCGCTCGTCTCCGTCCAAAGAAAATACCACATCTCCCTTATTTGATTGGACATCAAGTGAGGCAAGAAATTCAATGACAAGTGATGGACATATATCATGATCAATACGAAGGAGCTTACTCCATCCATGTGTTATTGCAATGCTATCAAAGAACCATTCAAACCCAAGGTTTGTAGCATCTGAGAGAGAAAAGTAAAGAGTGTGTCCCATGGTTCGATCTTTGAGCTTCCTTGCACATTGTGTTTGAGACTCGGTTAACCAAGAAAGTGGGGTTGATGGTGATGGGGGGAGAGGTTGGACTCTAGATGGTGCTTTAGGTGTGGAGGGTTTAGAGGTTGGCTTAGATTGTGTAGGTCGTTTTGTGGGTTTGGTCGGTGGTTTTTTTTTTTGTGATTTTTCGAGAATATGCGTTGGGGTCATAGAGTGGCTTAGGTGCCGAAGAGGTTCGTGTTCTTGTCCTCATGGTGAAAGTGATGAGAAAGTTAATCAACAAAGAAACACAAACCAATGAACAAGAGTAATCCAAAGCCAAATATGTGTCACCCAAAATAATTCACAACCAATCCACACAAAAATTATACACAAAATCAATACTACCACACCAATTTGGGGAAATAGATGAAAAAAGGGGGAAAACTCAAGAATTAGCACAATTGTAGAATAGTAAGAGATGAAAAATTTGAAATTTATACCTCTACAATGAGAATTGTGCATCAAAAATATGTCAAACCTCTTATAATAGTCCAAGGATAGCCCCAAAATTCCCAATTTGATGTCACAATACTTGGAATTTCAAAAGCCCTAAATCAATTGGAAAAGTTAGGGTTTATGAAATTCAAAAGGAAGAGAAGGATTATGGTGATAGATGGTGATAAGAGGGTGGAGGTACGGGGGTGGTGGTCGCCGGTGGGGTGGGGCGACGGTGGTGGGTGCGGTTGTGGTGGAGGTGGCGAGGGAGAGGAGGGAGAGAGAGGGGGAATATTTACGTTCTCTCTCTTCTCTTTTTTTTTTTATTTTATTTTTTTTTTCAGTTTTGGTTTTCTGTTTTTTTTTTCTTTTTTCTGGGTGGGTTCGCCAAAACCCGCGGCCGCGGGCTGGCAGTGGCTGCGGAGGGGGTGGGGGGGCGCGGGACAAGGCCGCGGGGTGGGCTGCGGGTTTGTTTTTGCTGCTGCTGCTTTTTTTTTTTTTTTTTTTTTTTTAAATGCCTTCACTAAAAAAAACAAAGAAAAAAAATGTTAGTGAATCAAAGAAAACTAAAAAAAAATAAATAAATAAGAAAACTAAAACTAATAAACTAAAATTATAAAATAATAATAAACTAAAATGTTTATGAAGAAGAAAAAATATATATAAAATAATAAAATAAACTAAAATTATAAGAAAACTAAAAATAAATAAAAGATATAAGAAATCGGGTTACCTCCCGATAAGTGCTCTTTTAAAGTCGTGAGCTTGACTTCTTACCTCTATTTCAAGCATCAATTGGTGGATCGGAGAGATAAATCGTCTCCAATTTGCCGATAAAAGCACCCTCAATATATAGCTTCAAATGTTGTCCATTTACCTTGAATTTCGTGCCGTTTTCGCTAGCAACCTCAATGGCTCCATGTGCTTTGACATCAGTAACTGTGAAAGGCCCGGACCATCTAGACTTAAGCTTTCTAGGAAAGAGCCGAAGTCTCGAGTTATAAAGCAAGACCTTGTCGCCAACATTGAACTCTTGTTTCTGGATCATCTTATCATGAAACTTCTTCGTTTGGTCTTTGTAGAGCCTATGGTTCTCATAAGCATCAAGCCGTATCTCATCTAGCTCGTTCAATTGAAGAAGTCTCGCTTCACCGACCTTTTCTAGATCTAAATTAATCTCCTTGACGGCCCATTGTGAAAGATATTCCATTTCGACCGGTAAATGACAAGCTTTGCCATACACCAACCGATATGGAGTTGTCCCTAACGGAGTCTTGTAAGCCGTTCGCAATGCCCACAATGTATCATCCAACTTCAATGACCAATCTTTCCGGGACTTGTTGACAACCTTTTCAAGGATTCTTTTGATTTGTCGATTAGATACCTCGACTTGGCCGCTCGTTTGAGGATGATAGGCCAAGCCAACCTTGTGAGTAACTCCATGTTTCTTAAGGAGAGCCTTGAAAGTTCGTTGATGGAAATGAGAACCACCGTCATTAATAACAACTCTTGGGACTCCGAAGCGCGGAAAGATGATCTTTTTGAATAACTTCATAACAACCTTTGAGTCATTAGTTGGTGACGCAATAGCTTCAATCCACTTAGTGACATAGTCGACGGCAACCAAAATGTACCGATTCCCGCAAGAAGAGGGAAATGGTCCCATAAAATCAATGCCCCATACATCAAAAGGCTCGACCTCAAGAATCCCATTTTGTGGCATCTCTTGCCTCTTTGATATATTTCCCGTTCTTTGACACTCATCACATGCATTGCAAAAAGCACGAGCATCCTTGAATAATGAGGGCCAATAGAAACCACATTGAAGCACTCGGTGGGCAGTTGCAGTAGAACCAAGATGTCCACTAGAAGGTAGATTATGGCAATGATGAAGGATACCATAGGTATCCCAATCCGCTACACATCTCCGAAACATTCCATCAGCGCACTTTCGATACAAATGAGGGTCATCCCAAAAGTACCGCTTGGCATCATGGTATAACTTCTTGCGTTGTTGGTAAGTCAGATCCGGAGGATGTGAACCACCTACACAAAAATTAGCATAGTCAGCATACCATGGAGATACAGAAGAAACAGAGAATAAATGATCATCGGGGAAAGAGTCATTTATAGGGCTATTTGAAGTAGACTGAAATCTTAATCGAGAGAGGTGATCCGCAACAACGTTCTCGGCACCCTTTTTATCTCGAATCTCTAAATCGAACTCTTGAAGGAGCAAAATCCATCGAATGAGTCTCGGATTAGCCTCTTTCTTTGCTAGGAGATACTTCAGAGCGACATGGTTAGTGTGGACAATTACTTTCGAACCAATGAGGTAAGTTCGAAACTTGTCAAGAGCATACACAATAGCTAGAAGCTCTTTCTCAGTGGTGGCATAATTCATCTGAGCCTTATCCAAGGTTTTACTAGCATAGTAAATGGCATGCAAAACCTTGTTCTTTCGTTGTCCAAGCACGGCTCCCACAGCATAGTCACTCGCATCACACATGATCTCGAATGGTAAATCCCAATCCGGAGGTTGTATGATTGGAGCAGTTATCAATGCCTCCTTGATCCTGTTGAAAGACTTCATACAAGCATCAGTAAACTCAAATGTGGCATCCTTAAGCAACAATTGAGTGAGGGGTTTCGCTATTTTCGAAAAATCTTTTATAAATCGGCGATAAAACCCCGCATGACCAAGAAAACTTCTCACTCCCTTGACATTCACAGGAGGAGGAAGTTTCTCAATCACCTCAATTTTTGCTTTGTCAACTTGGATGCCACGATCAGAAATAAGATGACCAAGTACCACTCCTTCATTGACCATGAAGTGGCACTTTTCCCAATTCAAGACCAAATTTACATCAGTACAACGTTTAAGCACCTTAGAAAGATTATGCAAGCACATATCAAAGTCAGAACCATAAACACTGAAATCATCCATAAATACCTCCATGATGTTCTCAATGAAATCAGAAAAAATGGCCATCATACACCTTTGAAACGTCGCAGGGGCGTTACACAACCCAAATGGCATTCTGCGATAAGCAAATGTACCGTAGGGGCATGTGAACGGTGTCTTCTCTTGATCCTCCGGATGAATGGGAATCTGAAAGAAACCTGAATATCCATCCAAATAACAGAAAAAACTATGTTTTGCTAATCTTTCAAGCATTTGATCTATAAAAGGTAAGGGGAAGTGATCTTTCAAGGTGGCCGTATTCAACCTGCGATAATCGATACACATACGCCAACCTGTGACAACACGAGTAGGAATTAGTTCATTCTTATCATTTTTAACAACTGTTGTCCCCCCTTTCTTAGGAACGACTTGTACCGGGCTCACCCACGTAGAATCTGAGATGGGGTAGATGATGCCCGCGTCAAGAAGTTTCATTACCTCTTTCTTCACCACCTCTTGCATATTAGGATTCAATCGACGTTGTGGTTGAATGCAAGGGCTATGATTCTCTTCCAAATTAATTCTATGCATACAAAAATTAGGACTTATCCCTGTAAGATCATCAATGCTATACCCAATTGCCTTTTTTATGCATGCGAAGCACAGTCAAAAGCTTAGAAAGTTGGCTATCATCAAGTTTAGCACTAACAATTACAGGGCATTCCTCATTATCGTCAAGAAATTCATATTTTAGATGAGAAGGCAA
The DNA here is from genome assembly GCF_948465745.1 of Chenopodium album. Classification (NCBI taxonomy): domain Eukaryota; kingdom Viridiplantae; phylum Streptophyta; class Magnoliopsida; order Caryophyllales; family Amaranthaceae; genus Chenopodium; species Chenopodium album. The sequence continues at coordinate 82,585,146 of NC_137834.1, forward strand.
AGGTTTTAACTCTTTCTTTTTTACCTGTGACTCAGAAGTAGAACAAATAGTTTCCATTACCTCAAATCCCTCAGTGTTAGGGGTATCCAAGTCACGAATCAAAGAGTCAATCTTTGTATCTCCTTCTCCTTCAGAAACCTCCAAGGTGAGAACAGCTTCTAATGGATCATTAGCTAACTCACGAGGCGTATCATCTCTCACAATTTCATCAAGCACATCAATCCTGCAACAAGTATTCTCAAGCATAGGCGACTTCATTGCATTGGTTAGATTAAAAGTCACTTTATCATCACCAACAGACAAAGTAAGGGACCCAGACTTGACATCAATAACAGCACCTACAGTACACAAGAAAAGTCTACCTAAAATGATCGGGATATTTCTATCCTCCTCCATATCCAAAACTACAAAGTCAACAGGGATGAAAAATTTCCCAACCCGAACGGGTACATCCTCCAAAATACCTAAAGAGTATTTTATAGAACGATCCGCCATTTGCAAAGTGATCTGTGTGCATTTTAAAGCTCCCATATTCAACCTGTTACAAACAGAGAGAGGCATAACAGACACACTAGCACCTAAGTCACATAAAGCTTTATCAATGAATAATGCACCTATATGACATGGGATGGAAAAACTACCAGGGTCCTTAAGCTTAGGTGGGGATTTATTTTGCAATATAGCACTACACTCTGCAGTTAGAGCGACTGTTTCTACACCACCAAAGTCTTTCTTCTTAGTAATCATTTCCTTTAAAAACTTTGCATACATTGGAACTTGGGAGACCAAATCAGTAAAAGGAATAGTTACCTCAAGGTTCTTGACCATAGTCAAGAACTTACCAAATTGTTGATCTACCTTGGTCTTCTGCATTCGATGTGGGAATGGTAGCTTTGGCTCGACGGATGGGGGCTCAGAACCTTTCTTTTTCTCTTTCTCAGCATCACTTGCTTTAGCTTTCCCATCTTTTGAGGTGGGAACATCATCTAAGGCCTTCTCTGCAACCTCACTATTCTCCTTCTCAAGATTTGCATCATCAGTAGGCATTTGTGACCCTTCATAACTGACACCACTACGAGTAGTGATAGCATTGGCGGTCTCCTTGGGGACCGGTTGTCCCGGTAAGTGGCCAGGTTGCCTTTGGATATTGGTACCTGCGACTTGTGCAATTTGGTTCTCCAAATGCTTTGTCGTGTTTTTCAACTCCTTGATGCTATCTTCAGTATTTTGCTTCATGGTTGTCATCATTTTCATAAGGTCAGACATAGTAGGCTCTTGAGTGCCATGAGAAGGTTGTTGTTGTTGAGGTGGCCTATTGAAACCCGGAGGAGGATGATGAGAGGCCCCTTGTTGATGTAGTGGAGGCCTTGCAACATATTGCTGAGGTTGAGGGTTGTGAGGTTGTGACCATTGTTGCTGAGGTTGAGGATTTTGAACATTATTGCTTTTGTATGAAAGGTAGGGATGATTCCTCCAACCTGGATTGAATGTGTTAGAATATGGATCATTTGGTTGCCTTTGCTGAAAGGCATTCACCTGCTCCATCTGATTGGTGTCTTGAGAATTCTGAGCACATTGATATCCAAAGTGACCCTGTATACCACACAATTCACAAAAAAAATGAGTTTGCGAAGGTTGAGAAGACATAGCATTAACAGATAAAAGAGAAGATTCTTGAGCGGCCTGCAATGCTTCAATCTTTGCAATTAATTGAGCCATTTGAGATGTCATGAGTGAATAGGCTTCAACTTCCATCTTCCCTTTCTTTGGTCGTGTTCTTGGAGATGAGAAGTGGTTGGCTGCAAGATTTGCAAGAAAATCATACCCTTCCTCGATTGTCTTGTCAAGGAAAACACCACCTGCAGCAGAATCAACAATACATTTAGTCTCGGGTTCTAGTCCGTTATAGAAAATACAAACAAGATTCCACTTTTCAAAATTGTGATGCGGGCATGATAGTTGAAGATCTAAGAATCTATCCCATGCTTCCCTAAGAGATTCCCCCGACTCTTGAGAAAATGTTGATATTTGATGTCGAATCTTTTCAGTTTTTTCAGGGGGAAAATATTCTTTGAGGAATGCTTGAGAAATCTTGCTCCACTCCGTCTCCTCAACAGTGTTCAACCACTTTTGAGCTCTATCGCGAAGGGAAAATCCGAACAACATCACTTTCAGTTGATCTTGAGTGACTCCTTTGTGATGAACAGTGGAGCATAATTGTTGAAATCGCTGCAAGTGATTAATCGGCTCGTCAGTAGGATGGCCACTAAATTGATTTTGTTGGACCATACTGAGCAATGCGGGTTTGATCTCGAAGTTCTCTGCAGTGATTGCTGGCATTTTAAGACCCGTTGGAATGCCATCTTGGGATGGTACTCCGTAAGAATTAAGAGACCTATTATCAGTCATCTCTTTGCGTGTGTCAGACTGTGTTGTAGAGCTCTTCTGTGAGTGGGTCTTTTTCTGCTTCCCTTTCCCTTGTTTTTTGAGTTGCCTAAGGGTCTTGTCCAAGTCCGGATCCGTAGGGATCAAATCACCTGTTCGTTTTGACCTGGGCATAAACAAAAAGAAAAGAAAGCAATGAGAATGTCCCAATTGAAACTAGAAGTTCCAATGGGACAATAAAAACAGTTCAAACAATCAAACTAAAACTAATAGAATCTAGCCGTCTCCCCGGCAACGGCGCCAAAAACTTGATGAATAAAAAGTTATACCGCAAGTGCACGGTGTCTGTTGTTAGCAGAGATTTAGCAAATACGGGTCGAATCCCACAGGGAGACAGGTTCTATTAGTTTTTGCCCAATTATATGAACTATTTCTATAAACGATAATGATTCGATGATTAATTAACTAAAGAATGACAATAAAGAAAATAAGGTTGTTCTCAGACAAATTAAAGTCTAGGGCATACGTTCGGTCCACCATGCTTATACCAATCCAAGAAATGCAAACAATCCACTAATAAACAAACTAGGTCGAATAATTAAAGCACTTGTTGATCCTACGGTCGGGAATTAACGCTTACGAATTAACATATGTAGTTCGGCCGCTAACATAATCAAATTCGCCAATTGTAATTAAGCCTCTAAAAATATGATCTTTCAATTCTAATTTTTATTAGCTAAATAATTAACTCATGATATTGGCCAATTACATGAATCAAACAATAAAGCACAAATCAATTGGAATTATTCAAACCCTAATTCATAAATTGATAAATAAATAAGCACAAATAATCATGGTATAAACATGGCTTCCCTCACTTAACCCTAGAAAACGACTACGTACTCACTCATAATTGAAATAAACAAAACAAAAGAAATAAATAGACTTGAATTCATAATTGATAAAATAAATAAAGAACAAAAAGAATAAACGAAATACCTCGATGATTGAATTAATGGAGAAATAAAGTTAGGGTTCAACAATGGAGAGAAAAACTAAGAAACGTTTAATCTGGAAAAATAAAGCATAAAGAGGCAAAATAAAATCTTCTAAGTATTTATATTTTTTTGCCTCATCCTAAATAAAATTAATAAATAAATACATAAGTATAATGCTATTGGATGACAATTGATGACGTGGCACGAAAGAAGCAAGGATGCGAGTGGCTCATCATAACCACCCGACCAGACCCGCGGCCGCAGGTGGTTCTCGCGGCCGCAGGTGGTTCCCGCGGCCGCAGGTGGTTCCCGCGCCCTGGCAGTGACGGCAGCAGCCTCGATGGGGCGCGGGACAGGGGCGCAGCCACCCCTGCGGTTGGCTGGCTGCAACTCTTAGATTCAAATGCTTATAACTTCTGTTCTAGGAATCTTCTCGGGGCGTATGACCTATCATTGGAAAGATCTTCAAGTCTAGTTTCCAACGCAACTTGAATCGTATCAATCCGATCTTTAGAACTCAAGATATGATCAAAAGAGTGAGCAAAGGTCATTTTTGATACCTTGCAAACCTTCGTTTTTCTCCGTTTCTAACTCAAATTCACTTCCGTAAGGTCCATAGTGACTCCCGTGGATGCTATTTTCATTTTCCATGCATAAAATCCTTAGATCCAACATCCACGAGCATATATCCCTCGATCAATGAACCCAATCCATCGATTTCCATTCAAATATCATCCGAATCATCTCTAAACACTTCGAAAGCTTCCAAATGACTATGAAATCACCTGAAACATTAAGAAAAACACAAACGGAGCGTAATAGAGCGACATATAATAACTTATGCAGACATGACTCTAAAAAACGACTAAGAAGACTATGAAAAAGCTCTAAAACTAGCAAAAACGTGCCTAAATAAAACTATATAAATATGATTTATCAGCAAGTGAGACAACCAACTAGCATCAATCGCCGCGAGGTCCTCCACAGATTGACGACCTCGCCAAGTGAACAAGTCAGAACATAACTTTGTCCTACTCAAACAGCGCAAAACACTACGCTCCTGCTCCATCCAGATATACCGTGCCACGTGACCGCCAAAACTAGGGATAACTGACCCATCCTCAGGCCCACTCGGCATCGGTTCCTGCACTAACCATGCCTCTACAGAGCTGGAAGTAGGCTGACTCGATCCACTACCAACAAATCTCCCAAACTGACCCCTATATACCATATGGAAATCCTGAGGGTCCTGTTCTTCATCCCGGTCACCAGCATGACTAGCCGAACATTCGTCGTCCTCGTCAGATATGGGTGCTCCACTTGCAGAGTACAAGGGCCGACTACTACCAGACTGTTGGTCTCCCGACCAACCACTAGTAGACCCGTATTGCTGCTGCTCGGGCTGAAGCGGTGCTGAACGAGATGTCTGTCTCCTAACAGACGCATTCAGACGTCGTGATATTGCATGTCGAGCACCAGAACCCTCGATCTACATAAAATAAGAAAATAATCCGATTTTAGTAATAATAATAATAATAATAATAATAATAATAATAATAATAATAATAATAATAATAATAATAATAATAATAATAATAATAATAATAATAATAATAATAATAATAATAATAATAATAATAATAATAATAATAATAATAATAATAATAATAATAATAATAATAATAATAATAATAATAATAATAATAATAATAATAATAATAATAATAATAATAATAATAATGGAAGGCCAAGAATAATAACAACAACAACAACAAATAAACTTAACAACAACAACAATAACCATAATAACAATAACAACAACAACAACAACAACAACAACAACAACAACAACAACAACAACAACAACAATAACCATAATAACAATAATAATAACACTAATATCAACAACTATAATACTAATCATAATTAAAAATATTAATAATAGTACTACTAATAACAATAATAATATTATTATAACAACAACAACAACAACAAAAAATAAATTAAACAACAACAATAACCATAAAAACCCTAATATCAAATTAGTTTAATAATAATACTAATCATATTTTAAAAAATAATAACACTACAAAATATGCTAACCATAATAATAACAATAATAATAATAATAATATCAACAATAATAATAACAATAATAATAATAATACTAACCATAACACTTCAAAATAACAACAAAAAATAACAAAATCCAAAAAAAAAAAAATTAAATTAACAACAACAACAATAACCACAATAACAATAATAATAAAAACACTAATATCAACAAAATAATAAAAATTATCATATTTTTAAAAATAATAACATTACAAAATATACTAACCATAATAATAACAACAATAATAATAATAATAATAATATCAACAATAATAATAACAATAATAGTAATAATAACCATAACACTTCAAAATAACAAAAAAAATAACAAAATCCAAAAAAAAATAAAAATTAACAATTAAAAATAACAAAACCATATTATTATCGGGCAAAAAAAAAAAAAAATTGGAACATCCGCCCAGAAAATCCGGATGTTCCATGGAGGATCCGTAATTAAAAAAATTACCTCGTCGCCTCCGTCGCCGCCGCCTCCACCGCTGCCACCACCGCCGCCGAAGCTCCTCCCTCCGAATTTCAGTCTAATCCGCCTCGAATCACCCATTTTTTTTGTGTTTTTGATGATTGTTGTTTTTTTTAAAAATGAAGAAAAATTTTTGAATTTTTTTTTAAAAATTTTTAGAGTGTTTTAGAGAGTTAGAGAGTAAGAGAGTTAGAGAGAGAAGTAAGTGAGACATGTTGGTCGGGAAGGAAAAAACCGTATTTATATGTTAGGGGTAAAATTGGAATTTCAAGACAAAAAGGGAGCGTTACCCGGTAAAATGGGAGCGGCGAATAACAACACCCATTAAAAAATTATATTAGCTAAGGCTTAGATTAGGTTGTTGAACATATTCTACATTTTCTACCTCCCATTCAATATATACATTTTTTATTCATGCACGTCCCAAGAATAATTAAGTTAGGCTTTGTAAAGTGCAATTATAATTACACTCTTAATTAAAAAGATCAAGGTCAATTGTTAATTTACTAGTTGGCTAATTAAGTACATTAAAAACAGCGCGAAATTAGGATCAATGGCTTTAAATAAGGGTGTAACATGGTCTATGATATTTATAGCAAAATCTTCAATAAGATAACCTTACATTAAATTATTGTAAGACTTAGCTTTTAAGACTTTTATGTATTTTTCTATCCTTTATTTATGTGTGCATATAGTGTTTATAGGATTATAATGCTAATGCTAGTAACAAGTCAAACTGTAATGAGTTACAGTACTGTATTAAGTATTACGGAGTAACTGATTATTCTAAGAATCTTAGGACATTGGCCAACATAAACTGTGCTTTCCTATCTCTTGTTATCTTGAGGTATGTTCAACTCAACTTATTTTGAATAATCAATTATCTAAACTTATCTAGTCTAAGTTAAATTTATATTATCTAAATTTTTTATTTGAATTTTGTATGTATAAAATAATTTAAAACATTTATGAAGTACTATATATAGTGTAGAGAGTAAGGGATAGCTCAAGTGTGGTTAGAACTCCCCTTCCGGTTCTAGGTGATCCTCAACTCCCCTTCCTGTCCTAGGTGATCATGGGATCGATTCTCATTACTAGCCTCTATGGATCTAAAAAAAAAAAAAAGAATTCTAGTAAATAAAAGTTATTTTCTCAGATCCATTGTCTATCCTTTATACTAGTAGAACCATTAATAACCCTATTGTTTTTGTTTATTTATAATTTTCTAATTTATATCATAACATAAATTACCTAGCCTTTGTGTGTGTGTGTTTAACAATTTTACACTTACATAAAAAAGAAATTGTCAATCTCTCATGACCATTGTCATTTAGTGTGAATATATGTTGTAAAATGATCAAAATTGTCAAAAAGTTAAGGGCTTGTTTGGCATCAGTTTCGATTTTCAGTTTCTTGTTTTTTTTTTTAAACCAAAAACAGGAAACAAGAAAAAGGTGTTTCCACTTTTTTGTTGTCAGTTTTCAAAATTATCATAATTTAAATAAGTTTACATAGTTTTTGATTCATTATTGGACTCATATCATATACTTTTAGAAAACAAAAAACCCAAAAACAGAAAACCACAGCAATGTCAAACGAACCCTAAAATGTTATGGTTGAAATACTACAAGCTAAATGTCCCACGAGTAGGAGGGACAGGAATTGAACTCATGACCTTCTCGTCACATTAACACTAATACAGTGTGATGTCAAAGAAACAACTCGATCAAAAGGTTAACCTAATAATTGAATCTGGTTTAGTTATTAGCATTCATGCATCCATGTGACGAGTCCAGGCCATGTGATATGGTGAATAAAAGATCATCCACTTTGTCCTTGTGGTAGGAATGACATATACGTACCATAAAAATGTACATTAATAAGTTATTAATAACATTGTTTGCAACAGGCCAATAACAGCCATAAATATATCAGGCAAGATTAATATTATGGATGTATAAATTAAATCACATACACTCTTAATTTATTATAAGTTTCTAAACTAGTTTCATAAACATAAGCATAATATAATGCTTGTGATAATTATGCACAAGTTTTGGATCGGATCAATTAAAGAAAATTTATTTGGAGAAGCATTCAATATATCCTCTAGCTAATTATTCTTATTACACCTACATATCTATGTATGGAATATGGTAGGCAAACTACTTCTACGTATGATTAGAACAACGTCGGGCCACGATCTTGATGATAAATGGTTAAATTTTTAAATAAGGTGATAGGAAAATCAACTACGCATACTAGATGAGAATATGAGATTTCTTTAAAAAATAATAATAATAAATAAAAAAAGAAAAAAAAAATGAGAATATGAGATGATAAACTTTTTCAATAATTCTTTATACCGGCTTAATTAGGGTTTGTTTGTTTAATCTTATTTTACCTTATTTCAGAAAAATGTAATTTTGGAAAAAGTTCAAACCATAAAAATGGTGTTTAAACACAAAATGTCAATCATTTCAAATAAGCTCGGATAAAATAAAATAATTTTAATTAATTTCATACTAAATACCAAAGTATATATGACTTTAAATAAGTTTAAATAAATTTGACAACATAATACAACTTTAAATAATACTCGTATAATTTTAGACCGTTTCTAATGAACCAAACAACACGTTAATACTCTTTATATTTAGTACGAGTACATCTAAAAGCTAAATTGTATACGAATTAAGGATCCAATTAGAAGTTTCATAAAATCAAAAGGATATACAATACTTCATATGCGTTTTTTTTTTTTTTTTTTTTTTTTTTAATTTAATTCATCATGAGTATTGTTTTTACTGGATGTGCAAATTTAATAAGTTGATTGTTCGTGTAGTATTTTTTTTTTTAAAAAGCAAAAAATCAATAACAGTTTGCTTTTTACTTTGTAAAATATACACATTCCCATATCATCACAAAATTATGCACATAGCAATTGAGTCAAAAAAAATTCCACATTCATGGACATAAATATTTCTTTTCATTATAATAACCTTCTCATTGATTATTGATAACATAAGTACCCGTCCATTATCACATTTAAAAATATGAATTGTGAAGAGAAAGATCATTGTAATCAATTAAGGGAAAGCAAAAGCTAAGTCAATATGCTCAAGATGACTAACAAATTAAAGTAATAAGAAGTAAAAAGTATGTAGTTTTCTAATTTTTTTTTTTTTAAAGTTAAAGACATTGTTATTTTATTTTTGACCACCAATTAATGATTTTATGTACACTCTTGACCGGTGTTTCTTCAGAAATAAGCCAAACACAATTGTTGGATTTTGATTACTGGTCCTAATCATATTTTTCAATTGTGCTTGACGGGCATGCATTGAGCAACACCTCAATTCATCATTTTATCCCACTTTGTTTAATATTTATAGTGAGAACTAGCATAGTGTCCGTGTATTGCACGGTTTATAAATCAAATTATTTTTTTTTTTTTTGACAAAAGCATGATTGATCTCGTAGGAAAAAAAATTCTAAGATAATTCAATTAGTAATAAAGGGCTTATTTTCTCTAACAATTAATTATTAAAATTTTGTCTAGTAGTTATAATGGCTGATACTTAAATAAATTGAAGAAAGATGTGATTTGAATAGTATTTTATGTCATTTGCAATTCTTTTCTTTTATTCCCTATTTTTTTTTATAATGTTAATAAATTAATTATTTTGCCTGTTGGAAATGGTAATGCAAACGGATTCTCGCGCCCGATCGGGCGGTGGTTCGCCCGACAAGGCGGAGTTGGCTAAGGAAAATAGGAGGGCTCTCGCCCGACCGGGCGACGGAGTCGAGTTATGACGAGCCCGATCGGGCGGCTCTTGTCCGATTGCTCGCCCGAGGTGGGTTTTCTGTATCGCCCGATCGGGCGGTGGTTTGCCCGACGACCGAGCGCGACAATAGGTCTGGAAAACTTCATCTCGCGCCCGATCGCCGATCGGGCCCGCCTTTTTCCTAGGTTGGTTTATTTTATTTGTCTCCGATTTTCGAGACTCATATAAATACGAGCCTTGCCTCTTCATCATATTTTCAATTACTTTTCAAGCCAAAAACACAAACCTACCCTTTAAGATCTGAACAGTTCTTGAGCAATTCCACTCTTCGGGTTCGGGTGCACGGATTACTGAGAGAGTTGCGTTAAACTTGGGGGGCGTGCGTCATCAGGAAACCTGTACCGGTGGTGGCGTATTTCGCTTCTAAGGCAGTGGATTATTGTTCCACGGCGCGACTGTGAGTTTGAGATCTTCAATCAAGTTTTTTCCCTTTCATCTTCTCTATTTTTGTTATTGGAATCGACAGGTATTTTACCAACATGCCCCACATAACTACGTAAGAGAAGTAGAGGAAAAACTAAATTTACTTGTCATACATTCCGCATATTACTATAGAAGAACAACATAAGAAAAAATAAAATTTACTTGTCATACCATCTATTTAGTATTTATACAATCTAAAACCTGTTTTACTCGTTGCATTCACTATCTACAAACACAATAATAACCTTATATCTTTTTCACTGCCATATTTTACAGTTATCTAAGCTAAGCATTGTGTCAAAAACTTTTACATAATATCCATATAACTAATCAACAACTGATGATTGAATATACAACACAAATATATAGATATGGTTATTGATAAATTTTATATGATTAAAAAAATAATTATTAAATAATAAGAATAAAAGACATAATTTATCAGCTAACCAATCATGTATGCAATGCATTTTTTTACGGACATGTATTCATAATGAGATATGTATCAGTCTCACATTGAGGCGCTTGTCTTTCAGTAAAGTATATAGATAGATGAAAGAATTAAAGAAAGTTTAGTATTGACTAATTTTTTATATCCTATTACTATTTTTTTTTTTTTTTTTTTTGAGAAGCCGAGACTTGGGAAGTTGGGAGTAGGGGGAGGTAAAGAGATTCGCACTCCCAATTATCCTTGCTTGACAAGATTCGAATCTCTAACCTAACTTTAAGCAGGTATAAAGTCTTAACAAGTAAGTCAAACTTTGCATGGTTTGGTAATTAATTGATTGACCAACTATATTTCATTTCTACAATGATATTAATGGGATGAGTAGTGTGTTTTCTTATTTTAAGTGTCTTCATGTTAGACAGGCGGGAAATACTCTAGCGCATTATGTGGCTAGATGGGATTTGGGTTCTAGTACTGAGCGTATTTGTACGAACTTATTCCCCCAAAGCTTCCAAACTTTAGCGGATCTCGATTTAATATAATTTTCCCGCTTTGTCCTAAAAAAAAAATGATTGACCAACTGCAGTTGTCTACCCTTTTTTGAATTTTGACCGATACAACTGATTGACCACCACCCACAACCACCTATACATCAACCTATCCTGACCATCCGTCATCTGAAAGTCACAATGCCAACACCCGTAGACATTGATCACAAAAAATTAAGCAAAAGACAATACATAGTGACATTTATGGATTTGATTTCTGTTTAGATTATAGTGTATGATGATTCTACCGTAGTTGTCGACTACGGCCGACTACAATAACAGACTAAATCTCAACCGTTGATATTTTTTATTGCTTAATCTTAGCCTTCGAAATTTTATTTTTTTTAAAAAATTGAAAAATCAAAGTTACACATCATTTAAGTCATGACAAGTCAGCGACCAGTCAACGCCCAGTCAGCAAAGGGTTGTTTGGTTCATTACTTTTAGAGGGTAATTTTTTTTTTCAAGTTATAATATTATAATTTATAAATAATCACTCATAATTATAAAATTGAAGAAAATCATCCAAAATAAACGATTGACAAAATTCATTTGTATACTTTCATCCCCATTTTGATACTTTCACTCATCTTCAATGGTGCATCTAATTGTTGATCTATTTTAATGGGCACTCCATCATCAAACTCCAATCTTCATTATTTATCCAAAAATTACCAAATTACATATAGAATCAATAAGATTAATGTTTAATCATCACATTTATGCTTTAGTTTTTTATTTCAGAGTTTGTATCAATTTAACTATGTGAATAAAAAATTCGATTGAAAAACTATGGATTATATCTTTCGGGATCAATTGTTAGAATAATTGAAATGATTTTTAGTATAATTTAAAATAGTCATATGAATTTGTGAATAATTATCCGCCATTGAATGTTTTTTTTTTTTTAAGAAGCCATTGTTGAATGTTGAAGCTAGATGAGCATGATTTTAGGTTGAAAATTAATTAAAATAAAAATGAAGATAAATCTAACTGATTTCCGTTTTTCTTTTTTTGGGCGTGTTTGTTATGGGGGTTTTAATTATGTTAATAAATATATATAAAAGTACTTAATTTAAAGGATGAATCTTTTCAATAAAAAAAATCTCAAATATACTAAGTATATATTTTGTTAACTAATTAAAATATTAATACAGATTTGCTAAATACTTGTAGAATATATTTTGCCTAACTAAGCTGTCATAGTCCTTAAAAATAAAAAATAAAAAATAAATAAAAAAATTTAAAGCATCATACGTAGTACTTATATTGATAAGATTTTGGCTTTCAAAAAAATATATTGATAAGATTTTGATTTTTTTTTTTTTTTATTTTGAAAAAAAAAGTACTCAATGCATATATACTCAACCTTCATCTAATATAGATGATAAAATTCCTTTAGTTATTAGATTTTGATTCGTGTGAGTACTAGCGTAGTTATTGTATTTTTTTTTTTTCATTTTTTTTATTACTAGCGTAGATTTTGTGTTTTTTTTGGAAGCATAGTTGCTTTTTTTTTTTGAAATATAATTACTTGTATTTTATTATTTATATATGTAAATTTTTTTAATTAATACGTATAATCTATAATAACCAAATAAAATTAATTTTATAAAAATATCTAAATTAAATTATTACCATTTCTTTAATGTTTATATGGTGGATTTATTGTTTATAATACCTTCGTTATCTAAAAATCATTGTTCATTGGAGCAGTGCAAATGCAACTATACTACTAATAATCTTTTTCTATATTTACTTGTTTCAATTATGTTAATAAATCTATAGTAATATATAAAGTGAAAGGGGGTTTTGGGTGATAAATTTCTCGTTTCAGAAATACCCCTTTCATCTTTTATAATTTCCAAAAGAAAACTACCATAATTTAAAAAATACAACTACCATTTTTTTTAAAAAAAAAAACAAAAAAACCACCATCCTTTAATTTATTTTACTTTCAATTTTTTTTTTTGAGGGAAATCGTATTTTGCATAAACATTATAATGTACTCATATCTTACCTTTTAACCTCTATGATTTCATCAATTTATAAACCCACTAATATTTTTTTTTATTAGAATAAGGTAGATAATATTTGAGGGAAAAAAAAAAAAGAATCGAGTCGTGCATATTAATTTCTTATGTTGCACACGCAATTTGCGTGTGTCTCACAACTTGTAAAGATAAAATCGACAAAAACAAATAATCAAAACTCAACCTCGGTAGTTGGTGTCGTTGTAAAATAATATCACAAATACAAAAAAAAATTGCAACGTTCATCAAATAGTATATATCAGCATTTATCTTCAAACTTAATATTAAATAAATTTCACTTGAAATTATTACTACCTTACATTAATTCCACATTTTTCAGAAACATATAAAGTATTACTCGGTCGTTCATGGATTATTCGGTCGGTCACGGTTTACGTACTCCCACACAGAAAAGGTGCTAACGGATTGAGAAAATTTAGTAACCAATGACTGTTTGAGTAACCCCTACATAAATAATCCCGGCGAAAATGCGTTAATCGACTGGATTAGTAACCCCAGAATAACTAATCTTGACCGACTAAGCAGCTTGACCGACTAAGCAGCTAGTCTCAGCCACACTGAAAAAGCACCGAAATTTTATTTAGGCAGGTTGAATAATAATTTATAAAAATAAGTAAAGTGTTAAAAAGTGAGTCTTTTTTATTTTTTATCTTGTTTATTGGGTCGTCCTATATTATGGGTGGGTATCCCCACCTTGTTCGGGTATGATAAAAATAATAATTGTATTTTTGTCATTTTCCAACAATATGACACTCAGCCTTGTTAAATTAAATTAATTGTCAAATACAATGGTGGTAATGATTTAATAGGCAAATGTTCTTATCAATTTATTACCAAGAATGTTCTTCACCAAAACATGTGTATACATATTAATACATTATATAAAAATATATATATAATTAAATCGTCCTAAACTCCTAAACAATTATATGCAGTCCCAAAAAAAAAAAAGCAAAGATTAACTTGAATCAAAAACAATTTGAAGAATAATCATTAAAAAAGGCTACCATATTTGATTGTAATAACCTTCAAATATTCTTAATAGGGATTACACAATATATACTCCCTCCGTTGTTATCATCTTCTTATATTCCACTTTGCTATGTTCATTTTTTTTTTATCTTCCCGCTTATCATTTATTCCTTTTATGGTTAAAAAAAATCACTTTAAACACTTATTTCGTCACCCACATAGCCTACACAAAACTCTATTTATAACGAAACGAAGGAAGTATTTAAATGAAATTGTCTAATTTAATTGTAATAACTTTACAATTTCTGTATTGGGACTCTACAAAAATTAATTGGGTCCGCCTAATTTGATTGTAATAATAATCTTCAACTACTAGACTCTATAATACTTAATTATTGGGACTGCCTAGTATTTTTTATTGGACTCTATAATACTTAATTATTGGTACTGCCTAAGTTGATTTTAATAACTTTCAAATATTCTGTATTAACACTCTACAATACTTAGCTAGGACTATCTAATCTGATTATAAGATAACCTTCAATTATTTTTTTATTAGACTCCATAACACTTAATTAGGATTGCCTAATTAGATTGTAATATCCTTTCTATTTTTTATTGGGACTCTATAATGCTCAATTGGAACTGCCTAATTGATTAAAAAAATTAATCCTTCTATTATTTTTTTATTGAGACTTTATTATACTTGATTGAGATTACCTTATTTGATTGTAATAACCTTTAAATATTCTTAATCGGGACTACATATCATTCCCACCATTCTTTTTTTTATCTTCTTATATTCCATTTAGCTATGTTCATTTTTTTTATATACCCTCTTACCCTTTATTCTTCTTACAATACAATTTTTTTCACTTTTATTAAGTAAAAATAATTTCAGTTCAGCAAAAATAAGGTGAAGAGAACGGGACCTTACTTTTTAGATTATAAGTTTATACCGTGCTCACTCACTGACACACAATTTTAACTCGGACATCCTTATTTGATTATAATAACCGTCAAATAATATTCTTAATTGAGACTACATATATAGTTCTCTGTCCATTCTTTTTTATCTTCTTACTTTTCATTTTGATATGTTATTTTATTATCTTCCCACTTACCCTTTTATATGTTCCTTTTAAGGTTTTTTTTTTTTTTTTTTTTTTTTCCCCTCACTTTTTTCACTTCTTATTCTTACCTCACTACATAAACTATATTTAACAATACCAGTGTTTATAAACAAATTTCTATCTCCTATCTAAAAGGTAAAAATATGGACCCACTTTTCACTTATTACTTCAATTTATATGATCAGTAAACGAGAAGATTATTAAAAAAGAAAAACAAAGGAGGAAGTACTTAGGGCCTGTTCTCTTACGTTGAAATTCAGTTCAGTTCAGTTCAGCTCAGTTCAGTTCAGTTCAGTTCAGTTCATCTCAGTTCAGTTCGGTTCAGTTCAGTTCAGTTCAGTTCAGCTCCTAATTTCCTTCTCTTATAAAATATTCATTTCACTTCAGTTCAGTTCAGTTCAGTTCAGTTCGATCAGCTCAGCTCAGTTCAGTTCAGTTCAGCTCAATTCAGTTTAGTTTAGTTCAGTTCAGTTGAGTTTAGTCAATGAGAACATGCCCTTAATTGGGACTATCTAATTTGATTGTAATAACACGTTAAAAAAAATTTAAAAAAATTTAAAAAAAAAAAATCCCAACTTTTATTGGGATTTAATTTGGGACTATATAATATTTAATTAGTTTTTCCTAATTCGATTGTAATAATCGATCTTCAACGGTTCTTTATTGAGACTCTATAATACTTAGGGCCTGTTCACATTTACTTAATTTCAATTTAGTTCAGTTCAGTTCAGATTTAATCAGTTCAGTTCAGTTCAACTCCTAATTTCCCTCTTTCATATTCATTTTAGCTCAATTCAGTTCAGTTCAGTTCAGCTCCAATCAGTTCAGTTCAGCCCAGTTCAGTAAATGTGAACAGGCCCTTAATTGAGATTGCCTAATTTAATTGTAATAACCTTCAACTTTTCTTTATTGAGACTCTATTATACTTAATTGGGACTGCCTACTTTGAATGTGATATCCTTCAACTTTTTTTTAATTAAGACTTTATAATAAGGGACTGCCTAATTTGATTTTAATAATCTTCAACTTTTCTGTATTGAGACTCTATAATATTTAATTGAGACTGCCTAATTTATATTTTAATAACCATATATAATGTTTTTAAGGAATATTACAATTTTCGTTTAGTGATGAATAATACAATATTCGTTTAATAATTTTTTAGTGCAGATTAAACAAATATATATATATATATATATATGGTTAATTTTTTTTTTTTATCAGAAAAAAAAAAATTGATTACTTTTTTTATCTTAACACAATCATATCATTAACATATACTCCCTCCGTTTCATAATGATGTTCCTGTTTCGCAAATCGATGCAAAATTTTACCCATCTTTGACCGCAAATATCTTTAATCTTACACTAGCAAAAATTTATAAAAGTTATATATTAATAATCTACTCACCAAGACGAATCAAACTATATCCCACATGACTATATTTGCTCTTATAGATTAAGAGAAATTTAGAAGATTCTCTCTTTCTTAAAAAAAGTCAAAGATTCCAAACAGGAACATCATTGTGGAACGGAGGGAGTATATAATAATTTTAATAATTTAATTTAGTAAAAGATATATAATGGAGATCAATTTGACAGAAGATAATTGTACTGACTATTGTCCTCAAGTTGATTATACCCCGTTTTAAAATAAAATAAAATAAAATAAAAATAAAAATAAAAATAAAAAAAGAAAGAAAGTTGATTACACAGTTGACTAAGTTCCTTTTCTTCTTCTTCTTCTTTTTTTTTTTTTTTTTTTGGCAAAGATTTCCAAATTTATAGTATTTGATTGCTTTGTTATTTAAGTCAATGTAAATATTGAAGCCTAGAATTACGCCATCTACTATTGTAAATAAGGATGATAGATTATACAGTAAGGGGTCGTTTGGTTCGCACGGGGTAATCGGAATGGAATGAACAAAGGGAAAGACAAGGAATGAAATGAAAATACCTAAAATTTGGGGTGTTGTTTGTTTAAAAATCAAAGGGAATGAGACCCACTAGTCCCACGACCACCACACCACCACCAACCAAACCACCACCAAACCACCTCCATCGTTTCCACCACCAAACCACTCGCCGAACCTCCCTCAACATTCGCCTCCCTTCTCCGGCCATCCCCACCCCTCATAATCAGCCCCGAAAAAACCCTAGATCGAATTGAACTTCATCGCTCAATCGAAATAGGGGCGATGATGAAGGTTTTCGAGGGATGGGGGAAGTGTGACAGCCTCCGACGAGGGTTAAGAGAGTTCCGACGAGGGTTGAGCTAGTTCCGACGAGTGGCGGAGGATGTTTTTGCGGCTAGGGGAATGTTTTTGCGGGGGAGGGGATAGGCGGCGAGGGTCGTGGAAGGTCCGACGAGGGTCGGGGAGGGGCGGCGAGGGTCAGGTGGTGATGTGGTGGTTGGGTTTTCCGGGGGTGTAGGTAGGTAAGAAGGTGGTGGTGTGGTGGTGGTAGGGAATGGGAATGGAAATACCTAGGGGGGTGGGGAATGAACTTAGAAGGATTTGGGGGAATGAAGGGGGTAAAGGGAATGAAAGAAAGTGCTTACCAAACAACACCAAAGGGAATCGGGACAATTGATTCCCATTCCTTTTCCTGATTACCCCCAACCAAACGACCCCTAAATTTTATTCAAGGAATATATCCTCATTCACATTTTGTTATGTATCCCTTCCTAAACTCACGCCACTTTAAAAAAAACTCATCCCATTTCCTAATTCATAGGTTATTATACAAAAAAATAAAAATGAAAAATTGAATTGTTATTCAATTTTTTAGAGCTTTAAACGTTCAGTAATGGCAGACAAATAACAAAACTTGACTGATCACAACATAACTTATAAAATAACCAAATTAACTGTAATACACATATATTGTTATGCTAATGATTATAAAAATATTATGTCGACCTTTGTCAATATAATTGCTGCTTCAGCATTTAACAATGGCAAATTACTCCCAAAATAATATGATTTTTAAAAATTAATAAACGCTTAAATCTTATAGTTATTTTGACTTAATATTGAAGCACATTTATGATAAATTATCATTAGTTTTATTGATTTCATATACAATTAAGTAATTTTAAAATGGACGAGTTTTATATGATGGGTGAAGGTTTTTGGTTGAAGATGAAGATTTTAGCTTGAACATGACATAAGATGTAGTTGATCGAGATTCATAGGAAGGTTATTTAAGGTTGAAGATGACATATTTATTATTTGCTAAATTTTTTTTATTCTAAAAAAAATAATAATTTCCAATTGTTAACATAAATCAATTAAACAAACAATCCCTTGATGACTGTTTTGTTGAGGTATCGAATTGGACGGCTAGGATTAGTCAATTAAAAAATAAACGGATGAGATTTAATCTCTTACCGTAGTCGTCCATAGTCGTCCGTAGTCGACGATTACGGTAGAATTTTTATAGTGTATGAAGGGGTTAAAAACAGAAATTTACATGGTGTGGTATATGAGTATAATCTAGACATTTATCTTGAAATGAGTAGAAAGCTATGTTTAGTCCTCCTTATTTTTTCTGATGTAATTTATTATTTTTTTTATTTTTTTTTTATTATTTTTTTTTTATCTAATCTGAACTGCGGAGTAAGTAATACAGAGTAAGGAAATGAAATAAGGTGAACAAAACATAATCTAAATTTTAAATACGAGTATGTAAGAGATGTTAGACTGTTTTTCATTATTCAATATAATCCCTCCGTATTTTATTACTTGCTCTATTTTTCTATGCGTGACCCTATTTCAATTGGAGCCTGATCCGATGAGTCGATCCGCCGGTCGTCCCTCCAGCATATGGGGATCTACCCTCTTGCTTTTGTTTTTTTACCTGCAGGAGCGCAGCAACCAAGGTGCTGACTGAAAGGGGTATTCACTCCAACATGCGAAGAACGTCCGAGATGAGACGAGACACCTTATATTATAGAAAGGCGCTTTGAGCGGGCTTCTCCAAGTATCCACACGAATTTTCAATGCAAGTGGATGAGATCAGTCGAATGGAGTTTAAATCTACACAATAAGCCGCACTATTAATAAGAATCTAACCGGTGGATCGAAGCAACTCGACTGAACATAGGTTAGGTATTTGCTGATAACCGGACTTTTACAAGCTGCGATCCAACTTTTTTTGGGGCAGAAATTTTAAGAGTAATAATAAAAGTACCGAGTTAAACTGAATATTTTATGAGAGAATGAAATTAAGAAATAAACTGAACTGAAAATAAGTTGAAGAGAACGAGCCCTAAGTAGAGAAGAGAGAGAATATAAAAAATACTAAAATATGATGTGAAGGGACCATTAGTGGGAGGAAAATTAGTAATATATTATTAAAAGTTTTCAAAAAAAAAAAATTAAATAAAAAATGGAACAAGTAATAAAATATAGCCGCAAAAAAAAAAAAAAAAGTAGAGCAAGTAATAAAATATGACGAGAGTATTAAATTTAACTATAATTTTAGTCTAACATAATACGCAGTAAAAACATATTTTGTCATATGATATCTTGTTAGATAGGGTTAATATATAATTTCATGATACGTAATACTCCGTAGTAATTTTTAATACAGGCACTAAAAGACAATAACTAACAGAGGGTACAATTGTGGGTACAGCATATGAAAAGAAAAAAAGGAGATCAAGTGGGAATATTGTCGGGACGGCAGCGTTTTATGGTTGCCGACGTGGGAGGTTGTCATTTGTGGATAAGGTTTGAGTCTCCCACTTGCCTGGTCAATACCAAATCCTACACCGCACGTGAGCTATGTCACGTGATCATATAATTTTTTTATCACCCTTTTCTGTCACAGTGTCACTGTTATCCATCCACGTGTTCTTTGATTCTTCCTACTTCCTCCGTAAATGAAAATGGTTGATAAAATAGAAGAATATTTTGAGATAATTCAAATGAGATTTTAGGTAAATATTTTTTCGTTGTGTATAAATTACAAAAGACCGTAAAAGGTGAATAAGTGAATAGTGCAAGTACGGAGTACGTTATTAGTCAAATTAAGGGTCTATTCTCGTACGTTTATTTTTAGTTCAGCTCCTAATTTCCTTCTCTTATAAAATATTCAGTCCAGTTTAGTTCAGCACAACTCAATTTAGTTCAATTTAATTCAGCTGAGTTCAGTTTATGAAAACAGACCCTAATTCTTATAAAACATAAAGGAAAAAAAGGATATTTTTTTTTAAAAAAAATTTACAGTAATTATTTATTTATTTTTTAAATTCCACAATTCATCACACGTTACCGGTAGTCCGGTATGCTTAGATATTATTTGTGGGACATGCATGTGGTGATGGTTCCTGAACATCATTGCACGTTAACAACAATAATATTCAATTATTTTTGGGCTTTACAAGATACCCAACTTTTGATTGGGCCTCAAGCTATGTTATATATTTCCTTTTTTAATTTTTTTTTAATTGCACTATTTAGAATTTTAAACTATTTACATAATAATGAGAAAATATAAGTTTATCAATATGATAGACAAAATTTGTTTATCAAATGGCAAAATCGTAAATAAAGCAAAAACTTTTTATTAAACATGGGTCCCACTGTTGTTGATATATTTATGAAAATGCCATGATAACTAGGCATTTATGTTGTTTTATTTACTATATTTTGTCATTTGATAAACAAGTTTTGTTTATCAAATTAATTAACTGGGACTTCCTCCATAATAATAGCCTTCGACTAAATTTTATAATTTATCTGCATGTAAAAATATAATCCTGTGGTATTTGTTTGATTTGTCTTAACATACATAGGAATTTTCTTTTTATTTTTATTTTTTTAAAAAAGGAAGTACTTCATGCTTATTAGAGTTATTACTTCGTAATCTTTTATATAATTGTAGAGTGATATAACCACAATCTTTCAAAAGCCAAATTCTCAAATCTCATGCATTTGAGTTTTGGCTTTTTTTTTTTTTTTTTTTTTTTTTTTTTTTTTTTTGTTATAACCTCCAATTAAATAACTTACTAACACATAAACCTTGTACATAACTTTAAATTTGGTTCATACAAATACAAAGTACTTCCTCCGTTACATATTACTTGCAATAAAAGGGTATTATTTGTGAAATATAAAATTTTTCTTTATTGCGAGTAATATTTAATGGAGGGAGTATTTTAGAACCTATTAAAATTTTTACTCACTAATAATTAATGCAAATCCCCCGAATTTAATCCCATCGTATCTTTCTCTTACTTCACCTAAACAAAATTATTTTCTCAACAGATTTTTTTTTCCCCAAAACTATAAACTGTAATTAATTAATAATTCCCACTACAATCCCTCTCATAAATATTTAGGGTTAAGGAAAATCGGAAATTCAATTTTAGTGAACCTTACATATCATCTAATAATACATACTTTTAGATGCAATGCATTCAATAATTTTCTACTTCGTATTAAAACTATTAAATTAGATAGTATGAGGAAGTAATTAATTAGGATCTTGCTAACGAATGCCCCGCGGCGTTGGATAAGCATTTAAAATATTGACTAAAATGGTTTGGGAAAATTAAACATGATAAAATCACGCGTTGATCATGTAATTAATGTTCATTTTAATTTAATTTTTCTACTTTTAGCTAGCTTATCCAACGCCCCCAGGACGTTCGTTATCTTTTGTTAATTAATTAATGGATCTCAACAATAAGTGGATTTTGCAACATCTTCATTGGATAAGGGAGAATGTATATCTTGTGTTATTCTTGGAATATATAAACATATAAGTTGGAGTACATTTCCTATGCGAATCTGCTAATTTTGCGTACAAGTTCATTTACCTTTCTTTTAAAGCAAATTGGTTTCGCAAATTTTGAATTATCCATTTTACTTGTACTCTTTATAGTTATTTTGTTACGTTTTAGAATGACCTTTAATATTTAAGATAGACATTGAAACAAAATATGGAGTGCTTATAGATTAAATTTCATTATTAGAAAGTAGAAGTCTGTATAAGTTAATGAGATATGACTCATATATATGCTGTTGTTTTTCCACCTTTACTAAATTAAAAGATTTAAGATTAGAATAGTAAATAGTTTAATGATCTTTGTTCAAGTGTAATATGGATTAAAATTTAATTTATTCAATTCGAGACTGTAAATCCAATTCAATCCCTAGTGTTTGGACTTAAGACTATAAGTATTAGTAACATAGAATGATTGCTATTTAATGAAAAAAGATGTCATATTTGTGGTGGATGAACTGATGTAGAAATGCCGTATATTGTAACCACGATCTAATTAACTGTTAGAGGACCAATTCAACCAAAAGCTTAAGCTGATGGTTGAGGCCCAGGAATATGTTTTATACTCTATACAGAATTAATTAACATATGATATACATTTTTTTTTTCTATATTCCTCTAATCATACATTAGTTTCTCACACAACGCATTTGTGTACAGCAAATCACATCATGTGACTGCTTGTAAATAAATAAAGTAACCCTTATAACATTGACCGAATAACCTATGTAATACT
This sequence comes from Chenopodium album, assembly GCF_948465745.1. Taxonomy (NCBI): domain Eukaryota; kingdom Viridiplantae; phylum Streptophyta; class Magnoliopsida; order Caryophyllales; family Amaranthaceae; genus Chenopodium; species Chenopodium album. The sequence continues at coordinate 82,608,081 of NC_137834.1, forward strand.
AACCGAGTAACCCTAACAACACTAACTAAGTAACCCTATAATACTAACGAAGTAACTTATGTGACACTGATTAACTAACCATTATAATGTTAATGAACAAACCATTATGAATGGTTTCAGCCACATATAAGAATTTACGTGTTTCTAAATATGCTATGATAAAAAATTATGAATAAATGATATTTTGAAAAATCAAATTGAAACAAACTCAAAAGAACCAATAATAAGATATTTTTTCGGCCAACAAATTTTATTATACGAAGTATGGAGTATGAAATAATAGTAATTGCTTTTTTTGGTAGAGCTCTTATAATTTATGTTTCAATAATACAGTAGTCCTTTTCCTTCTGTTGAGGGTCTTCTACCAAATCTCTAAGACGACTTTAAATCCACTCGTTACAATAGTCATATGATACTTCGTATTGTTTATTATTTTGTGGTTTGAAATTTTAGGTAAAAAAAATAAAAATAAATTTACAATAACTTCATGAACTGATCATCATTGAAAAAGTTATTGAATTACGAAACCATGGACTAGAAAAAAGTTTATCACTTAACCGAAGATATATGTGAATAATACTCGTATCAAATAAGGAAAGATAAGTTCTGATAAGTATTAATTCAAATTACAACTAAAATAAGTTATACATCCTCCGAATCCTATTATATGCAACTTTAGGGTATTATTTGTGAGATATAAAAAATTCCAAAGTTGCATATAATATGATTCGGAGCTAGTAATAAGGTTTTAAAAGTGCAGATAAGATCAGGTAAGTAAGTGCATGTTTTGTTCACCTTATGTTCATTTATTTCAATCTAATAAGTTCAGATAAGATAAATTCTAGAAAAATAAGTTCTGATAAGGGTACCCAAATACTTCCTTTGTTCTTTAATTTTTTAGTTCACACATTTACTTTATCATGCTTGTCAATGCACAGTAACAGCGATTTATATCTCTAATTATCAACACTATAAGTTTATAAAACTATGATTTTAGTAAAATGTACATTAAGATGATTCAATTAAGATCTCACGTGACTATATGTATATTTTTGACACACACGTGACTATATTTTACTATAGCTATATATCACAAAAGCTAGTCAAAGTGTAATTTGTGAATAGTGTAAAAATCGAACCGAGTCAACTAAAAAAGAACAGAGGAACTATATATTACAACTAAAATTTAGTTTTAATTAGTTCAAATAAGTTTAATTTAGGTGAAGTAAATGAAAATTAAGTGAATTGAACACATCCTAAATATGACCCAAATCAAAGTGACTACAAGTAATCGGGCTAAGGGCTATAAGCCCAAGTTTTAGCTTGTTTGAAACAATATCACAAATTATCTTATTACTCGAGGAGAAAAAAATTTAAGCCAAATCTTATACGGAGTATCATTATATGCATACAGTTGCACTTATTTGCACATTAGATTTGATGATACTCGTATAAAATACTTCATAAGAAAATGCTAATTGCCATAAGGGCTACATGCCTATGCATAAAAAACTTCAAATGTACTCCTTAAAAAAAATAAAAATAACATTAATTACACTGATTTGCGTGTAATTTTGCCATACATCTATAAATAAATATAATTAAAGTAATTACCTCTGACATCGTTACAATCCATGTGTCAACCTCTTGTAAAAAATTTTCCCGCAAAAATAATTAATAACATCATTCTTTATTTTTTAAATGATGAAGTAATTATATATTTTCCTAAAAGATTTTTCATAGAGTGGTTAGACTATTTTATTTTTGTATAACAATTATCTTTCCTCCTACTTATATAAATCATATGAATTTGGGATTCCACTCTTCATTAATCATTAATTTATTATATTTTGCTTAAATTATTTATACTACGCATTACACACAAATAGGCTAAAAAATTTATTGTTAAAATTGTGCATCACATGAGACTAACCTAGTTTCTAAATTTATACGGAGAACCAAATTACAAGAGATATTAAATGTTTATTTATAACCTTAAGGGGTATACATAACATTATCCTAATAAATACTCCTTATACAGTTATATACAACTATAAGTATACTTAACAAGTTTAATACAGAGTACTTGCACCCTTTTCTTATTAAAAAAAAAAAAAAAAAAGTACTAGTACCAATTCCTTGAGCTTTTACAAAAAAATCAAAAGAGAATCCAGTTGATTGATTTCAGAGAAAATTCAGTGTACCAAGACAATGATTTAAAATAGACAAATTTTATAGAATCAATCATTTCCTACCACGTCATAGGTTAGTTGTATTTTTCAAGTAGAAAATTTAAGGATCATTGTTCCTAAAATATAATTCAATAGAAATATTTTCTATTGGGATTTGTACAATTTTATGATAGCGAAATATTAATAGTGTAGAATGTATTGTAATAATAAAAGAATGAATAAAACCATAGTGTAAGGACATATACATAGCTACATTGGCTTCATACAATGCCAAAGTCAATAATGTCAGACACCCATTTCCGTGGGCGAGGCCGGTTAAGCAGCAGGCAGATTTGCCCCCGCAATGCCTCTATTTTTTTTTTATTATTTTTTTTCACGGATATGATTCGTTTTAGGGTCTGTTCTCATTTACTGAACTGAACTTAATTGAGCTGAGATGAATTGAATTGAATTGAATTATTTATGATAGAAGTAGGAACTGAACATAAATTAAGCCGTAAAGAACAAGTCTTTAGTTGGTTAAAATCTCGAAGTTTATATGGTTAAAATTGATCTATTTCAAGAGATTTGTCTACAATACGTTTTTTTTAGTGTGTTTACAATTGCATATTTATATATAAGCATTTATCTCTTCTAATTTGGTACTCCTTACAAAAGTTTAAGCGTGTGACAAAATCTATTGTCAATTTGTGTTAATATGTTATTAACATTCGATTTACATTAACAAGCTTCTTATAAAGTAGGTTTGAGTTGTATAGATCAATCTTCTTCATTTGATATATGCATGAATAAAAAAAAAAAAAAAAAAAAAAAAAAAAAAAGGTTAATAAAGTAATTGGGTAAATCAATTGAGATGGGACTTGTGGAACCATTTCCACAAGTCAAAGTGGGAAGTTGCATAATTAACCATCTAGCTAGTGAGTAAGTGTAACAATGTTTATATTCACTGGTTGAGAATTTGAGTTGATAATTAGCTGCCAAAATAATGCAACCTTAGGGACTAAGGGAGTACTATACCATGGTTTTGTTTAAGTTTTCTAGTGCATATGATATTATCTAAAAGTAACTTATTTTGTCCGAAATAAGTCACCGACGGAACACGACTTATCACCCTCATACTTAACATGAAGTTGGTAGCTGGAATGAAAGAAATATGGAATGTCAAGAGTGTTTGAATGAGCACACCAAAAACAGCAGCAAATCCTCACTCAACCAAAATTTATAATAAGGAAAACCAAAACAAAGAGTTGCAGAAATATGGCCAATATTCAACATCTCTGACAAATCAACTTCTGTCTGATTCCACATTTGCTCTCCATAACAAATTAGGAGGAGAGACAAATAATGACAATGAGCATACCCAAATTAAAGACTAACTAAAATTTATGTATATTAATTACAGCCAATCACACTAAATGGTTTCAAGAATCTACAAGATGTCTTCCTCAAGAGAATCAAATCTTAACCTTGTCCAAGCTGTGGTAAAACAACTTCCTTCTATATAAATACTCCGAAAATCGGTAATAGAAAACACCGATGACAGGTACAGCATATACAAATAGATGAATTTTGTGTGAGAGAGGGCAAGGAAGGAACGACCGAATAGATCTTGGGGGAAAGAACACCTAAATCGCAACATATCAGACATATTATGATTTCAATTTCTTTTGGGGTTGCTCCAAGTTCTCCATGCTACTTTCGCCCCCAGCATGTCCCATGTTAAGATCATGGGAAGCTGAAATCTCCAAATCCTGGCCCCAAAGCAGAAAATTACAACAATTTAACAAAACTATTAGATCATGCATACCTTGATCATCTATTTATCTATGAAGATACACTGTACTTTTGTTTTAATAATCTCTTCTGATCTAAAAGAAAATATGCGTCCCTCAAGTTTTGACCAAGTATACAGAGTAGATGAGGCTCAAAATACCTTAGCACCAGATAACCCGGGAGTTTGACTCTGGTTAGCTCGCTTCCCAAGATCAATTCGTATGGAAATATTAGCCTGAGACAGATCCACTCCTGAACTTTGCAATGCTTGTGTTAATGTCATCAACAGTCTGTACCAATGCACACCCTTTTGTTAGCAGCTAAATCCATACAGTCACTTTAATACTTTAATATCTCACAAAAATGGAAGGAAATAATCCTACCAAATGCAACAGTCTTGATCACAGTTCAAAATAGAAAAGTAAATGAAGAATACATAAGCACAGGTTGATGACTAGGGGAAACTTCTTCCGTTTATATTACTTTTCAATCCTTCTAAGGGCTTGTTCTCATTGACTGAAATGAGCTGAACTGAACTGAACTTATTAGAGCTAAGCTGAGCTGAACTGAAGTGAATATTTTATAAGAGAAGGAAATTAGGAGCTGAATTGAACTTATTAGAGCTGAGCTGAGCTAAACTAAACTGAACTGAAATGAAAATAATCGTATGAAAATAGGCCCTAAATAGAAAACTTTTTGCTATAAAAACGAAAGCCATTCAGCGTCTTAGGGTGCAAAAGAGGCAAAATCAAACAATGCAAGAAAAGCAGTATAAAAATGAAGAACATTTGAAAAAGGTTGGGACTACAGGGAGGAGGGTGGTCAGCAAGATCAATTGAAAAAGTCACTAAAACAATGAGTAGACAGAAACCACTAACCACATACTAGGAGATAAGCAACTATTATCAAATATAAAAGCCAATGGGCTCAATTTCCTGAACATCCTCAAGACCCTAAATAGACATAATTATAATCCATAAATAATGCCTCCTAATTTTAAAGGTAAGTTGATTAGTCTTGTAGTACCTACCCATGCGAATAAGAATTTGAGATATTAATAGTGCCTCCTTCGATTGTGTGCTCCCCCTGTTGATCATCACAGTTATTGGGACAGGGGGCTGGTAGCCCATCGGAAGCTGGTCTTTGGGAAAGATGGGAATCATCCCCATCACTTTGAACAACAGTTGGCATGTGCAATGGAAAAGGTGTGGGCATAGGTGCAGTCTTTTCAACCAACTCAGACTGCTGATCCAAAGCTCTATAGGCTTCATGGCCAGAATCTGCATCCACTGGATTCTGTGCATTGGCGGTCACGCTAGGATTTGAGTTGAAGCTTCTCTCATCAAACTTCCCTGAAAACGTTGATGCAGAGCCAGGACCATTCTTTACAGCTTGAGGATGCCCAAGAAAACTCTGAACTCGCCAATGACTGTGTCTCTGTTTAAAGATAAAACTTTCCATAAGTTACATAAGAACAAAAATATCGATATCTAACCTAGTCCTATCACTTACAGAAAATAATAACAATTATCATTGCATAAAATTGGAACAAAATCATCATGACTCAACAGCTCACTTAATCTTGAAAAAGACATGGTTTATGGTTTAACTTTTAAGTTTTAAAAATCCATTACACAATTCAAAAATGGTATATATGTTCCAGGCTTCTAGCAATGGTCGGGGTTGACTGTTTGAACCACAATAAATAAATAAATATATAAAATAATAATAAAAGATTGGATATGAGGAACACTCATTAGTCATTTCCCATGTGAATCACCGATACAACAAGGAATTCAAGCATGAAACTACTCAATGCATATAAGCTGCAGATCCCCAGCTAGGAATCGTGAAAGATCCAACATCCTACCAGAAAAAGGCACACTAAAAAATACTGTATGTAATAACAGATGCATTTGTTACAATCGGTCCCTTGTTAGAATTGACTGAGATCTATTCATAATATTTATCACTGGAAGAACATCTTGGCATACTTTAACCGATTCAACCAAAACCAATAATGCATCTCAAATACCTAAAACTTCCTCAATTTAGCGATAGTTGCCAATTTTGACCATCAAAACTTGCCAATGCACAACTTTGCCCTTAATATCTTTTATTACATATCAATAAAAATCATTAAAAAAAAAAAAATAAAAAAATTTACAGCATATATTGTGATCAACCCAACAACAACTATAATAATGATATTTATTGCTACATTTTACTATATTAGTAATTATACATGGTTAAAGTTGATATGGGAATAGCGTAAAAAGTCAATATGATGCAACAATTGTGTAATGGAGGAAGTTATAGATAACATTCAAATGCAATAAGATTGTTACAAAACGATATCTTCTTAATGATGGCAAATTTTAAAGTTATAAGCAGCATTAGAAACACATGTTTCCCTGATTTAAGTTTGAAGTAGCAAAGCTTCATAATCATAGAAAGGATCATAAAAATAGACATAAAACAAATAAATGGCACTAAAACCTACCCAAGGCATCAGTTTTGTGGGTTCTGTGCTCCACCCTTGATATGGCCCCTCGTACTTCTGCACTTTTTCTTGCAAGAGCTGAACATACTCTATTACCTGAAGGTTTTTTAAAGACAAAAATAGAAAAGCAAAGGTCACAAATGCAGGGGGATTACTTTTTAGTAAGAAAGCACAATTGATGAATCAAATCCTGTACCTCCAATAAAAAAGATGCAGTATCTCTTTTCTGATCACCATGAGGTATCAAATCTCTTAATATCTGAAATCTGTAAGTGACAATATCACATTGCATTAGTTTCTTGATTATTTCAACCTATGATGTAAAAATACAAACTTGAAAAAAAAAAAAACAAAACAATGAAAGCATTTTCCAAAAATTTTGCACGTAATGCATAATAACCAACTTCATTTGGCATTTTCCTCGAAAAAAAAAAAAGGCCCTTGTTGGCATAATTTTGTAATAGCACCGACTACCTAGCACAGCAGTTGACAAAACAGTGGTAGTATATGCAGTAACTATACTGCTATCAAATGTTAGTTACACTAGGATTATAAATCATTTCTTTTCTCCTTTAACTAGACCTTAACTCATAACACTTACATACAAAACCAGCAGCACAATAGAAGAGCACCAGGTTTAGTAGAGCTCAAAACCAGCCCCATGCCCCATACTTCCAGCTTTGTATGAGCATTTTTTTAAGTTAACAAATCTGCTATATGCCAACAAGTTCATAAGCATATGAAAACCATTTTTTTATTTTTAGAGAGCATCTCTTCAATTTAGAGAGCATACTAATCAAACAAAATCACAGTATATGCCAACTAGTATTGGTTAAATGGGATTATGATGAAATTCGAGAATTCGAGAATATACAGTATAACTCCCAAGCCAGACAGAGACTTCAGATCAACCTTCCATTTTAAAACTCATTAGCATTGATCTCTTGTATGCAAAGGTTCAAAGATTAAATAAAAAGGCTCCTCAGTATAAACAACATGCTTATATCACTCCGATAAGCTCCAGAAATAGCTGCCAGAGTAAGTACTGTGCATCCTGCCTCTTCAACTGAACCAATATTAACAACCTTTTTCTGACATGAAAACATCTGATCAGAGACAGGATAAGTGTACTTGTCAGTAAAGAAAGAATAGGTAACTTTTAAATTTTTAGCTTGTTTCTTTTCCTGTTCCTCAATACCCATTAACCTTTTCTTTAATCACCAGGACTTCACCATTAATCATTTTCCTAAAATATTCCCACTTCTAGTTTCTACCTCGTTGGATATATTGTCTTTTTATATATCCACTTAACTAGTTTTGAGCTTTTGACAGAAGTAAAAAGGTATAGGTTTTCAAGTGCAGACAAGCCTGTAAAAACTCAATTAGCTTGTTCCTTACTTATCTTCTCTTTTAGGTTAATTTATCAGAAAACACCACACCTGGGGTTCAATTTCAGTAAGGTTCCCAAGCAAAATCCTTAAAAGAAAATTCTCATTTAAAAACTCAAAATTGGCCTTTCTTATACTCAGAAAATCTAGCTAACACATCCGTCATTAACAAAAATTAGGAGAACTTTTGTAAAAGTTTAAAAAGCAATCCCCCCTCCCCCCTCTCTCTTCCCCATTTTGTCCATAAATGTCAATTAAAGCTTACTCTATTTGTTTATGAAGGGAATTGGGGGGACTATTTGCTGTTTAAACTACAGTGAGGATCTTCTAAAAGAAATAAAATAATTGTAATCAAACTTTAACAAATGCTGATGGAAAGTGTTAGCGATCTATGAATTTAAAGAACCACTTTCTGGTGATCCAAAATCATTTACAGTAAAGGGTGCACTGGGATTCGGTGTCTCACTTAAAGGAGTTTTCTTCAATATCCTTTCTTTTCGCCTAGGAAATTCAAGATCTACCCCAAACTAAGAGTTTAGCGATTAAACACAACTGCAGCCTGCAATACCTCCTCCTTTCTCAAAAAAGTGTTACAGATCCCTATTGTGGAAACTGGAAAGTAATTGCTACTACCCTTTTTTGGTATAATGTTCTCACTATCTCATTCCTCGTCAAGTGCTCCCTCTTATCTCTCTCTTATCTTAATACGTGTGCCACCAAATATGTAACAATGTGGATTTTACGGAAATGTAACACTTTTGAGCAGATACTCCACCAAAAATCTCTCTCCTATTCCTATTCCTATTCCAGAACTATTGCCAAAGAACTTTTGAGCATCAGTAATTTTTCGCCAATAAGCATATATTAGGCTTTGTTTTTAGTCATCTAGTTTGATTGGTGCATAATGCAAGATATATCAGGGTAAAGCTTTCTAGCAAATGCTTCTGGAAAGTTTCCACTTCTTAGCTAAATCCTCAGCTTTAGAAAGTTTCATAGTGCATCAAAAGGCATTAGAGGACACTAGACAGGTGAGCTCCCTGTAAAATGCTCCTTTCATCTTTTAAATATAATATAAACCACTGCCTCTTTGCCCAAAGTTCTATAAGGATCCCTCATTTCCATTATAATAACTCTTGTTCACATTGAAAGGTTGATCCCCCTCCCCAGAGAGAGAGAGAGAGAGAGAGAGAGAGCTCCCACATGTTTGCCTACACAACTTTTTCGCTGGTTGAAAGAAGGGGAAAGTTTTGCTCCCTATACTATTTCTTTTACGGAAGGTTTGGGAGAAATCAAATGAATCCCATTGAGTATGATAGAATAACAAGTATATAGAAAAGAAATTTCAATAGAAAAGCACCAATAGAATTATTTGAAAAACTACAAACAAAGGTGTTTGTATTGCAGTGATCCAATATGATGTGCCTTTTAAGGGAAAACTTCCCACATTTCATCCAATGTCCAATGTAAGATTAACCTTCAACCCTAGCTAAAGTGCCATTCTCTTAATCTCCTCATACTTTCAAAGCATTCTAAAGGAAAAGCTAGGATGAAGCATGTAAAATGACATAAAGTGGGAAAGATAGCAAGGCTTATCTCTTTATTCCATATGTCCTTAAAGTGCTTCAGTAAGTATATCTATAAATAATTAACAGACCATTTCACGGATCGCTAGTCGAGAAGTAATCACTAATAACATCATGTCAGAGAGAGAGAGAGAGAGGTCTAAATTTGTAACACAATAAAGGTTGCAGAGCACCACAATTGGACAAGCTTTGAGCTTAGTTTTAAAAGGCGCACCAAGGCGCAAATGGTCCTTGCAACCTAGGCGCGAGGCGCAAGGAGAAGGCGCATGCCTTTTGTATGCAAGGCGCATGTATATATTTATTTCAAATTATTTTACTTTGATTGTACTTAATACCAATTAAAAAGATTCATAATAAATTAAAAAATGTAAAGCTAAGGTAGTCTTAATTTGTAACTTAAATCTTAGTTATTATCCTTGAGGCGCAAAGGAGTGCCTTACCAAAGGCGCTTTGAGGCGCACGCCTTCCGTAGGTGACTAGCCTCGCCTAGCTAAAGCCCATTTCCAGAGCGAGGGAGCGAGGCGCGCTTTTTAAAACCAAGGCTTTGAGTCTGGTGCACGAATTTAGCTTCAACAATTGGTGTCTCTGTGGTAAAATTAGACAACTAAAAGGCTCATTTAGAGTTTTTGAACAGTGAGTTGCGAAAATAAACTAGCATTATAGTGGTAGTCCAGATGAGAGGCTGTCAGTGATAAGGTCTATCTGTGGTAGTGGTGGAAGTTCTTTCCATTTTTTTTTGGATTGGGCAGAGGTTTTGGTAGCAGGTAAGGGAAACAGCAAAAAATTATTCCATTAGTTAATCCAACCATATAAAAGTATAATACTTCCCCTGACCAAACAAATCTTCAATTTTTTTCTTTCTTGATTCATTTCATTCCTTTTACGTAAACAACCTGCATCTAAGTGACTCCAGAATTATCTTGCTCATTTATTACTTCCCCTAACAGCATATCCTAAGACATATTCAAAATCTAGACCGATTTGAATGTATGAATTCTTCATTAGAAGTTAATATAGAGTTGCTCTAATATCCTATACACAGTGATGGAGCTTTCAAACCCTCTTTGCAAGTCTCTGACCAACTTCATTTGGCAGAATTTTGTGATAGCACCGAGCACAGAAGTTGATAAAACACAATGGTAGTACATGCACTAACTATACTGCTATCAAATGTTAGTTACACTAGGGATTATAAAAAATAAAAATTTAAAATTAAAAAAAAAAAAAAAATTCTCTTTTAAGTAGCCCTTAACTCATTTACACTCATTTAACTCAAATGTTAGTTAAACTAGCTTTGGAAGAAGAAGTAAAAAACGTATAGTTTTTCAAGTGCAGACAAGCCTGTTAAAAGTCTATTAGCTAGTTCCTTACTCACTTGTCTTCTCCTTCAGGTAAATTAATCAGAAAACACCACTACCTCGGGTTCATTTCTAGTAAGGTTTCTAAGCAAAAATCTCAAAAGAAAATCCTCAGAAAAACTTGCACTTCCGCCATTAACTCAATTTAGGAGAACTTACGTAAAAATATAAACACCAATCCCCCCCCCCCCCTCTTCTTCCCCAATTTTGTCCATAGATGTCAATTAAAGCTTACTATTTTGGTTTTTGAAGGGAATCGAGGGACTATTAGGATTTTAATTACAGTGAGCACCTTCTAAAATAATTTTAATCAAACTTTAACAAATGCTGATGAAGAGTGTTAATGATCTATATATGTTAAGAACCACTTTTGGGTGTTCCAAAATCATTTACAGTGAAGGGTGTCACTGGGAATGGTGCCTCATTTGAAAGAATTTTCTTGTAATTTCATCTACCCCAAACTAGGATTTTCAGCGGTTTCACATAACTGCAGTCTGCAAAAAATTAACACCTCCTCCTTCCACAAATCCCTATTGTGGAAGTGTCATAGTTATGGCTACATACTCATTTTTGGTATACCTCTGTATCTCATTCATTCCTCATCAAGTGCTCCCTCTTATCTCTCTCCTATTCCTTAATATGTGTGCCAACAAATTTGTAGCAACGCGTATTTTCGGGGAAAAGGTAACACTTTTGAGCAAATACTCCACCATATATCTCTCTACTATTCCTGTTCCAGAAAAATTACGAAAGAACTTTTGAGCTTCAGTAATCCTTTAAGTTTTATTTTAGTCATCTAGTTTGATTAGTGCATAATGCATGATATATTAGGGTAAATCTTTCCACCACATGCTTCCATAAAGTTTTCATTCTTTAGCTAAATCCACAGCATTAGAAAATTTCATTGTACGGCTCTTAGCTTACTCCAAGTCTCCAAATGCATTGAGGACAATGGACAGGTGAGCTTCATATAATATTTCCAAATCACCCTTCATCCCCCCTCCTTTCTCCCCAATAAAAGAGTGAAGTATACATTCTTTCTCTCGAGCAAAACCAGTGTGGGAAAGCCCTTGTCCTCACTTTTGTTTACTTTGATGGTTCAACTTTTATAGCCAAGTTCTTTAGACTCATCCCTAGATGAACTATCGAAACATCAAATTTTTCACCGGGGTACTTTTTTCCCTTTCTTTTCTTTGATCTTCTTTTTATCTCAATCATAAGCTTTTAATCACCAGCAAACTGCAAAGAAATACACTAAGTCTAACAAAAGCAATTGATGTTTGTAGAGCCCAGTAATCCTAATCAAACCAGCCCTCTCATTCAATAAATCTTTTTTCCGATAGTTTCATGTTAATCTTGAATAGATCTAAGTCATCTAACAAAAAACGGCAAAACTGCAAATCTAGTTTGGGTTGTGAAGCTGTTAGGTCATTTAATTTTCCCAACGGAACATGTTGATTTTGAACCAAATGTTTAATTTTTATATCAAAGTCGATCAGGGTCCATCAAATAACATATTAATAGTTCTCTGCTTAAGATTGTTAAAATTTGAACTAGTTCTAAAAGTACTAAATAACTTAGCTATAGTATCTTATTTCTATTAACTACACTTTTCTCAATAAGTCAAAGTCAATAGAAACCTTATAAGTTGCTTCCATGAATATTTACTGTACCAAAACAATGAGAGTACAGCACAAAATGGTTGGCTTGAATGCTAATTTTCAAATCACTTAGGTTTGTAAATTTAGTCTACAAGTCAGGAAACTATATCAAAACCCCACTTATTCAGGCTCGTCTGAGGCTGCCTTTTGGGCTACCCTTTTTCCAGATCAAAACCTTTGTATTCGAAAGAATCCATCTACCTTAGACAAAGCTCAGAGAGGTTTCCCGTCATTCTCACATATTTGACCATAGTCTAAAAATCTTATTAAGCACTCTAACCTTCACTTGGAAACTGTAATTTCACACTGTTCACTCCAATCTCTGTGTTGAAATATCCAAATTATGCAGTTGATCAATTTCAAAAGTTTAAGGCTTACCAACACTATTCAAAAGGCGAGGAGAGCTAAACAATGGTTCATACATTTAACATGGCTACTCTTTAACAGCTAAAACCAGCAATGCGACATCCTATAAACTCCGACTCCTAAAGCATATTCAATTGAAGTAATGAATACCAGAAGCATATAACGATTAACAGTATCAGGAGACAAGCAGATATTTGATCTGCTATCCTCACCTTCAAATTTTCTTTTTCAGACAAAATAATAACACACTGAAAATGATTGTTGAACATAGTAAATAACAAGAAAGCATAAAAAGAAATCTATACACGATTCACAAAGACGAATATTTATCACAAAAGTAAAAACTGAAGTTTATTGTTCCTTCCAAACACAGGCAAACAGAAGAGAAATTAACCCTTATTGAAGCTCATCACCAAACCTAAGCCAAAAGTCCTCACTAAAGGCTCACGAAAAATGACCAAAGCCTCAAATGTGATCCAAATCAATGAAAGTATCCAAACCTCGCCCCAAACCAAAAGCAACATGTAATCAAATACACACCTACATTAATCTTCTTATAAAGAATGCTAACAACCCAAATGAACTTGTTATCGAATCAAACTCGATTGCCACCTCAAGACACACAGACACCTGAAGTTCACGTATCAACAAATTACATATACATTATAACCAAAAACCCTTTACTAATTCTTAACACTCCAAGAGTAATTAAAGGGCAGGATTAGAAGAATTCTTAAAACTCAATAGTATATTACAGTATCACCCTGAATTATTATTAACAAATACAAAATAGTCTTGCTAAAATAAACCAAAAGTAATTAAAGGGCATAATTAGAAGAAACCTGCCTCTCATTTATCTTGCTCCTACGCCGCTGCTCAGTGACTGAGTGTTTCGAACGCATTGCACTTGCCTTATCATTGTTCTTTGAATCTAATTTTCATAATAAACAATCAAAATTTCAAAGACAATTAAAATTAAGCGCAGTCACAAAATAAATTCAGAAATTAATTCCCCCTAACTTAACCTAAAGATTACAAATTTCACCAACTTCTACAAAATTCTGAAATGGGTATTTTTAAAACATTGAATTAAACAAAATACTAACAAAAATTGAAGAAATTGATCACCTTTATTAGAGGAAGAGGCCTCTTTTTTAGAAGTGAAATCTTCATCATATTCTTCATCATCTTCAGGAGAATTGCCTTTACTTGATTTCATAACTTTGTATAATTGTTAAAAATTAAAAATAAGAGCAGAAAATTGAGAATTAGATAAAAGTATTAAGTGGGTAAAGATCTGTTGGATAAAAATTAGTTAAGAAGCTAAGAGAATGGAGTTGGGTGGGTGGCAGAGGAGAGAGAAAGAGGGAAAGTACGACGGCATAACCATGAATTTGGGAAATTTTTATTTTGGTGCTTTTTTATTGGTTTAGATTTTAGACCGTGTTTGAACCGGCTTTTCCATTAATTTTTGCTGTTGGTAACAAGGGAGTAGGGTCTAGGGATGACAATTGGGCGGTACGGCCGTGCAGGTATGGGAGAGGGGGTCTGTTGGTATTCGGTAACCAGAGAGTAGAGATGACAATTGGGCGGTAAGGGTGCGGGTACCCCCTCTCCCATACCCGCACCCGCCAAAATTATTTATACCTTCCACCTACTAGTGGTTGGTAAAATTTTAACACTCATACCTGCCTAGGCGGGTAGAAACCTAGATCCACACCTGATCCACCACCCATGTGGATATCCTCCATCCGCTTTTTACCCGCCAACTTAACAATATTTGTTTTGTAATTTTTCTATAAAATGTCATTTTGCCTATATAAATTGTTGTAAAACATAATTTAATAGCATATTATACAAGGTAGTAATCAATTTATGATTAAAAAAAAGTAGTAATAAGTTGGTGGGTAACTGGCAGGTAAGCGAAATAGTTGGGCGGGTATTTGGATAATAGATGGGTATGACATCAAATCCACCACACCTACCCGCTACCCCGGGTGGGTATGACTTTTGTATCCATACCCATTTACTTACCCATCAAAGTTGGACCCATACCCGCTCCAACTGGGGCGGGTGCGGTGCGAGAATCACATTTTAATACCCACCTGCCATCCCTACCAGATGGGAGTATCGTATATAGGGTATTTATGAGACGAGACTATTCGTGAGTTATTCGAGTTCATAAAATTTGAGTTAAATTGAACTTAACTTGAGTCTGGTTAGGGGTGCACAGGATGCTGATAACTCAAGATAGCTTGCGAATAAGGTCCTATCCTTTTGAGCTAACATTTGGTTAGCATTTGTCAACTATCTATTATAATTGTGGTATTGATATTTTATATATTGATAAAACATAGGTTGTTTGAGTAATGTTAAACATAATGGTATTAATAAACATTATTCAAAATACATAGTAAAAATGTTACTAATTAACAAAAAGTATAGAAAGACAATTTTTATCTCTCCTATATTTGGAAACTGTTGATTTTATCCTCTTGATTTGTTTTTCCAAGTTGCAAATCTAGTTTTTCTTTTTATTTTTTTATTTAATTTGTGCGTGTCATTTATAGTCGCATTTATTTATATTGATGACATGATTTGTTATTGGCTAAGATGTTAAGTAGCTTGATCTTGTTTCAATTCCTTGAGGTTTAATGTTCGAAATCTCAATGCTTGTTGAGTGATAGATAATAGGGCACAATGCAACCCCTAAAAGGGGATGACATGACACATAAACATTCTTAGGAACGCTTTTAATATAAAAGTATAAGTATTTTACCTGACTCACCTTACCAAATTTATATGTGATACTATGAAAACAATCGAGCCAATGTTTGTCTCTTATATGCATGTATAAAAAAATTACTCTGTACCATTTTAACGTATTCTATGGGCGAAAATGAATGTGATACTCTACAAAAGCAAGCACATTTACTCTTATGCGATCTTTAGGAAAAGGGTCATCCTCAAAACTTTTAAAGAAGATCTTACCATCTAAGAGGATACAATAAAATTTGAAATATAAAACTGTAATTTAATATTTTTATAAAATCACAAAAATAAGTGAGTATTATTAAAGGAAGTTAATAACGATTTAAAAATGTTTTAATTTGTCAAATTTAATAAGGATTCGTTTGACATTGTTGTTGTTTTCTGTTTTTTGGTTTTTTGTTGTATAAAAATATATGATATATGTCACATAATGAATAAAAAAACTATTTAAACTTATTAAAATCATAATAATTTTGAAAACTAACAACAAAAAAGTGGAAACATCTTTTTCTTGTTTCCTGTTTTTGGTTTTTAGTTTTTAAAAAAACAGGAAACTAAAAACCAAAAATAATGCCAAACAAGACCTAAGCTTTTGGATTTTTCGTTTAGTTGAAGGAATATAATTTCCTAAAATATTTTTTAAGTTACTCATTTTGATTTGTTCTTTCTTTTGGTCAAAAAAAAAAAAAAACTTTCTTTCAAAGCCTAGCCTCAATTGGTGACTTTTAAAGAGATTTTCATGAATTTTTAATTTACTAAAAAAATAACTCTCTATCTTCTTTTTCTCCTTACTTTTTTGTGATTTTTTTCCGTAGCTTTATTACAATATACTTCCTCCTTTTGCGAAAAACACTTTCTTGTCTAATTGTCTTCCAAGAGATGGAGTTTCCCTACCTTATAAAAAGTACAAGATTACTCTTATGAATAGTGTAATGCCAATTATACCCTTTAAAATGTGTATTCATCTACATGCCCTCATTATACGTACAAGTTTTTTAATGAATAGTGTTTGGATAATTATACCCTTTAAAATATTTAATTATGTACTTATTTGCTCTCATGCATTAATGTTAGTTGTCTTGGACATTTATACCCATAAACATAGTTGTTTACATATTTATTGTGATTAATTCTGCCAACAACTAAATTTGTGATTTTAAGACCAAGCTGAAAGAGCTTCTAGATATGACTAGCTATGCGCCCGCATCGCGCGCGTTAGCTGCCCTAGTTATGAAAAAATTAATAACTTGGTTTTATTAATTAATAATGTATGACATTTTATAATGAATTGGAATTACAATAAGAAAAATGAAAGAGTTTTAACCTTACAAAAAATTTAGAACATAATCGACTTTGGTTAACCTCAAGTTCGATCAATCGTGAGCCAGTTTTTTTTGCCCTTTGATATAGCTTAGCTTGATCTTTGATTCAATTAGGCATCAACTAATTACATAATTAACTTTTGCTTAAAAAAAACTACATAATTATCTTACACAATAAAAAGAAACTAAAATCTCCAATCCTTTCTTCATTCAGTTACAAATATATATATACAAATTAAAGTTCACTCTCTTGAACCATGATTCAAACCTATATTACCAAGAACAACAACAAGCTAAGGATGAACAATAACTACCAAGAAAAGCCTCAGTGACGCGTTATAAGCCTTCTTCCCCATCAAAATAAACCTCAATATTGTCATAATCGAACCTTATGAGCCGAAGAGAAATGCTTGGAAGCAGCTATAATAGTACCCTCAGGGTCTAACACGGGTGATGGTCGGTCCGACCCCTTAGAAACCTTTGTTACATCATTTTTGTTGTAGCTATCATAGTTATCAACATGAAAGCAACTTGTAACAAATGATTTCATGGTCGTTGTGAACGTAGAGTTTCTCCCCGTTGCCTTATTATCGTCTTTCATTTCCTTTTCAAATAGTAACAATGTGAATAATGTTGCTCTTATAATTAGTAGGAAGTTAAACTTGGATAATTTGATGTTTATATACTAAAATTTCAGGGGTTTTTTAGCTTGGAAACCAAGCAAAAAAAAAAGTAAGGAAATTCAATCGTCAACAAGATGAAGCATCTAGGAAGTGAGTCCCAATTGATCGATCGATCAAATTTATATATGATGCTATTAAGCCTATTATTTCTAAACACGTACACTTTTTACTTTGTTGAAAATTCTACTATTGTCTTGGTCAATACTTATTTTTACGAATGCATGAATAACTTAAGGTAGATAATCTATTACATCATCATAATTATCACTTTAAGATTTGTGTTTGTT
This sequence comes from Chenopodium album, assembly GCF_948465745.1. Lineage (NCBI taxonomy): Eukaryota > Viridiplantae > Streptophyta > Magnoliopsida > Caryophyllales > Amaranthaceae > Chenopodium > Chenopodium album. The sequence continues at coordinate 82,625,969 of NC_137834.1, forward strand.
TGATTAGTTGAGTATTTGTTTGTTGTTTGACTGATTAAAAATTTGGCGTTGGTTAACATCGTTTAGCTACTTAAAAAATTAAAAATAAATCATTTACCTTAAATTAGCTAGAAGCTATAATAATGGTATTGTAATTTTAAACTCTAAATATATATTTTTTATTAATTTAATTTTAATCTCACTAGCTGTAAAAAAACTACCGTTATAACTTACAATCTAAAGTTAGTAAAGTTGCCTTGAACTTTTCCATGTAAGATTACAATACCTAAAAAGGCCAAATATATTTTCTCCAAGACATGTTCCAAATCAATGTGAATGAACATGTATTTGGCTTGCTCAATTATTAACCAAAAATTGGTAATGTGAGTATTGTTTTTTTTTTAAATGGAAAGAAGAAGGTCCATTCTAAAGGGGGATCTTAGGTTTATATTACTTTCGGGATATCTCTACTAGAATGTGTTAGGTGAGATTGGACGTCTTGCCTCAGGCTTAGAAGTCGTCAGAGAACTAGGCAACTAGTCAACTATTCTAACCTTCTATCTCACTGGTAATGGGAATATGCCAACATGATACATGGGCACTCTAGTAGGTACTACGTATTAGCTAATCAACGGCAGTATGAAATCAGATGGTCGTGTACTCGTGTATATGCTTGATCCATTACTACCTCAATTAACAACCAAAGACCTATAAGTTGTTGTTAGACTATTGATCTAACATAAGTTCCTATAGCTTAGGAACATGTGTTTGCTTAGTTGATTAATTCAATTAATCAATTGTAGCGGCATAGTTTTAGACCTATATATGTACTCGTATCAGTTTTCGGTTAATAAGATCTTAGGTTGTGGAGATGATCATGAAGATAGTGGGTGTAGTTCCAAGTTTGTAGCTCTAATTAGATAGCCGTTTATATATATAATTCGGCATGTAATAATATGTTTATAAATTGGATTGAAAGCAAGTCTATTTTTCTTTCCTGTCACTCATTTAGCTTTATATTTTCAACCGTTATAAGTTTATAACCTCGTATTGTCTCGCTACAAATAATCTTACCCTTTATAAGAGCATAGCACAATAAAAAAAAAACGAATAACAAATTAAAAATTAACAAGAAGATTCATCATTAATCACCTAAATCATCACTATGTTTTGCAATAATAATATATATAGTAAAAGATCTAAATCAAAATACACATACATTATGATGTCAAATATTTGGCAAGTTTGATCCTTTTTATAAAAGGAAATAATACAACAACCCATGCTAAAATAATCACATTATATTTGTCCCATCAAATGAAGATCACCTTCAAATTTTTTTAAAAAAAACTTACAAGTCATAAGGTTGCTTGCCAGTAAACTTAACCTCAATAGGGCTAACATTCTTACCAATTGACCTCATGTTTTGACCAACACCTTGTCTACCAGGGTTAACCTTTTCAGGGTAAACCCCATCTTTTGGGTGCAAATATTGAACCTCTCCATTTGGAAATACCCTGTAAAATTGGTACTTTATCTTGTACTTTGATCTTAGCCTTGTTCCAAGTGCTAAACATTGCTCTTTACGTGCCAATTTCAGCAAGTTTGGTCCTTCCCTCATTATTGCTGCACCACCTGTTGGCATTTCGAAGATTTGCTCCTTTGGTGATTCCCATGTGATCACGTAAAACTCCTCTACTTGCGCCTTCCTTAATAACCCACCTGCGCGTTTAATAAACAATAACTAGTGAGTATCCCAGGCGATGTGATACACCAAGTTCACTTAATCATGACACGAGTAACTTAATACTCGCGACAAAGTCACCCTCATCATTTTTTTTTTAAAATTAAAAACTAGTGTGTGTCCCAGACAATGCTTAAACATTACTAATACAAGTAGATATTATATATTCTCAATACCTGTGCTACCGGCGAAGATTGGAGAAGGGGTGTTAGGGTCTAATTCCGGAGGAGTGAAACCTTTGGGTGCCTCGGGTGCGGCCTCGGTAGTCTCGGCTGCTTTGCCTTCAGCAGCGGCTGCACGGATGGAGAGGCGGGAGGCGGGTTTCGAGGCGAAGGAGAGAGCGGAGGGTTGTTTGAAGGAGGAGGTAAGGCGGGGATCGATGGTTTTAGTGGAGGAAAGGGAGGAAGGGGAGAAGAGTGTGGCTTGGGTTGCCATTGCCATATTGTGTAATTTAGTTTGTTTGGATTGGTGGATGTGGAGGGAGTGTGGAGAAGAAAGAAGGGATATGAATAAGTGTAGGAGTTTTGATGGATGTTAGAGGGTTGAGATATGGATAAGAGTGCTTGTGTTAGACCAATTAGATGGCTTGTTTTTATTGATTTTTGATACTGAGGGCCCGACTGCCTTAGCTTACTTACAACCACAACTGCAATTTTGTTTTATTTTACTGTTTTTCATCTAGATATTCCCTAGTATCTCTCACTGTGTCAAATACTTCTGTAGTTAAATTTATCTTTTTTTTATTAGTTGTTTCGATTATGTACTGAGTTAACACATTTGTCAATGTCTATTACAAAAATTATATTGTATATGTCAAAAATACAAAGTATATATTAAGACGACTCCAATAATATTTAATAAAGTATGTTGTCCATTATGTGTAACTAGTTTTATCCCGTGCAAATGCACGGATTTATAATAATAAGACTTGAAAATAAAAATAAATAAATTAATTAATAAAATTCAATTAAAATGGAGTTAGTTTAAATGAAATGGCTTATATGTAATATTTTTTATTTTTGAATTTGAATTCATATCATGTCTATCCTTAAAATTCTCATGTTAGATACATTATTTAAAATATTTTATAAATTATTGTAAGTTTTTTTTCATTAAAATTTTTTTATCATGTTATTTTTTAAGGGAAAAAAAGAAATTAAAAAAAAAAGCTAAAAAATATTTGGGCGGGAAAATTTTGTTGTGAATGTGACATGTGTACTTAAGGGATAACTCTGGTGATTACTTTAGTATATAATATAGAAGATTAGTAAATGATGGTCAAAGCAAAGTATGTGAAAAATGTCAAAAGTCAAAATTAAAAAAAAAAAAAAAAAAAAAAAAACCGAGATTCCAAGTAAGTATTATTTTTGCTTAAGAAATCTTACATGGAGTAACATTTATTGCTTAAATCTTACACACAAATTAACGCAGCAGGAGAGAAAAGGGGGAAATTTGTTAGAAAAAGAGATAGTATAAATATTTAAGTGTACAAAAAATATGGATTTTAGAGTGAGGGATAGCTCAAGTGGTTAGAGCTTCCCTCCATATTCTAAGAGGTTTTGGCATCGATTCTCACCTCGCCCTTGTGGCTCTCTAAACACCAAAAAAAATATATATGGATTTGAATTAATAGAAGGAGAGTGAGGGAGTCCCAGAATCTCAGAGATTAACATTTCAAGTTATCTCCTATTACAATTTTATGCATACTAAAATTAAAAAGAATTTTTTTTTAAAAAATTTAGTACTATGAACTTTTGGATATAGAGGTACAGAACAATACTTGTATACCCTTAAACATTTAGGAAGTTATATTACTTACGGAAGAGAGGGAAAAAAATCAAGTCATTTTGGAAAATGAGTGTATAGTCTACATAATGTTTCTATATATATCTTGTCAAAATACGAGTTTAGGACGACAACAAAAGAATGACCCCTATAAAAATAAAAATGTTAAGTATAATTCAACTAGCTAGTGATAATGAAGACTGAAGAGTAAATAATACTTGGTAACAAAATAAGATCGAGTTTTTATCTAATCTTTCTTTGCCTTTGGTTGATTGGTTCTCTATGAATCAATAATGTGTAGATGATTGATCTAACCAGCAAAAACGGTTTACACCACAAGCATCGTCTTTCCTGAGATGCCAGTAAGAAACAATGACAAGAAATAGCAAACGAAAAGGGAGAGGGTAGCTCTTCCTTAAAGATATTACATAAGAAAAACCATGGATATGTACAGAGAAAAATTTAACCAAGGTTGAAATTGAATAACACAAAAATAAAAATAAAAAGGGCTCAATTCTAGAAACACTTGTAGCCTCAGATGCCTTGCGTATCAAATTCTAGAATTTCATGAACAAAAATGCCGCCACTAATCTAAGTAAACACAAAAATATCTAACAAATGTAACCTGGATGAAATGTGGAGGAAGGATTTACTATCCATCATGCTGTACTCTAAAGCAGCATGATCATGATCTCATAACAGTCCGTTAATTACGTTACAGGCTTGCAGCCAGTTCAAAGTCCAGACAGTTGTAGAGAAGTTTGTTCTGTCATTATCATCCGCTCTTAAGCTGGATGATTACAGTTCTGATATCGAGGTAATCTAGGCTGATCCCATTATATGCCTGAACAATAATGATGTCAGAATGTTTGATGTTTACAATAGAGTCGTAGAGGTTGAATGGTAAAAGGATTTAAGACTTCTCAAAGTAAACACCTTGGTGAAGAGCAATATCAATGAAAAAATGAAACCAAAATTGTACTAAGGAGAAAGAGAAAAGCAGGAAACTCCAATGGAACTAGAAATATTTCTAGCAAATACAAGAATCAAATTTTAATGCGACCACAAGGTATCATAACATGTATACAAGAAATTTTATATGTGCCACACTGCCAGAGTTTTTGCCATTTTTATTCTAGTGGACAAATAATCGTAATATTCATAAACTGTTGCTAATGTCAGAACCTATCAGATGAGTTGAGAGTTTACCCTTATGAAAAAGAAACACCTCCATCCCCCGCCTTTATTTCAAAATCAGCTCCTCCCTCCACCTCCTAATACATCTCCAGGGCCCCTCCTCCAATGGCACTGAACCAATTATTTAGGAAAAAAAAAGGTGTCTGAAAATATGATAAGAGGATACTACAACCTATATAGCACAATTGACAACAAATACAGAAATACTTCAATACAGCCATATTTATTTCAAAACAAAATCACAAGGGATTTATATGGATGGAAAGGAAAAAACTATCCTCCAAATAGAAGTTTCAAAATCACAGGGGCTTGGGGCTTCATCACTTCATGTAGTACATCCTTATTTATTCCTTGGCAGCTCTTAGCAGACAATAGGTCACAGTTCAGGCAAGTTGGGTTACGTAGCTAAAACCTAGACTAATATTCCTCACATGCATTTTTCCTGCCATAGTTATATAACAAAGGATCCATGATAACAGGAACAAGAAACATCATACTCATGTGCAAATGTTAAACAGCATACCGTCATACCTATCACAAAATATACTCAATTCTGATCTGAACTCTCTGCATCTTGCAACACTTGGCTCTTCTTGGGCTTTTGGTACCAGAAATACATCATTAGAAAAACCCTTAAAAGCCCTCCATTTGCAAAATGAGGAATAAACATCCGGCCCCAGTATGGGTAGTATGGCCCAGGCAACTTAAGAAGAACAAGAAGAATAGCAATTGCAATCATATGCCAAGGAACGTCAGCATCCTGTTAATCCAATATTGAAATGATTAGAGACAAATGTATAAATAAATCATATTATGCATGCTCAAATCTTAACGAAAAATGTCTTTATAAATGACCTTGGTAAGAGGAGATAGTTCTTGTGCTGTCTCTTTCAATATCCCAGCAACAGCAAACCCAAGAACCAATGGAATAGGAACAAGAAACAGTTTCCTTTCATGTGCACAGTAGGACATCTCACTGAGGGAGGTAACAGCCAGCACAGGAGCACTTAAGTATTTGACAACAGCAATTGCAACATCAAGAATAAGTTGAATAAAACTATCTAGCACTCTGTTCCAAGGGAAGTTCTTGATTGGTTTGGGAAGGCCATTCCAAACTTCTCTGGCCTTGTCCATCATCTGGTCCAAGTTTAATTTCCCCTGATTATCAGAGGAATGTCCATCTGCCATGCCTACAGAGCATGAGAAGCTTGGCTTTGTATTCTGAACTACAAGACCTGCTTTATAAGTTATAAAGCTGCCTTTTCCATTTAAAGAATCTTGTCGGACGAAAGGCTGGCACCCACTTGATCGATGTGAAATACCCTGAAAAAGGCAAAGACCTTTCACTTAATTTTGAAGAAAAAGAACTATGCTGAAGAGCTGAAAAAGAATCAGAGGTTGCGGTTTGCGGATGCTACCAATTTAATTTTTTTGTAAAAAAATAAGGTTAGAGATCTTCTCCACCATGTGATACAAATAATTCTCTGAACAGATTGTTCCAAAGGAAATCAAGTAAACAACATATATAGCTGAATCAAACAGGCGCTCAAAGCATTTCTATATCCTTATCAATATAATATTCCTTGAACAGATTGTTCCAAAGGAAATCAAGTAAACAACATATATGGCTGAACCAAACAGGCGCTCATAGCATCTCTATATCCCTGTCGTAAAATATTACCTATATCCAGATTTTAGGCACTAAGGTCATACAATAGCCAATGAAATAAGGATTTAAAACTCTAACATATCTAGTTTAACATTTTGTATATTGGACAGTAATATTGTGAAATTTCTAACGATAATATCATGCAACCTCTTTCGTTTTAGTGACACCATTAAACCTCGATATTACTATAACATTACTTATCAAATTCCAAAGTGTCGATAACACAATAAAGAAAAACTTGATACTTTCTTCATGTTTCAGCTTAAAGTTCAGGGAAAAAATTATTGTTTGTTCAAACAGAAAACTTAAAGGAGGAAAAGAAAGAAAAACATACACTTTTTTCCTTTTGCAACACGGAAACAGAGTTAATAACTTTTATACTCCATGACTGTTAATAAAAATTTCAAAACTTGCACATATCATAATTGCAATCAGTCGTTGGTTATTCTCAAAACTGTTTAGTAATACACCAAAACAAGATACTAGGAGGTAGACTAACTAATTCCCTCCTGTAATGGGAGGAAGAACATACAAGGTAAAGAAATACAAGATGCTTACTTGCTGATTAAAATATGGGTGGAGTAGGGGTGAAGAGCAGGACACCGCCATAGCTGGTGACATCGCTGCTTTCTCTGTCTCTAAGCTTCACAAAATTTGTCACAAGATACACTTCAAATGATATACAATTCCAGAAGATATATTTTTAAAAATCGAGAAAATCAGATCAAATCATCAAGGCAGAAAATAAAACCAGGCAGACAAAAGTAAATCATCTCGGTTCAAGCTCATAAGAATCCATGTTCATTTAATCATGAGTACAAACAACTCAAAACATACAAATACCAAAATGACCTTCACAAACATAACACCAATTATTCTTTTTAGGTTCAGAACTGGACTTAATTCCGCCTTCTTGATTTCATTCCTTGTTGTCCCGTAGCACCGGAAAATACTTGCATTGGGCTTTGAATCGGGTTAACTAGCATCATTAAGGTTATAAACTTCGAACGGAACACAAGTCCCTTCTCAAGGGTCAGTAGTTCAGCTTCATCAACTAATTAGGTCCTGAACTTCAAGTCCCTTCTAAAAAGGTCCGTTCTCAAAGTGAACGGAACGTAAATCCGAACCAGTATCGAGTAGGCTGCTCCTGCCGGTCCTACTGTCATTTTTCCTAAATCAAGTTTAACTTGCAGTTCATTATTATCCTCCTACTTTCATTTTGCTACTACACACTCAAAATTCTGAAATTCTTTGAATTATAATCATATTTCATTGCTTACGGAAAAAAATTTCCACGAGTTCACCTAATTATGCTTTGTTTTGACCTAAATTGCACACATCAAAATTCTTCTCGCTTATGAATATCAACTTAAATTTCACACAGCTAAATTCTAGCAACAAATCCTCTTGTTAATTTTTTTTTTTCCATAAATTCAGTAATTACAGCCAATAGTTCAATAATCAAGCTTCGACGAAATCTAAATTGAGTATTGATAATTGAAGAAACAATAGTGTGAAAGTAAACCCTAGATTGTGAAATTGATAATGAATGATTAAGAAGATAGTAATTACCTCAGAAGCTGCTTCAATGGAGGAGAGAAAGCTCAGAAGCCGTTTTAATGGAGAACTCAGAGTACGCTTCAATGGAGGAGGGAGAAGAGCTGCGTAAATATAAAAGTTTGAAAGAGAAAATAATAAATTAGGAAAACATAAAGGATAATTTGTCAATTACTACCGCAAGTTAATATCACTTTGTTAATTACTATCGCAAATTAAAAAAGTTGTGAATTACTCCCGCAAAAAATTTTAAGATGTTGCGATTACTATCAAACCCCTATTAAACTCAACTATGACGTCATTATATCTCTTTAACCCATGTTTGACTATGGTTAAGGGCTTTAACCACCCCCCAGAAAAAGAAAATGGGTTAGGGATATAATAACGTCATGGTAAAGGGCTTTAACCCATGTTTGACCATGGTTAAGAGCTTTAACCATAGGTTAAAGTGATATAATGACGTCATAGTTGGGTTTAATGGGGTTTTGGTAGTAATCGCAACATCTTAAAATTTTTTGCGGTAGTAATTCACAACTTTTTAAATTTGCGGTAGTAATTTACAAAGTAGTATTAACTTGCGGTAGTAATTGGCAAATTTTCTAAACATAAATAGGAAGATAAATGACACGTAATCATCGTTTTATTTTGGGTGTTTGTGTTATTTTGAGTATTTAAATGGGGTTAATATAGCAAATTCATCTCCTCCTTTAGTACATGTTCTTCCTCCATTCTCTTACCTCTATCTTTGGAATTCAAAAACCTTCAATGGAGAAATCGAAGTTCACGAGCATCTTCAATTGAGGAGGAAGACAAACTCTACACTTTGGGGTTAATTATGCCCTTTCATCCATTTTTCTTATTATTTTGCCGATCACTAAATAAGTAAATAGTCTCCCTTTAAAACAAAAGACAAATGAATTTGTTTAAGTAGTAATTAACTAATCTATACTTAGTATTTAAAAACACAAACCAAAATTGACACATGTCATCATTCTTTCTCACCTTTCTTTATTCATTCTCCCTCCTTATGTTTTCAAAGAAATTCTCTCTTCATCTCCCCCTTTATTTCTCAATAACTTTTATATTTTGTAATCTTTATTTTAATTCAATAACAAATTAAATTTCCTAAACCTTCTCCTCTTCTCATTATTCCATCTATCAATTCAATTTATTCACATTCATAATTCATTTCTTTAATTTGACCCCTTATCTTCCCCCTCTTCTTATATAAATACAAATTTTCAATAAAGATTTTTTCACACTCATTAAGTTTCAAAAACTAAAAAATTAGTATATCTCTCAAAATTCTATGTGAAATTTCTACAACAATGAGGATGATGATTGAAAAGGGAAATATTTAGGTGGCAAGAATACTATGGAAATTCCATAGGATGACATTGTTTGCGTGTCATGGGGCTTTAATTTTGAAGATATTAAGCGCAATATAAGAGACATATATTGGTAAAGCTAAAGAAGAATATAATGTCTTCACATTTGATGTAAAAATTGTAAATTATAATAAGTGTTTGGTATTTACAAAGTAGTTTTTTATACAAATTGTTGATTAATATATCATGCGATAGAGATATGATTTTATGATTTTAAGCCATTTTTTCTACAACTATTAGTCTATTACCATAAATTCATAAAATATTATAATATGTCAAAAGACGATAAAATAAATTCATTCAAATAATTTGTAAAAGGGTTTTTTTTTTTTTTTTTGTGACAAGATAATTTGTAAAGTTTCAAATAAATATATAACTTAAGCATAACCCGTGCGTAGAACGGGTCCAAAAGCTAGTTACATATGAAAAGATTTCACATGAGAACAACATTTTAAAATTTCGAATTGAAAAAAATTAGGGTAGATAAAATAGAGAAAAACTAGATCTATTAAGGTCTGTCATGGATGGAAAAATTAGGGTAGTAGTTTATGTAGTTTTTTATTTCGTAATAGTTTATTAGACCGAGTCTCACTTTATGAGAGGTTGTGAGTCTCTCTTTATGAGAGTTGTTTCTCCAATTCTCCCCTTATATCGAGTTTTTCTATTTATTTATTTATTATTATTATTTTTTTTTTCAGGGTCCATAGGTCAGGAGGGACAAAGGTAGCAAATCCTCGGCAACGAAACCATTCTTTCTCCTTTGATGCAGCACGAATTTGTGAGATTGTTGTATTTTGGAGGAAGTCATCAATGGTCTACAGCTTGGTTTTCGGTGGAGAAGTTATTTATTTAGGAGAAAATACATTCTTAATGTGAGATATATTCTTTGTAGTCTTTACTTGATTACTGTAAGTGTCTTTTAACTTGTTTAATTTATGCTATTTCCATGGTTCCCTTCAAAAAAAAAAAAAAAAAAAAACACCTCAAGTCATTGTTCGGTGTAACATGTTCATTTGTATAAAATTGTATTTATATACTACAATTGTTTCATACAGTATTATATTTTGAGGTATAAAATTTTACTTATAGGTACTCATATGACAGACATATTGAACCCTCCTCATAACCAGACACATTAGTTAATCGGATCATACCAACTCGTGAGCTAAAGATTTCATGTTCCGGCCAAAAACCTGAATGATCATTTCATACTCCTTGAAATATTGTCCATAAATGCATAGCTTTAAGCTCGGAGCAACTCATCCTATCAGCACATATAGACAAAACTTTGATAGGGCAACTGCAGTTTAGAATTTGAACGAGGCTAAACCCTTCGGAAAAAATACACCAAAGCTATGCATATCACTGAATCCTAACAATAGTATAAACAAAAAAGGAGAAAAAATAGGAAGCACAATTTACACAATGAACCAGCAAATTCCCAATCTTCAGATGGTTGATCTCTATCATTTCTTTTTCCTGGCAGAAGATCCTGATCCACGACCACCTTTCTTTCCTGATCCAGGGTCGGCAGCACCTCCCTTGCCTCTTCCTGCCGAGGCCTTTTGTGGCTTTTTGGTGCCAGAGCTTCCAGCACCTTTCAAGTCCACTTGAACTTGAATCCCTAGAGACCAACCAACCAGTTAAAGATATAGATTTAAAAATCCAAGCCCATAAAGTGAGCTAGCCAAGAAAATTACAACTGACCTTTAGCATGGTTACTCTCGAGATCCAGCTTGAGTTTTTTCGCACCATTAGCGTCCTCTGGAAGAGATGACAAGCAAATGACATTTCATATTAAATACGAAGTAAACATTAAAGAGTTCGACCATGCATGAAACATGTCATAGCAGGACTTGTGAGCAAGACCTGCTTATTAATGATTGGCATTTCATTCTCAACCATCACAAGTCCTTGTAACATAGATACAAAAACTCTTTATGGACAAAGCCAAACCAAGATGAGGGAATATAAGGCCCGAAGGTGATTCAGGACAGACTATTGTTGTAGCATGTCCCAAGGAACTTGCAGAATTTCAAGATTGTGGATCAAAGCTTGTTTATGGACAAGTAAAACAACTCTGTGACATTTAGAATTGAATTTTTTGAGCAGCTAAAAGAACACAAAAATATTGATTCAAACAATTAAGAGACGGAGGATCAGGGCTAAAAGTGTAATCGGACTCCAACACATCAAGTCACTTGGAAAACTTAAACACACATGAGAAAAACAAGCAAAAAATATATTCAGATTTAAGAAAATCCTTTTATTGATATTCGCAGGCATGGGTAGCAAAGAAAGGTGTAAGCTTACTCAAACCTTCTGCATCTTCAGTGTCCTCTTCCTCATTTTCCTCATTGATATCACCATTTACCTCTCCAATTTCATCAACCGGCTCCAGGATAGCAGCAATCCTCTTTTTAGGAGCCTTTTTCAAACCAGGAAGGGTGATCATGTCTGCTGTTCGCACCACGCGCAAACTGCTACCTTCTTTATATCCCTTTGTTAAAGCAGATTTTACTGCTGGTGGTATACCATCAGTTGGTGTAGGGTGTCCCTAACAAAGTACAAATCAAAATTTGTGAGAAATTCTAAACAGCAGAGTAAGAAACAGTATTGTAGCAGGTAGAATACCTGAAATTTCGACAACTCCATAAGCGTGTCATAATCTTCCATGCTTAATGAGTAAGTATCCATGAATTCAACTACTTCTTTTACAGCTTCCTCCTGTGAATAAATAATAGGAAAACATAGCTGTTAACTGCAAATTACAAGATTATTATGTCCAAATAAAAAAAATATAGAACTGCCAGTTGCAAGTTTGCAACTGACAGTATAAATAGCATTGGGAAATCGAACATAAAATGCTCAAGTGTTTAAAAAGATCCTAACCTTAGGAAGAGTCCGAAGTGGTTCAGTTAGTTTTTTAGAAAGAAGTGTAAGGAAATCAGTACGTAAAGTTCCCCTGCATATCATTAAATAAGATAGCTATTATACATATGCTGTCAGCATAATCAAGGAAAACAAGGAAAGCTTTCAAATGCAATGCAGTATATTAGAAAATAAAGATCAAATGAAACAAACAGCAAAAAAGACTTTACTCTGTCATTTAAGGTAGGTGACAAGGTAACACAGAAAAGTAATCAAGCATTTTCTTCATTATTCCCTTCTTTGTACAGGAGCACGAAACCATAACAATAAGACTTGTTTCACAAATTCACAGTAAACACAAATCAAAAGATTTGAAGTAGAGGTATGCAGAATATACGATGAATTTGGCGATAAAACCACTAAAATCTTCTCCGCATCACAGGAATTCAGATAATAGACAGGCTATTACATGAAAGAAGCATTTGCATGTAATTGCAAAAAGCCTGTTGTGCCGATTGCAAACTGCTGCCATGAAATCAAACTAAGCCTGATATTTAAACCATTGCTTGATAAAATCTTAATGTTCTATTCAATGAACAGCCACATCAGTCTCCATAGGCCATATCATGTGTTTAGAAATTACATAGGACATACATGTCTAACAATGAGTGATAGAATATCTGTCACTGGCAATTATATTAAGGCATCAACATTTTGCAATCAAATGTCAAAGCCTTGTGTGTACTAGTACCAACATAACACAGTACAGAATTCAATTTTCTAGTACAGGACTTAAGTTGTGGAATGCTAACTTCTATTTATTAGGTGTACATACTCAAAATTACTTCAAAATAGTTGCTAAATGCAAAGGCATATAATTTTTTAAGTCGGTCTACATACACTGCGGCAGCTTTAAGATGGGACAGCCATGCAAATACTTAATGTTACCACAAATGCTACATGACAGCAATTTTATTCTATAATGGCCCATCAACTTCCCCAATTAAAATCTGGTACTAATCTTGGGAAAGAAAAACTAAGAGTGAATTACAGTAAAACATGCACTACATGCAATAAATATATACATAGGAAGTGAAAAGGAACCCTGCCATGCACATGCATAATTATATCTTTGATGACCTGACTGACCTCCACCTTTAATCATACAAAGATTGAGGATATTTACACTAATCAGATCTACAATAATTCTGGTAAACTCAAGCAAATAAACTTGTGTATCTTAATACAATACATTATGAACCACTGGGAAAAAAAAATTATGCTTCCTCATGAACCAATACCGTAATGCTCTTATACAAGAATTCTACCTCAGTAAACATACAAATATTCATTTTTAAAATGACAAGCTGACCACCACATGATTCACTTTACAGATTCAATAACAAAATAATACTAACAAAAATTGATAAAAATATGACAAGTATAGCCCTTAAATTAAGTATTAGATGATACCATGCAACACAATACTAGAAATCAACACCCTTCCCTAAAAGTGTAATAGTATGTGTCCAGCTGCTGCACAAGAACCATCTGGAAGATTTAACACATGGAAGGGTTTAGCACTTCAACCTACCTTCCCATATATGAATCACTAGAAGCAAGCATATGGACATGAAGATCCTCCAAAATCCTCAAATTCTTTCCCATAGTTGAATTCTTCCCAAGCCAACCACCAAACCTGTTGAAATTTCTTTCACCCTGCAAACTTCATGTCAGTCTCTGGCACATGACTGAAGCAGTTATATGTAACAAGGTGTCCAGCTAGATTATCACAAAGTAATAGGAAAATTATGTCATTAAATGAGTTTTCACTGTCATCTAAAGAAGGCCCAAGGAAAAACACAAGAGAAAATAAAGCTATCAACATAAATATGCAGGCAGTTTAACCTTGGAACCAGATTAAGAGGAAAGTTCGAGCTAAATAGATATTTTCCGTTGTCAAGTTTTTCCAATCAAATAAGAAAATGAATATTTGGTGAGTTACATCTCCTTAAACTTATTGGAGTTAAACACAACTTAAACCCCAATGGGACGTTAGTACAAGGCTATGTTACTCGAAACACAACATTTTAACCACCATAGTCAGGTCAATACCACCCAAAACCAGTCCAGATATTAAATTTGAATCAAATATGTTGGGTGGCACATGGGTACGTCACAAGGAAACGAGAAAAACCCAATTAATAACAAGACTCATTATTAATAGAAAAAACGATGTTGAGGCTTTTAGTTGTGGGAGGCAGGCAAATTGAAGGCAGCGGTCTGCTTTGCGGGAAGCAACACAGCTGCTTTGAGAGAGCTGCCACTGCCTATATCTCCTTATTTGCACATTAATAATATCTCCATCAGCAATTGACTCAGCAACACGGGCAAGAGAGCTCATTCTTTTCATCCCACTATCATCTTTCCCTATAGAACTTGGCCGATAATTAATATAATTTTCCTGTCACACATAGGCCACCAATGAGTGCAGAAATAAACACAAGTTCACACATAGGCAATCAATTATTTATTTTCACTAGTCAATCAATAAAATTGAGAGTTTCCGAGCATCTACAATTCGCAAGCTATTAAGTGTAACCATAAGTCCACAATAGCAAATTCCTTCCATAATTAAAACAGATTCATATGCAATATAAGCAATTCCAGAGTACGTAACATCCAGTGAGATGAAAAAAATACCAGTAAATGAATTCAGAAAGAGAAGAGCAGACCTGGATAAGAAGAGGAACCAGATCAAGGTCACTCATGCTCAGGTCAATCCGTTCATCCATCCTCAACTTCCCACCATTGTAACCAAACAACCTACAAGATAATGCAATAAGAAGCTCATTAAACTTCTTTAAAAGATGCAAAATAACATGACAATCATAATCCTTAGACAATCAAGCTCTCACTCTCCCCCAAAAGTGGACTGTGACAGATATTTAAAAGGGCATATAGAATGCAGTTCTTTTTTCAAATTGTTCTATGTTAAATAAATACCCACTAATAATAACAAAAACAATAATTTTGTTTTCCTTATAGGGGTGTGTCAAAAGAAGTTCTTGTTTTAAATTTATTTCCTCAATACCCTCTCATCAAAAGATTCAGTCTTTGCCAGGAAGTCCCATAAACCCTTGGAGGTAAAAAGAAACCAGGAAGAGCTGCCGATTTATCCTCCAATATAATTCATCACCATATGCCCATTCATGGAACCAAAAGTCCAAAATTACCATTCGAGTGTATATCAAGGTAAATATAAAAGATTCTAAAAGAGAGTATAAGATTATAGGCAACAGATCAACACATGGGGAATGTATGGGTTTCTCCCCCGATCCCAACTACGAACATCCATAAGAAACAATGACAACAATAAATGAAACATAGAAACAGAGAAATTTTAGTAGTTCCAATTTCCAAACAACAAATTCTAAGAGCTACAGATTTTCAAGAGCTACTCATTGCCTCAATCTCCATATTATTACCATTCAACTTTTTCACACATAGCAATATCATTGGTCATTGGGTATCAAGGACTCAAGGTCATGTCCTATTTCTAAGAAACTTTGAAAATAAAAAACACAAGAGATCCCAAGGAGAAGCAATTTCTTTGAAAGATCACCAATTTGTTCACCCTCCAGGATCCTCAAAGTCACAAAATCATTTTTTCTTTCTAAAACCTCTGTAAATAAACTAAACTAGTTAACTAACTTTATTACCCTATTTTTTTTTTTCTTCTTCTATTAATAAAAATAACAATACTGGATTTTTTACCCAAAAAGATTTTTCATTTCTATGTTTCCTTATTGTATGCATCTCCAAATATCTTCGTTTATACATTTCCAATTCCTGTTGCCATGTCACATTGCATTTACACACAAGCTAGCTAATCGAGAAAAAGAAAGAAAATTGCTACATACTTATCAACAGCAGTGAATGGTGATATGTCTTCATCTTTAGCATTGCTAAGAAGGCGCTGCCTAATATCATCATATTTGATAACTGACATGGATAAGCTCATATATTGCAGCTGGTTCACGGCCATGCGCATATCTCCATTACACCTCTCTGCCAGCTCTTCCAAAGCAATCTGTGCATACAAATTCAGATCACACAAACCAGTTGGCCATCCTACTCTTTAGACGAAGGGGAAAGTAATCAAACATGGAAGCCAGAATAAGAAAAGAGACGAGAAATTAAAACGGAGAGGAGGCAGCAAGCACCTCGTTCACTTGAATCCCTTCTGCATTAGCAATCTGCAGCAACCTCTTTGCCATCTGTCATAGCAATATATTTATAAGAAAATTTATTTTATAAGCTCAATTCTAAAATTAATAGTTGTCTTATGAATGCAACATGACAAAAGTACAATGAAATTTAAATCTCTTCATCACGTGCTATAAGAAAACCTCTATAATATGTTATTATTAAAGATTTTAACATAGCAGTCAAATGAATAGGGCATAACCTACTGGGGATCATAACAATACCCCCTTGTTTCAAAAAAAAATGAATAAGGATTTTGTGAGGACTTTAAATCCTTGTTTGTATACTCAAATCTTTATTTGTTAGTGTTATTCTCATTATTAAAACCCTGTCTCATTTCACATAGAATTTGGGGCAATGTTCCTAATTTATAATTTATATAAAATTAGGAAATCGAGATGTGGGGCATGAGAAATTACATCATCCCTGACTAATATATTATAACTCCAAGAACTTGAAAGAAAAAACTAAATTTCAGGATAATTACTTCAATATGCTCACAAGATGAAGTGCTCCATACTTTTCAGGATTTATAAACTATCACCCAGCAGCTATCCAGCTATAAGCAAACCATTGCTTGTTAAAAAGGGGGGTTAAACTTTGCAGGCAAAATCTCAAACAGGATTTATAAACTATCACCCAGCAGCTATCCAGCTATAAGCAAACCATTGCTTGTTAAAAAGGGGGGTTAAACTTTGCAGGCAAAATCTCAAACATAAAATATAGTTAAAGTTTGTTGCTTATATGATTACTACAAAGACCACATAACATAATAAGTTACTAAAAAGGCCTAACCATAAACTGCCAGTGTGCCACATAAAAACTAATCATACCTGCTGTTTTGTGGGCTTCCGGAAATTATACAGAGAACAATAGTTTACAAGACTTTTCAGCTTCTGACTGTAGCGGTCATTACAAATACAGATAATTGGAACTTTGGAGATCTTGATGCTAGCAATTAGGTCTGCAACCCCACCTCGATCACCCGCAGACATGCCATCAACTTCATCCATAATAAGAACTGTCTTGGGGTGCTTTAACCTAGAATTTGATTCAAATTAACTAATAGGAGAATATACATCACATAAATGAGTTAACCTAATGTGCAAAACTAACCTATCCAGGTCACCAAGGGATTTATTGCTAATAAGCTCCTTTACAGAATTAGCAGTACTTCCACCAATTCCCTTGCCAATTTGGGAATCTGCCTTTCCACGATTGTCACTGGCATTAACCTAAAAGCATAAGAAAGACAGAAGAGATGGTTACAAAATTCCAACATTTACATATAATAATATTTTAACTGATGATGATGGTATCACCTCTATTATCTCATATTTCAGCATTTTACTAACTAACTTTGCTGAGGTAGTTTTCCCAATGCCAGGAGTTCCACTCATTAAGACAGCCTTTTTCTCAGCAGAATTGCTTTCCCTTTTCCTCTTTCCTTTATTATGCAAAAATTGCTCATCCCAATGTGATAACCAATCATGAAGATCTTTAACCTACAGCATGCAACGACAGAGACTATTTGTCATTCTGAATTTCTACAGAAGGATGGAGAGGATACAGAAGGATGGAGAGGATGGGGAATAATGAACCAGTGCAATCAACAAGGGCATACAAGCTTTTGATTGCCAATTATTTCATTTGGAACTTTGGGCTTGTATTTCTCGGTCCATGTCAAGGAAGGACCTTGCTTTGACAAATCCTTTTTCTTAGCAGGTATTGAAGACTTGGGAGCCTGACTGTTGGCAGAATAGCTTCCCACATCAGCTTCTGCAACAAATAAATCGCAAAAGGTTCACATCAGAGTCGTTAAAATGATCAACATACAAATAATGGGGATAACGTATATAGTTGTAGACAGGAAAAGACCAACGGTTTGATGCCAAAGTAAATGGAAACATATTATTAAGTATACTTTTGGTCCATTGTTCCTAATTAATATTGCTTAGACTTAGATAAGATTATGGCAAATCTCCTCTTCACACACTTTCTGACACAAATTGAATCAATAATGTTCTTCATCTTAGACAAATCGACATAATCTTCCCATAATACTATGGAGTCCTTCAACATGCAGTTGTCATAGTCAGGTACAGATTGTAAAATTGCATATAAATCAGGTCTTAATGCAATTGCTTTTTCAACAAGCAGCACTTAGCTCACTAAGAATCAAGTAAAAATCCATTGTGAAAGCATGGGTTTCAAAACTAGAGGCTCCATGTTACAGGGGTTGATCTTATTTTCTTGGTGTGTGTGTGTGTGGTGGGGGGATAGGGAGGGGATATAGAGAAGTGTCCTGCCCTACCACATCAGCCCATTACGTGATTTCTGTAAGCTTCATGGTTAGATGCAAAAAACTAGGGCAGCTAAAATCATTATTGGTAGCCTTAATTAATATTCAGCGTCAAATCTCCTTTGACATGACAGACTACAAACATACGATATGACATGCCCTTGCCCAATAAATAATAATAATAATAATATAATAAATAAATAAAAAAAAAAAAAAAGTTTCATGGCATAATCCAAGATGTAATCAAAAGCACAGCCTACAGGACAAGAAAGTGAAAATCGAATATAAGTTAAAAAAGAGTTCTCATGCATACTTTTCACAACCACATTCTGCTGAATTTTCTTTGCAGATGATGACGGAGTGCTTTCAGATGGTTTCTTTGAATTGCATTGGTCAGGCGTTTTTGATTTTTTTGACTTTTGGATCATATCAAACAAACCATCCTCTGTAAGAAAGGGTGTTCTGCATACAAAGTAAGACCCTAGTAAGAAGTCATAAAAATTGCAAAGGAAGAATCACTGAATCAGTATATGAGAGGAAGAATCTAACCCCAATTCTTTCGCCTTTTCAGATTTCCGTCCCCCAATATCATCATCACATAAAAGA
The DNA here is from genome assembly GCF_948465745.1 of Chenopodium album. Classification (NCBI taxonomy): domain Eukaryota; kingdom Viridiplantae; phylum Streptophyta; class Magnoliopsida; order Caryophyllales; family Amaranthaceae; genus Chenopodium; species Chenopodium album. The sequence goes on from NC_137834.1 coordinate 82,645,336, forward strand.
AAATTCTGTAAAGTATAGGTTTAGTAAACTGCAGGAATATCTGTTGAGGGCAAAAGATAGTATAACACAAAATATAATGTTCATAGATCAGGGAAAAACCGTCTTCTTGCTAACAGATCCGGTAACACGACCTCCATGTCTCTTGATTAAATCTTCTGCTTCTTCCCTTTCCAAACTATAAGGCAAATATAGAGGTTAGGAGATGTCACTAATACACAATTCTCACAAAATATACAAATTTGGGAAAAGACCAATAACCATCCTTCGAGCAAAAATCTTAAAAGATAAAAGATAAGAATCAACCTGTAAAGTGTCCCAAAAATAATAAAAGAAATAATCAAAAGGCAGAGGGATATATCAAATGAACTATATCTTAAACTCTATACCTGTCAAGTGTCCCAGAAATTACAAAAGTCAGCCCAGCTAAACAATCAGGAGAGCCTTCAGGAACTTCCTGGCCGAAGAAAAGGACAAAAGCAATAAGAGAAGATAAAGGAGAACACACTTAAAAGTACTGGATACCACCACGGTCACTATATAGGACAGTTATAATGAGAAATCACATGATTAGCATTTTAATACCTTTTCTCCTTTGTGAGGTGGATCTTTCCTCTCACCAAAGTTCATAAATCCGCCTCGTCCACGTCCCCTTCCTCCTCCACCAGCAGCAGTGGCAGGTGCTGCTCCCCTACCACGACCCCTTCCGGCAGATTTGACAACCGTTGGAGTCTCCTTTTCCTCGTCCATTTCCTCATCACTTTCATCAACAACCACGTTTTTCTTTGCAATACCCCTTCCTGAACTTCCCTTTAGCTTTTTGCTAGGAGTAGCATCAACTGACTTTTTTTTGGAACTAATTGGAGCAAAGTCGTCATCATCATCATCAACATTTTCCTCCTCTAATTTGTGAACCTTCTTCGCAGGTGAAGGTTTGGCAGGCACCTCCATTTTTTGGGTCCCAACTTTCGATTTCTCTTGATCTTTATCAAAGTATTTGCTTGTTTTCCTTCGTGCAGCACTTTCTTGACCTACCTAACTCACAATAACCACAAGCATATAAATTTACTACACAACTTTTTTTCACCAAAATCAATCACGAGCAACCAGATTTTTGTAAACACCCTAACCTGAGAGATCGTTATTTACACCCCAAGGGTATATATTTGTTCATTTGATGATAAAATGAGCAAAACATACACTTGGGTGCACCATACACCTGGGTGTATAAAACAATTTCTACCCTAACCTTATAGGGAAACAACAATTTCAAAACCAACTTCCTTGTACGATCCCAGAAATCATTCTACCCAACCAAATATAGAAACAGCAGTAGAAAATTCAACACATTAAGCTCATTGAAATAAACAACTAACTATACCTAAATTCAACAATTTGATAAATTGGCACACTATCATTGTATCATATATAACTGTCAATTAACAAGTATCAATTGACTAACCGCTTTCTGGGTTTCAGAAGTAGTGGCTGAAGGTTTTTCAGATGCCGGTTTCGAAGCGGCCGGTTTCGCAGCGGCCGGTTTCGCGGCATTGGAATTATCCTTGTCATGTTTCTTCACAAACCATTTTCTAATATCTGACTGCTTGCAAAAAACATATAATTCCACATTAAAGTAACCCTTTTTTTTTTTTTTGGCAAACACATTATTGAATACAAATATACATGATTAAATAAAAAATCTAAACAACATGAACAACACTCACCATGTCTGAAATGCAAGAATTACAAATGAAATTCTATCAAATTGTCCAGCCCCAATTAAATCTGCGCAAATACAAACAAAACCCCAATACCCTTAATCAGCATTGCAAATTCTATAAAATCCACAATAATCAAATGGGTAAAATTAGAAGGTTTTAGGGTTTAAAGAATCAAGAATTAAAGAATTTCATAAGCATAAAGTATTGACTTTTATTCAACCTTGTTTAGAAAAGCAGTGAAATTTAAAGAAATCGTCAAGAAATAATGCGGAATTTAAATGGGTTCAAGAACACAATCAAAGATTAACAGCAAAAACCCTAATTTATGCAAGGGGTTGTGTAGGAGAGAGAAACCTGGTGGGAAGCTTTTCCCGCTTCTCTAGTATTCCCTGTGAGCGCCTTGAGCTTTTCTCAGTACACTCGTAACCCGACACAAAAATTTAAAACTTCTCAAACACAGTGGAAAAAAAACACATTTATTAAGTTGTAATTTCGTAAATAAATCAATAATTTTACGTCTATTTGTCAAAAAAAAAAAAATACAGTTATTCATTTTATTACGGAAATATTGTGATGACTACTACAATGGCTAACCGATTGATGAAAATATACTGTAATTGCTAATGTACTTGGTAACAATTGATCACTTTTATCACGAAAGATTGTGTACGGGAGGGTCCCGACAAAAACACTAATTAGCCGATAACCATCTTTATTACGTTGCTAATTATCTACTGATTAGCACGCTTGCTCAACATCCATAACGGCCTTCCTCTTGGCCACGTGGAGAGCTATTTCAGACCACGTAGGCACCTGCAACTTACAAGGTCGATTTGCCACCTATGTTGATAGGTGGCATCAGCTTGGTTATTTCCCTATATATACCCAAGCACATTTTCATAATAGAGGTACAATCTTTTTCTCTCTCTCTTCATTCTTTCTCTCCTCAGATTAATGACTTTAGCATCGGAGCGGTTATCCTCAGATAACCCCCCGAATTAGCTGATCTGTGCAGGTGCGAAATTGGACGGTAAACCTTTACCAACCCTCAAGAACTCTCGGAGCCGAAGCTCACCCGGAACAGATTGATATAGGAATGTTGGTGCTCTTTCTTTTAACAATAAACCCTCAAATAGTTCAAAACATTAAAACCATTCCTTTGTTTAAAAATGTTTAGTTAGATAAACTAAATCAGTGTATTTATAGTAGCAGAGAGTTAGTTGTTAAGTCAACAATTTGGTTAGCTCATATAGTCATACCTATAATTGTATTCTCCTTCTAAATGGGAATTTTCATGGTTTTGGAAACTAGATATTGCCCCAAAACTAAAGATCATTATTTATCAACTGCTACATTCAACCTTCTAACTAGAATTGTTCAATTTCGGATATAAGATCCAAATTTTCGAATCAAAATTAATGTGACTCGTATTGACAACCGTATATGATTTAAATATCCGATTTTTTTCGAATATTCGACCAAATCGGATACCTAGAATTTTGGATAAAGTTTTCAAATTAAGTTAAAAACAAATTGGATGGATTTAAACAACCCTACTTCCAAAAAAAAACTATTTTTTTTTATTGGTGGCCGAAAATGTCACTTCATCATAGTCAATTACTTCTTTCGTCTAAATAATGAACACACTTGATTATTTTAAATTTTATTTTTCTTGACTTTGACTATCTTTTAATGCTATTATATACGAGTAAAATAAATGTAGAGAGTACGAGAATATGATAGTTTGGATGGAAGAAAATTCCTCATAGTGCAAATAGGGCTAATAGGCTGAAAATTGTAATACTGGACATTGTTGGGCTTGGTTAATCTATATCTATACTTCTATACTTTATTAGTATTTAAAAACAAAAACCATCATCCTTATAATTAGGGGTGAGCAAAAAATCAGGGTACCCCGAATCGGAACCGGAACCTGTTAGGAACCGCAGGTTCCGGAACCAGAACTTATACAAGAGGTTCCGGTTCCGGTTCCAGGTAGCAAACTGGAGAACCTGTTGTAATAGGTTCTGGTTCTGGTTCAGGTTCTCAATTTTTTGGAACCAGAACCTGTAGGGTACCTATACCTGATAAAAGTATCACTTAATTTCAAATTATACACTAATTCTTACTTAATTTTTAAATAATAAATGTCAAAATTACAATTATAAAAATATATATATTAAATTTGTTAGACAACTACTATTAGTTTGTCTTATTTGCAAGTTGCAAACGTTATAAATTAGTGACCAACCAGTTTTTTATTAAAAATTCCGCGAAAAAGTTAGTGAGTATTGAAGGAGTTATGTCTTCGTCGTGTGCAATTACTAGATATATAATTGGATCAAATTATGGAGATAATTAAGTCCGGACATTTGGGTCGTCGTTTTGCCATAGCTAGAGGTACTTACGATCTTTGGACTAGTAAAATAGGCCAAAGCCCAATTGGACGGATCCTATAAGGTCACACAAAGGGGCTAGATCGAGCATTAGAGGACGAGGCCCATCATGGGCCTCATCTCTCTAGGTGGCCGGCCATATGGGGCTTTGAGAGGCTATTGGGCTTCGTGCCCTAGTCTAATTATAATGAGATTATAAATAGACTAGGTGCCTAGGTTTGCACGTAAGGAATTAACTGATCATTTAGATCAAACCCTAATTAGCAAACACGAAACCAACCCCTCTCATACTCCCTCTCTCACGTCACTCTCCTCCTCCCGGCGCCGATGGTGTCTCGCGGTGGTGGTGGTTCGTGCGGTGGTCGGTTGTCCGAAAAGGTGGTGATCGCGTTTTTCCTCAATCACTCGACCAATCTAGTATTGGTGGACGGTTCGTTCGAATCTCGTGGACTAAGTAGAGGAGCAACACTTGGGGCTCTATTCTCTCCCTGATTTGCCTGTCGAATAGCTTCGTGGAATTCACGCTTCAAAGGTATGATTATGTGTCTTGTGTGTTATGCATGCGATTCTTGGGATTAGGTACTTTATTGAATATGATTCATATATGTTATATCCGCTGCGTAGTACCTATAGAACCCTACAGTGGTATCAGTTAGCCTCTTGCATTAACGCGCTAGATCATAATAATACGATTATTTGATGTCCACGTTAATTTTATAATCAATTAAGAGGGAGAAATAATTTAATTATGGTTCAATTGTTATATTTAATGTGATTAAACTTTTGGAATTGATTAAATGCGATTTAATGATGCTCAAAATAGCCATGAAGAGGACCGAATTAAGCCCTAAAGTTTCGAAATTTTCGAACCCCAAACCCCAATACTTTCGGTTTTTCGAAAATTATAGCCTAAAAAAATATGATTTTGTGCTTGATTTTTGATTTAATTCGATTTGTTTTATGATTCATAATTTTAATCGGATTGATCTATGCATAAAAATGTTTTATGTATGATCAATGATTTAATTTTAAAAGTTAGAATTAAATTGAGATTAATTTTATGATGAACCCAAATTTTAAAGTTGAATGGGATTTAATTTTAATTTTATGGACTGATTTAATTTAATTTTGATAAATGTTATTTTAATTAAATTAAAAAACAAAAAAAAAAAAAAAAAAAAAAAAAATTATTTTAAGGCCGGCAGCCGCGGCTGGGTGGCGCAGCCACGGCGGCTGCCGACCAAGGTGGTCAGTCCAGAGGGAGGGTAAGGGAGGGCGGCGGTCCTAGGTGGCTGGGGCAGCAGCTGTGCAAGCGTTGCACGCTGCTGCCGTGGCTGCCACTGCTACGGGGTGCTGCTGCCTTGCGGCAGTGGCTGCTGCGAAGCAGCCAGCCACCGTGGCTAGCCTGCAACCGTGCAGTCACGGTTTTTTCAAAAAAAAAAAAAAAAATTTGTTTTGAAAAATATTTCAAGATAATTACAAATTATTTTGGGATAAGATAAATTATTTCAGGATAATTACGAATTATTTTGGGATAAAATTGGTTTTATTTTGGATAAGTTCAAATATTTTCAAAATATGATCTTTTATTTTAAAAGATAAAGTTGGTTTTATTTTGATAAAATCTTTTGTTTTAGGATAAAATCAAATATTCAAAAGTTGTTATATTTGATATTATCCATATTTAGTTTGTTATTTTGATAATTATCCTAAATTAAAGTGGTTAATTAAGGATAAGATTGATGAGGATATTCTGAGCATATTCCAAAAGGATAATAATTGATTTAAATAATGTGATTATCCCATAATTAGATTAGGATGTAATTGATTTTAAAATTATTTGATTGGCTAGTAATTAGGATAGAATCTCCTAAATTAGTTAGGATAATCATGGAAGATTAAATATGATTTTATCTTTCTAGATTAAAATATGATTTGATTCTATCTCATGACTAAATTAAATATATGATATTTTATAAACAGTCATGAATAATATATGATATTATCTAATTATGATTAAAATATAAGATATTTTAGGAAATGCGTTGACTTTATTATAAACATTCGATGTTGTAATTTAGACAAGCATGTTGAGTGATTTATTATATGGCACTTTTCTAATATATGATATTATGTTGCTATATATAGACTAGTATGGCCCATAGATTCTTAAATACGATCTGCGTATCGTGATGTATTTTTGTAATCTAAACACGGTCTGCGTACCGTTGAGTATTTTTATAACTTTTATTTAATGTAAATAGAATAGTTATTTAAATGGTGTTAGCCCAAAAGAAGCCCATGAAGTGAAGGCCCAAAGGAGCAAGGTGGATGAAGATCCATGATGATTCAAGTGGGAGCATTTTCATTTCTAGTTTTTCTTAGGACTAAGGGGCCATACTATGTCATGTTTTATTGCATTAGTAGATTATGCATGTTTTAGGTTTATTTATGTTGTTTGATGATGCGCTAGAGTTCACTATATAATCACAGCATAATAAATCTAGATCCCAGCAATATTGATGCAGCTTTTCCAATTAAAAACCCGACGAAAACCTTGATCGTTTGTGATGGGTCAGCTCTCAGCAGAGCATCATAATATATCTTGGGGAAGTGGGGGTAGAACTGCATAACTACACTTTTAATTGGTTATATTCAACAAGGTTACCTAAATCGTTTAGAACCTTGAAGCTAAGAGTAATAATTAAACATGCGATGGTTAATTATTCAACCAAGAATTACAAGAGTTGTAATCAGTAAAGAGTTTACTCACCTTGAAAATGTAATGGTTGATGCGGGGAATCACTCTGGTTAATTATTGCACAAATAAAGGATCTTGGAATCACTTAAAATTCAATTGGGATCATTTAATTATTGAATAAAGTGTTTTAAAGTTACCAAATGAATATGTTTTTGTGGTACTTTAATTTATTAAACATAATTATTAAACTTTGCCTTATTTTGACATATATGAGTAGCCGTAATAACAATGACAACAGCGTTTACAATTTGCGACCATTCCTTGAAAAGGATAGGTTGACAGGGGAAAACTTTTCCAACTGGGAAAGAATGCTAAGGCTTGTTCTGAAATCTGAAGGTAAGGAGGATATCATAGATACCCCATTACCAGGACCTCTGCCAGAAAATCCAACTGCGCCAGATATCAAGAAGCACAAGGAAGCTCATGATAGAGCTATGCCTATCACTTGCTTAATGATTGCTACTATGGAACCTAGTCTTCAAAAGCGTTTTGAGGACCTGGATGCCTATTCAATCATGGAAGAGCTCAAAGTTTTGTTTAAGAAACAAGCTAGAGTTGAAAGGTATGAGCTTCATCGTGAGATTATGGATTGTAGAATGGAGAAGGGTGCCACAGTTCATGATCATGTTTTCAAAATGATCGGCCTAATTCAAAGTATGGAGAAACTGGGGTACCCAATTAGTGATGATTTGGCAACAGACATCATTCTCCACTCACTTCCAGAAAGTTTCAACCAGTTTATCATGAACTTTAACATGACTGCGAGTGCAAAGACTATGAGTCAATTGCATGCAATGCTGGTGAGTGCTGAGAAACAAATCCCTAAGGAACCTAAGAAGGAAGTTCTTATGATCCAAAAGGGGAAAGGGGTTCAAGAAGAAGGGGCAAAAGGCTAGTGCCAAGAGCAAAGGCAAGCAAGTTGCCAAGGCTCCTGAAAAGCCTAAGGCGAATCCAAAACCCAAAGTTGCAAGTGAGAGTGAATGCTTTTACTGCAAGAAGAAGGGGCATTGGAAACGCAATTGCCAGAAATACCTTGATTTCCTCAAGAAGAAGAATGGAGCATCAACCTCAGGTATTATGTTATAAACATTTTAACCTTCACTAAGGTATGTGATACCAAGTTGCAGTGCTTAACATTATGATGTTGCACAGGAACTGCAAGCAAGTGAAGCTAGCATGGAGATGGAGCTTGAAGGTGCACTAGAAGTATTTGAGTGGCCGGAGATAGCTTCATAGTTTTAATTTCTGATTAGTTTATCATGACATTTAGAACTATTTCCAGTGTTTGATGAGACAATATTTCAGTTTTCTTGTTTTGAATACTGATTTGTTTTACTTGGCTTGGACAAATGTTGATCCATGACCAAGGTAATAAATTGTTTTCATTTTGCTAGATATGAGTTAATTTTATTTATGACATTGATATAAGTAGATCACAAAAGTAAATTTAGATGATTCAAAGCAAACATACTTATAACAAAGTAAAGTTAGGTCACATAAACCATTTGCACATCCAAGGTTATGGATGGACTCTTACTCTTATATGATTATGAATCACTTAAGAATTAGAAGTCATGCTTGATAAGGTATAATGACCAAGTTACCTTTTAGTTGAAAGGGTAAAAGAGCTAAAATGACCTTTTGGAACACAAACATATGATGTGTGTGTACCATAAGTTCAAGATATAGCAAAAGGATTTAACTATTTCATTGCTCTTATTAACGATTTAAGTAAATATGTCGATAATTACTTAATGAAATAAAAGTTGGAATCATTGAAATGTTCAAAATTCCAAAAATGAAATGTTTGAGATAAACAATTTAGCACCACAATATGATTGTTGTGATAAATGTTTAACTCAAAACAAATGATCATCTAAAGGAATTGTTGAATTAGTTCACAATCCAGGAACATTACAATTAAAATGTATGTATAAAGTAGGAATCAAACTTTGCTTGCCATGGTTCGATCCAAGATTTAATGATTTACGAATATCGTTTTGAGGATATGCATTAGAACAACAACAATTGCGAATATACTAAATAGAAACTTAACCAAAGCAATAGAAAGGATGGAAATGTTCCAAAGATATCTTTTCTAAACAGGATTGAGGGAATATGAAATTTATGTAAAATGTTTACAAAGATGACATAATAAACCCTAAATCAGAGGTATTATTCCTACAATCGCGTAAAACAAAATGTTTGTTGCTCGCGATAGTGTCTTTATAGAAAGAAATGTCTTCCTACAAAGCCAAGTGGGAGTAAAGTTAGATCTCGATGAGATTCGAGACGAGCAACAAAGGGATGTAGATAACACTACATCAGAGACGAATGCGCATGAAATCAGCTAATTTGATAAAACATGTGTCGAAGCAAGCTAATTCAACTAGCGAGACTTCTATCGTCCTACTAGAATGAAAGGCTTCAATGAGTTGAAGAGAATAATTCTATTGTCGCTCACACCTATCGTAGGTTACTTAGGATTAAAACAAACAGTTTGTTGGAATTCTAGTAAAAGGTGGATTCTAAAATTTTCCTATTGGAATGGTTGGAATCCATACCTACAAGCAAGCTTTGGACAAGTGCCAACTCAGGAAGTGGCTTAAAGCCAAGAAATCCAGAATGGACTCCATGCCTGTAAAGATGTGCTAGTCCATGATAGTCTTACAAATAGGGTCAAACCTATTAGTCATGTAAGCCTACTCGGATTATTTCTAGTTATGGAAATTAAAATCACCTTCATGAAATGTTCTTGATGGATGGCATGTATATGATACAACCTAAGAGTTTTGAATTCCAGAAATTCCTAGAAAGTTTTGCAAACTTCAGAAATTCATTTATGGATTGAAGTAAGCATTAAGGAGTTGAAATATTCATTAGGAAGTCAAACAGTTTGATTACCTTGGAAGAATGAAAAGAAATCTTGTAGAAACAAGAAGTTTAGTGGGAGCAATTGGTCTTCTTAGTCTAGTATGTAGTTGACATACAGTTCATATGAAACGATATATCAATGCTTGAATAAGTCAAGCAATGGTTAGAAAGATTGTTTCTATATGGGAGACTTAGGAGATGTTGAGTACATATTGGGAATCAAAATCCACAAAGTGAATCTTGAAGGATGACTGGGCCTAATCAAGAGACTTGTGTTGATAAGTTTCTTGACGAGTTCAAGATGCAAGATTCTAAGAGAGGATCTTTTCCCATGTTTCATGGTTTTACACTCAGTAAAACTCAGTGCCTTAAAAGCTAGTTGAGTTGAGTCGTAAAGGTAATGTACCTAATGCTTTTGCAAAAGGGACCATTACATGTACCATGAAATGTACAAAGCAAGTTGTTACATATGACTTGTGCATGTGTAGCAAATTTCAAGCAAATACAGAATAAGCATACGGAAAGTTACCAAGAACGAATCCTTGAGTACTTGAGAAGCACTAAAGGAATTTTTCTAGTTTATGGTGTTAAAGGTAAACAAGTTTGTCAAAAGTTTTACGAATGCGAGTTCTTTCCAAGCAGGCAAGATGACTCTAGATTTTGATCTAGACGCACAATTTTGTCAGTATGGAGAAGTACAGTGAGCTTGAAGAGTTCAAAGCAGAGCACTATTGCATGCTCAATGTCAGAATATGTGTATTAAACTATAGTCGGATAGTTTTAGAGGAAGTTCGGATTAAAATGTCATATGACTAAAGGGTTACCTTTGCCCAAGAACAAAGGAGCCAGGGTCACATCACAAATCCAAACAAATGGATATAAGATATCGCCTCAGTTATGAGATCATTGACCGGCGGAAGGTCACGTTCTGCAAAGTTTTATTATAAGTGAGAAATCACTAAACCCCTTCCATAGACAAAGGTATGAAAGTCATATTAAAGTCTTGGATTGAAGCAAATTATGTAATTTTAAGTTGTGTATGTTTGTTGAAACATATTACATGAGAAAATACATCAATTTGCAGAATTATGTTTAAAACAGAAATTATTATTTCTCTTATTTAATTATGGTTTTGAAATTAAATAAAATGTCCAAAATAATTATGGATTGATGGGCTCATCAGGTTATCTATCTGATAGAGACCTGGTGTATGAAACCCCACAGGTGAACAAAATCCGTGTATTATTTAAATTCAACGAAATCATTAAAGTGGACATAAATGATTTCAATAAATAGACTAGCATGTAAGATTGATTGGATAGCTCGGTTTCATGGGCTATAGGGGCATAGTGATGCTCGATCAATCACTTGGATATGCATGAATGATGCATGATTGAACTATTGACCTACTTTGAAGTTCAAGTATAGAGCTTCCGTATATATTAGTGGATTCCTTTGACATGAGTGGAACATTGATTTCATTCAATGGATGTTATAACTGTGGTACATTCAAACGTCTACCCGTAACTGGAGATTATAAAGGATGTTTCCCGGTTATTTGAGATGTTGAGTGGGAGGCTTGTTGCCACAAGATTGGATAGAGTCTACCTATTAAATTAGGAAATATGTCATGGCCGCTTGAAGAGGGAGAATTCAGAAAATACGTGGCCGCGTTCAAATGCATTACTCAGTAATCATTTGGTTTTGTAATTCTAACTCAGATTTCAAGAAACGATTTGTAGATTAATATGATCTCGACATGTGATGCAATCATATTATCAAATCGACATATACATTGACTTAAGGAATTTGAACATTGCACCCTTGTCTCAGACAAGTGGGAGATTGAAGGAGTTATGTCTTCGTCGTGTGCAATTACTAGATATATAATTGGATCAAATTATGGAGATAATTAAGTCCGGACATTTGGGTCGTCGTTTTGCCATAGCTAGAGGTACTTACGATCTTTGGACTAGTAAAATAGGCCAAAGCCCAATTGGACGGATCCTATAAGGTCACACAAAGGGGCTAGATCGAGCATTAGAGGACGAGGCCCATCATGGGCCTCATCTCTCTAGGTGGCCGGCCATATGGGGCTTTGAGAGGCTATTGGGCTTCGTGCCCTAGTCTAATTATAATGAGATTATAAATAGACTAGGTGCCTAGGTTTGCACGTAAGGAATTAACTGATCATTTAGATCAAACCCTAATTAGCAAACACGAAACCAACCCCTCTCATACTCCCTCTCTCACGTCACTCTCCTCCTCCCGGCGCCGATGGTGTCTCGCGGTGGTGGTGGTTCGTGCGGTGGTCGGTTGTCCGAAAAGGTGGTGATCGCGTTTTTCCTCAATCACTCGACCAATCTAGTATTGGTGGACGGTTCGTTCGAATCTCGTGGACTAAGTAGAGGAGCAACACTTGGGGCTCTATTCTCTCCCTGATTTGCCTGTCGAATAGCTTCGTGGAATTCACGCTTCAAAGGTATGATTATGTGTCTTGTGTGTTATGCATGCGATTCTTGGGATTAGGTACTTTATTGAATATGATTCATATATGTTATATCCGCTGCGTAGTACCTATAGAACCCTACAAGTATATTATAATACAGGGTAGCCTAAATCGGAACCGGAACCTACAGGTTCCGGTTCCCAATTTCTAGGAACCTGTTCAACAGGTTCCGGTTTCGGTTCTCATTTTGAGGAACCTGTTGCAACAGGTTCCGGTTCCGGTTCCTGGAATTTTTACAGGGTACCCAGTTATGCTCACCCCTACTTATAATGCCACATGTACATTTTATGTTTTTTCTCCAATGCCACATGTCACCTCATTCAATCTTTATTTTTTTTAATCCCTTTTTCTCATATGAAAAAAAAGGGTTTTTCTACATTATAACCCTCCAACTTTCCGTTTTCTACGATGTGCCCCCTCTTTTTGAGAAATCTACATTGTAACCTTAAAATACATTTAGCTTCTATACGGTAACCTTGCCGAGTTGCCGTTATCTTGGCGTTAACAAATTCCGTTAGTTATATTTTTTTTATCGATTTGCGTGTTAGAAATGGTTCCATTAAAGGTTTTGGGGGGTATTTTGGTCCTAAAGGGTCCAAATTGAGTTCAGATTTCACAAAGAAATGACACAAATGTCTTGTTTTGCATATTAAATACGTAAACACGCAAATCGAGACTTTTTTAATATGCAAAACGGGGCATTTGTGTTATTATTTTGCTAAATCTGAGCTCAATTTGGACCCTTTAGGGCCAAAATACCCCCAAAACCTTCAACGAAACCATTTTCAACACGCAAATTGATAAAAAATATTATAAAATGGACACATCGTATAGAAACTAAATGTATTTTAAGGTTACAGTGTAGATTTCTCAAAAAGGGAGGGCACATCGTAGAAAACGGAAAATTGGAGGGTTATAATGTAGAAAACCCCAAAAAAAAAAAAACTTTAATTCAATGCATGTATAATAATTGAAGGTTGTTTGGTTCACTTTCCTCCAGTTTAATTTCTACTACAATTGCATTTAATTTTCACCTCTTTTTCTCCTCTATAAACTATTCATATGCCAATATATATTAAAAAAATAATTATATATATTGTATACCTAATAATAAACCGTACATTGCACGAGCCAGAAGGCTAGTTAAATTTATGTGGTTGTTTCTTGTTAAAAAAAACAAAAAAAAAAAAAAAAGGTTCCTCGTACATCAAGAAACCCTTTTGTAAAGCTTATTTTGAACAATTTGCTAGAAGTTAATGAATTGTAGTCCTCTTTGGGACTATTTTCATTCAAAAAAACACTTTTCTTAATTCAAATTCCCTTATTTTTAATGAGAAGAACAAAAAGGATTAAGAGTATCCCTACCTTTTTAAAAGTATGTGATAACAAATAATTCTTATGAATAATGTGTAGACAATTATACCCTCTAAATTTTTTTTACTTATTAACCCTTATTAATCCTAATTGCTCTCTTTTATGAACTCTTAAAAAAGGGTGCGGACCTTTGTATCCTTACAAATATTTGTTTATGTATTTTCCCTCACTAATGATTCCTAAATTTGTGATATAAGGTCAAATCAAAAGCACTCCCCGGACATCGCTATTTATGTTGCGTACATCGTACTCATTTGCTACCCTAGTAAACGTATAATAATAAAGCTCATAAAATACTTCGGCCAAGGGACTGAAAATCAGAGTCAATAAAATATACACTCTTATAGTCTTATCATAGTTTTGTAGTGATAATCAAATGCTTAAATTCAACTCTCACAAAAAAGAATATTGATCACCATGGAGTCACAGTCAACGCCTTCAAAATGATCTTCAAAGTCCTTAGAATCAGGATTTGGACAACGCTTGAAAAGCCAAGTAGTTTGCACAAATTGCTGTAGTGTAATTGTGTAAACCAGAAACTTGGTTTCTTACAGTCGGAATCAGCAAAACAACAGTATACCTGTGAACCTGTAACATATACTGTAAAGTGTGATCTGCAAGCTTGCTCCCGCAGTCCCGCTATCATTGAGATCATTTTTATAGAGCTCCATAAATTAATTCTCAACGTGAATTTCTTCTTTCCACACTAACAGAGCAACCATCTTCAATAAACACTTGCCAGACTTTAGGCTTCTACAAGAAAACAGGGAAACATGATATCACAGCTTTTAGAGTTATTTCCAGTAGAGTGTAATAGTAAAAGATGCAAGTGCATAATTACCAGTTGGCGACCTCCACAACATAAAGAAGTTCTCATGGCAATAGGCAACAGTCCGGACTTTTAGAAGTATCTGATAACACGTGGAAGCATAGATCTTGAAAACAAATTCCCCCAGCACGAGCCTAACGTTTGGAGTTATCTAGCAATCCCATAACCTTAATCAGAAATGCATATTCATAAGCCTTTTCCTCAGATTGCCCAAAACGGCCTCCTTCGCCAAAATGTCCTCCATACATTTCTGTCTTCAAGATAACAGCACGAGAGCAGCTTGTACATGTTTCTTCTCGTACTTTAGCCACCCATTTTGCAGCTTCCCATACTCCAACCCTGAGATAAACACAATCACACATCAATCAGTACTCCAAAGTCACTGGTCATGTCCCGTCAATTAAAAAAAAAAAAAAAAAAGTCATTGGTCATATCTTTGTCACGTGCTCATATTAAAAAATACTAAGCAATGCTTATCTGTATTTCTGTTTTGGGGGGATGGATTGATGTTTTGGGAGGGAGAAAATCACGATATAATGGAAGAGACAATAAAACTTACCTTGAGTCATTGAATGCTGCAGTGACAAGCATTGAAGGATAGCAAAGTCCCTTATTTATATTGTCATAAGGAGAATATTCCATAATTTTCTCGAATTGAGATTCAATTTTAGGATTTCCGAATTCATCATAATCCAATATGGTTAGAGGCAAGCTGTCATCCATCAATGTGTTGCATACATCAAGGAAAGGAACCTGATATGCAAAGAATTTGATCAATATTGGATGTACAAATTCTAGAATTATATGCTTGTCAAAAAGCTTTGATGCAATGTAGTCTGTCTACATCTAGCAGAATAAATTCAAAAAAGCCAAAGATTGCAACAGATTATGAAGCATATGAAAGTAATCGGTAAACATGATAACTAGTATGTTGCCATCAGCCATCAACACAGCAAAAGTCACGTACTGTTTCTTCCATTGCTATTTTAACAGGAACACAGCTACCTCCATCCTTAGGGGTTACTTGGTCAGCCTACATAATCTCACTCTGGAAGTCTGGACCCTTCATACCACAAAGTGCTTAACAAAACAAATGAACCCAAAAGATGAATCTTTGATCTATCCAGATGTCTTAGCTCTTTTAGCTCACCCTATATCCTTCTTGCAATTAATTGAACCAAACCAACACGAGGTAAATAAAAAATTCAAATGATCCTCCGATTCATAATAGTACCTCTTTTGTTTTAGTCATTATTTTTAGTGTCATCAAAGTAAAAAGTTTGACCATACATTGTGATTTGTATGCATGAAAAACATCGTGTGGGATCTTGTTCGATTCATTTCAATGTGTATTTTCATAATATCAACTACTATAATTTAGCTAATATATAGTTATAGATATTAACAGTCCAATATTTACATTGGAGACCACACAAAATGCAAGTGAGTAGAAAAATAGATGTAGTACAAATCACCCCTGAAAATACATTGACAATAACTATAAAGACTGTACTACTTATAATAGATTTGTATCAAAATTTATTCCATAGTCTTGTCTTTTAAAATAACTTATCACAAATGATGAGATAATACAATGGTCAAAGTTCTACCCTGGAAAACATAGCTGCCTTAATCCATTAAACCCCCTAATTCCCAAGCAGAAGAGTCAGTATTTTGATTCAATAACTGCAGGACTACGGCAAGAGGGAAATTTTGTGTTGCAACTACAATACTCCTTAATCAAAATAAAATCATACTACTAATTTCACCATAGTTATAGCTTTTATTACAAGTTATTTGAAGATGCTCCACTAGTTTGCACTGGCTAAAGCTTAAAAGCTAGGTGAATCTAGACCTCTCTAAAATTTCATCCACAACAAGATGCATGCTGGCTGTAATTATTAACTTCACAAGGAGCTTCTTCTGAGTAATTCACTTTTTATAAACACATCTGACAAAACAGAGGAAACATAACCTCAATAGGAATGATGAAGAAATGACAATCAGTACCTTTAAAATCACAGCACAAAAGAGATCAGGATGAAAATTGATAGCAGCACCCACAAGCAGAGACCCGGCACTAGTTCCAATGGCAGCAAGCCTACCTTTTGTAGCATAGCCCTCATTGACTAGATACTTACCACATGAGACAAGATCGTATATAGAGTTTATCTTATTAGCTCCACTTCCATATTGATGCCAGGAAGGATCAGGACCACCTCCACCCCTGCTCATAAAAAATATCTAGCCTTCAGTTCTTAATCAGTAAAAAGGAGTGTGGGGGGGGGGGGGGGGGGGGGAGACACTACCAAATAGAACGTAGATATTTTCTGCAATAATTTAACTTGACAATTATGCCAAATCTACAAAATAGTGAGGCACTAAACAATGTACATTCCAGAGTAGCCTGGTCATATTAGAAAGTCACCCATGACCAACATTCAGAATGTAACACAGTTTTTACACACAAGGAGATTCAGGGTTCAATGAGAAGGAAGCCAAAGCACAGTGCTCCTTCTGCCACAGCATAGAGGGTTGAGGGTGATTCTGGGAACCTACTATAATATAACTATATAAGTATCTATCATTGAAGCTACCAATCAAGACTCATTTAGACTAAAATGACACCATATTTAGATAATAGTATAATAGTACACCTCAAGTACATGAACAAACCTTACATCAGCAAATGCTACTACCCATCCACGGTCAAGTAAGCTGAGGCGATCTGAGGACCAGCTTTTATCTAAGACTTCGCCATATGCACCATATGCTTCAAGGATCCCAGGAGACTGTCCCTTGTGATGCATATCTTTTGAGTATACTATGGTTAAAGGAATCTTGGTACCATCATGGGAAATGACCTCATGTATTTCGGAAGCATAATTCACTGAAAATTCGTTCCAGCTGTGTGATTTTTCTACCTCTTGTCGCTTGCACTTATCATTTCTAATGTTTGATAGTGGTTCACCATCAATACCAAATTTTGATGAGTCGGCAAGTGCACTTTCAGTTGCATACGACACCTCTTCTTGGTGAACAACATTAAAGCTACGTGTAGATAAGTCATATTCAACTACTAAATCAGGCATCTGCAAGTAAATGGAGAAGCAGAATGTATTAAACAAACTGCATTGGATATAAATGGAGAGGCAAACCACTTTATTAGTTCCATGAGCATTGGAAAGTGAAGCCATTACAAATTCACTGATAAGTAGTCATATGGATTGCGCACTCGATAGAGAAGAATGAATACTACATGTTTTTCCAGAAATTTCTATTGTAAAGCTGGTTGTACCTCTCTCTCTCTCATACTATGATATGTACTATAACATCAAACTAGCGTAAAATAAGAAAAAATATTAAATAAGTCAAAAATGCAAGACCTTCCTTTGAGGTTAATCAGAGGCTATACCACAGGAGAGGAAAGAAGCACGCGGTACACTGAGGCCATGTAGTCATGGTTTGATCCCGGGGCCATTGTGCACAGCTCAGAGGGTATAGGGAAAGTCCAAGGATTCAAATCTTCAATCTCCACGATGCGCTGAGGAAAACCCATACTGTAAATATTAATATAAGATTTATGTATGGATAAGAATGTTAATTTGAAAATCAAAGATGCGATCATAAATGAACTATTATACACTCCGTGATACATATTAAATGCCGTGTGTATCAACAAGACTAAGCCCATATGAGGGCTGAGGAGTGACAGCAAAGCATGGGAATAGATAAATTGACAAGAGGTTAACTAAAAAGAGGTGTGAAACAGTATAGTCATTAATTCATTATAGCGCATCATAAAATGCCAATTTGACAATCGAAAAAGAAATAAGTGATGTTAACCAAAGAAATGAATTCATATTAAAAATATGGAGTTTAGTCAAAAGATCCAGTGCTAAAAATTACACACTTTAAGGGAGAAGGAGCATACAAAATGCTCTAGCCAAGGTTTAGCAAATAATATACAAAACTAGGTCAGAATATCGACTGAGATCCTTATCAGAGCCTAAAAATGAACAAAATATATATGAAAGGGGGGATAATATTAATGGCCTATTCACTGACTGGCAATTTTATGAATTAATCTAAGCTCATTCTCTATGATCTCTATAAATAAATTATAGATTAATCAGTCTCCAAACTATATTATTGTTGACTCCTAATCAAACAGAGCATGGAATTGCATAGAGAAGTATTGCTTGAGTCCTCAATCCTATCTCCTAATACCATACAGGAAGGTCAAAGCCTAACCTAATGCTCCCTTTCACTCTTAGAGGTGAAAAGCCATAATGGTTTACCTTACCCTAAATGAACATGGTTCTAAGTACAAACAAAGCTGAAGCAATTGAAGGGTCAAGGTAAACCAAGGTTCTCCTCAAGCTTCTTACCACACCTTCCAGGATTTTTGACCAATGTAAAATTGTTAAAGAATTTGTTCTTTATTCCATTATACTATAAAATTGTCTTCCATAAAAGATTCAAAAGACTACAAATGAGATAGTAGAGAGAAAATGATGACATTATGTGAAGCTGTTGAGAACTCGGGGTACTTAAATTTGGTCAATGGATATGATTTAACTAATGCACCGATTTACGATATTATTTTAGCTAAATTACATTCAAATGTTAATGGAAGGAAAATTAAATTTACAATCTAGGACATGATATGCAATATTTGAAAATGTCTTTGGGCCCCCAAGAAGCTAATTTATAAATTTATCCCAAATTGCAATAAGCGATTTCGTTGTGCATGCATGTTTGGCATATCTAGTACCTTGTTGTTGACATCAATAGGCAGATTAACAGAACAAATCATAGAAGAGCCCTCCTTGTCATAATAAAGGACCAAATTCTTATCAAAAACGTCCATATCCTGCAAGCTGGTTCCCTTTTTGGGCAGTATAATATTCTGAAAAGAAAGGCACATCAATCACTATATAGGGCAATATATTCTGAAAAGAAACGGCAATATATTCTGAAAAGTTTGGATCCTGCAACCTATATTGTAACCTTTTTTTTTTTTTTTTGGCAATATAGGTTTTGTTTAATAATAATAATCTATCATAAACAATATGTTGCTTAGAAGATTCCTCTGTGCCCCTTTTGGATTTCAGTAACAAACATCCATTTTCATATCCTGGTTAGTTATAGTTATAGGTCAGTGGGACAAGCAACTTTATAGGACTATTGACTATATATTTTACAAGGAAATAAGCCAGGCGTTCTTTGAAAAAGAAAGCTTTGATAGTGTAAGGCTAGAGAATGACCTGCCAATCAGCAGAATTTATATCTTCAACTCTGCAGATACCAAGATAAAAGTTTCCACAATGTAGCTTCTCAACCTCTACTGAAGGATGATTTGTAAGAACATAGAAAAAACCACGGTGATGTTCCAAAAAATACTGCACACCATGGACACGTTTATGCACTCTGTGGAGACTATCAAATGGATTTGCTGCATCAATGACATAGACCTTTAAAACAGAAGATGTTCCAAATTAGGGTGCATAATAGAATTCAGACATCAGAAAAGAAATGAGCATACATGGATTCCATCACACCTCTGAAGAAGACCTTGAGTTAGAGTTTATTGTAACAAACTTGCCATCCTTTGAACAAGTAATATCCACACAAAACCTAGAATCTCTCTCTGTAAATACTATTTTTTCTTCATTTGACCCCAAATATGTACAAAATACCCTGGAAAATGAGGGTGAAAACAATCCAGCAATCCAGAACTGAACAAATGTAAAAAAGGATGGGAGGAACTTACCTGTATGGTCTCTGGTTATCATCAGCAACGGTATAGAACAGAGCAGATCCGTCTTGAGCCCATGCCAGGCTAACAACTGCATCAGCTTTAACACTTGAGATGATATGACCATATCTCAAGTCTTTCACCTGAAGGGTGAATTGCTCAGAGCCATTTTTATCAAGAGTATATGCCAGAAAGTTGTGGTCAGGTGAGACCCGACAAGCACCCACATGAACATAACCTGAAGAATGAAATGAACTAGTATTTTAATGAAACACAGAACCCCTTGAAGTTAATGACACCATAGATGAGAGAAAAAATCCAGCACAGGAAACATGACAAACAGAACAACAACAGCAGAAATAAAGGAACCACCAAATCAACATGAGCCATAGCATACAGCAATAAATAATTATATTATTAAGAAAAAAAAAATAGCAGTCCTAATTTGAAAACTGTGTTTTTATTCTTGCCATGCAGAAGCAACAAACACATGCACTTCCTTCCCACTAGGAATATTTTACTTGTAATTCAATCATGGTAGAAAGCTACCCAACTTTCAAGGTTTCTGCTAGAAACTTGACAACTGGAAATGAGATATCTCACTTGGGAAGGTTTATACAGAAGTGAGCCAGAGGCGAATAAGTGATTGCCTGCAGGGAGCCATGAGGCACTTAACAGATCATGCTCAAGAGGAGCAGCTCACTGGTTCAGATTATTAATTGTGGAGGTCAATAATAACCTTAAATTTTTCACGTAGTATATAAAAGTTTAGAAAATGTAATTTTCTCTAATATAAACATCCTCGGTTCAGGTTTATAAGCAATAATTGGAATTTGACACTATTCACACACTCTCCTTTGACCATCTTTACCGATTTATACTTGAGGGAAAACATAGTCATGTGGGATCTTGTTAGATCTGTCATAGTAAATACATCATAATATTAATCATTCATAATTGTTACTGATATGTTATTAAAAATTAAAATGTGCATTGGCAAGTGTGAAACTCCCAACTTTGCAATTTAAAAAGAACGGAGGAAGTATACTGATGAATAACTAGTTTATACTAAAGGCATAAGCTTCAATGAAGTATACCAATGAAAAACTAGTATACCATAAACTAGGTATCATCCTCATTTGGTGACATTTACGAGCTTCAAAGCTAATTGTTAATAGAGTCACGTATCATTCTGTCTATCCTAACATAAATTATAAGGGCCTTCACTAGCATCACAACTTCATTTCAAAAATTTTGCTTTCACTGTTATCTCGGTCACTTAGCAAGCACTCTAGCCGACTGAACATCAATTACAATAACCTCAACAAGCATCAGACCCAATAAAATTAACAACAGTTCAACCTTTAGCATATAAAATGATCACGACTTGTAATTTCATAATAATAAACAACTTCAATGCAGCTCTTCTTTTTATATGACACCAAGCTAACCAGTACTTCAAGTTCAATTTTATTCCCCTTTTGCTTTTCTTTTTGTGTGGTGTGTGCAGAGAGGGGGGGGGGGGTGTTCACTTTTACTAGGTTTCTGTGCTTGAAACTAGATACGTAAGAGCTTACCATATTTTTCCGCAATCTCATTCCAATCAAGCAAAATCTCCTCCCTTTTAAATCCTCGTTTTATGATACTAAATAAGCTTCCTAGACCTGTAGATTCTTCTGTATCTAGTCTTCTACACAAAATAGGGTATTCTTTCCCTTCTGGAATGTGTTGGTAGTAGAGCCTGGGAATAACAGCACAATAATCAGACATTAGGGTATTGAAGTAATTTTTCATTTGATCTTTATACAGATACTTAATAGCTGAAAAATGTACCAACAAGACAACAATATTTCGAGTGATGTCATGCTATCAGGTGAGAGGTAAAATAAAACTTCTTTGATCACTCATACACTCTCAAGCACATGTTCTCCCAGAAAAAATGTAACTAATAGGTAAAATCACATTTATACTAATGAACTCCAATGGGCTACAGTGTTGTATACAGACTTCACCTCCGATTCGTTAAGCCACACATTTCATGACAAGACGATGCTCATTGAATCATTGTAGCAAATTAGCAATATATAGAAGATGCAAACAATATTTCAGGCGCCAATAGTGCTAGAAAACCCATGATGGAATAGTCTGAAAGCTTCTTTCAGACAGGAGAATGTTTCAAGTAGGGAATATAAACACACCTAGGACCCCAAACAAACACAAAACATTTTACATAACACTTTATCGCAAGTTGATACTGTTATAATACTTGCTACCTTATATTACATTATCAATCGTAAATAACCTACTTTGACCCTTAATTGTTCGCTATTAGACTCCACTCGCTATAATGTCTAGATTAATCACTAGAGTTAAAAGAAGTAAGTAACTTGAAATATTTATAGAGTTAAAATTCTGTTAATGAGTGTTATATGGAAGGTAATGGATGGAAAAAAAAATACCATATATAAAATAGCCATTAAATTGAACTGGAAAATGGAGAATTATAATACTGGTACAAATTATATAACCATATTCCATACAGTTGAGACAGCGTATAGGAAAGATGAAATCTGCTCCCATGCTTGGGAATGAGCAAGCTGCCCAAAATTCCGCTTACAAAGTTACTTAAATGTAAAACCACTAAGTCTATTAGCATCACGAAAAACCATCCATTGCCATTACCTTTGGTGTTGGGCAAGCTGCCCAATCTAAGCTATAGCTTTATCATTTCTCATACCAAGACTAAGTCCCCAATTTGAATGTAGAAGGGCTCAGAAAGTCGGAATACAAGAGAAGAAAATTTTAAACCAAACATTCAAAGACCACATACTCAATTATTAGAACTTGACCATTTGGTTAAATGCACAATGTAATGTTCCACATTGAACAATCATAGAGCTGTATGCTGATCATCAAATACAAAAACAATTTATACAAACAAACCAATTTACCATTATACAATTACCTCTAACAAAGCTACTCAAACTACATAAGCAATCAATTATATCAAGTAATTCCACTTCCCTCCTTAATTGACCTGCAATTATACCCGAAACGAATGCCAAACATAATAAAATAAAATGAAGACAGTACAATACCCAACTACCCATTATACCAAACCACATAGAATCAAACAACTGAAACAAACAAACAAAGCTTATGAACATAATTCAATACCAAATTATCAAAACAATCACCAAACACAAATTAACCAAAAGGGAATCTTCAAAAACAAGAAAATCGAAAAGGGTAATCGAGAAAACAACGAACCAAGGGCCCCAACGTTCAGGAGGAGTAGAAATTTTGGCGGGAATCCGACTACCCATCTCAGAGAAAAGCTTCCTTTGAAAAACCCTAGTATCAGCCATGAAAGCTTCAGCATAAGAGTTCTCTTGAGAGAGAAAATTGACGAAATCTGGGTCGTTGATGTTGGACATCCAGTGGTAAGGATCGTTCCAAGAGCGGCCATGAACAGTGACTTTGAATGGGAGTTTCTTTGGAAATGGTGGGTCAATTGAAGGGTAATTGAAATGGGGTTTGCGATTACAGAGAGTGGAGAAGAAGGTGATTGAAATGGCGGGAAGGAAGCGGAGAGAGATTGGGATGAATTTGGGTTTGAATAGGAGAGAGAGTGACATTTTAAGGTTGAAGGTTTAAGGAGGTTTTAGCAGATTTTAGTTTTGGGGTTATGTCGTTGATAGGTGAGTTCTGTTGCTAAATACTCCTGTTGGTGCGGGTGTGCGACTGTGCAAGTCCAAAAGGACTCTTTCTAGGCTCTCTAGGCCTGACTCACTTGAGCACGAGGCCTACGGGCTACGGCATATAGGTTTGTATGACTCAATACATGCTAATTTTACACTTATTTATATTGTACAAATTGATGGTAAAATACTAAAATCAAAGACATTTGTTTTACTCCGTAATTATTATTAAAACAGGTAATGTGGACATTATTGATGGACACATGTTGACTTCTTATGAAAAATGTTCTTATCTAAATTATTTTATTTTTGATAGGATATTGCTAACGACGCTTTTGCTCGCCCTTCGAAGGTTTAGGTCAGCATTTAAAATATTTTCAAAAGTGGTATTAATTTGGGAGTGCATGTCAAAAGATTGATGTAATTAATGTTTGTTGAAACTCATTATAAACCTACATGTGAGTGCTTCACGTTGGAGAAAGGGTAGAGTTGATTCTACTTTATAAGGTAGAGGAATTACTCTCACTATAATTGGTTTCAGTATGGAACCTTTTTTAGGCTTAGCTTGTGTGTGAACCAAACTTTCCTAATCCTCGTTTGGGTTGCCCAGACCCATTTCGTATTATCTCAAACATTAACATGGTATTAGAGCACAGGTTACAAGGCTGCATATAGATTTGCAGGACTTAATACACGCTAATTTTACACTTATTTATACTGTACAATTGATGGTTAAATACTTAAATCAAAGATATTTATTTTTCTCAGTAACTATTACTAAAATAGGTAATGTTGTCATTATTGATGGACACATGTCAACTTCTTATGAAAAAATAGTTTTTAGGCCCGGGCGATGTCCAGGGTTACACATTATTTATGTGATAAAAAACTTTATTAATATTTGATCTTTATTAAATGTCATGTAATATGGTAATTGCTTAGTGGCCTACACCTTATAGTTTAAACTTAGGGTCGTGAGATCAAATCTTATAAGAACCATATTTTTAAACATTGAATGAAGATCGAATTCAAATGAGAGAGTTGCCACATGGCTTAAACATATGGGGTAAGAAAATAAGCAAAGTGGCACGTGGCGCCTAAACTTGTTGAGGAACGCCTTATAGGTGTTCTTAACTAAGCTATTTTATTTTTAATAGGATCTTGCTAACGAACGCCTTCGCCAGCCCTTTCGGAGAGTTGATAGGCATTTAAAATACTTTCTAAAGTGGTAATAATTTGGGAATGCATGTCAATAGGTCGATGTGTTTGTTGAAACTCGTTGTAAACCACTTGTGAGTGCTACACATTCGTTGGAGAAAGGGTATTTAATCACTGTTGGATAATGATTTACCTCGACATGCAAGATGTCCAATGGTTCAACTCTACTCTTACGATCACCAATTACTTTTAGCACAAAACCTATTTTGGGATTGCTTGTGGACCAAACTATCCTCCTCCCTTGTTCAGATAGCCCAACGTCGCCCTCGGGGCGTTTGTTAGCTTTTATCTTTATAATATTATCTATTTTTCCTTTTTTTTCCTTCTAAGTTCTAGGACTACATAAAAGTTTCTTTCGAAAAACTTAATTACCTCCTTTCTCAATTGGTACTTGGGTTGTGTGGCTATCAAACCATGTTAAACTCAAGAACAATTGGAGAAAACGGCTTAACCTTGCATCGATAATTACGATAAATATATATACACAACACAAGAGACCTAACTAGCCTAAAACTCCTAACTGGATAAACTTGACAAATATATAATACTAACATATATAAAACCAACACGACTTCTAATAAACCAGGCCAAGTGGTGCGAACGGAAACCATTTCCCTTGATCAAACGTACAACTACAACTGTTAATTAACTAACAATGACATGATTAATTGAAAAATCGTTAATTGGAAATAAGTATTCATTATAAAGTTCCGATTTTTATTTATTCCAAGACTTTGACCACTTTGACATGTACATAATACATTATGGAAGATAATACGAAGTACTAATTCGTATGATAAAGTTAAGATTAAGACCATCTAATTAAAAAAATTAATTATAATATTATTAGTACTGAAAAGTTAAACGACATAGAATTACATAGTAAACATATATATATAGTTAATCTTCCAAAATGCCGGCTCTAACCTAAGCTTTACGAAGACAAGCTCCCCTATTTTGCTAATTACAATAGTCTTTTCTTCTACCAAAATTGTGACCTAATATTAATTAAAATAAATATTGGTCTAAGTTTTTTTTTTTTTTTTTGGTTAATTCATTCCCCTAAATTATGCAAACGTAAAATTAGCCATGTTTTATGGATGAAGGGATTTATTGTGAATGGGTCGTCTTCTTCGGACTCTCCGATAATCCATGGTGAATAACTCGGTTGGGTCATGAACTTCTTCCCATTCTCTCCATTTATCTCCTGTTATTTGCATCATATTTACATCTTTCTTTTGCAACTCACCTGAAAGTTAGGAAAATGACTTTAATCATAAGATACATGATTGTATATGCTTCTAACTACAAAAAAACCGTACCTCATTGCTAAATACTACTCCATCCCTCCGTCCTTTTATTAGAATCTCATTTTAAATATTTATTACTCACATAATAATAAAGAGAAATAGGACTCTAATAAACGGACAGAGAGAGTACGTACTACATATAATAATTTCTAGTTGCCATACTAAAATGAAGAAAAAAAATAATCGTCTATTTCCAATATATAATGTTTGAACACAAGTTTAAGTGGACACACAAGTACATGTTAGAGAAAAAAATAATAATTTAACGTTCATTAATCGATATACTTATTTGCATGCGCATAAACGCATTTGTGTAAAGTGCCACTTTTTGAATATAAAATATAATCAAATTTCTTTTATTTTATTTTATTGTAACTAAATAAGTGAAAACTTCCATTAACTCGACAAAAAAGGGTTTTTGCTAATAATATGATATAGGTTGGCCTAAAATCAAGTTTTATCAAGCACTATATTAAAAGTCAAATTAATTTTTATACAAGCATTGAATATTGATGTATTATATTGCATGATGAATAGCCAGAAAAGTAGGAGTAACTACCACCCTTTTGGGAGATTTTGAAACAGATGTGATGTCTTTTTGTAGGAGAGAAAAAAAGGCTACATAGTACTTATAATTAATTAGTTAAGTAAGTACAAGGTGGAAATATAACCACCTCGGACGACCTATTTAATTGCTTCTTCAACTTTGCTATAAAGTATGCGGAAGATTTATATACAACTCTCTCACAACCCCTAAGATATCATTGCTTTTATTACAAAGTTTGATTACCGGTAAAAGAAATTGAAACGATTCAAAAATAACACGGTTGCAGATTATATATGTATAATATATATAGAACGATTTAATTGGATATGTTTTGGTAAAAAGAACCATGTGCCATTGTTGATTTGTAGTTTATATTAATATACGTAGTTCATTTATATGCTACTCAATCTTATTAAACATCACTATCGTTCAAGAAAATGCATGATATGCATATCCATATAACAGATTTAGTTTTAATATAAATATCTTCATTGATCATTTTCACTCTCTAAGTAAACTATAATTCGAAGTAATAATGTAATTAACAAAGAAATACTTGTATATATTATATGATATATGATAATATGAATATACTCATATAAATTTTGCTACATTACCTTAATTTTTTTTACAATATATATACTACGTACGAAGTATGACATTACATTTCAGACTACTTGATCAGAAATTTTAAACAATGTTAAAAGTTTTGCAACAATAATTTCGCTGTAAAAAAGAAATAAATAAATAAAAATCTTACGTACCTAGAATTTCATTCTTTGCCTTCATATGTGACTCGACATGTTTACTAGTCTTAGTAACCTGCTTATTGAAAATAAAAATAAAAAGGTCATACATATGGCTAAAATTAACGCAAAGAATAAATATTCCATTGGAAATTTTACACCAAGAAGAAAAAAATGACAAAGAAAAACTTTCAAATACAGAGTTATTAAAATTGATGGATAGATTATTATTGATGTACATTAGAACATACATGAGCAAGTTGTATAATATTCAAAATAATACTCAACATCAAATATATTGATATTCGTCCTAAGACTTGTAACAATTTAATTTCATTCTAGGTGCAGTAGAGTTATTTTGATGTATAAGGAGCCACAATGACTAATGAAGTAGCAAAGGCATACGCCCTTAGCTTGTATGTAATAAGTGATAATAAGATGTACATATTGAGTATATGTATGCAATGCAATAACCTTTGTACGTACCTTTTCCACGGCGTTGAGCTTCCTAGGAAGTGAAGTGAAAGAAGGATGAACACCATGAAGTTGGAAAGAAGTACAAGGTTTGAGCAAAAGAGAGTAGAAAAAGCACAAAAAGATAGTTATATTAAGAACAAGCTTCTTGTTCATTTTATTAGCTAGCTTAGAAAGTTGTTTATGTTTTGTTTAGGAAATGAGAATACATATTGTGTAGATTTAAGGGGGTGTATATATATAGAAAGAATACAAAAATCCATGAAATAGGGAATGTAGGAGAAGTTGGTTAGGTATTGCAAGGGGACAAGCCAAACAAGAGAGAGACAAACACAAAACACAAAATGGAGAGAGTTCCAAAACAAATGTAAGTTTCAATATAACTCAAAAGTTGTATTCAATTAATTCCTTTTTAGAAGTTATCATCAAACCATTTGGGTTGGTTTTGTCTTGCGTGCCCTTTGTCTTGTTTTGTGTTTAGAGCCTTTGCATTTGCTTTCGTGGGGCGGTTGTTTTCCCTTCGTTCTTATTAGCTTGTTCAAATATGCTTTACATGTACTAAGTACGGATTAATATTTTGTTTATGTAATTGGTAAATATACGGGAGGGGTATCGTGCGTGTCTTGAGATATATACCTGATCGAGACCTCGATTTAATCTTGACTACATTAAAGTCTTTTATGGTTCTACATAAGCCCCAAACATGTATGGGAATTAAAATATATGTAGTGCGAAATATTTGTTATTTAAGGGTGTATTGTGTTCTACTACATACGGTTGCATCAAAGTAGATCTTAGTAGTTTGAGTATGTCAAAATATTTGTTATTTATGTTTGAGTATATCAGTGTTTAACAAAGTAGTGGTGAATACTAATTTTTACAATAGATTTTAGGACGGTGTTCTTTACAAGAATAACCGATAATTATTACATGTAGAGGTAACTAACTACACCTCAAATTTTGGAATTTTTTAAGTTAAAACTATATGATATTTGCATAGGTACGTATAATCCATAAGTACAGGGTCGTCTCCGAAAATTTGGTGGCCCTGTTCTAACTATTAAAATTGGACCCTTCAATATAAATTATAATTATAAAATTGCTTTATTTTTTTTAGTACAGTACTACAAATTATTATAGAGCTAAAATATTCATATTACTAAGTTTAATTGTAATTCCATAAAACAACAAACAAAAACTTTTTATTTAAAAAGTGTCATCCTTCTAATATATTTTTAAGCAAAATCCTCAATTATAATTTCATAATCAATTTAATTTTGCTTTGGAAATTAAAAGGCAAAGTCGAAGATTTAGGATGAATTTTTAGGTTTTAGTTTGAAAATGGTGGTATTTTACAGGGTGTCGGGGAAGAAAGTTAATATATAAGGTTATGATTCTTTTTTAAAAAAATTATGGGCCCCTGATTTTTGGGGGCCCTGTTCTCTGTGTGAGAAAAAACATGTCTAAAGAGTAAAGACGGGCCTACATAAGTACTTTTATGTACAAGTAGTAGTAAATGGGATTAAGAAAGTGATAAATTTATGGTTCATTTGTAGGTTTACATTTTCAAAGTATTAACAACTTTATGAGATGATATTAGGAAAGATAATATTGTGAATATTTGGGAAATATATCTTAGAGTATTTTGTGAATATCTTTAGGTTATTTTGGTCTTGCCCTCCAAGTAACCTAGTCTATATATATTTGTATGAGGCCGTTTATGAGGAATATAATTTACAGTGAACATTATTCAATCTATTCTAGCATGGTATCAAGAGCCTTGTGAGATCCACAAATTTTTTTCTCTTGAGCATTATTTTTCATAAATACTGTTCGTTGTTGTGAGTTCTTTGTGTGGTTTTCATAAATTGATTTTTTTTTCCCTTTGCGTGAGATTGAGAGATGCCAGGGGACGATGGAGGAAAATCAAAGGTCGACTTGACCTTCCACCTAGGTTCGAGTGACGGACCAGGTAATGTCATCACTCCGATTTAATTAAGGGGTGATAATTATGATGAGTGGGCTAGGGCTGTGAGGACGGCTCTTAAGGCTAAGCGTAAGTTTGGTTTCGTTGATGGCACGATTGCGAAGCCAACGGATTCTGAGAAGCTTGAGGATTGGGTGGTGATATGTCTATTTTATATAGTATTTTACCCCCGTCCCTTGGTCATAATTAGTAGTGTTTTTGGCTCTTTAGAGCCACTTTTATTACTAATATGTGTTTTCTAGTGTTTTCGTAGTTTTGGTTGAGTTTTGCAGGGAATTGCACTTTTGGAGCATTTTCCCGGGATTTTTATGAAGCAACTACGAGCATTGGAGGAGCACGACCGTCGTTGAAGCCCAAGGTCGGCTAGAGCCATCGAGCCGGTGATTAAGGGCTCGGTATTTGGAATACCGAGGTTTGGACCGAGTATTCAAGACCCGAAGAGGAGATCCGGATTGGGCCGAGAAATCTAGCCCAATCGAAGTCCAAGCCTCGAAGAAGAAGACCGGGCCCGATCGGGCAAGCATACGCCCGATCGGGCGGATGCACGCAAGGGCAAGATGCGCAGCAAGCCAAGGCACGCCCGATCGTGCGAGGCTTAGCACGATCGGGCGGTGCAGTGAGAAGAGCAGCGCGAGAAAAAAGGCGCGCCCGATCGGGCGGTGCCTCGCCCGATCGGGCGCGTGTATTTTTAGGAGACGATTAGCGTCGTTTTAATTTGTTTTAGTTTAGGATTTTTGTACGGAGTATAAATACTCCTACGTAATATGATTTTAGTATCTCTTCTTTCTTAGACTTTCTCTCTCTACTTAGTTCTCTTTCTCTTAATCTCTCTCTAAACTTTTGTTCTTAATTCTTTCATTAATTCCAGATTTATTTTGGTAATGATTTCTCTTCCCTTAATCTTAGTTATTTATTTTATTCCTTTCATCATGATTTATTTTATTACTTTGATTAGTTTAATTTTTAATATGTGTGAGTAGTTTAATTTCTAGGGTTTATGGGGATCTAATAAATAGTATGAAGGGGTAATTTATTGTTCTTGATTATCAATGCTAGATTAATTTCCTATTGATTGATTTAATGCTCTGTGACTAGATTAGACCTATCTTTTATGCATGAGTTTGACAATATTGATTCAAGAATCGAGAGATGAGAATTAATGTTTAGGTCTAGTTTCAATAGGCAAGTTAATTTATAAATGGTTAAGTCAAGATTCGAGAGATGAGATTTAATACTGGTAAATTAATTGTGTGATTGTAATACGTATCGAGAGCCCTTTACAATCTGGTTAATTGATGCATTGATGATTGACTATTATTGATTATTGGTATTGCATGATAATTTCTTATTGGATTGTTTTAATGTTTTACAATTGCGGCTTGTAAAAGTATAGCAATATTAAATTGATGAATCGAGCAGATGTTAATTTGATATTAAAGGCTATTTTCAATAAGAACTTAGATCTAGTAAATTGCGAGAGCCTGTTAGATCTATGTTGATTAATAAATTGCGAGAGCCTGTTAATCATGTTATTTATGCAATGTCAATGATTGATTACTATGTTTTACCCTGGAATATTATTTATTGGTGAACCTAAGCCCTAGATCCTTTCATATATTGTTTTCTTCCTACTCTTATTCTTTGTAGTTTAGTTTCTTGCTTAATTATAAATATCGGTTACTTAAATAATTTAGATTATAATAATAAATTAGGAGTAAAAAGACTTGTTTCCCTGTGGAGATCGACCCTACTTCCCTATCTACCTTAGTTAGTGATTTAGGTAATTATTTTTTATTAGGGGATACGACTTTACCCTGTCAGGTGGCCGTTCATTCAATGTTGGTTTCATGGTTGTCAAATACCTTGGATCCAATTGTACGGTTGACAATTGGGGATTATGATGATGCGTGCTTGCTGTGGACCAATTTGAAGAATCGGTTTTATGTTGTTAGTGGTACACGAGTGTGCCAATTAAAGAGATCCTTGGGTGAGTGCAAGCAGGGGCCAACCGAGGCTATGGCCGTGTATTTTGGGCGTTTGTCTAAAATATGGGATGAATTGACGGCATATGTGACAGTCCCGATGTGCTCTTGTGGTAAATGTACGTGCAACATCGTTGCACAAGTTGAGAAGATTCGAGAAGCGGACTATGTGCATCACTTTCTGATTGGGTTGGACGATGCATATGCATCGATTCGTGGCCAATTGTTGGTGACAGGGTAAAGTCGTATCCCCTAATAAAAAATAATTACCTAAATCACTAACTAAGGTAGATAGGGAAGTATGGTCGATCTCCACAGGGAAACTAGTCTTTTTACTCCTAATTTATTATTATAATCTAAACTATTTAAGTAACCAATATTTATAGTTGAATAAGAAACTAAACTAAAAAGAGTAGGAATAGGGAGAAAATAATATATAAAGGATCTAGGGCATAGGTTCACCAATAAATAATACTCCGGGGTAAAATAGGGTAATCAATCATTGACATTGCATAGATAACATGATTAACAGGCTCTCGCAATTTATTAATCAACATAGATCTAACAGGCTCGCGCAATTTACTAGATCTAAGTTCTTATTGAAAATAGCCTTTAATATCAAATTAACATCTGCTCGATTCATCAATTTAATATTGCTATGCTTTTACAAGCCGCAATTGTAAAACATTAAAACAATCCAATAAGAAATTATCATGCAATACCAACAATCAATAATAGTCAATCATCAATGCATCAATTAACCAGATTGTAAAGGGCTCTCGCTACTTATTACAATCACACAATTAATTTACCGGTATTAAAGCTCATCTCTCGAATCTTGACTTAACCATTTATAAATTAACTTGCCTATTGAAACTAGACCTAAACATTAATTCTCATCTCTCGATTCTTGAACCAATATTGTCAAACTCATGCATAAAAGATAGGCCTAATCTAGTCACAGAGAATTAATTCAATCAATAGGTAATTAATCTAGCATTGATAATCAACAACAATAATTTACCCCTTCATATTATTTATTAGATCCCCATAAACCCTAGAAATTAAACTACTCACTGTAGACACCTAAAAATGTCTCCCCAAAACCAAACCCGATGATAAATAACCTTTCACCGCCACTGTTGGTCGGGTTTAGTATTTAATCCCGAGAGTGCTTAAAAAATCGTATTTTATTATATTCTTATTTTTGAAAGGTCCATGGATTAGTCTTGGTATTTGGTAAAAGCATAGTTTTAATTTTAGCCCAAGCTTGTTAATTAATTTTAAGCCCAAACCTTTTTATTATTATTATTTATTTTTGGCCCAAACATTTTATTTATTTTTATTTAATTATTTTCTTATTTTAGCCCGAATAATAAAAATCGAAAAAAGCCCGAAATTATCAATCGGCACTTAAAAAGCCGAAAGAAATTAGGGTTAAAAATGAATTTAGACGGAAAAATGGACTGGAACTGACCGTGTCACGGTACAGCCTGACCGTGTCACGGGAACCCTTCCCGTCTGACGGGGGGACTTCCCGTGACACGGGAGGTCTGCCGTGACACGGGAAGTTCCGTGTCCTTTCCGCGTAAACCCTTAACGCGTTTTCCGTTCCGTTTTCTGAAAATTTCCCGCGTCACTCCAAAACTGTACCGTGTCACGGGAATATGTACCGTCTGACGATACTGTCTAACCGTGTCACGGTACAGTCTGACGGTGTCATGGGATACTTTTTTAGGGTTTTTATCATTTTAGGGTTCCGTGTGCTCCCTCAGCACATTTTCCCTATAAATACCCCCTCATTTCTGATGTACGGGGCAACAAGAATTTCATTATTCTTATTTTCTCTCTTCTATGTTATTAACCTAAACACTAGCCTACCCTTTTTACTTCAAAATTCCTTCTTCAAGCACTCAAAGGAGTCCATATTTTACTCGAGGTTCTGTCCTTAAGCCAAGGCGTGAAAGGTAGAATCGTTTGAGGGTTTGGCCCCAAAATCAACTTTAGTTTTATATAATTTAATTTAGTTATTGTTTTATTATTTCCTTGAAGCTACTAACTCGTTTATTATTTTGTAGTTGCAAACAAACAGATTCAAAGTAAGGATCATGCTCTTTTTATTATTATTATTTTTCTAACGATTTATATGTTGTTGGAATTATGATTAAATTGGTTTTTATATTAATATTTATTTTATTATTTATTATGATCACCATATTGCATGTTTAAAGGGAATATGTAATTGAAAATCACGACTAATAAGATAATTTGGACAACCGGTTTAGGATCCCTTTTAATCTTATTATTAATTCAAGTGATCACCAAATTTTAGAATTATGTGTGCATTAATCTTAAACCAATTTAGTTAAATAATAGTTTGGAGCGAATTGAATTATTGTTTGTATGCCTTTGAGATCACGGAAATGCTTTTCAATATAAGAATCGAGTAGAGGCCAATACGGGCGAATGTGACTCCATGACTCACTTCATACCATCATCCCCGATCCTCCTTTCGTGGTTCCGAACCATATGGAGTTAGTAATCTCATGGATTATGAATGGGGTGTAACCTTCACGGGTCAATCGTTGTTGCCTATCGTTGTCCCTTATCGTGGTTGCCTTTTTATGATCCGTGAACGGTTTACAAGTTCCTTAAAAACTTGTTGGCGGCTCCCTACTTTCTTTGTCCCTAATCGTATTATGTCAATTCCTACTTCCTATGAGTGCCAAACATATTCACAACATGTTTTAACGTAGGCACACTTCAAACGACGCCTACACTCACACATAATAAAAACTAAACTAATCAAAGTAATAAAATAAATCATGATGCAAGAAATAAAATAAATAAGATTAAAGGAAGAGAAATCGTTACCAAAATAATCTGGAATTAATCAAAGAAATAAGAACAAAGGTTTAGAGAGAGATTAAGAGAGAGAAAAACTAAGTAGAGAGAGAAAGTCTAAGAGAAAGAGATTAAGAGAAGAAGTCGAAGAAGATCTAAATTAATCGTCCTCAAAACGTACTAAAACAACTCCCAATTAGAAACTAATTGCTCGACAAAAGTGCTTCTCCGGAAACACGCGCCCGATCGGGCTAGAGGCCGCCCGATCGGGCGCGCCTTTTTTTCTCGCTCAGGTCTTCTCACAGCTCCGCCCGATCGTGCTAAGCCTCGCACGATCGGGCGCGCCTTGGGCCACGCACCAGCACGCATCTTGCCCGATCGAGCTAAGCTTGCCCGATCGGGCCCTTGTGGCTCCTCGAGGCTTTGGACTTCCGATTGAGCTCGACTCCTCGGCCCAATCCGGATCTCATCTTCGGGTCTTGAATACTCGGTCCAAACCTCGGTATTCCAAATACCGAGCCCTTAATCACCGGCTCGATGGCTCTAGCCGGCCTTGGGCTCCAAAAGTGGTCGTGTTCCTCCAATGCTCGTAGTTGCTTCATAAAAATCCCGGGAAAATGCTCCAAAGGTGCAATTCCCTGCAAAACTCAACCAAAACTACGAAAACACTAGAAAACACATATTAGTAATAAAAGTGGCCCTAAAGAGCCAAAAACACTACTAATTATGACCAAGGGACGGGGGTAAAATACTATATAAAATAGACATATCAGTTAGCGCAAGACCCTCTGCCAGGGGTCGACAGAGCTTACCAGCAGCTGGTTCAAGCCGAGCAGCTGCGTGGGGGGGAGAGTTCCTCGACCAATACGCGTAAGCAAGCCGTGGCCTTCAAGCTTCAATCTGACCCAAAGGCCAGGAATCGAGAAAATTCTGATAAATTTTGCGCCCACTGTAACAGAGAAGGGCATAATGAGTCGACTTGTTTTCAGCTTCATGGGTTCCCCAAGTGGTTGGGGGATCGTCCTCGAGGTGGACGAGGTCCTGGCCGTGGTGGCTTCTCTGCACGAAGGGGAATGGCACGTGGAGGCAGCCGAGGGAAGGGTAGCGCAGCACCTTGTGCCAGAGCTCACAAAACAGGTGGTCAAGGCCACTCTCAAGCCTCGCAGGGTGCTGCTGCTATGGCATCTGATGGAGCAGCCCTTACGGGGATCACATCCTCGCAAATTCAAATGTTACTTGATCATCTAAACTCGATTAAGCCCAAGCTTCATGGTAAGAACGACTTGGGTTGGATTATTGACACAGGGGCCTCGAATCATGTAACTTGTGACCTTTCTTTGTTGATTAATGTGACAAACGTGAGCCATTATTCGGTGGGATTGCCGGATGGAAATTATGCTAATGCCTCTAAAATCGGGACGGTGATATTGCAAGGGGGCTTGACTATTCATAATGTTCTTTATGTCCCACAATTAAATTGCAATTTAATTTCGACAACTCAACTAAGTGATGAATCAAATTGTGTTATGCAATTCACTAATAAACTTTGTGTTATACAGGACCTAATGACGAGGAAGGTGATTGGAGCGGGTGAACGTGTAGAAGGACTATACTATTTCCGGGGTGTTCCTATGGTGAAGGCTTTGAAGGTAGATGGGAATCAATTGACAGAGTTGTGGCATCAACGTATGGGGCATCCTTCCGGGAAAGTACTTCAACAACTTCCTTTTGTGAGTCGTAGTAGCAATAAATTTAAATCATGTGATGTATGCCCTCGGGCAAAACAGCATAGGAGTAGTTTTCCTTTGAGTCAAAATAAAGCAAGTAGAATTTTCGAACTTGTTCACTTAGATTTATGGGGTCCTTACAAGACACCATCGTCTTGTGGGGCTCATTATTTCTTAACTATAGTAGATGATTATTCTAGAGGTGTGTGGACTTATTTATTAAGAAATAAAACGGAAGTTGAATATATGTTTCTTAATTTTGTTGCTATTGTACGACGACAATTTTCTCAAGAGATTAAAGTGGTTCGTAGTGATAATGGAACGGAATTTAATTCCTTGAAAAATTATTTCTTTGAGAATGGGATTTATTTTGAGACCTCGTGTGTTGGCACGCCTCAACAAAATGGACGTGTTGAGAGAAAACATCAACATATTTTGAATGTGGCTAGAGCTTTAAGATTCCAAGCAAATTTACCTTTGAAATTTTGGGGTGAGTGTGTGCAAGCGGCATGTCATCTAATAAATAGAACTCCTTCTCGTTTGCTTGATTATAAAACCCCAATTGACATGTTATTTGGAAAATCACCCTCATATGAGTATATTCGGGTGTTTATGTTATGCTTACAATCTTAAAAGCAAAGGTGATAAATTTGCTAGCCGAAGTAGGAGATGTGTGTTCATAGGATATCCTTTCGGGAGGAAGGGATAGAAGGTCTATGACTTAGAGACCCGGGAAATATTTGTGTCACGTGATGTGCAATTTTGTGAAGATGAATTTCCTTTCATTGCTCCGAGTAATAATAATAGTCATGTGGTGAGTATTTCGCATGATTACGCGGGGGATAGTGATGATGATGAATGGAATTTGGAGGTAGAGAGGCATTGCACAAACGTGAGGGAGTGCGAGGTGGGAGAGGAGACTCGGGCAGTGAGCTCCGCACCCCACCCGCGGCATGAGGCAGCAGACCGCAGCCAGGTTGCGGAGGACACTAACAGGCTTGCTAACCAGCCCGCAAGTTCTCCAGCGAACGCTGGTGGGGCTGCTGCCTCTGGAGGAGTGCCGGGGGGGCCTGACCAGCCCGAGCAGAGTGGCAGTATAGCAGCAGCAGCTCAGCAGAGCAGTAGTATGGCAGCAGCAGCTCAACAGGGGGTATTGAAGGGGGTGACGCAAATTTGGGCAGAGGTTTTAGAAGAAAAATTCCCAATGTGAAGCACCGTGACTTCGTGACTCATACGATCCGAAATAGTAGTCCATCTGCACTTCCTCAACGTTCATCTGTGACATCGCTTTCCTTAGGTATTGTTTATCCTATAACACATTGTATTGATTCTCACCGGTTTTCTGTGAAACATAGAACATATATTGCTGCTATCACAGGTGGAAATGAACCCAAAAGTTTCAGGGAGGCCATGAAGCATGAGGGTTGGAGGAAAGCAATGGCGGATGAGGTACAGTCACTTGAAGAACAGGGTACTTGGGTGCTAGAGAAACTTCCACCGGGCAAATAGGCACTTGGAAGCAAGTGGGTTTACAAAGAAAAATATGATGAGCATGGGAATTTGCAAAAATTAAAAGCAAGATTAGTCATTTTTGGCAACCATCAGGTTGAAGGGTTAGACTACAATGAGACATTTGCTCCGGTAGCAAAGATGGTGACTGTTCGAACTTTTCTTGCAATAGCGGCAGTAAAAAATTGGGAAGTTCATCAAATGGACGTTCATAATGCATTTCCTCATGGTGATTTGGAAGAAGAGGTATATATGAAAATTCCCCCTGGTTTTGAGAAAGATAATTCTGACAAAGTTTGCAGGATGCTGAAATCATTGTACGGGCTTAAACAAGCTCCTCGATGCTGGTTTGCAAACCTTGCTACAGCTTTGAAAAATTATGGCTTTAAATAGTCATATTATGATTACTCTTTATTTACTCTGACGAAGGGTAAAATACAGCTTAATGTGTTAGTATATGTCGATGATTTAATTGTTGCAGGCAATGATAAAAATGCTATGCTCAATTTTAAATCATATCTGGGAGATTGCTTCAAGATGAAAGATCTTGGAGTGTTGAAATATTTTCTGGGGCTAGAGGTAGCCCGGAATAAACAGGGAATTTTTATTTGCAGAGGAAGTATGCCCTGGATATTATTGCTGAAGCTGGTTTACTTGATGCTTGTAGACACCCAAATGTGTCTCCCCAAAACCAAACCCAGTGATGAGTGCCTTTCACGTCGAATCATAATCGAATGAAACGAAAGTGTGGAAAGGTCTAGTGTTGCGGAAAGTTTTATTTCTTTTCTTTTCTCTTCTCCCTGTTTTTGAAAACTTTATTTTAAGAAAACAGCCAATCCAGTTTGGTTGGTCCATGATATGGGTCCAATAGTGGTGTAGTTGGATGGGGTTTGCAAAGACCTTTCTAACGATATATTATAAGCCCAATTCCGATGAATATTGAGGAATTTATGGCCAATTTACTAAACTG
Organism: Chenopodium album; assembly: GCF_948465745.1. Classification (NCBI taxonomy): domain Eukaryota; kingdom Viridiplantae; phylum Streptophyta; class Magnoliopsida; order Caryophyllales; family Amaranthaceae; genus Chenopodium; species Chenopodium album. The sequence goes on from NC_137834.1 coordinate 82,684,573, forward strand.
GGCCTGGTTTAAGCTTTAAGTACGGCCCAATGATCTAGGGGAGGGCCTAATATGATTTATCATTCCTAATGTAATTAGGAATGGTTTTGGTCTTCTAGAACATTCTAGAAGGTCTTATCATTCTTAATTCAATTAGGATTCTTCAGAGTTGTAATTAGATCAAATAGCATTTTCGACTGAAATTATATTATCTTCCAGTACGGGAAATTTATCAGATTTTCGAAAACGCGTTGAAAGCCGGTTTGGCGTCCAACCCCAGGCCTTGGCGCCTGGAATCAGGATTGGCGCCAGACGCCAGCATTGGCGCCTGGCGCTAGCCACTGGTCCTGGCGCCAATGAGCCAGGGCTGGCGCCAAGTTAGTTTTGTGGTCTTCAGACTCTGTTTTGATAAATTATCTTTTTTGGATGATTTTCTCTATAAATATCGTATCGAAAACTCCGTTTTCAATCATCAAGGGTCACCAATTCTCTTTATTCTTAAGTTTTGATCAACTATCTTCATCATCGATCATCAACTCTCTTCATTCATAAAATTATTCAGTTCTTTTCATCATATTCAATTCTTTTCAATAATTCATTCATTCATTCATGCATTCTTTCTTCTTTGCTTTTTAATACAAAATTCCGCATTCACAAGATCTAGAAACACCTAGCCATATTCGAAGTTGCCTTCGCCCTAGACGTGAAAGGTTTTAATTCCTGAGGGTTTGGTCCCAAATCTCTATTTCAATTATTTAATTTAATTGTTTTGTTTATTGTTTTCCTTGAAGTTACTAACGTGTGTATTTTGTAATTAGAAAGAGGTACGAGGCATCCAAGTAAGTGCTTTAATTGATTTATTGATATTATGATGTAGAAATCATGTTTATATTATTATTATGATATTCCTAGTATCATGTCTAGGGTATTTTTAATATTAAATATGACTGTTATGATGCTTCCTATTTTCTTCCTAATGTTTATTCATGTTAGTATCATGTTAGGGCTAAAGATTTGATTTTTATTGCTTAGTGACATGCTAGGGTTTGTTATTAATCTTGTTAGTATCATGCCTAGGATCTTGCTATGTTTACTATGCTTTAACATGATTATGATTAATATTATTGTTAACGACGTTGATTATTTATTATGTTGCTTGATACATATTATATTATTGCTTGATCACCTTTATTGCATGTTTAAAGGGAATTGGTATTTGCAATCACGCTTAATAAGATAATTAATAATCTTGTTAGGTTAATTGTGATTATAATTTCAAGTGATCACCAATAATAGTTTATTTGTGCATTAAATTCAACCAACATAGATTAAACAGGTTTAGGGTTAATCCTATTGATTGTATGTTAATCAGAAAGCGCACATGAATACGAGCAGAATAAAGTAGAGGCCTATTATTAGGGCAGGTTCAATCTCTTTTAGGTTGGATTTGTACCATCATCCCCGAACCCTTATTTGGTTCATGACCTTATGGAGTTGACGATCTCTTGGATCGTTAAGGGGTGTAACCTTCACCTCGTGAACGGTTTACAAGTTCCTTAAAAACTTGTTGTCGACTCTTTTGCTCTATCTTCTTCCCTTTTGGACGCCACCGTACTTTAGTGTATGATCACAGTGGGGTTCAAGCTAGTGGGATTAAAGGCTTGAAAATATTCCCTATGGAACAGAATCACAAGTTAGCTCTATCCCAGGGAGAGTATTTTCATGATATTGAGAAATATCGACGCCTCATTGGTAGATTGATTTATTTGTCTGTCACGAGACCTGATTTGGCATATTCTGTGCACTTTTTATCACAGTTTATGCAAAAACCCAGGTTTGATCATTGGGAAGCAGCTCTGCGAGTTGTGAGATATTTGAAGAAGAGTCCGGGACAGGGTATTTTATTGAGGTTTGATAGTGCCTTACAGTTGGAAGGTTGGTGTGACTCAGATTGGGCAGGTTGTCCTCTTTCCAGACGGTCCTTGAGTGGTTGGTTGTGCTTCTTGGTTTGTCTCCAGTGTCATGGAAAACCAAGAAGCTAAGCAGCCTACTGTGGCTCTATCTTCATCGGAAGCAGAATATCGGTGTATGAATGCAACGACTTGTGAATTGAAGTGGTTGAAGCGACTACTTGGTGACTTGGGTGTTCGTCATGAGAATGGGATGCACCTTTATTGTGATAGTCAGTCTGCGTTGTACATTGCGCAGAATCCAGTGTTTCATGAACGGACAAAGCATATTGAGTCAGATTGTCACTTTTTTCGAGATGCGATTACAGATGGGACGATTATACCCTCGTATGTTCCTACGACGGTTCAGTTGGCCGACATTTTTACAAAAGCTTTGGGAAAAGCTAAATTTCAGTTTCTACTTCGCAAGTTGGGTGTCCGAGATCCGTACTCTCCAACTTGAGGGGGGGTATTAATTAGGAAAGATAATATTGTGAATATTTGGGAAATATATCTTAGAGTATTTTGTGAATATCTTTAGGTTATTTTGGTCTTGCCCTCCAAGTAACCTAGTCTATATATATTTGTATAAGGCCGTTTATGAGGAATATAATTTACAGTGAACATTATTCAATCTATTCTAGCAAATGATGAAGAGGATAGTAATTAGCTACTCTAGAAATTTAAAAAAATAATTTCCTTTTTCTAGTTGTTATGGAATGTAAGATACCTCTATAAATAAATATAGTGAAATTGAGAAGTAGGGTTATTTGTCAAGATGTGAGAGATTTCTTCCTGTAAAAGATGACTTATGCCTTGGAAAACTACTAACAGTATAGTTTTACAAGTAACACCATCGCATGATTATTTATATTTTATTATGAATAAGACTTGGAGAGGATGCAAGATGAAGGTGAGAAAAATATAAACTTTTTCTTATTTATATAACTATAATTTAGATAGAAATAGTAGTCTTTGATAATGTTATGAGAATGGGAATGTTGCAAAGTTTGAAATAATGGATTGTTTATAGTGTTAGGTGTTACTAAGAATGTTAAAGACTTATGGAATCACTAAGATATACCTGAGATTTTTGAGATACATATAAAATACACATTCACGATTACAGAGAATAATATCAAAGAAAATAATCAATCATACAATAATCATTTATGATATCATGATATCACAGCCTTCAAAAGATATTATCCACTACTAAAATTTAGCCAAATTGCGACCGCCTCTGACAGTCGTTGAAAATAGCAAAAACGGTCGCAGAACTTAATTGCGACCGTCAACGGTCGTAATGTGGTGGTCGTTATTCATATGGTCGAAAAAAAAATAATTACGATCGTTTGACGGTCGCAAATTTTTTTGCAACCGTTTTTATATTTTCAACGACCGCTTGGACGACGATCGCAAATATATATAATTGCGACTGGCATACGAAGCAGTCGCAAATCTGGAAATTAGCGACCGCTTAAGGCCGTCGCAAAGAGTTTAAAAAAAACAAAAAAAAAAAAGAAAAAGCCGCACCCACTTTCCTGTGAATGCAGCCTGCCTCATCACCTTTACCCACCCTAAAACACCTTTACCCACCTTAAAACACCACTAGCCACCTCGTAAATATCACCCAACCACCACAATCTCCATCCCTTTGCCGTGAAAACCCCAACCCTTTGCCGTAAAAACCCCAATCGGCCACAACAAAAGCCACCCTCAACAAAATTTATGAAAATAAAACCCAATTAAACCAACTAAAATTAACGAAAAACAAATCTAAAAATAACAAAAATCAAACAATTTCACTTTAAATATCAAACCCAAAAATTAATGAAAATCAAACCACGAAATTAAACCAAAATTACTCGAAAATCAAACCAAAAAATCAACAAAATCAAACCCACTAAAACAAACTAGGCCAAAAACAAAACAACCAAAAACGAAACAAAAATTAACCAAAAACTAAACGAAAATTACCCAAAAATCAGACCCAAAAATCAGCAAAAACAAAATCAAACCCACTAAAACTAAAAACAAACAACAAAAATCAAACAAAACAACCAAAAATGAAACGAAAATCAACCAAAAACGAAACGAAAATCAACCAAAAATTAAACGAAAATAACCAAAAACGAAACAAAAAATAAATCAAAAACATGAAAACGTACCTCAAACTTTGAATTTCACCTCAAATTTGGTTTAATAAGGCCAAATTCGACCATAAAAAGTCTAGATCTAGACTTTTCATGGTCGAATTCCACCTTAAAAACCATTAAATGTACTTGTTGAGAAAATCGAACCCGAACTCGCCAATAAAACCGCCCCGCTGTCGTACTCCTTTAAGGAGGAGGAGAGCCAGTGAAGATTGTGGTGGAGGAAATATGGTGGCGGAGGAAAGATGGTGGCAAAAATCGGTGAAGAGAAGAGAGGAAACAGAGAGGAGAGAGATAAGAGGAAGTAAATTAGAGATTCAGAGGAAAGAAAAAGAAGAGAGGAGAGGAAAGAGAAAGAGGAGCGGCGTGAGGTTAGTTAATTACGGTTGGGGTGAGATGGGTGCAACCCGAATTTTTTTATATAAAAAAAAGCTTTTTGCGACCGTCTTTGACGGTCGCAAATAATGACATTTACGACCGTCTCTTTGACGGTCGCAGATTAAGACATTTACGACCGCCTTTGACGGTCGCAGATTATGACATTTACGACCGTCTCTTTGACGGTCGCGGATTAAGACATTTACGACCGCCTTTGACGGTCGCAGATTATGAAATTTACGACCGTCTCTTTGACGGTCGCAGATTATGACATTTACGACCGCCTTTGACGGTCGCAGATTATGAAATTTACGACCGTCTCTGTGACGGTCGCAGATTATAACATTTACGACCGTCTTTGACTATTTTTAATTGTTCAAACATCGTAGCGACCGTCTAAAAGGTTAAAAACGGTCGCAAATTTGCGACCGTTGTCAAAGCAGTCGTAAGATTGCGACCGCATAAAAAACGGTCGCAAATTTCATATTTTGCGACCGATTTTCAGACGGTCGTAAAAAAAACGGTCGCAATTTAGCCGAATTTTAGTAGTGATCATAATATCAAATTTTTATATATTTATATATTTTAACATAATATTAATAGATAGATCATTAATAAAGTTGTACATTGATAAATTTTACTAAGTGATATTTAAGAACAGTACAAATGGTATAACCCTGTAAATACTTTACTGAAAAATACTTTTTAGTTGTTCCATTAATAGCTGTCACACCTTACAAGATGTTATAACTATTACTCTATTTGTCTCATAATACAATATTTCTTTGGAATTTTAGTTTTTATGCGGCAATTTAAAAAGTTGTAAATTCCTTAAAACTAATGATTAGATTATTAGAAGTACATATATGCATGCAGGGTCAGAGAGATAAAGAGAAAGAAAAAGTACTCTGTGGTTGAGAATAGTTGAAGAGATAGAGAGATAAAGTGTTGGAAATTAATGTTAAAAGTACAAAAAAAAAAAAAAAAAAATAGAACAGATAAAAACTCATCAAAAAGAGGGTAATAATGTCTAGGAACGAAAAAGATATATACAACCCTAAGGGTTGCATATAAGGAGCTAAAAATAGAAAGAATTGACAATAAATAAACATTTATTACATCGATTTACTCGTGAATTGTCGATAAATACCCAGCTTAATACTAATGTCTAAAGGTAAAACCTTTAAATAAAAAGAGAGATTGTATTTTGGTTTACCTAAAATGAAAAAGAGACATTATATTACGAGACAAAGGGAGTACTTCGTAATTTCGTATGATCATTAGATTATTAAATTGTTAGAATTAGCTATTAAAAGTAAACATAGAAACGAAGAAAAAAAAAAAAAAACATTTGATCGTTAAAAACCTTTTTAGTTTGCATGTCTACACTCTACAGTGTTCAGGGGTTATTGTCTTTAAATTTGGACACAACTTAGTAGCCATTTCCAGCGTTCGTCTTCTCTGGTCTCAAAAAATAGAAAATCTTGCGTGGACCTGGTCCACAATAATATTATTGTGGACCTAAGGTTTATACACACGTAACTGACATTATATTCGACATAGTGACTCTTAATTTTAATATAGTAATCTTATTTTTAAGATAGTAATCTTTTTAAAAACTTGTGTGACCTTTAATGTTATTATGAACTTAAAAAACGATATTATGTTAGATAGTGACCTAATTTTAACATAGTAATCTTTATTATTCATATTGACCATTATATTAAAATTTCATTAAAAAAATTAACCTCTTATAGCTTTTAATGTCACACTAACTTTTATTTCAACATAATAACCTTTATTTTAATATAGTGACCTTTTTTTTTATTAACAAATAAATCATATTGTCTCTAATGTTAGTGGTGCACAATAAATTAGTGTGAACCAAGTCCATTTAAGAATTTGTACTCCAAAAAGGCTAAGGATCTTCCTTAAAGTGTTTTGAGTTACAACATAAAGTTGTACTCCTTTCCATTTTAAGAGTTAATAACATTAACTATATGTATCCGGTATCCCATGTTACTCATTAAGAAAAGTTATCAATTTTGTAGATGAAAAATGAATAATAATGCTACACTTCCTTACAAAAATCTATTTTTGCATAATATGGAGATTGGCATTCTTGTCCATCTATTTTGGTGTTAAAAGAGTTTAATCTACTTATAAAGACAATAGAAGTAAGTTTCATACTACTACATACATCTTTTGTATAATAATCGTAATAATTTGACTTTTGCGCTATTCATATAATTACTTTGATTGTATTATATTTCTTTGTAAATAAAAAAAAAAAAAAAAAAAAAACAAATGTTGTGAGGTAAAAGTTGTTGGATTAGTCTTTATGTATATTTTCATTAGATTAACTTTTTTACTTCTTACAATACTAATATAATTGCAAATATGATAATCAAAGTTATGCATTGGCACATGTACTAATTAGACTGTTGCATTAGTTAGAGTATTGCACTTAATTTCAAACTAGTTATTGACCCGGGCGATGTCCCAGATCATCATAAATTATAAGTTCGATTAAATTAAATTAGAAGAGTTAGTGTTGAACAATATTAATCACTAAATGAAAATGTAATAAGAGGTCAATAAGAAAAGTTTTACAATTAAATTAAGGAAAATGTTATATATATATATATATATATATATATATATATATATATATATATATATATATATATATATATATATATATATATATATATATATATATAGGCCTCCTAAATTAAACACTATTGTATTATATAGCATTAAAGTTAAGCCAATGAAGAGTTTTTGTTAAAGATACTAAACATTAATACAATTTAGTATGGTGAGAGAAGAGGGATGACACATAGGATAACATGTAGTGCATATGTGGCATATGAGTGACACATGCCATTAGCATGTTGTCCCCATAAGTTTTAATAATATTATAGATGTAGAGATAAGTGGATAATTCCTTTAAGACGAAACACACAAGGACAAAAAATGGGATTCATAATAATAATGGATTCCAATTCCATCAATTGTAGTAGTCTTTGACTCTTTGCTAATGTGCAAATTCCTACAGAAGTTTAGGTGCTCAGCTACTAATGTAGTTTGGGCTAGAGTTCTAGTTTGGATATGGATAACTTCATGGGCCTTAACTAGTACTTCCTATTTACTTCAATCAGTTAAATACTACCTCCGTTACATATTATTTGCAACGATTTGACATAAAGTAAAGAGAAAAAATGTCTAATCGTTGCAAATAATATGTAACGGAGGTAGTATATACTTTCAAGTTTCAAGTTCTATGTAGGCAGACCTTTAATTCAAATTTTAGAATAGTACTTGTAAATTGCAAACAACATTATAGATACGAAGAGAGTACATATTCACATTGACTTGCTTCACACCAACAAAACTTCCTTTAGACTTTTATTAAAATTAATTGTCAAATGGGCAAAAATAGTTTCCATAATACCATGGTGAAAACAATTGGGCTGGGCCAAAGCCTATAACAAAATTAAGTTTAGCCCATTGAATTTTAAAGCATAAGTCAATAATATACCTCCTCATGTATCCTATAAATAAAATCAATATGCAGAAATGAAGCATAAAGGATGAAATCTTAACACCAAAATATGTTAAGATATCCTATTTTTTTTTACATCTCAACTCTGCAAAACCTTTGATAACAAAACTTAAAAAAGTAACTACCATCATCAAAACTACTGCACAAGACCCACCATACTAAAGATAATAAGAAGCCAAACCCATAATGTATTACCTATACTGATTAACCGGTAACGTTTTGCATTTTCTCGGTTGAAATACCTATGTGTATACTCTATAAACTAAGAAGAACAAAGACAACTCAGAATTTACAACACATGAAGGCCCATCCTTTTTGCTTACGCAAGTTTCTTTGATCTGCCTTCGCCATCCTTACTGGACTAGTATTCCATTCTGCTTGCAACCTGTAACACCAATCATCGTTACTACATTGTAAGATTAACATGTTCACTGGACAGGATGTTCAAGATGGTTCTTCATTAGCATATCTCACACGATCACTCATGTATTACAGATTTACAGGTGTTTACCAGTTCTTAAATCAAAACATTTCATAAGGGGTGGAAGGTAGCATAAATGGTATGATGCAAATTTTAGCACTTATGGGTCTGTTGTTAATTCGTTTATCATAAAAATGATTTAAGTCATATCATGAATCGATTTGTTTAAATCAGGTCCATTCCAATACAGTCTAGCTGATTGTAGGTATAAGTACAGTGTTGGCCTCATTTAGGCTCAACAGGCCAGTTCACTTTAGTCATAACCATAATTTTGGATTTGGGTGATTATTGAAAGAGAGAAAACAGTAGAAAAGGCAAGCTTTTAGCAAGAAGATAACTTACACAGGAAAGGCAAAGGAACGAGTGCTGCCAGCACTACTTTCAGACCGGAGAGAAATGTTGCCAGATTGTGCAACAGGCCCCATGTAAGTTATAGATGAAGGAGGTGGCATTGCGGCGGAAAAGCTTGTCTCCCCATGAACCCTTCTGTCTGTCCCACAATCTAGGATACTACCAGGAAGAGATCCAACATCATCCCTAGACATACTTTGAGCAGCAGGAGGTTTTTCCACTGCCTCGTTTTTCTGTGAAATCTCCTTCTCTGCCGTCTCTGATGAAGTAGCAGCAGCATTGAAATCCAAGATAATACTTCCAGACTCCACCTTGCTGTTGTATGATAAAGCATTGTTGTTAACATTGTCAGCTGGTTCTTGTAATGCAGGGTGCTCCACAAGTAGAGCTGAAGATGCTTCTTCATTTTGACTCTAACATAGTACAAAAAAATCATTGTGATTCAGCAAACAGATAAAACTGATTAAGATCGTTAAACATCACAGTAAAATAAACTAATAAAGCAAAGCCAATTTAGCAAACACAAACTTCCTAGTTCCACTACCTCCATTTCCTTTAATAAGACACTCACAATTCTAGGTTGAACTTTGACTATTGACTACTCTTGAACATGTTGATACTTAAAAAATTCATATAAGAAAATAAAATTGTCAAAGTATTTGTTAAGATCAACAATACATGATTATAAGTTTTATACCAACAAGCTTGAAGAGACATTAGCATTTAGCAGTCAAAGAAGTGCATGTCTTGTATACATAGAAGGCGACATAATTAAATCTCAATTAATCTATCGATGAATAATAACATCATGCGCACAATGAAAATTATCAGTAATGTTGCAATTTGCAATGTATCCTCAGAGTGAAAGGCATAATTATCAGCTGATTCTTATTTAGAGGTGTCTAGGTTGATCAAGAAGCTTAATCGTTAGTGTAAATCTTGATTAGCAATTTAGTTATGTTTGTTGCATTCAAAGGGAACACTAATTAACACAAATTCATATCAAGTTGAAATAAAGAGTAGCATATAACCAACCTCATTGGACTCCATAGTAGATTCTACTTCATGCATGATTGAAGGCTGTGCAGGAGATATTTCTGCATGTTGTGCCTCATTGGACTCCATAGTGGCTTCTGCTTCATGCACGATTGAAGGCTGTGCGGAAGATTTTTCTGCAAGCTGTGCCTCATTGGACTGCATAGTGGTTTCTACTTCATGAATGACTGAAGGCTCTACATGCTCTAGAGGTACACTGTCTTTGCAATGCTCCTCCTCAGAGACTTCATTATCCGTCATTACCTTTTGACAATCTACTTTATCTTTCTCACCTACTTGAGGGTTTTTTTTATCATTAACAACATCATCACTCTTAACCAGTTCATCTGTGTGCAAAATAAATTTAGACTCATCCTGTTTCTTGCTAGAGTTATGTTCAAACTCGTCTGCGATTAGCATATCATCAGTCCCACACTGATCAGCAGGGTATGGCTTCTCTAAGGCTTCATGAACAACTCCACTCTCCTTCACTAACTCTTCAGCCATGCCCTGAGCAAAAGGATGCTTTTCGACATCATTAGTAAACAGCACATCACCATCAACATTGTCATTAGAAGCTAGGACAGTAGACATGTTTTTACTGTCAAGATTGTCTAGGCTTTTAATCCAAACCTTATCATGGGTAGGCACTCCCTCGTCTATTCCAATGTCTTTGACCGGGTGAAAACCATTATCTTTGTAGGAAAACAACTCTGGTAACTCACATTCAGTAATTGTTTTATCAGTAAATAGTTCAGAATCCTTCCTATAAAGAACTTCCTCATTGCTTGCATCAGCAGAATTTGGATTACTTAAAAGCCGAGAATGCCCAATTATAGCTTCTTCCCATGACAGATCGCTACTGTCCAAGTGAAATGTTAGAGAGTCTGGAGATGTCTCAAAGCTTTTTATATCATACCCATCAATGTTATTCTTAACATCGGTGTCTTCATCATCCGAATCGAAAGGGTTATATGACTTCCTCGGGGAAGTTTGAACACCAATAACAAGGTCGTTTTCTGCCAACAATTCAGTATTTGTCAACACATGATCAGAGCCGTATAATAGAACAAAAGTCGAAAGAAATAACTGTCACAGTACCCCCTAATTATAGTTATGACAATTTTTTAAAAGATCCGTTAATAGTCTAATGCTCTACTCACCAATTAAATTTAGTATTGGTACATTAGGAAAGCCAATCACAAATGATCACTATCTTAGAAAAGTTACATTTTTTCCGGACACCCTAAAATGATAGCATGAAGTATGTGACTATTATTTACCAGACTCAGGTGGTACTTAAATCAAAATACAAAGATCAAGGCATTCAAGTTCTTTAGGTAATGTTACAAAAGCATAAGATTTAGCCATCAAACTTTAGTATCAATAACATCTATATATGACCACGCGATCCACATAACATTCAGTAAGATGTCAATAAGAAAAACATACAACACCAAGAATTTTACTGTCCAGATAAACTAGCATACAGAACAAAAAGTAAAAGATTGAACCAGAAATTACAAGAAGCACCAAAAGAAATAGAATTTGCTAGTTACCTAGCTTCATTCTGACATAAGTCTGGATCTTCAACAAGACGTCTTAAAATCGTGAAGAATTAGATCCTCGTGATACCACAATCAACTCCAAGAAATGCAAATTAAAAGATTCCTCAGCAACCTGATAACAGAATAGAAACATTAGTTCATATCGAAATCATAGCACGTTGTCTTCCAATCACTAACAAGAATACATAACTGAACACTTATTCAACCGCTTTAGGTTGTAGGACAAAGAAGCAAGTAGTGGCAATTCCAGTATTAGGCCAAAAAAAGAAGTTATAGACATACTTTAAAAAGTACCAAGTATTACTCTAAGATGAATCAGCAACCATAAATAACCAATATCAATTGGAAACCCAAACAAGCAACATTATGTGATTACTTCATAAAGCCAGAAATGCTATAAGTATATAAATAGTCATATTAAGGCACAAATTTAAGTTGCATGATTCACCTAATCATTGAAAAAAGTATAGTCATGAAGAAAAAAACTGTCAAACTACCAAAGTTAGAAGCAATGTCTTCATCCCATCAACCACATTTGTACACAATTATGCACCAAACTTGAGTAATCCAAATCTGGTAACACTGTTATAAAAAAGACACTTACAGGAAATTTAACCCATGAAATCAACCCCCTTAACTTATGATCGTAGCGATGATTAAGCACGAAGTAACATGAATTATGAGGTATTTTTAACCCTGATTACCAATTTTACAGTATTTTAACGGTAATCAGGGTACAAAGGTAGACATACTAGAGAATGTCCTTTAAACTAAGGCCCAATAATCAAAGTACAGTTCAAAGAAGAAAAGGACAAAAGTTGAGACCTTGAAAACTTTCAAAAGGACCCTTTTTTTTTGGTTTACAACAGTATTGAAAAAGAAAGATTGGAACTTTACAAAGTCAGACAGTCTGCTTTTTATCAACAATCACATTCCCACTACCAATTTTTGTCAGATAATTTTGATTAGATCCAAATTACACCAATTTTTTAAGGGAATTTTTGAAATCCCCAAAATATACTAATTAGTTAGATAACAAAATACATGAATAAAATAGAATAAAAACCCAGAATTATACTCAAGAAATTGTAAAAGAGATCTGATTCTGAATTTGGAATAATATCCCACTAAAAAAAATTAAAAAAAAAAACCCAATCATTAAGATGTAAAACCCATGGTTTAGAACACAAAAAAAAAAAATCAAAATTAGCTCAAAAAATAAGCACAAAAAAACAAAGAACAGAAAATTTTACCTGACAAGAAACACACAACAAAAAACAGAACCCTTTGTGTTTTTTGTTGTTGGTGTTGTTGCTGATGTTGCTGGCTTGTATGTGGGCTCTGATGAACAAAAATTCCAAAATCCAAAAAACCCAGAATCTCAGTTTTAAAACAGACAATACAACATCCAAACAAAAACAAAAAATTTAAAACCCGCAAATGAAAAACCCTTGAAAATCAATCAAATGTTGACAGAAATGTTCAGAAACAAAAAAAAGTTGACAACTTTAAAACAAAAACTATGAAATTTTTTTGAGAGAAAAATAGTTTACCTTATAAAAGTGTTGTTGATCAGTAACAAATTAATAATTCATCATCAAAATCCCCTAAATCCCTGAAACTAGGTCAACTGTTTCTTCTCTCTAGCAGCTTTCTCTCTCCTCTGTTGGTGGATCATGAAAGGAATGAACAATAGTGAAAAAAACAAGAATTTTGAGCAGAAAATATTAATTATAAATAAATTTAATAAATAAATGGGGAAGAGGCTAATAAATATGGATAGTTAAGCTGCAATAAATACCTTCTCTCTCTCACCAGCTTCACCCTTTAAATTAATTAAATTTCTAGTACTCTCTTTTTGTCCTGTACTTACTTCTTTCCAAAGTTTGACATTTTTTTTTAATATACTTAGGAAAAATGAAATAAAAATTAGTGGTATTGTGTTGAAAAAAAAAACCCAAAAAGAATTTTTATTTATTTTGATTAAAAAGTGTTTTTTTTTTTTTTTTTTTAGGTTTATTTAATTAAAATGAGGCGGCAGAAGAGAGAGAAAGAGAGCAGGAGAAGAAATTGGACATCAATCCCAAAGCATTCTTATTATTTCTGTTTTATAAGTGGGTAATTATGCCGTATTATATGGGAGGGTGTGAGGGAGGGTGTTTGTGCATGCACCCTGCTTCTTAGATTTACTACCATGTCCATTAAATTAATCACTTGTATCAGCTCAGATCACGTGTGTGATTCGAGATCGGAGGATAGAGTCCTTGGCTAGCGTTCTGACTTTTAACTTGTTACTAGATAGATGAAAGGTCGAGAGTTAAATTAAAATAAATATTTTAGGAGGAATGTTTTAACTTCAGATAATCATCTTTAATAGAAAAAAAAAAAAGTCTTACATGAATTGTATTAGATGAGCGAGTACATGTATGAGCTTAATTTGGATTTAGTCAAATTAAGATTGGTAGGTTAGTCTGTTTAGATTACAAATAGGGTATCCTTGCAAGAATTCTTTACAGATTTTGAAATAAATCCTATCATAACAATAATACTAATAACAATTGCTTGTGTCATATGTCATTATAAGGTATCTAACACAAATAGTATTATTATTTTCATACAATTAAAAATTACGAGTATAATATTAGTAAATGTTTCTTTACTATTATCATATTAAAAAAAGAAAAAGTATACTCCGTACATCAAAACGAAATTAAAATTATCATATCGAATTAAAGTGATTTTTATAAATTAGCTTAGTGAGAATTGAGCTAAAATTTTCTACCATTGACTAAAATTGCAATGAAACAATCTCTTAGATATGGATGGAGTGAAGAAGTAATGACAAATGTCAGTGATTAGAGTAGTCATTATTTTGGCGTTAGAGTAGTTAGAATAATTAATTAAATAAATAATTAATTAATTGTAGTTTAATTCTAAAAAAAGAGAGAGAAGTGATAATAAAGTAGAAAAGTCAACGAAAGAAAATGGTATGTTAATGTTGGTGGGTTTAAGTTTAAGAGAGGTTGATGAGTTGAAGGGTCACGTTCATTTGGTCGAGTATACAGGTGGAATACTTTACTACTGTTGCTAATACTATGTTGTTGGACCACTCACCACCAATTTTTTTTTTTTTTTTTTTTTTTTTTTTTTTTTTTTGAAGTTGCGTTGCCTTTCTTCTTTTATTGCGTCTCTTTTTTTGTTTTCCTCGTTCTTTTGCGCGGCATATTTCTTGCACTTGCTACCACATGAATTGCACATTTGCGCGCACTGTCTACATGCGATTTCATTGTCATACTTGAATGTACGATAGACATCGTATTTTTCAAAGTTCGACTCATTTACTATTTAAAATGATTTTGTTAAATCTTACACTAAATTTCTTAAGGGAAGAATAAAATTGATTGAGTTTTTTTTTTATAAAAAAAATGGTCAAAGTTAAATGTACAAATGCAAATATCATTCAAGATTTAGCCTAATGGAAAATTTTTGACTTAAAGGTCATGCATGGGATCAAATCTCACTAGCTAGGGATTCTTTGGCGGTGAATTTTCTCTTTGACTTGTGAGAAGTGTCAATTTAATAAGATCCTTCTTCTTAAAATAAATAAATAAAATTGAAACCATGCCAATGTCAAGTAAATCAAAATTCTTTTTTTTTTTTTTTGAAATAAAATTGATTCATAAATAAAGCCATACGACATCTACAAAGAGATTTAAATCTAATAAATACATAATAATTGAATCAAATAAAAACATTCCATAAGCAAAGCTACGATCGTTGTTGCAAATCGTACATTCTTTATACCCTCTTTCATATCGCTGTGATTTACAGCCTTCATCGGCGAGGGGGTCTATCGATCTGTTGTAGCCGTACGGAAATTTTCCGTTTGATTCGCTAGATTATAATCGAAATAATAACCTAGCTCTTTTTTATCCCGCACAAATTTTTACCCATGAAACAACTTTATAGCAATCCATGAAATAAAAAAGCAAATCCTCCCTCAAAAGAGAGAAGAAAAACCCAGTCTTTCGAAGGAGCCAAATCCTCCTAAAGAAGAAGAAAAACCCTGTCTTTCGAGGGAGAAAAATTCCTCCTAGAAGAGGAAGAGTTATTATAAACCTAAAACAATAGAAAAAGCACTCAAAAACAAACGATTGGGGCTTTCCACCGATAAAAATCGATGGAAGCCCCTCCAATATTCAATAATGGAGGCTAGAGTTTTAGAGAGAGAAGAGAGGAAAGAGAGGCTAGGGTTTTCATGTCATTTTAGTAAATCAAAATTCTAGAACGAATGGAGTATGTATTATTATAATGGATCTTCATATCATTTTGTCGTGACGCCTTTATTATTTTTGTGTTGTCTGTTTCAAAAGAAAATACGAGTTGATTTATTAGATCTACAAAATATGTC
Organism: Chenopodium album; assembly: GCF_948465745.1. NCBI lineage: Eukaryota > Viridiplantae > Streptophyta > Magnoliopsida > Caryophyllales > Amaranthaceae > Chenopodium > Chenopodium album. The sequence continues at coordinate 82,700,449 of NC_137834.1, forward strand.
AATTATTTGTAATTAACCAAGTACGAAGTCCTTTTCTTAGTTTTTTTTTTTTTTTTTTAAATGGAGATTTTAGAACTTTCAACAGAGAAATTGAAGCTAGAAGGACAATGTTAATGAAGGTGGTGTCGGAGGAAGGTGGTTGGAAAGCGAAGAAAGTGGGGTGGTGTCCGTGGAAGCCTCAATGGAGGAATAACGTCCAATGTTGATGACTAAGCATAGACTTAGAGCTTGTTCTGATTAACTGAGATGAATTGAACTCAAGTGAATTGTTTATGAGAAAAAGAATTTAGGAACTGAACCGGACTGAATTTATTGAACTGAACTGAATTGAATTTGAACTGAAATTAAGCTGAAGAGAACATGCCTGTAGCTGTAGTAATAGATTGACATGTTTTGTTGATCTATAGATCAACTGTAATCTCCTCCTATATTACTATATTAGTAACGTTACTTGTTTAGATAAGGGCAATCTTGGTATAAACAAGTAGTCCTTTAAAAGTTAAAGAAATGTTGTTATCATATTGAAACAAAATTCCGCAACTATCCACAGACAAACGAAACTATAAGCTAATTATGAAGGATGACACCAAGTACAGCAACAAATTAATATGCTGTTGTCAAAAAAAAAAAAAAAAAAAAAAAAAAAGAAAAAAAAAAGACAACGATTCATGTTTTTACTGTCTTATTAAATATAGTACGTTTTCTTCTTCCAAAAAAAAAAAAAAAAAAAAAAAAAAAAAAAAAATTGAATAAGTTAAGTTTTTTTTATATTCTTGAATAAGTTAAGTTCAAGTAAGATAATAATAAGTTATTATTATTATTATTATTATTACTCCGTATTATTTTTATTAAAATTTAAGATAATTTAGATAAGTAAACAATACGGAAGTGGCCTTATGGCCTAGTGGGTGAATAAAATGTACGATACCATATTCGATGCTCATATACTTCTTACAAGTACTTTTTTGAACTGACTTTGTTTATCCCTTATCTTTTAAAAAGTTTGAGATAACTTTTATAAATAGTGTTTGGATAATTATACTCTTAAAACAAAAGTTGTTACATAAAATCAAATTGGAAAAGATTTCAAAACATGGCTACCTATTGATAACTATACCCTTTATTCCTTTATAACTAAAACTAGATAAAGCCCGTGCAATGCACGGTTTGTTTGAATTTTTTAAAACAAAATTTTTAAATTAATGTGTTAAAATTGGCTATATATTTAGATAAAACTAGTTTTGATTTGTTAATAATAATAGACAATTGAAAAAAAGTTAATTAAAGTTAATTTTGTTAATAATAATATATACTCCGTATAAATAAATTTATAAAATGAATTTTAATTAATTTTTAATAGAATTTAACAAAAAAAAACATTTTGGAGGGAAAATTTTTCACAAAATTATGCCAAGTGTCCCCCGGTGATTACTTTAGTACTCCGTATATAGTGAGTATATATAGATTCCTAATATCAAAAGATAATATTTTATATTTAATTAATTTAAATTTAAAAATGACATTCGCCAATTTTGCTTACATGACATTTGAATCATTTAATTATAATTTAAATATTAAAATCTCATTCGCCAATTTTACTTACGTGTTGTTTAAATTATTTAATTCTAAAAGAATTTAATAATCTCGTATTTAATCGGCTACCACTAAAATTTATTATTCTAGATGCCGCGCTGAAAAAATTAAATCATACGTGGCTCTCTAAAACCAAATTGAAAGAAATTCTAGAATATGGCTAGTTACTTGCGCGCATCGCGTACATTAACCACCCTAGTTATATTAACGTTGTTAATCACCAAACTTGATCACTTACCTTAAGTGTTAAGAGCCATATAAAGAAAATGTAGTTGATAAAAAAAATTGGTTGACTTATACTTGGTACTTGATAGATCTTGAGGGACAAAATGCCTAAGATTAAGCTTAATTTCATGTAAATTGGCCAGAAAAGGACAAGACATGATACAATAGCTAAGGAAGCTTAATCTTAATCTGCCAAGTTCAAAACAACTATATACAGCTAGCTAATGTGACCTTTACTCCCTCTTACAAATCATACGATGATTAAATTTTTCTCAACAACAATAATGTGTTTTTTTTTTTTTTGGGGGGGGGGGGGGGGGGGGGGGGGGGATTATGTCATTATGGTTGTATATATTCAGTTTCTCTAATTTAGTAATTTGCTTTAATTTGAATTTTTCTTAATCCGATTTCTATATATGACTAAACTTGGGCTATTTGTACAATTTGATTACGTAGTACGGAGTAGTTATTTTTAATAGTAGGAGTACACTTTTAAGTATAGAGGAAGTATAATCTTTATTTAGTTTTTAATTTTAGTACTCTACCCATTCTTAAATAAAAATCCTGCTTATTTACCTATTTACAGGGTTAATGTAAAATAAAAATAAAAATAAAATTGGTGGATTTAGTTGGGTTATATAGAAAAAAAAAATTGTATACATCCGGTTTACACTAATATTCGTGTACGCAGTGGGTAATTTTAAGCCAATTTAGGATTTTAGGGTAACTTTAAGCCCATTTTTTTGGGTAATTTTGAACATACTATGATTTTTTTTTTTTTTTTTTTAAATAGCGATATAAGTATTATAAGGGTAGTAAAATTACCTTCAATCACTAATAATTGAATTTTAGTCATTTAAAATGTAATTCTATACCAATAAAGTGTAGATTATTTTTATTTGAATTGGGTTACTTTTATACATATTGGGTAACGCTCCCATTTTGACTTGAATGGACAACTATGCCCTTTATGCAATTTTTGTTATAAAAAGGACCTTGTTCCCCATTTGGACACATTACATGAAACGGTCTCCTCACATTACGACCTTGCTATCCCGAGCCTCCCAAAATCGGTCCCCACGACCTTAAAACCAAATCGGTCCCCACGACCACCTAATTTTTTTTTAAAAAAAAAATAATTAATCGTAAAATTTTCCGACGGGTCTTGGGTCATGGACGGCGAGTGGAACATTCGTACGCCGGAGAATGCGTCGGAACATTCTGTAAGTTTTCTGTTTTTTTTTCTGCAAATAGGACACCCGCCTAAAATTTCCGGATGTCCTAGGTACATCCGCCTAAAATTTCCGGATGTACCATGGAACATCCGGAAATTTCAAGTGGAAGTAGGGATCCGCCTGAAAAATCCGGATCTTCCATGGTACATCCGGAAATTTTAGGCGAAAGTACCTAGGGACATCCGGATATTTTAGGCGGATGTCCCTGTTTATTTTTTTTTTTTTTAAATGTTAAGTACGTTTATTTATTTATTTTTTTTTAATGTTAATTAAGTTTGGTTTTTTTTTTCGTGGTCTTGTGATTATTGTTGTGATTTAGTATTTGATAATGAATGTAATTTTTTTGTATTAATATGATTATTAGTAATATGATTATTTTTTGTAACATTATTATTATTATTTATATTATTATTATTATTGAAAATATTATTATTATTATTATTATTATTATTATTATTATTATTATTATTATTATTATTATTATTATTATTATTATTATTACTATTACTATTACTATTATTATTATTATTATTATTATTATTATTATTATTATTATTATTATTATTATTGTTATTATTATTATTATTATTATTATTATTATTATTATTATTATTATTATTATTATTATTATTATCGTAGTTGTTGTTGTTGTTGTTGTTGTTGTTGTTGTTGTTGTTGTTGTTGTAGTTGTTATTATTATTGTTGTTGTTGTTGTTGTTGTTGTTATTATTATTGTTGTTGTTGTTGTTGTTGATATTCTTATTATTAATTAGTATAAATATAATTTTAATATTATTATTATTATTAATTAGTAATTAATGTTATGGTATTATTGTTTTGTATTTGTTGTTATAATTGTTTATTATTATTATTTTTAATATTATTATTAATATTGTTATTGTTTTGTATTTGTTGTTGTTATTATTATCATTATTAGTATTGTTATTATTATTATTATTATTATTATTATTATTATTATTATTATTATTATTATTATTGTTATTGTTTTTATTATTATTTTTTTGACATAAACCATGTTTTGTTTAATTTGTATAGGATATGGAATCTGAGGAAGGCGGTGACGGTGTGAATTATAGTGGGAATTTTGTCACGGATACGTTTTTTCCTACATTTGACGATGCAGTTACATGGGCTGATGGTGTTTCCATAAAATTGGGATTTATATTGGTGAAATCGTCTTATAATAAAACCAGAGATGGTCGGCTGTATCGGTATTTGCGATGTGATCGGTCACGAAAGAGCAAGCCGAGAGATTTGGAGAACGTGATACGGAAGGACACCAAAACCAAAGCTAATGGTTGTCCATTCTACATCAAGATATATTATGAAGTGAGCACCGACAGTTGGAAGATCATTGCGAAAAATGATCACACCGGGACACATAACCACCCAATGATTGTGTACCAAGAGGGTCACCGTAAAGTGAGCGGATTGAGTCCGGGTGCAAAACAGGTTGTGCGGGACATGACAAAGTCCAAGGTTGCTCCCCGTAACATCATGTCCACTATTGCCGAGCAATATCCTGATGATCATCCAAACATCCGACACATTGACAATTGCCGAAATGACTTCAGGATGGAGATGTCCGAAGGAAGAGGAGTTGTTCAACAATTTCTTCATCTGGCGAGAGAGAGTAAATACATTTACTGGGTCACGAACGATGATCACAACGTTTTGCAACATGCATTTATGGTGCACCCGATCATGGTCAACATACTCCGCACATACCCACATGTCATAGGTATGGATTCTACTTACAAGACCAATCGATATAACATGCCTTTCTTTGAGATAGTAGGTGTGACACCGACAAACCAGAATTTTCTAGTTGGATATGTTTTCATGCGCGACGAGTTCACGGCTAGCTATCGATGGGTGTTGCAGAGATTAAGGGAGTTGATTGGGTTTGATAAAGAGCCATCTGTATTTATTTCATACCGTGATCTTGAGCTATGTGCGGCTTTGAGAGAAGTCTTTCCAGGGACGTCACATTTACTCTGTCTATGGCACATCAACGGAGATGTGGAGGCTAAGGTGACGAAGATGTTCGGAAACAAGAAGGTTGGTGTCAGTTTTAGAGCTGGCAAATGGTTCAAAATCGTGAATGCAACAACACAGACGGAGTATGATCATGCTCTAGCTGCCATGCAAGTGAGGTGGGGAAAATATCCAGCAGTGATTCAGTATGTTCAGAGAACATGGCTTTGTCATAAGGAGAAATTTGTGAAATTTTGGACGAACCAGGTTCTTCACTTTGGTAACACCACCAACTGCAGAGTTGAGAGCCAACATTTAGCAGTGAAAACTTGGTTTGAATCATCCACAGGTTAGTTGTATTATTTTATTAGTTGTTCTCGTTGTTACGTAATTCTAATTATAATAAAAAAAAAATTAAAATGTATTTACTAATTAGTATCATTGGCAGGTTCTTTGGATACCATATGGGCCCGAGTCCATTGTCATATCGGTAATCGCAAAACACTACTCAAACCCAATCCAGATATACCGTGCCACGTGACCGCCAAAACTAGGGATAACAGACCCATCCTCAGGCCCACCCGGCATCGGTTCCTGCACTAACTATGCCTCTGCAGAGCTGGTAGTAGGCTGACTCAATCCACTACCAACAAATCTCCCAAACTGACCCCTATATATATACCATATGGTAATCCTGAGGGTTCTGTTCTTCATCCCGGTCACCAGCATGACTAGCCGAACATTCGTCTTCCTCGTCAGATATGGGTGCTCCACTTGCAGAGTACAAGGGCCGACTACTACCAGACTGTTGGTCTCCCGACCAACCACTAGTAGACCCGTATTGCTGCTGCTCGGGCTGAAGCGGTGCTGAATGAGATGTTTGTCTCCTAACAGACGCATTCAGACGTCGTGATATTGCGTGTCGAGCACCAGAACCCTCGATCTACATAAAATAAGTACAAAATCCGATTTTAGTAATAGTAATAATAATAATAATAATAATAATAATAATAATAATAATAATAATAATAATAATAATAATAATAATAATAAACAATAATAATAATAATAAACAACAATAATCAAAACAACAACATCAACAATCATAATCGTAATAACAACAACAAAAAAAAATTAAAATTAACAACAACAACAACAACAACAATAACCATAGAAGGCCAAGAATAATAACAACAACAACAACAACAAATAAAATTAACAACAACAATAATAACCATAATAACAATAACAACAACAACAACAACAACAACAACAACAACAACAACAACAACAAATACAAATTAACAACAACAACAATAACCATAATAACAATATTAATAACACTAATATCAACAACAATAATACTAATCATAATTAAAAATATTAATAATAGTACTACTAATAACAATAATAATAATATTATTATTATAACAACAACAACAACAACAACAACAAAATAAATTAAACAACAACAATAACCATAATAACAATAATAATAAAAACCCTAATATCAACTTAGTTTAATAATAATACTAATCATATTTTTAAAAATAATAACACTACAAAATATGCTAACCATAATAATAACAATAATAATAATAATATCAACAATAATAATAATAATACTAACCATAACACTTCAAAATAACAACAAAAATAACAAAATCCAAAAAAAAAAAAAATTAACAACAACAACAATAACCATAATAACAATAACAATAAAACCCCTAATATCAACAAAATAATAATACTAATCATATTTTTAAAAATAATAACACTACAAAATATACTAACCATAATAATAACAACAATAATAATAATAATACTAAGTTACTAATCATAACACTTCAAAATAACAACAAAAATAACAAAATCCAAAAAAAAAAAAAAATAAGTTAACAATAAAAAATTACAAAACCATATTATTAACGGGAAAAAAAAAAAAAATGGAACTTCCGCCCAAAAAATCCGGAAGTTCCAAGGAGGATCCGCCTCACCGCCGCCAAAGCTCCTCCCTCCGAATGTCATCCTTATACGCCTCGAATCTCCCATTTTTTTTTTGTGTTTTTCATGATTGTTGTTTTTTTTAAAAAAATGAAGAAAAAAATTTGGAAGATTTTTTTATTTTTTATTTTTTTTTTAGATTTAGAGTGTTTTAGAGAGTTAGAGAGTAAGAGAGTTAGAGAGAGAAGTAAGAAAGTGAGAAATGTTGGTCGGGAAGTGGAAAAAACCGTATTTAAATGTTAGGGGTAAAATTGGAATTTCAAGTCAAAAAGGGAGCGTTACCCGGTAAAATGGAAGCGACGAATAACAACACCCAGCTTTTATTCATTTTAAGGATAACTTTTGATCACTTTAAGAGATCTTTATAATGGATGTATAATAATTATTATACACCCGATTTTTTTAAAATTTTGTGAACAATAAAATAAATACTCCATACTAACTTAGGCCCTGTTCTATTCACCTTAAAAAAATAATATTAAGTAAAAATAATTTTAGTTTTGTAAAAATAAGTTCAGTTCAGTAAAATTAATTTTAGTTCAGTAAAAATAAGTTCAGTTCAGTAAAAATAAGTTCAGTTCAGTAAATATAATTTCAGTTCAGTAAAAATAATTTCAGTTCAGTAAAATTCAGTTTTCTTAAAGAAAAATTATAATAGAAAATCAGTAAAATTAATTTAAGTTCAGTAAAAATAATTTAAGTTCAGCAAAAACAATTTCAGTTCAGTAAAAATAATTTCAGTTCAGCAAAATTAAGGTGAAAAGAACAGGGCCTTCCTAAGTATAAGAAAACCAAAAAGATAAGTTGAGTTTAGACGATAAAAAATAAATAAATAATTTAAGGTGCAATGAGAATTTTTTGTTTGGGACAATGGAACAACTTGATTGATTTGTTTGATAAAAATATAGTACACTACATGTACCAAATTAGCAGTGAAATTCATTAAATATCACGGAGAGAGAATAGAAGAATAAGAATAGTGTAGGTTTTCATATAGAGTTAGTTATATTCTTATGTACAAGTAACAAATATAAGATGGTAAGACTCTTTAAGCTATATATCTTGTTACTCATTACACATATCTTCTATTTTATTCCACAATTTATTATGTTATTGTCCATTTATTAAACCCTTATTACTCATTATACATCTTCTATTTTATTCCCCAACTTATTATGTTATTGTCCATATATTATATTTACATTACGGAGCACAATATAAATCAAATTAAGAGAAAAAGCTAGAGAGAAAAAAAAATCACATGATAATATACATTGAAACAATTCCAAAGACGTTTTACATGATAATATTTGTTTAATATAAACTATAAAGTATACGTATAAAATCAAAAAACCAAACTAAACTTTGTAGATAGTGTCACAAGTCAAAGCGAAACAACTAACAGAAAACGGAGGTAGTTTTGTAGGATTTATGTATCAAAGGGATAGCACTTCCTAGAAGGTTAAATAGAATGATCATATATAGTACACCACAAAGTTGGTAACATTGTCTCAATCCAAGTAGGGGTGAGCATGGGACGGGTACCCGTACCGTTAGTACTAACGGTTCGGGTACCCGATATTCCGATAACCAAAATCACTAAAAGTGATACCCAAAATTGGAACCGATTAGTTCGGGTGCCCGGGTATCCGGATTTTCAGATCAGTTATCGGATACCCAATAAGATATCCAATAATGATAATTAAATTTAATTATGTAGTTATTATGATATAATTTACAACTAATTAGAAACAATACCATATGATCTTGACCAAATTATTAATAATATTACTAATCATTGATATTATAAAGTGATTATGAAGTAAAGTAAAAGTTTAGATTTATATTAATAGATTTAAGTAGGGAAAAAAAAAAGCAAAAAAAAATGCTTATCGGATCGGATCGGGTAACCGTTAATCTTAAAATGATACCCATAACCATACCCGATAACAAATTATCGGAACGGGTACCCCAACCGTTATGGTTATCGGATCGGGTACCCTAATCTTCGGAACGGTTACGGATCGGTTTTTTGGGTAGTTTTGCTCAGCCTTATTATCCAAGGGTTGAGCTTTGAGGTGAGCAAGTGATGCATTGAGAGATGGTGGAGTACGGCTGTAATACAATTATACAACACAGCGAAGTTTAATGCAAATCTAAGATTCTAAACTTCATTCTAAGGAATATTATGCAATTTGCACACTATGAGTTGTCATTGCGGGTGTCATGAAAATCTTCGTCTTCAATATGCAAACTTTGAAGACGTAACCAATTCATTTCGTAATATTAATAACAAAATTTGCAATGAAATTTGAGGTTGATATTGGTCCTCAATTCATTATGATTTGATGTATCTAAGTTGCTTCTTTTGGAAGGTGTTAGGGCACCTAACATTCGAACATAAAGACAATTATTTTTATCCAAGTATACATTTTCCGCTATTGTAAAGTTGCAACAATTTGACCATAACGTCTGCAAACTCTTAACTTTGTCAAGTGCAAAATTGAAAAATTACTGCTTAGAAAAAAAAAAACACCCAAAGAAGCTAGAATAATGTATTGCTTTATTTCCCTTTCAAAGATCATCATTGCTGCAGTACTACTGTACTATATAGCCTTGTCATAATTTGAAAAACTACTCTATTACGTACTCGTATTTGGTTTTATTTTCCCTGTATTGGCTATTATATAAGGTACGTTGTAAACCTCCATTGCCAACAAATGAAATGTTGGAGAAACGTTTACACCATACCTTGTAACATCATTCACAATCATAGAGCACATCTAACATTGCTTCAACCCTAAAGGAATTGCAATATTGATTGTAGCTATGTAGTACAAAAGCCTAGTCCGCGTCAATGTGAGGCGGACTGTCCTATTGTTTGAAATCATTTGGCTTGCCAATCTGTATGTTCTGTTCCTCAAGGAATGCGGTGATTGCCTTCTTCTGCCAACCCTTGAAACTCCTGCATTCAATTTGCAGCCAGGGTCAAATATAGAATTAAAGTTGTTTCAGTAGGAACACTGGGACTGACGTCTGGAAAAAACAAACAAACGCTAACACAACTTAAACCAACAATGGACAACCATTTCACAAGGCACAAGGCACAAGCACAACTAAAATCGCTCTTAATCATTAGAACACAGCAATGATTTATGAATTGTCACGGTACATATAATTATCTTAGTTAAAATTGCCAGACAAACAAGTATAATTTTAAATTTTATTTCTACAAGTCTGTGATCAACTCAAATTCCCCGATTATGAGGAAAGCACAAAGTATCACCTAATGCAATATCTATCTTTCTACAGGGAGCTCAAGACTACTATACAAATCTTGTTAACACATGAGGAGATATTTAAATGATATATTTTTAATTGCCTATAAATACAATACAATAAAAATTTGTTAATTTATTTACAAAAATGCCATTGGATAAACGTTTTTTGTTTATCACAAAGATAAACTTGTATACTGCTGGAAGTATGAGAGGTTATACATGCTGATCATACCGCTAATGTAACAAGCATAGAGATTGCCTCAAAAATAATCGTACAGTGTTTGGATGAGAGAAAGAGAAAAGGCAGAGTGATGGATCTAATTACCTTTATTAGGAGAAGATTAGCAAAAGGGAATCGAAGGGAAAGGAGAGATCTGATGTCCTTTCCCTATTAACAAAATAAATCCTTCTAAAAGAAAAGATTTGAAAGGGAATAACAAACCCACTTCATCTTCTCTCCATTATTGCTATCCAAACATTTCCCCATTAATAAGGGAATGTTTTTTTTACTAAAGATCAAGTGCCCAGGAATCTCAACAAGAAAAAGGTTAAAGGTTTTAATCACCCAATGGATTACCAAATATAGTAGTATGGACTCTTATCTATGACAAGTACAGAGTAATTATAAAATCTTGCTTGGATAAATATTCTTGGTGAAAAGTAGTCTTAATATTCCATCAAAAAATAAAGAAAAGTAGTCAAATAATAATTCACTTACTGGACAAAAAGCAAAAAGGAACAAAGTCACTTCATTTTCTCTTATAAAAAAAAGCAAAGAATAGAATCACTTCATGCAACCCTCTTGCACGTGAAAACATATTCACAGTTGATGGTGCAAGAAATTGGCAACTAGAAAATGAAAATTAAATAATAATATTATGCTTTAGCTAAAGCCTCATCTTAACAATGTCCCTCCCTACTCCATACTCTCAAGAAGGCAGGGGAAAGGGGAATGAAGATCATGAAAAGAATCTTAAGGGCAGTTTAATTCTTTTTCTTTTTATAATTTGAATGTCGTACACACTCCAAATGGACATTCCACGCGATTATGGTTCTTAAATATCGTAAAAATCACTTCCCTTCCCCACAAGAGTACAGCACCACAAGTATCAACTGGAAAGATGGTTGCAAAAATTGGGACAAGTAATTTCACAGTCCATTCTGCAGTATAGTGTTTGATATTTAGCCATCCATTGTGATACTTTCAATAAGCTGAAGGGATACAACCTCTTCACCATCATCTGGCAAGCTTAGCTATTTTCACACATCCTCTTTACTATAACTTATTCACTAATCAGTCATATTATTCCTTGATTACACAATAAGAATGTTTGGATCAAAATAGCAAGGAGCTACTCAACTCAAACATTAACTTTTCACTCCCTCCTTGCTCCTTTCTTTGTCAGGTTTGGGCATAGCTGATCCTGAGCCTTTTTCTTTCAGCCAATCAAACTGACTTTCAATGTTCTAGTTTGCACCAGTTGATAGTTAAAAAGCATTATATTATTCACCTTTTGAATATAAGTTATGATGGACCATCTTAATTGTCCTTAGTTACTGAGATGTGACACAACATGATGAACAAGTCCCAATCAAGGGTTCAACAGAAATACACATTAAATAGTTCCAGGTTGAGATCGCATCCTGTGAAATACTCCAGTAAACCAGGCACCTCACGAAAGGTACTAGAACATCGGTGCAGTACCCTATGGTAATAATTAGCTTCAAACACAAGCCTTCATTTAAATTTTAATTTAATAATTCACAGATTCAATTATCTGAATCTGATCATCAGCTTCTCATAACACCCATTGAAATCTTTGGACTCACATTATATCTAACATTATCACTTCACTTACTGCAGAAAAATATTATAAACATGCCATAATAAGAATTGAATGGGGTATTAAAACTAACTTGTGATCAAGATGAGCCAGAATTTCCCCTCCAGGAAAAGCAGTTTCAGTAGCCTCAAAAGCAGCTCTGATAGCTTCTTTCCAGGTGCCGCCAATACCTTTAGCATCTTCTACTTTTGACTGGCCGGGGTCATCCATTGGCAAGGAATATCCAGAGAGCAGATGGCCCACCCAAACATTTTCTTTCCTGTATAAAGTTTCTTACAGTTAAAGGGGAAGCACTAGCAGGCTGTAGAGCACAGAAATGGCACCTCACCAAATGCTTCAACAAAGAAAATTTTCTACCTTTAGACTTTTAAAAAAAAAAAAAAATGTGACAAAAAAATATAGGTATCATGCTAACATCAAATGCAACTAAGACAAAAAACATTTCTAAAAAGAAAAGCATGGTTAATAATATTTTCTTTCCTCAAAACACAGAACCAAAAGAAACTCATTTCATTACCATCTGTACACAGCAAAATACCATCTGCTTAGAAAGCAGAGAAGAGAGCCCCCACAGTCATTTATCATTATTTATCATAGATCACAGTCATCACACACGCTGGTGTAATTCTTTTCAAAATTTCATTACACTTGGGAACTAAGCAACTATTTCATAAAGACATATTTTACATCACCTTGGCAAAAAGCCAAATTATGTAGTCTACAGCTTTACTTGTACAAAGTTGTGGTATTTCATAAATACACTTCCAAAAGATAGATCTCCACTCATGAAGAGTAAACTAACAATTCCAATGCACTGCAATGCAAGGCATTTAGAAATCAACAGAACACAGACTATGCATAATCCTAAAAACATGTACGGTTTTACAGAGCAAATGAGTTTAACAAAACGGCTTACATAATTATGTCCATGTGACGAGGTACATAATGACCACCTCCAATCCCTATAATAACTTTCCTTCTGTCAGAATCCCTGATTGAACATGGTCACACGTTAGATGAATCATGGTATTGCATTCCATAACAGGACAAGAATTTGGACATTTGCGAACAGCCGCACACAAAAACACACACAATAAAAAAGAAAAGAAAAGAAAAATAAAGAAGCAGAAAAGGTAAACTCCTTTAATACTTTACTTTATTTAGGAAAATTGCTAAAATACATGAACTTCAACCTGTCCACAGGTACTACAAGTAACCAGCCAAACTTGACACCATACAACAAAATAACAGAAACTTTTAAATTTACTAATAATCATTATAATCATCAAAGATCCACTAAATAGTAAGAAGTATTTCAAAGTATAAAAGAATCTAAAATTTACAATATTTAGGGGTGAGAAAAATACATAACTGGTATTAAACTATTACACTTTTTCTGCACTATAAAATATAATTTAATTATTTTGAATTATTAATCTATTAAAAAATATATATTACTCTCAGCAAAATCTTAGGTCCCAGACTCCCAGCTAAGACATCAAGCTATTGGGCTGTTGGCAGTAATAATTTCAGATATCATGCCATTCATTGCAGGACAAAAATGGCTGGAGATGCGCCATAGCCCATAGCTCATGTTTTGATCAATGAGCCCTTTTCGTTCAACATTTCCTTCTTTATATTATAGTGGTTGTTCCATCAATAAACATAAAAAAAGTAACCACGGTAACACCAAATATTTTGTGCAGGAGTCCAAACTTTATGAAAGCCCTTCAAGTAACTAGACATGCATAGAGAAATTATATTAAGCTTAATACAGAGGCATATTGTCATGTACCGACATGGCTAGGTATTAAACAGTAACTAATGGCAGAAAATTGCAAATTAAAGAAGGAATAATAAAAGCTAAATTTTGTGAAATATTATAATTGATGAGATGAAATGACACACACTAACACACTAAACAAACTACTCATAAGATAGATTATCAAGCTTTCGAGAGGCTTGATTCTCTCCCAATCGGTAATTTTAGGTTACCACTCTCCAAGTGACTTGAGGTCACAACTCTCAACAAGTTTCATCCAATTTTTGCCTACCCGTTTCCTTTCCTTCCCTCTCTATTTATACTAAGGACTATTAACCTAGTGAGCTAATATTAGTAGAATACCTATACTACCCTTCCTTAGGTTGATCTATTACACATATCAAGAGCAACTTACACATAAGTACATAACAGTTATTTGGACTCTGAAGAGATGTTACCATATACCAATTATACTCGCACAACAATGAGACAATCCGGGGGCCAAAAGGGTTAAGAAATCATGTTTGTGAATAAGTCAATAAATCAATGCAGCAAAAGCAGCCAGCAGGTGAGCTAGTGATTAAGACCTACAAATGAAACAAAAGTAGCTAGTCCGCGACACCAACTGATGAAAAAAAAATATATATACCTGTCCCATACACCCACGGGAGAACCTCCTCCAAGCCCAAGCCCTTCCCAGACCAACTACAAACAATTAAGATGTTAGAGGATGCGGAGGGCGCCTACAGTGATCAATTTAAGGCAACACTTTTAGAGACACTAAGTAATAAAATAATACATCAGAGTATCTTCAGTATAATGCAATGAAGATAGGTGAAACTTTTCCTGACGGTTAACACCTCCTTGATAAAGGGCTGTAATAAGCTCTTAAAAACAAAACAACAAATTTCATCTCAGACATAAATATAGAAAAAAAGAAAAAAAAAAAAGAAATGGAGAAGTAACTCAACTAGAGCCATGACTTCAGCAGCATCCTCTCTCTGCCAGTACTCAAGAGTGCTACCTATACTACCAAAAGCAAGCAAATAAGAAGCCAGCAACAAGATAAGATTTAGATAATTAATACCTTTAGCAATGGGATTGTATTAGTCACTCTACCCAAAATATGGCAACACATAAATTCCATAAAAGATGATGTGAATTTTTACAGAGATTCCCTGAATTTCAAAGTAATAAAAGGAAAACACAGAACAGCTAATCCAGATTGCCTTCAACCTTGTGAGCAAAAATATGAATATTTACCACTGTATCTGTTGGTCAGTTCAACGAATGTAAAGAGTATATCACAACGAAGTTGAAGACTATTATTCTACAACTTTTGGATGATAATTGACTAATATAAGATGGGTTAAAGTGCCAGAGCTTCTTAATATTTACTTGTATGAAATGAAGTATGGACATTGCATATCAAGGGTCAATTACAAACTATCTCGGCTATGCATGGTAAGAGTATGTACATCAACAGTGTGCTTGGATAGGTGTCACAGCTAAATTTTTTGCTTGGCATGAAGGCGTATATCTCCCTAGCAAGCCTAACACACGTAAATACAATAGCATGATGATAAACTATAATGCATACAAAATGATAGCGTAACAGCGCACATTTTATTACTAGATGGCTTGGACTTGGACAATCCTCCAAGACAAATAGTTTATAGGCATCTGGGCGTTATAGCCCAACTCCCTTGGCCAAACAAACATGCCAATTGGCTTAAAATGCATCGTGAGGGCTACAAACGAAAGAAATTATAATAATCATAACCAACTCCTCTAGCCAACTATTCATGCAAATCACAACTACCCAACATATTACTATATTGCCATTTTCCACGTGTGACCTATCAAATTCTTATCATGCGCCTTATACTATAAAAAAATAAATAATACTTACGCAACATACACAATGTTTTCTTACCCAACTAGCATCATCAACTCAAATATTGTCACACCTATGCATGCAACTACATTTCCAGCGCATGCACCAAGCCCCCATTACTATGTCACGCATCCGAGTCCACCAAGTTCAAGCAAGCCCGATGTGCTAAGGCCTAGATTTCCCATGATATGCTAGAGCCATGCCCATAGCCGTCCACCACCCTAAAGAGCTTCTTACAAGATTCAACATATACTCATAATGGACAATGAGATCACATAAACATAATAATGGGTCATTGGGTCCATCCTTGAAATCTAATGCTCACCCGATGATAATAAGCTTATTTCCATATGCTGAGACCACCAATTGACAACAACCAAGCAACCACACCATATCATAGAGCAACTTTAATATTTACATGTACTTACCTAACCTTTCTTTACGTCATGGTAATATGCTAATAAATGTGTTGTTGCCAAACTCACGTCATGCCCCCACATAGCTAATAGGGGCCCTTCTTTACGTCAAGGTGATATGCTTATAAATGTTCTTGCCAAACGCACGTCATGCCTCCACATAGCTAATAAGATGCTTACAAACTAGTCTAACTTGAAGAGTCGGATGCCCTAAGTAGTCTTCAATTGGACCCTCAAATTACCACAACATAGTATCGAATTCTTGCATATTCTTCTACCAAGTACTTAATGCGGCAATTCTTCTTGCTTTGCCCAAACACCCATATCAAACATTGTGTATCCGTTTATGAAAAAGGGTGCAAGAACCCTTAACATAGTCATTATAAGGTTTTAAATACCTAGAACGAAATGTCGAATGCACCTTGAGCCTTTATGAAAATTGAACTATTTAAAATGGACCATCGTATCAAAGTCAATGATTGTTGGCTTGTTGCTCCATCTTAAAGATGATCACTTTCGAGATTAAGAAGTAAGTTTCAATAACACTTTAACCTGATACTCAACTTTAATTTCTTCGTGCAAAGAGTTGCTTTCTCTAAACAGTCTCGCCCTTCATCCCTCAATTCCTAATGGGTAGCAGACTAGGGCCTTGAAGGCTCTCACAATTGCATCTAGAGTCTAGACCAAGTGCAAACTCATAGGGGAAAGTGCGCTTCACCCCTCAATTCCTAATGGGTAACCGCCATCTTCGCGTTGTGGAAGGCGGCGAAGGAACCTTTGCACCTTAGTGCACCTTGTGCATTTTAAAATTAAGGTTAATTCTTCATTAACTCCTACGTAACAACTAACACAAACACACATTTTGTCTCGTGGGAATGACATTTGCAACTGCTTAGTATAACGAAGGTGGGTGCCACGGGATAAAACTAATCATCATGTAAAGATAGGGCATAGAGTCGAGAAAGTTTGGCTGAAAATAAGATAAATTGCCTTCTGCATGATATTCACTACTTTTCCTATTTTATACAATTATATGATGTCACTTTCTCTAGTAACATCCCTTATTATGACAAGGTCATTTGGTGTTTAAGGTGGAGAAGTTAGTTACTACTAAAAATAAAATAAAGAGTAAGTGCAATCAGTAAGAGAAAATAACAATATCAAATGGAAATAATATTTGACAAGCTACCTAATTTCACAAACTAAATGTCACTACCAATGTAGTAAATCCCCATTGTTTTCTTTACAGACTTGGAATTCAGATGATTGTGAGTTGTGACCTTTCTTGATCAGTAAAAATCTTCTCATGAAGTTAAGAAATAAAAAATGCAAGAAACAAGCCATTTCTAATAAAATTAACTCAATACGAATGTCTTCAATACATCATGCTTCACTAAAGTCATATCCTCGATAGACCTGGTTATTGGGCGAGTCGGGTCAGGGTCAGTTGCGGGTCAGGGTCAAAGAGGGTCACATTTTAAAGGGTCAATATAGGGTCGGGACAATGCGGGCCGCGGGCCGATAATGGGCGGGCCTACAAAATATCAATTAAAATTAATATTGGACAAAGCCATTATTAAATACATATGAATACAAATTAATCTATATAATTATTTTTACATTATGTATTTTCTTTATCAACTAAATTGGAAAAATATGTTGGCCCTATATTGACCCTACCCAATAAGGGCTCTGTCCATTAAAAACCCTATAAGCTTGGCCCTAACCCTATCATCATTGGGCTACCCTGTCCAATAACCACCTCTAATCCTCGATAAAAATCAAGTAAGCATGTTCTTTATCATGACAAATTAAACCACAACTTAGATCTCTATAAAAACCCTATATCAATTAAGGGCACCTTCATCTTTTATATTTAGAAACATGTACAATTAGAGTTCATTTAAATTGACATAAATTTCTCACTATGATCTAACAATGTATCGATTATAAGATTTTAAACTATTCACATGTCTCAAAAGTTAGACTCTATTCTCCTCTTACCTTATTATTTTCATTTATTTTTGGTCTAAATGTCTAATGAATTCACATTAGTTCAAACAAGGTAGAATAAAGGATAATAAGTTCATAAAGATAATATGAGGATAATAAGTTCAAATAAGATAAGGGTTATTTCATTCCAATGTGTCAAAGAAGTCCCTATAATAAAGTCTAATAAATAAAAAAAAGATAAGGGCTTAAGAGTTCAAAAAATATAAGTTAGAAGTAGATAAGATAATTGGAATTCAAGTGACTAGAACACTACCTTCTTTTATACTAATCCTGTTACTTCAATAAGAAATAAAATGTCCAGCATACAATAGAAATGAGACTCACCAATTTCAAGAAACATAGTCGGCTTACTTGTCACAGGTCCATGATGAGTAGCCTCCATCGTAATCTACATTAAAAGAAATAAGAATTCCTTTAGTCGCCAAAAATAAGATGAAACATTGGATGTCCCTTCTCCAAATTCTTGTACAAGTTAAAATATGTTGTGATAACATGTTACAATCAAACAACTAAACCTCAAATGTACAATACTCACTTCAAATTCAGGAATCAAATTCCGGGATACAGCGATACTCCTTAAACGTCGAATCCAAGGTCCCATTCTAGGATCAGGAGGTGCAGCCCATCCCGGCTTCCCACCTTGTGGTGGTACGTCCCCTTCTTTCAAATGTGGCACCCCTATTACACCAATTTCCAAAAACACCCACATCACCAACAATCAAATTACAACCAAACATCATCCAAAATCAAACCCCAAATCACAAAATCAAATAATACTACAAATTACATGTTATACCCAAAAACCCAAACAATAATCAAATCAAATTCATTGAACAAAAAAGATGAAATAGAGGGAGATACCAATTGGGTGAATGGTAAGAGCAGGGCGTTTAGTGGCAGCAGTATGTTTACTAAGAAAAATGACATTATCGACGCTTTCATGAGTTAATTCTTCCCAACGAGCGTCGAGATTGTCTTCTTTAACTATACTATTGTCATGCTGCAACATTCTAACTTCTCCATTTTCATAACTTCTTACTCCCTACCAATAATCATCAACAATTTTTCACAAAAAACCCACATCAAATTAAATCATTCCCAGAAAATAATACTGTAATTGAGATGAAAGAGAGAGAAATAACCTCGAAAGAAGGGCCTGGAGACCACCCGGGCATGGCTAAAAGAGCAGAAGCAGGGCCAATTGAAGCAGGATCAATTGTAGTGGATACAACAAGTGTCACCATTGTGCTAAATTGAGAGAGGAAATTGAATTGTGGGTTTGATTTTAATGGAGGAACCCAGAAAGAAATGCCTTCTTTTTGTTGTTTTTAGAGAGGGAGATGAAGAGGGACTCGACAGGATTACAGTGGCGGGCTTCTTATGCACGTTGTTTTGGGGGAAGAGTAGCTTGTTTTTGACGAGGTAGGCTGCGATTATTCTCACCAATGTATGCAATTATGCGCCACTGTCGATGTGGCGTGGAGGCCGTGGACATTTCACATAGATGGCGTATAGCGTAGGCGCGTACTCATGTACTCAATGTAGACATACGTATAATATACTTAACAAGTTACACGATGTCACCTCTGAGATTGAGAAGGTGGAGTATTGACATCGCTCCTCACCTAGTATAGGAAAAAAAAAAATGAATTTTGGGGAAGGGATTAGGACTCTTTGACCTGTGTGGTAAACAAGTTAATGATCCAACCACTAAGCTACTAATAATTTGAGCAATATAAGTCACTTTGCATTTTATTCAAATAAATTTTAACTAATTTTTTTGTTTTAAAAAAAAAAAAAAAAACTGATGTACCCTACCAAGACACACAGTGGCTCCGTCACTTCTCATGGGATTCATGCGAGGGATTTTCCTTATTTCTCCCCTCAAGCATGTCTCCTCCTTCTTAATATCAATTTTTTTTTAAAAAAAAAAGACTTTATTTTCATGGACATTGTCAATAGAAATAGGATAGTAGTAGGGCATTAAGATATATCTTTCATTCATTAGAAGATTTGTGTGTAATTGACGTTTGGATAAAAGTGATTTTAATTGTAATTTTCCTTTTGTAAATTCTCATGTAATAATACTATTCATTAGGGGATACTAACACTTTTTAAAAGAAAAAAAATAAATAAAGATAGCAATATGGTATGGAAAACACAAGGGGCCAAAGGAGAAGGGGAGAAAGACCTCTTAAAGAAGTGGCCAGAGGTCGCCTCGCATCCTTGAGGTGTGAGGTTCAATTCTCATCAAGCACAAATCCATCAAATTACGTTTGTTAGAAGTATAAGTTTGTAATTTATATTTTGAAGCAATGAGTATGGACTGGAAATTTCAAGTCTAGTCCTTGGTCTTGAAAAATTTGAGTATAGATTAATGCACAATACTATTACATTAGCCATTAGAGATTGAAGTAACACAACCAACACATAGACTCACACCATTTTATGGCAAATATATACATAATCACATCACGTTGTGCGGTTTTTAGTACAAATTTTACAAAATTTTCAGCAGTTTTTTATCGACCAAAACGAGAATTGCACGATGCCAACACAATACAACAATCACCTTACAAACAATCCAATAATCATGCAATCACCTCTATTCTAAGAGAATAGCCAACCGTTAACCATTTAGGATGGTTATTGGGAAAGAGAATGTGGAAAAATAATTAAAAAATGAAGAGAGAGAAATTTTTTGGAATAAAAAGCAATAACCTGGTTGTGGAAATAACCAGGTTATAAAGCTTGGTTATTGAGTGAAATAGTAGGGCCAATTTACTTGGTCATTGAGTGAAAGAGGGAGATTGTGTGGTGGGGTTAGGTAAAAGTAAGAGAGATAAGATGTGTAACCATGGTCAACCATTGGGCAACATTGGTTATTAAGTGGGTATAAAAGAGGTTAAAAATGAGGTGAAAGATAGAGAAATTAATTAAATAAGTGATAACCATTGTGTTTACTCTAACAGTCTAATACATTTTTCACATAGATGGCGTGGAGGCCACCACTGTCGATGTGGCGTGGAGGTCGTGGACATTTCACATAGATGGCGTATAGCGTAGGCGCGTAGCCGCGTACTCATGTACTCAATGTAGACATACATATAATATACTTAACAAGTTACACGGTGTCACCTCTGAGATTGAGATGGTGGAGTATTGACATCGCTCCTCACCTAGTATAGGAAAAAAAAATGAATGTTGGGGAAGGGATTAGGACTCTTTGACCTGTGGTAGACAAGTTAATGATCCAACCACTAAGCTACTAATAATTTGAGCAATATAAGTCACTTTGCATTTTATTCAAAATAATTTTAACTTGATTGATAGAGTACGTACTTGATATTTTGAATAATAACGGTGAGGTTGTGTCTATTAATCAGACTCATATTGCTCTAATTCCGAAAAAAAAAATGTGAGTCTCCTGTTGATTATAGACCGATAAGCTTGTGTAATGTACTCTATAAAATTGTTGCAAAAGTTCTGGCAAATAGATTGAAAAAAGTCCTCCCTGATGTTATTCATGATTCCCAGAGTGGTTTTGTCCCGAGCAGATTAATCACGGATAATATTCTTGTTGCCTATGAATGTTTCCATTATCTGAGGAAAAATAGAAGGGTAAGAATGGCTTTCTTGGGCTTAAGCTCGATATGAGTAAAGTTTATGGTTGGGTGGAATGGTGTTTCCTAGAACAAATGATGTTGAAACTTGGTTTCCCGAATATGTTTGTGAGTAACATTATGAAGTGTGTGTGTTCTGCCTCCTTTTCTATTCTTGTAAATGGACAGCCCTCTCGCCATTTTCTACCCTCTAGAGGTCTCCGACAAGGTGATCCTTTGTCCCCTTTCTTATTTATTATATGTGCTGAAGGCTTCTCTTCATTGTTGAGGAGTGCGGAAGAAAGGAAGTTGATTCATATGGGGTTAAAATCGGAAAAAATGTTGACCCGATCTCTCACCTATTTTTTTGCGGATGTGAAAGGAATGGTGTCCTTTGAACAAGTGTATTATTCTGATAGCGGGTTCAGAATTATTAGAAAGCTAATACATTCAGTAAGGTCAAGTGATCGGAATGCCTGGGTGGAGGCCGCTTCCGATCAGTAATATTAATATAATTAATATTACAGCTTAATCTTGACTGAACCCTTCGGGTCACACCCAAGAAAAATATACGAACCGACTCGACGAATTAATTCGGAAGAAATTAATTCATCGCCCGAGTATTAAATATTTAGACGTCGGAAATTCGAGCTTGGAGCGTCGAAACCGAGCGTCGGAGAATCTCAAATGTCGAGCCAAAATTTAGGATTTGGCAAGACGGGAAAATGCTTCAAGTAACAAGGAAAGCGTGCCCAATAGGAGCGTGCCACGTGGCAGCACACATGGCAAAACGCCATGTGGCAGCACGCATGGCAGCCACGTTGGCAGCCACCAAGTGGCAGCGTGCCATGGTGGCGGTGCGCCACGGTGGCGTCACAAGTGGCATGGGGCCGTGGACCCGGGGTGAAGGGTCATGGTCACGGGCCAAAATAAAATGGCCCAACCAAACCCAACTTGGGGCTCAAGGTTGGGTGACACATGGTTAGTTCACATTGCATGTGAAATGCCTTGGGGACCAAGTGAGAAAGTGGTCCACTCCTAACCATGTGACACTTGTTACTTGTTCCTTGGTTTATTTAACTAAGGGTTGAATTCACCAATCTTTCCATGTGGGATCTTTTTGTGAAAAGTCCCACATTGAAAGATGAGTGGAATTCACAAAGCATACTTCCTTATAAATAGTCATGGCATGGCTTGAGAATTCTTTGCTTGAGTGGGAGTTAGAAAGAGCATTCCATATTTTGGGAAAAACTCTTAAACTCCATTAACACTTGGGTTTTGGTCGGACCTTGCTAACTCCAAGGTAGCGGACCTAAAAAGTCGTGTTCGTCCTTTGTGGGTGAATACCGTTGGAGGCACGGCATTTGCGGTGCTCAAGGCTTTCAAGTAAGAGCTCGTTTTGAGAGGGCGAAGCTCGCTTCAAGGGTATGATTCGTTCTTCCTTTTCTTGTGTTTATTTATTTATGCTTTATGGTTTTATTAATTACGAGTGGTTCCTTGGGTCGGGGTTGTTTCCGCGGTGAGTCGGACTCACCAAACCCCAACAGGATGATAGCCTGCTTTTTATTCGAGCTAATGAGGATGAATTTGAGAATGTTCTTGATATCCTTTCTGTCTACGAAGCTGCTTTCGAACAAAGATTGTATATGGAGAAATCCGAAATGTCGTGTAGCCAAAATGTGAGCATGGAAAAGAAACAATTGCTTCAGATGAAGTTATCCTTTAAGGCGGTCGACAGACATGATTAGTATCTTGGTCTTCCTACTTTCCTAAGAAGCTCTAAGAAAAGGGTTTTTCAATCAATTCAAGACAAAGTTTGGAAAAAGCTTAAGGGATGGAAACAAGGTTATCTCTCTCAAGCCGGAAGGGAAATCCTTATAAAATCCATTGCTTAAGCGATCCAACTTATGCAATGCAATGCTTTTCAATTCCGATTAGCATTCTCAAGGAGGTTGAGAGGTTGTGCAGAAATTTCTTTTGGGGTCAAAAGAAAGAAGAACGTCATACGGCTTGGATTGCATGGCACAAAATGCAACTCTCAAAAAAGGAGGGTGGCCTTGGTATGAGAGACCTCTAAATTTTCAACAAAGCTTTGCTTGCTAAGCAAGCTTGGAGGGTCCTTTCTAATACTGACTCCCTTATGGTGAGAGTTCTCAAAGGAAAGTATTTTCCTAATTCTGAGTTTATGGATGTGAAAATCCCAAGTGGTGCTAGTTTCACATGGCGGTCTATACTGTCCGCTAGAGACATCATCTCAAAGGGTGCCTTGAAGATTGTGGGAAGGGAAACTCTGTGGTAATCTGGAATGATCCTTGGGTTCCAACTCTGCCAAATTTTCGTGTTCTGCCTAAACAAAATTTTGACCTTGAGGACCCTAATATGGTCAGTGAACTAATGACTGATGGTGGATGTATGGAACCATAGTCTGCTTGAAACTTATTTTTCTGGATGGGAAATTGAGGCTACTACTAGCATTTCTGTAGCTCGTTTCGTTTGCAACGACTTTTGGTCTTGGACTCTCACGAAGTCTAGGACTTTTAGTGTCCGTAGTGCCTATTATGCTGCCTTGAATGCTCAAAGAAGGGAGAAAGCTTCATCTTCTGCTGTCAGCAAATTGAGTATTTGGGAAAAGGTCTGGAATGCTGCCATCCCTCCGAAAATTAAGTTGTTTGGTTGGAAAGCTTTGCTTAATGGTGTTCCAGTTCGTGAAAATCTTAATTTCAGAGGTATGCTTACTGACAATTATTGCCCCATGTGTGGTGAAGCTAATGAAAACTTGATTCATGCTCTTGTATTGTGTTCGGGTGCCTCTCGCATCTGGTATACCTCCCCTCTCCGACTCGATGTCAAAGACCGTTCTTTTGTTTCTTTGTAGGATTGGTGCTTGTCTCTTGAAAAAATTTACACTAATGTTACATGGTGGAGTTTGTTTTGGAGCTTACTTTGGGGTATATGGCTTCGAAGGAATGCCTGGCTGTTTTAAAAAAAGGAAACTCATGAAATTGAAGTTGTTAATAGAGCAGTTTACATGGTAGGGAGTATGAGAATGCAAATGAGGTCTCCTCCACTTTTGTTCCTGCTGCTGCCTCTGTTAGTCAAAGATGGACACCTCCGAATGAAGGCTACTATAAGGTTAATTGTGATGCTGCTGTAGGGTTTTATAGGTACTACGCAGCGGAAATAAACATGAATCATATTCATACAGTACCTAATCCAAGGATCTAATGCATAACACATAAAGCACAAATAATCGTACCATTGAAGCGTGATTCCACGTGCGATCGAGCAAGAACAAAGGGAGATAAAGAACCCCAAGCGTGATTCCTCTAATTGGTCCACGGGCACAAGTTAAGACCTCCACTAATGCTAGTTAGTTGCAATTGAACACTTCAATTGACCTTCTATGGAGAAGAGCGAGCAACGAACCACCATGAACCACCACGAACACCACACGCGCCACCTAGGGTGGCCGGCTGTACGGACGAGGGGAGGAGAGAGATAGCCACGAGTTAGAGAGAGGATTAGGGTTTTGGGATTGGTTGCCTTGATGTCAAAATTCACTGTGTGTGAATTATGACTCCCTCTGCAAACCCTAGGCATGGTTCTTATTTATAGATCTCATCTCTAAATAAGAGCCCATGTCAAAAGCCCAAAACCTAATTCCAATCTAACTATGCTAGCCCAATCCAATTCATGATTAGTTAATTGCTCATGAGGCCCATTAATGGGCCTCTTACTTGCTTAACCCAATACCCTTGTGTGTGACCAATATAGGATCCATTCTAAAGGGCTTTGGGCTATTTGACTAGCCTAAAGATCATCTCTCATAGTCTAGCAACAGAGGATGACGCCCCAATAGAATGAACTTATTATCTCCATAATAGTGATCCTTGATATATCTAGTAATTGCACTTATCGAAGACACAATTCCTTCAATCTCCCACTTGTCTGAGACAAGTGTGCAATATTCAAATTCCTTAAGTCATTTTGTGTCAATTTGATAATATGATTGCATCTTATGCTAATCCATATTAATCTACAAATAGTTTCTTGAAATCTGAGTTAGAATTACAAAACAAATGGTTACCATGTAACACATTTGAGCACGGCCATGCATTTTCTGAATTCTCCCTCTTCAAGAGGCCAAAACATGACACATTCCTAATTTAATAGGTAGACTCTATCCAATCTTGTGGCAACCAAAGCTCCCACTCAACTTCTGAAATAACCAGGAAACACCCTTTATAATCTCCAGTTACGGGTAGACGTTTGAATGTACCACAGTTATATCATCCATTGAATGAAATCAATGTTCCACTCATGTCAAAGGAATCCACTAATATATCCGGAAATTCTATGCTTGAATTTCAAAGTTGGTCTATGGTTCGATCCTGCATCATTCATGCATATCCATGTGATTGACCGAGCTTCATCACTATGCTCCTATAGCCCATGAAACCGAGCTATCCAATCAATCTTACATGCTAGTCCATTCATTGAAATCATTTATGTCCACTTTAATGATTTCGAACTAGGAACTTAAATAATATGTGGATTTTGTTCACCTGTGGGGTTTCATACACCAGGTCTCTATCGAATAGATAACCTGATGAGCCCATCAATCCATAATTATTTTTGGACATTTTATTTAATTTTGAAACCACAATTAAATAAGATTGAAACTTTGTTTCAATTGATAAACATAATTCTGCAAGCTAATGTATTTACTTTTGTAATATGCTTTCTCAAAACATACACAACTAAAATTACATAACTTGCTTCAATCCAAAAACCTTAGTATGACTCTCATACCTTGGTCATGGAAGGGGTTTAGAAAGTAGAGTTCATGAGACATTCTCATAAACATGAACTTTGCAATTTCTAAATTTTATAATCATTTTCATCTCCATACACTAAGAATTTTCCTTTGCCCTTTCGCAAGGAACTTTGGAATTTCTAATTTGTATTCCAACGTTACATTGGATTTCGATTGAAATCTATCATCACTTGTTCTTTAAAACACGTGAATCAAATGGATAAGTATAGTCCATGACATGCATGATGCGTCCTTTGCAAATTGCATAAGGATCATCACTCAAAGTCTTAATTTCATCAACCTTTCTTAAAGTATTGAATCATTAAGCAATGTGCCATGTTACATGGGATTGAAACTCTTTTCAATATAATGTTGAACCCTATAAGAATCTTATCAATATAAGCTTCTTAACCAAACTCAAACATCCTTCGAGACCTATCTATATAGATCTTGAATCCCAAATGTACTCATCTTCTTCTTCAAGGTTTTCATACAAAATGCAATAGCCATTACTTGATCCTTCATTAATTGCTCTTTGTACTGGGCCAAGAAGACTTCATAGCTCCCACTAAACATCTTGTACATACAAGACCTTTTCTTCATTTTACAAGAACATCAAACGATTTGATTAACTCATAAAATTAAGAACATTAACTCCCTGATGCTAACTTCAATCCATTATGGATCTTTTAGGCATCCCTAGGATTATTGGATCTCCAAACTTTTGATTGTATCATATACAAATCTTATTTCATGAACAATTTCAAGAAAGTGTTTTGAAATCCATCTACCAAATCTCATAAGGTAGAAATCACTAAAGTATCTTTAATAGATCTTTGCAACATGACTAATGTAAAGGTTTCATCGTAATCATAGTCATACTATGAATTTGTTGAATCCTTTAACAAGTCTTTGCTTTAGTTAGAAAACATTTTTCTTTCTTGTCTGCTTTGCTTATATTGGGTTTCACCCAATTTAGGCAAATTATTCAAGTGTCATACACTTGCTTACAGACTTAGAATCTATTTCAGATTTCCTGGTTTTAAACCACTTGGAGTTATAACGTGTCAAATCATCTTTATTACTTGCATAATCATCATCATGTTCCAAAATAAATATTTTAGAACTCTTAGTCAATATGAAATCATATTTCTTTGGCTAAGATTTTCATATGCTAGTTATCCTTGTGGGTTTGATGCAACAATTGAAACTCATACAACAACTTTGTTTAGTTTTCAATGAGAAACGACAATTGAGGATGTGCACTTGGAATGTACTACCTTCGACACATGGTTATTAATCCCATTACACCTAATGAGACCATGCGTTGTCATTTGTAACATGAGGTGAATCATGCTCATATTGTTGCTGTTATTCGATAGCTTCTCGAATTTCTTTAAGAATTTCGAAATCACTTTTCTTGAACTCTTTCAAGGCTCTCGAACTTTTCGAGATTCTTATACTCCCACTTGCCTTTTGAGGAGGCATATTTAGCATAGGGTGAACCAACCAAGGTTTTGAACCACGTTTGTTTGTTGCTTTTCTCGAACTCTTTTGAGATTTACACTACTCCCACTTGACCTTTTGGAACAATTTCCATAAGGGCACCTACTTGAGCAACAAACATTTTGTGCTAAGTATGGTTTGTATAGTAGTACCCCTTGCTGTATATAGGAATCGAGTGTGCTTTAAACGTTTTAATACAACTTTTATTCCTTACTTTGTAGAAAGACTATATAAGAACTTCTCTTATCCATATCACATATGAAGCCTTTGCTACATTCTGATTTGACCTATGTAATTTTAGTTTAGTTTTGTAGCTTATCTTAAAAGTATATCCCTTGAACAATGGTTGGAAGATAGGTAATTACATCCATTATCAAAATATATCTCATATAGGTTGATAGCTCCCTTCATAAACACTTCACAAGGTTTTCTTTCGGAGTTTGTTGTAAAACGATTTCACAACTCTTGGATGTTTATCAAGGTCTTGGCTTAAATTCTCATTATTACGATCATATCGCAATACTTTGAATGTGTTGCCAAGTACATGTCTTGACATAAATTTTCACAATTACAATCATATTGTAATGTAATCATTTTCTTGTCAAGTTGATACTGAACTTCATACTGAACATTTTTGAACTTTTCAAAATCTTCACTCTTGTGTTTCAACTAAGCACAAGTGATCATATCACAAATGAAGTTTCACTGTCCGTCTCTAGCCTTGAACCTTTGGTCTTCTTACATCGATATGTATTCGACCTTGAGTTCTCATCATCATTTCTCTAAATGGTGACTTAGTCAAAATTTCAAATTAGAATGATAATTACATATATCAATAGATTCATAATCTAATGATATTGAAAGTCCATCCCTTTGGATCTTCCGCATGCAATTTTCATTCTCATTCGAATTAATTGACATGTTAGAGACAACTTATATATATAGAAATGGTTTAACTATTTCTATCATATAGAACTTTAAACCTATTTAGCAATTCAAAACACATTATGACTCAATGAAGCATAGAATAACATTTATTCCACGTTTTTGAATCTTCGATGCTTAGTCATTACTAACATTGAATGGTGTTTTGATAATGGCAAGAGTAGATAACATTTATTTAACTCTAGCCATTATTGGTGAAATACTGGTTCTATTTGTAAAGTTGCAACTTTTGCTTCCAGACTTGTAGATTCTACTTGTGAAGTTGCAACATTTGCTTCTAAACTTGTAGATTTATCTCTCCTTTAGCAATAACTTCTTCCTTTAGTTCAATCACATTGTGCAATGAGTGATCTAAACAAGACATCATATGTCCAAGAAGTAGCAATATGCTAAATCAATTTCTATAATATAATTCTTAAATTGGAACATTTCCATTCTTTTACCTTCCAACTATATGAGGTAGTATCTAATCAATTGGAATTGATCCATTTAATTTGAAACATTTGTTGTTCACAACAACTTTTAGCATGTAAGTAGTTTTAGGTTTGAGAAGTAGCAACTTGTTTGCATTTCTTGGCCTATAACTTCTTAATGCAATCCTCATATATTTCTAAACCCTTCCATTTGAGCCACTTAGAACATTTCTCTTAGGTTCAAAATGATACCTTGCTCAACTACTTTAAGCATTTTTCATGATTTTGCTAAGTCTATTCTATCATTATTTATATTTGAGTTTAATCAAGTATTAAACTCTATATAAAGTAGATGAAGAATACTGTCATTTGATCAACTTTTGATCATAGAGATTTCCAATCATTTTCTCATATTCAATCATATTGAAGATAAGAGATTTTATTGGATTTCTATAATTGTCTTTTGGAGGATTTGTACCTCTCATCTCATTATGTCCCTTGAAACATTTTTCAAAATGAAGATGTGTTGGTATTTTACTCAAATATTTTGAATAAAACCAACCTTAGACATGTGACATGAATTTCTAAAACTTGCCTTTTAGAACAATCTTAGCAAAATTGGAATATAGGTTTATGGATTATCTTTTAAACTTTTGAGAACGATTCTCAACTTTATTTTCAATCGAGGAGATTATATATAATAATAAAATTAGAACGACATGTTACTAATAAGTAAACGCAAAATTCAATTATGTTTATTAAATTTAAAGTACCATAAGTAATTTTAGAATTTATTGGTGACTTTAAAGCATTTTATTCAATTTTAAATTGACCCCTATTGAATAAAATGATTCCAAGATCCTTTATTTGTGCAATAATTAACCAGAGTGAAGCTCCGCATCAACCATTACATTTTCAAGGTGAGTAAACTCTTTACTGATTACAACTCTTGTAATTCTTGGTTGAATAATTAACCATCGCATGTTTAATTATTACTCTTAGCTTCAAGGTTCTAAACGATTTAGGTAACCTTGTTGAATATAACCAATTAAAAGTGTAGATATGCGGTTCTACCCCCACTTCCCCAAGATATATTATGATGCTCTGCTGAGTGCTGACCCATCACAAACGATCAAGGTTTTCATCGGGTTTTTAATTGGAAAAGCTGCATCAATATTTCTGGGATCTAGATTTATTATGTTGTGATTTTATAGTGAACTCTAACGCATCATCAAGCAACATAAATAAACCTAAACATGCATGATCTACTAATGCAATAAAACATGACATAGTATGGCCCCTTAATCCTAAGAAAACTAATTAAGCAAAATGCTCCCACTTGAAACATCATGGATCTCATCCATCTTGCTCCATTGGGCCTTCACTTCATTGGTTTTGGATCAACTGCAACCTGTAATTTTTATTCTATTCTACTACTACTTAAATAAAATAAAATAAATTACAAAAATACTCAACGATACGCAGACCGTATTTAGATTACAAAAATACTTCACGATGCGCAGATCGTATTTTAGAATCTATGGGCCATACTAGTCTATATATAGCAATAAACAATATCATATATTATAAAGTGCCATATAATAAATCACTCATCATGCTTTCCTAAACTACAACATCGAATGTCTATAATAAAGGAAACATGGCTATAAATATCTCATATTTTAATTAATTACTGTAATTAGATAATATCATATATTAATCATGACCAATTATAAAATATCATATATTTTAATTTAGGTATGAGATAGAATCAAATCTTATTTGAAATTATGGAATATAAATCATATTTATATTCCATGATTATCCTAAATAATTTAGGAATTCTATCCTAATTACTTGCCAATCACAATATTTTAAATCAATTATATCCAAAATAATTATGGGATAATCACATTATTTAAATCAATTATTATCCTTTTGGAATATGCTCAGAATATCCTAACAAATCTTATCCATAATTAACCACTTTAATTTAGGATAATTACCAATTTAACAACTTAAATATGGATAATATCAAATATAACAACTTTTGAATATTTGATTTTATCCTAAAATAAAAGATTTTATCTAAATAAAACCAATTTTATAAAAGATCATATTTTCAAAATATTTTAACTTATCCAAAATAAAACTGATTTTATCCCAAAATAATTCATAATTATCTTGAAATAAACATGATTTTTTTTTTTTTTTTTTTTTTTTTTTTTGAAAAAACGTGCGCCAGCCGAAGCCAGCCACGGTGGCCGTACACCGTGAGGTGTACGCTGCTATAGGCAGCGACGCACAGCAGCAGCAGTGCCGCGCAACTGTTGCACGGTGCTGCTGTTGCTGCACCTTTCTGATCCACCTGCTGCCCCTCCTCGCCCCTCCCTCCGGACCACCTGCAGCGGCAGCCGCCGTGGCTGCGCCACCCAGCCGCGGTTGCCGCTGCTAAATTTTTTTATTTTATTTTTTATTTTTTTTTTTTTTTTTTTTTTGTGATTTTAATTAAAACAAAACATTTTGTTAAAATTAAATTAACTTAATGTGGTCCTTTTAATCCCAAAATTAAATCATATTCAATTTTGAAATTAGGGTTCTTGATGAAATTAATCCCCAATTTAATTTAACACTTAAATTAAATAATTTGATCATGAAAAATTCATAATTTTAACATGTAATCAAATAGATTAAATTCCTTAGACATATTACCATCGAAATAAATCAAAATTAAAACACAAATTTCACAAATTCGGGTTTATGGTTTCAAAATTTTCGAAAAAATAGGGTTAGGGTTCGAAAAATATTCGAGCATAATAGGGCAAAAATCGGATCACATCATGGCTATTTTGAGCATTATTAAATCACATTTAATCAATTCCAAGAGTTAAATCACATTTAATATAATAATTGACCCATAATTAAATATTCTCCCTCCTAATTGAATTAAAATTGTGGATTATCAAAGAATTATTGGCAATATGCGTAAATGCAATAGGCTAACTGATACCACTGTAGGGTTTTATAGGTACTACGCAGCGGAAATAAACATGAATCATATTCATACAGTACCTAATCCAAGGATCTAATGCATAACACATAAAGCACAAATAATCGTACCATTGAAGCGTGATTCCACGTGCGATCGAGCAAGAACAAAGGGAGATAAAGAACCCCAAGCGTGATTCCTCTAATTGGTCCACGGGCACAAGTTAAGACCTCCACTAATGCTAGTTAGTTGCAATTGAACACTTCAATTGACCTTCTATGGAGAAGAGCGAGCAACGAACCACCATGAACCACCACGAACACCACACGCGCCACCTAGGGTGGCCGGCTGTACGGACGAGGGGAGGAGAGAGATAGCCACGAGTTAGAGAGAGGATTAGGGTTTTGGGATTGGTTGCCTTGATGTCAAAATTCACTGTGTGTGAATTATGACTCCCTCTGCAAACCCTAGGCATGGTTCTTATTTATAGATCTCATCTCTAAATAAGAGCCCATGTCAAAAGCCCAAAACCTAATTCCAATCTAACTATGCTAGCCCAATCCAATTCATGATTAGTTAATTGCTCATGAGGCCCATTAATGGGCCTCTTACTTGCTTAACCCAATACCCTTGTGTGTGACCAATATAGGATCCATTCTAAAGGGCTTTGGGCTATTTGACTAGCCTAAAGATCATCTCTCATAGTCTAGCAACAGAGGATGACGCCCCAATAGAATGAACTTATTATCTCCATAATAGTGATCCTTGATATATCTAGTAATTGCACTTATCGAAGACACAATTCCTTCAGCTGCTTGCTTTAAAGATGGAGTCGTGGGTCTTGGAGGGTTCATGCGTGACCATGTAGGTGATATAATGGTTTCCACTTGCTTGGTTGTGAAAGAGGATGTGTGTGTTGATGTGGCCGAGGCCCTAGCAGCTAGGCACTCCATCACTATTGCCCTCGAAGCTGGACTTGATAAAATTGAACTTGAGACTGATAGTTTGAATTTGGTACGACATTTCAAGCTGCAGTGCTTCGATCCTTCCCACCTTGGTCTGATTGTGCAAGACATTTTGGAGCTTGCAAAACACTGCTCTTATTTTTCTTTTACTCATGTTGGTAGAGGAGGTAACAAAGCTGCTCATAAGTTAGCACAATTAAGCAGGAACTTTTCATATCTTCGTGTGTGGATTGAAAAAGTCCCACATGAGGTTCATGCTTGTGTAATTTCTGATGCTATGAGTATTTAATAAAGCCTCACTACTTCCCGTCAAAAAAAAAAAAAAACTAATTTTTTTGTTTTTAAAAAAAAATATGGTGTGCCCTACCAAGACACACAGTGGCTCCATCACTTCTCATGGGATTCATGCGAGGGATTTTCCTTATTTCTCCCCTCAAGTATGTCCCCTTCTTCTTAATATCAATATTTTTTTTTTATTTAAAAAAAGACTTTATTTTCATGGACATTGTCAATAGAAATAGGATAGTAGTAGGGCATTAAGATAAATCTTTCATTCATTAGAAGATTTGTGTGTAATTGACGTTTGGATAAAATTGGTTTTAATTGTAATTTTCCTTTTGTAAATTCTCGTGTAATAATACTTATTCATTAGGGGATACTAACACTTTTTAAAAGAAAAAAAAAATTAAAGATAGCAATATGGTATGGAAAACACAAGGGGCCAAAGGAGAAGGGGAGAAAGACCTCTTAAAGTAGTGGCCAGAGGTCGCTCGCATCCTTGAGGTGTGAGGTTCAATTCTCATCATGCACAAATCCATCAAATTACGTTTGTTAGAAGTATAAGTTTGTAATTTATATTTTGAAGCAATGAGTATGGACCGGAAATTTCAAGTCTAGTCCTTGGTCTTGGAAAATTCGAGTATAGATTAATGCACAATACTATTACATTAGCCATTAGAGATTGAAGTAACACAACCAACACATAGACTCACATCATTTCATGACAAATATATACATAATCACATCACGTTGTGCGGTTTTTAGTACAAATTTTACAAAATTTTCAGCAGTTTTTTATCGACCAAAACGAGAATTGCACGATACCAACACAATACAACAATCACCTTACAAACAATCCAATAATCATGCAATCACCTCTATTCTAACAGTCTAATTACATTTTTCTCTCTTCATAACACTAAACCATCTCAAATTTGTTTTTACCACAAATCAAATTTGTTCATTAGTAGAATAATTAGCACTCAGAGGGTTTAAGCTAAGTCGGAGTAAGACTGAATATTTGGTATGTCGTTTTGGCACTCAGAGGGGGACAAGCAATGAAGTGGTGAGTTTGGATGGAAAGGATTTGACCATGAGTGAATGTTTTAAGTACCTAGGGTCGATCATCCAGAAGAATGGTGACATTGATCAAGACGTGACCCACAGGATTAAGTCAGGGTGGCTTAAATGGAGAGCGGCCACGGGAGTGTTATGCGACCGCAGCATTCCCTTAAAGTTGAAGGGAAAATTCTACAGGACTGCCATAAGACCAGTGTTGCTCTATGGTACAGAATGTTGGGCTTCTAAGAAAGAGCATATTAAAAAGATGGAGGTTACGGAAATGCGCATGTTAAGGTGGATGTGTGGAAACACTTTAAGAGATAGAATCAGAAATGAGGTTATTCGCAAGAAAGTAGGTGTGGCGGACATTGTAGATAAATTAAGGGAAAATCGTCTGCGTTGGTTTGGACATGTAAGACGGAGACCCGAGGGTGCACCGGTGCGAAGAGTGGAAGAGTGGGACCATGGAGGGATTAAACGAGGAAGAGGGAGACCAAAGATGACTTGGTTGGAAGGAGTGAGGAAGGATATGAAGTGCATGGATTTACGTGAGGATGAAGTTTTGGATCGTAAGGGATGGAGGAGAAAGATTTATGTTGATGACTACACGGAATAATCAAATTTGGTTCATGTTAGCCGACCCCACTTTTGGGATTAAGGCTTTGATTGATTGATTGATTGATTGATTGATTGAGTAGAATAATTAGCACAAGTTGATTCAAGCAAGAATATGATGAAACATGAAACAAGTTTTGGTAGTTAGAAAGGCATGTGAAAGAACAAGTACCCATTAACAGACACATGTATGCTGCTACTACAATTCAGAAGCTCGCTCTAATGGCTTCTAAACCTAAGTCTTCTCGCCTCCATAACTGTAAGTTTCTCTCTTTCTCTCTCCTCTGTTTCTGTCTCTTCAACGTCTTCATCGAATTTCCCACAATTTCATTTATTAAACCCTAGTTTTCTTCCATAATTTGCGTTGGAATTATCACTCTAAAGCCCTAAACCTTAAACCCTTTTCAATATTTACTGTTTTTCTATTCTGGGTTTTTGTAATTGTCTCTGAAAATTGCTGTAAATCTGTAATAGTAGCAGGAGCCAGGTGGGAAAGTGTAGCAAAGAAGCCTAGGATGATGACAACTAACGCTTCTATAAGTGACTCTTTCAGCAAGTATGCTGAATATCTCAATAACCTTGTAAGTTTCCTGGGATTTTTCTCTAAGTTTTTGTTGAAATTGGAGATTTTTTTGGGTGTTGAATGTTTGATGATAGATGTTATCAAGTTATTGAAAGGAACCCTTAATTAATTGAATTGAATCCTGTTGTTGGTAGTGACTTTAATTGAATGTGTGAATAGAGTGTATGGAACTTTGTAGTTTTCAGGCTTAGCTTGGTGGGTTTTGTAAACCCTCGTTTTTATGTGTCAAAGCACTCAAGGGAGCCCTTAAGTGATTGAATTTGAATGCCCAGTTGTTTGTCATGCTTTGGAGATGGAATCCTTTGAGCTTTAATGGAATGGAAAAAGTTGCCTCACTTCAACGCGGGTTGGAACAGGTTAAGGAGGCTGCATTTGAGAGAGTTGTGTGATTCATTGGTTGGGTCCTTATCGCTGGACAGGAAGACCTTGTTTCGGCGGTTATGTGTAAGAGATGGTTTATGAGTGGGATGTTTGTTGTTCCCCTCTTCTTCTAACTGGAGGTCTATTGATAGTTACAAAGGTCCATGCTGGAGTTTCATGGTAATATTGCATGTATCCTGGCGACAGTGTACAGTGTGTTGCTATGGTTGACAATATTTGGCATGGCGTTGTTGCATTTGACAGTGATGTATTATTGATGTGTGTGGAGCAAGTTGTATTTGGTGAAGGAATTGGTCATTGCTTTATTTGCTACAATTCTCTGCTGTAGTGGAATTTAGGCTCTATTTTTTTTTCAGGGGCATTTTGAACATTAATAGGCAGTTGTAAATGCTTGGAAATTATCGTAAGATGTTTAGGATGATAGGATTGCATGTTGTTGAAGTTCTTTTGAGGTTGATGATCCTGCTATCCTCTTATTATTTATCAAGGCATTTAGTGTAGACCTAAACAGATTGAATGAGAGTACCCTGTTATTTGTCACCTTTGGAGATGGAAATCTTCAATATTTAATGGAATTGGGAAAATTTCTGACTTCAAAGTGTGTTTGAAGAAACTGCAATTGGGAGTATTGAATAAGCGACTGATTTAATTGTTATTACTTGACTGGATTAGCTACTAGGAAGCTTTGCGCACTTTGTAAGTAGTACCTGGATGGTAATTTGTAGTGATGCTTTACAAGTAGGACTCTAGGATGAGAAAAATGCGGTACTCTTTTTTGGATAGTGGTTTGTTGATATGGAAATATGTCCAAAGATGAAGTATTAGGAAGTCTGCCCGTCTACTGAGATTTTGAAGTTTGTTGATATGATTGATGGGATGGCAAGGGCTGTTTTAGAAGCTTTTTAGGACATAACTAGCAGTTGTGGATTTGTGGAAATTCCAATAATGACATGTGGATAAAATTAGGTCAAACCAAGAATGTCTTCTGTACAGGGTTAAATACTTAAATTTAGTTTACAATATCTCATCTGCGATGCACTCTGTGGAGTTAAATTTATTTGTAAATGAAATTTTTGTTCTAGAGCTGTACATTTTGTTAACTAAAACAGAAGAGTATAGTAATGGTGCCTTACAAATTGTGGCAATAAGGATAAAATATTTTTTATAATCAAGAGAGAGAATTGGAAGATTAGACTATCATTACCTTCTGCTGCAGTTGACATGTCAGCATAAGGGGTGCTTTTTGCTGTTACGTGATAACCTATGTTATTTTAGCACGAAAACACAAATCTCTTTGCGTTGTTCAACTTCATCGGGTCATTATTGGAGCTGTAATTTGATTTTTGGAGTTGTATAGTTTAATCAAGTATACTTACAAAAGAAGTTAGCCTGGCACCATTTCGATGAGTATGACAGGAGAGATAGCATGAAAAGTGCAAGGGTATTGTATATTTGTATTAATTTTTGACCGGTTATGTCAAATAATTGTAATCCTTTGTTTCTAAATGTTACTGAACTTATACAGTAATTTGTTATAGGAAGGGTTTGTTGGATTGGCTATTGGTCCTTGTAGAGTGCATGAATTATACCATGGTACTTTATGAAAATTATGAATTCAGAATATGTAATGGATTGCTGATAACACTTTTCTAGGCTTGTGAGCTCTAATGTTATCCATGTCCTAGCCACACCACTGAATATTAAATTACATTGTAGTACTTTTGGTAATTAGGTGAAGAATGGGTAAGTATTGACGTAAAACAATGTAAACAGGGACCTACCTACGCTCTTATAGTCATATGTGTACTTCTTTTGAAAGTTTTTAAAAATTTGGCTGGTAGTACTCTTGGCTACTTATCATTTGTTTGGCCGTTGTTATCGTTGATAGTCATTTGTGGATGGATTAATCCCAACAAAAGAAAAAAAATCAGAAGGCGGTTGAATGTTTTGCGCACAAACTTTGTACGGTCTTGGTGTCATCCTCCTAAACCCAATAAAAGAAGTAAGGGTTTTTCTACATGGTACCCCTGAGTTATTGGGTTTTCTACATTGTACCCTTCTAAATCCTAAGTTCTACAAGGTGCTCTTGAGTTTTTGGGTTTTTCTACATGGTACCCTTGAGTTGTAAATTAAATGACTCTAACTTAATTTGACTCAAACCGACACCGTCTAAATGATCTATTTACCACTTCTATATTTATATTAGATGGAGGAATCACCAATCTTCATTATTCGCTATTTAGTGGAACTTTTGTATGATCATTTGAGATGGAAGATAAGAACTTTTTTTTGCTCATACTTTAACTTAAAGAGCTTGTTTTAGAGGGACTCAAGTTGTTAGTCTTTTTTTTTTTGTTTTTGCAATAAACATGTTAGTTGTGTATTTGATGGTGCTAAATAAGTCGTTTAGGTGGTGTGGGTTTGAGTCAAATTAATTTAGAGCCATTTATTTTACTACTCAAGGGTATCATATAGAACAATCCAAAAACTCAAGGGTATAATGTAAAATAAACTAATAACTCAAGGTCACCTTGCAGAAATCTGAATTTAGGAGGGTACAAGGTAGAAAACTCAAAAATTCAAGGGTACCATGTAGAAAAACCCAAGAAGTAAATATGAACTGTGGAGATGGTTTGGTATGTCATTTACTCCCTATGGCTAACTGGCTATACTTGGAGGCAGGTTCAGGCCAAAGATA
Source organism: Chenopodium album (assembly GCF_948465745.1). NCBI lineage: Eukaryota > Viridiplantae > Streptophyta > Magnoliopsida > Caryophyllales > Amaranthaceae > Chenopodium > Chenopodium album. The sequence goes on from NC_137834.1 coordinate 82,739,571, forward strand.
AGTTTTGGGTACAATAATATTATTGAGCAGCTTTGATGATAACTTGTTGGAGGGAATAATGGTTAGGATTGTTTGCCAAGAAGAAACTTACCCGATGATCTTGTCTTTACAATGTGTTTTTACATTTTTGTTCAATTAAGAAAATAATGGGAACTTAGATTAACAAAGCAAGAGTTAACCACTGATTGGGCCATTGACTGATTAAAAGTTGGAATAATACCAAACCAGGTCAGGGGTTAATGATATCCAAATTTAGCTTCCTCCTAGCATCCTTTGCTAGCTTATCACTAATCCCGCTGATGTTCACCTGTTGTAGGCTCTTGAGTTTTGATCGTCAGTGAGAATCATGTTGCTGTGATTCAATTGATTACTCTCTTGTAGTCTGAGAGAGTAGTTGCCTGTTGGTCCTTATTTTATTAGAGTGTTTTTGGTTGATTGCATCAAGATACACCAAGTATGGCTGGTCCACAGCTCCACAGTCAGATCCAAATGCCTTTGGGAGTCTGGGGTCCTGGCACATGGCTGCTCAAACAGATGGAAGAGTTAGCCTGAGAGAAAGATGCTTACAAGACTGCAAGATGTGGGGAGTTGGGGGGGGGGGGGTGTGGTAATCTAAGGGGTGATAGGGCTGTAAGAGCAAGAACCAAAGCTAGAGAATCATATTAGCCAAGAAATTGAAAGATTATGTTATGATTTTGGAAGACCCATATAAATCTTCTTAACCAATCATCTAGATGGAAGAGGAAATGGGAACATGCCACTGGGGGGAGGCTTTATAGGGGAATTGACTTTTGGCCACTCATCTGTAGACATGCAAGGAAGGAAGGAGTTGGGGGTGGGCAAGTCTTCTCAATTTTCTGGGGATCTGGCAATTCTTCTTGAGATTGGCAAAAAGGGCAAGTCACAAGAGTTATTTTTGCAAAATTTCTAGCTAGGAATGATTGGTGGCCGCTCTCTCTTATCAGACGGTCAGACCAACAAAGGAGATTTTATGCAGTTGGTAAGGCAGATCATCCCAAACAGCTCTGCATGATGTACTAAGGTATAGAGATTTAAGCTTCTTAGGATCTTTATTTTAGTCTATTCAACCTGCCAAAAATCTATGTTCTCAGTGCTCAACTACACCCCCATTTAGCTTTGCATGAGAAGAGATTCCATCCCTCCGTGCAATGTTGGCCAGAAGTTGGAGCCTTTATAGGCAGGTCAGGTTTTCTCTTCAATCTTCACTATAAAATCTGATGGTCAGATACCGACAGTCGTCTTCTAACATTACCTTAATTCTTCTTAAATGCGGCAGAGCTTTCCAATGCCTCTACTAACCATTCCACTCAGATGTTAGTAAAGGATTCTCTCTTAGTTTGTGCTGGATCTTTTATGTATGGCAATCTTTATGCTGTGTGCATATGTTATAAGTTGGTGTTCTATGATCAAAATTTGAACAATAGACATGGCTTTCTTTACTTGATATTTGGGATTTATTTTAGATTTTGTTTCACGATTTAACATCAAAATGTCGTGAATTGTGAGTGTTGTTTAGGATGATATTTATTCTCAGTTCAATGTTGCTATCATTTCTATGTAGAATGAGAAGAGAGAAAGAGTGGTGAAAGCAAGCCGTGATATCACCATGAACAGCAAAAAAGTTATTTTTCAGGTGCACAGGTAAATTGTTTCACGCTGTACCACAATCTTTAAGGTAGTGATGTTTTGTGTGGAAATACTTTTAGGCAATTTATGTAATCCCTCTAAGCTGTGAACTTTCTACTCTTGATGGTATATTTAAAATTGGCGGTATTGATGAAGACCTGTTGGAATTTGCCACAGTTTATTCTGAGGGGCTTCATTTTACTTTAGCCTTTTCCTGCCTTTTCCCACCTTGTCTATCTCATTCTGCTGTAGTTCTTTATTCGCACTAGATTTTGCTATGGGTGGTTAATGGTGTGGAGCTTTTTTTTTTTAACAACAGAATTGGCAAACATAACAAAGATGAAGTACTAGAGAAGGCAGAGAAGGATCTACAAGCTGTGAGGGATCAGCATGTCTCCCGACTTGTGAAAGAATTGAATGGGACTGACTTTTGGAAGCTGAGACGTGCATACTCGCCTGGGGTTTGCACCTATTCCATCCCTCTCTTACGGTATATATTTACTGTACATTTAGGTAATTGATGCTATATAATTTTTTTTTTTCAGGTACAAGAATATGTTGAAGCTGCAACATTCTGCAAATTCTGCCGAACTGGAACTCTTCTGAATCTTGATGAGATTAATGCTACTTTCTTACATTTATGTGATTCTTCCATTGAGCCTCTGCAAATTAATATACTTGACTACCTTTTGGGGGTAATTAACATGAAACACAATTCTAGTGTTTTGTAGTTTATGGCACGTGTTAACTACTGATTTATCTTTCAAAGTTATCTGCGTATCATCCACTGTACCATATAAAATATTTATAGTGTCTGATGTTCATATAGAGTAATTTTTTTTAAAAAATTAATAAATTGTGTGGTGTGAGGGTGTTTGAGCTAAAAAACTTGTTTCAATTTCAATGAGTGCTTAATCTATCTGTATGTAGCTTGCAGACTTGACCGGAGAGCTAATGAGGCTGGCTATCAGCCGAATATCAGATGGTGAACTTGACTTTGCTGACAAGATATGCAGATTTGTACGTGATTTACATAGGGAGCTGACCATTATTGTCCCAAATATGGATGAAAGCCATGATATGAAATTCAAAATGGAGACAATGCTTCAAAGTGTGATGAAAATAGAAAATGGTATGCTGGCTAATACTAGCTTGACTTAAATGTGGGTGATTGCAGTCATTTTAGCATCTGAAATGCTATCAGTTTAAAATGAATCATTTCAGGTCAAGTTTGCTTTTATTTCCTCTTCGTTCTTGACATTGAGCTTTTATTTTTTGTAGCTTGCTTCAGTGTACATGTGAGAGGATCAGAGTATATACCAATGCTTGGAGTAAATGACCCTAGCTACACGCTGATGGGAGTCCCGGATATGGAGCTGTAAACTACCGTCAAACTCTCCAGTTTCCCGTTCTGCATACTGTATGTGTCTTGTTCACTCTGGAGTCTTTCTATAATACTCTGGAGATCACTTGATGTTGACTATGCTTGGTAATGGGAAGTGAATTTGTGGTCAGTTTTGTCAATAGTGATCTTTCGCTCTACATGCAAAGTCATTTTAGAAATTACCTCTTATCTGGAGAACAACAGCCCTAACAATTTCATTCACTATGCTGCTTTGTTGAAGTAATTTTACCGGTATGAGGTTAACATATGCCTGATTTGGTTTGTCTGTTTACATTTTAGTTAGGTGAAATGTGAAACTAGATGAAATGAATTGAAAGGCTGACTAATCATTTTAGAAGTAGTCGGGTAGTTGCTAAGGTAATTTTTGAACAAATTTTAAAATGTAAGCTTTGCTGAAAGCTAATAAAAGTTTAAGCTGGAGTAGTATGTTCAATTCTTACCTGGATCGGCACAAATTCGTCCATTTAAAGACTCCCTCCATTATATTGTCTGTGGTACTATGATAATAATAATATACTTCATCATCTACATAAGAATTTAAAAGAGATGTACCCACGTTAATACATTATCTTCTACATGGTCAATAACTTATAATAATTTCTTATTAATAAAAAGTAAGTATATACAAAGTATATTTTTTAGAATATTATTTTATGAAGTTGAAATATTAGACATTACTCTTAAAAAAACTCCCTTTCTCTATCAGATATCTTTTTTCACAATTTCACTTCTAGTTGACCAGAAGAAAAAAGAAAAAAAAAGTCAAACCTGTATATGTATACATAAACCATATGATAGGTGTTCAGTTATTCAAAACCAACACCATTGTTATCCATGGAAACCAATCTTTTATCAACCCATCCTCACGATTCTCATGATCCAAAAGAAGCAACCCCATCTTCCAAATTGGCCAAATATTTGCAAGAAGATGACTTAACCCAAGAATGCCAAGCCTTAATCTCCACCTTACCCAAAGAACAAGATTGGGTTATGTCCCATCTTTACCAATACCAAGGGTTTTGGCATCCTATTAGGGAGCTTCAAGGTGTGCTTTCATGCCAACGCCATTTCCAAGCTCGCGACACCGATATCATTCTCGCCACCAACCCTAAATGCGGCTCAACATGGCTCAAAGCCTTAGCATATGTTGTCGTAAACCGGAAAATCATTCCCCTAGATGATAACCACTCACTTCTCTCAAAAAACCCTCATGAGTTAGTACCTTGCTTAGAGCTTAGAGTTTATGTTGATCACCAAGTCCCTGACCTCACAGAACTGCCCTCTCCTAGGCTGTTTTCGACACACTTACCCGTCGAGTCGCTACCGTTATCCATCAAGGAAACAAGCTGCAAAGTTGTGTGCCTAGCTAGGGACCCAAAAGATACCTTCATTTCGTTGTGGCACTTTGCAAACAAGTTAAGGCCTCCAAATGATGGTAAGCTCCAACTAGAAGAGGCATTTGACAAATTTTGCAAAGGTGTTAGTTTTTTAGGGCCTTTTTGGGATCATGTATTGAGTTCTTGGAAGTATAGCTTAGATAATCCTAACAAGGTATTTTTCTTGAAATATGAAGACTTAAAAGAGCAACCTAAGTTGTATCTGAAAAAATTGGCTGAGTTTTGGGAATGCCCTTTTTCTTCAGAGGAGGAAAATAATGGGGTTGTTGACGAGATACTTAGTTTGTGTAGCTTTGATAATCTGAGTAAATTGGAGGTGAATAAGATTGGAAAATTGTCTACAGGAGAACATAACGAAGCCTTTTTTCGAAAGGGCGAGGTTGGTGATTGGGCTAACTACTTTACTCAAGAGATGACTGAGAAACTTGACGAGATTTGTTTGAACAAATTTCAGCTTTGTGGTTTGAAGATTTAAATTAGTTGTGTTTTTGTGAGGGAAATTTGTATATGCATCTGGTATGGTGTATCACTTCATCCAAGTATGTACTTTTTTTTATGTGAATGAAATGAAAAACTGGCCTATCATTTTAAAAGTAGTTGCTGAGGTAATTTTTGAATTACTTTTAACATGTAAGCTTTCCTGAGAGCTAATCAAAGTTTAAGCTATTTTGTTAGATTTTTTCACAAAAAAAAAAAAAAAAAAAAAAAAAAAGTTAGATTCATCTCGGTTTATATTATTTTAATATCAAATGTTTTTAATTTTTACATGTTGGTACTATTTTAGTATCAAATGTTTGTAATTTTTACATATTGATAGTTAAAGCTATTAACGATTGAAATAATACATTGACAAGCGTGAAAAGAGAAATGTCATATATTTTTCAAATGGTACTCTGTATACAGTTGAAATTTATTCCAAAACTATACATTACTCATATAAGGTTGTTAAATAGTCCCTTTCCCAATTATAATTCTTTTTGTAGCTAGACACTAGTTGTTGTGCAATCAATTTCCTTTTAATATAATATGGTACAATGATTACACAAATAATTGAACACGACTAGTCAATTAACACCAAAATATAAAATATTTTACAAAAAAATCATCACACATACTATGACATAACCAAAGAAGGTCAAGATTTAATCTCCACCTTAACCAAAGAACAAGGATGGATGATCCCATCTTTACCAGTACCAAGGATTTTGGTATCCTTATAATCTGTTTGAAGGTTTGCTTTCATGCCAACACAACTTCCAATCTGGTAACACTGATATAATTCTCATCACTAACCCTAAATGTGGCACGACATGGCTCAAAGTGTTAGCATACGCTGTCGTGAACAGGAAAACCAATCCTTCAAAAGATGATAACCACCCACTTCTCACAAACAACCCCCATGAGTTAATACCTCTCTTAGCGCGGATGGTCTATGTTGATCACCAAGCCCTTGACCTCACAAAATTGCCCTCTCCTAGGGTGCTTTCGACACATTTTCCTGTTGAATTGCTACCGTTATCCATCAAGTAAATGAACCGCAAAGATGGGTGCCTAGCTAGGGCCTAGGGACCCAAAGGACGCCTTCTACTCATTATGGCACTTTTCAAACAAGTTAAGGCCTTAAAATTGTGAAGAGGCATTTGACAAGTTTTGCAAAGGTGTTAGCTTTTGTGGGCCTTTTTGGGATCATGTTTTGAGCTCTTTGAAGTATAGATTAGACAAGCCTAACAAGTTTATTTATTTTTTCTTCTTGAAATATGAAGAGCTAAAACAGTAAAACACCTAAATTGTGCTTGAAAAAAATTGGCTGACTTTTGGGGGTTACCCTTTTTCTTTAGAGGAGGAAGATGATGGGATTGTTGAAGAAATGCTTGGTTTGTGTAGCTTGATAATTTGAGCAATTACATTTATTTTCAGTAATTTCCTTCTCTTATAAAATATTTATTTCATTTCAGCTCAGTTCAGTTGAGTTCAGCTGAGTTCAGTCTATGAGAACAGGCCCTTAGTTTTGAACAAGGTTGGGAAATTGACTTCAGGGGAGCATAATAAGTCTTCAATTTTAACTTTTTTCTCTTTTTACTTCCTCCGTTACGAATTACTCGTAACAAAGGGGTATTATTTGTGAGGCATAAAATATTCTTTTGCTGCGAGTAATATGTAACGGAGGGAGTATAAACAATTCATTTTTCAATTAAAATATATAATAAAATAAAAATTTATATTATACACCTATAAAGAAGACTAGTCAATAACATAATACTAAAGGCGAATCTGATATGACATTTGTCATGTCTTGATTAAAAAAATTCCCGCCACTTTTACTTTCCTTTTTTTTTAACAATATTTATGAACATTATTTTATAATATCCTATAATATTTAACTTTCAATTTGACAACTATATATAAAGTATATTCTATATGCATTCAATCAATGAAAATATTTTGACATATAATATTTTATAATAGGTATTTTTCTATATCAAACAAACATATACTACATATAAGGTAATATAAGGAATATTGGAATAATGTAAAACTCCAGTTTTCCATAGTTCATATCATTCTACATCATATATTTTTTTTCCTTTGAAAGATTTTTTGCTCCAACCGGGATTGTTACATTTCCTTTTATTTATTATTTATATTTTTTTTAGAATTGTTGATTTATTTATAAAAATAACACTACAATTCAATAACTATAAAATAAAAATAAAAAAACCTTGATTATTAATTGTCACAAAAAAAAATATTCAATTAAATTTGTATAAAACATTATAACGTCAAAGTATTCTATAAAACATTGTGCCAGTCAAAACATGCCAACAAAATAGGGATATATGGGGTACATAAGTACATTTCACGGGTTATAATTAACAAAACATTTTAATCTTATATAAAACCCTATAATCATTAAATATTGCTTTTTTTTTTTAAATAACTTTTGATATCAATATAATATAAAATTCAATGGAAAAGAAAATCAAGTATTGTTTCAATTAAAAATATTAATTTTTATTATTTTTAATTATTGTTAAATTAACATTATAATTTATAAATATGCTAAGTAAAAACCGTGCATTGCACGGGACTTAAACTAGTTGACTTTAAAGAAGAGTACCATATTCAAGTTGCCGACCTAACTAACCAATTCAAAATTCTTTCGCAAAACTGCGCATGCTTCTGTTATCACGATTTTGTCATTTATTGGATAATTGCCGTTTTTGTGCTTTCACCTATTAATTTGCACTTTCCAAATGTAGGTGAGTACAGATCATTCATTCATATTCATACATTACTATACGCCATTTAATAAATAATTATGGATATTTATTTTCTAATCATTAAAGTCCATTTACCAACTAATCTAAATCTTCTAGTATTATAGTATTTCTTCCATCTTATAATACAATATCTCTTTGGGTTTTTACACAGGAATTAAGAAAGTTGTAAATTCTTTAAAACTAATGATTAGAAGTATATATATGCATGTACGGCTAGGGATAGATAAAGAGAAAGAAAAGTAGTTGTGAATAATTGAAGAGATAGAGAGAAAGAGCTCAAAAGGGTAATTTCAAGTTTCTCTTCTTGATAAACATGATATGTATCTCAAAGGAATATTTTTTGTCATTTTGGGTATGTAAGTGATGTAAATTGTTCTTAAATTGGCATTCTTTTCCTCTATCCATTCTCCTTCTTCCCTTCATCTGTTCTCCATTCTCTCACCTACTTTAATGAAATTGAATGGAGAAATCAGAATACATGAATATCTTCGATGAAGGTAGAAGTCGAACCTTTCCCTAAAGGGTTAACCAAGCCCTAATTTCTCTATTTTTATTAGGATTTTTCGTTTAATTCGACGGCCGAAAAGGTATGGAGGTTGAAGAAAATAGGGGACGACGAAGATTATGGTGGTTTATGAGCAACACGATGATGGTGGTTTATGGTTGATAACGGTTTAATGGAGTATACTAGTGATTTGGTGAAGGTGAGGGGACGAAAGATTAGAAACAAAAAAGTACAAAAAATAAAATAAAATATTAAAAAAGTTGTTTGTATTTACCAATATGCCATTTTGAGATATAATGATGTTTATCAATATGAAAAACTGGGGCTTGCTCAGCTGAAAATTGATGTTAAAAAAATAATGACAACTCTTCCAAAACAAGGGTAATATTGTCAAAAAGTACAATATTTAAATAGCTAGAAAGATGTATTATATTTTGGTTTACCTAAAAAGGAAAAGAGACATTATATTATGAGATGGAGCATGGAGGGAATAGTATAGATAGCAACGCTAGGTCGAATAGCACCAAATTTTTAACATAAAAAAAACTCAAACTTCTTTATATATAAAGCATATGTTAATAATAGTGTTTAATTATCCAAGGCCAACAATATTTCTCATGGCAACCAATCTATTATCAACCCTTCCAAATGATCCAAAAGATGTAACTCCATCTCCCAAATTGGCCAAATATTTGCAAGAAGATGACATATCCCAAGAATGTCAAGCCTTAATCTCAACCTTACCCAAAGAACAAGGATGGGTTTTATCCCATCTTTACCAATACCAAGGGTTTTGGTATCCTGTTAAGATGCTTCAAGGTGTGCTTTCATGCCAACGCCACTTCCAAGCTCGTGACACCGATATCATCCTTGCCACTAACCCTAAATGTGGCACAACATGGCTCAAAGCCTTAGCATACACTATCATAAACCGGAAAATCAATCCCCCGGGAGGAGATAACCACCCACTTCACTCAAACAACCCCCATGAGTTAGTACCTTATTTAGAGCTTAAGCTTTATGCTGATCACCAAGTCCCTGACCTCACAAAACTACCCTCTCCTAGGCTGTTTTCAACACACTTACCCATTGACTCGCTACCGTTATCCATCAAGGAAACCGGCTGCAAAGTTGTATACTTAGCTAGAGACCCAAAGGATGCATTCATCTCATTTTGGCACTTTATGAACAAGCCAAGGCCTCAAAATAGTAAAATCACACTAGAAGAAGCGTTTGACAAGTTTTACAAAGGTGTTAATATTTGTGGGCCTTTTTGGGATCATCTTTTGAACGCTTGGAAGTATAGCTTAGACAATCCTAACAAGGTTTTTTTCTTGAAATATGAAGAGCTAAAAGAACAACCTAAGTTGTATTTGAAAAAATTGGCTGAATTTTGGGGGTGTCCTTTTTCTTTAGAGGAGGAAAATAATGGGGTTATTGAAGAAATACTTTGTTTGTGTAGCTTTGATAATTTGAGCAATTTGAAGGTAAACAAGAATGGAAAATTGTCTACAGGGGTGCATAATAATTTCTTTTTTCGAAAGGGCGAAGTTGGTGATTGGGCTAATTACTTCACTGTGGAGATGATTGAGAAATTTGATGAAATTTTTGCAAGAAAATTTCATCAAAGTGGTTTAAAATTTTAAATTATTTTTTTTAATTTTATTTCTTTGAGGAATTTATGCATTGGGTATGGTGTATCATGTCATCCACATAATTACTTTATTACATAATTTGAAAATTCTATATAGATTATTATGTTGTATTGTCTTATAAAAAAAATAAAAAAATAAAAGATTATTATTTGGAATTTTAATTCGAGATCACCGTGTACGTTGTTAGTAGGAGTTCTAGAGATGTAACATATGTATAATATATTTCATGCGTGTAATAGTTTCTACTCATTCCCAAAATGTCTAAACCGTTAATATGTAATAGATATTTTTTTTTTGAGAAGATATGTAATAGATTTTGAACAAACAATTTACCTACTAAACAAAATACTTCTTTTGTTTCTTTATAGTTACAACACTTCCCCAAAATAAAAATGTCACAATAATTGCAATACAGTATTAATGGAAGAGTTTTATGGTGAAAATTGTAGTATTACCTTTATTTAAAGCACTTTTTTTTTTTGAAAAAACCTTTATTTAAAGCACATGACACACTTGATTATACTCCTATCTCTTAACTCAATTTTAAGTGTATTATATCATGTGAGGTTCAATTTTCTTAAATACCGTGATAAAATGTGTATTACAATTTAAAACTATAAAGAAACGGACTTCGATGTTTATAATATATATTTCACACATGAGTATATGACTATATGAGTACCTTCTAGAGATAAGGAATTTGATAGCAAAATTGAGGTTAGTGATTGCGCAAATTACCTCACTAATTAAGGAGACGGCCAATTGACCAGATTGGTAAATAAAAAAGACCATTAGCGATAATTTGGTAAAAAAACTTACTCCGGCGACAAATTGGTAAAAAAACTAACCTTAAGCGACAATTTGGTAAATAAAATAATCTCAGGCGACAATTAACCCAAAAAATACAAAAAAAATTCGATAAATTACTCGCGAATGCTTAATATAGTTCGTTTTTCTTGTTATTTTACCAACCCTTTTTTTTTACAGAAATAACATTTGAAGAAAAAAAACGTTAAGTATCAATTTTCACTTAAGTTTCATACCCCTTATATATTAACGAATTTTTTTTTAAAAGGGGTTGGAAATAAAAAGGGATGACATGTAAATTCAAAATTTTAAATGGAAAAAATAAATTTAAGAACACAAAACAAATTAAAATAGGATTTTTAAAGAGTTTGTCGGGAAAAAATAGATTTTTTGGTCTAAATGTCGCCGGAGTTTATTATTTTTACCAAATTGTCACATATTGTTAGCTTTTTTTACCAAACTGTCGCCGGAGTAAGTTTTTTTACCAAATTATCGCTAGAGGTCTTTTTTATTTACCAATCTGGTCAATTGGCCCTAAGGAGACGATTGAGCAAACTGATAAGATTTGCATAATATTTTTCCAAATGTGGGGTTTAAATAATTGTTTGTAAAACTGGAAATAGATACATTGCCTAATTGGTACAATATCATGCAAACTACTATGCAAACTACTCCGCAGTTAGCTCAAAATAGATTATTACAGTAAGAACCTGTTCTTTAATTGGTACAATAATTAGGCAATATATCCATTTCCGTAGTTAGTACAAAATAGATTTTTTTTTTTTTTTGAAGTACTAAAATAAATTATTACAGTAAGAATATGATCTTTTCACCCAACAAAAATAATATCTATTCAGTTTAAATTAATAGCTAAATTTCTAAAATTGTATGGAAATCATAATTCGAATTTCAAACATAAGGAAAATGAATTTTAAATATTTTATACATTTAAAAAAGAAAACATGAAAAACAATAATCCCATTTTTGCACGACCTATTTATAATGAGTCAATAATCTTTGCATAATATGGGAATGAGCCTACCTTTCGTCACTAATTTTCTCATAACAAGCCTTTAATCGATTTTTTAAGTTGGTAATTGGTTTTAGAAGGTGACTTATCACGTGACCCCTTCCAATTGGTCCCTTTTTTAAAAATAAACCAAACAAAACAGACTATTTTAAAAATAAAAAGCAACAACCCCCTACCATACCACCCAGCCTCGCCCCTGCTTGAACGGCTACCCCTTCTCGGCCGGTTGTGTTGCCCCGCCTGAATGGCCACCCACACCCCTTCACCGCCCCTTTCCTCGATAGCTAGTCGTCAACCCATACCCCCGTCTTCAATTCCCCTCCCTTAACCCATACCCCCATCTTCCCCTCCCTCGAGGGTACACTACTAGAAAAGGCTTATCTCCGACGGACTTATTTCGATGGGCTGTATTTTCTGTCGTTAAATTTAAAATTTACGACGGAATCTTGTATGCCGTCACCGGACTTAGACCGTCGCAACAAGAAGGGTCGGGTGAGGGGACTTGACCAAAGTGCAGAGCTGTATTATGGCAACCGGATGGGTCGAGTTTCTAGATCTTCACAACAGTACACACCATCCGTTGTTTCTTAGATGCAGGATCAGATGGAGCATAGGGTGCAGGCTCTTCGTAGTGAAATCTGGAGTGAAATGGAAGTTGAGATGCAAACCCGAATTCAAGCTGAAGTGGCCGAAATGGAGAGGAGAGCCGAGGAGAGATGGAATGAGTTCATGAGTCGATTCGCCAACAACGGCGACACATGTTCCACCTTTCAACCTCAGTGTCGAGACCCCATGTATGACCTGGGTAGTGGAGGAGCAGGCAGGATACCCCGACAATTGTTTAGCAGCTTTGGTTTATGTAGTATGGACATGTACTTAATTTGAATTATATAGCATTTGATTATGTTCCCACTTTTGTAGAACTTACTATACATTATGTTGCTTTTGGATATGTTCTACTTCAGCAAGCTTTTGTGGATATATATAATTCGATTATGATTTTAATTATCACAGGTATTAGGTGCAGGAATATAGGTTTTGAATGATGCTTATTTTTTTTATTAAAAATAATTAGAATTGTTGACCTGGACTGTTTTTTCCGACGGAAAATTAAAATCAAGCTTAAATTCCGTCGGAACAAAGTTTTGCGACAGAAAAACAGGGAGTAGAATCCGTTGTAGAGCCATCATATTGCGACGGAATTAAAATCCGTCATTAGTTAGCGACCAAACATTCCGTCGTAAACTTGCGACGGATTTTAATTCGGTCGCAATATGATGGCTCTGCGACGGATTGATTTCGGTCGGAACGACGGATTTTCCGTCGTCATGGTAATTTCGACGACGGATTTTTCCGTCGTAAATAAAATTGCGACGGATTACATACGAAAGTCAAAATAATTTCCGCAGAAACGGATCAGTCGGAAAATCCGTTGGAATACCCCTTTTCGACGGAATTTTTCTCCAAAAAACAACTTTTTCCTACCAAAGGTTTTCCGACGAAGCGTAACGATGGAATTCCGTCATAAAGGTGATTTCCGACGGAATTTCAAGCTTCGGCGACGGAACTTTTCGGTCGGAAATAGGTCTTTTTCTTGTAGTGGTACAACTATGCAAGATGCTTCGGGGGTGTTGATTGTTGGGACAGAGAGGGGTGTGTTCGAGGTAGGGGTGGGGTTTTTAGGGTGGTTGGGTGGGTTTTTTAGGGTGGAGGTGGAACTGGGGCTAGCTAGGGTTTTCGGGGTAGTTGGGAGGGTTTCCACGTTGGCTGGGTAGAGTTTTTGGGTGGAGGGGGGTTTTCGAGATGGTTTAGACTTTGGATGGGGTTTTCAAAGTGGCTATGTACGTGGGGGTTTTAAGATGGATGTTGGGGTTTATGAGGTGGGGGTACCAAGGAAGGTGGCTGGGGGAGGGGTGGGGTTGCCGTTGAAGGGGGTTGTGTTGTGGTGTTTGGGTGGGGGGAGATTAAAGGGTAAAATTGAAAAAAAAAATTAAAACTTTATTTATCAAATAGGATATAGATAAAAAGACATGTTTTGAGAAAATTAAGGACAATGGTTGGCTCGTTACCAAATTATGCATGTAAAAGTTGGCTTGTTTTGAGCCGATCATGCAAAAATGGAATTATTCTTTTTAATTTTTCCTTTGTAAAGAAAATGTTGATGTGAATACTTAGCCAATCTTAATCCTCAGTTTTTAAAACATGATTGTCCTTTTTAAAAGAAACACTAGATAAATATAGTAATTAACAAGGAGGGAGTCGTAATATACGAAGTATTAATTTATTCACCTTGATCTTCAAAGATATACTTCATTATATGCAATTACGCAAACAACACGATTGTCGTTCAATAATAGAATATGTATCACGTTAATCACCACTTGCAGAATTTGGACAATTCTTTCAATATCACAAAAGATTTGGCTATCACGTCATATACCTAATACCCAGGAAAATAGAGGATAGTAAACCGGAGTACACATAAAGAATATACAATTGTTTGATAAAGAACATATCGTATTAGACAAAAACATACTTATATTTGACAAATAACATACCCATATATGTTTGACAATATGTTCTTTTATACTTAAATTCTTTAACATATGTTGATTAAACATGTTTTTTGGGTTTCAATAATCTAAAGTATGTTTTTTGAACTTGGCTCGTATTTTCTTTGAGGTAATGAGTGATGCACAATTTCTTTTGTTTTTTTTTTCTTTTTTTTTAATTATCATATATAATTTTTTTTATGTTCTTTGAGTTTAATCAATGTGTTTTTCGGGTATAAATTATATTTTCTTTACATTATAACTCATGTTCTTTTAAGTTTTAACTTGTGTTAATTTGAATTTTGAAATTTAATTTGAAAATGAAATCATGAATGTTTTTAGTTGAAAATATTTTAGAGAGAGAAAACTAAAATTATTATGGAAATTAGAATTTTTGGAGAGAGAAAAAACTATTTTTTGGGAAATGGTATCTTTGGTAAGTTTTTCCGTTAATGTGTAATTTTTCATAAAATTTTAATAAAGTTTATGTCACATTTTTTTTTGTAATGTCTTTATGTTCTTTAATAATGCATGTTCATTGTTAAACACAAATATGTTTTTTTTTTTCAAAAACCTGCATCCTTTTCGAAGATCTAAATGTTCTTTCCGACTTTTTTTTTTTATTTAACCGGGTGAACCATACTCATGGTGCACCCGGGTGCATAGATCATGCATTGTAATACCCATACTACGGTTTAGTCATTTATTAGATGGTTACCGTTTTAAAGCTTTCGCCAATTAATTTCAACTTTCCAAACGTAGGTTAATTAGTGCTAGTGATGGCAATGGATCAGATTCGGATCACCGGATGGAGCTTTACCCGCATCCATCCACTACTCTAATCACTCCATCCACATCCATCCGTTACCTGCTTCACCCATCATCCATATCCGTGCGTCCATTATCTGCGGATGAAACGGGTGGAAGATGACTAATGGATGAGTATTAAAGTGAAAAAATTTACATATAACCTCTAATTTTCGGTTATTTATACAATATTTTTTTATTTTATTTAATAAAAAAGGAAACCATAACAACATATTGTTTATAAAATTAATTTGCAACAAATTAAAAAAACAATTTTCTTGCACATTTCATATTTTATTTTTAAATTTCTTAGATTAAAAATTTAATATTTGTTAAATGGGTGGGTGGGTGGTTTGTGGGTAAAAAACTATCATCCACATCCGATCCGATCCATCACCCGCTTTATCCCTCATCCAGTTTTCATCCATTTAATTCCTAATTCGGATTTTCGTCCATTTATTTAAAACGGATGGAGTGGGTTGCGGATATTCACTTAATATTGCCATCCCGAGTGAGTACAATTCATTCATTCATACATTACTATACATCATTTATTAAATTATTATGGTTAATTTATTTTCTCATCATTAAAGTCCATTTCCCAACTAATCTAAATCTTCTACTCCATAGTATTTTAGTCCTAAAATACTACTCCCTCCATCCTTTTATTATATGCCTATTTCTCATTTTGTACGGAAATTAAGAAAGTTAAAGATTCCTTAGGGCATGCTTGGTCGGCTTGGATTAAGGGAGATGTATTACTAAGGTAATAAAACTCAAACTATGCAAAATTAAGGTGGATATAAGGAAGGAGGAGATAGTAATGGTGTGATTATAGCGAATATTATGTAGTGATGGTGTGGTATGAGGCGAAAAAAAGGAATTAATACCCTCATTTTGGGGGTAATAGTTGAACTATTACCCTTATTATTTTGAGGATAATAATTTCTCTATCTCCCTCTTTTCCTCATGTTACAACTGTCTTATTTAATTTGTAAACACTTTGTCTCCTACAACAATACCTTTTTTTTTTTTTTTTTTTTTTTTTTTCTATTTACCTATGTTTTTTCAACTTTGAATTTTATTACCCCCTTAATATATTACTCCCAAACCAAGCATGGCCTTAAACTAATAATTGGGAGTATAAATATGCATGTAGGGTTAGAGAGAGATATAGAGAAGGAAAAACTAGTTAAGAATTAGGAGAGAGAAAGTATTGAAAATTAGTGTTAAAGTACAAAAAAGGAAAAGAAAAAGGATGACAAATAATATATATATATATACTACCTCTGTTACACATTATTTGCAACGATTAGACATTTTTTCTATCTACTTTATGTCAAATCGTTGCAGATAATGTGTAACGGAGGTAGTATAAAGAATAATATACTATAGTAAAAAAGTACAATCTATAAATAAAACATGCACTTTATTTTTAAGATCCAAAAAAGAAATAAAGACATATAATAAAAGGACGGAGGGAGTAGAAGATTTAGATTAGTCCTCTAATCCATGTCGATCAACTCGTATAATCTACTTTCCTTAGTACTCCCTCCTTCCCTTAATACAATGTCTCTTTGGATTATTACACGGAAATTAAGAAAGTTGTAAATTCCTTAAAATTAATGATTCAAAATACATATGTGCATGCGTGGTTAGAGAGGGATAAAGAGAAAGAAAAAGTAGTTGTGAATATAATCGAAGAGATAGAGAGAGAAAGTGCTGGAAAATGATGTTAAAAGTACAAAAAATACAACCCTTAAATAAAAAGATATATTGTATTTTAGTTTTCACCTAAAAAGAAAAAGAGACGTTATATTTCTTTCAATAAAAAAAAAAAAAAAAGACATTATATTATGAGATGGGGGGTGTATTATAGATAGCAACGCACGATTTGGAATATATAACACGACTAGTAGAATAGCACCAAAATTTAAACATTAAAAAAATAAATAATAATAAACAAAATGCTCAAACTTCTCTAAATACCAACCATATGTTAATAAAAATGTTCATTTATCCAAGGCCAACAATATTTCTCATGGCAACCAATCTATCATCAACCCTTCCTCATGATTCTCATGATCCAAAAAATACAACTCCACCTTCCAAATTGGCCAAACATTCGCAACAAGATGACTTAACCCAAGAATGTCATGATTTAATCTCCTCTTTACCCAAAGAACAAGGATGGATTTTATCCCATCTTTACCAATACCAAGGGTTTTGGTATCCTAATACTTTGTTTGAAGGTTTGCTTTCAAGCCAACGCCACTTCCAAGCTCGTGACACCGATATCATCCTTATCACTAACCCTAAATGTGCACAACATGGCTCAAAGCCTTAGCATATTCTATTGTAAACAGGAAAATCAATCCTCCAAAAGAAGATAACCACCCACTTCTCACAAACAACCCCCATGAGTTAATACCTTTCTTAGAGCGTAAGGTCTATGTTGATCACCAAGTCCTTGATCTCACCGAATTGCCCTCTACTAGGGTGTTCTCGACACACTTGCCAATCGAATTGCTTCCATTATCCATCAAGGAAACGGGGTGCAAAGTTGTGTACCTAGCTAGGGACCCAAAGGATGCCTTCATATCATTGTGGCACTTTGCAAACAAGTTGAGACCTCAAAATAGTGGTAAGCTCCAACTAGAAGAGGCATTTGACAAGTTTTGCAAAGGTGTAAGTTTTTGTGGGCCTTTTTGGGATCATGTTTTAAGCTCTTGGAAGTATAGCTTAGATAAGCCTAACAAGGTTCTTTTCTTGAAATATGAAGAGCTTAAAGAGAAACCTAAGTTGTATTTGAAAAAATTGGCTGAGTTTTGGGGGTGCCCTTTTTCTTTAGAGGAGGAAAATAATGGGGTTGTTGAAGAAATCCTTAGTTTGTGTAGCTTTGATAATATGAGAAATTTAGAGGTGAATAAGGTTGGGGAGCTTAATAAGTCCTTTTTTCGAAAGGGCAAAGTTGGTGATTGGGCTAATTACTTCAGTCAAGAGATGATTGAGAAATTTGATGAAATGTTTTTTGACAAATTTTTTCAATGTGGTTTGAAATTTTAAATCTGTTTATGTTTTTTATGTAAGAAATTTATGTATGCATCTGGTACAAGATTTTTATGTTGTATTGTGGTTTGAGATTATCATAATGTACACTATTAGTAGAACATGGTTTGGTTCAACTACTCACTTAGATCCGGTCAAATTCGTCGATTCAAAGCTTCACTTTATTATTATGTTTTGTCTGTGGTACTATGACAGTATGACTACTACCAATAAGTAATAATAAAAATAATATTTTACGGGGATTTGTTGAAATCATGTCCAATTGGGGGCAATTTCGTAACTATATGATTGTCATTTAATCATAAACAATTAATATAATCACGTTAATCACTACTATCTTCGTGTTTAAATAAGTGAAATGTTTTGACATTCTGCATTATTTATCTAATTTACTTTGCATAAAAGATAATGGGATTGTTGAAGAAATACTTGATTTGTGTAGCTTTGATAATTTGAGCAATTTGGAGGTAAACAAGATTGGGAATTTGTCTTCAGGGGAGTATAATTAGATCTTTTTTCGAAAGGGTGAAGTTGGTGATTGGGCTAATTACTTCACCGATGATATGATTGAGAAATTTGATGAAATTTTTGCAAGAAATTTTCATCAAAGTGGTTTAAAAATTTAAGTTATTTTTAAATTGTATTTCTTTGAGGAATTTATGCGTTAGGTATTTTGTATCATGTAATACACATAATTACTTCATTACATAATTTGATAATTTTATATAAGTAGATTGTTATGTGGTATTGTAATTCGAGATCACCATGTACGTTGTTAGTAGGAGTTCTAGAAATGTAACAAATGATGAATAATATATTTCATAAGTGAAGGATCATATCCCCTTGCCCTTTCTACTCATTCCCAAAGTGTCTAAACCATTAACCTAAGTCGGGTTGATATGTAATATATTTCAAACAAACAATTTACGTACTAAAAAAAATACATGTTATGTTTATATGATTTTTCATTCATACATTGATTTACTCAAACAATAAATAAATAATCATACATATGAGTACCTTTGAGAGATAAGGCATTTTATAGCAAAAATGAGGTTAGTGATTGCGCTAATTACCTCCCTAAAGAGACAATTGAGCAAATTGATAAGTTTTGCGTAATATTTTTTAAATGGAAAATAAATATATAATCCCACTTTTGCACGATATGCTTAAAATGAGCCAATTTTTGCATAATTTGGGAACGAGCCTACCTTTCATCCCTATTTTATCAAACAAGCCTTTAATCAGTTTTTTTAAGTTGACAACCGGTTTTAGAAGGTGATGACTTACCACGAGTCCCCTTCCCATCCGGCCCAGCCCCTACCTAAACGACTACCCCCTCCCAGCTGTAGCGTCGCTCCCGCCTAATTGGCCACCCGCACCCCTTCTCCGCTCCCCTTCCCCGGCAGCTTGTCCTCAACCCATACCCCCGTCTTCCTCCCTTGGTGGTGAGACTATGTAGGATTCTTCGAGGGTGCTGATTGTTGGGTTAGGAAGGGGTTTTTAAGGTGGGGTCGGGTTTTTAGGGTAGCTGGGTGGAGTTTTTAGGGTGGAGGTGGAACTTGGGCTAGCTGGGTTTTCGGGGTAGCTGGGTGGATTTCCACGGTGGCTGGGTTAAGACTTGTTTTGAGAAATCAGGGTCAATGGTTGATTCGTTACCAGATTATGCATGCAAAGGTTGGCTTGTATTGAGCCAGTTGTGCAAAGATGAAAATATTCTTTTTAATTTTTCCTTTATCGAAAATGTTGATGTGCATGAATACTTAATCAACCAATCATATGTATCATAATCCTCCATTTTTAAGCTAAGGATGATTCTATTGTGTCATTTCTAAAAAAAAAAAAAAAAAAAAAAAAAAGAAATAATGTATTATAGCATTTGAAATTATAGCATTTGAGCACCATAACATGCGACATATCTTTCTACTATATCATAATTTTTCTTTATTTTTAAAAGGTCAAAATGTATTATAGCATTTGAAATTCTATTTTTATTTTTTAAAAATTATTTTTGAAAACTAAAATTTAGAAAATAAAAAATTCATCATGATTTCGCACCTTACGCATTAAAAGCATGAAAGAATTTTTTCTTAATTTCATAAGTCAAACTCAAATTCCTCCAAAGCATGGGTTCTACCATTTCGAGGCTGCATTCACAACAACTGGTCATAGGCCTGTTCTCTTCTGCTTAAATTTAATTTAGTTCAATTCAGCTCCAATCAGTTCAGTTCAGTTTCTAATCTCCTTCTCTCATAAAGAATTAATTTCAGCTCTATTCAATTCAATTTCTAATTTCTTTCTCTTATAAACAATTCACCTCAGCTCTATTCAGTTCAGTTTGATTCAGCTTCAATCAATTTAATTCTGTTTAGTAAATCTGAACATGTCCTAAAATAATACTCTGTAGCAAGCATACTGTATACCCATTCAAACAAACCCTATACCGCAGCCAATTTTTCAAAATTACACCTCAAAATGTCCCACCGCCACAAACCCCACACAGCAGCCAATTTTGCAGCCAACAACAACCACCTTATTGGTGGAGTAATATATTTAATTGTTCACCTTGATCTTTAAAGATTCACTCCAATATGTTTTGTCCGAGGTTGATTACTATTACAACTATAATACTACGTAATATAGTAATCATTTGTTGAGAAAATCAAATAAAAGTATTGATTAGTTGAAATCATGTCCAAATATTCAAACAATATGATTGTCGTTTAATAATAAACTATGTATTACGTTAATCAGCATGCTGAATTTGGTCAATTCTTTCAATATCACAAAAGGTATGAAATTCTCCAAAAATCGAACCTCCGGAGCGTCTCTTCGTGAACATGTATGGCTAATCTGAAATGATTATGATGACTTTTTAATGCTATTAGCTAAACTACTCGTATTGTTTTGTCTCCTAATTTTTTGCCTTATTTGATATATTACTCTCTTTTATATGCGTTTTAAAATATATGTATCTCATATCCATACAAATCATACAAAAATTATCAAAATTTTTGAAAATTTAAAAATAGACATCATATATAACTAATATATAAAGCTAAACTTTTAGCCAGATCACGAAATTACGACACTTGGCATTCCAACTTTTCGCCAAGTGTCACGCCACCTTGGATAGATTTTAATAAAATTCATACATAAAAATCGCCAAGTGTCGCACCACCTTGAATATATTTGGATAGACTTCATAAGATAAAAAGTTAGTTTAGAATAATATTGTTAGTTTAGAGTTTTATTTTCTATAAAATACCAAATAATAAACTTATAATTAGGCCACAAGACAACATCATTTAGCATTTTAATTTTTCACGCACCAAGTGTCGTACCATGTTGGATAAATATAGATAGACTTTGAAGCAAAAAAAAAAGTTAATTTAGAATTCTATTTTCAATTAAATTGAATCATAATATAATTTTAACTTAAAAGTCCATAAATAACCCGTGCATCGCACGGGGCATAAAACTAGTTATAATTTATAACGAATCTAACATGGTCCTACTTGACTATAAAATATCTTAGGACCTGTTCTCATTGACTGAACTCAGCTGAACTGAACTGAATGAACTGAAATTAAATAAAATGAATATTTTATAAGCGAAGGAAATTAGGAGCTGAACTGAACTGAACTGAACTGAGCTGAGCTGAACTGAACTGAATTTCAACGTAAGAGAACATGCCCTTAGTATCTTGATTATATTAATGAACGAAATTCTACAACTATTAATAATGTAATGTTACAGAAGATAATTAAATGCTTAATGACATAGTCACTAAACTATTCATAAACTTAAGATAAACTTTCATAATTAATTATAAATTAACAAAACTTAATTAGTACTCTGTATCATGTTCACTATAATTCTTATGACTCCGAATATGATAATATTAAATCATAGTCAATGATATCTCTTGATCTTTATAATAAAAGTGAAGGGGTGGGAGGGGATCATTTGTTGTGTTTCTTGTATACATATAGAAATCCTATTAGGCTCTATTGATCATTTGTTGTGTTTCTCGTCGTTTCAAATTAATTAATATGGATAATCAGGTACGCAAGTCTATACATACATATTTTACCATTATTGGAAATGTGGGATTTTAATTGGCATCTGTTTCATTTTCAGGTGATTTCTGATCAACCACTTCCATTACCCGAAAATGCCTTGAGGTTCATTGGTTTATTTCTTTTTGCTTCTTGGTGTGCATGCATGATGGATGTACTATATATATATGACTTCATTTTTTGTTGTACTTTATGCTAGGAGCACACTTTAACTAATAGTATGCTGCGTCCAATTTATGGACACAAAATAGTTGAGGTGCTGTCAATATTTATCGATAGCAAAGCTAATGAAAGTCCATCCGTTTGTGGTTGGGTTAGTTACAACAATGGTAAAAAAAGTTTGTGTGTTTGACCAAGACATGAGTGATCCCGAATTTTGTTCACTTGGTAAGTGCATGCTATCTTTATTTAGGAGTTTGGTGGACTATCTATTTTTCCTTGCATTTTGGCATTAGATTATACCTTAAGGATCCGGTTGAAATCAGCAACGGGTGGATCAACATGTCGCCCTTGTTTGAATGGTATGACAAGCACATATGTTCAGTGATTGAAGGTGCACATGGATACGCAGCGGTGCAGTATATTATCTTAAGCAATGCATGTACGGCTTTTATAGACATGACCATCTCATATTCGATCATATGCCAATGTATATGGGTGTGTTTTTGCTCGGTATGGCAGCCACGACTATTCGAGTGTCTATGATAAGAAATATCATCAAACTAGACTATTTGACAAACCACACGCTCACCACACAGTCGTCGTCGTCTAAACTTCCTTTGTCAAAATCAGCTGTATCGGTGCCTGTAGACGACTCTCTAATAGTAGAAGCAAATTTGTGGGCAACAAATCCAAATCAAAAAGAAGTTATTGCAGTTTGTGGGACCGTAGAGTTTGAAGGTGATAATAAGTCCAAGTCTTGCATTATCCATAAAGAAATTCACGAACAACGTTACCGAATTCAAATATCGATTGAATTTGATAGCTAGCTTCTGGTTTGCCATATAATCTCAATGAAACTTGTTGACTTAGCTTGTGTACTGTTTTGCCGTGATAGATAGATAAGTATATATATATATATATATATATATATATATATATATATATATATATATATATATATATATATATATATATATATATATATATATATATATATATATATATTCTATGTTATATTTATTTTTTTAATTTGCAATTTGTGGTAAATCCTTTATTGTTTCATTTTCTATATATAACTGACTATTACTCTGTCCAATCCTTTATATTGGTTTCGTTTGAAATCAAGGAATACTAGTAATACTTACCTTCATATTACATATATATATATACTTGTATTAGGTTTGTTGGTAACCGCATGTTATCTGTCCTTAGGAGGTGGGTGGACTATTGATTATGTCTTGCATTTTGGCTTTAGATTAGCGGTCGGGGAATGAGAATCGATCCCAAGATCTCTTGGAATCGGGAGGGGAACTCGATCTAACCACTTGAGCTATCCCTCACTCTCAGTTTTTTTTTTTTAACCCAAAACCCCCTTCACTTTATATATTACTATAGATATGCGTGTTCAAGAGTGGTTTTGGAGGTCTTCCTGATCATTCTCTCAAATTGGTCTGTATTTTAGATAGGCTAAGTACGACGCTCAAAGTTAAGTGAGTGAAGTAAGAAAATTGCTAAGTAAACAAGCAAGAGTGAACAAGGAAGATTGCTTTAAGAATGATTTTGTATTGCTTGAGAGAACTTTGCGAATTTGTGGATGGGTGTAAAAATGAGGGGGAAGCCCCTATTTATAGTGCTTCCCAAGGCCTAGATCAGAGACTTCTAGCCTAGAAAGTTCTAGCCTCCTCAAATAGAGGGTCCTAGAACAAGGTTAATTTAGAGAGTTCTACACCATTCTACTCTATTCCTCTCTATGTACAATATTTCGGAATGATCAAGGCTACTCTAGTTTACAAAGAGAGCCTTTATTTTGGCCCCAAATGGTCTATTATTGCGTTACTGTCATTTAGGTGTTCAATAGGAAAACAACCCCATAACTAAATAAAGCTCTATAAGGATGAGGTGCTTCCTAGCACTCATGGGCAATAATAAACTTGTAGCAAAAATGTGTTAAGAGTTTTGGCACCGATTTTTATTGGATCTCGCGTGAATCACAATTCAATGTTGTATAGTGTTGTCAATCTTCGTTCTCTGAAATTCTTCCAGCAATTAGATAACCGTTAACTTTTTGTACCTTCACCATTAATTTCACTTTTTCTCTCACTATGTTGCATGTTTCGAGGTACAGATTGCCGTGATACGTTTCGGATTCTCATAAAACATTCCGAAATTGATGAATAAAGGATTGAAATTTATTTTCTATCCTTAGTTGGTTCTTCACCTTGTGATTAGCATTCAATTGTAGTATGGATTCAATTGACCCGACTTATTTTTATAAAACAAATACTTCTGATATGTTAGATTCGTCACTAAAAGAACATTTTACCACAAACCCCGATAATCATCAATGTTGCAACTTCACTCTACAAAAATTTCTCATCATGCAACTCAAGAATTAAGGAGTTGATTGTAGCGGCAATAAAAAATAAACAGTATCAAGTTCTACTTTTGCGACATCAAACCTTATTCGCAATTGGGGCAAATTGTCCGATTTAATTTGATAGGTAAACAAAAACAAAATAAGTGAAAAAAAATTCAATAATGCAACGATTAAAAATATCGGATTGAAATATTCGAAAATTGCGTCTGTGCTAGGGTTTTTAAAGTCGGAGACTTAGGTATTATATATTCTGTTTAGTTCAACTATTTTTTCAGATGTTTTAGCTTGCTACAACAATATAAGGGAACTAGTGGTACAATAATGACACTGCACGTGTGCTATTGTGTAGTTTATTTGTACTGTACATTACTACGTTGTAATGTTGTATGAAACGAGTATTTTGGTTAATAGGTACATGGTATGTCTTATTTTCTTTATTATCATATGCATGCTCAAGAGTGGTTTTGGAGGTCTTCCTAGTAGGGGCGAAGCTAGAGGGGGACATGGGGGACAGCTGTCCCCCCATTTAAATTTTTTTTTTGTTTAAATACAGTATGTTGTGTAAATAGAGCATCATCAAATAAGTTGGTGTAGTGGTTAATGCCTTGCATTGTAAAGTCAGCAGTCGCGGAATCCGTATTTTTAAAATTTTTTTTAAAACTTTAGCTATTTAAATATTTGTGTGTTGCACCATTTTTGTCAGATTAAGTGATGTCCCTTTGTCCCCCCGGTATGAAATTCCTGGCTCCGCCACTGTTCCTAGTCATTCTCTCAAATTTGCTCTTCCCTCCCTGCACAAGGTGTAGATAGCAATGAGCTTAAATCATAGGTATTGCTTCCTATTGGCTAGGAAGCTATACGATGAACATAACTTACTAGGAGTTTGGACAGTTGCACAATTAGAAGACTCATAACGACACTAGTCAAATTCAATCAGTTGTGATTCTACTATAAGGATCTATCAAGGTGCTTAAACTACATTAATTGCCCCCTCCCAAAAATGAAGTTGTGCCCTTTAGTTTTCGGTTTAGAACTAATTTCTTGGACAAAAGTTATGGGTTAACACATCAAATAATGAGAAATAATAGGATGACGATGTTCTTGTTTTCATTGATGTCTTTTTTTTTTTACTACCTCAGTTTCACTTTTTTTTTGCAACTTTGAAGGGTGCACGAACTCCTAAGAAATATTTGTTTGTATGTGTAAGATAAAAGAGAAAAATAGAAATGCATGTGATGAGGAGAGAGAAAGAGAGAAATGACAACCTAAAAAGCTAAAAAAGAAAACATTAGTTGTAAATAATGTGTAGCATCCATTTTTGGCAAAAATTGCAAAAAATGTGTACAGAGGTAGTAAAAAAAATAAATTATCTCCATCTTTAAGGTGCAACAATTGATATGCTTGAGAGTGAAGCCGCTGAACCAATGTACTATATTGTTGGAATTCCCAAAGAAAGCTGAGCGTAGATTTCTATAGTTCTATAATTGTGTATAGTGTTGGAGATCTTAATCATACCATGAAGTACGCTCATGTCACTGATGTCAGTCTTCTTGTAATTGTGATTTTGTGATCCAAGCATTTCATCATATTTATTTCAAGTTGTACTCAAAATGTTTGGAAAGGAAGCTACAAAATAAGAGGAACCGGATGTTCCAGGGGAAAAGTATACAAACGCGTTTCTAGGGTTTGGCCTGGCCCAAGGAGTCTAATTTTCCCGCCAAATTAACTTATCTTCCAAGAAAAGTATGTTGTATGTTTTAGGAAATTGAATGTTGTGAAAATGATCAAGTTTATAGTGTATATAGAGCATTCACTTTAACCCCATAACAGGACCAATCAAGGATTCACCATATAACCTATTAAGGATTTTAAATACACTTTTAAATAAACAATATACCGAATAAATTATACATACTCAATATCAAGAAGGGGGATCTGCATAACACTAGTATTAAGAATATTTTTTTTAAAAAAATCAAGTCAATAATAGATCACTAACATCACTTATCAAGCTGACCTATCTACAGCTTTTTTTTTTTTTTTGTTTGTTTGTGAATAGTGACCTATCTGAAACTTAAGTGACTAAGTGAACCTAATTTTAGGGAAATAAAAAAGTCAATTTATTTTAATTGTTTGGGCCAATTCAGATTCGAGGCTCAATTCTAAGAGGATGGTTAGGTTTCAGTCCCTTCCCAATTATTGTTGTGGGGGATCGACCACTCAATTCTTCTTCCCAAGTGTAGCCCCAATCGCCGAAAGCCAATTTTTCTTTCTTTAAATGTATTCTTTGTTGATATTTACGACAACTTTTTTTTTATCTCTTCCTTGATATCAAATAAAACCAAACTAAAAGATTGGACGGAGTAACAGGCAGTTATAAAAATAATAAAGAATTTACCACAAATTGCCAAAAAAAAAAAAAAAAAAAAAACTACGCTACAACAAGAGTTTTTTTTTTTTTTAATTATTATTATTGTTTAGACTAAGACATACAATTATTTACAATCAATTAATATTACTAAATCACACAAGCTAACAAACGTAATACAAAGAACACCCTCGTATTCTCCCTCATTCCTTTTTTGCATTAAGTAAAGCAATCATCGAAAAAACTGCTGAATACCCAAATCTAGTGCTTTCATCATTTCATGATTGTTAAATTCTTCTTCCGTTTTTGCATTGCTATCAACTTCTCGAATGAGTTTAGATATCTTCCCCCAATTTGCAATTAGAATCCTATGTTGATCGAGTAAAAGATCCTATTGATACTTTTTTAGAGTAGCATAAATGTAATCTTCAATCTCTTTATACCGACATAAATTAATCAAGTGCACACAAAATTCGTTAAATACTTTTGTAAAGAATTGTTGTAGCTTTCTTTATCCAAATTGTAATAATAAACTTGTAACAAAAAAGTGTTAAGAGTTTCGGCACCGATTTTTATCGCACATCGCTCGAAGTCGTAATTCAATGTTGTATAGGGTTGCTAATATTCGTTTTCTGACAATATTTCGGCAATTAGATAACTGTCAACTTTTTGGACCTTCACCATTAATTGGTTTCTTGACAAACATTGTTATCAGTGCATAACTGTCAATAATGTCCAATATAATATATACGTAGTTTCATGTAATTTGTTAATTTATAAATAATTATAATATAATTTTAATTTTAATTTAATTTGAACTCACTTGTATAAAATGCTAGATTCATCACTACAAGAACATTTTACAATGAACTCCGATAATCATCAATAATGGTGTAACTTCACTCTACAAAAAAATTATTGTTACTCGATTATTCGAGTTACTCAGTTAGAGGTTTACTCGAGGGGTTTGGTCAAGGGTTACGACTCACTCTGTAAGGGGTTATTTAAAGGGTTACTTGATTAGAATTAACTCGAGTAATCCTGACCAAGTAATAACTAGAGTAATCCATGTCACACGGTGCGCAGTGGCGCAAGTTAAAATGGGGAAGATGTGACTTAATGTGGGTATTTAGTGTTAGTTCATTAGGTTGATTTATTTTTCAAATCTTTCCCTATAATTTAAGAATAGAAAAAAAAAAATTCAATTAGTACGATTATGTATAATGCTAGCGTTAACAACTTAGACAACGATATGGATTATATCTTGACGTGTATTAGAAGAGCTCCATTTGAGCATGGAACCGACGACTATTTGTATTATTTTGGTATGAATTGAAGGTACTAAGATTACGAGGTGGGTTTGTAGTTGGATTATTTCTCATGTCGTGAATGAGCATGAATTCATTGAAAAAAGTTTATATTTTGACGACTCAATTTAATTTTTGGACGAATAACATGCGTCTAACTACTTTTTATTTTGTCCGAATCTAGAAGAGTTTCATACAAGAGGAGGCTCATGGGGATTGATCGATAAATTCGAAATAAAGGGCCTGCATCTAAAGTTAGAATTTGGATTTCAGTTCAACGAATCAAGGGATCCAACGAAAACCATCACCATTGATTCTAATGAGATTAGATTAGATATATGGAGTTTGCATGTGATTATATAGAGGAATCTGAATTATTTCAACACTTAAATGGACTCACTAGTGTGCAATGCATGAAGGCTCCACTTGTCTCACATAATACAGGTTATCTAGGTTGTTTTTTGATATTTAGTTGCTTTTTGATTTATTGATTTTATTTGCTAATTATTTATATAGTGTTAGGGTTGGTGAGTGCACATTAGAAGCAAATTAAAGATGTAGAGATTGATAAAATAATTAGAAAAACGATAAATACAAGATAAGTAGTAAAAATAGGCACACGATATTATGTAACGACGAGCCATTTTGTTCCACTATTTGAAAATAAGATAGTATAAGTATGCTTTAAGGGTTTATATTACATCTCTAAAGAGTATTACAAAGTAGGAATAATGGCTTCGTAAAGAAAAAGGATTGTGTATGGTACGACTTCTTGTGTTGTGTTATATGTCATGATTGAATGCCCATGACTTATATTTATAGGTGTAACGTAGATGGAGCTTGGAGGAAATGGCCAGAAAATTCTAGATTCCTCTATCATTCTTGTATCTATTATGTCCTAGGAAATTCACGAACCATGTATTATATTCTAATACCTTCCAATGTCAATAATGCTCTAGAACATTCAAGTAGGATATTATTCTAAAGATTTCGGAAGCCTCTAGAATATGCACAATACTCCACCAAAATAATGGGCTTATAAAATTTAATCCGCTCTGTACTAGATCAGCAAGTGCACAGTTAAATTAGGGTTGGTGAGTGCACAGTGGAAGCAAATTAAAGAGGTAGATTTTAGATAAAGGCAAGATAAGTATTAGAGAATTAGACACACAATATTATAAAAAACCCCGCGAACGACGAGTATCGAAAAATAATCCACTATATGAAAATAGGATAGTACAAGAACCCTTGAAAGGATGAGAATTACAAGAGAACTCTCACTATAGGAACTCACAAAAGAGTAATACTCCGATCATGATGTATTTTCTATGTTCTTGAATCAATAGCTACAGCCTACAATGTATATTCTTCACTGATCCACTAAGCCCTATAACAAATAACAAATCATGAATATCAGCCTAAAGAAATAAAACCATAAAAGCACAAATGGAGCTCTTTAGAGATGTGTCTATACCTATTATTAGACCTGGTTATTGGGCGGATCGGGTCAGGGTCGGTGCAGGTCGATTGCAGGTCGGGTCAAAGAGAGTCATATTTTATAGGGTTAATATTGGGCTACCCTACTCAATAACCACCTCTACATGTTATAATGAGGGCTTCCAAACGGAGGGTTGTGAGATAATAAAGATATGTCTCGCAAGGGCAATGTAGGTATTTTAGACGTCATTTTAGAGATGTCTCATTGAACTGTTAAATAGTACCACTGGAGCTTAAGTGGAACAAAATACGCTCTCAGTGGTATAAAATATAGTCTTAGTGGTACTCAAAAAAATTCAATTGAAGTTTAAGTGGAACAAAATATAGACTCAATGGTTGTGGTCCCTATAAATTTTTGTCCGTTTTTGCACGTGATCATATGTCTGAAAAGTATTAGTGGAGCCCACATTACTTTTTCACTCTTCCTATCTATCTCCTCCTTTCTCTCTCTTCATTGTACCTTTTTATTTTTTTAATAATTGTGAGACATTTCACTTATGTCTCACAACCCTCCATATATACTTCCTCTGTTATAATGCCATTTTTTGTGTGCCTATACGTATCTCACAACATCAAGCGAATGCACGGAGTATTAGAGCAATATTGTCTAATTTTTACTTTGTCTCATGCATTTTATTTGATTAATCATGGTGAAAGGGAGATGAGTAATTGAGTAATTTGTCTCATTGCACTTTTTATTTTGCAATATGTTTGGTGTTGAAAATGTGCTATTTCGTATATGAAATATGTTGTTTACAATAAAATCTAACTAAGTTTAACCCTTGTAATGTACGGGTCTAAATACTAACATGAACTTTTGCAAACAAATTAATTAGAACATACAATATTATGCTAATCTCGTAATCTGTCTAGATCCCAATCATAACCTTCACAAGATCATGGATAGAGATTGGAGATTGGTTAGGCACATCTCGCATGTGTCCGTGGTTTAAAATTTACTCCGTATTATTAGTATGTACGGAGTATAAATACATCGATTTTATGGTAGTACGACTGTACGAGTACAATACAATGTTTTTTTTTTTTTTTTTTTTTTTTAATTGAAAAACATTGAAAATGTTAAAATATCATTCCTCATTAATATTTCTAACCAATATAATTCATTTTTGTACAATTGGAATATTTTCTCTTATCCTTCATATTAAAATTAATTTACCATATGAGGATAAGGAGGATTTGAACTTTATGACTTATTATAGGCAAACATTATCTTAATCAGTAGAACAATACCTTATTTGAAAATAAACATTTTTTTTTTTTGACAACGACGAAAATAAACATTTACGGTGTATAAATTTGTAATTTGTTTTATTTATAAAACCTGAAACCAACATATATATCGAATTGTAATAACCATTTAAATATATTGTTTAGAGTAATTTAGAATTCTTTGATGTCCCATGATGACCTCAGTCACTATCTCAAATTTTGATACAAAAACCTAAGCTAAAAACTCTTATGTCAAATGCTAATCATGAAATCCAATACCTTACCATTCTATATCTAGTGTAATTAATTTTATTATTGTACTATAATGTCAAAAAAGCCAATTTTAATCGTTAAAATCCCCTCTTTCTTACTTTATTTGAAAACTATATAGTAATAGTAAATATAATTTATTTTTTTTTCCTATGAAGTTCAATACAACAAGTTGATCCTAAATTCATTCAGCTTACAAAGCTATTAATCATTCAAATCAAGATGATGGGTTATACATTCTTATCCAATTAAAAAGAAAAACACAAACTTCATTATTAGGTCAAGATAAAGCAATGTTATCAATTACAATATCGACAACTCCATTTTCAAGATCATCCCACTTCATCACAACTTGACTATTTAACCCATGTAAATGTGTAGTCTAGCCTATGTAAATGTGTAGCTTTATTTACTATGATTGCACTATCATTCCCCTAGGTACTTTGTATACTACGTATATTGTACTTTGCTAAGCAATGAGAAGTCACATACTCAAGACTACACATTTACAAAGGCTAATATTGACATTGTGAAACTTTTATAAAACAATATTACTCCATATCAATTACAATATCAACAACTCCATTTTCAAATTCCTACTTTACCATAACTTACACTGTCACACGTCGAATATCCACATAGTACAATACTAAACTCTATAAAGAATAAGTCTCGGCCTTAAGAAGCCGGGACTAGCACAAAAGTAAGTGGGACTCTAGAAAATGAGTTTTTTCTACCATCTCTACCCCTCTAATAAATTACAATACTTAATTAATAAACTATGTAATACATTATTAATACTCCATAATATGTACTACATTATTTCATCTATTTTGTCATTTAATCCATCCAAAAGTCGAGCAATTCAAATACTAGTGTACTACGTACTAGTTTTCAACTACTCACAAAAAAAAAAAAAAAAAAAAAAAAAAAAAAAAAAGAATTGTGATGTATTACATGTGTAAGATTCCGTGCCTTAATCACCGTCTCGTATTTTTCATGTTCACCCATCACTGTACTACACCTAATATTAGACAAATGATCGTTTATAGTTTTATACTACTTCCTAAGAACGGAGTACTAAGCAATAAACATACAATATTATGCTAATCTGTCTAGATCCCAATCACAACCTTCACAAGATCATGGGCGGGTCCCACTTTAATGTTGGATAGAGATTGGAGATTGGTTAGACACATCTCCTATGTACAAGGGCGGAGCAAAACTACCCTAAAAACCGAAAACCCGAAAAACCGATCTGTAACCATTCCGAAAATTAGGGACTCGATCCGATAATTATAACGGTTCGGGTATCCGTTCCGATAATTTGTTATCGGGTATGGTTATGGGTATCATTTTAAAATTAACGGTTACCCGATCCGATCCGATAAGCATTTTTTTTTAATTTTTTCCCTACTTAAATCTATTAATATAAATCTAAATTTTTACTTTACTTCATAATCACTTTATAATATCAATAATTAGTAATTTTATTAATAACATGGTCAAGATCATATGGTATTGTTTTTTAATTAGTTGTAAATTATATTATAATAACTACATAATTAAGTTTAATTAATTATCATTATTGGATATCTTATTGGGTACCCGATAACCGATCCAAAAATCCGGGTACCCGAACTTATCGGTTTCGGTTATAGGTATCACTTTTAGTGAGGGTACCCGAACCGTTAGTACTAACGGTACGGGTACCCGTCCCATCAGTACTAACGGTACGGGTACCCGTCCCATCCTCACCCCTAGGTAGTACGAGTACAATTCAATATATATTTTTTTTTTTTGAAAAACATTGAAAATGTTGAAATTTCATTCCTCATTAATATTTTAAACCGATCCCTTCAAAAAAAAAAAATTTAAACCGATATTATTCTTTTATTTTTTTTTTATTTTTTACAATTGGAATATTTTCTCTAAGTTAATCATTCAAGTTAAATCAATCAATCAATCATCAATCATCATCAATCAATCATCAATAAATTATACTAAAAGACAAGCGCCTCAATGTGAGGATGACAAATGTCACTCTCTCATTGGCTTATCTTATGTATAAAATATATCTATATAATTACTGTTTACATATTTAAGCATAGTTATTTTTGTTAAACTTCAAACAATAAAAGCAAGTTTCTATACATGCATAAAATTTTCATGATTTCCTAACATAAATATTGATTTAATTTTTTGTAATAAATATATACTTTCCAATACTACAAATAATCCATAAAATCTTTCCAACCTTTATTTATAGCTAAGTTAAAGAATAATAACTAATTTGAAGCAATATAATTAAAGTGACATAATTAAGGAAACAAATATTTCGTATTTTGAAAGGCTAATATTGTTTTTTTTTTTTTTAATGAAAATTAAATAAAATCGATAATATTTAGTTTGACGTCAATTATGAAATCAATACAAACATTTAAAAAAAAATCAGATGTACAATAAAATATTGTGCACCTATTATAAAAGCTACCTTGTAATGAATGAAAGTTATTTATGCTTTATTGATAAAAGTTACCCAAAATAGTCTACAAGTTATCCTAAATTCAATTCAAGTAATCGGATGAATACAAAAGTTTTTGATAAAGATACAAAATAGTGTAAAAATTACTTTTATCGTTTGTTGTACTCCTTGACAAATACTGAATGCTGAGCCGAAATGTTGTCTTGGAAAAAAATACATAATCTTGAACATAAATTTAATTTTAATCGACCTTTCATTTTCTATACAATGTCTTTTACAATCAATCATCAATCTATAATTATATACTAAAGGCGAAACAAAAGATGACACGTGTCAACTTTTGGTTAAAAAATTTTCCGCCAAAACTTTTTTTTTTTTTTTTTTTTTTTTGCTTTTGGTTTTTTGTCAAAAAATCTTCTTAGAAAAGATTTAATATACGTAATACAAAGTATAATATTTTCATTCCTTTCTTACAAAAATAATACTTTTTCCTTCCAAAATAATCATTATGTTTCTTCCTTATATATTATACTCAAATATTAATTATTTCATTATTTGATATGTTAAGTATCTTTAATTATATGTATAATTTTGGTTTCCTATCTTTATCTAATAACTACATATTGTAACATTATGAATTTATGATGCAACCGATGTTTTATTTTATTAAGCATACAATACAATTTTTTAATTAAAGATTAAATTAACAAACTTGTCAGATTTATATATACATTTATTTTTTTGGATAAAATAAAAAATACTAAGTACGTAGGTAATTTTAAACATATATCATAACTTTTTAAGTACTTAAAATAAGAATTATATGGGTTAAAAAGTTTTTTAAAATATTTTTGCATCAATACACCACGGGTTTTATGTTACACCACATGCCCAAATTATTATTACCACGGGAAATCTTATTGTGATATTATCTATGCGATAATATGACCTTTTTTTTTAATTATATTTTCACATTTTAAAAGTGGTCAATTTTATATGGAAGAAGAAAAAAAAAAGATGTTTATAGAGATATTGTAGATGGGAAGGCTAAATATATACATATATATATAATTATTATTTGTTTGTCAAAAAGAAAAATAGTCAGAGTTTGTTGTGAATTTTAAAACACTAATAGTCAAAAGAGTATTTTTACAAAACTCATTTTGTTAATAAGCTCTTTGTACTTTGTTTGATTTTTCGTATTTTATTTTAGTAAATATTAGAAATAATAAGAAAATAAATATATCGTAGTTAAATGTTTCATGTGGTTTAGAATACTTTTTGACAATTTAATTTTTGAAATTAAATACGAATTATTATGTTACAAGCACTAACGATAATTATAATTATATTGTTACACCAATAAAAGTCTTAAAATTACCGTGCATAGCACGGGAACTAACCTAGTATATTATACTAAAAGACAAGCGCCTCAATGTGAGGATGACAAATGTCACTCTCTCATTGGCTTATCTTATGTATAAAATATATCTATATAATTACTGTTTACATATTTAAGCATAGTTATTTTGTTAAACTTCAAACAATAAAAGCAAGTTTCTATACATGCATAAGATTTTCATGATTTTCTAACATAAATATTGATTTAATTTTTTTATAATAAATATATACTTTCCAATACTACAAATAATCCATAAAATCTTTCCAATCTTTATTTATATTTAAGTTAAAAATCAATCAATCAATCAATCAATCAATATATTATACTAAAAGACAAGCGCCTCAATGTGAGGATGACAAATGTCACTCTCTCATTGGCTTATCTTATGTATAAAATATATCTATATAATTACTGTTAAGCATAGTTATTTTTGTTAAACTTCAAACAATAAAAGCAAGTTTCTATACATGCATAAAATTTTCATGATTTCCTAACATAAATATTGATTTAATTTTTTATAATAAATATATACTTTCCAATACTACAAATAATCCATAAAATCTTTCCAATCTTTATTTATAGTTAAGTTAAAGAATAATAACTAATTTGAAGCAATATGATTAAAGTGACATAATTAAGGAAACAAATATTTCGTATTTTGAAAGACTAATATTGTTTTTTTTTTTTAATGAAAATTAAATAAAATCGATAATATTTAGTTTGACGTCAATTATGAAATCAATACAAACATTTAAAAAAAAATCAGATGTACAATAAAATATTGTGCACCTATTATAAAAGCTACCCTGTAATGAATGAAAGTTATTTATGCTTTATTGATAAAAGTTACCCAAAATAGTCTACAAGTTATCCTGAATTCAATTCAAGTAATCGGATGAATACAAAAGTTTTTGATAAAGATGTAAAAATTTCTTTTTCTTTTTGTTTTGACGAATTAGTTTTCTTATTACTACCTCTATTAACTTTTATTTGCAATTTTGGAGTATTTTTTGTGAGACATAAAATATTTCAAAGTTGCAAATAAAAGTTAACGGAGGTAGTATAATATGTATCCACTAATATTATTTGCTCAAGAACTGAAAATAAGAGGTAGTTTTAAGGAAAATTAGCTAAAGAAAGTTAGAAGATAAGACTGTTATTATTTTAGTTTACCTTTTTATGTGTTGAGGCTTGAGGTTTTCAAACTTTTTATTTTTTATTTTTTTTATTATAAATATTAGCAATAGATGCCGTTAGTACTATATTATTGATGAGAAAAACTTATATATATACCGTATTTGATCGATGAACATTATTGTAAAATGTAACAGAATATTTTTCCGTCAAAAAATAAATAAATTAGAAGTACTTTTATAATATTTGATTCACCACAAATCATAAATAGAATATTAGGCCAGTATCATAAATTAGAATATTATGCCAGTATCTCTTTTAGGAACTAACTAGCTAGGTAGGTTAACAATCAATATAGAATTTAGAATATGATGTAACGTGTGGACCGTTTCTTCAGTGTCCCGGCACAATCATTCCCATATGAGGCAATCTCCCTACGAGTCTAGGTGATTCAGGTGCCTCACAGGCAATATGCACTCGTCTTGTGACAATGCGCTATGTTGGATTGAAACACGGACCAGACTCCTATGTGGTGCGTGCAATTGACTAATTGAGAGGCATCTTGGACAATGGGTGATCCAGCACTATTGCGTGAGTGTAAAAGGACAATGTGGCTAGTAAAGCTCTTTCGTTGAGTGTGCGATTAAGACAAGACTCGAAAAATTGAAGATGCCAAACCAAACTATGTACCAATCTTTCTTCATTCCATCATTTGGATATGTTAGTTTAGTTGTACTATAGAAGTTTAGCCTTCATTTTGTTTTAAGTGGTGACATATTAGTTTGTCTCTTTATAAATTTGTTTAATTTAAACTGCTATTACAAATGTTGTGTCCAAACCAATTGGTTGTTGGTGTAGTGGTGATTGGGACTACACTTGGTAGGGAGGACCCGTGTTCGATCCCCCGCAACAACAATTGGGAGGGAACTGGAACCTAACCACCCAGAACTGATCCCCGAATCCGGATTAGCCCAAAGGGTGAACCGGGTAGAACACCAAAAAAAACAAATATTGTGTCCAATCAATATTCATGTTTGTGTTTGAATTTTATATCAATGAATACCGTACTTTGGACAATTGGACTCCGTATTTCTTTACAAATACGAGTAAAATATTTTGAGTGGGACAGTACATACATTTTGGAATTACTTGTATTAAAAGAATATTCTGTACTTTGTATCAAATTTTTGTTTGACAGGGAAGGGAATATAGTACTGAAAATTATTCCGGGATTATAATATTGAATTTTTATTTTATTTTATTTTGTTTATTATTTGATGTGAGCAATAATTATCAAAATCAGTAAATCTTGCGTGGACCTGGTCCACAATAATATATTATTGTGGACCTAAGATTTATACACACGTAACTAACATTATATTCAACATAGTGACCCTTAATTTTAATATAGTAACCTTATTTTTAACATAGTAATTTTTTTTAAAACTAGTGCGACCTTTATTGTTATTATGAACTTAAAGTACGACATTATGTTGAATAGTGATTTAATTTTAACATAGTGGAGTTTATTATTCATATTGACCATTGTATTAAAAATTTCATTAAAAAATTAATTAACCTCTTATAGCCTATGACACACTACCTTTTATTTCAACATAATAACCTTTATTTTAATATGGTGACATTTTTTTATTAACAAAACAATCATATTGTCTCTAATATTGGCGGTCCACAATAAATTAGTGTGAACCAGGTCTATTTAAGAATTATCGTATCAAAATAATAAGAAAAAAAAAAGTATAACCTAGTGCACTGGTGCACCCAAAGGTAAATATAACAATCTATGATATAATCATTTTTTTAGAAGGGATTGGTCAACTTTTGAGACTAAAAAATTATATGCGATCTTATGATTTTGAATACTTTGAATACCATAGGTCCATAATTAAAAATCGTGGTGTAGAAATGTTATATGATTACTCATGCGGCCTTTTTTATTTTTTAAATAGCACGAGGCCTACGTAAAGTTTGAAATAGCCCTGATTATAGGGCATTATCGGGTTGAAAGTAAATATATATCCCTAAAACTTGGCACTATTCTTTTGAACCAATAAACTAATTCACTTGTGCTAGATGAGACCAAAAAGACCTAAAATAAGTAGAAATAAGGAGAACAAAAACATGAGAATAGACATTAAACCAAATGCGACGAAGTACTTCGATGTTGTCAAGCATCTTATATACAAGTAAATTTCCAGATAGAAAAAACAAGACTACTGAACACTAGGGAAATGCAATATGACAATTACTTACTATTTTTATACTCTATTTGATTTTTGGAATTATTATATATTATAGTGATTAATTGCTTTTCAGTCGAAGTGTATAGTACATACATTGTCCTTTAATTTATTGTTGTGTATACCATGATCGTATGGACCACCATGAAGTAGAAGCAGAAGCCTCCCAAGTTATTGTTGCAAAGGACAATTGTACAACAAATAAGCTATCTTTTGAAAGAGGAAAGATTGCTAGATAGCTAAATATCAAGCATTGTGCCTTTAGTGAAGAAGTAAGACCACATTATCTTCTACGCATGCACTTCTTAATCAAATATTCATTATAATTCTTTGACTTTAGGCAGGAGTCGTAACATTTTTTATATCAAAATTAATACTTTCTCCGTTCGTTCTAGTAATATTGCATTGCAACGATTGATTGAACTTTTAATTCGCACTGTTGTTCACCACTCTTGTTTGACCACATATTATGATTGTCAGATAATATAAACTCCTTGATTAGAGTGATTTCCATTGATCAATATTTATAGGGTTACAATGAGAAACCTAATCATCTTAGGTAACTATAAGATATGTACAGATATCGAAAATAATCTTATACAAAATATATCCTAAACTTAGGATGAGAATATTCTATGGATATTCTCTATCACACCCCCGCAGTCGGAGCGGGAGAAAATCGGACGCTCAGACTGGATCTGAATCACGCATCGAACGGTAAGGATAGTATAGTAACCCATGATCAAAAGAGAAGTAGTAGACGTGTGCTGGTGATGACGATGAGAAGCAACAACCACGACCTACGTATAGTACAAATATGCGCTTTTAGGCCGAAGGAGAAGAGTCACGCATATACTTGGGCTAAGTTGCAGATCCAGAGAAGAAGAAGCTAAGGGATCAAACCATCATCGGGGAGAAGACACTACACTACTACGTGAAATCACAATTGAAGAAAAACAAATAAAATTGCGCAAGAAAAGATTAAATCCTACCGCTTGAAATTAATCAATTCTCAAAAGAGAAACCAGGTAGCAAGAAGTAATACTCCACAAAGATTCCAAGTGCTGCAACAATAAAAGGAGCTAACTTAATAGCAAAAGAGATGTGCAAAAGTTGACCTTATTGTGATATACCACCACCAAAACAAAATCTATGTGATTATGTGTTAAAAAAAACCAATGAGGCAATGTAAGAATCATTGTTGGTCATGGAGAGGTGGAAATAGAGTACGACGCATGGAATAAGTTGGCAGATGTGGTTACTGCCAGTAGTGGGAGGCGGTAGTGTATGCGATTGCCAACAATGATGGAGGAGGCTTTCGCGATTGCTACTGTTGGTGGGAGGCGCAAGGTTACATAAAGATTCTAAAAAAAAAACTTTGAGAAAAGAAAATATATATATATATGTGTGTTTGCGGAAGCATAAAAAACTTTGTATATCCCGCCGGTGGGTTTAATTTTCTAACCCACCGGTAGGGTGAGAATTTTTGTATATGATCCCAAGATCTCACCTAAGCTGTGATACCATGTCAGATTACACGTTAAGTAAAATTATAGTTATGTGGAGTCCCGTGAACTCTTATATAATAATGTAAGTGTAAATATTCTAATTGTGTTTTGAAATGCGTAATTTTATCCTTATTGCAATACTACTAGAACGGAGGAAGTATTACACTATTACGTATGCACTCACTATATTAGGTGGTTATCTTAATACCATAACCTACCATCCCGTTCGATAAATGGTCATGAATTATTACATTCTAATCGATGAATTCCCTATCCTAATTATAGATTTGTCTTGTAGCAAAACACAATTTGGAGTCCAATCACTTTTTGTTTTTTAATTTATTTACTTTTTTTAAGGAATCAACAATCAAGTTGTGTTTAGTAGATACAATATGGTACATTCTTCAAAAAAAAAAAAAAAAAATACAATAATTATTAAAGTAGCACCCAACCTCTATATATATAGTAACAATATAGCAAGTGTTCAATCATCCAAGGCCAACATAATTTCAGATGGCAACCACTCTAATATCAACCCTTACTCATAATTCTCATGATCTAAAAAAGCCAATAATAACTCCATCTCCTCCAAAATTAGCCAAATACTTACAAGAAGATGACATAACCGAAGAATGTCAAGCCTTAATCTCCACATTACCAAAAGATCAAGGATGGGTTCTATCCTATCTTTACCAATACCAAGGGTTTTGGCACCCTATTAGGCAACTTCAAGGTGTGCTTTCATGCCAACGCCACTTCCAAGCTCGCGATACCGATATCATCCTCATCACTAGCCCTAAATGTGGCACTACATGGCTCAAAGCCTTAGCATAT
The DNA here is from genome assembly GCF_948465745.1 of Chenopodium album. Classification (NCBI taxonomy): domain Eukaryota; kingdom Viridiplantae; phylum Streptophyta; class Magnoliopsida; order Caryophyllales; family Amaranthaceae; genus Chenopodium; species Chenopodium album. The sequence goes on from NC_137834.1 coordinate 82,780,643, forward strand.
GCTGTCGTAAACCGAAAAACCAATCTCCCTAGAGGTGATAACCATCCACTTCTCTCAATCAACCCTCATGAATTAGTACCTTTCTTAGAGCTTAAGGTTTATGTTGATCGCCAAGTGCCTGACCTCACAGAATTGCCCTCTCCTAGGCTGTTTTCTACACACTTACCGGTCGAATCGCTACCGTTATCCATCAAGGAGACGGGGTGCAAAGTTGTGTACCTAGCAAGGGACCCAAAGGATGCCTTTATATCATTGTGGCATTTTGCTAACAAGTTGAGACCTCAAAATAGTTGTAAGCTACAACTAGAAGAGGCATTTGACAAGTATTGCAAAGGTGTTAGCCTTTATGGACCCTTTTGGGACCATGTTTTGAGCTATTGGAAATGTAGCTTAGATAAATCTAACAATAATAATAATGTGTTTTTCTTGAAATATGAAGAGTTAAAAGAACAACCTAAGTTGTATTTGAAAAAATTGGCTGAATTTTGGGAGTGTCCTTTTTCTTTAGAGGAGGAAAATAATGGGGTTGTTGATGACATACTTGGTTTATGTAGCTTTGATAATTTGAGCAATTTAGAGGTTAATAAGGTTGGGAAATTGTCTTCAGGTGAACAAAATAAGGCCTTTTTTCGAAAGGGTGAGGTTGGTGATTGGGCTAATTATTTCACTCAAGAGATGACTGAGAAATTTGAAGAAATTTGTTTGGACAAATTTCAAGATTGTGGTTTGAAGCTATAAATTAATTTGAATTTGCATCTAGTGCAATTTATATGTACGTCTTTTATTAAGTTTGTGATTCTATATTATTAGATTATTATGTGAGTCATAATCGTGTATGTTGTTAGTAGTAGCTCTAATAAGTGTCAATGAAATGTAACACATATATTATTATATATATTGTATGTAATATCTAGAGAATAAGGCTTTTTTTTTTTTTTTTTTTTTTTTTTTTTTTTTTTTTTTTATAACTCCAATGAGGCTGGTAATTGGGGTAATTTGATGAGTTGCATTAAAATTAAGTTTTAGTTTGTGGCTTGTGCCAACGGTATAATCACTATAATGTCAACATTGTCAGCTACGTAATTAACTAAATATTTCAATTTATACAATACATTAATTATTACTCCCTCAATCGTTATTTTTTTTGCCCTATTTAACTTTTCACAGTCTTTAAGACACATCTTATAATGCACATATTTTCATTTCCATATTTAAAAAAAATTATTAAAAAAAAAACGATAATAATAAAATATGCAATGAGTCAAATTTAACAAGATCACTCATGACTATATTATCTCTGATAGATTAACAATAATTTACGGTCAAAATTTACAAAGTTTGACCTAAAAAATGACAATGGGGCTAAAATAGAGGGACAAAAATAGTATTACTTTATAATTAAGTTCATTTAAAGTCAATGCCGATTAGTTAACACTAGGCCAGGTATGTCGTATGTGTAATATTCCTCCATTTTTTTTTACTTGACTGGTATAATTTATCATGCTTGCCAATGAAAGCTTTAACTATTGATAACTTATATTCTCCATAAGTAAAAATTATAAATGCTTACTTGTCAATGAGTATATATTATGATTGTATTAATTGAGGTAGTTCTTACAAAATCCACATGAATATATTTTTCCTTACATATATTTCATAAAAGATGGTCAAAGGAGAGCCGGTGAATACTGTAAAAGCTAACGCGGATAAAATAAATAAGAACGGGGAAATACGAATTATCTTTCTCTAACATTAATATTGTTGTGTTGGGGCATCATGCCGACGACAATACAAGATTAATATTGTACACAACTACAATACAAGATTTTACATGGTACAAATAACAAATAGATCATCATTGGGGCCAAGTAGATCTAGTCTCTTTTTGTTAAATGTTGTACGGTTCTTTTACATCAACTAACAATTGATAGAATATAAAACATATTTTCAAGTCTCAATCATCAGTTTGAATTTTTGGTTGTTGTCTTGGAGCATCATGCCTACGCAACCACAACTACAATACAAGATTTTACATGGTACAAATAACAAATAGATCATCATTGGGGCCAAGTAGATCTAGTCTCTTTTTGTTAAATGTTGTACAGTTCTTTTAAATCAACTAAAAATTGATAGAGTATAAAACACATTTTCAAGTCTCAGTCATCGGTTTAAATTTTTGGTTGTTGTCTTGGGGCATCATGCCGACACAACCACAACTACAACTACAATACAAGATTTTACATGCTACAAATAACAAATAGATCATCATTGGGGCCAAGTAGATCTATTTTGTTAAATGTTGTACGGTTCTTTTAAATCAACTAACAATTAATAGAGTATAAAACATATTTTCAAGTCTCAATCATTAGTTTGTAAAACTTTTGGTTGAAATGGTTTTTTAACAAAAATTAATTATTTTTTGTTGATTAAAAATTATTTTTTCCTTATTTTCTATTGCGTATTTTATTGTTATTTAAAATTATCAATATTAACTAATAATTGTTTTTTTTTTTGGTGATTAGAGAGCCACAAAAGGCGAAGGTGAGAATCGATCTCGATCTCCTGAAAGCAGGAGGGGAGCTCTAACCACTTGAGCTATCCCTCACTCTTAAATGATTTTTTTTTTCCTAAACTTAGGGTCTGTTCTCATACGTTTATTTTCAGTTCAGTTCAGTTTAGCTCGGCTCAGTTCAGATCAGCTCCTAATTTTCTTTTCTTATAAAATATTCATTTCAGCTCAGTTCAATTCAATTCAGCTCAGTTCAGTTCAGCTCAGTTCAATTCAACTGAGTTCAGTCTATGAGAATAGGCCCTTAAACCTTTTTCCAATTAAAATCATTTTTGTTAAACTTAAATTTCATACGGAGTAGCTAAGAGTATTTCGAATAAGCTGAAGATTTTTTTTCTTAATTTTTTTTTTTTTTTTTTTTTTTTTTTTTTTTTGGTGCATGTATAAGCTAAAGATAATATGGCCTGACTAATATATACTCCATAATAGGTTTGGTTAAATTCAATTGATAAGACATCCTTCTTTAGCACTCTAGGGTGTGGAGAAAGTAAAAAGGCGATGGCAAAGAACATGAATTAGCAAAATTTCCTTGTATTGGAAAGCGAATCTTGAACTTTTTGAAAGACCTTGTTTCCCCTTTGCTAAAGCTTCACGAGAAAGTGAGTATGCAACTATGCACTGTGCATGCAGGCCCTTGAAATATCCGTACCTTCTTTTTTTTCTTTTTTTTTTTTTTTTTTGGAAATATCCGTACTTTCTATCTTTATTACTCCGTAGTCCGTATGCCATTTTTTTTAAGGCACGGTTTCGATTTTTGTATTACTCCCTCTGTTATAAAATTAAAGAGAAAAAGGGAGAAATTAGGGAGAAAATCGATCAGTCTACATTATTCTATAGAGTGGGATATATATATATATATAATTAGGAATTGCTTAGATAACAATAAACCCTATTTCTATAACATTCTGAAATGATAAAGGAGGATAATGGATATCCACACAATATTTCATAACACCCTCTGTATTTTTTTTTAATGCTTGTTTTAGATCCACACACTTGGTGAGATGCAACTTTGACTTTTACTCCCTCCGTTTTAAAATACTTGTTCCAATTCTCCAAGCACGGAGTTTTAGGAGAAATTAGATATAGTAATAAAATATGAAGGTAGTGGGATACGTGGAAGAATAAAAATTTGTAAAAAGCAAAAGTAGTGGAGAGAATTGGAGGAGTGAGAATATAAAAATAATAAAATATGATCATGATGGGTCCACTAGGTGAGAGAAATTAATTTAACATTGTAAAAGCTTTTCAAATAAGGAAATACAGCAAGTATTTAAAAACGGCCGAAAAAAAAAAGTGGAGCAAGTATTTAAAAACGGCCGAAAAAAAAAAGTGGAGCAAGTATTTAAAAACGGAGGGAATAGTATATATAACTAATTTTGAAAAGTCAAAATTGTAACAAAATTATTATATGAAAATATATAGTAAATTATACAAAAGTCAAAGTGATGCATTTAAAAAACACGAACTGAATAAACAACACATTTTGGATTGTCATATTAATATAACCTTTCTAAATACGGAGTATGTAATTATATACGATTGAATACTCTCGTTACAGGCTTACATAGTTTAACATATATATTTTACATTTTTACTGAATCATCATAAACCTACCATCGTATTAGCGTGAACAATTTTTATATTTTATAGCCCACGTTTGAGCTATACGTACGGGTCTGTTTTGTTCAGCTTAATTTCAATTCATTTCAGTTCAGTTTAGCTTCAATCAGTTCAGTTCCTAATTTTTCTCTCTCATTAACAATTCACTTCAGCTCGGTTTAGTTGTTTTCAGTAAATTAAAACAAGCCAATAAAAGTATGAATTATGAAATAGAAAAGTATGCTAATTAAGAATGTGGTCAAATAAATTTGAGATATACGTAGCATGAAATAGAAAAGTATCCAAACTATTTTAAGACTATAAATATACAAATAACCAATGCGCTAATTATTATTATTATTATTATTATTATTATTATTATTATTATTATTATTATTATTATTATTATTATTATTATTATTATTATTATTATATCTCAAAAACAAAAAGTCATACAACCTACAATAAATTAGTGGGAAGCCGAGATACAATCTGGGCCCCCACTCCTCTAGCTATAGCAAAGCCTACCCTAATAAAAATATGAGTTGCAGCACGTGCTCCAATGTCTTGCGTCGTCGAGAACCTCTGAATTCGCTTAAGCAACGCAACAGCCTCCTTCTCTAATTCACCAAACGAAGAAAAGGAGAAGGGAATGAACCCATATCCAATCGCCTGACAACGAGCCTCATACTTATCCCGCTTCCGCTGAGCTGCATCAGCCACAACCCGTCCAGGAATAAAGTCAGATAGCCTTGACTGTGTCAAAGGAGAAGATCCTGTCAAATCAACACAGACATCGCGACCACGATCTCAAGAATAAAGTAATACATCAGCAGGTCTGAGGGCCTCATCGTTTCCTCCAGACAATCCAATATCAACCTCTTTCCTTGCTGAAATCCCAGAACGATAGCAAACATCAACTAGGGTATCCCGAACAACATTATGTCTATGTTTAATACCCACGATACCAGCACACGACACCGCGTGATCGCCAAAAATATCCCCTGGAAAAACCCTCGAACAAGCAGAGCACGGTGTCGAGGCAGAGAACAACGGAACACCCAATCGGTAGCATAATACACATCGACAAGTCTTTGCATTCATAGTCTGACCCAATCCTGAAATAGGAACGGCCCGAAGCCAAGCAGACGTGTGATCTCCTTGCTGAGATTTCCACAATGCTGATAGACGAGGGGATAATGAAAAGGTGGATTCTGCAAAATCGGTAACCTTCGTGAAATATATATCTGCCAATTTCTTCATAAGTTTTGGGGCAGCGACCTCACTAGGATTACTTAAAAAATCAGACTCCACCACGTCATTAAACAAACCCAAAGCGTCTTCAAATGCTCGACCATGACCAACAATGTCAGCATGTCGTAGAAGCTTTGTTTGCAACCCAGTAGACTGCAACCGAGAAGCAAGAAAAGCATAATGCCGAACATCACCTGCAGAATAAACACCAAGCCCTCCAAACGCAAATGGTAAAGTGGCAAGCCGCCACTGCCAATCGCCAAACCCAAGTCCTGAAGCAGTAACATTACGCTCCAAAGAAGATCGAAGAGCCTCGTCAAAAGTGCGCTGAGCCGCCTCAAAAGTACTAGGGGGACAAGTACGCAACGCAAAGTAGAGTTTAGAAACTCCGGTACAAGCCCTAAGTAACAATAGCTCACACTGAGGATCATCCAGCGTAGCAACCTTATTACTATTACTATTACTATTACTATTACTATTACTATTACTATTACTATTACTATTACTATTACTATTACTATTTTACTATTACTATTACTATTACTATTATTATTATATTACTATTACTATTACTATCTATAACTTTATACTAAAGGTGAAACCAGGAATGACACATACTAAAGGTGAAACCAGGAATGACACATGTCATCTCCTGGTTAAAAATTTTCCCTCCAAAAGTTTGTTTTTTTTTTTTTTTTTTTTTTTTTTGGCCAAAGCTTCTTGGAGAAGTTTTTAATACAAACTATGCAATAATATTTCATTTCCTATTTGATAAGTATATTCTATTTGTACACATTCAAACAAAGATATTATTTTTTTATACTATAATATGCAATAATAGTTTGCTATCTATAACTTTGTAATGTAATTCTTAGTTATTGTTATTAGTCGTGCATATATTATTCTCTCTGTTTTCTTTAGTGTGATAATTTTTTTTTTTTTTTTTTTTTTTTTTTTTTTTTTTTTGTAATTACAGAACTTTCATCTTATTTTACAATTAGGTATAATTTTTTATAATTAAATAATAGTGTTAAACTAATGATAAGTATTAAGTATTAAAAATTACCGTGCATGGCACGAGAATTATTATTATTATTATTATTATTATTATTATTATTATTATTATTATTATTATTATTATTATTATTATTATTATTATTATTATTATTATTATTATTATTATTATTATTATTATTATTATTATTATTATTATTATTATTATTATTATTATTATTATTATTATTATTATTATTATTATTATTATTATTATTATTATTATTATTATTATTATTATTATTATTATTATTATTATTATTATTATTATTATTATTATTATTATTATTATTATTATTATTATTATTATTATTATTATTATTATTATTATTATTATTATTATTATTATTATTATTATTATTATTATTATTATTATTATTATTATTATTATTATTATTATTATTATTATTATTATTATTATTATTATTATTATTATTATTATTATTATTATTATTATTATTATTATTATTATTATTATTATTATTATTATTATTATTATTATTATTATTATTATTATTATTATTATTATTATTATTATTATTATTATTATTATTATTATTATTATTATTATTATTATTATTATTATTATTATTATTATTATTATTATTATTATTATTATTATTATTATTATTATTATTATTATTATTATTATTATTATTATTATTATTATTATTATTATTATTATTATTATTATTATTATTATTATTATTATTATTATTATTATTATTATTATTATTATTATTATTATTATTATTATTATTATTATTATTATTATTATTATTATTATTATTATTATTATTATTATTATTATTATCTCAAAAACTGATAAAGTCAAACAATCTATAAAAAATTAGTGGAAAGCCGAGATACAATATGGGCATCTACTCCTCCAATAGCTGGTTCCTACAGGCGCCTGTACGGTGCAACGTACAATCGTTTTGTAGGAAAGAACATAATATATAAAAGTAATGAACATATAGTTATAGTGAAAAAAACATACTATTAAAATGTAATGAACATATACCTAGAGTAAAAATAACATACTATCAAAATGTAATGAACATATATGTAGAGTGAAAAGAACATATTTGCAACAAAAAAAATAAATGAAAAGAACATATGTTTACGTTCATTGATTAGTCAGTGTAATGTACTTTATTTGCAACCTAATGTTCATTGCTTAATGTGAAATGTTTATTGAATTTTGTCTTCAAATTAGGGTGGTTATACATAGATAAAGTTTATTACATAATATTATCATGTTCTTTATTAATATTACAGATGTTCTTTAGATATGAAAAAATATATATATATATAATTGAATGTTCATTACAAAACAACTATATGTTCTTTAGAAAATAATTGTATGCTCTTTACAAAATAGTTCACTAGTAGAATAAATGTGATGGGAAGCCATAATAGGCAAGCGGTTTACAAAATCCGCTTCCCATTTAATTAATAAAAAAAAAAAAAAAAAAAAAAAAAGAGGGAAGTGAAATGGCAAACGGTTTTGGCGCGAACCGCTTGCCTTTTAACTAATGGCCAGCGGTTTGGCCTTGAACCACTTACCATTAGTTAAATTGGAAAGCGGTTCAAAGCCGAACCGCTTGCCATTTAAAAAAAAAAAAAAAGCGGGATTACAATTCACAAACCCTAATCCCATCATATCCTCTCACGGCCTCTCTCCCCTTTCGCCCCTATTATTCTAGCTCACTTCTCAGTTCGCTCTCTCTCCTCTCATTCACTCCCTCACTTCTCTCTCCTCTCCTCTCACACCTCCATTGTCACGCCATCTTCTCATCTCTCCTTTCTCCATCTCCTTCTCTTTCTCTCTCATCTCTTTCTTTCCTTTCTCAGTGAAATCCGGTGGTAGTGCGGTGGATTTTCGACCCAATTTGAGCATGGATTTTCGACCCAATTTGAGCATGGATTTTCGACCCAATTCGAGCATGGATTTTCGAACCATTTGTGTGGGTTAAACGGTGGTAGTCTGGTGGTGGTGCGTGTGGATTTTTATGGTCGAATTCGACAATGAAAACTCTAGATCTAGAGTTTTTATGGTCGAATTTGACCCATTAAACCCAAATTTAAAGCCAATTTCGATTTTTTTGTTGGTATTCAAGGTATTTCCTTTTTTTATCTTTTTTTTTTCAGTTTTTTTTTTTTAATTTTATTGTGATGGGTGGTTGAATTGGTTTGTTTAGGTCGATTTGTTGTTAGTGGGGGTCGTGGTGGACGGTGGTATTGGCAGGTGTTCTCGTGTTGGTGGGGGTTGTTGTGGGTGGACGGGTGATGGTGGGTTTTGGTGCTGGCCGCTTTTCTGGTGTTGGTGGGGGTCGTGGTGGATGGTGGTGTTGGCAAGTGTTCTCGTGTTGGTGGGGGTTGTTGTGGGTGGACGGGTGATGGTGGGTTGTGGTGCTGGCCGCTTTTCTGGTGTTGGTGGGGGTCGTGGTGGGTAAGTGGCTGGGGGTCGTGGTGCTAGTGGTGATGGGCGGTGGTGTAGGGTGGTGGCTAGTGGTGTGGTGGTTGGCGGGTGGTGGTGTGGGGTGGTTAATTTATTGTTGAAAATCAGAAATTGTAATTTTTTTTGTTAATTTATTTTTTTGCTGTTTAAAATCAGAAATTGTAATATTACAACAATTAATTGATAAAAATATTAATGTTTTTATATATATTTTTTGATTATGTATCAATTTAAGTGAAAAAAACCAAAAAAAAAAAAAATTATTTTTTTTAATACCCCTAATGGGCAGCGGTTTGGCGCCAAAACCGCTGCCCTTTCACTACAATTGGCAAGCGGTTCTGAACCGCTTGCCATTTTAAAGACCAATTGGCAAGCCCCCTAAAGGCATGCGGTTCAGAACCGCTTCCCATTAGGGGGTTTGAACCGCTTGCCATTACTTATTTTCTACTAGTGGTTACATGTTCTTTTTGCGTTTTTTGGCTGTACCAAGCAAGGTACAGCCGCCTGTACCTTAAAATTTTCACTACTCCTCTGGCTATAGAAAAGTCTATCCTGGTAAAAGTATGAGTACCAGCACGAGCCCCGATGTCCTGAGTCGTCGAGAACTTTTGAACTCGCTTCAGCAACGCGACAACCTTCTTGTCTAACTCCCCAAGTGAAGAAAAGGAGAAGGAAGGAATCCATATCCAATTGCTCGACAATTAGATTTATACTTGACCCGCTTCCGATGAGCTGCATCAACCATAGCCCGTCTAGGCTCAAAACCAGATAGCCCCGAGTGTGTCAAAAGAGAAGACCTTGTCAAATCAACACAGACATCATGACCACGATCTCAGGAATAAAGTAACACATCTGCAGGTCTAAGGGCCCCGTCGTTCCCTCCAAACAACCCAATGTCAACCTACTTTCTAGCTGAAATCCAGATCGATAACAAACATCAACAAGTTGGGATTGAAAAGACCATTAATCACGTTGATGCGTGTTTAAATTATATATTTTAAAACATTAATGTTTCTCTCATCTTAAAGTTCTCACTAGTGTGCAGCCCAGGCAATGCCCTGGGTTGCTAGTTTAATTTGTACCTTTTTAATTTAATAATTGTGTTTAGCCGTTTGTATAGCTAGTGTGTGGCTTGGACATTGCATCGAGTGTACTTTTTTTATACCTCATATATATTTATTTTCAAACTTGTGAAAAATAAATAAATTATATAACCTCTAATTTACATAATAAATGAAAGGAATATATAATGTTAATTGTGTAAAATTTAAACATTAATAAAGTTGGTTGAGATGATATTATGATAATTGTATAACCTTTATGTGTTAGAGGTTACATATTCGAATCTAGCTCAAAGTATTCACATTAATAAACATATAAAAATAACCCAAGGAACTAACCTCTACATCAAACGGGTCAAAAGACTAGTTCTGTAGAAATCTCTCTCCCACCAATAGGCTACTTAATGCTAAAAACAACAACGAAGTTTCTTGTATCCTAATCAAAGGAAAAAATCGAACCGAAAACTACATTCTACCACCCCTGCAAATTTACTTTTAAGAGAAGGTCTTGAATTTTAAAGTGCACTTGATGATTATTGGTCGTAAGTTTATCATCATAATTAATTTTATAGATTGAGGTGTTTGTAACAACATTTTCATTATAAACTTATCTTATGCCCCGTTCTTTTTTAGAGATTTTTAACTTATTTTTTCTCATCTGAACTTAACTTTAATTTATGATGTTTTGTGTATATAAATAATTATCTTTTATTTATTTATTTTAATGTGGAACAACTTAAATTTCAAGTCTTTACATGAATTACAACAAATTAATAAGACCATGACAAAGGCACTTTAAAATTTCTGTAAAGGGAAAAGGAATGTACATTATTGAAACTTTTTATAAAAGAGATCAAATCTATCAAATTAAAATATGAAGAAGGGAGAAGATCATGCCTTCAATTTTTGGCACACACAATGCTCGATTGGCTCGATTAAAGTGAAAGATAAAAAGGAAAAGAGAAAGAGAAAGCACATCAACAGTTTGCAATTTTGCATCATAGAATGAAATGAAAGCACCTTCTTTTATCTAAACAAGAAAAGTGCTTAAAATAAGCTAAAATATTTGGCTAGCTAAAATATTTGGCTGTTGTACGTTATAAGAGCTAACTTATGGCTTGTTCTCATACGTTGAAATTCAGTTCAGTTCAGCTTAGTCAGTTCAACTCAGCTCAGCTCAGCTCCTAATTTCCTTCTCTTATAAAATATTCATTTCAATTCAGTTCAGCTGAGTTCAGTCAATGAGAACACACCCTTAGTCGTGAATTAGTGGTTCGATGTTTACCCAGCCTTGACTTTATCGCGTCAAACCCGTTAGCTTCATAATTGGGTTAATGCTTTAAACGGGTCGTAATATTTTGAAACCAAATTAATTAGAACGTACTCGAATTATAATGGACTAATTGTGTTGAGGTGTAGCCTTTTCAAAAAAACACATATAAGTGTCCTATATTGATAAAAGAAAAGAGAGTTAAAATATTTATAAGGCTAAGATGTTAATCCTTTTATTGCTATATGGTTTTCCGATGAAACCTCTAAATAATTTTGCAAAGTGATGAACTTTCTCTTATTAATGAGTGTGGCTCAGATCTGTACTTAACAAATTGTAATGGAAATATGGAATTTTTAGGAAAATAGGAACTAAAAACTATAAGCATTATACCTTTACCTCAACTCATGGCCTTGTGCAGTGGCAAAATCTTTTTATCGCAAATTATGATAAAATGCAAATCAACTCCGGAATAATGTTGCAATATATGTAAAATTTTCTATAATGGAGAAAAAGAAAAAAATACTTCCTCCGTTCTTTATTACTTGATCTGTTTTGACTTTTACACTATTCACCACCCCTCATTTGACCGCCTTCTGTGAATAATATGTAAGGAAAAATATATTCATGTGTGATCTTATTCGTCTCAATAAATACTATTATAATATATAACTTTTATAATTTTTACTTATGGAGAATTTAAGTTATTGATCGTTAAAGTTTTGCATTGGCAAGCGTGATAAAAAAAAACAGGTCAGGTAATAAAAAAGAATAGAGGAAGTATAACATACGACTTTTAAAAATAAAAATAAAAACCAACACACAGAAAATTGCATTGATCTCGAAGGTGGATGAGTAATCATCGATTGAGTGACATTATTTACCCAAACAATTTTCAAAGCTGATCTTAAAGGGTACACAATCGATTTATCGATTGATGGATATGTTTCAAAAAGAGAGAGAACCTTTTCAAATAAATAGAAAAAAGCATGATTGGAAATTTGGATGGCTTCTGCTTACATTATTTGATCAACTGCTTCATAATCTACTTTAAAGACCGGTAGTCGCCCTTAGCTTTGTTGTGTTTTTTTTTTTTAACTCTATTATTATGGCCTTATGCCAGTAATGCTGGATGATTCTAATGTGTCATTTTTCAAAAAATGACACCATAATATGCTGACGTGGCAGGTTATGGTTGGTCAAATTTTCATTTATTTTTAAAAGAAAAATTATACTATACGTGTATGTATTATTACAAATACATGTATTTTTTTTAAAAAAATACATAGTTACAATATAATTTTTTTTTTAAAATTTCAAAAAATTATTTTCGAATTTCTTCCATGAACGAACCTTCTAGGTCTTCAATTGGAGTACAATTTGAAATAGTTGTTGCTATTGAAGGTCGGAATTGTTGTAATTAGGAGGCGAATTGTTGTAATTGATGGTGGATTAGAGGTTCTAATTATCGCAATAGCTGATGCGTTTTGGTGTTGTTGGTGAAGCGTGGATTGAAGGTGGTGGTTGTTGTTGCGAATGGAGGACGAAATTGTTATAATTGGGTGACAAATTGATGTAATTAACGGTGGATTGAAGTTCTATTAGTTGTAATTGGTGCTGTGTTTTGGTGTTGTTAGTGGAGCATGAATTGAAGGTGGCGGTTGTTGCTACGATTGGAGGTCGAATATATTGTAATTGGGTAGTGAATTGATGTAATTGTTGGTTGATTTGAGGTTTAATTGTCACAATTGATGCTGCGTTTTAGTGTTGGTAAATTGAAGCGGCGTGAATTGAAGGTGGTAGTTGCATAGGTGACTGAAAATGGCGTTGATGTGCGGTTGAGAGTTGGGCGGCGGTGATTACTCTTGAATTCTTTTAATGTGGGATTCCATTACCACTATTGTTTCGGGTGTTTTTTGGATTTCCTAGGATACTGGTCACGCTCTTCGGGCAACGAGACGGTCCAACCTGCAAAACAACGAATATTCCGATCAACGGAATATTCGCCTCCGACGATCAAGTCAGTGATCAGAACGGAAAATTCGCCTCCTAGAGAGAAGTTGGAGCTATTTAATGCTCTGTTGTTTGTAAATGTCTTAATCCCCCCCCCCCATTATAAATGATTGGGGTATTTATAGGGGTGGGACTCGTGCCCCTCTCTAGGGTTTATACCCTGGATTTGCGTGACGTGATTGGCTGCGCAATCAGTGAATGCCACGTGCTACTCTGAGGGCGCCGCTTTGCGGCTTTCATTGGTATCTCTCGGGATTTGGGCCCTGACGTTGTTAGGGTTTTCTGGCATGTTGATTATTAAGGGAACAAATGCCCTTAACACACGACATCTTCTCATGACGACACGTGTCACCCTCTGACTGGGCCACGTGTCGCGACGAGACTGGCCTGAGTCCTTAAGGGCTCTGAGTTACGTGGCATCTTCCCGTGGTGACACGTGTCACCCTATAACTGGGCCACGTGTCACTATGGGATTTGTCCACGTGTACGGGGTATTTTTACCCACAACATTTGCCCCTCAGAGGGGGTGGCTCGTACGCTTACAGGCCGACCCCTCTGACCTCAAATAGCCTTGGTGCGTACAAGTGTATTATGGTTTTGTCAGTTTTCCGTCCGCCTGAAAATTTTAGAGCGAACGCCTGTCTATACAAATGGCGCGGACGGAGATAGGCCGTCTTTCTTTTGGGAGATGCGGCCGTCTTGCCATCGCGGAGAGGGCTTTAGCTCTGCCAACTTCCCCGGACGAAGATAGGCCGTTTTGCTTTTGGGAGATGCGGCCGTCTTGCCATTACGGAGAGGGCTTTAGTTCTGCCAACTTCCCTTTGGACGCGCCGTTTATTAGGTCATCCTCTTTTCCGCCTAATTTAACGGAGTTGCTCCTTGTCCCTCCAAATTCTAGGTCACATTTTCAAATTGTAACCGTTCAGCTGTGTTAGGCGGGAAAGATGAATTTACTCTCTTACCCTCATAAATTTTCCCTATATATACAAGGGTTTTGACTTCATTTTGGCACTTTGCAACTTTACATTTTCTAGAGAGAAGTCAGAGCTTCTAGAGAGAGAAAGTGTGTTTTCCTTTGAATCTTCAAGAGCTCCGCCGTGCGTTTGAGTTTTCCGGGAACATTTGTTGAGTTTTCTGATCAATCTTCAAGGCTTCCAAGTTTTCAACACGTACAGAGGTAGGCCGCCTGTTTTCTTTTCCTTGCTTTTTTATTTCTTTGTTTATTTAAAAGCTGGCTCAACACTCGGCTTCGTCCGTTTCTCCTCATGAGGCCGGTCGTTCGCCTGGGACTGAGGAGTCTAGAGTAGACGGAGACGAGCTGTCTCCTTCATGGAGTGGGTCCATTTCTAGTGTGTACCAACTCACATCCACCCATTCTTCTCTGTCCCTGCAGTCGAACATGGCACGGACGATGCAGACGCACGATCGTCATGCGGCCAGAAATCCAGACGGAAGTCTGGTAAATCCTAGGCCTCCCTATGACCCCAATAATGTTGACTTAGAGACCCCCTATACCACTCCTACGACTGCTTCCACGGGCACTTACTGCTCGGCCGTGGAAGTAACTTCCTCGTTCGAGGAGCGCCAAAGAACTCAAGGCGCTTCTACTGCGGGGGGAACGTCCGGGCGAACTCCGGGGTTGAGGTTCCCCCAATATGTCAGCTCGGTCATGGATGGGGCCGAGTTGCTACTCTGTGAAGGGCCTCCTTCTTCTTCTCGGGCGGACGCTGATACGTCCGTCCCAACTCCCTCAGAACTCTATCTCCGATATGGCAGGTCGGACAGACCAAGAATGGGGGTTTCAATTAACGAACCGTCCGACCTGCCCCCTCGCAGAGCACCTCTTACGGGAAGTCAGGCGGTCGGTGCCAAAGATAAAGGTAAAAGGCCGCTTGAAGATATTGTCTCTCCCCGAGGCGGCCATAGTTCTAGGAGTCGCAGCTCTGCGGAGGCAGCCGATCTGGACAAAGTGCTGTCTTCCGAGTTTGGGAGCGCTCCTCAGCGAGAGGAGGATGAAGCTGAGAATGCGGCCGAGGGTGGAGCGGCGGCCGCAGAGGGCGAAGAGGCGGCCGAGGAGGATGTTGCCAATATTGACAACTTCAAGGATCCGTACGCCTACACGGTGGGTAGCACAGCCTTGGGCTACCTAAACTACAAATTTGAGGATTACAAGGCATTCCTCCACCTTGGGGAGGGATTCGAGATTCAGCCCCCACGGAAGTCCCGCGCCGTGGCCGCTTGGGAAGAAGCGAGGCCGCGCCAAAGATCCTTTAGCGTCTACATGCACTAGTAGAAAAATACAAAAAGGCACCGCTCAATGGCCACCGGTTTTCGAAAACCGGTGGGGTAAAAAATGGGCGGGATTAGGCATATTTATATTGCCACCAGTTCAAACCGAACTGGTGGCATAAATGTTAAAGGCCACCGGTTTTGAACCGGTGGAAATTCTTTTTATAAAAAACCCGGTCATATTTTCTTTTTCATATATAAACCCCTTTTATTTCCCAAACCCTAGCCTCTTCTTCTTCTCTCTCCTCTTCCTCTCCTCTGATCTCGTCCCCTCCCTCATCTTCTCTCTCTTCTCTCATTCTCTGATCTCTTCTCTTGTCCCCTCCCTCCCTCTTCTCTTTCCTCTCTTTAGATCTCTTCTCTCGTACCGCCGTTCATTCCACCCCGCCGCCGTTCTTTCCTCTATCATTCTTCTCCACCTTACCGTCGTTCATTCCACATCGCCGCCGCCGTTCTTTCTTTTCTCTCTTTTGCGATGAGGTGAGGGGTCTATTTCTTCACCGGCGCCGCATCTTTGCAGTGGTGGTGGATCTCTTCACGAAGGTATGTGCTCTTCGCCTCTTCGATTTGAAATATAGGGTTTCTGATTTTTATTTAACTTTTTTTTTGTGATTTTTATGTTGCGATGAGGTCGATGAACATGGTGAACATGTTGTTCTCGAGTCCGCCAAGGTTATGATGGTTACGGTGGTCGCGATCCATCTCTCTATCTCTTCTCGAGTCCTCTGCTTTAGATCTTGGTTATTGGTATGTATTTACTTTCCTTTTTTTTATTGTTCATTAGATTTATTTTTTAATTGCTAGGGTTTTTGTTGTCTGTAAATGCTTGTTTAATTTTCTTAGTGATGGATATTTGGTTGCATGAATGTAAGGGTTTGCGTGATTGTATTGTGTATAATGTTGGAGGTGATTACTGCACAAAATTTGGCTGCCCAGATTGATGTTTGTTTGATGGCTACTGTTTATACTAATAAAAACAACATTAATCGGTGTAAAATTAGGGTATTATTTGATTGTGGTTGTTTTGGATGTAATAATGATGATGATTTTGCTAAATGTTTTGGTGTGATTGAACATGAGTTGAGATTAGGGATTTTGAAAAGCTGTAATTAAACTTGACATTTAAATAACAAAAACTGATGCGTGAATGTATATTGAGGGAGTTACCTTTGCTAAGTTTAATTTACGATAGATTGATTTTCAGTGAAATTGGTTTTTATTTGATGAAGCAGAAAAATGTGAAGCTATTTTTAATACTGCTATAGCTTAAATCAGTTCAATTCTGTGCTAGTTGCTGTACCCGAGCTGAAACTCAGGTGTCTTAGAAGCAGGACTCCTGTGATTGTTAATTTCTGATAAAAAAGAAATGCTTGTTGTTGTCTTGTGTTTTCTTTTGAATGTAATATGTTTAATTTACTAATTTTTTTGAGTTGATTTATATTCATCAACTTTTGTGTTTCATTGCATTGATATGGATTCAACAATGCTGGCTTGCATTGCGTTCTCCTGCCCCAATCTGGAAACCATGGAGATCTCTATGTCAGAGTCATCAATTAACCGTATATCTGGGTATATAAACCCTTTTCCTGTTTGATTTAGTCCATTTTGGTCTAAAAAATTCTTGTATAGGAAACCATGTTAGTTTAACTTTTCAGTTTGTGGCTCTAGTATCACTTGTTTGTGAAATGAGCTCCCCATTTTGCTCTCTATATCTTTGTGATATTGGATGATTGAACATTAGAAGATGAATTTGAATACTTGACATCTTAATTTAGGAAATTGTGCAAACATGTTTTAAAAGGATAGATGAGTTCAAACTCTTCTAGTAGACAGGAAACTTATGTAATGCAGTGAACTCTTTATGTGGCTCTCTATTTGAAATGACTTTGCAAGGCTGATTATTGTTTGTGGTGGTCTGAGCAACTTAACTGGTAGTTGATAGCTTACTCTCAGGCAGACTAGCTGCTAACTCATTGTTTCAATGTTGAGAGGATTTTATGCATTGGAATCCATTTACTTGTTGGTTTGGCTTTAGTACTTTTTTCTTTCACTGGATAATTCTTGCCAAATTTCCGCAGAAATTTATTAAATTGAGCCAAGTTTTACTCCTAGGAATGTCTAACCCTTCTCTGTTGTTTTATTTTCTTGAATTAAAGCTGAATTGAAATTCTGTAATTGATTTCCTGTCTATGATTTTCTTGACTTTCTGTATTAACCCTGTTTCTGGTAGGCAGTCATCTAGAGATGTGTAAATTCGATGTATTCAGCGATGATAGGCACCCAACAGCCTTGCGTTGTTGGTCCAATAAACTTGTTACTATATATGTAAACTTATGCATGATCCTTTGGTAATAAACTAATAATTTACCTGTGTTTTAAATAACCTTGCCTGTAATTTAATCATTACAAATTCTGTGCTTTAGATCTGCATTAGCCATTAGCTGAGAATTGAACTAATGAATTATCTTTGTTTGGGATATAATCTTTCACTGTGACTGGGAGAGAGCCTGAGTAAATTAAATTAGCTATTGCTGTAGGAAAATTTCTCAACTCCTAAGGCTAGAGAAATCTTGTTGTTGATGAAATCTGTAACTTGTCTGTGGTATATGCTGAATTCAAATCTCAGCGGCTGTTGCTTGTTGGCAACGTTTCGAGCATTAGAATTTAGATTAGGTGTAATGTAGGTGTAAAGTTACTAGATTTTAGCTTTCTTTTTGCTGCACTTAGTGTGTAAGATTAACTCTGTCGACGCAGTTTTAGTGTTGGTACGTTTGTTTTGTGATGATGTAGGGTTGCTTGTTAACACACTCCAGTTTGATGGCTCTTCTGATGTGTAATCTGCTTATTGACTTTGCTGCTATATTTAGTAAAGTACGGACTAGTATCATAAATTTCAATACTTTAAGAGGGGTTAATAAATTTCAATACTTTAAGAGGGGTCAATATCAAATCTCTTTGGTGTTGTCTTCTTGATTTTCTTTGAGACACTTATAGCTTGAGCGAATTTGGTTAACATATTGTGAATATTGGTTTGTTTCTTTTCTTTATGTTAGGATTATTAATTCTATTTTTAAAGAAAGAGGAATTAAGGTTACAAATACCCCTACTGTTTTGATTGATGATGTTGCGGATTTGTCGATTGGGCTTAGCTTGCTATATTGCTTTGCTTTGGTGTTAATTCTATGATTGTTGGGTTATTAATTCTATGATTGTGTTGAAGTGGGATTGATTTGCTTTGGTGTAATTTGAGTAGAAAGGAACTAATTTCAAAGTGGATTTTGAAATAGGTTTTGATTATATTGTTTGGGGGTGGTAATTTGAGTAGAAAGGGAGCCAATATCACATTGAATTGTTATGCTTGGTGTAATTTGGCTCTCTTGAAATTGAATTAGTATTGCTCTGCTTGTTGTCTTTGATTAATACACACATCGAGATCTCTTATCTTTGTTTGTTGATGCAGGTGGCTGTTGGAAGATGTTATCTATATGCAAGGCTGCTGCTGCCTCGCCAAGGCTCGCTGCTGCAGTTGCTGCCTCGCCACGTGTTACATTGGTGATTTTGTGTGACTTGTATTTAACAGTGACTTGTATTTTTTTTTTGGACCAAAATTGTAATATTACAGCCTTATTTTAATGAAAATATGTAAGTTTATATATATGTTAGTGTTTATATATCAATTTAATTGAAAAAAATGCAAAAAAAAAAATTTTTTTTTTTTAAATTTTTTTTGGCCATTATTGGCACCGGTTTTGAACAGAACCGGTGCCAAAAATCCCTTTAAAAAAAGCGGGAATGGGTTTTTGCCACCGGTTAACCGGTGGCCATAATAAATATTACCACCGGTTAACCGGTGGCAATAATCATTTTTGCCACCGGTTTTGAACCGGTGGCCTTTCTTGAGGTTATTGCCACCCCCCAAATGACCACCGGTTCAAAACCGGTGGCTTAGGGGGGTTTTGAACCGGTGGCTAAGTGGTTTTTTCGCCTAGTGATGGCGGCCTTAGACGTCGGACTGCGCTTCCCCCTCCATCCTTTCGTCCGCACAATCTTGGACGAGTATGACATAGCCCTCTTCCAGCTGATGCCAAACTGCTGGTTGAACATTTTTGGGTACTTGGTGACGTGCATCTGCAAAGGCTTCAAGCCAGACTTTGCAGTTTTTTGTGAGATGCACTCACTGACTAAGCTGGACGCGGATACGGACGGCTGGTTCATCTTGAGCACCACTAGAGACTATATGATGGTGGTGGACCGCGTCTCTAAGTGGCGTGACTGGAAGCACCGATTCTACCGCATCAAAACCAAGGACGTTGAATTTAACTTGCGGATGAATCGGTTCAATGCTGAGCCTATTCAACTTGGACGTGGGGACCTCAAGCCCGATAAGCCACCCGTCCACCCCAGCCAGGAGTACCAGCTTGAATATTTCAAAGTCAAGCGGGTGAAAAGGAACGACAAAACTGAGCGCGTTCCAAGTAACTGGGTCCCTTTATCCAGCTGGCTGCGGGATCCCACCTTTATGTCCGCTTATGGCCTGTACAAGAACCTGCCCCAAGGTGGACGCATGGACACATATTCTTACACATACACAGATTATTTGATCTTGAAGAATTTTCTAACACTTTTTCCTTTTCTTTTTCAGCTAAAGCGTACAAGATGCTTTACCAAGAGCAGAAAGGGGAGGTCAACATGACCGAGATTGACTTGGCTCGGTACAAGGCTCGCCAAAAGCTATACGAGCAAACTAAAGGAGTAAGTAAACCCTTCTTGATTTCTTCTTTTCGTCCGCGTATGTATTACGGAAGAGATCTTCTTCCTAACTTGGCACGGCCTATCAATTCGTCCGCGTAGGTATTACGGAAGAGATCTTCTTCCTAACTTGGCACGACCCATCAATTATATTATCTTGCTTTATTTTTACTAACTTTTGCCTCTACAGCTGGCCTCTCCAACCCCTCGGTCCAAGCGGAAGCAGTCGTCCTCTGCGTCCAAGACGGACCAGGATGGCAAGGCGTCCAAACAAAGGAAGACGGTCGCGTCCAAGACCACTTCAACTTCTGCGGCCAAGACGACGTCGCGGACTGCCTCTAAGTAGTCCAAAGGAGAACAACCCCGGCTGAGTGATAGCGGGGCCTCCAAGTCCATAGATCCGGCCGCCATGCCGGGTCATGTTAGGTCCGAGAAATCGGATGATGGGGGTAAGTCGACCCCGGCAAAACCGACCGGGCCAGAAGTGACTCCGCCCGTCCAAAGAGTCAATGAATCTGATTGGCTTGATGCCAGTCAGTCGGCCGGCGATCAGTCTGGCCGGACGGGGGAAGAGGATACTGAGCTTGCGCCGCCCCCGCCATTCACTTTCAACCTTCCTACCCCTCCAAGCTTCTCTGACGGCCAGTCCAAGTAACTTTGGATTTTTATTTTGTGTCTTCTCTTTTTTATTGATCTTACATTAAACTCTTTGCGTCCGCATACAGATATTGCAGAGGAGCTACACATGAAGACGCTCGGCCAGTCCCTTACTGGGGCGGACAGAAAGGCTATGCGAGAAGCCATGGCCCGGGCCGTCCCTGCTCAGCAGCGAGATAAGCTGCGGGGGATACATGAGGGCTTCCTCGGCCCCATGATTAACTGCAGCGCTGAGGTAACTTTCCCTTCAAATGCTCTTAGTCAATTTTTCACTCTTACTTTGCTAACACATTTACCTTGTACGCAGCTCTTCCTGCGGCTGAATGCCTTCCTGGAATGGAAGGACAAGGAGAATGAGCGGCTGAAGCATGCCTGGGCCCAGATTCAGAAGACCCAGGATGCCATTACTGGGGAGGCGGCCGTCCAGCGCCGGTATTTCGAAACCCAAATCAACGCGCTGTCCGACAAGGCAACACGGCAGGCGGAAGATTTGGTGAAGCTGGGCGAGGCCCTTCAGCAAGAGTCCGTGGCCAGAGATGCCATGAGACAGGAGAGGGATCAGGCCCTGCTGGACGGCCGGCGCTGGAGGGAAGGGTTCGAGGCCTCCGAGAAGCTTCAAAGTGATGTGGACTTGGCCCGCAAGCACCTGAAGGAAGCCTTGGACGAGGCGGACACCCTGAGAGCCGAGGTGGAAAGTTTAAAGAAGTCCGTTGAGGACTTAACTCTCCAATTGCAAACACCTCGGGCTCCCAGTGCGGACGAGGTGGTCCGCATTGAGCAGAATGCTGAGGACAGGCTGAAGAGCCACTTCTTTGAGGCTTTTGAGCTCATGGTGGACGAGGGAGAGGCGGCCTTTTATCAGGAACGCTTCACCAAGCGTCTTAACTTTTTCTGCCTCAGAGAAGAGGCTAAGAAGGTCGAGCAACCTTCACCTGAGCTGGACGTCACGCCAACTACCTCAGAAGAGGAGGAAATCGAAGAAGTGGCGGCCAGCAAAGATGGTGAGGCTGAGAGCAAGGGGACGCCTGCTGATGACGCGTCTCCTGCCGCCGTTCAAGAGCTCGGCCCGGGCCAGATTCCAGCTTCTACTTCATCCGCCCCGTAATTCCAGCCTTTTTCTGCCTTTGTCAATTATTTATGTATATTTTTCTTGACTTTTTCAACCGCCTTTTCGAGAGGTTTTATGTAAGATATTTTACCGCCTTTTGAGCGGTCCTTTTATTAATTCAGCTTTCAGGTTTTGCTTCATACTTTGCAAATTTTACACTTAAGTTTTTGCATTTTCGTACGCATATTTTTTCATGCTTGAGCGATTTTATGTACGCGTGTTTTTGTATCTTCGTACTTCTTTTCACGCTTGAGCGATTTTATGTACGCGTGTTTTTGTATCTTCGTACTTTCGAGGGGGTATGCCCCTTTATTCGGCGTTCGCCTAGTCCATACTTTTGGTGGTTTGATTGACTTGGTAGAATTTATACCTTAGGTGGTATGACTTCTACCAAGTTAATCAAATCATAATAATGATTGCCCTTGGACTAGGTGGTACGCCGAATCAACACATTAATTGGCCGTTCAATTGGCTTTATGCGAGTTTGTCCGTTGAAACTATCGCTCGGACGTACTCAGAAAATTCCAAGTATGATCTCAACTTAAAATTTTCATGTTCAGCTGGGCTATCCGGACAACCATGTCCCAGCCGTCTGCATCACCTTACCCGTCCGATTTGGGCAAAAAGGGGAAGGAAGGGACATGGTTGTCCGCTTCTTGGTTGTGAAAGACTGACTGGATATAATGTCATACTCGGCCGTCCTACACTGAATGCAGCAAAAGCAGTCATTGTGCCTCACCTAATGCTGCTAAAGTTTGAGAGGACGGACGGGAAAATAGGTACAATCCAAGGAAGTCAGAAGATGGCAAAGGAATATAATCAGTTGGCGGTTAAGCTCACAGCGCGCGGACCAAAGTCGTCCGAGCCAAGAGAAGAAGGAACCTCACTCCCAAAGCACCAGGTTGGCCAGAAGCGTAAGACGGCCAAGATAGAGCAAGCATAGCAGCTAATGATTGTCAGTCGGCCAGAAGAGTTACGACCCCAGCCGGCCGGCAGTCACCAGGATATAGTGCTTGACCCCGATCAACCAGGTCGGACGGTTAGTGTAGGCACTATAGCTGTGGGTGTGCTTGGGGATGAGTTAATTCAATTATTGAGAGAGTTCAAAGATGTATTTGCATTTGATGTTGGCAAGATGCCAGGTATAAGTCCTAACCTAGCCGTGCATAAATTGGCTGTAAACCCGGCCGTTAAACCTGTCCGCCAGAAGAAAATGAATCATGGAGAAGAGAGGAATCAGGCGGCCGCAGCAGAAGTCAAGAAGCTTCTGGACGCCGGTTTCATTCGGCAATGTTATTACCCAGAATGGGTGGCCAATGTGGTCCTTGTGAAGAAGCCGAATGGAACTTGGAGAATGTGTGTGGATTACACCGATCTAAACAAGGCATGCCCTAAGGATAGCTTTCCCCTGCCCAAAATCGACCGCCTGGTTGATTCGACGGTCGGGCATGCCCTGATGAGTTTTATGGGCGCATACTCCAGATTCCATCAAATTCCATTATGGGAAGAAGACCAGGAGAAAACAGCGTTCGTGACTGAGCAGGGGTTGTATTGTTACAAAGTTATGCCATTCGGCCTTAAAAATGCCCCAGCTACCTTTCAACGACTTGTTAATACAGTCTTCAGAGATCAGCTCGGCCGGAATATGGAGGCGTACATTGATGACATGATTGTCAAGTCAAAAGAGCCGGCCGACCATCTGAAGGATCTACGAGAAACTTTCACCGAACTCAGGCGGCATAAGATGATGTTAAATCCAAAGAAATGTGTCTTTGGTGTCGAGTCCGGTAAATTTCTCGGATTTTTAATTGATCAACGTGGAATTGAGGCCAACCCTGAAAAAATCCAAGCTGTCATGGACATGAAGTCACCAAGGACAATTAAAGAAGTCCAAAGATTGACCGGCTGTTTGGCCGCACTTGGTAGATTTTTGTCAAGATCAGGGGATAAGTGCCGCTATTTCTTTCAAACCATAAAAAAGAAAGTCATGTTTGAGTGGACAGAGGAGGCCGAGGAAGCATTCGTACAGTTAAAAGGCCATCTACATACATTGCCTCGGCTTGTCATTCCACTTAAGAGCGAGAAGCTATTTATCTATCTTGCCATTTCAGAACACTCCTTAAATGTAGTCCTACTTGCTGAACGGGACGGCCGCCAGATCCCTGTCTACTTTATTAGCGACGTACTTCATAACGCCGAGCTAAGGTATCCCCCTATTGAAAAATTTGGCTTGACATTATACATGGCATCGAAAAAGCTGCGGCCATACTTCTTAGCACATTCAATTGTGGTCTACACAGACCAACCTCTGAAGAAGCCATTTACAACTTTAGAGGCAAGCGGCCGTATGCTTAAATAGGCCTTGGAAATGAGAGGTTTCGACATTGAATTTGAGCCAAGGAAAGCAATTAAGGGGCAAGCCTTTGCTGATTTTTTAGCAGAAATGACTCGGCCGGATCTTCAGACGGCCGGAGACCAGATCTGTAAAGTGTTCGTGGATGGTAGTGCGACAGCTACTGGCTGTGGAGCAGGTGTTATATGTCAGTCTCCTGAGAGAGATAAGTTTGAGTATGCTCTAAGATTCCAGTTTCAAGCCTCTAATAATGAGGCCGAGTACGAAGCCCTCTTGGTCGGCCTTAGAATGTGTAAGGCGGCAGGAGCGACAAAAATTGATGTATGCTCGGACTCCCTACTTGTAGTCGGCCAGGTGAATGGAGACTTCGAGGCGAGGGAGCCGGCCATGATAAAGTACTTGAAGATTGTAAAAGAGGAGGCTAAGAGCCTAGATCATTTTACTCTACAGCAGGTCCCTCGTTCGTCCAATCATCAGGCGGACGCCCTCTCTAAGTTAGCATCCACAACATCACGTGATACTCCCAGGTCAGTGTTTTGAGAAGTGAAAGAAAAGAGGAGTATTGACGCTAAACCAGTACACGCCATTGATAGAAGCTCCACTTGGATGGACGGGATCATATCTTACCTAAAGGACGGATTACTCCCGGCCGATCCCAAAGAGAGCTGGCTGATGAAAAAGAGAGCGGCCTGGTTTGAAGTTAAGCAAGGAGAGTTGTTCAAAAAGGCATTTGTAAAGCCGTACCTGAAATGCATCACTCCTGAGAGGGGGCATGATGTCTTGGATGATCTTCACCAGGGGCAGTGCGGTTCTCACATTGGAGGACGAGCTTTGGCTGAAAAGGCTGCCTGCCTGGGTTACTACTGGTCGAGCTTAAAGTCGGACACAATGGAAATGGTAAAGAAGTGTGACAAGTGCCAGAGGTTCGCAACTTTAATTCACCGACCCGCCAACAGTCTTTCGGCCATCAGTAGTCTGCTCCCCTTTGCCAAATGGGGGATGGACATTTTAGGACTGTACACACAAGAGTCCGACCAGAGGCGATATGTGTTTGTAGCAATAGACTACTTCACAAAATGGGTAGAGGCCGTTTGGGGCATCAAATGGACGGATGTTTCCGCTTTCATATGGAAGAGTATCATTACACGTTTTAGCGTTCCTCAGTCAATGGTGTTTGACAACGGACCTCAGTTCGAAACGCCTCAACTCAAAGAATGGTTGGAAGACCAAGGCATAGCTCATTGCTTTGCTTCAGTCGGCCGTCCACAAGCAAATGGTCAGGTAGAGGCATACAACAAATTGATCTCCAATGGAATTAAGTGCAAGCTTGAAAGAGCAGGCGGCTTATGGGCTGGCGAGTTAGTTAATGTGCTGTGGTCCATACGAACCACGGCCAAGAGTTCCACAGGAGAAACTCCCTTCTTCTTAGTCTATGGTGCCGAGGCGGTCCTTCCAATTAAAATGTATGAGCCCACCCTTAGGGTGATGCTATATGATGAAGCGGCCAATTGGGAAGCCATGAAGATCGCCCTAGACTTCCTTCCTGAAGCTAGGGGCAACGCGACGCTTAGACACGAAATCTATCGTCTTCGGATGACAAGGGCATACAATCGCCGAGTGTCAAAGCGGCCGATAAAATTGGGAGATCTGGTCCTAAGGAAGATGGAGGCTGTGGGACGAGCAAATGAGGATGGCAAGCTGACCCCAAATTGGGAAGAGTCGTATCGAGTCAGGGAAGAGGTCCGAGATGGGACTTACCGTCTTGAAGCCATGAACGGCCGACCCATCCCGCGTACATGGAACACTGAAAATCTGAAGAAGTATTATGTTTAATTACTTAGCCAAAAGTTGTGTATACAGCTAGGACTGTTGACCGAGCAATGTAAGCCGTACGGCCACGACAATGTAATTTTGACAAATTAATGAAAAAGTCAAACATTGTTATAATTATTTTTCCATTTAATTTATGCTTATTTGCACAGTCATAACTTATACGGATAGGCCGCGTGAAATTTGCAAGTAGGTTGCTTGCAACATAGCAACTCGGTCGCAGGACCAAAGTAAATTAAATAAAATAAGAATAGGCGGCTTGATCCCAAGTCACATGAATGCGTCCTCCCTTAATTAAGGCGGACGGAAAAGGTAAGGTACCCTGTGAAACCCGTATAATGGGGCAAGGGCATACCTAGGCATTCCAGCCAGCCGAACATGAAAATTTTAAGTTGAGATCATACTTGGAATTTTCTTAGTGCGTCCGAGCGATAGTTTCAACGGACAAACTCGCATAAAGCCAATTGAACGGCCAATTAATGTGTTGATTCAGCGTACCACCTAGTCCAAGGGCAATCATTATTATGATTTGATTAACTTGGTAGAAGTCATACCACCTAAGGTATAAATTCTACCAAGTCAATCAAACCACCAAAAGTATGGACTAGGCAAACGCCGAATAAAGGGGCATACCCCCTCGAAAATACGAAGATACAAAAACACGCGTACATAAAATCGCTCAAGCGTGAAAAGAAGTACGAAGATACAAAAACACGCGTACATAAAATGTTGAACCAATCCTGCGCCACACCTTTCAGAGTGGCCGGAAAACATTTGCACCAAGTGGCGTCATCTACGCTTTGCAAGTACATCAGGTTCCTGTACGAGGTGATGTGCTTTTCTGGGTTGCTCGTGCCATCATAGGCTCCCACAAGCACACTCTTCACCTTTGGTGGCTGAGGGGCATTTAAGATATCTTGCGAAAACGGGGGCGGCTTATCTCCCAGAGTAAGTAGGCGCATCTGTCAATCGATGGGCTGTGGTTGCACGGACGGTCCGGCCAGGTAGGGAGCCTGTCCGTACACCTGCCCGTATGGCCCAAATTGTCCATATGCCTGGGGGTTTGGCTGAATCAAGCCATTGAACCCCTGAGGAGGTTGATATTGCAGTGATTGGGCTGGAATAGGAGTTGGAGCATGGAAGACTGGAATAGGAGTTGGGGTGCGGACTGCCTGACTTCCACTGGAGATGGCCGTGTTGGTATGCTGAGAAAGAGAATGATGTGAAAAATCATCCGGCATAGTTGGGGTTGAGGCCGTGTCCGAGTAGGCAGCACGCTCCCGCTGCTTATGCCGAAGGTAATCTCTTGCGTCCTTCCATCGTCTGGACGGCTCAGGCTCCTCTCTTCGAGGCTGCCTACCCCTCCCCCCAGCCGACTGCGTTTTCGCCAGCAAGTCAAAGAAATTAGTCCGCAGTACTCTCGGGGACCTTCCAGTCGGCCTTCGAAAGGAGTGTTTCCAGCGTCCGTTGCATGGACTGCTTTGCTGTGTGTCTTCTTTGGAGCCCTCTGTTCCTCTCTCCTGGGCGGCTGCCTAGAGGTAGAGGCTCCATTTTCAATTTCTTTTCTGAGTTTGTTAAGCGCGGCCTTAAGAGAGGTAGCGGTAACATGAGGGTCATCAACTTCTTCAAATGTGGCTATCAGAGGATCGCTAGTACGGATCGTAGGGATTAAATCCTCTACATGTCCATCCTCGCCTGGATTAGGTGTCTGACCGTCTATCACCATAACGTACGAGTATCCCCACAGATGGCGCCAAATGTTTCGGGTGTTTTTTGGATTTCCTAGGATACTGGTCACGCTCTTCAGGCAACGAGACGGTCCAACCTGCAAAACAACGAATATTCCGATCAACGGAATATTCGCCTCCGACGATCAAGTCAGTGATCAGAACGGAAAAGGCTAGAGAGAGAAAGTAGAGAGAAGGTGGAGCTATTTAATGCTCTGTTGTTTGTAAATGTCTTAATCCCCCCCCATCATAAATGATTGGGGTATTTATAGAGGTGGGACTCGTGCCCCTCTCTAGGGTTTATACCCTGTATTTGCGTGACGTGATTGGCTGCGCAATCAATGAATGCCACGTGCTACTCTGGGGGCGCCGCTTTGCGGCTTTCATTGGTATCTCTCGGGATTTGGGCCTGAGTCCTTAAGGGCTCTGAGTTACGTGGCATCTTCCCGTGGTGACATGTGTCACCCTATAACTGGGTCACGTGTCACTATGGGATTTGTCCACGTGTACGGGGTATTTTTACCCACAACAACTATACTCCCCCCTTTAGTGTTAAGTGTGAGACAAGATAATGCTCACATGTGGGTTGTTCATGGGCTCAACAAACACAAAAAAGGGCGGACGGATTCTTAGTTTGGGCTAACTACCTTACAACTAAATAAGAGATCGGGTATCAGTCTATTAAACACAGAGAGTGCATCTAGACGCATAGGGCCTATATATTTGGCATGCACATAGAAAGGCAATATGGGATTTTGTGGTACATTTTCTCGCTTGTTTTAGTACAGTGGTACATTTTTGTGTACTATTATACATGTATAATGTACTATTAAAATATAGGTTGTTTGAATAGTATTTTTAATGTATTATTATGCATATTGTGGTACTTTTTGTCATTATATTTTTCCCCTTCAGGTTCCCAATATTTACAAAAAGTCATTTTATTTGCATTTTTAATACATAGGGCCTATGCGCCAAGAGTTTTTCCCAGAGGGTCTCTTTGATATCAGCCAATGACCACAAGCATTTTAAAGTACAACTAGGGTTGTGCACCGGTCCAAAACCGGACCGGGATCGAAACCCGGAATAAGCATTTTTTAAGGACCGGGGACCGGACCGTAATCAGTCGGTCCGGTCCCGGTCTGGACCTGTTTAATACGGTATGTTCCGGTTTTGGACGGTTGGAACCGACATTATCCTTTTTTTTCCCTGCATTTAACAACACCTGCTAATCTTCCCTGCTATTTTTTTAACCCATATCCGAAAATTATAGCAGAATCATAAGAATAGAAACAGATTAAAATCAAAAACATTTTTTAAAAGTATTGAATATGCAACTGATGCAAGCAACTTACATTGCATGAATATGAATCCGTTGTTGAACAATTGAATGGTAATACTCTGAAAACAAATTAAATACACACAACTACATCCAAATTTGCTTATCAATTTATCAAGTAACAAAAACGGGAAAAAAAAAAACACAAACCTGACTTTCGAACAGGACAGACTTCCGATGAGGGCCGTGAGGCGGCGACGGCTGGAGTGATCGGAGATGCAGGTTAAACGGAGGAGTGTTTAAATTGATTTTAATTAAACAAAAAAAATAACCAAAAAGGAGGTTGGAAGTCGAAGAGGAGGGCGGTGCCGTGGTTGAGATCGGGGGCGGAGCCACGGAGGCGTGGAGCAGAGGAGGAAAGAGAGTGAGAAGAGGAAAGAGGCGTGATTGATTGTCTGATTGAATCTTAGGGTTTTTAGGAAATTAAAAATAAAAATTAAAAAAAAAAAAAAAAAAATTCAGGGTTTTCGGTCCAGGCCGGAATATTCCGAGTTTTAACCGGACCGGAAACCCGGAATTGCTCATTTCTAAGGACCGACCCGAAATCCTACGGTCCGGTCCCGGTTGGTTTTCCGGTCCAGGTCTTAAAATGCACACCCCCGGTGTACAACTACACCTGTATGAATTTGAAGTACCACCACAAAAATTCACTATCACGAGGTCTACGACCACTTAGAAATGCTACCATAGTAGTGATAGTACCATACGTCCATACCCATTTTACAATGTGCCAAAATTATGGGGTTAAGGAGATTATTTATGGAGTTGACGGAATTATCTATCTCCCATGCTATTTAGATTATAGGATCAGTGTTTCTCCCATAATCTATAATTTTTTTTTTTTTAATTACACTTAATTTTATTCTTTTCAATGTACCTCTTAAAGGTCTGTTCTGATTTACTTAACTAAGCTGAACTGAATATTTTATGCGAGAAGAAAATGAAGAATTGAACTGAAATAAACTCTAATGAACTGTAAATAAGCTGAAGAGAATAGACCCTTAATCTCTTGCTTAAAATTGTATCTATTTAATGAGTTGCGAGTTAAAAAAAAAGGGAAGTAAGAGGTAAACACAAGTTTCGTAAACTGACAAGAGCTTGTGTAGAGGTTTCAGGTTAGTAGTCAAAAACCCGCGTGTTGATGTACATGTCAAAACTTGAGCGACCAACTAAGCTTAGGTGCTATGGACTGTTTAAAATTAGCTGGATTTGAGCCATATATGGAGTTGGGCCTATTTGTTGATGAGGTGCAGTGAGAAGGCTAAACAAGGCCCAAGTGGTTGGGTTAATGTAATCTAGTTGTATGAGCTTTCGTGGGATGATAATTACTATAACACTTTTGTTATTTTTTGTGGTTTAACTCTTTAGATTATTAAGGAGATGATGATTAAACAATTATAAATATGTTACGTATTAAATGCCAGCTAGCTAAAACTAT
Organism: Chenopodium album; assembly: GCF_948465745.1. Taxonomy (NCBI): domain Eukaryota; kingdom Viridiplantae; phylum Streptophyta; class Magnoliopsida; order Caryophyllales; family Amaranthaceae; genus Chenopodium; species Chenopodium album. The sequence continues at coordinate 82,811,419 of NC_137834.1, forward strand.
TACTAACAATGTATACATGGTCATCTCTAACCACAACACCACATAATAATCTACTTATTTAAAATTATGAAATTATGTATTGATAATTGAATGACATAATAATCTACTTATTTAAAATTATGAAATCATGCATAGATTCCTCGTAGAAATACAAATACAAATACAAAATAATTTAAAGGCTTAAACCACCTTGATGAAATTTTCTTACAAAAAATTCATCAAATTTCTCGATCATATCATGAGTGAAGTAATTAGCCCAATCACCAACTTCGCCCTTTCGAAAAAAGACCTTATTATGCACCCCTGAAGACAATTTCCCATTCTTGTTTACCTCCAAATTGCTCAAATTTTCAAAGCTACACAAACCAAGTATTTCTTCAACAACCCCATTATTTTCCTCCTCTAAAGAAAAAGGACACCCCCAAAATTCAGCCAATTTTTTCAAATACAACTTAGGTTGTTCTTTTAGCTCTTCATATTTCAAGAAAAAAACCTTGTTAGGGTTGTCTAAGCTATACTTCCAATAGCTCAAAACATGATCACTAAAAGGTCCACAAAAACTAACACCTTTGCAAAACATGTCAAATGCCTCTTCTAGTGGGAAATCACCACAATTTTGAGGCCTTAACTTGTTTGAAAAGTGCCATAATGAGATGAAGGCATCCCTTGGGTCCCTAGCTAGGTACACAACTTTGCAATCCTTTTCCTTGATGGATAATGGTAGTGATTCGACGGGTAAGTGTGTAGAAAACAGCCTAGGAGAGGGCAATTTTGTTAGGTTAGGGACTTGGTGATCAATATAAAGCTTAAGCTCTAAGTAAGGTACTAAATCATGAGGGTTTTTTGAGAGAAGTGGGTGGTTATCTCCTCTAGGGAGGTTGATTTTCCGGTTTACGACAACGTATGCTAAGGCCTTGAGCCATGTTGTGCCGCATTTAGGGCTAGTGGTGAGGATGATATCGGTGTCACGAGCTTGGAAGTGGCGTTGGCATGAAAGCACACCTTGAAGTTGCCTAACAGGATACCAAAACCCTTGGTATTGGTAAATATGGGTTAGAACCCAATCTTGTTCTTTAGGTAAGGTTGAGATTAAGGCTTGACATTCTTGTGTTATGTCATCTTCTTGCATATATTTGGCAATTTTAGGAGATGGAGTTTTATTTTTTGGAGCATGAGAAAGGGTTGATATTAGATTGGCTGCCATGAGAAATACTATTGTACTGTTGGTCTTGGATAATGGAACACTTAACATAGGGTTAATATATAGAGAAGTTTCAGCATTTTGTTTATTTTATTTTATGTATGTTAAGATTTTGGTGTTATTCAACTAGGTGTGTTAGATCATTTAATTTATGCAATTATTGTATTTCCTCCGTTATATATTAGTTGCAACTTTGAAATTATTTATGTTACACAAATAATACCTTAAAGTTGCAAATACTATGTACTTCAAAACAGATAAGTAATATACTCGTATGTATACTATATCTAATGACAATAATTGATTGGAATCCAATTCGTGCGTTGCTATACTACTATGGAGCAGAAGATTCAGATAATCAGATTAGTTGCTAGATTGGAACGAAATGGACTTTAGTGATTAGAAAATAAACTAACCATAGTGAACGATGTACTTTATGAATGAACCAACTGTAGTCATGTACAATTGGAAAGTGGAAATTAAAAGCATTTATAATAGTTGTAATTTGTAAATAGAACTTTGGTTGCAATTTTTAAGTAGTTGGAGCTAGTAGCTCACCGGCCTTGGTAAAACTACTCCTGAAGCAAGTAGTATGAAAAATAATGATGTGGCAACCCAAAACTATAAGAGATGTAGCTATCCATTATAAATGCTCAACATTTACACCAAAATTCGTAAAATATGATAAGCGGACATTTTATAATAGGACAAAAGGAGTAAATTTGAATCATTTTTGCTGAATTTAGATGATTACTTTTTATTAGCCCAGCCACACATATAAACCCTAACAAAAACAAACAATTAAACTAAGAAAAACTAATGACTCCATTAAGGCCAAGAAAATTATAAACTCCCGAAAAAAAGGAGAAATGAGATAACAGGAGACCACATACAATAATTGTATGTGTAGTCTTTATCGACGGCTGCATGTATACTGTGTAGTATTGGAATTAGGAAAGTGAAACTTAAATTTGATGAAAGAGCTTGTCATACCATTTGCTAAAGCTTCACGAGAAAGTCAGTATGCAATATGCATGCCATTGAAGTGGGCACAAAATATTATGCCATACGGAGTGTGTAGTATTTCCCAACACACAAGTCAACTTATGGCAAAACCTTTTTAGTGCAAATTATGATAAATGCAAATCTAATGCCTTCGTTTACATTTAAGGAGAGCAATACAAAGAAAGAAAGATAAGGATCTATGCGATGAGGAGAGAATAGCAAGTGCTTCATAATCTACTTTGTTGGGGTTTTTTTAAACTCTATTATTATGCCACTTCAACCTTTTCTTAATTAAGGCATTTTTTAGAAGAAGGCAGGCTGCATAATACAAAATAGATTTATATTATTTCATATGGAAGTATGCATTAGTGATAAATTGTAGTCATAATTTATAAATTTATACTCATTACATACATGTAATGGGAGTTACGAATGAGAGAAACATATAGGGACAAAGTGAGTACCAGCCACCACAAGTATTCTAAAGTACTCCGTATAACTAAGCTCGAATCATTTTGAAGTACCACCACAGTTTACAATCACGAGGTCCTTGGCCTACTCTTAGAAATGCTACCATACCCATTTAACAAAGTGCCAAAATGATTGGATTGGCGGAATCATATATCTCAATTAGGATCAATGATCTCCCATAAACACAAGTTTAGTAAACTGTCAAAGGGCTTGTGTCAAGTAGAGGCTTGTAGTCAAAACCAGCAATGTTGATAATGATGCACATGTCAAAACTTGAGCGAGCAGCCTAATGTGCTATGGACCGTTTTAAATTAGCTGGATTTGAGCCATTCTTGGAGTTGGGCTTATTTGTTGATGAGGTGCAGTGAGAAGGCTTGACCAAGGCCCAAGTAATGTTACTTATTCATCAACATTTTTGTAAGTTTTAAGTGAAATCATACTGCATGAAAATAAACATATGGAGTATACTGTATTTTATAAGAATAAACATCATAATGTATGATAATGAACATTTAATTATTGAGAAATTTGTAAAATATTTTCAGATAGAAAATGTTCATTTTTATTATAGTAAATGTTCATTTCTGGTCGCGAGACCAAACAGCTTTGGATGTGCGCCCGTGCACGAGTCCAGCCAATACTGGTTAAACTCTATAGTTTTTACGAAGTATTAATTTTAAGGGTTTTTTTTTTTTTTTTTTTTTTTTTACGGAGTAACTCTGTCTCATTCTAGGTTCTAGGTGGATGAGAACTCAGGTGGTAAGAGCTAAGTGGGTTAGAACTTTCCTTTCGATTCCAGGAGATCGATTCTCATCATGCCTTTGTGAATTGTGGCTCTTTAAAGACCCAAAAAATTAAGCCCATGTTGAAGTAAATTTGAGTTAAGATAAGTGAAATTAGAAAAATAGGTTCCAAATAAGTTATATAATCAGGGATAAAATGCAATGCAATTTGGAACAAGAGAACAATCATATGATAGTAATTGAGGCTTTCATTTGTTCACTCATTTTCATTTATTTCAAGATAAAATAAGGTTAGGAAAAAAAAGGTCAGTTTAATTCAAATAAAGTAGTATAAGTGAAAATCAGATGAATACAACGCAATATAAGTGAAAATCATATGAATACAACGCAATATTGATTAGATAGTATTATAATATGTTAAATTGGTAATAATCTTATCCATTGAACAAGCAAAATTTAGGCTTTTGGCTGGGCGTGAAACGCATGTCAAGTCCGAAACCGTGACAAAAACAGATTAGCAACTAATGAAAAACACGTGATTAATAAGGTAAAAATGACTATCAGAAAATCCACCAACCAAATCTCATTGGACCCAAACACAATTAACATATAATTGATTGCTTTGGGTGTCATTAGATCCTCATAACATAAATAATCAACATTTATTTGGCGTCCATATTTCTAATTGAATTGATGTCCAATTAATATATGGTAGGGTAGTGAAGATTAATCCACCAATGCTCTACTTATAATTATAATTTCTTTGCTCTATAAGATTTAACAACCATCATTCATATTTATATTATGTGAGTACAATTTTTTATATAATGGAAAGGAGGTTACGCATTGGATATGCAGAAAAAAAATGTGTGTAGACCTGGTTCACAATAATTTTGGTGTGCATTAAGCTAAGGACTGTATGCGCAAATAAAATTTGATAAATAATTGAACATAGTAACCCTAATTTTAATATAATAACCTTTATCAAAACTTGTGTGACCTTTTAATATTATTGTGAATCTAAGAAATGCACGAGTTAGCCGATGTTACATTGAACATAATGACCTTAATTTTAATATAGTGACCTTTATTTTATTCAAATTGACCTGTATATTAAAAAATTTATTAAAAAAAAAAAACCCTCTTATCACCTTTATAATAACACAAATAATGACTTTTATTTTAATATAATAACCTTTATTTTAAAATATATAGTAACTTTTTTTATTAATAAAATGGTCATAACGTTTTTATCATTAAAGGGTCCACATAGAATAAATTAATGTGAACCAGGTTCATCTAAGAGTTTGTAAGAGAGACTATGTAATAAAAAAAAAAGTTACAAATAAATAGAGATGGGAGCGTCCTAGCCAAGGTTATCACTTGTCATGTTGGTCGTGTTTACGGGAGTCATGCATGCTTATAATGTATTTAGAAAAGGTTGTGTCGTGCTTGGCTTGTGCCAGTCTTTTCTAAACAAATTTCTTCCACGACGATTCATGTATTGTATTGTGTCGTACAACCTATGTCATGTTATCGACTCCCTTAATAATTTAATAATTTTGATAAATTTGTCAAGTATATATTATTGGGTCGACCTGTCATACTTGTCTCAAATTTTGAAAATAATGTTCATGTAAATTCATAACCCCCAAATCCCCAATGGCGTACCCTATGTACCATATTAGATTTGTGACATGCTCGGACGGATTAGATTGTATTTGTGTTGTGCTTAATTGACTCTCATATGGGTCCGTCCGTCCGTCCCATATACCCAATTTTAGTTACAGATTCAGTGAACTATATTTAGTTTACTTTTTTTTATATAAATGGTTGTAAAAGTATGAGTTATTAAATTTTACCCTTCGGCTTAGCTCTTAATTCATGAATTGCATGTGTTAAAACTAGAACATTTAAAATATATACGCAGTAACTTGTAAGATAATGTGAGCTGAGGGCGGGTCCAGCATGAATGCATAAAAATAATTCAAGTAGCAACATCATCATATCAGATACATGGTTCAGTTAGTTGGTGTAAAGCCCTAATTAGGTAGAGAAAGAATTTAGTACCGAAGATCTAGATTTTACCAAACCCCATAACTAACATATCTCACCAATCGATTGCCTAGGATTTTATGGGACCCCCCTTTTTTTTATTTAAAGTACTTCATACAATAATTTCTACTTGTATAAACTACGTACAAAGTATTGTTAAGAAAATGACCAATAATTATACCAAATGAAGTTTGGTTTGATACATGGTACATCAAATGCTTGTATCACTAACTAGAGACATTTTGGGATGATATTATCCTCTCCCTTTAGGTGTACTAGATAGTTTGGATGGTCAAACCGTCTATTTCCTGCCACTTCCTCGAATTCTAAAAGGTAGGGAAAGCAAGTAAGGAGGTTATGGTAATACTTTCTCTATTTTTTAATACTTGTAACACTTTTTTAAAATAGAAGTGTCATAATATTGGCAGTACATTATACTCTTCATAATTTATAAACCCCATTTTCAATATGTTAAATTAAGTAAGACATAACTTTTGTAAAAAAAAAAACTATGAATAAATTTATGTTCTAAGTATTACTATTTTAAAAATAAAAAAAATGGAAGAAATATGTAAATAAAAATGTTCTACTCCATAAGACTAAAACAATTTGATTATCTAATTTTAGTAGAAAATGAATGGTGAGAAGCATTGATAAGGTAAGGGGTCGTAAGGTCTAAGGAAGATAAGGGATTTTGTGAGGGTCAAAGGTAAGTGTAAAATGGGTTACACGAATATAGTGTTTCAAATCAGAAATGACCACACATAGCTGTCGTAGGACATGTAATCCAGCCTATTTGTGCTCTTTTTGTCCCCCCCTCTTTCATTTCCTAAGGTACCACATCAATTCTATTATGCTTTCATATTCATGTAGTACTTGTCAAGTTATAATTCAACTAGAACTCATTAGGGTTTTTATTTTATTTTATTTTATTTTTTAAAAAAAAAACAAAAAATAAAAACTTGTGGTGAAATTACATATAGACATATAGTACTTTTTAGTTCCTACATACACTTCTAAAATACTGTTTCATACGAAATATATCTCGAAAAAACAAGTGATGTTTTTGAGTGAAAAACAAGAAAATTTACTGATCGATCAAATTGGCTAATGAAACAAAAGTATTTATCAAAATGTAAAAATTTTACAAAGCACAAATTACTACCGGTATAACGATAAACATTACGTATATCTAATTACTACATCCGTTACATATTATTTGCAACGATTCATATTATAACGATAGACATTTTTCCTCTTTACTTTATGTCAAATCGTTGCAAATAATATGTAACGGAGGTAGTATCTATTGTGAAACAGAAATAGTATATCGCATGGCATGATTGCATTATGCCATGGTACGGCCTACGGATATGACTATAGGAGTAGTTTCTGACTACACCATTACTATGAAACTCAAAGTAATTGTACAGTCGTTGAATTTGTTTCCCATGATTCTCATATCATCTCTTTTTTCTGAATGAAAACCAGCAGAACATGGGGGCAAAGATTTGGATAGATTCTTTCCAAAGATGAAGGATTTCTCAACAAGATAATAATCAAAAGTTTTAAGTTAGTTGTTTTTTAATTTTGCCAATTTCAATTCTTTCATGTAGTACAAAGGACCATTGGACCATGTACTCATGTAGGGACTTGCGTAGTAGGGCTAATAGCGTAGTGAGTTGCACGAGGAAACACCGAAACACAGCTTGGTACGTATTTGTTGAGCAATATTTCTTCCCCTCATTTAAAAGATTATCGCATTTGATTATTAAAATGTATGGTCCATGCAATTAAGGGAGCATTTGGCTCACTAGTTACTAGTTAGTATCACGTGTTTAGTTTTACTCGTGAATGAATGTAAGTTATGTAACAAGTACGAAGTATTATTTGAAAAAAAATATATAGAGTATTATTTATATAATGTCGTGTATAAGGTATAACAGCATAAGTAACACTCAAGTTAAGTAATTAAGTATCTATCTCAAAATCACATTATAATAAGACATTTTTCTACATTTTATAAACTACATTTTCTAAAAATTACGTGGTTAGTTTGGGTTCAGGTTATTCTCGGGTCAATGGTTTTGGATATTCAGGTCAATTTTCGGGTCACAGGTCGGGTCAGGATTGTCAGGTCTACCTCCAACTATATATGACCTATCAATCAAGAAACAAGTCTATTATAAGGTGCACCCAATGTTGCTCAGCATAAAATAAAGAAAATTTGTTATATACACCTGGATTTACCATGTACAGATGTACTCGGGTGTATATAACAAGCTCTATAAAATGAATGAGAAAGTGCACATATCTCTATACATATCAAATTTCTCATTTTATTTTTTGTTTTGTTTTTTTATAATTTTTTGTTTTGAAAAAAAAGTATCAATCTAGATAAAAACTTCCAAAAGTGCCAAATAATAAAGGTTTCCCAAGGCGTGTGCCCATGTTATTGGTCTCATGGACCACTCACTAGCTCACTACGTAACACAAAAGATCGGGGCCGTGTTCTAATGCTAAACTATACTTTATGTAATACTAATATTATATACATAGTATTCCGTATTGTATAGTGTAAGAGGGTTGTTTGTAACGAGTCACGAGGTTAAGGAAGTAGCTAGAAAACCAACGGCAATAACTGAATTAGCGGGACATCGCTTGCGTTTTGCGGCTGCACATACAGTTCAGGTGCACACTCTCCTAAATGCTATTGCTGACTCTGTCTCACCAAGAACCGTCTCGCACCATTGTGCGCCGCAACTTCGGTCGTGCCTATTTCTCGTTTTCTGATATATAAAATCCAAAATACCATATGTTATTTTTAAAAAATCACTTGAATAGGCATTCAAATTCAATTTCATGAGAAATACTTGTTTAATCTATAAATTAACTATCACTTAGACGAACACAAGTTCACTAAGGTTGTGTTTGGGAAGATAGATTTCATTTCAAATGCATCATTTGAATTATTGAATTTGAGTATTTCAAATGACATGGTTTACCTTGTCATTTGAAATCCTTACCTTCATGGGTTATTACTTGGTAGTTGTATAATTTGGGCAAATTCCTCATTTGAAATTCTTGGACATCCAAACACTATAATTGTCCCAATTTCGGAATTTTAAATGAAATTCTAGAATCCAAACACACCATTAAGGTATTTATATATTTAGATCTAAACTATATCGGACAATTTTTTTTTTTTTCCCCATTACTTGCTTCTGGATGCCTTTCGAAAATAAAGATTGGAAAATGTAGCTTAAATTAGTCATGTAGCGTATTTTGCTCATTTCGAAATTTTTTTTTTAATAATAATATCAATAAGAATAAATTAGTCATGTAGCTTAAATTCGATTTAAGCTGAACCCTAATCAATTTTAAATTGGCATTGATTAAACGAACAAGCCCCAATCCACTTAATTTTATCCAAAGTAGCAACTAATATGTAACGAATGTAGTAAGTTGTTTTCAAAGCGTTATGATGAAATAAAGTACTCCGTAATATAAAAAATTTACAAACATGTATGGGTAAAAGATATATATATATATATATATATATATATATATATATATATATATATATATATATATATATATATATATATATATATATATATATATATATATAAATATATATAAATATTTTTAATATATTCTGTAATATAGATGGTTTTAATACTTAAACGAGTTTTAATCGGGTTTGAACAAGCATGTAAATGAAGTTAACGAGTTTAAGATAAATTTTTAAGATTATTGGTTAACTTAGCAAATGAGGGGAGCTGATACACATAGACTTAGTCTATGTGTAGCCCCACATAGACATCCAATGAAATTGCGACATGTCAACGTTCTTAAAAAAGAAAGAAAGAGAGTTGAGCGGGAGAGTTAAGCGGTAAAAAGGTGTGAGATTCCAGCCTAAGAAGAGAGCAGCGGTAAATGATGGAATTATTACTTCCTTGATGAAGGTATGGTATGTACTTTTAGAAACATTTCTATGGTAATGGCTAGTGAAGTTCTAGTCATTCATTGAATCAAAGATGAAGTAAGAAGTTCAAAACATTATTAGGCGACATTGCCGATAAGTTTTTTATCAACTGATCGGGTTTAAAATGTATAATTAAAAGTTTGTCTCTTTATTTGACATAGTGTAGTGAGTAAATTAGGAAATATGTTATATTTGATGAAAATGGTTTTTACAAGGAAATATAATTGGTTTGAAGTTATAAGGGTTGAAGAAGATATGCTTTTAGTTTTGTAATGGAATTCGAATCCATGGATTTATTTTTGATAAAATTTGGAATTTTGTGTTTTGTAGTTAATAATGTATAATGTACCTTTCTCATGAGTTTTTAAAATTATTTTTAAGCAATTTCAGTGAGATACTAATTTTTTTAGTATGAATATAATTATAGTGGTATAATTATGTATTATTAGATGTACATAATATAATTATAGTGGAAAATAGATTATGAGTTTAAATGTGCTAAGCAGGATTGCAGTGTAATGGCAAGTGTGGAGGGCAATTTGGAAAAAATCATTGATCTAAATGAGGTGTTTGAGGACTGTGAAGAAGAGGATCAGGGAATAGCAAATGATCCAAAAGTTGGAATGACCTTTGTATTTGGAGAAGAGTATGCCCAATTTTGCCACAACTATGCTTTCAAAAAGGGTTTTATGTTCTTCATTGAAACTAGCAAACTAATGGATGAGTACAAGAACGATGGTGGTACTCGAACAGGGGTAGGGAAGTATGAGACAATGTACCATATGATGCAACGAATAAGATTTAAATGTAAAACGGGGGTGTACACAGAGCAAAGGGTCAAACGTAACAGGATGCAAAGTGTTTATTGATGCTCGTTTAGTAGATGGGAAGATGCAGGTACGTGGTTGTAAATTGGATCACAATCACCCAATTGATCCATCATGTAGCCGACCACCATACCAAATCGCTTTGCCTTTCTTAAAACCCTCAGTGAGAAGTGCAAATTCAAAGTGAAAGATGTGAAAGAAGGAAGTAGCTAATGAAACCAGAGAGTAATCTTGTCAATCATGCTTATAAATCTTTAAAAAATCTAAGAAAATAAATAAGAAATAGGAAAATAAAAATTACTTTCTTCGTAATAAATAAAAATTGTAAAATAAGTTAACAAAAATCGTAAACTAAGCACTTATTTCCTAATAAAAAAATTGTAAAATAAGTTAACAATTAATGTTGTGAATTTGGGTTGCAATTATAAAATATCTTTGTTGGCGGATATTGCTAAAAATTAACCATATTTTATTAAATTATGGTTAATAGCATAGATTTTTTTTCAAAACCATATTATATGACGTCATTAGTGAAATTAAAACATTTTAACATTGTTAAATTCCATAACATTACGCTTAGTAAATCAGTAAAATTTATATAAATAGAGTAACTTGAAAAATTATAGAAACTGTAACACTCAAAAAATCGGACAAAAACAAAACTGGACCAATTATTTAAAAATAAAATAATAAATGGTGTATGTATTCAATTTTTTACAAAAATATATGCCTCGACAAACCCCTGACCGGGAAACTCTAGTAACCCCTCTCCAAGAAACTCAAGTAACCCCGGAAAACTCAAGAAATCCCTGACCGATAAACTTAAGTAACCTCGAAAAATCAAGTAATCCATGACCCAAAAATTCAAGTAACGAACCCCTGTCGCACGGTACAACAGGTCGCGCATAAAAATTTGTGTTACTAAATAAAAATGATTGGGTTAAAGCGGTGACCATGAAAGAGAAAGAGTTAATATTAGATTGTAGTTTTTGGCAAAAAAATGAAAGTATACCACCTATTAAAACACGACCGCATTTGATAAGTGTAATACTTATTTAAAATATAGAGAGAGTAGGTAACTCTTACTCTTTACAAAAATATAAAATACTATATTCAAATATGTCTTCACCTTACACTACCACAAAAGGCCAATATAGAACGCCTTAAATAGGCATTATAGGACGCCTTAAAGACGTTCTTCAACTAGGGTGCCTTATAAAGTTTACAAGACGTCTTCAAGAGGCGTTCTATATTCAATACAATATAGAACGCTTGGTATAAATAAGCGTTTCCAATGCTATATACCGACTAGTTAGAAAACAAGGAAAATGGAACGGTTGCCTAGTGGCATGCGTTTCATAAGCCTACAAAAAAAGAACGCCTATCTCACAAATCAGTTCTCTTTTTATTCCTTTTTTTAAAAAAAAAAAATAATAATAATAATAATTAAAACGATTGGAAAAAATATTATACTAAAGCATTAATTTTGAATGCTAAATAGTGGTAGTCCGGATTACAATAATAGATTAGATCTAAGTAAGAAAACTAATGCATTATTAACTTTAATCAAGAATTTACAAATGGAATAATGAATTAAGATTTCAATTCAACTCAATAATAATATATACGTAGAAAATGAAATCAGGTACAAAATCAATCTAGTATAATCAAAATTACAGTTTATATTAGAATGCTAAAAACCAACTCCAATCTCTAGAATTATCCCAGCTAATACGACCAAAATCACCACATCAATCTATGTTGTATCAAGCTCCTTTGCTTCAAAACCTTATTATGTAAATCCCTGCAACAAAAAAGTGTATTAGATTTCAAGGCTTAGCCATACATGAAGACGGATTCGGTAATTCTGAAAGAAGAAAATAGTGGTTGAATGTTTATTGATAGAACAATAGTGTTTAACTGTACAAATTTCATATCCATTTTATACCTTGATTCAATAACAAAACAAAAATTGAATCCCCATTATCCTAAAAATCGAACTTATAACTTTCAATCGTTTTGTTAAAACATTTTAATAAGGGTTTTCAAAAGCTTGGGATGACCCTTAAATCAAATAATGATTTTAATAATTAAATTAACATTTCAATTTAGAAATTGATATTTAAATTAGAAATTAAGATTTATAGGTTGAAACACACATAAAATAATGGTTCGAAAATACGGGGCGTTACACTAATGAATATTAATAAGGTCTAATATATAACTTCCAATAAGTTTAATAAAGTATAGTAAAATAGTTGAGTAACTAGATATCAGAAATTATTTTTCCTAAACTAATAAATTTATCATATCTACACTTAACTGAGCTTAAGATTTTTTTTTATCACCTTCTTTTCAAGTCTTTCTAGTGTAACAAGCTTAGATAAGTTCAATTAAGGGTATGTTTTGTATACCTTATTTTCACTTATTCCACCTGTAAGAAGTTCATATTTGTTGGTACAAGTTTAATAAGTTTAGAAAAGAGTTACCCAAGTACAAATTACAACTAAAATAATTTTGAATAAGGTCTAATAAGTTCAGAAAAATCAAAATTATGTGCATATATAGAACACACCCTTAGTTCAAATAAGTTCAATTCAGGTTTAATAAGTTTTGATAAGAGAACCCAATATCAAATTACAACTAAAATAAGATTTAATAAAGTGTAACAAGTGCAGATAATTTCTTATCAGTGGAAAAGAAGTGAATAGAACACCCCCTTAATAATTAATACACCTTATATAACTTAGAATAAGGTGAACAATTTGGACCCTAAGTTTCAATAGGTAAAATAAGGTCTAGTAAGTTACAATAAATTCTAATTAGATAAAATAAGTTCCAATAATGGTTTTATATATTACACTAAGGGCATGTTCTCATTGACTGAAATTAGCTGAACTTAACTTAACTTAACTTATTAGAGTTGCAGTGAACTCGAATGAATATTTTATAAGAGAAGGAAATTAGAAACTGAACTAAATATTATTTTTAAGAACTGTATTGGACAAAATATTATTTTTATAATTGCATTTTTGATTTATATTATCGTATTAGTCTATTTATTAAAGAAGTTAAATTAACGTATTTTAATTCGGATTTTCATATCGGATCCAAATAACTGATTTTTAATTCGGATTGGATTGAAAAAGTAATTCCGATCGGGTCGGATTGAAAAATGAAAAACCTAATTATATTTCGGAACGGATTGAATTTGGCCTTAATCTAAATTGAAAACCAAACGGGACACCCCTAATACCCACTATTTCTTCTCAATTGTTTTCAATTAATATAGTTAAAGAGAATTCATCTTCTGAAAGATCTACAACAATTAACTTTTATGAATTCGCTAATTGTTATCTACATTTAGGGGTGTAAATGAGCCGAGTCGAGCGGAGTACTACCTTGTTCATGTTCAAGTTCATTTTACTTAGACGAGTCCGAGCACGATCCCGAGCTTTCAAACAAGCTTAAAAATATGTTCAAGCGAGCTTCTCTAATAAACGAGATTTGTTCTTTGACATTTGAAAATCTCAAAATATAGCAAAATAATTAGACGAGTAATACACAAACATAAATATAATTAACAATTGTATATAAATCAATAATTCATGAATATAATTAGGCGAGTAGTTCACAAACATAAATAAATGAGTCGTTCGTGAACTTATTTGAACGAGCATACCTATGTTCGTGTTCAAGATCATTTATCAAACGAGTTTCAAAATTTGTTCAAGTTCGTCTCATTTATCAAATAAACAAGCATGAACGAGGTTCAGCCGAGATTAAACCCAAGTAGTTTATTGATCAGCTTGGTTCATTTACACCCCTATCTACATTCACAAACTCTTTTCATTTTCAAGTTGAAAATCACATATTATACAACCACATCTAAGAATTACATTAACAAAATTGACCAATATACATCTAACATTTTTTTATCATTTATTATACTATAACTAAGACTTTGATATTAATTTTGAAAATAAAACACTTTTTTTTTCATACTAATATAATACATATACTCCTAAAACAATAAATTTTGATACTAAAATAATACAAATGATGAATTACAAAAATTTTCAAAACAATTTCAATACTACAACAATACACTTGGTCACCGTCGTCTCTTTCGCTCGCTCGTCGGCACCTTTTATTTCACCCTCCATTGTTCTAGACCATCATATGGACCACATCACCTATGATTTTGCCGACCCTCATTTCATACTCTAAACCACATCAATTTCTCAATACGTCGACCATCGACCCTTCATTTCCTCTCCAACCACCTTACTCACCTTATAGACACCATCGTCCACCCTCACCATAAAGCCACCATCGTCCACCCTCGCTTTAAAGCCACCGTCATCCATCCTCACCTTAAAGCCGCCTTACTCAGCTTAAAGCCACCGTGGTAGACCATCGCCTTAAAGCCACCGTCCGTCGACCCTCACCTTAAAGCCACCGTCGTCGCCCCTCCTACGTCTCTTCTCGCAAATATTCACCGCCAAAAGTACAATTATTTTCAAATTTTGAATTTGAAATTCTAAATTTTCATTTGCAAAATTTTCAGAACGACTTTTTCAAAAATATTAGGGTGGGACCAAGTGAACCAACTGCATCAGCCAATAAAAACATTTGTCTATGTGAACCCTTTTCGGCAAATGAGCATTGATCGAGCTTATGAGCTAGTAGTTCGTGAATGATCTCATCAAAGGTGGGATGTGATTACGGGTAAACATCAGACATCCTAGTGAGAGCACTGTCAGCTTTCTGACGTGGACGATGAACTGGCAATTAATCCATAAACGACCCTTCAATTTTCCAAAGAGTACTTTCAATAATGACCACAAAATTAAAGAAAATAGGAGTATAAATACTCTAATTAAATTAAATTAAAGATATAAAAAAGTTAATGAATTATGCACACGTGTTAAGTGTTGTTTGCCACACCATCACCACATGGATATCTGATAACCTGTTCTTTTGCTCTTATCACGTGCGTCGGTGCAAAGTTTGATGCCTTCCCACACCCTCTAATAAAAAAATACTCTTGTATTAAAAAAATAACTAAGGTCATTTTTTGGGGAATATTATAAATTTATAATTGGTCATATGTTCATGTCCAACTGACTAGACCTTTGAGGGCTTTGAGCCTTTGACTATGCGGTTGGTTTGGGGGATTATTATTATTCCTGTCAGCAATCTTTTTATTAGAGTTTCATTTCCGACCTTTATTATTCACGATTACATAGTATTCCATACAAAATTAATCGAGTAATCTTATAGTGTGTACCCATGTAGTGTGATCAGGTATATATAAAAATTAATGTACTCCCTCCATCTCTAAATTACATTCCTATTCCTCTCTATTATGTAAGGAACTGAACTAAAATGAAATTTAGCTGATAGAACATATCCTCAAGGTTATACAATAGAGGTTTAGGTATATATGATCAAGTCATGATAGGGATATTGTACTAATTGAAGGGAAGATTCTAAAGAATGCTAGCTTTCTTTAATTTAGTTGTTCTATTTTATTGTGTACATTTGTTAATACCTTGGCGAATTCAACTTTAACTCTTAATGCGTCATAACTAAACATGTTCGGAAAACTCTTTCAATTTAGCCTTATATTAAAACTTTAGTTGTTAGTTAGCAATATTACGAGGGAAAGTATATAAAAAAATATTTTTAGGAGTATAGATGTCCGAACACTATTTATAAAGGTAGTAATTAAAAAAAAAAAAAAAAAAAAAAAAAGACAATTAACATTAATGATGATAAAATAAAAATTTTAGAGGATATTAATGTCTAAATACTATTCATAAGAGTTATAAATATTATAAGCTTTTTAAAAGGTAGGTATGCAGAAACAGATTTGCATAATTATTTGAAGAAAATATATGATCCAAATAGTTGAAAATAGATAAAGTAACATATACTTTTTTTTAGTTGATACCTTTTTATTATCACGCTTGTCTATACATGTTTTTAAGGATTAATATCTCCAATTATCAACATTATAAAATTATAAAAAAATGATACTTATAAAGTATCCATTGAAACGTTTCAAACAAGATCCAACATGAATATGTTTTATCGTATTTATAAACCACAAAAGCGAGTCAAAACGTGTTATGTGAATAATGTAAAAGTCAAACGGTGTCAACTAAAGAACACGGAAGAAGTATACTACTAATTTATTACCCATCACATTATTATTGTTGGTAATACAAATGTTATTATCGATTTTAAGAACATACTTCTATAAATAATTTTAAAAATTATACTCCATAAGTCTTTTCAATAATGGAGCAATGACTAAAAGTTAAACTTTATTTATGTTAATGAATATGAGCTCATGAGTTTAAATATTGATACCAACCTTACTTCATTGTAAGGAAACATTAATGACCAATTTGTGCACACGATATATAATACGACATCGCTTGTCATTTCTAATGAACAAATGTCATGCATGCATTGCAAAAGATTACTGCCTTGAACAAAATATTCAGTCTTGAAAAAACTATCAATGAAACATTATGTTTGCTACCGATAACAAGATCATAGGTTAATAGGTTACTCCCTCCGTACTTAAATTACATTTTTATTTTTCTCTATTATATAAGGAATGAATATTAGAAACAGGAATGTAATTTAATTAGGAACGGAGGGAATACAATATACTAACAATCTTATAGGATGTCGTAGCACAATCTACATGGTTTCTCACTTTCCATAATTTAATTTAATACTCATTAGTAAGTACTTAATCAATTATTTGATTGGTTTAAGGAAGCTTATTGTAAAACAGTTAGATTCATAAGTGGTTAGTTAGTGATTAGCAAATAAATGTATGGGTTAGTGCGTGCTAAAGCTGATTTATGAGGTTTGAGATTAGATCTCACGTGTTTTCCCTTTATATTCAGGCAAGGATAACAAACACAAGTACGTAGAATTTGGTATATAATAAGATGGAAAAAGATCGAACTTTTGATGAAAATATAATTTATTGTACAATAAACTACAAAGTATCTTTGTGCTCAACCTTATTTTCTATACTTAGCAACGTAACCCTCCACCCCACGTTACACCTATTTCTTTCATGGCTTCATGACCTTAAATTATGAGTTTTAGAGGTAATTAAAGAATGAAGCCAAGGCCAGAAGAAATCGTAAGTTAAATTAATATCGTGTTTAATTGTTCGTTTTTCATGTGAATAAAGGGTAAGAAACTAAGAAATATAATAGTTCGTCATTTACACTATTTGTTATAGAATAATTGATATAGTATCAAGCTTAGCATACTTACCAAAATGCATTAGTTTAAATATTATTTTGTATAATGTTTGATAAAACACAAATTTTTGTATGTGGTCGGCCACTATTTTTATTATTTTTTATTTTTTAAAGTACCACAACTTTTTTCTCTCCTCTTTTCTTAGCTTCTTCTTTAAGCCAACCACATATCACCAACAATCATATTTTTACTTCACCCATTTTTTCTTTTCTCTTTTCTTAGCTTCTTCTTCAAGCCAAACCACACATCACCAACAACCATAACTCTACTCCACCCATTTTCTCTCTCCTCTTTGCCAAATTGCTGCAATTAAAGCCCGAAATTGTAAAAATTAGGTGTCAAATTACTGTGAAAATTTTTGATTAATTATCCTTAAGATCATCAACAATATTTGAAGTAGTGAAATCGATGAGAGCCAAAGAAATGTGAGCTCGTTTTCTTTATGAAATCTTAGATCGAACATTCTTCGTCAAAAATTGCAGGGTGTTACTAGTTTGGTTAGGGGTTACTTGTAGGGTGTTACTGGTTTGGTAAGGGGTTACTGGTTTGGTCAGGGTTACTTGTAGGGTGTTACTGGTTTGGTTAGGGGTTACTTGTAGGGTGTTACTGGTTTTGGTCAAGGTTACTTGTAGGGTGTTTCTAGTTTAGTTAGGGGTTACTTGTAGGGTGTTACTGGTTTTGGTCAAGGGTTACTTGTAGGGTGTTACTGGTTTTGGTCAAGGGTTACTTGTAGGGTGTTACTGATTTGGTATGGGGCCCACAAGCAACCCTTGATTAAGTAATTCATACAAGTAATCTTTGAACTAACTCATATAAGTTACAACCCCTACAACCCCTGAATAATTAACTCATACAAGTAACCCTTAAATAAAGAACTCATACAAGTAACCCTTAAATAAAGAACTCATACAAGTAACCCTTGAAGTGACCCTTGAAGTGACCCTTGAATTAACCCATATAAGTAACCCCTGAAAAAAAAAAATACAAGTACCCCCAAAAAAAATTCAACTCCTGAAAAAAAAATACAAGTAACCCCTGAAAATACAAGTAACTCCTGAATAAGTAATTCATACAAATAACCCCTGAAAAAAAAAAATACAAGTAACCCCTGAAAAATACGAGTAACCCTGACAAAACCAGTAACCCCCGAAAAATACAAGTAACCCTGACAAAACCAGTAACCCCGTTATGCGCATGAATAGTAACCTCGTTATACAAGCGTCTGAATCTGTTATTTTATTGACTTGGCAGCAGGCCACACGGTGTGGCCTGCTGCACCAAAAAAACTCTGTTGATAAAAATATGAATAAAAATGATTTTAAAAGGTTAAAGGTTATATTATAAAATTTTATATTAATATTTATTAGCAACCTACCAACCTTTTACGTGAAAATATTTTAAATGGAGCAGTAGCATTTAGAGTCTATTCACTGAACTGATTTAATTGGAGCTGAATTGAACTAAACTGAATAGAGTTAAAATGAATATTTTACGAGAGAAGGAAATAAGAAGTTGAACTGAACTAATTGGAGCTGAGCTGAACTAAATTGAACTGAAATTAAGCTGAAGTGAACAGACCCTTATATGATCAACTAAGGCTATGTTTTATTCATCTGATCCGATCTACTTATTTATTTATTATTATTTTTATTATCAGATACGATTCATACGATAGTCTAATTTGACCAAACTTTGATCTTGTATGTACATTTATGCACAAATTAAGTGGGAAAATATCAAATGGAGTCTTATTAGATTTGTATTATATATTTTAATTTCCGGATACGCAATATTAATTTCATAATTTTTTTTTCATTAGTGAATTAAGATACAAATTAAAGTATATATTTAGCGATAAAAAAAAGGTACATAAAAGGATAAAGTATGATTTATTAGACTTATTTAGAGATACTCTTTTATGTATGTATCTTATTGATCTTACTCCTTTTTTATTTATTTATTTTTTATTTTTTTAAGTGCATCACTTTGGCTTTTGAGCAATTCATATACTGACCTTGACTAAGTATTAACAATACATAAATGTGATTTTATTATATATATATATATATAGGGGAAGGCTCTCGTGAGAATTTTTTCTTATGTGAGAACACTCTTTATGTTCTAAATTTTTACTCGTATGTTCTAAATTTTAAATATGATGTTCTAAACTTTTCCTTAGGTGTTCTAAATTAAATCAAATGTTCTAATTTAGTATTCACATGTTCTAAACCATAAATTAGTTAAGTTTGATGTCATAAATTTTAAATAACTTGTTCCAAAATTTTAATTTATATGTTCTAAATTTTAAAACGTGTGTTCTAAGATTTTTAATTATATGTTTCAGATTTTAAAGCGTATGTTCTATTTTTTTACACGTATGTTCTAAATTCTTTACTCACACTTTCTATATTCTATATCAGTTTGTTCTAAATTTTTATTCACATGTTCATAATCTTAAATCAGATGTTCTAAATTTACTCATATGTTTAAAATTTCATAAAGCAAATTTTATAAATTTTTATTCACTTGTTCTAATTCTTAAATCAGATGTTCTAAACATATTACTCACACAAATGTTCTAAAGTATTACTCATATGTTCAGAATTTTAGTTTGAGTCACATGTTCTAAATTTTTACTCACATGTTCTAAATTTTAAATCAGTTCTCATATAAGTATGAATTCTCACATATGAACCTATTCTCACCGGATCCCTCCCCTATATATATATATATATATATATATATATATATATATATATATATATATATATATATATATATATATATATATATATATATATTTGGGGTCAAATGAGAAGTTACTTAAAATGAGAAGGATGATGAGAAGGATTTTATGTGCATATTTTTTGAATAAAATGTGCAAAAAAAAAAAAAAAATGACCGAAATTGAATGTGCATATTTTTTTGCACATAATGTGCATAAGTTCTCGTTTTTCCAGAATTTGCAAAAAAAGTATCAGGTCTAAAATCAAATATGCACATTTAGTTCAAAATAAATGCACATTTCATCCTTCTCATTATAAGATCTCTCTCTCTCTCTCTCTCTCTCTCTCTCTCTCTATCTATCTATCTATCTATCTATCTATCTATCTATCTATCTATATATATATATATATATATATATATATATATATATATATATATATATATATATGATTTAACAAAAATCTACTGATTTTGAAATCTAGAGAGTAGAAGGGGGTGTTTATTATTTTCAAAGATAGATAAAAACACAGGTAAATATTCCAAATATAGTTTTGATTTGATAATTTGCTAATGTTGAACATAAACATGCATAAGAAAAGCTCATTTAATGTTCATACTGTAAATGACTTCACTTGGACAAAGATAGCAAGACATAGCACAAAATCATCTAAAGTTTTGAGTGCCTCACATACAAATTTGGATGCATCGTATGTATCCCTTACCCGAAATTGAAAGTGCCAGAAATAGACAATAAGGCCACACTAAATAAATAATACAAATCCCAAATAAAATTAATATACTATTGGGTATGTACCCCCTTCAATATTAATCTACCTAAAATTAAGAGTGCTAATTAAGTGAGCCAAAACAAATTTAGGTTGTTCAACTCAGCTCATTGCACTTGCATATGAATAATGAACTCAAGCTAATCTTAAATTTTTAAAGTTCAACTTGTCATAAAACTTAACTTGAGTTCGGTAAAATATAATATAACCATATAGCCATAAAAATAAATACTACCTCCGTTTTATTTATAACTTTAAAATATTTTATATCACACAAATAATACTCCAAAATTGTAAGTAATATGAAACGGGGGTAGTTTAACTATATTTGTTCTAATTTCTAAGATTATAATCTCGTCACAAGTATTATTCAAAAAAATTACTACTTGGTATTAAATTAACAAATATTACTCGAACATCCTCACAAGTTTCTCAAGTCAAACTTTATTGTCCTCATCACATCACAAGAATTACAATTCAACCAGTTTTATTTCACGAACTAGATAGACGACTCAGTAAACCCGGACCGTCAACACCCCTACACGTAAAACAAAATTAGATTTCAACCATAAAGATATGGTATATCTTAAACAAGCAAAAACATAATAAAAAAGCTGCTATAATAAAATGGTGCAAAGACGTGCAATAGGTTAAAACATGGCTAGGTATGTATGTAGCTCACACTATTAGCTAAGCTAAGTAGTAAAAATTGGGACCATCACACGACATAATATTCAGACTAGCTATATACAGCCCTGCATGCAAATTGCTAAGCCAAAATTGGTCTGTCCAAGACAATTTCAATACGATCAGTCCAAGTTTATATTCAATTTCAATATTGTGGTGAAGCACTAACATCCACGATCATTTATTGATTATATAATACGTGGTTCTAACATAACCATATTTGAAGAACCATACTCTGTACTCTTATCAATTTGCAATTATCGTTTTGTAAGGACATAGAATTTAATTATAATTCTGTATAAAACGAGTTTTTTGACGTGGGGGGTTGATAGTACAAATGCTTATGGACCTTGTTTGTGTACCAATAGACGTGCGCGCGCGTTCATGTACACAAAATACTAACTAGTGCGGTAGCAGTGCGCCCACTCTGATGTGCTCTTTATATAAGTGATACTCCCTCTATTCTTGAATACTTGTAACATTTTTTTTTAGTTATTTGTGAATACTTGTAACACTTTTTATTTTAGTATGAGATTGTATATTTTTTCTCCTACAAACAATTAAAATACTCTCATGCATTAACCCATGCATCTGCACATTAATTCATTCATTTACATGTAATACATGTTCTCAAAACTACGTGAAAAATCTAATATTTCAAATATTTAGGAATGAAAGGAGTAAAAAATTAAAAAAAAAAATATATCAAGTAAAGATGGTTGAGGTATGAAAGTAGTTATTTTAAACTTACGCTTTAACCATCAACACTAATAACATGTATGTTATATCTTTATTTTCTTTTTAAATCTTGTATTATGGTTTATTTTTTTCTCTTCTAGTAAAAAAAAAAAAAAGAAAAAGAAAAGTAGAATAGCTCATATGTATCTGCTTACTATTCTGACTAACAACTATTACAACACCTAATTCAGCTAATAAAGACCTTCAAGTATTGTTTGTTGGGTACTATCATAAAGATTAAATTCGATTCCACATTATGGATACTATCATTAAAATCTCCTCTCCAACAATTTAATATGTTGATTGGACGACGCCACCTATAAGAACTTTTCATCAGCCAATTTCACTGAAATTTACATTGATACACAACTTGTGCTAGATTTCATTAATGATTAAATAAGTCCAACAATTAATAAAATGGATAATTGGACCACTTACAATTTATAAAACCAATAAATTAAGGAAAATGATAAACATATTCCTAAAAAAAGCTAAAAAAAATATTAAGGATAAATTAACATTTATTATACCAATTGACGCGTGATTTTGTCATAAACTCGCAACTTAATTTCATTTTATCAAGTACATTTTTATTGCTTATATATAGCCCTTAAGGGCTACATAAATCATTATCCATAAATTAAATAATAATAACTCGAAACTCAATCCTAATTGTTACACTACTTTACTTACATGTGGATTGCTATAGGGTCTAGACAGATTGATAAGTATAAATCAAATCAAATTAATTTAATTTGAATCAATTACTGTATCAATTAACAAATTAAAAAGTAAAACATGCAAGGAACTTGCAGTTTTTGACCAGCTGAATTCAAGGCAATGGAATCTCAGCACATAATATTTTGGCAGTTACATAAAAGAATCTCATATTATAAAGTACAACTACCTAACACTTTTACCTTGGTATGGTCCAATGTCCAAGCATGGTGTAGTTGTGATTTTGCGAATATATGTTTTGCAATTGTACAATCTTATGATTGTTTTCTGAATGTTTTCAAGGTTTCACATTTTCCAAAATATATTGTCAATCTTATTGAAGGGGTGGAGCTCAATGGGGTGGTGACTGTTGCCTTAGTTAGATAAGGCCAAATTTATCATCTCGAATCTTGTTACTAGCATGATGCATATTAACAAATTTTGAGAGTGAGGGCATGTTCTCTTACGTTGAAATTCAGTTCATTTCAGTTCAGCTCCTAATTTCCTTCTCTTATAAAATATTCATTTCAGTTCAGTTCAGTTCAGCTCAGTTCAGTTCAGTTCAGTTCAGTCAATGAGAACAGGCCAGTAAATGTATGGTTTGTAATCAAGATGTGATTAACTAAGGATCTGTTCTCTTCGGCTTAATTTCAGTCAAGTTAAGTTAAATTCAGTTCAGCTTTAATCACTTCAGTTCAATTGAGTTCATTTTTTAATTTCCTTCTTTTGTAAATAATTTATTTTAGCTCATTTCAGTTCAATTCCAATCAATTCAGTTTAGTTTCAATCAGTTCAATTTAGTTCCAATCAGTTCAGTTCAATTCAATTCAGTTTAGTAAATCAGAATATGCCCTAAGTCATCTTGGTAATTATTGTATATAATTTAAAGGTGAGAGAAGTTGAAAATAAGAATATTGTTGATTAAATATTCATCTTCATCTCAAAGGAAAAACTCTTGTTGGTGATGATTTGTTCTCAATTCTCAATTTAGTTTTATACCATAATCGTTATGAATGCTTTTAGGTCTCAGGATATAAACAATCTCATTAAAATAGTATCATATATTAAATATTACCAGTCATTTTAATTATTTGGTAGGTAATAGGTTTGACAGATGTGTCAATGATATAGAATTTTCATGCCTCTGAGATTGAGATTAAGTTTTAGATGTGAATATATAATAATCTTGAAAAAATGGTATATTATTTGGTAAATGTTTCACAAAATGAATGTAGTTGGCCTAGTAAGATTTCTTGGCGTGGCCATATTGGCTTTTTACAAACAATTAGCTCTCGAAACCTAACGGTTAGAAATCTTTGGCCAGCCAGCCGTGGTAGGCCGACTTTGACGGCCACCCTCCTGAGACCAATTTCTTATTCTTAACATACACCTTGACTCTTTGCTGACTAAGGGTATGTTCTCTTCAACTTAATTTAGTTCAATTTTTAACTTTCTTCTTTCATAAACAATTCAATTCATTCCATTTCAGTTCAATTCAGCTCCAATCAATTCAGTTCAACTCAATTCAATAAATTAGAACAGACCCTAAATATTACTACGATTACATGCTCATTTACATCCTCAAACAATCGTCATTTACTCATTTATCCCATCCCCTACCAAACGTGTTATCATTAAAAACTTCAATAAATCAAAACCCCGAACAATAATTATTATGGAAATCTAATTGAAGAAGAAAAGAATTAGGAGGGCCGTCAAATTAAATGAAATTTCCTTGACTTAATATTAAAAATAAAAGTACAAAGCAATATTTGACAGCTCCTTAGTACCTCAGTGACAACCGTTACAACCTACACCCAACTAGGAGAGAGAAGATTACCCCCCAAACTTTGGAGTTTATTATCCATTTATTTCTCAACACGTGGCTTTCTTATTCCTACCACACTCTCACACTTTTTCACCCCTTGCGCATTTTATCCTACCACCTTACTATCCCACTAAAATGCGCTTTATTCTTATTTTTTTTCTTTTTAAAAAAAATTTGGAGAAACTTTCTCTTTCAAAGGAGATTCACTACCTTTATTTTCCCTTTTTTTAAAAATTTCATTTCCCTTTTTATTTATTATTTTAAAGAATTTTAAGGAAAAAAAAAACAGGGAAAGAAAGAATCCCCTGTATAAAAACAGAGCAATAGATAAACAGAGGAGAGAGAAAATAAGGAGGTTTTCTGGGGTTATGGTTATGGCGCCACTGATGCTGCAGTTTATAGAGATTCGTGTCGGAAGGGTTTAATTTTTCGTTTTTTATTTATTTTTTTAAAAAGGGATTATTTATTATTTTTAAAAATATTTATAAATACTCTGTTATTTCACCTCACTCCCACCTCCTTACTCAAAATTTCGAAACACAAACAAAAAAAACTCATTAATTCAAGAAAACTTAAGGTACCCTGTTGAAGAATCGTTGTTAATTTTAATGGGTATGTTCCCAATTCCTCAAATTGTTGTTCATTTTTATTTTATAAATCGTAACATAATTGTTGTAAAGTTCGGTTTTGATATATGCAACCCTACACCCGGGGTAACGGGTTTACCCCAAATGAAGGGGAAAAGGGTGTATGATACTATGATTGATGTAAAATCCTCTTTGGGTATGGTGTTAAGTTGAGGAAATTAAGACTTTAGTTATAATTTGTTTTTGGGTTAGTGTGAAATTTTTGATTGGGAGTAAGATTCAGTGAATCAGGAGTTTTTTCTATGGTATCTGTGCTTGAATTTACTGGTCTCCTACATCTATGGTCTGCCCCACTCAAAAACCCCACAATATTAGATGAAAGTTTGGCTGAAATTTTTTCATCTTTCCATATTTAAAAAAAAAAAATTAAATTAAATTTATTTTTAAGGTGGGTTAATTATGCCTGACATTCTCTCATGTATTATCTGTCTTCTGTTGATTGGTCATTTCCTTCCATTTTTATTCCTGTTTTTGTGAATTTTTTGCTTGAAAGGTGCTTATTTCTGTTTTTTTTTATTATTTTTTTCAAGTGTTTTATTTTGATTGGTAAATCATAGTTGTAATTATTCTCAGCATAAAGCAAATTTTCTTCTAGAAAATAACTATTTTTCTATTTTTTTGGGATCATATAAATCTGTTATTGATTGGTGGCTTTATTTTTGTTTTTTTTGGGTTATTTCAGAGTCTAGCATGAGCTTTTCACAAGATATGGATGATGAGTATGAAAAACTCATAAGAAGAATGAACCCACCAAGGTATATTTCCTTCTCTCATTTTCTAAAATATTAACGGCTCGTTTAGTAGACGGTAATAAATGAACACGGTTTGATTTTTGGTCATTTGTTTCACAGAGTGGTGATTGATAATGAAAGTTGCAAGAATGCAACAGTGATACAGGTTGATAGTGCAAATAGGCATGGAATACTTCTTGAAGTTGTTCAAATTCTCACTGATCTTAATCTTGTCATAACCAAAGCTTATATTTCTTCTGATGGTGGATGGTTTATGGATGGTAAATTTTATTAATCTTATGCTAAATTTATAATGTGAATTAATTTAGCATTTCTTTGTTAACTAATTTATGTTTGCTTTTTTCAAAACCCAGTTTTTAATGTAACTGATCAAGATGGGAACAAAATTACAGATGAAGAAATAATTGATTACATTCAAAAGGTATAATTACATAATTAGCCAATAAATCAATTAATGTAATTTTTTTTGGGGTGAATTCTTCTTATATTAACTTGAAATTTATGTGATAATCAGTCTTTAGGCCCTGATTCATCATGTTTTGGAAGATCTGTTGGAGTTCTTTCATCAACAGATTACACTACAATTGAGTTAATTGGGAGAGATAGGCCAGGACTTCTCTCTGAGCTAACTGCTGTACTGTCTCATCTGAAATGCAATG
Organism: Chenopodium album; assembly: GCF_948465745.1. NCBI lineage: Eukaryota > Viridiplantae > Streptophyta > Magnoliopsida > Caryophyllales > Amaranthaceae > Chenopodium > Chenopodium album. Next base: position 82,838,551 of record NC_137834.1, read on the forward strand.
TGGTGAATGCTGAAGTCTGGACTCACAACACGCGAGCTGCAGCCGTGATGCACATAACCGATCAAGGAACCGGTTACGCGATTGATGACTTAGACAGGTTGTCTAGGATCAAGGAACTTCTATGCAATGTGCTTGGCAGCAGTCACTCCAGGGAAGCTAAGACTGAGGTGACTCATGTTGCTACACACGCAGAAAGGCGACTGCATCAGATGCTGTTCGACGATAGAGACTATGAGCAAGTTGGTGATGAGGAGGATGAAGATGAAAGGCAAAGGCCTAATGTGAGTGTTGTCAATTGGTATGACAAAGATTACTCGGTGGTCAGTATTCGTTGCAAGGACAGACCTAAACTTCTCTTTGATACAGTCTGCACGTTAACTGATATGCAATACGTCGTTTTCCATGGTAGTGTGGATGCTGAAGGGCCTGAAGCTTATCAGGTACTTTACCATCTTCTTGAATCTTGATGCAGTTAGTTTTAACAGTATAATCGACGAATTATATCTGATGTTATTGTTTTCTCACAGGAATACTACATTAGGCATGTTGATGGCTCCCCTGTTAAATCAGAGGCAGAAAGGCAAAGAGTCATCCAATGTCTTGAAGCTGCTATTAAGAGAAGAGTTTCTGAGGTATACCAATGTTACAGTTAACACACTAAATTGTATACTCTTATATGATGTTTTAGTCCAACAAACTAATGAGTAATGACATTGCTGCAACAAATTTTCAGGGACTGAAGCTAGAGTTATGCACAACAGACAGGGCTGGACTGTTGTCTGATGTCACTCGAATTTTCCGAGAGAACAGCCTGACAGTAACTCAAGCAGAAGTCACAACAAGAGGAGGCAAAGCAGTTAACATCTTCTATGTACGCGAGGCCTCAGGGTATCCAGTCGATTCCAAGGTGATCGAATCAATTAGGCAAGTGATCGGGCAAACGATTCTAAAAGTGAAGGGAAACAACTCGAAAGAACGGAAACAAAAAGTTGCTCAAGAGTCTCAATCTAAGTTCTTATTTGGAGGTCTCTTCAAGTCTAGATCATTTTGTAATTTCGGCTTGGTTAGGTCCTACTCTTAAAAGCCTTGAAATAGAAATGTACATTGCAAAAAAATGTTTAGGCCATTTTAGGTGGACTAACATCATGATTTCAAATTAGGGTAGAAGAGGTTGCCAACTCCTAGTTGGTGTGCCCACTTGTTAGGAACAACTGGTTTCTTAAGTTAAGTTAAGCTTAATTAGTGGCCGTTAAGTAAAATTAATTACTCGCGAAAGAGTAATCAAATTGTAAATAGTAGTCCTTGGTTACTTGCCTCAATTATTCTAATCCTCTGATATGATATCTCTACTAGTTTTATGGTAAGATGTTCTCGGTCTTGAATCGAGTTCCGGTATTAGCGGAGTATTAAACGTAAACATGCTTAACTTTGACTAAGACTAAACTTAAATGATAGTGGATTTCCACTAATAATGTGACCAATAATTCCAAGAATGATGTTAAGACATGAATACATAAAATTAGTACAAAAAAAGACAGAAGAAAAAGACCTAAAATAGGTAAAGTGGAAGTTGCAAAGAAGGTTCATATATGCTGCTGCTGGCAAGGATTCCATCAAAGAATTTGTTGAAGAGTAAGCAACCACCAAATTATAATGCACCAATCAAATTTGGCTAATGGAGGGGTCCTTTGTTGCCTGGCGGCTGATTAATGAAACCTATAATATGACTTCTTCAAACTTTAGAATTTTAGTAAATGCTTTTCTAATTATTAATCAATGGTTGTGTTTTGTTTGCAAGCTTTTTCTTGATTGTAACCCTTGTTACTTACTCCCCTAGGGTGATACACGATTGAGCATTCGAGATTTGCTCGGGTTTATGTTGTGTTTCGTTATGACTTATTTTAATTTGTCTAAACTTATTTGAACATATCTTAATTTAGTGAGTTAAAATTTATTTTAATTTCACTATTGTATAACCTATTCTTTCTAAAGATTATTTGTTGGAAATAAGTAAATACTTGTATAAGTTAAAATAAAATTAAACAGACCCTTTTAGTTTGTATTATCATATGGTAATTGGTAATTAAAAGACTGGGAAATAATCAAGTACGTTAAAAAAAAAAATTGAATTTAAAAGGCATATATTGCGGATAAGATGATTTTAAGACGGCTCTAATAACCGCAAATCTATGCCAATGACCTTTACTAAGGATATGTTATTTTCACTTGTTTTCGTCCGTTTTTTGTTTTTTTTTTTTTTTTTTTGGTTTTGCTTTAATTCTTATGCTAATTTTAAATATTAAGAATGATATGTATTATTATTGCTTTTACATGTAAGAAAAAAGGCTAACTATTTAATAATTAATAGCAACATTAATAATGAAGTCATATTGTATTGTTGAGACATTGAGTAGTCGACCAGTGACATTATTACGAATATATATAGTATACGTATGGATGTGACTTTAAAAGTTTATTATAAGACCACCAAGCTAATGCTAGAAAGATCGAGAGACAAAATATACATATATTGTTCATTATTTGTCTTCATCAACTTTATGTAACATTTAAACTCAGCTAAATAAAGTGTATTAGATAAATATGGTGTGCAAATGTAAGCAAATAAGCAATGACATAATATAAGGAGACTTGAGTTTCAAACATGTTTGTAGCTATCCATTTTTTAATGTCATTTTCACACTTAAAGGGGAAATTAATACCATATTACACTTGGCTAGGAAAAAAAGAAGGAAAAAAAATATTCCAAAACTTCAAAAAGTTATCCACTAATAATTTCATCATAATATCCAAAATTTTATTGTGAAAATAACTTACTTTCAGTCTCATAACTATAGAGCTCCACTTGATTCTTACCATATAAAGCTCCCTTGAGCTTATGGATATGGTTATTTGTTTGATTTTGATATATAAAGTGAGAAGATTTCGTGGTCCCTCAAATTTCAATTTTTTTTTGGTAAGTGATCTTTATTATTCACTAGAGTCCATACCTAGAACAAGTATTTTATAGAATTAGATCTTTTTTATGATGATTTTGTTACCTTTTTTGGTTTTGTGTAATTGATGTTAACCAAAACATTGTGGCAAGTGGAGCAAATTTTTGGAAAACAAACAACTCCTTTACATAAGGTGAAAGGATATGGTAATTTCAAACATTCAATCAAAAAATCAAGGCAAAAAATCAACAAGTTATAATTAAAAGTGACCCGAATTTGTGTTAATACTCAAAAATTTGAAAGTTCTTTGAAAATATTACAAGCGGAAATGAATCTTGTATTACTTTAAGCTCATAAGTCACAGAATATATGAAATGAAATTTAAAATTGATTATTACTAGATTCTACCCAAGAAAATGGGAGAATTTTTAACAAATTTTGAAATTTGAAAAGGTAGGTAATTGGCCGAATTTGCTTATGGTAATATTTTTCAGTCAATGGATTTTACTTATATGATTTCTATAGCATGCTTGTACATATCTAATTTCTCTAATGTCTAGTCATAATGCATACCAATACTTATGTATGGTTAGTGGTCATAATTTAATGAATACCATTGGTCTATTAGTATGGTTAGTGCCATGTGGGGTGCTGCCACGTCGTCTGTCTCCTTCTTATCATCCTATGTGTATTCTCACCAAAAAAAATGATAGTCAAATATGGATGGATGGCTTCAACATGCCGCAAAATGCATCAACGTTTTTGATTAATGTATCAAAATTATGTGGCAGCCAGACTTTACAAGTATAATATAAAGTGATGTGATAAGTCTTAGGTGGGCCTATAGCCCGCGATGGCGGGAAATTTGATCTCTTAGCTTAATAGAACTTTTCAAATCGATTGATAATAAGTGAAATAGTTTATCAGCTTTATAAGTGAATCATCTTCTCCTTAGTATTTCATGCGGGACATTATTTTTAGTACAAGTGAGTAATGTTATGAGTGGTTATGTATGTGATTGTTGGATTTGAATTACATATGTAGCTAGAATCCAAACAATGGAATCTTGGTTGTTTTACTTATTTTATTGAATTAAAAAAAAGTAAATTACAGGGGCTTATTGTTTTTACACTACAAGAAAAATCTCTTTTCGTAGCGATTGTACATTCGCTACAATATGCAAGTATGTTTGTGAAATAATTAAGGATGTCGTATCATTTTTACAATCGCCATGGTTTTCCTATATAAAATCGATACGGAAAACATAATAATACATATCCACACTATTTTTACACATTTATATAATTTTGAGAAATCGTATCATTTACAATCGCCACTAAATCCTAAAAATCGATACGAAAAGTTTTTTCAACATTAGATATATAAATATTGTTTGACAAAGAGTACATAAAATATGTCGTAGCTTATTGGTGAAACATTTAATATAAGAGTTTGAGGTTGCATGTTCGAATCTTGTAAAGATCATACGCATAATAATCACCACGATTGGATGTAGTTTTTCGTATCGATTATTGAGGCCAACCCCAGCGATATTGAAAACCACTACTAAAGGCTAATGCAACGAGGGATATTGTATCGAATGACCATTAGTTGGGAAAGATTTTTGTTGCAATTACAATCGATACTAAAGGTTAAAATAATTGCTACGAAAAGGTTATTTTCTTGTAGTGTTATTGGTGTTTAGGTTAGCTGTTCGACTAACTAGAAATTTACATATTTGCTAAAACTTAGGGTTACTATGGATGATTTGATTCTTATTTAAGGTGAAGTAAATAATTAGATGGTATCAATTTATCACGCATAGAACCATGTTTACCACAAAATATATCGCCAATACGGAGTATTAATTTACTTTATTACTTGGGACTATAGTGATTAGAAAAGAAATTGAAACATTTTAATCAATCAAAAGGAAATTTGTAGTTGATATATATTTTGGGTAATATTAGAAATTCAGAATTGATAGAAAGAAAATTTTCAGCAGTATCTCAAATCTAAGACGAAACTATGTAATATTTTTGTGCATTTTCTATACATGGTGCAAATGGTTATGGACAATCAATGTAATTGAAATAATTAGCTAGAAACTTCTCCACTGGTGCTTGACACTACTCCAAATCTATATACGTCCTATATCACATGATATATTGATGTGCTTTCGAGTAGTTAAGCCAACTACTCGAAGTTTCAAGAAATCTTGGCAATATTGCATGTCCTTAAAGCTTGAAAGGTATGGCCAGAAAACAAGAGACGCATTTAATTATGATTGTTTTACATTTTGAAAACAATCCCTTTACACTTCAATGCTTATTTATGGAGTAACAAACCATCCCTGTACACTGTGTGTCTGTGTCGAATTGGATCAGACTTGTTAGGTGTAAAAAACTAATACATGTACATAATATTAGACATAGCAAATTTTTAGAAGTTTTAGATTGTGTATTGTTGTACAAATCATATATATACCCACACGGCCACACGTAATATGAAATATTTGATAATGTACAACCGTACTATACAGAGTATGTACTCAATGTAAATTTGTTCATATAATGAAATCAATTGAAGGCTAAAGATTCATCATTCAACTATTGAAGCAAATAAATTGGGACATTGATATGAATATATGTTCATATAAAGCAAAAATCAGAAAAAGAAAAAAAAAAATCCATGATATTTTTAAGAGAAGGGGGGCAAATGGTCCATATATGTTGGGTTATAACACACAGCTAGATCTAAACTCCACTTTATACTGCATTCCCATTCCTCACTTATTGTGGGAAAAAGAAAAAAAAAATAATTATTTTGATTTTGGAGTTTTATTTTTTTAATTATTTAATTTTATTTTTATTTAAATAAGGTGTGGGTGAAAGTTTCCAGTAGTGATTCTACAAAGCCACAAAAAGATCAGGTTAGCAGAGGATGTTTATAGGCCTACAATTAACTTTTTCTGGAATTTGCCTTGCTTGTTGCTTTGCCATTTTAATCCCCACAAAATTAAATTAATTGTTTGGGTCCAATTTTCTGTATAATTTGGGTAAATTTTATATTTTAAATTGCAATGCACATGAAGGCATCACTCTCTGTCTTTATATTTTTGTAATTTTGTCACAATTTTCTGACAAACATAGTCTTACCACATAAAATCTTGACGTACATACCATGTGTTATGCTGTTGTGCGATTTTGAGTTGTGCACAAATATGTATTTCATGTATTGATCTCAATCATCATCATTATCATCTTAGCTACGTTTGTTGCTAATTAATTACTATGCTTATCACCCCATTGTTAGTATATTAGAGACACACTTACATCGTTAATTGCATAAACTTAGACGCTATAAAGTAAAGGGATGACCTGTCAATTTGGACACAAATATAGGCGAAGGTAGGATTTCAATTTGGACGTGTGCTTTTGACATGCATTTTCAAATTAATATCACTTTAGAAATTTTTAAATGTTAACTAGTGCGTCGGAGGCATTCGTTAGCAAGATCCTTTTTTATATGAGTTTCTTTGCACAACCTTTTATCGGATAATAGCCATACAAAAAGCTTACATGTCATTATAATGTTTAGTCTCAATCCATTTTATCAGTTACCCGTTATTGCATATAGTATAGTGTAATCTTGATGAACCGACCCCTTCTTTATTTACATTTTCTTTCCCTATCTATGAATATATATATACAAATGTAACCGAAGTGCCTACATAACATACGTAACAAAAATAAAGTATTGGACAAAAAAGTCGGTCGATAGGAGAAAAATGGTAGGCAACATAGCATTAATAAGGATTGATTTGGAATGCGATGCCGCCACCTTTGTCGCGAGATCTTGACCATTGCTAAATTAATTTTATCACTAGCTTTGGTAGAAATGTTTGATGGAGAGGGGGAAGTGGGTTAAGAAAACCGTGCATTGTTGTAGGAATTTAATTGACAAGGCCTTATACTACAACTTGCTAGATTTTCCATGTGATTCTACACTTCGGCTTAACTTGCGGTTTTGCTTTGTCATTAACATGCTAGAAAATGAAATGAGTTTTGCTCAAAAAAATACATTTTGAGCTAAATGTACATCTGTTGAAGCATAACCTTTCCAAACAACACATTACACATGTGAGTATTACATACAGATAAAAATAGATATCATAGAAAATTAATGGAATTGCCTCAACTTGTAAAGTAAATTATCTAGCTATTGATTGCATGTGCAGTTTAGACTCATATTTGACAACATTTGAATTGAAAATACATACATTTTTCTATGACCAAAGTTAACTTCAACCTTGTTCTTTGATTTAGAATTCTCTGAAATTCAGTTCAATTAAGATCGTTTTATTTCAGTTCAGTTTAAAAGAACGAGGCCTTCAACATTTAATGAATCCACATATATGGACTATTATTCAGATCACTCAAACCCGCCTTCTTATTTGTAAGAGCTTTTTCATTGTTTGTTTTATTTTATGTTGTATACGTAGGGCGTGTTCGGCAGAAGCTTTTGAGTAGCTTTTAGTAGTTTGGCCAAATCAAATCACTAGTTCACTACTTAACAAAAAATATGAGTGTTTGGCAATGTAGTGATTAGGGTAGATTTTAGTGGGGAATTAGCTTTATTAAAAGCTAGGAAAAATAGCTTTTAAAGTTAGAAGAGATAACTGTTGATAGTTTAGGGTATGTTCGACAAAATATAGCTGTGAAGGTAGCTGTAGCTGTGGAGATAGCTGTGAGCTGTATATGTAGTTGTTAGCTGTCAACAAGTTGTTAGCTGTGAAGATAAATAATTTAGATAAGAGGGTTCGGTAAAGTAGCGGTTGACTAGCTGTTACATATAAAAATCAACATTTTATTTTGAAAACTATACATTAAATTTTCAACAGCTACCTCAAAAGCTACCTCTAATTTCAAAAGCTAATCTTTCAAACTATTCATAAAAGCTACCTCCACTACTAAAAGCTACCCTAACCACTACTTTGCCAAACACTTACATTTTTTGTCAAGTAGTGATTTGACTTGGTCAAACCACTAAAAGCTACTCAAAAGCTAGCGTCGAACACGCCCTTAATCTACAATTTTAGAAAAAAAAAATTATTCATTTTTTTAAAGCTAGTTAATCGCTACTTTATCGAACTCTCAAACTTGAATTGTCTATCTTCACGTCTAACAGCTTGTTGACAGCTAATATCTACCTACACAACTAATCGCTAACTTCATAACTATAATTTGCCGAACACAACCGTAGTATGCTTGGACTATATAATGAATTTTACTAGTAATCCTGCATTTTATTATCTTCACTGTAAGAATTCTTGCTTTACTTGAAAAGGCCTTAGCCTTGATTGCTTTACTTGAAAATTGCTTCAAGGGATTTTCAATCATTTTCAATCTTTGTAGACGTAATCGTTTTATAGAAGTCATAAATTCATATATGTTCGTCAAATATGGTAATATTGACCTGCTATGTATACAGTTGGGCGAACAGAGTGTATATATTACAGCAGAAATTACAGTATTAATAAATTGATCATCTAATCACATTAAAGCCATAAGATTATTAAACAAAGGTGATATTTTTTTTCTTGTTTTGGGGGGATGCATGTTAATTGTCATGTGGGTAGAGCAGACTATGTCACTGAATATCATGTTCTTGCACATTTATAGAATAAGCACTGATTCCTTCCCTTATCACATGAAAATGGAATAGTAAGATACGTAGTATAAAATTACAAAAGAAATTAAAAACCATTGTTACGATTATTTTAGGTACTACATAAAAAGATGTCAATTGGAATGTTTAGGTCAGATTTAATTAGATCAAATTAGGTCTACATACATTTTTAAAATCAAGTTAGTACATTAAATTATCGTGTTTATCATATAAGTCAACGTACATTTAAATTTGATTTTTCAAGTCGATTTCGAATCAAAACAGTTAGGTCAGTTTTTAACGCCTACATCTACCACACACCTCAATATTTTATGAAATGATTGAAATCTATGAACCAAATTTATACGAGTATTTCTCTAACTATAGCTTATAATTAAAATAATAATAATTCATTGCATACGTGTCAACTTTTCTTTGGTTTAATTTGCCTAACCAGTCAGAACACCCATCTTTTTCCTCCATCTCTTCATTCACCTTTACTATTATTATCACATCCTTAAACAATCCATGCATCACATGCTTCTTGTTACCTTTTAATGTCACTCCAAATTTATACTACTACTATTAATATCTATTCATCTTCAAACATAAAAATGTTGTAATACTTATTATATCACTAATCTTTTATTATTAGACATCGTAATTAAAAGTTGGGATTAATATTGGAAGATCAATGGGATCATCAGAAAAAGAAGTCTCATCATCATTTCCGGGGTTCAAAAAATATGATCCTAAGGAGGAGTACGAGCCAATTAGAAGGGCATTGAGTAGGTTACAACGGCGAGCGCCTCGGCCTCTTCAGCTTAAACCTTCTGTATCATTCAAGTCCGAGGGTACTCCAAAACTATTGTTTGGATCATCGTCGTTGTCGTTGTCGTCGTCGTCATCAGCTGTTGGTAGTACAACATCTTCTTTGAGTTCATGTTATCAGAATAAGGATCCTATCCCTCTTCTTTCTCCCCTAGTTTCTCCTTCTTTTGCTGAAAAATCTCGTTAATTTGGAAGTATTGTTGTAACTTTATTTCATGTTTGCTAATTTAATGATGTAATTATTTCAATATTATGGACAATTTTGTTATCTTAATAAATTAGTATATCATGATCAATTTTCTTGGTTTTGAGCTTCTTAAATTAGTACTTTTGTTAATTTGTTTTGAGTAAATTCTTTGAATAGATCATTACATGATGAAATCTTGAATTTTGTGGCCGAAATTGAAGTTGATCATAAAATGATTAATGCTTTACTTTTACATACGTGATGTATGCTAATTAAATTTGTCAAATTCAATATTTTCTTGCGTTGACTTTCAACGGTCCAAGTTTTGGTATTGCCATTGAGAAGAGAGATTAGACCACAACAGCACATCGTTGATTAATTAGATTATTGTGTTAAATATGATTTAATATAAACAATGCATAGACTATATAGATTACTTCTCAATTATGTTTATGGCCTACCAAATGATTTATGCATTATTATTGTTATTATTGTATAACGTATATTCTTTGGTTGAGGTTAAACTATATTATTAGGAATTATTTGACCGTAACTATGAGTAGTTTTATACGTGGCTAGCTATACGTTGTGGCCATTCAATATATGGGTTATTTCATTAGTGTAATAGGGGTTGCTTGGTCAGTGTTAAAGAAGTTACTTTATCAGTGTTATAGGAGTTACTCGGTCAGTATTACAGGGTTTAGTCAGGGTTATAGGGGTTACTTTAATTTTTTTTTTTATATAAGTGGTAACGCCGTAAGGCCAGCCACACACCAAACGGATCATATATGATTTATTCTCTATAATTTGGTGCATCACTCTAGCTAGCCAATAGGTGAGCAAGGGAACATCTGTACAATTTAGTCTCAAACAATGTGAAATTAAATCTTAATCAACAAAAATACACCTATTGTTGGAGTAAATAAAGGAAAGGTAAGTCGATAATTAAGTTAAAAGTAGTGTATGCCCAGACGATGCCCAGGTTGCTAATTTAACTTGTTTAATTTGCTAATCAAATTCGACTGTTTAGACAGTAAGATTTGTTGGTTTCGAGTTTAAGTCTTGCTATAAACATTTTTTATTTGTCAAACTCAATCATTACATAGTGGAAACACATTTAATAAATGGTTAAGATGTTAAGACATTTAATAAATGGCTAAGATGATAAGACTCTTAACTTAAGACTTGTTAGTCTTGATTTCAGGTCTTGTTATAAGCATTTTTATAATGAAAATAAAACTTAAAAGCATAGATGGATGAAGTAATGAGGAATTGTGGACAATTACAGAATAATGAGCTTTAAAAAATGGGCTTAAAACATAGAAAAATATCAATTGGGCTTTGGAAAATTGGGCCACGGATCCACTAAAACTATTAAAGTCCAGTACGGCTGTTATTTCAGATCAACTTCTCCACGACCAGAGAGCCAGAGACTAAACCATCATCACCAAATGGCAATTTTGCATAATTAATTACCTTTTTGGCCTTTATCGTCCTTATTTTTGCCAAATTTTGCTAAACTTTTTTTTTTTTTTCTTTTTTTTTTTGAAAACAACTTTTATTTATTTCTAGGGTTGATGTATCAATTCGACAGAGATCTACGCATTGATGGCGGAACCGAAATTCAATGGCGGAACCGGAATTCAATGGAAGTTAATTTGCCGATTCGGTTTACGGTGGAATCCTAATATCAATGGTGGTATCATACTCAAACGTTTCATAGATGCTTCAATCTTCTTCGAAACAGCAAATAATTCTCGAAAATTCTGAAAATTGCTTATACATCAAAATGGAGTTAAGTACATTGTTGGGGTCTAAGTTTTTTATTTTTTCACCTTTTGGGACCTAAGTTTTTTTTGTTCACCTTTTGGGGCCTAGAGTTAAGAATCCGATAACTTAACTCACTTTTAACTCACCTGAGTAAAAACTTAGTCCCTCAGCATTAAAATTAATTTTTTTCAACGAACACAAATCCAATACCCAAAAAAATTAGTTGTTAGAGAATATAAGGAGTATAAATACAATCATATGCAAAATCTTATATTGAATAATTTTGAATTCTACTTGATTTTTTTGTTTAGTATATATAAGAGTCTTGGGATTACACCAAAAGTGTAGTAGTGTATGTTTAATTAATTATCCTAACTATAACAAAATTGTATTTTTAATATTTGCATCAAAAAGAAATTATCCTAACATACTTTGTTTTCGGTTGAAGTACTTTTATCTGTATGTGTAATAGGATAAAAATTGTTTAAGTCTAAATTATTTGTGTTAGAATTTTTGTTTTCTTAAGAATTGTTTGTAATTGTTATTTGACTATCTTTTATTATGAAATCTTTTTTCACCTGTAAATAAAAATAAAATAAAAGTAACTCCACAATAATCATTGGATTTCATTAGGATTTAATATATTTCTATGTTAATTTTATCTTCTATCAATCATATAACTAATATATAAAGCTAAACTTTTAGTCAGGCCACGAGACAGCGAGCGTTTTAACTTTTCGCCAAGTGTCGTGCCACATAGGCGACATATAAGATTTAGTATGACACCTCTAACGCTAGATAAGAGAATTTAAGATAGATTTTTTTTAAGATAAAAAAGTTATTTAGAGTTTTATTTCTGACAAAAAAGTTATTTATAGTTTTATTTCTGATAGGACTTCTAATTTTCCATATGAATAAGTAGATTGTAACTTTAAAAATATATCTTATAAATATGTTAAATTAAATTTATATCATAAAATTTATAAAGTTGTACAAAACAGGACTTATTTATGATACACTTTAATCAACCAAAATAAAACTTGGCATTTTGATTTTTCGTCAAGTGTCACGTCATGTAAAAAACAAATATGAATTAGTGTGACACGCATAAGATAAATAATTATAACTTTTAAATACTTTTAACACAACTTTAACCCGTCTTTATAAGTAGCGAATTAATGTAAGGATTTTTAAAACATAAAGATATATATTGCGGAGGGAACTCGGGGCATCGCCCGGGGTACGTACTAGAAACTAATATATAAAGCTAAACTTTTAGCCAAGTCACGAGGCAGCGACACTTGGCATTCTTGTTTGATTATACGATTATGAGGCTGGTTTAAATTTATACCAAAATGAAGCTTCTTGCATACACTTCCAATACCCCAAACACACACGTGTCTCTTTTTGAAAGGCCACCAATTAAATCAGTCAGAAAAATGTTTTTAGGGGTCTAAGTTTTATAGGGGACTAAGTTTTTTTTTCATACCAACTTTCTAACTGACTAAGTTCTTAACTAAGGGACTAAGTTATTTAACTCAACCTAGTTAAATGTACATCGGAAATTGCACATGAGGTCCCAAACGGTGAAAAAAAAAAAACATAGGTCCCAAAAGGTGAAAAAATTAAAAACTTAGACCCCACTATTGTACTTAACTCCATCAAAATGGCTTTAGTTTTAAATTGAAAACTTCAATCTCATAGTTATTGCTATGGCATATTTATATTTTTCTTGCAAATTAGATTGGCGCAAATTTTAGATTTTTCTTGCAGTATGTCAAATTTTTAAAATTTTTGGTAAAAATATACTGTAATATACACTTTATTTTTATTTTATACATTTTTTTTTGTTGGTAATTAAAATGCGCAAATTTAAGATTAAGCCCCTAACCCTATCCCTAAATCAACTTAAACCTTAAACCCTAAACCCTAACCCTAAATCGACTTAAACCCTAAACCCTAACCCTAAATCGACTTAAACCCTAAACCCTAACCCTAAATCGACTTAAACCCTAAACTGACTTAAACCCTAAACCCTAACCCTAGCCTTAAACTCTAAACCTAACCCTATGTAATTAAAATGCGCAAATTTAAGATTAAGCCCCTAACCCTATCCCTAAATCAACTTAAACCCTAAACCCTAACCCTAAATCGACTTAAACCCTAAACTGACTTAAACCCTAAATGGCCTAAAAGCTAACCATAAACCCTAAACCCTAACCCTAGCCTTAAACCCTAACCTTAAACCCTAACCATTAACTTAAACCTAACCCTAACCTTAAACCCTAACCACTAACTTAAACCTAACCCTAAATTCTAAACCCCATACCCCTAAACATTATACTCAAAGACCTAACCCTAAATCCTAGCCCTAACCTTAACCCTAACCCCTCCCAAACCATAAACCTTACTAGCGCTAAGCCGCTAACCTTGGATTTGGTAAATGCCTAGATTTGTTTCAATTTTTTTTTTGTTTTTTTTCAAATATGTAATAAAGTAAAAAGGTTCTTCACACAGACTAAATTAAGAGACCTATATTTTGTCCTAACTTTCTTGACATTTGTCCCTTTTTTATTTTTTACTATGTTATGTTTCGTGCCATACATGCACGGTAATTTTTAATAATTGTTTCATATTAACACTACATTTAATTATAAAATAAAAATTTGTCTAAAATATTATTTTGAATTAATGAAAGAGCCTGTTTAAAATTACTTTTGGCTACACATAATTTTATGTACACTCGGGTGTATATAAAAGGTGATAATTGGCCACGGCAATACATGATTTAAAATACGCATTTGTTAACATGCATATATTTTTGTATATATTTGATTTCAATAACAAATTGCATTGGTATAATTTATTACCAAATGAATTTCTAAAAATGTAGGACATTACAATTATTTTTTTTTGAGACATTACAATTTATATCAAGAGACTTTTTTTTTTTTTTGCTTAAATTTAAAGTTGTTAATTTTTTTTTGAAAGGATACAACAAATCTTTTATTTTAAGTAATTTCTTAATATTTGACATTTGAACTATTTTCATTGAAAATACACAAACTTTCATATGTGGCTCGCCACACCGTGTGGCCAACCACAAATTTATTTTTTATTTAAAATAAAATCTACAGTACACCACTTTTCTTTTTCTCGATATAGCAATTGGATTTTCTCTCTCCTCTTTTCTTCTACACCACAAATATGGGTTTTCAATTAGGGGAAGATCGAAGATGCTCCTTATCAAGTTATTGCAATTAATGGCCAAAATCATTATTATTGGTCAATGAAACACTGGTTGCCACTGTTTGGTTGCGCAGGGGAAAAGACCAGGAGGAGTTGTGGTTTAACAATGGAGTTGAGAGGAGGAAGAAGAAGTCAAGAGTGAAGGAATGGGGGCGAAGATTCGCTGGACTACACTAGTAGAAAAATACAAAAAGGCAACCCCCAAATGGCACCGGTTCAGGCCAAACCGGTGCTAAAAACCGGCCTAAAAATGGGAGGGTTTTTAGACAAAGAGAAATGGCACCGGTTCAGCTCAAACCGGTGCCAAAAATACAAAATGCACCGGTTTGAACCGGTGCCAATCCTTTTAAAAATAAAACCGGCCTTTTTTTTATTCCATTTATATGGTTATACCACTCAAACCCTAAGCTATTTCACTCACAAAACTCACTTATATTTTCGCTGCTCACTCATTCTCTCTCTCTCATCCCTTTCTCTTTCATCTGCTCTCATTCTCATCTCCTCTTTCAATCCATTTCTCGTTCTCTTTCAAACCCTTCTTTCAATCGATTTTGATTTTTTTTTTTTTATCGATTTCTCGGTTTTTTTTTTTTACGATTTCAAAAAAAAAATTTCCTGGGTTTTTGATATTTCTTTCGATTTCAATTTTTTTTCGATTTCTGGGTGTTTTCGATTTGTGGATTTTTCTAGGTTAATTTTTTTGATTTCGATTTTGATTTTTTTCTATTTTTGGGTTTTTTTTTTTTCGATTTCGATTGTTTTTTTTTTTTTTTTTATTTTGATTTTGTTTTTCGATTTTTGGGTTAATTTTCGGTTACAATAATCGATTTTGGGTTAATGCATGCGTTTTTGGGTTTTTTTTATGGGTTTGTTCGAAGTTGATTATTTTGGGTTAATACAAGTTGATTTGGGTTTGTTCGAAGTTGATTTTGGGTTTAATTGATTTTATGAGTGTATTCGAAATTTTTTATGGATTTCTTTGAAATTTTTTTGGTTTAATCCACCAAGTACACATGCATGAGCAAGGTCAGGGTATAATTTCTTGATTTTAATTCGATTTATTTTTTATTTTCTGGGTTTTTAACTGATTTTCGAATTTTGTTTTATTTTAATCGATTTATTTTTATTTTTATCGATTTTAATTTTTTTTTAAGTGATTTTCGATTTTCTGGTTTGGTTAATCAATTTTTAAACTTATTTTAATTCGAATTTTTTTTAATTTCTGGGTTTTTTTCTCTCTGGGTTAATCAATTTCTGGGTTTTTTCTCTCTGGGTTAATCAATTTCTGGGTTTTTTCTCTCTGGGTTAATCAATTTCTGGGTTTTTTCTCTCTGGGTTTTTTAATTTCTGGGTTAATCAATTTTTATCAATTTTAATTTTTTTTTTCTGGGTTTTTTTTTATATTTTTATTTTTTGATTTTCTTTTTAACTGATTTCTGGGTTCAATTCTTTTAAACTGATGTTCTGGGTTTTTAACTGATTTTCTTTTTTTTTTTTCGATTTTCTGGGTTTATTTATTTATTTTTTTTCGCAGCTAAATCATGTTAATCGATTCATTTTGGTTGTTTTAATTTGTGCAGGTATATGGATTTAGATCTTAAATCGAAGAATCAAGATGCAAGTATATTGATTTAGATATTGTATGGGTTTTTTTTATTGTGAAGTTATAAATTTTTTTTTTATATTTATATTGTAATTTTTTTTTATTTATTTATATGTTGTAATTTTTTTAATTTGATTTAAATGTTGTAATTTTTTTATTGATCTATACTGTAAATTTTTTTTGATTATATATATATTGAACAGATTTGATTATATTGATTGTGATTTATATTTTTGATTTATATTTTGTATTCTCATTTAATTTTAGTTTATTTAATTTATATATATATATATATATATATATATATATATATATATATATATATATATATATATATAATTTTTTGGCACCGGTTCAAACCGGTACCTTAGGCCGGGTTTGAACCGGTGCCAATTTAATTTTTTCACGTAGTGCTACTTGGTTTACTCGTACTCCCTTGTCAATCGTCAATGTCGTCTTTTCTAGCTACTTTTTTTTAAACACAATTTCCTAGCTAGTTGAGAGCAATCAAGGAAATATATATGGTAGGACTTTTTATTTTGTTTTATCATTTTCAACTTATTTTTGGGGTCATTTTGCACCCATTCAATTTCATAGATTTTGGAAGTACGTGAGAGAAGGGATGGTTGATTGTTGCGGTGGTTGGAATTGGTGATTTGGTGCTGCTTTAGTAGTGGAATTGGTGGTTGGTCAAGGGTTACTAGGTCAGAGGGGAATTGATGGTTGGTCAAGGGTTAGGGGTTACTTGGTCAGGGGTTACTAGGTTGGAGGGCTTACTTGATCAGGGGTTACTAGGTAGGTCGGAGGAGTTACCATGTCGGAGGGATTACTTGGTCAGGGGTTACTAGGTAGGTTGGAGGGTTACCAGGTCGGAGGGGTTACTTGGTCAGGGGTTAATAGGTCAGAGGGGTTACTTGGTCAGGGGTTACTAGGTCG
This sequence comes from Chenopodium album, assembly GCF_948465745.1. Classification (NCBI taxonomy): domain Eukaryota; kingdom Viridiplantae; phylum Streptophyta; class Magnoliopsida; order Caryophyllales; family Amaranthaceae; genus Chenopodium; species Chenopodium album. Next base: position 82,855,751 of record NC_137834.1, read on the forward strand.
GAGGTGTTACTAGGTCAGAGGTACTAGGTAGTTCAGAGGTTACTAGGTAGGTTAGAGGGGTTACTTGATCAGGGGTTACTAGGTAGGTCGGAGGGGTTACTTGGTCAGGGGTTACTAGTTACTAGGTTATCAATAGAGGTTACTTGATTAGGGGTTACTTGTGTGTTAGTTGGCCACACCGTGTGGCCAGCTACACACAAAAACTGCTGTTGAAAATATAGTTGACAATATATTATGGAAATATACATCAAATCATATAAATAATATATAAAGCTAAACTTTTAGCCAGGTCATGACGTTACGACACTTGGCGTTCCTACTTTTCGCCAAGTGTCGCGCCACATTGGAGAGATTCAAATAGACTTCATAAGATAAAAAAAAAAAAAAAGAATTTTAGGATAAAATTTAAGTTTATAATTTTTTTTTTCGATAAATTAAAGACCAATATTTCAGAGATACAAATTGAATTACAATTTTATTCAAAAAAACTATTAGATTATAATTCTTAAAAATTATCATATAAATTAAATTTTTTATGTCATAATATTTTTTTAGAGCGAAGGAATTAGTTTAAAGTGTTAAACATCTATTTATAATATATACTAATCGGTTAAAATAATATACTTGACAACTAATAAAATTTTATTACTACATAGACCTGTCAATTAAGGTTGAGTCATGAATCATCTCGGATTGGGTCACTTTAGGTTACGAGTCAAGAAATGTTTAACCCTTGCCTAAAGTTTTGGGTTCGGGTCAACCCAACGGGCTTTGAACATTTATCTTATTTAATTTATTAATTGTTTATTTTTTAAAATGTATTAAATCTAACATTTCCACCAATATTAGTATTAGTCATTATAAGTGCCTACTAGATAGCAAATCGTCACAAAAACACATCAATAAACTAATTTTTTATCCAATGGTATATTTTAAAATTTGACATATAGATTAAAAATTTTATCTTTAATCATTAAACAACCCGGGCATCGCACGGGCACAAAACTAGTCTTTTTTATATGAAACATTTGTTATCTTTTATTTATGTACTGTATAAGATTTGTTTCAAAATATTTTTTTTTCAATTTTTTTTTAAAAAAATTAAACTAAGGACACACCAAAAAGTGACATCCAAAAAGTGACATGTGTCATTGCTGGTGTGTCTTTTAGTGTATATATATATAGTATAGTACTAGATGAAGCCAGTGCGATGCACGGTTTGTTTGAAGTTTTTTTTTTTCCTTGTATTTATGTGCTAATTTGTTACATATTTGGATAAGATTTCTAATATCAAAAGATAATATTTATATTTAATTAATTTAAACTTAAAAATATCATTCGTCAATTTTGCTTACGTGGCATTTGAATTAATTAATTTTAAAAGAAATTAATAATCTCTTATTTAATTGGCAACCACTAAAATTTATATTCCTACGTGGCGCAATGAAAAAATTAAATCCTACGTGGCTATCTAAAAACTCAGGAAAAAAACTCCCCTTTATATATATATATATATATATATATATATATATATATATATATATATATATATATATATATATATATATATATATATATATATATATTAGATTTGTTACATATTATATATTAGATTTGTTACATATTTGGATAAAACACCCCTTTATATATATATTAGATTGATTTTTTTCTCATGAATAATATAGATTTTTTTTTTACTTTTTTTTTAACTTTTTATTTTATTATTATTATTTTTATAATCTATATAAGTTTTTCCAAAACGAAACATAATAACTATTTATTTTCTTAGCTACTCCGTATAAGGCTTTGTTGGTTCATTGCTAGTAAAAAAACAAGAAGAGAAAGGAAAACTGAAAATTTGTAAAGAGACTTTTCTTAGCTACTCCGTATAAGACTTTGTTGGTTCATTGTTAGTAAAAAAACAAGAAGAGAAAGGAAAGCTGAAAATTTGTAAAGAGACTTTTCTTTCACTTCCCTTCATTTCCTTCAAATTTTTCATGTCATACATCAAACCAAACATAGGAACATATTAAAACCTTTTCCCTTCTTTTCCAGCCAAATCTCTTCAACCAAAAGGGGCCTAAATCATAATTGATATTCAAAGGAAAATGAAAAATTAGAGCAAATGCTTTGTTATTTGTTGTTGTATTTATCTAATATACTCATATATATACTTGTATTAGTATTATGATATTCCTACCTCCTTTTAATATTAGTTGCAACTTTGGAATATTTTATATCTCAAAATAATATCTCAAAAGTTGCAACTAATATTTAACAGAAGTAGTATATTGTACTCTGTATTAAAAAAAAAAAAACCGTATTGTATATAATGATGATGAGAAGGGCCATAGACCAATTTATGGGCCGAGCCTAGCGGACTACTTCATGGGCCATTTCGTACTTTTATGTATGGGCCCTTTGGCCGAAACCTACTACAATTTTTACACTACTCCCCTGTGTAGCGTGCTCTACCTGCACCCCCTCCCCACGACGTCGTTTCATGTTTCCTTCCCCCCCTTTTTTTTCCCTGCCATTTTTGGCTTGTTTTATTATTTTCCTTTTTTTTTTTATTGCTTTGCTTTTTACTCAAGCTATGTATATATACTCCTATCATTTTAAACATTTATTTTCTCTCTCTTCAATTGATTTTGTTCTTATTTTTTCTCTCTCTCCAATTTGATTTCATCTAATTTCTTTGTTTGATTTTCATTTTTGCGTTTTTCCTGACGGATGATTCTTCTACTTCTGATTTTAGAGAGGAAGGTTTTAGAGAGAGAAAATGTTGGATTTTTTTAAAAAATTTTTTTATTGTATATATAGGCGGGGGTATGGTCGGTTTTTACTGTGCGGTTAGTGATTTACTGCGGTTAGTGTGGGGTTAGTGGTAGCAGTTAGTGTGGGTTAGTGGTGATACACATCGTTTAAGGGGGGTGTAGGTAGTGGAAGCTACACTAGGGGGTAGGTGTTAAGAATTAGGAACCTACTTAAATTGCCTACTTCCTCTGTTCTTTTTACTTGACTTGTTTCTTTTATCACGTTTGCCAATGCAAAACTGTAACAATCAACAACTTAAATTCTCCCAAAGTAAAAATTATAAAAGTTATACATTATGATAGTACTTATTGAGACGAATCCAAAAAGATCATATATGAATATATTTTTCCTTACATATTATTCACAAAATACGGTCAAAGGAGGGGTGGTGACTAGTGTAAAAGTCAAAGCGGGTCAAGTAATAAAGAACAGAGGAAGTATGTTCCAAATTACGAGGTCTAGTGCAAATTGTATTGGGCCGGGCCAAATTGTGCTCGTACTGGGTTTTATGGGCCAGTTCGGGCCATTCATGTCCCGCGGCAAAATCCAATAAAAATATTTCCGTTTGAAACATTTTCATTTTTCAGCGGTCATTTTTATTTTATTTATGTCATAAATCCGCAAAATCACCGACCCCTGTAATGCCACTACTATTTTACCACTCACCTTTCTTTCGATTTTAATTTTAATTTTAATTTTAATTTAATCCCTAAACTTCTACGTCACTCCCAAAACGCCTCTTTCTCTCTCCTCTTCTGGTTATGGTGACCACCATATTTCTTCCCCAATTTCAAATTTAAGAATCAAACCTCATCCAATTTTCCCCTTCTTTTTCTCTCTCCTACTTTCTCTCTTCTACTCTTTAGATTCATGGTTTTTCGATTGATTTGGGGAAGAAACTTGTGAATTGCGATTCTTCATCACTGGTAATTCTTTAATTGTTTGATTCCTTTCTCTAATTAGGCTTCTGATTTGATTTATATTTGTTTGGAATTTTGTTTCTTTCTTTTGATTTTCGTGTTTTGTAATTGGGGATTGAAGCTATTGTTTGACTTAGTCGTAATTTACGATTTTAGGGTTTCAAGTTGAATAACTTTTGGCCATTATTCTTGGCTTTTTTTCTGATGTTAGTTTTGTGATTCTTTTCTTCGATTTCAACTACAATTTTAGCTAATACTGTTAAAGTGTATAGTGTATTATGTGATGATACTCCGTATATTAGGGTATCTGTAACATTGTTGGTGATGTTAGAACTTAGAAAACAGCGTGTGCGTTTGTGTGTATTTACTAATGAGGCAAATGGAGTAAGAGATCAACAATTCAACAGTGACAAGAATTGTATTTAGTTGTCGAATTCTGTGTTTGTCAATTTGGCCTTTGGATTGTGACATTGTTGGTGATGTTAGAATTAGAAATTGCCGTAATTGGTATGTGTGCGCGCGTGTGCATGGATGCGTGTGTTTATGAATAGGGTAAATGGAGTAGAGATTAACGGTGATACAAATTGTAATTAGTTGTGGAATTTTATGTTTGTTAAATTGTTAGATTGTTGGTGAGATGTTAAAACTTAGAGAATACCATAGCTGGCATTTGTGCGCTTGTGTGCGTGCATGCGTGCGTATATGAATTGGGTAAATGGAGTAAGAGATTGACAGTGATATGAATTGTAATTAGTTGTCGGTTTTCTATGATTGTCGAAATGGTCTTTAGACTGTGAAATTGTTGCCAAGTCGTCGGCATTGATTTGTAAATTATCGATAAGCTTTGGACAACATGGTTATGTCTTTTTCTTGTGTTTCTTAGGAAGACAAATGGGGGCTCCTCAGGCTGTCAGTGACCATTATATGCCTAAATCGTGTTTCAATAAAAGAATTTTGAAAGAATGCACGAGTAGGAAAAGGGAAAACATTGTCCTTATTGAAGTTGATGATATTAGTGAGGTTATCATCCTCGACGATGTGCCTGAGTCTTTCCAAAAAAAATTCAGGAAAAGACCAAAGCATGTAATTAGCATTGATGATGATGATGATGATGATGGTGGTGGTGGTGGTGGTGGAAGCAGGGATGGGGCTTGTCATACACATAGTGATGCGACTTCAAGCAATAGATGCTTCCCAACAGAAGCAGCTGATCCTTCAACGAGTCATTATGTTAATGAGGATGTTAATGAAGGAAACACTCCTCCTGTAAAGCTCTCTAAGTCCAAGCGAACTTACTCTGGAAAAAGTATTCCTAGAAGTCAGTATGGACTTGGTCCTGACTCTGATGGGGGCTGTTCATCTGAAAGTGACTGCTCCGACTGTGAGTTGATGGAAGGATCTTCGAATAAGCTTCGTGAACAGTGGGAGAAGGCCTCATTAAAAAGAAGATGTAACTCTAGCCGTGCTCCTCCTAATTTTGAAGATGAAGCTGGTACTTCAGCACCCACTCATCCTGTTTATGATGATGTTGACCCCCCTGGTCAACAAAGCAATGCGAGAAATGGTTCTGTTCGTCAAGGCAGTGATGGTGTATTTGCTGGTTCATCTCAGAAAGTTTCCAACGAAAGTGAGTCTTCAGAGCAGGATTATTATCCTACAGATATGGATGGACAATTTCCTAGGACTCGTGACGATTGTATTGATTCTAGTTTTGATGATATAGAAAGAAGTGGTTCTTTGACCCCTGAAAGTCCTGTTCACCATACAGCTGAACATTGTAAAGTTAAAACGCCGGAGTCTGTGAGTGGTTTTATGTCTGCTAATGGAAAAAAAGCTGAAGATTTGAAGTTTCCTGGGCTGGGTTGTGATGGTAATTTGACAAATAAAGTGTTTAGCAAAGATTATTCTTCTGCTGTAACTAAGGGACCCTCTCAAGATGGTATGAATGATCATGTTGCTTTTTCTAATGGACAACAAGGTGCAGAAATCGTTTGTATGCCATCAGATCACAATGCTAGCTGTGGAAATGAAGTAGTGTCTTCTTCTGACCAGAATAACATTATTACTGATAGACAGAAGATAAAGGAGACTAATGAGTACAAGCTTGCTATGGAGGAAGAACTTGCAGCTAGGCAGCAGCAGTTGTTGATTCAGGTATGCTCATTGTAAACATTTAATTTTTGGAAATATCAGTGATTACGTATGACAAGGGTGTGAACCATTGAGTAGGATTAATTGATGAACTGAAAAAAATCTGACTTATGATGAGTAACTGCACAGGTTTCTTTGATTTGGTTGATATATTAATGAAGGGTAATGCTATATGTAGCCCTTAGGGCTATGAATAAGCATTTAAGTTTTTTCCTAATTTGGTATTAGTTTAGTAATTCATGAATAAATCACTCGCAAATTAGTGTAATAATGTTATTATTATTATTATTATTATTATTATTATTATTTATTTTTTTTTTTTATTTTTTTTTTATTTTTTTTTACCATATTTAGCTCCTTATATGTACCGCTAAGGGCTATGTAGCATTTGCATAGTGAATTAGGTATAATATAATTCCATCATCCATTGAGCTTGTTTATATTATGTCTACAGATCTACTAGGCTGTTAAGCATTTTTATGGCTATTTTTTTATTGAACAATGATACTTTTTGTGATGGAGAAGAATCTGAATCATTGATGACTGTGGTGGTCTATGAAAAATCTTGTATGTGCCAGTCATAACCTTCTCAGTCAGCTTTAAGCAAGGATGTAGGTTTTTGAGTTTCATCTTTTTCAGAAATTTGTCTCGAATTCACCATTGTATGTTCCATAATGTTAGTGGTGAGGAATTTGTAGTTTAAGTGTCAAGACATATCTTAGGTTTGCAGTGATGTGATTGTAATATTGTATTGTAGGGGTTCTTTAACAGCTTTTTAAGAATTAGTGCTCCATTAGTGAAAATGTAGACTTTCATCCCTTCTTAGATTTGTTGGTGAGGGCTATTTATTTTGAAATGGTTTGTAGATCTTAATGTCAATTCTATGATTGAAATCTATGGAGAGTTTTATTGAATTTTATTAGTAACTTATTGGTGTAGGCCGACAAAATACAGGTTTTGTATCAGGATTTGTTGGACCTACATTTGACCCTTTTCCTCTATTGTTTTTGTATGCAAGTTTTTTAATATTTATGCTCCTATATACATGTGAAGGTTCCTATATGGCTATATCTGATTACGCCCCACCCCAGCTATAAAAGCTATGATCAAGGCCACCCTTTGAGCTCTGCTTTATGTTTTTTTTTATAAATTTGTAGTGAATTATGTGCACATTAGAAGTTTTACTTTTTGAAACGGCTCAACATTTTTGTTCTCTTATTCATGTTGCCAGCATCACTTTGGGGTGTCTGATTTACCAATCTTGAATGGTGGCATATGAATCAACGAAACTCATGTCTAATTTTTGGAAACAATAAATAAAAGACCCATTTCTCCTTGACGCGACGTGTTAAGAGAGGTATTGTAGTGGGTAATTGTTGATTGAAGCTGAATAGAAAAGTGTAGTGAGATTAGTTTATTTTTTTAGGGTAAGTTGGAAATAAATATAGTGGAATTGCTGAATTAGATAGGTTTTATCATCTAAAAGTGAATATAAGTTAGTGGACGATGAATCCTACTTAAATGAGAAATGAGGTTTTAAATTTGGGATAAGAATTTTGGGATATATGGTCTTTTCCCTGGGGATGGAGGGAGCACTATGCCTTTAAAACCCAGATTTTTAATACCATCTATATGTTTACTCCAAACCCAAGAAAGTGATAGATTTGAGTTAAATCTCATGTAATCATATTGTTTCTCTTTTTCGTGTCAACCCACCATTGCTTTGTGCAGGGCTGTTTTTCCCAGGCCATCTTACCTGGAATAAAGTTGCCTAAGATTTTAATGAATAGACGAAGTATCAGTATGTCCATGTGATGATAATTTTTGTGTGGGCAATTGTGGGCCAATGCTATAGGAAGTCTTCTATTAATGCTTCCATGTACCCCTTTGTATAAACTTAGTTTGTTGCATAGAAATTGGGTTGAGATTCTTGAGAAGACAAATTTATAAGGGAGGGGAAACGGCATTTACTGTGAGTAGGGGAAAAAGAGAGAACGAAGCAGGAAGCACGGGGGTTTGCAGATTTATTTTATAATCCAATAACTGGCAAGGCTTGTTCATGTGTTTGATTCCAAATCAAGTCCAATGCCTAAGCTGATTGGTTAACTAAATAATGACCTGATGGGTTGAGTATTGTTTGGTTTAGTTTGTTTATAATCTCTGTTTATTTTTTCTACCTCACCTGTAATTGGTGTTTATGGCATTAATAATTTTAAATAAGATATTATAGCAAAAATATTGTTGGACAACTAATGTGGATACATGAGTTTCATTGTTTATTACTTGCTCCGTTTCTCTTGGACATGGAGTTTTAGGAGGAATAGTAGAAGGTATATACAAGTATTATTTTATGATGGAAATGGGGTTGGTTGAAGAATAAAAAATCTAGAAAAGTCAAAGTGAGAGTATAAGTGAGGAGGGGAGAGAATATGAAAAATTCAAAGTATAAAAATATGAGGATCACTAATGGGGAGAAAAATACAGAGTAGTAAAATGTTGTTAATAAGTTTCCGAGAAAGAGAAATGGAGCAAATAATAAAATACGGCCGCAAAAGGAACGTGGAACAAGTGATTAAATACGGAGGGAGTAGTATAGTTCGTGCTGAAATATTTTTTCGAGCTGAGAAAATGTATTGTGTTTTGATGGATGTAAAATTGTAAGTGTTGGAGGAAAATATTTGGAAATCATATATTGTAAATGTTGGAGGAAAATATTTGGAAATCATATATATATATATATATATATATATATATATATATATATATATATATATATATATATATATATATATATATATATATATATATATATATATATATATATATTGTGTGCACACTGGAAGTCTGGAACATTGTTAAGATGTTATTCGATCAAATATTTTTTTCCCTAGAGGCATTAATGGGTTCAAATTTTTGTTTCTTTGTCCTACAGAGACTCCTTGTTTTTCACTCTAAACAATTCTACATTAGAGCTATTCCATTTTTTCATTTTGTTGATCTCCACATGCTACGTCGTAACGTAGCTCTTCTCTAGTTCCTTTTCTCATTATGTTCCACACGTACGTACTTCGTACTAGTATGTTTGAAGAATACCTTTCTGATTTTATTTTTTTATTAAAAATTTCTCTACAATTCTTTTATTTAGGAGCCTTTTTTTCTTTCCAGTCACCTGTTAATTTATTTTAAAAAATTGGCCCCTGTTCTCATGTATTTGTTTCCAATTTATGCATATTTTATTTTAACTTATACCAGCTGCTTGTTTAAAGCTGTACTGTAAATGGTGCATGAAATTGGTGCTTGTTTATTTCCTTAGGCTGAGGAAGCACGGAGGCTAAGGAATAGAAAAAAGGCAGATATGCGCATAATGATGAATGAAAGAAGACAAAAGCAGCGTGTGGAGGAAATTCGGCAGACACGGAGAAAGGTATGCTTTCTTTTTCTTGGATTGCAGATTAGATAATTAATTGTGGTCGCTGGAATGTTTTTCTAAATAGCTTGAGCACTGCAGCGTTTGCCTTAGTTTATGTCGGATGAGCTTGTGGTTTATTGCATTTGTTGGGTCAAATGTGTTCCTCTTGTTGTAATACTTTGTACTATAATGGAGCACTGCAGCGTTTGCCTTAGTTTATATGTCGGATGAGCTTGTGGTTTATTGCATTTGTTGGGTCAAATGTGTTCCTCTTGTTGTAATACTTTGTACTATAATGGTATTCTTCTACGGAGTACTTATTTTATCCTTAATTAAATTATGTCTTTGCAGGATGAGGAGAACTTGAACCTGAAAGAAAAACATCGTGTGGAGGTAAAGAAGGAACTGCATAGAATTGAGGCTATCTGCACTGACATGGCCTCACTACTTCGGTGTTTAGGCATCCATGTTGGTGGTAGTCTGTACCCTTCTCCAAACGAGGTAATGTTTCTTTTTTGAGTTTTTTCTTTCTAAACTCTTGACTTACCTAATTATAGATTTCGTGCCCTGCTTCTTGTCCATTTTCAATCTGTAATTTCATGAAGAACATGATGATATGTTGTCAGGTCCAAGCTGCGTATAAACGAGCTTGTTTAAAATTCCACCCGGATAGGATGTCAACAACTGACTTGCGACAGCAAGTTGAAGCCGAAGAAAAGTTCAAGCTGATATCTAACATGAAGGATAAATTTTGGCAAAATAGATGACACATAGCTTAGGTAACCTAGAGTATAGGGGGGAAAGGAATAGGAAATGGGATTGCCTTCGGTTATTATGAATTGTTTGGTTTGCTATTTATTGATGTTGGCTCGTCTTAGTTGTTGCCATCATTTTTGCAAGTCCTAAATCCTAATGTCTATCTGCCATGTATTTTTTCCCTGTAGATCAATACTTTGTTGCTTTCATGGTAGGCTTGAATGAAAAGCAGTATATGTATTTTTTCATGTAAAGTTAATACTTCCTCCATTTCATTATAATCGCAACACTTGAATTGAACACATTATTAAATACTCCGTACTAGAGGAAGAGTGGACAAAATATAAATAAAGTAGGTTTGAAAAGTTGTATTTTATAGGAAGTAGTATTTATCCTATTTGGTGAAATGGAGAAAACATATGATTTGAAAAATCAATTACTGTATTTTATCATATGAATACATACTGTTACTGTACAATAATAGATTCATGGTATTAAATGAGCATATTTTATAACTGAGTGTGCAAATAAAATTTATCAGAGATTTGATGTATATATACTACGTATTTTTTTGTACATATTTTTTTTTTAATTTTTCTACGGACTTGGAAAAAAAGCTAGGTCAATATTGAATTTGTACACATACTACTCATCCTTTTCATTAAAGAATAATACATGATTATTGGGCCTTTGGACCATTTAACCGGACAGGCTGGTGCGGCCTAGAATGCAACCCTTGGACCAACTGAACCCTGGACCAATGGACCTAGGCTTGGACTTGATAGACTCCAAATGTGGTAGATCTAGAGAGAATAGCTATTTGATTCCAATTGATTGCTCTTTTCATTAGGTTTCACAATCTTTGATTGGCATGATCTTCCCAAGTTGTTGCAATTGACATGATTACTTGTTGATCCCCGTTCCTAGTGTTTTATTTGTTTGGTTGCTTGTTTTGTTAGTTGTTAGTGTTACTTCTTACCTTCGATTTCGACCTAGCTTAGGCGCATAATTGAGAGCGCTTGAACATTACCGTTCATTTGGGTTCGACCCTTGACTTGCCTCCATACTCATATTTAGGTTTGTTAAGTGTTTATAAATTAACTTTGATCGAGGGAAGATTATATAACGACCTAGTTTTCCCCTGGTCAAACTATTTGGCCTTCCAAGCAAATTTGCTTTGCATTTCCGTCAATCAAGATAAAGATGAGCAAGCAAAAGGTATAAGATTCTTAGGGGAAATTTTTAATACAAGGTGGCCAAACACTAATAAAATACTCCTTTAGTAGTACTATAAGTAAATGCTAATTAGCACCATTTCAACATCCAAAAATCAACCAAAACTCTCAAACAATCAACCAAAACTCTCAAACTTAAAAAGATGAGCAATAATCAATGGTCAATTTTAAGGGGAAGTACATATGGAAAAATGTACACACTTTATTTTGATGGATCACATAATAATCAAGATAAGAAAGCTGGTGCTGGCTGTGTTATAATGGATAGCCAAGGAGAATTTGTTGTTGCTGCTGCCTATAATCTTACTCAAACTTATCCCGAATATTGCGACGTTGCTATTGTTGAGGCTGCTGCTCTTTGTATCGGGTTGAAGTTGGCGAAAGACCGTAACCTCAACCTCAATCTCATTAAAGGGGATAGTACGGAGGTCATTGGTCGTGTCTTGGACCGTGGTCGAAGGCCATCTAGTCCACCTTTAAGCGGGATCATTCAACAAATTATTGGACTGATCGATGGTCAGAATATCGTGATCATTCGTAGAGAAGCTAATCGAGTTGCAGATAAGTTGGCGTATTGGGGGTGTAGCAGGCTTGAAGAAGGGGGTCGTAAGTTCTATACCAGCTATTTTGATCTTCCTCCTCAGGTCTGTTGATCTCTTAATTGACTATTTTGCCTCTTCTTATGTTAATAATTTTGATGCCAACGTTTGTATGGTTGACTTAAATTTTATTTTAATCACGCTGTTCTTATTGTTAATCAGTTCAAACTATGCAAAAATCAACTTAAAATAAAATCAGGCGACATCAAATTTTTTGATCATATTAATTAGAGAGATTTAGACCAAATCAAATCATATCAAACCACTAAAAATGAAGAAAAAAAAGTCTTATCAGAATTTATTAAGTCAAACTAATTAACGTGCGGAGTAAAAGTTTTCCATTCGTTTAATTACTTTAATAATACCATTCTCTTTTGCATTTATTTGGTCTCATAAAAGTTTGATTTTTGGAAACTTTACACAATTTAGTTTTTTTCCTTCTATAATATCTCAATTAACTACAAGTCATATCATCAACACATAAAGAGTAAATTTTTAATGAAATCGAGAAAATAGATGATATTTTTTTTTTTTTGACAAGAAATAGATGATAGATGATTTTGTTAAAGGACCAACCTCACCAAAAGTCCAAAAGATTAAGTTGATGCTTTGTGTCACGCTGACTCTGATACCATGTTAAATAATCAACTCAACCACTTAAGACCTACGAATATGTTTTATACTCTACCAAATATTATATACGAAGTATGAAGTACATACACACCTAAAAAAAATTGATTCAACAAATTCATAAGTGCTGTAGTTGTACTGTAGGGGAATCTTGAATCAAGTTTATTTATTTGGATAGCGTGTATAAACCAATCTCGGTCTCTAACTCTTAGCTTAACCTTTTGGTTGGTTGCAATGATCTCTTAACACATATCTTTGCTCATTTAATGGTAATAGGTGGCTGAGCTTATAAGGCAAGAAAAATCATTCGGCAACATAAGAGAAGAGGAGGATGATGGAGAGGGGAGTAGTAGCTTGGCCGAAAACATCGGTATGGCTGGAGCCGCGGTGGCTGGAGTAGCAATGTTAGCATGGGGAATGTTCAAGCTCGTGTCCGGTGAAAGCTCTTCAGATAAAGACGAACACAAGAATAAGGCAAAAGCACCTCAACCAAGGGAAGTTATTAGAACCCTTGATTATGCATCTAATAAAATGTCTCTAAATAATGATTACTATACCCTTCATTATAGTGGCAGTGATATAAATCAGCACCAAAACGGAGGTGCAGGATGCATAATTCGAAACAGATATGGGAAGCTTATAATATCAGAAACTTACAACCTTAATCATCTTTACCCTGATCAATATAATATTGCTGTAGCAGAAGCAATAGCTTGGAGTAAAGGTTTGAAGTTGGCCGAAACCAAAAGGCTTAAACTTTTTCGCATAATAGGTGATAATAAGGAGGTCATTGATCGTGTTCGTGGCCAAGAAAAGAAGGCCCCTAAAGTCCCTTTGTTGAGTGAAATCGTGGGTGAGATTCGAGAGGCTTTGGAAAAGCATTCAATTAGCCCATGGAATCAGGTTGAACTCATTGGAAGAGATGAAAACAAAGTGGCTAATGAATTGGCATCCTTGGGATCTAAACTCTGGTTTTTAGGGGAAAAGAGTAAGAGTTATGGTAGTGATAACGATCTTCCCTTTAAGTTAGCCCAATTAATCCGTGAAGATGAAGTAAATATTAGGGGAAAAAACCTACCCATGTAACGTTCTTTATATATTTGTGTCGCGTTGTGTGTATAAGGTGCAGGGCACATACTTGATGCTCTGCCTTTAAAGGGTGTATCCTAGTTGACTGAAGCTAAGATATACTATAGTAATGGGGTGCTACAAATAAATAATTTCTCCATGTATCAGAGTTAATTATGAGTGAGTGTGTTATGAACTTGCATATGATTGATATGAAGTAATAAATAAAAGTTGGTTGTCTTTGCTTGAAGCCTTGAATGAAAGTATGAACTATGAAATATTACAAGTAATATTTGGCCTTCTGATGGTACAGTGTATATAACAACTTTGGAGGGATGACATAATATTATAGGTATGTTGATTAAGACAGACTAGAATAATGTAAGTTGAGGTTATTGTAAAGAGACTTCCAAACATTTATACATTTTAAAATTGTACTCGTACTTCAAAGATATATATAGTCAAAGATTTGAGAGATTAATTTGGCCTGACATAGATTGCACAACCAATTGCACATTTAACTGAATTGACTCATCACAGATACAAATAGACCGACTTGAAAATGAATTTGGTCAAAGTTAATGCATATTTCATTATAGTTATGGCCTGTTTTCATAGACTGGACTGAACTGAAATGAAATGAATATTTTATAAGAGAAGGAAATTAAAAACTGAATTGAAAATAAACGTATGAGAACAGACCCTTAATGGGCAACGAATCTAAAAGTAACTCAACCCGAATTTATTACCAGATCCAACCTACACGATCTAAACCAAATTACTTGTTACTTTGAAATGACCAGACTTGTATTTGAATTGAATAATTGTTTACCACTTCTACATAAGTTAAACAACTTGCCTAGTCATTGGCCTTTCAATTAAACAAGAAAATAAGCGTAAAATAATCTCGGGTATATCCAAGCAAATATTATAGAGACTTTATTCATTATGTATAGGCCTTGGTCTTGGCAATTCAATATGCTGCACATCAAATAACATTGCAGCAGAATTTCAATAAGTTGGACACTGAAGGATCAATTTCCTATGGTTCATTTGCTTTAATTCATCTTATTAATTGGAATCTGAAGCAATTACAAATGTAACTCATCACCCACACAACATTTTCTCTCATTTACATCTTTCATGTCATGATATATTGATATAAAAATTCCTAATAAATAGCAAAAAAAAACCACCTAGTTTTATTGGCACCTCAAATAGATCACATCTCACATTAAATTATTTTGCATCTCTTGCTCATCTGTAAGGTAAGTAAAATACTATCAGCCTCCTTTTTGAATACTATAGAAGTTTAAAATGTACTTTTTTTTTTCTTTTTTTTTTTTTTTTGTTTTTTAATGAATTGCTTAATTTATTTGAATGATGTTTTCTCTGATTTGCTCTATATAGGAGTCTGAATCTTTTGCTTCACATTTTATGTATCATGTATGTGCTACTTTTGTGGATTAGTTGCTATCGGTACTTTTTAAATTTTATCTGTTAATAATTTAAGATATTAATGGTTAAAGTAATGAACTGACAAACTAAGCATGCAAAATCTAAGTGTTTCATGCATATCATAATAAAACAAAGTGATTATTAAACATAAAGCCTTGTTTAACATTTTCCTAGCTAATATACTTTGTATTATAACTAATAGAGAATATGCATAGAATGTCTTTATGATATCTTACCTATCTTGTTGACTTGTTAGTTACCTAATATGATTAGGACGACTTTTATATTATTCTATAAATATTGATCAATGGAAATCATTATAATAGTCCTAGCTAACAAATTTGTTCAATATGTCTTCGTGTGTAGGTAAAAGCGGAATATAGAGGCCGATCACTCGATCAGATGACAAGAAGTGAGTATTCATCAAAATGTGGCATGAGTTTATCAGGAAAATCAATGTATCCACTCAATTTCGACGTATCATATAACAATCAAGCTAACAAATTTGGTGCTGGATGTGTAATAAGGGACAACCTAGGAGAATTAGTCATTGCAGCATCCTATAATCTTACTAAAATCTATCCTGAATATTGCAATAATGTTGCTATTGCTGACGCCATTGCTCTACTAAATGGCTTAAAGTTGGCCAAGTTTAATAACATTGAGCTCAATCTCATAAAAGGGGACAACAAGGAGGTCATTGATAGTGTGTTAAACCGCGGTAGGAGGCCATCTAAAGGACCTTTAAGTGAGATCATTCAACAAATTGTCGAAATGATTGATCCTGTTACACATACGATTGTGCTTATAGATCGAGAAGCTAATCAAGTTGCAGATAAGTTGGCGTTATGGGGTACGGTTGTTCTAGGCTCGAAAGAGGAGATGATGTTTATACGAGCTATGATGTTCTTCCTCCTCAGGTTTCCTTATTCAACTTTAACTAGCCTTCTGGCCCGTGCAATGCACGGGTTATTCATATAAAATTGTATTGAGAGATAAGTGAAGAAATATCAGTAAGTCATTATAGGGTATAATATGTAATCGGAAACATGATTAAAGAAATTAAAATTATGGAACTTTAATAGAAAAAGAGGCTTAGATAGAAGGTGGAAGGGCTAAAATTAAAGAGAGAATAGGAAAAGGTTGAATTAAGGGGAGAGATGAAGATGAAGAGATAAAGTGTGTATGAAAGATTAAGTATAAATTTAATGAAAGAATTAAAAAAAAAATGGTGCAATAAAAAATTAATAGTGTAAGATGACATGTGGCTCTATGGTTTGAGAAGTGTAATAGAATGGATGAGGACATGTGTCTTTCTTAGTTTCTTGGTTATAGTTTTTAAATACTAAGTATAGATATAGATTTGTCATGGCTTATTATGATTATTACTCTCTCGGTTCACAAAAAATGGTTTTACTTGTTTATTCATGATCAACTAGTAATTAATATCTTTGATTACACTTTAGAATCTTTTAAAATTGATTGTATGATAATTTTGAGATGGATAAATAAGACTATAATAAAACAATATAATTAAATATTGTTTTAGTTACAATATATACTTACGTATTAAGTTATAGTTTGATGTACAATATCTAGTCAATGATTCCAAACTTTGGTCTTAATAAGTTTAGTGTAACCTTCTTCAGGAAACAAAGATATTTTTTTGATCTTTATTTTTGGAAGAAGTGAAACAAAGAGATTATTATTTTGAAGACAACTTTTTTAAAAATTTGATTAAATTCAATCTAGCTAGCTATGCTTCACAATTAAAGTAAGTCTTGTATGAGACAATCTCAAAGTAGTCACTATATCTCATTTATCATATTTAATTCTATCTCCGTTTTCATTTACTTCAATGTCTTTGTCCAATTATGGTTATTAATAGGTGGGTGAACTTATTAAGCAAGAGATGTCATGTAGCAGCAACGAAGTTGTGGGTGAAGGAGAAGAGAGTAGCCTTACGGTAAAAAACGCCGGCATGGCCGGGGCAGCGGTTGCAGGGTTAGGAATGTTAGCATGGGGTGTGTTGAAGCTTATGTTTGGCAAAAGCCTCTTTAATCAACAAGAACACAAGAATAAAGCAAAATCATCTTGGGGCTATGTTGTCGACGTTACTCGAAATTCTCTAATTGCCCTAGAAATAATGTTAAGAGACAATGTAAGGAGGCAGGACATTTAAGGTTTAGTGTTTTGAAGAAGAAAATATCCATTTAATTAGGGTTAAAGCTCTATACATAAAGCTAGCTTAAAGATATCCATTTGAGCATATCTAGCTTATGCTGGTATCCTTTATAATTGCTACAAAGTCTACAATAATAGAAGGTATCTAAAACAAATGGAGTAATTTAATTTTTACACATATATAATTAATTCAAGATAATCATGTTACAACACCTGTTTTGAAAATTGTAGAATGTCAAATTTTGCCTACACTTATATTGAATAACCCTTATCAAATCTAGACAAAACTTATTTTGCCTACACTTATATTAAGAACTTATTTTTCTTAAAGTTTCAAATAAAAAGAAGGTAAAACTGAACATGTCTGATCCAAAACTAAGTTACGGAGCAGTAGAATTAATTTTATTTTATTAAGTATGAATGTATGATAGATACGAGTATATAAATATATTGAATTGAATAGTGATGGTCCCTTACCATTTATGATAGTGTGTCAATTATTCTAAAACAGTTTTAAAAAAAAAAGGTATCAATATTATTTTCAAAACATAAGGATTACTAAAGTGTCCTTACAAGTATTTGACAAGTCTACTTCAAATTGTTTAATATCCAACATGGGGGTGTGTAAACTTGGTGGATTGAGAATTTGACCATTATTCTAGCCTCCTTGAATGTTCCAAGCCTTATTATACAAAAAAGAAGCAAGAAACTCTTTTGCCACTCCTATTAAATATTAATGACTAATTGATACATACTATAAATCATATAATCGACCCTTCATTAGATGAAAAAATAAAGCATGGCAGAACATGTCCTCTTCAAACTAAAACAATATGTCTCATCTTCACCAAATGACTTGTTAAACATGATCCTCCTCCAAGTGAATGAATGGCTCAACTTTCTCCAAGGGCTCCTCATCGCCCTACTCGACAAGGTCTGCTCGTCGGAAACCCGGGTTAGGTGGCTAACTTTGGCTACACCTACACCTTTTATGATAGCCGGGCTTGGTCTTATACTTCTATGGTCATGTTGTGGTTCCAAAAAACCGTCGAAGATGATGAAGGCTCCTGGTATGGGTGGCAAAGTAATTTCAAGATCTTCCTTTGAAGGGAAACCAAAATCTTATTTCAAAGATCTTCATGCTCGTAAGCGTGCTTAGACCAAACATTAGTACTTCCTTTGTCCCCTAATGTTTAATTTGCTCTGTTTATTGCTTATTGAGGGAAAATTGAATTATGTTGATGGATCTTGTTGGATTCCTCGTAGCATGTATTTTAATTTAGATTTATAATATGAAATGAGTATAATTGTTTAAATCAAGTTTTATATTTAAAGTATCGCTTCTTGTTTATCATGCCACAAATGATGTATTAGCCAAGGCAAAGAATGTTGGTATTCTTAGTCAAGTAATGAAGTATCCACGCCAAATCTTAGCTTTCAGCCAAATTTGCTAATGTGTTTTTCTTTTCAACCGAGTAAGGGTGGCCGGATGACGTCATCTCCGTTGCCATTTTTCAATCTTTCTAGTTTCTAATATCTATACCTTTATTTTTGTTGCCAATCACGACCAACCTCTCAAATTTAAGGTCGGCCGGCCTAGTCAAGTCCAAGATGTGTGGGCCTAACATGAGACACGATTTATTAAATGTAAACCTGTACACTTCAGCTTAATTTCATTTCAGTTCAGTTCGGTTCAGCTTCAATCTGTTCACTTCAGTCAACTCCAACAGTTCACTTCAGCTTAATTTTATGTAGACTTGTTCACTTTAGCTTTATTTCAGTTCAGTTCAGCTCCAATCAGTTCAGTTTAGTCAGCTCCAATCAGTGCACTTCAGCTTCATTTCATCTAGACCTTTTCACTTCAGCTTAATTTCAGTTTAGTTCATTTCATTTCATTTCAGCTCCAATCAGTTCAGTTCAGTCAGCTCCTAATTTCCTTCTCTCATAAAATATTCATTTCTTCTCTATTTAGTTCCGTAAATATGAATAGACCCGTAGTCATGTACAAATTAAAAGTAGTAGAATTTTGTGAGAAGTTGGATTTTTTTTTTATTTATTTTTTTTTTTTGGAAAATTTGTCAGAAAAAAACTATTATAACACTCTTTTTGTCAGAAAAAACCTTTTAAAAAATTTTTGGCCAAAAGAAACATATTTCTAAATTTTTTTTGTTGAAGACAACCAAAACCTCTAATTAGCCCCTGATTACCCTTAATTAACTACTTAATCTTATTTAATTAATTAAAAATCATAAATAAATTGATAAATTTTTTTAAAAAAAACATTCACCACCCTCAAACCCCACCACTAGCTGCCACCCTTGGTAGCAACTTCCCCCACCCCCGCCGGCCACCAGAACCCCCCACCCCTCCCCTTCCCCCGTGCCGACAAATTAAAGTCCCTCCCCCCTACCCCTCTCCTTTGATGAACCACCATCGCGACCACCCACCCATCACTAAACCCTAATCCCAAAAACTCCCACCCCCCCTCTCTACCACCATCACAAAACAGCCACCACTCCATTTTCCACGCCCTGAAACGACAAGGGGAGGTCGTTTATGGGTGTAGAAAAAGGAGGGGGTTGTTTATGGTTGTGGAAATGAGGGGTGGAATTTTCGGGTTTGGGTTTAGTAAGGGGTGGGTGGTCGCGGCGGGTGAAAGGGAGGGGCGGGTTAGGTCTATCTGGTCGTCGCGGTGGAGGGGGTTGGGCTGGGTAGGCCAGCCTTATGAGAGGAGGCTTGGTCGGTGTCGGAGTTGGGTGGTGGGTCAAGGAAAGAAGAGGGTGACGCAGGGAGGCGCAGGGCGGGGGTTTGCCGGTGCGAGGGGTAGAAATTCTGTTCGCCGGTAGGGGTGAGGGTGGGGGTGGCTCCTACCAGGGGAGGTGGAAGGGGGAGGGTGGCAGGTGGAGATGGGGTTGGGGGTGGTTTAAGTTTTTTTTTTTTAATTTTTTAATTTATTTGTTATTTCTAAATAATTAAATAAGATTAAGTAGTTAATTAGGGGTAATCAGGGGCTAATTAGGTTAATTAGAGGTTTTGGTTGTCTTCAACAAAAATTTTTTAGAAACAGGTTCTTTTGGCCAAAAAAAATTTAAAAGGTTTTTTTGACAAAAAAAGGGTTATAATAGGTTTTTTCTGACAGATTTTCCTTTTTTTTTTTTTTTTTTTTTTTTTTTTTTTTTTTTTTTTTTTTTTGTGACAACCAAGAAAACAAAGAAAAATGAAACGTTGGAAAAACGTTACTTGCTAGTTCCTACAGAGATCTACTAATCTCATCACATAGAAAAATCACTTACCTAATCTTTTGTAATGCAGCTTCATGGAAACTACTAATCCGTACTATAATTCCTACTATATCAATGGTAGCATTTGAATAAATAAAATATGGTCACTAACTCACTTTATCTTGGATTGTTATACTTTTGCTTTGTTATCTCTTGTAATTGAGCTTTCCGCCTTTCGCTTTGATGATGCCATAGAACTTTTTTACACGCTTCATTACTTTGTATGCAAGTGTCAATTTAGATGTCGGGTATGGAATATCTTAAATTTGAGTAAAACCATAAATTAATTCGAAAATCATTAATTTTTTTATTTGTTAAAATCTATTAAATATTTCACAGGTATCAATTCGGATGTCTAGCTCAGATTCGATAAGGTCGGCTCAAATCTGATCTATGTGAAGTGTGAATTTTTATTATTTTTTTTTAAAAAAAAACAATTTTCCAATAAATGTAGTATAATTTATTGTTAGCCAATTAACTAGAATTAAAAATGGAATGGAAAATTATTCTAAAACATTATTAAAAGAAATGAGAAGAATATTTTAAAATGTGCGAAAATAAAACAGAAAAACTTTTGTAATCGAGGGGAGCAATTTATAATATTCTAAGGTATTGTTTGATTGACATGGCTTTCCTTATGCAATTGCGTATCATTGAAGTTAAAGTCCCACATTCAATTCTAAGAATTTCATAAGTTTGTTTGGTTGAAAACAAAGAATTTACAAATCATGGTAATTTTGAGTTATTAAGTAAAAGGGGTTGGTAGTTTAATTCATACATTTTGTAGGTATTGAAAATTCCCATAAATTTGCATTCCTACATATTTCAATATTTAGAGTCAATCAAACAAACTCTCATATCAAAATCTTCATGATCTTCAAGGGCGGAGCTAGGGGCCGGGGGGCAGTGGAGGCCAGGCCCCCCGTGGCCCAATTAGCGGCCTTTATATTTTGAAGGCTGGCTCCCATAGATATATACAATAAAGGTGGACTTATATATAACTTTCTAGTGTATAGCTTAGTGCTTAGAGTGGAATATGTAAATTTTATCACATGTTATTAGGGCCTGTTCTCTTACGTTGAAATTCAGTTCAGTTCAGCTTAGCTCCTAATTTCCTTCTCTTATAAAATATTCATTTCAGTTCAGTTTAGTTTAGCTCAGTTCAGTTCAGTTCAGTTTAGTTCAGTTCAGGTCAGTTCAGTTTAGTTCAGTTCAGTTCAGCTGAGTTCAGTCAATGAGAACACACCCTTAGTCTGGTGTTCAATTCTTGTGGATGTCACTTTCATGTTTTTTTTTAAATTATTCTTTTACCTTTTTTTTCTCTTGCTTTTTTTAAAGGGAATTTTTTTTTTCTCACTTGAAATTACTAGTACTATTATTTTTACTCTATATTTCTTTTATCCCTTCAATCTTACATTTTATTTGTTTATCAATTGTTTTGATTTCAAACTTTCTTTTATTATTTTTTCTGTATTCTAATTTACTAAATTAGTAAATTGCATAACATTTTTTTTAAAAAATTATTCTTTATTCCTATATATATTTTATTGATTTCTCACCCCCCCCCCAAAAAAAAATATTATTTTATTGATTTTGTGCAAATGAACCACAAGAGCAACACAAAATATAAATGGGAAGGACATAGGAGGAAATCAAGCCTATACTCTTATATCTTACACAAATCCTTCACTTGAACCAATAAGGCAAGACTTCATAGGTTGTAATGTTGATTATTTTGATGAAATACTTTATGTTGCTTTATAAAATATAGTCAAATCAAATTTATATATATTATCACAAATACCATTGAAAAATACAATATTTTGTTACATAATAAATCTCACCCCCTCCAATATTTCAATTCCTGGCTTCGCCTCTGATGATCTTTCACCCAAATTTTTTATGTTTAAACAAACAAGGCCTAATAAAAGAAATAAAAATAGGTTACGAGTAACTAATTAGTTTGAGGTGGAATGAGTGAAAGAAATTTCTAACGTCTAGTCAGCGTCATTACAATTGAATCAATCTTAAAAATGTTAAAAAAAAAAAAAAAAAGCTTATTCCTCAGTCCTACTCATCATGGTACGGAAAAACAATATTCATATAAGCTTTATTCGGCTTGTCGGCACACTGAATATCTTACTATCGAAGTCTACCATTAGTCTACTCCTATCCTTGAATCACGCAAATCCTTAATTAATCTTCTTTACTACCATTTCAATCTTCACATTTTTTTTACTACTATTTGAATCACTCAAACCCTAGCCTCTATTGTTGAATTTTGAAGGAGTTTTTATCGATTTTTATTAGTAGAAAGCCCTAATTGTTTGTTTTTGTGTGTGTTTTTTCTATTATTTTAGGTTTATAATAATTTTTCCTTTTCTAGGAGGAATATTTCTCCCTCGAATGACAGGGTTTTTCTTGTTCTTTAGGAGGATTTGGCTCCTTCGAAAGACCGGGTTTTTTTTTTCTCTCTTTTGAGTGAGGATTTGCTTTTATATTTCATGGATTGCTATAGAGTTGTTTTATGGGTAAAATTTTATGCGAGATCGAAAAAGAGGTTAATATTTCGATTACAATCTAGCGAATTAGACGGAAATTTTCTGCACGGCTACAATAGATCGATAATCCCCCTCGCCGATGAAGGCTGTAAATCACAGCGATATGAAAGAGGGTATGAAGAATGTACGATTTGCAACAACGATCATAGCTTTGCTTAAAGAATGTTTTTATTTGATTCAATTATTAGGTATTCATTAGATCTAAATCTCTTTGTAGATGTCGTATGATTTTATTTATGAATCAATTTTATTTCAAAAAAAAAAAAAAAAAAATCAATCTTCACTTATTAACTAGTATATTTTAATTTTTATTATTAAATTAGTATTATATTTAATTAAAAAAATTAAAATTAATGTGAACAAATTTTTACCAAAATATAGTTATATTTTTCTTGTTTCTTGTCTTTACAAAAAAAAAAATTTCATCGAATATCACGTGAAAGAGTTGCTTAGTCCTTTTAAAATTATGTCAGATAAATGATTTTAATAACGCTCGATAATTAGCGTCCAATTATCTTAGCGGTTGGTAATTTTTAGTGACTGTTTATAAAATCATTCACTAATATTTTATTTTACCAATTGATTTGACGCCCCTCGGTAATATTGATCGCGAAAAACGCATTTTCTTGTAGTGGTCTTTGTTTGTATGGGTAATTTTAAATTTTCAAAGACAAAATCGTTGTATCCTTTTTATTTCTTATTTTTAATCAAAGAAGTATTTATAAATTAAAAAAAAAAAAAACTGTCAAAAAGATTGCGTTTTTTGAGTATTTATATGTTGCCAAAACACATACTTAGTTGTATATCCTTCTGCAGAATGTAAAAGATTTTACTTATTCTATACGGTTAATTATGACAATTACTATTGTATATAATATTTTCCTAAAATATTAAAGTTTTATTAAAGGATGTTTTTTACAAAAAAAAGTTAAGGACACCAGAAATTGACACGTGTCATTGCTGGTGTGTCTTTTAGTATGTAGTTATTGATTGATAATTGATGATTTGACTATTATTCCACACAACTCAAATACAACACTACCTACTTCATTTATAAATGGATTTAAAATTGTTTTTATTTAATTTTATGTAAATTGAATTAATTTATTTAACAATAAAGATAAAAAGATCAAAACCTAAAGTTCGTCCTAATTGACCATTAGGGAAGGTTGGAAAACTTGTTTATTTAATATTTTTAATTTTTTCATGCAAGGTCGCCCTTTATCCTCTTTTTTAAACCTAAATTACATAGTTATTTTTTCTTGTTTTTATTCCTCTAATGATGAATGTATCTCACTAATAAGGCTATTTTTTTTTACCGTATTTTTGTTTGCCTCCTATGATTTTAATTTTTTTTTTTTCCATATATGATCTGAGTTGGTCAGATTGTTTGATTTAACTAATTAATTTTTAACCTTATATGTATGCCAATTCATAAACAAATTTTTTATTTAAGAGGAGGTCTTAGAGTATTAGATTTGTATTGTTGTGTTCTTGTGTATTTTCCAAATGTGTGATGAGTTGCATAACTTTTGTTGTTATGGAATCAAAGATAGGTAGGGGATAATATAAAAAAGCACAAATAAAATACGAAGTAATAAGGTTTTATTCAAACTTATTTGTTTATGAAGACCTTAAATAAGTAATAACATGATCGAATTGAATAAGTTCCCCCCTTTTTAGATTCTATTTCAGAGATTTTACTCCATATATTATAGTGGCTACTTTCAAAAGAAAAAAAAATTGTAAAAAGAAGAAAAGGTAAAAAATGTAGAAGATTCTTAGATACGAAAAAAAAAAAAAAAAAAAAAAAAAACCCCCAAAACTCTCAAAAATTTGCTCTTGTAGAGTTCTAGTACTCATAGTACTATATTAAATGCTACTTTAGCACCAATTTAATCAAAAAAAGAAGAAACAAAAAAAAACCAAAACTCTGAAAAAATGTACACACTTAATTTTGATGGATCACATAATAATCAAGCTAACAAAGCTGGTGCTGGCTGTGTTATAAGGGATAGCCAAGAAGAATTGGTTATTGCTGCTGCTTATAATCTTACTCAAACTTATCCCGAACATTGCGACGTTGCTATTGTTGAGGCTGCTGCTCTACTTAACGGGTTGAAGTTGGCCAAAGATCACAACCTTAACCTTAATCTCATTAAAGGGGATAGTACGCAGGTCATTGATCTTGTGTTGAAACGTAGTCGAAGGCCATCAAAGCCACCGTTAAGCTGGATCATTGAACAAATTATTGAAATGATCGATGTTCAGAATATTGTGATCATTGATAGAGAAGCTAATCAGGTTGCAGATAAGTTGGCGTTTTGGGGGTCCAATAAGCTTGAAAAAGAGGATAGTAAGATCTATTACTCCTATGCTGATCTTCCTCCTCAGGTGTGTTCATCTTCCTCTTCTTTTGTTAATAATTTTGTTTTAGTATAGTTATAATATAGGATGTTTCTACAGTGGTCGTTTAAAATTTGACTATTTTATTATTTTAATGATAAATAATATGAGCGATCCATTTTTTCATACTATAAATTGGACACAATTAGTATTCTAATTTCTACAATGCAAATATAATTTTTGAAAATTTTAATCCAACATTATAAAATAATTATATTTCGAGAAACTATAAAATAAGAGTAAAAATTACATAAATAAAACTAAAAATATGATAAATACAACACCTTCACCTTCCGCTGCATCAACTCCAACATCATTCCTCCTTCCTACCCCACCTACAACTTCTGAAACTCAACATTCCCCACCTATCCCTCCACCTCCACCTCCTCCTTCTCATACCATGACTACTAGGCTTCAAAATAATATTAGAAAGCCTATCAACAAACTCAATCTTCTAGCCACTGTGACAAATAATGATTCAAAACACGTTACAGAAACTAAACCCAAAACCATTGCCCAAGCTCTTAAAAGTCCTGTTTGGAGGAAGGCTATGGATGAAGAGTTCAATTCTCTCATTAGAAACAAAACCTAGAATCTTGTACCACCTTCTACATCACAAAATGTGATTGGGTGCAAATGGGTGTTTCGTATTAAACGGCATCCTGATGGTACCATCAAACAATACAAGGCCCGTCTCGTGGCAAGAGGTTTTCATCAACGAACGGGTTTAGATTGCCACAGTTCGTCTTATTCTATCTCTTGCTACTAGTTAAGGTTGGTCTTTGCGCCAACTTGACATTAACAATGCCTTTTTGCAGGGGACTCTTACAGACGAGGTTTACACCATTCAACCACCGGGTTACAATGATGCAACTAATCCGAATTACGTGTGTAAGTTAAACAAGGCATTGTATGGACTTAAACAAGCCCCAAGGGCGTGGTACAAGGAGGTCCGTCAATTTTTACTTGATTTCGGGTTCAAGAACACAATTTCTGACTCATCATTATTTACTCTACATCTAAATGGATCAATTATTTATTTGTTGGTCTATGTAGATGATATAATTGTTACTAGCAATACACCACAATTTCTGGAAGATTTCATCTCACAAATATCACAACGGTTTTCCCTCAAGGATTTGGGAGAGTTATCTTATTTTTTGGGAGTTGAAGTTCTACCACACCCTGATGGTTAGTTCTTGAGCCAAAAGAAATACATTCATGATATATTATGCAAGTCTAACATGGATGATGTCAAACCCGTTGCTACTCCTCTTGCAACTCATCCTCCATTGATGTTAGAAGGCAAGCCTTTACAAGATCCCACTAAATATCGTACTCTTGTTGGCAGTCTACAATATCTTAGTCTCACTCGACCGGATGTCGCTTTCTCGGTAAACAAATTAGCTCAATATATGCAACGCCCAACTGAAGATCATTATCAAGCATTAAAACGGCTCCTCCGATACCTAAGTGGGACGACTAATATGGGGCTGATTATTCATAAAAAATCTCCATCTACTCTTCATGCTTTCTCGGATGCCGATTGGGCACGTGATAAGGATGATTATATATCAACTACAACATACATTGTGTATCTTGGCAGAAATCCTATATCATGGACATCAAGAAAGCAAAAGACTCGAGCTCGCTCTTCAACGGAAGCAGAATATCGAGCTGTGGCTAGTGCAACTGCTGAAATTCTATGGATTCGTACTCTATTTCAGGAGCTAGGATTAACACTTCCAACTACTCCTATTTATTGTGACAATGTTGGTGCTACCTATGTTAGTGCTAACCCGATATTCCATTCAAAAATGAAGCACCTCGGGCTAGACTACCATTTTGTTCGTAAAAATGTACAATCAGGCAAACTCCGAGTGTCCTACATATCTACTAATGATCAATTGGCAGATGCTCTAACAAAACCTCTGCCACGCACAACTTATACTTCTATGGTTCGCAAAATCGGTCTTTCCACTTGGCCGACCATTTTGAGGGGGCATAATAAGGAATAATCAAGTCAAGGTCAATCCTTGATTTGATCCTTGATGATACTTGCTCATTATACTCAATATTCCCCTTAATACTCTCCTTGATTCTAGTTATTTACTTGTAAATAATATTCTCAATTATCTTCCCTTAATTCTCTCCTTAATGTTAGGTTGTATATCCTTTATTACTTTTATTGTAACCGTATTACTTAGGGTTGTAATTGTATATAAGCTTGGTTTGTCTTTAATGAAAATATACAATTCTTCTTCAATTCTCTATATTGTACCCTGGACTTTGGTACAATATGTAGTAAAGCTCTGTCGTCTGAATTGTTCAGTAATATAATGTACTAGTCTATTGTGTGTTGTGTGTCGCCTATCGTGTTCCAATGTGTGTATGGTACACCCTACACCGGACTTTGGCTTTGTTGATTGTTGGCATGGTGTAAAGCTATGCTTTTAGAACAGTTCTGTTGATTCAGCAAGATTAAATATTTAAGGGGTCAGACTTACTTTGGTATGAGCACTGCCTTGGGGTGATAAGTTGATTCAGCAAGATCAATATATGTTTTTTTTGTGTCAAAAAAAAAAAAAAGATCAATATATGTTTTAGGGAAGTGACTTTCAAATTATTAGTTTATGTTTTTGTAATTTGTGAGTGTTTTGTTAACGTGTAATGAAGGCTTAATATAAACTCTTTGTTGTTACTAAAATGTACTACTATAGGTATGAAAAACATAAACACAGCAAATAGATTGTTTGGTCTCTTTGATGATTTGAAGGCCATGTTCTAATTACAAAATTGGCCCTAAAATGTTTAAAAAATTATTTTTTAAATGAATTTTTTTTAACAAGATATAAATGTTTAATGTTACTAAGGGTCTGTTCACATTTAC
This sequence comes from Chenopodium album, assembly GCF_948465745.1. Taxonomy (NCBI): domain Eukaryota; kingdom Viridiplantae; phylum Streptophyta; class Magnoliopsida; order Caryophyllales; family Amaranthaceae; genus Chenopodium; species Chenopodium album. Next base: position 82,884,116 of record NC_137834.1, read on the forward strand.
TATACTGAACTAAATTATATAAAGCTGAAATGAATATTTTATGAGAGAAGGAAATTAGGAGCTGAACTGAATCGAACTGAACTGAATTGATTGGAGCCGAACTGAATTGAAATTAAGCTGAAGTGAATAAGCCTAAGTTCTATATAGTATTACTAAAAATATTTTGATGAGACAATAAACAAAAAACAATTATTTAAAAATTATCATCCTTCTAACATTTTTGGAAAAAAAATTGTCAAATACTAGTATTTTTTTTTTTTTTTTTGAAAAAAATCATATACTAGTATTATATCTTCTTAATACATTTTTTTTTTTGAAGCAATATCTTCATAATACATTGTTTCCAAAATTTTATTCCAATTCTCTCGTTGATGGACATTAGAATTTACAATTGAGAATAGATTACTCCTCTAATTTTGCCTAAAAAATAGTGGTAATCTAGTATTAAGTGAATTAGCCATTTAAGAAAGTGATAATTAAAAATTTTCACTTTTATTTAGAAAATTCAAAACAAAAGTCAAAAGCATTAACTTTGGAAAAGAAAGAAAAATTGGAAGAGTTGGATTTTGTTTGGAAATTGGTGGGCTTGTTCTAGGGAAAAGATGATGAGGTGGAGATATTTTAAGTTATCTATACTTAGTATTTATAAAGGCAAACTAAAAAAGACATATGTCATCATTTTATTACACTTTCCTGCTATCTTATTCTTCAATCCAATTTGCCACATGTTGTTTTACTTTTTTATTTTTTATTATACAATTTTTCTTAATTCTTTCATTAAATACTTCATTTTCATCTCACCTCTTTAATTCAACCTTTTTATTTTATTTTCTCTCTTTGATTTTAGTCCCTCCATCTTCTTTCTATTAAGTCTCATTTCAAATTATAGTCCCAAATTTTTTATTTCTTTAATTATGTTTTCAGTTACATATTACACTCATAATTATTTTTTGGGATTTCCTCACTCATCTCATGCAATTTTCTATGAACAAGCCGTGCATTACACGGGTCAAAAGGCTAGTTTTTTGTAAGTTGGAGTGTTGAATCAAAATTTTCCAAATTTTGGACTCTTAATTTTTCGGGGCCTTGTTATGTGGACCCGAAAAAATCAAGCATGATGGATCGAGTAACGACTTGAATGTATCATAACCTGACCTGATCTTTCACCTGATTCATCCACCTGTTTCAATTCAAATTTTCATCCATATTTTTTAATCGAGTGGATGGTTATCCATCGAATTTAGAAGATATTATCACCCACCCATACCTCCAATGTTTCATTTTCTCTTCTAGCTCCAACCACTATATCCACCATCCCACTAAATAATTTGTGACATTATGAGTGAAAGAAGTTTCTCACGTCTGATTAGCGTCATTACAATAGAATCATCCTTCAAAATGCTGCTGACGTCACTATAGAATTTTAGTGTTTAGGTGACATTCATTTAAATTTAAGGATTAATTAATCTAATCATCATCAAAAGAAGCCTACTCCTACTCATCATAGTACGAAAAAGCAGTTTTCATAGAAACTCTTTATTCTGCTTGTCGGAACACTGGATATCTTACTATCGAAGTCTACCATTAGTCCACTCTCATCCTTGATTGGTCGCCCTAAATCATTTAATAACTTAATCCCTTCATTATAATATTGTAAAGTATATGTCCACCCCTTTGATATTAAGTGGTTTTTGATAGCCTTATGTTTTTTTTTAAGTGGTTTGGGCACCTGTGGGTACTACTGTACTAGTGTAATACCAAGAAACCAAGGGGGTTAATTATATACGAAGTACTCGGTACGGAGTACTCCGTATTAATTAGTGTGTATAATGCAAATTTCCAAATTTCAATGTACTCTCTTTATTTTTAAATATTTGTTTTTTTTTTTTTTTTTTAGATGCGGAGTTTTAGAAGAAATTGAAGAAAATAATAAAAAATAAAGATGTTGGATTTTTTTTTTTTTAAACAAGCTGTTGGGGTTAATAGAAGGTAAATTGGGGGAGAGAAGATCTAAAAATAATAAATTGGGTCTCACTATTTGAGAAAAATGAATTAATATTATAAAAGCTTTTCAAATAAGAAAATAGAATATGTATTTAAAAACGGCCGAAAAAAAAAAAAAAGTGGAATAAATATTTAAAAACGAAGGATGTATCAAATATTACTAAGACACTTAATACTTCTACTTCTATTTTGTTTGACTTCTTAAAAGGTGCACAATTTCCAAATTCTAACTGTAGGGTTTTAGGTACTCTAAGCGGAATTTCATGAATCTCATTCATATGCACCTAAACAGGATCTCATGCATATACAAATAAAGGATCACATAATAGTTTAGAATTAACCTTTGATGCGTGAATTCCCAAGCTTTCTTCTACCTTCTTGCGGAGATTAGAGCCTTAGTTGTTGCTCCTCTAATATTGGTCCACAAGTGCAGATCGAACCTCCACCAATGCTAGTTGGACGGGAGATATTAATCTCCTCTTCTATGGAGAACTTCTAACCGGTTGTAGAGAGAGAGAGGAAGGGAAAAATATTACGTTGTTTCTTTTGAGAGATGAACGTCTGTTTTAATTTTCCCCAAACCCTTTATTATATATAATCATATTATCTAATTAGGGCAAGGCTTATTCCTATCTTACTCCTTATGGCCAGTCATTCACTAAGCCCAACTTTTGGACTCGGTATTCATGTTCGACCTAATACTGTAACGTGTGACCTCATAGGATCCATTTAGTTGGCATTGGTTTAACCCAATGATCAATATTGGTCTCTAGCAAGACGTAAAGACGACCCAACTAAACGAACTTATTATCTCCATAATACGATCCATATTATATTAGTAATTGCACGAGAGTCGAGGACACATTTCCTTCACTAACGTATCAAAGCATTGAAGACTTTTTTTTTTTTTTGAAAGAAAAGAATTGAAGACTTTTAATTTCAATGAGAATTTAAAGCTAATACAAAGTCTCGATACAAATTAGACGGAGGGACTCGAGGGAGTATGCATTCAACCTTTGGCTTTCCCATATCTTGAAAGATTGTACAATTTCTTCGTTTTGTTTATGTCCAATTTATAGTTAAATCAAATACTCCCTTCAATTTTTTAAGTGCCTTATTGAGAGTTTTGACACTATTTATTATACTTTGATAATTTTAATATAAATTATACATAAGAAAAAAATATAGTTGTGTTTGTTGAAATCGTCTCAATGGTAGATTATTAATATTCAATTGTTATAATTTATACGAGTAGTTATTAATAATTGAAGATATTATTGGTTAAAGTTTTGCATTGACATATGTGTCATTTCACTATTGGACTTTTAAAACCAATATGTAGGTTATTAATAATTGAAGATATTATTGGTTAAAATTCAAATGCTCCACAATATATAGGTTAAGATATTGATATAAAAAATTATATAAATTGAAAATTGTATTAAAGAGACAAATGAAATAAACGAAAATGAATTTCTTTGTGCTTGTTTGGCATTATTTTTGGTTTCAATTTTTTTTTTTTTTTCTAAAAACTTAAATCCAAAAAAAGAATTTAAGAAAAAGGTGTTTCCACTAAAAGACCAAAAAAAGAAAACTACAGCAATGTCAAACGAACCCTTTGCTCTTGACTTATAGTTGTAGCCTCATTTGAATAAAGGATTGGAGTATGTTCTACTCTTATACCTAAGCCTACTATTACACTAATCAAATCCTTAATTGGTCACCCTAAATCTCCTTTAAAAAAAGACTCAAACCCTTCTTTTTTTAGCATTTATCGATCGACGACTCCTTGAATTGAATGGTAAGAAGCAAGCTTGCTTAAGAAAAATGGCAAACCGCAAATTCATGAAACTAAACCAATTTCCATCTTCCATACAATCACCTTCATCATCACCAAATGACTATACTACCCAGTTGTTCACCAATATCTTCCTTCAATTCGACAATGACTGGCTCTATTTCATCCCTAACTTATTTCATTCTCTTGTATCTGCGATCTCCAACTTTTTTCATTCCATTTTATCTTGGTTGTACGTGATCCCTAACTTTTTTCATTCTCTCATATCTTCGATCGCCAACTTATTTCATTCTATCTTTTCGATCATCCCGAACTTATTTCACTCTCTTAATTCCGCAATCACCAACTTATTTCATTCTCTGTTATCTTGGCTATCTGTGATCCCCAACTTATTTCATTCTCTGTTATCTTGGCTATCTGTGATTCCCAAATTATTTACCAATTTATTTCATTCTCTGCTATCTTGGCTATCTGTGATCCCCGACTTATTTCATTCTCTCCTATCTGAGATCACCAAGTTATTTCATTCTCTAGTATCTCGGCTATCTGTGATCCCCGACTTATTTCATTCTCTCGTATCAGAGATCCCCAACTTATTTCATTCTATCGTAAATCAGTCCACCAACTTATTTCATTCTCTGTTATCTCGGCTATCTGAGATCCCCGACTTATTTCGTACTCTCGTATACAAGATCACCAACTTATTTCATTCTCTCCTAGCAAAATTCAATGAGGCCTGCCCTCCGGAAACACAAGCACACATACTAAAAGTAGCGACGCCTATTGTGATAACGGTGCTTGGGGTTGTTCTTCTATGCCTTTTCTGTTACTATTGCTGGACTGCCATATCCGCCTGCATGACTTGGCTTGCGAGCGCGGTCATGAAGCTCATCAGCGGGTTATTCAGGTTGTTAGGGGAAATCTGCAACATATGCGGTAGTTGTTCTAGGAATTCTTGTAAGATGATGAAGGGTCCTGGAACCAATGGCACAGTCTTGATTCCAAGAGTTTTATTTCAAAGTAATCCTAGAGCTTATTTTCGTAATCTTCGTGCTAATAAGGTGCCTTTATTAAGTTAAATGGGATAGTGATTGATAATCTTTTTTTTTCATGGGATAATTAGGCATAAAATAGTTACTGCTTGTTAATTGTTATGTAACTCTGCTGGTAGGTACACTTCTGTTTAAGTACCAATAACAAACTAGTGTTTAACATATGCTTAAAATTTTAAGTTACTAATTTATCTTTATATCTTGTAGCGACATGAAATGTCTATGTTAATTTTTGGGTATGTAATATGTATTGTACTACATGCTTCTCCGATCCAAAGTTGTACCAAGTTTGACAGAATTTCGATTTTACAATACAATAATATAGAGTACTTTAATTTTTCCATTTTATAATGATCTTATTTGGAATCTTTTGACTATAATAAATAAAAAGAAATCTAATTTTCTATCTATAAAGAACAAATTAAATAAAGTCATGTCATCATATGTGATCTAGTTTAATTTTTGCTAGTGTGAGAGCAAAGGTATTGACAATACTAAACATGGAAAAACTTGTTTGGGCTTAATAAACATGACCATAATTTTAATATAGTAACCTTATTTTAACATAATAAACATTATTAAAACTTGTGTGACTTTTAATATTATTTTGAACCTGAAGTATGACATTACGTTGAACATATTGACCCTAATTAGAACATAGACACATAGTTGCCTTTATTATTCATATTGACTAGTATATATAAAATTTCATTAAATAAAAATTTAATCTCTTACAACCTTTATAGTACCACGGTATCTTTTATTTTAACATAATTTATATTATAATAATTAAATTTTATTTCGATATAGTGACTCTTTTTATTAATAAAACAACCATATCATATATCACAATTTTTTAGATGCGGCCTACTGTATCGTGCGGTAGGGGTTACTTGAGTTTCTCAGTAACTGAGAAATTGGAAAAAGATTGGATGGAGTTTTTAGCTTATTGTACCGGCTACCAAGTCCTTCTATGCAACTAACTGCACGCACATCCGTCCGATCATATATTAGCCATCCAATCTTAACCGTCCATTACCTTTCTTGATATAATATATAGATCTGATACTTTACCGATTTTTTTAAGGAAAATTTGCAAATTACCACCCAAAAAGGGGTCCTGTTTTGAAATTACCACTCGTTAAAAATTTTATTTTAAATTACCACCCCTTAAATTAAAAAAGTTTTCAGATTACCACCTTTTTTGGATTTCCGGTGGAATTTTCGTTTGATGGCTCCACACAATGGCTAATAACGGCTAATTTGACTCTTCTAACTCTCTCTCTCTCCCCGATTTTTTTTCGTTAATAAATTCACCAACTTCAAATCACAACTTTTGCCCCAATTTCAACCAAATTTCCTCAACTTTCAGCTGGTACTGTGTGAAGAATTTATCCACTGAAATTCATACTCTTAATTCGCATCTAAGGTATGAATCCACAACTTCATAATTTAGGGTTTTTGCCAATTTAGGAATTAAGGTTCTTGGGGTAATTAAATTGGTTTTTTTTTTTTTTTTTTTTTTTTTTTTTTTTTTTTTTTTTTAATTACAGTTAGGCTACCTATTTGAAATTAATTGGGCATTTCTGTTAGATTTCTGCTGATTCGACTTGATGTTGTCCAATTTTGTTGAATAATTGTTTATTATGTTGAATAATTGTATATTATGTGTTGTGTTTTGTCAATGAAAGATTTGAATGATTAATTGTTGAATAAAGTTGTAAGCTAGTTCCTTTTTTGTTTTTGGATTATGTCTTGCAGAAATGAAGGAGAATAAAGCATTCAATTTGCAAGAAAAAAAAGTTAGGGTTTTGATTCAACCCTTTAGGGGTAGTTGCGAATTTGACAGAGAACTAAAGGAAGGAACAGGGAAAAGATTGATGCTTTTGGATGAATTAATTGAAAGAGTTGATGAGAAAAGTTGCTTTTTGAGTTTAATGTAACAATTAGAAGGTTGATCCAGGGAAAGGAAGATAAAAAAAGGAGGGAAGTTAATAATGTGGGGCCCTCAAACGGAAATTTCATTGGAAATTCAAAAAAATGGTAGTCTGAAAAGTTTTTTAATTTAAGGGATGGTAATTTAAAATAAAAGTTTTAATGTGTGGTAATTTCAAAATAGGGCTTTGGATGGGAATTTACAAATTTTCCTTTTTTTAATTCCTTTTCTCTCTCCTCTTAAGCATGTTTCGTTCTTTTTTCTCCTCGAAACAATTTTCGCTCTTCAAATCAATCCATTAATCGTTGTTCAATTTCTCAATTAATTGTTGTTCAATTTCTGAATTAATTAATGTTCAATTTCTCAATTAATCGTTCTTCAAATTCAATGATTAATTGTTCTATGATTTTTTCGATTCGCGATATCTTTATTTTACGGAGATTTGAATGATTACGGAGGTATTATTTATTTCAATGATTAATTGTTGTATGATTTTTTCGATTACGAATATTTCTGTCAGTTAAGGTTAAATTTTCTGTTTGGACTGAATACAACTCTGTAAATTTAGGTAATTTTGTCTTTCAGGATGTGATTATATAGCTATTATTCCAAGAATTTGATTGCTGCATATATCTGTCTTTATTGTTGGAAAACTGTGAAATTGGCTATTGTTTTCGTTCTATTCATTCTGTTTTGCTGGGTTATGAATAATAAATTGATTTCAAGAAGACAAGAAGCATAATTCATCTTTGATTGGTTGGCTAGAGAATTTATAAATATGATTCATCTCTGATTGTTTGATTAGATGAGGTTGTTATTGCAGTGCTCTGATGTGTGGACTAGTGGTTTGATCTTGATTGGGTCGGATGTTCTGTATGGTTCAGCAGGCAGATAGGGCCATATGAGAAGATAGCTGCGCAGCAGTTTGGCTCTCCCGATTTTATGGTGTGTTCACAGTGTACTCTAAGTATATGTGCTATTGGTGAGTTTTATGATATTTGGATGATAAAGGGGTAGGATTAGTTAGTAAAGGTTGTTGTATTGAGGAGAATGGAGTGTTTTCCTTGTTTTTGTGAATTGGTCTTGTTAGTCGACCTTTGCCATGTCAGGTGCGCTTGCTTGGCAGGTCATCAATGTTAATAAAAGGATCCTTTTTGTGGTTTTGTTGGGAGATGGCACAGGGTTTTCCCGGCTCTCCCAACTGTGTGCGTGTGTTTTGTCTGTTTTTCTGTATTTGTCTCCCTTTCCCTGCTCCCCTATGCGTTTGAATCATCCCACCAACATCGAGAAAAATCACTGTCAAGTGATTTCGTTGGAGAACATTATATGCCAAATCCAATTTTGCCCAGGTATATTTATCAAATTCTATATCTATGAAAATCCTTTTTAATTTACCTCTTTTATTAATCAGGACGATTTATATTGTAATGTAATCTGCAAAGGTTAAGGTGCTGTCATTATTCTTCATTTGTCCCTTGACATCAAGGTGTTTTACAGTTGTTGTCTTTGAAACTGTTTGCATGCACAGAGCCCTGCTCTTTGAATCTTTAGAAAATAGGACTCTTACGATTGTCTTGTACGGAGTATATATTGACAAATTCTGCTTATTTAGAACTTAATTTATATTGAGAATGTCGAGAATGTAGAACATTTGTCAATTGACTTGCCCATTCAAAACTTACTCCATGAATTTTAGTTTAACCTCCATGAATATTCTCATGTGAAAATCTATATACAGATTTGTATCTTATTGCATATTTATATATTCATCAAAAGAATAGATAAACATGTTCTTGATTAAGCAACTTCCACCCAATTTGTAGAGGGTGTTTCAAAATAGATGTGATTACTACTTACCAGCTGCACATATAGGTCATATATGCTACTGGATTGTACGCCGTACCGATTCTCGTTTATATGTACTGCACCAACCATCATATTTGTGTGCGCTGCACCAATCCTGATATACTACCTCCGTTTCATATTATCTGCAACGATTAGACATTTTTTCTCTCTACTTTATGTTAAATCGTTGCAAATAATATGAAACGGATGTAGTATATGAATGAACGTTGTTACCCCATATATATTACTCCGTATAATTTTTGATAGGTTATATATCCTATGGGGTTATTTGGCATAGTTTCACAGCTTCATGGCACCGTAATTCTTGAAGTAGATTTTAAGTTTATTTACTATTATGCCTTCTTGATGCTTGATGCTCAAATTAATTTAAAGTCTATTACCAATGAGCAATTTTTTATTTTTATTTTTTTTATACTTCTGCTCTGTGCTTCTTGTGTTTTACATTTTACATCACTGTCGGCTTAGAATAAGGGCTTGGAGTTTTGAAAGTGTTTGTAGTTAGTGATGTAATAGAAATTGTATCATTCTCTTTGTATACTTTTGTATTAGAATTTTTTCTACAGGTTTTATACATACTAGGTGCCATACAGCCCAGACGGTTGATACTCTAACATTTTGTGGCCATTAGCCGAGTTGCTGTTCTGATTCCAAGGATCTCTTCTGAAGTTCTACTACTGTAGCCGTTTGTTTGCATAAATGGTTTGTCTAGCAATGAGGCACAATCAAATACGCTCATTAGAAAGATTTGATATTTGTGATGACAGCACTTATTTACAGTTGAATGTGAATTGAAAATGTTCTCAACGCCAAAGCGTTCAAGGGTAGTTGAAGTATATCGTTGATGCTTGCATATATTGATGTGTTTTGATGATTTCACAACTTAACTGATTCAACGCTGAGTAGCTGTACTGTTGTCAAAGTGTGATGTGCACCTATCAATATTACTTGATTGTTTGTTCATTGTGATTATTTCTAAATAATATGTTTTAACTGCCTTACCTTTATTTATAATTCAATTTAATAATGTGAGTTTGTCCCTTTTTTTTTTTTTTTTTTTTTTTTTTTTTTTTTTTATTGTTTTTACTCAAATAATTATTAAATTCGAAGTTCCTTTGTGTTACACTTCCTGGGAGTAGAAGATGATGCTTATCGCATTAGGTTTGATTGTTGTGTGGTTATTTTATCTTTGCCTATCGTTTTGCCTATTATGTCTGTCAGTCTCACAAAGTGTGTTCAGCTTAGCAAATTATTGGACAAGGATGGTAGGATACGATGAAGGCTTGAAATGAATAAAAACGGGCAAGTAAGACTTATTGGTTATTTTGCGGGTTGAGCTGTGCAGTGCTGTAAGCCTGTAAGCCGTTGAAGTATGTTTTTTATATTTTGAGTCTTGTTATGAGAAAATGCATGATTGCCCAGCATCGGTTTAAATTTCATGTTATATGAGGTGATGAATCATGATCTATAAGCTCTAAATGGAAAAAGTGCCCAATTTATGTTTGGGAGGTTGGTGGTTCGAATCCATCTAGATTCATACTTTTAATTGATGGTAGTATGGCAAAGAGTACCACGGGCCAAAAGTCTTGTTTGTATAATAGGAGCATGGTAGTATGGCAAGGATTACCATGTTTATGGTACTCTAGGAGTAATTAAGACTAATTGAACTGATTTATCTACCATATAACATTCTTGATTTGTCTTTTCCAGTTTTGTTCATTCTAAAGCCAAGCCTTATTACGTTTCTAATAAGTTTCATGCAATACTGTCGTTCTTATATTTACATGCATTAATAAAATCACAATTAAATTAACTTTTGTCTTCAGGTAGTCTCTGAAATCTTTTCATGTTGACAAGCATTGCAGAGTGGAATTCAAGGCAGCGTTACATTTCTAGAACCGCAGACCAAGTTCTCTGGAGAATCTGCTATCGACATATATCTTCTTGGTTCCTTGATGGAACTCAAAGACCAATGCAAGCTTCTCTCCTGAACTTGCTGTCACAATCCTTTTAGAAAGCTCGGTTGTGTTCCTGTTAGGGTCACTTGTGCAGTTCCTTAGCTTTCAGCTTCTCGTTTAAGAACTTTCTTCTGGAACTCTTCTTCTAAGATACTTGGCTAATGGCTAGTCTTCAAATTGCACGCTAAGCTTATCTTCAACTGTACTCCATACGTACGTTTACTATACCTGCGAACAATTAAACAGTAAAGGAACTTTTATTAGTTGAAGTTTGTTCGTCATCATCAAAAGTGATGCTACACATACAATGGTTGTATGTGGGCTACCACATACAATACCATTGTATATGTATGCCACATCAAAAGGAAGGAAAAAAATAAGAGGGAAAAAAGGTGGGTTCCAAAATGCAAACCAATTAGAGGCTGCCAACAATGGTTGTATGTGGGTGGCCCACATACAACCATTGTATGTGTAGCCTATTCCTCATCAAACCCTTACAAATCAACAATATAGATCTGAGACGAGGAATATAAAACTACTTTTGACGTATGGTATGCGTCAATACAATTGTGTCATTCTCCAAACTGTATGCACGTAACCAATATTGGTCATTAGGTTTCAAATTAATTAAATTAGGGGATATATAATAAAGTTTGATCACCAAAACAAGGTCCACTCCTACTACTCATTACTCACAAAAGTCACAATACAAATAACCAATAATCTTTAGAACTTTATTCTACCTTTTGGTATCTTGAATTTCTTACTATGTAAGTCTTTCACAAGTCTACTTTCATCCTCGATTTGTCGGTCTAAATAATTTAAAAACTTCTCAAAGTTTAATTATTTTAAGACTAGATATTTATTACTGTTAGAGGATCAACTCAACCAAAAGCTTAAGCTTATAGTTAAGGTTTAGAAATATGTTTTATGCTATATCACTCCCCCTCACATAAAAGGCCCTTTGGGCTTGAGATGTGGATGCAGCACAAGACTATCCATACGTGGCGAAGCTCTCATATAAAGTGGTATGAACAGAGTAAGTATATATCACCCCTTAATAAGTTAATAACTCCGTCACCACCATATAGAGCAGCCTTAAAATGAGACTGGCGAATCACCTTTTAATGAAACGAAACCAATACCCTGATTCCGTACAATCACCTACACCATCACCAAATGACATTTTCAACACAATCCTCCTCTACCTCAATGACTGGCTATCTTTGATCGCCAACTTATTTCACTCCCTCCTCGACGAATGGCTAGCTGTCGCAAAGCTTTTGATGATCGCTGGTCTCGGGGTCATTTTCCTTTGTTTGTTCTGCTGCTGCTTGCCATTGATTATCAGCTGTATCATATGGGTTGTGGTCACGGTGTGGAGCCTTATTAGGGGGTTAGCGTTTTTCATGCTTTTGTGGAGCATTTTCACTAGGGTTTTCGGGTTTTGTTGTTGTTGTGGAAGAAGATCTTTAATGATGATGAAGGCTCCTGGGCGAGGTGGGAGAGTTATTATACCAAGATCTTCCTTTGAAAGTAATCCTAGAGCTTATTTTATCAATCTTCGTGCTAATAGAAAGCGGCCTGTTTTAAGATGATCATATTATTTTACTTCACTTAATTGAGTGGTTTGATTGTAAAACGTTTGTAGAGTGGATTTAGAAGTTTAATTGTGTTATGGACAAGTTTATGAAGTTATTTTTATCCAAGTTAAATTAGATTGATTCAATTATGTTAATTTATTAATTCCATCTTTGGTATTTCTATGAATTTGTGACTTTTGGGTATAATTGATGTCTATGGATAGGGATGTCAGTGGGGCGGGTTAAGTAGGAGACCCGCCCCAGATGAATGTCGGTTTGGCGGATGGTGGGACGAGGATGGGGATAAAAATCATACCCGCTATGGATGATGGGGCGAGAGTGGATTTTAAGTTGTACCCGCCCCACTTGACTTCGTACCCACCCCATCCCTATCCATCTCATACCCACATTTATATATCTTTAAAAACAAAATTAATATATACTTTTATTCTATTTTATAAAATAATTACATGAAATAAAATACTCCATCCGTTACGAGTTACTCGCAACAAAGAGGGAGTTTGCGGACTCCTTGGCGAAATATCGTAAGTGTGATTATTGGAAAATAAGGGATGTGCTTGGTATTAATCCAATAAAAAAAATTAAAAAAAAAAAAAAAAAAAACCCTAAACACCAAGTACCACAACCACGAAACCACCACCACCTAGCAAAACCACAACCACGAAAACACCAACAGTCAGCGCGCCTGTTAGTTGAGACGAACACTACAAGAGGGGGGGTGAATTGTAGTTGAGTTCCTAATGACTACTTTTGCAAATATAAAACAGAATAAGATAGGAACATGCAATGCACACATGATTTTACGAGGAAACCTTCTAGTGCCCAACTAGAAGTAAAACCTCGACCCTACCTTAGGGATTTCAAACACTAACACTTCCACTATAATAGGGCAAACACCAAGTTACAACCTATTATAATTAAGTCTCTACCCACAAGTTCCTAAATGAACTTGCTACAGAACAGAACACTGTTCTACCCAGTCTAAGTCCCACACTCAGACTCTCTCGTACTCCCTAAGTACAAATCTTTCCCCTTCTCACCAGAAGCTCTCTTTGTATGCAATGATAATAAAAAAACCTCACCCAAATAACCTCAACCAATTACAAGTACAAACACCTAGTATATGATAGGCAAGCTATGCATGAAACCCGAAACTAATATGACAAGATGATAAGCTCGGAAAACTTACACAATTATAGCTCTGTAAATTCTTCACGCATAAAACTCACAAAAAAACTAAACTCCTATTATTCTCTACTATTTATACAAGTATTACTTGTATAGAAAGTAGGTTTTCTTAAAGATAAATAAGTTAAACTTAACTTATCTTTTCACACGGTTTTTATGTAAATCATTTAGAAGAAAATCTTTTCTGAAAATAAAGATAGAAAGATTGAGTTAAAAAGCATAATATCTTTTTAACAAACTGATTTTAAGAAATAATCATTTAAAGAAAATCTTTTTCGAATTCTATCTTTTATCTTTTCCGATTTTAATTTATTTGCCAAGCTAACTTGTCACGCCTCTAATAAATTCCATGCATATCCTACTTAACATATTTAACAATGAATCTAGAAGATAAAATCTTAACTAAAACATTGTTGCGCTGCGCTCTTGTTCTGGTGGGATTACTTGGGCTCCACGCTTACTAAGTTCCTCCAAAGATCTTAGCCAGCCATCTTCAAGTTCCTATTAAGGAACGTTCCTGTTAGGGAACTTAGTTCCTGTGAGGGAACTCTTCTTCTATTTTGAATAACTTTCTTGATAAAGAACTCCTTCAAGTCTTCTTAGCTTCAGTTACTTCTTCCAGCTCCAAGATCAATTTCACCTAAACTAAACAAACACTTGAAAAGCCTTTATGAGATGAGTTTGCTGTAACTTAAGTTCCTCATCATCAAAACCTTTAAACATCAACAATTTCCCCCTTTTTGATGATGAAAAACTTAAGCAAACTCTTGAGAAAGTTAAAACAAAATAAAAGGTCGTATTTTTGTATTTTAAAATTATTAACAGTAAATAAACACACAACTGAATAAAACAAAAACCAAAAGCAAAAAAAAAAACAAAAATAACTAAGACAAAAAGTAAACTAAACTATTAGCATCATATCAGAAGAAAGTCCTGATACTTTCTCAACTGGAACCCAGAACAACTTCAGCCTCCCTGTTTGCTTCTTCTTTTCCCCCTTTTGGCATTATCAAAAATTCCTGCTTTTTCAAGTTTATTAAGCATCTACCCACAGCCCCACAAGCAATTCATCGAGTGTGGGAAACTAAAGGCAGCACTGCTAAACAACCTCAAGTAAGAACTACCTTTCAGCATAAGTATTCAAAATACACATAAACACACAAGTATAAGCAGAGTTCCAACTTTTCATTCAAAAACCAAAATATTTATCATCCAGTTGAACAATTTTAAAATTTACAAACAAAATTAATTGTTCAAATATTAAAAACAGAAATTAAAATTGTTCATAACTAAGATAGTGAAAATAGGCTAGGCTGAATATGAAATAGGGCAGGCTAGGTTTCAAGGAACTCCAGAATCTTCTTGAAGTCCTCTTTTGTCTGATGTGCAGAGGCCTCCAACCTTTCTTCAATACCCTTGAGTTTCACCAGGAACTCCTCCTTCTGTTCCTGTAGAGCCTTGTTAAGTTCTTGCTCTTGAAACTCCTTCTGTTCTTGAAGGTCCTTGTTCTGTTTTAGCATCAGCCTCTTGAGTTCCTTCAACTCCTTCCCCTGCTCCTGTACCAACTTTTCCAAAGTCAGCACCTGCAGCTTTCCAGCCGAGTCCTTCATTTGACCCTCAACCCTTTCTATTCTGTCACCTAGTTCAGCAACTTGCCCACTGAGGATATCTTCCTCAACATCCAACTCCAGTGGCTGTTCCATACTAGTGTGAGGAATACCACTGGCAAAAATCCTCCTGCTCTTCCTCACAGGCTGTTCAGACACAACCTTTTCCTTCCTCTTCTCTGTCACTTTCTCTTTCTTTTTCTCTCCCTTCTCCAATTTTTGAACTTTTCCTTGTACCACTTCCAAACTTAACCCAGCCAAGGTTTCTTCATTAATCACATTTTCTGGCTTTTCATTCAAAGCCCCATATTTACCCTTCAGAATTACTCCAGCATTTTCAAATATAGTGGACAAAATTGCACCATACCCTACTTTTGTCCTACTAGGAACACAGTGTGCTAAGTGCTGGTACATTAAAGAAGGAAAATTGACCTTGATTTTCTTAGAAATACAGAAAATCACTGCCATATCCAACAAACACGCTTCCCCCTTTTTAGCAGTTCTGGGCAGAATTGTCTTCTTCACCAAATTGAACAATAGCTTGTTTAAGGGACTAAGATCATTATGACTCATGACCTTCTTCCCTCTCTGGCCACCTAAGGCTTCAACAATATCACCAGTCAAATAGCTACCTACATTGACACTTCCCTTTCCCTTAATATAGGTGTCATACCCCTCAGTAGGAGTTTTCAAAATTTTACCTAGGGTTTCAATGTTCAATTCGATTTTTACCCCATTCACAATACTTGAAATTGTCCCTAATTTTGCTTGAAAATTTTGGCAAAATTCAGTCATGGCTATAGGGTACATATAGTTTGCTGAGACTCTTGACAACAGAAATTCCCAACCTTGAAACTTAATTAAATCAAGAAATTCTAGAAATCTTGTTTTCCTACACCAAGCAACATCAATGCGATGACCGACTACATACCTTCCAGCCTGTGACTCAAGTTCTGCTTGATCAGTCACTTCCTCTTCTTCCTCTTCCTTTTCAGACTCTTCCTTTTCTGAATCATTTTCCTCTTCTTTATCTTCTTCTTCTCCCTCGCTCATCTCTTCTTCTTCTTTGTTCTCCTCTGTTGTCTCTTCTGGGTTTTTCCCTTGAGCAAATTCGTCAATTTCCTCAATTTGCTCTTCAAGAGACTTTTCACTTTGTTTTCTTTCCTTCCATTCTTTTAGTCGTTGAAGAACGTTTGAGA
The DNA here is from genome assembly GCF_948465745.1 of Chenopodium album. Classification (NCBI taxonomy): domain Eukaryota; kingdom Viridiplantae; phylum Streptophyta; class Magnoliopsida; order Caryophyllales; family Amaranthaceae; genus Chenopodium; species Chenopodium album. Next base: position 82,900,325 of record NC_137834.1, read on the forward strand.
CAGAGGAATCCCCTTGATCAATTTTACTCTCTACTTCTCTTGGTTTTGGAGGAGATTTTCTAGGGTTTTCGGAAGTTTTATTTGAGGTGGAGGATTATTTGTAGTTTACCATGGCTAAGGGAGATGTTTCTTCTTGGATTGTGTTTTCAGAGTGTTGAGATTCTTCTGAGGAGATAAATTCAGCAATGATCACCATTGATGCTTTAGGAAGGGTTATAAAAAGGTTTTAAAAATTTTACTGAAAGGGATTAAATTGATGTGACAGTGAGGTGAAAGAAGTGGGTGAAATTAGCTTTTATAATAAATGAAGCGGTGTGAGGGAATTTAGGAAGTTTTCACTGTTCAGTCTTTAATTGAACAAATTCAATTAATTTTTCAAATTTTAAAATACTGGATGAATCTTTCAAAAACTTTAAATTTCCAAATTCAATTAATCTTAAATGAAGTTTCTATAAAACACAATTGAAACACGCTTTCTAAATATGTGCAATGTACAAATTTAATAACTTATACCGTTGAGCAATTTAATGAACTTACCTTTGGTAGTTAACAACGGTGACACTTTAGCTATGTTTATCACACCAAGTTTGTGGTAGAAGCTCCTTTTTGCTTTATTTACATTATTTTTGACTTTGCCATATCTTGGAACTTCAGAGGCTAGTACTTCAGCTTGATCATCCCAAGTTTCAGTCTCAATTTCTCAAATCTTTCTCTGTTCAAGGGCTTGGTTAGAATATCTGCGATTTGATTTTCAGTTTGACAAAATTCTAACTTAATATTCCCTTACTCCACATTATCTTTTAGAAAGTGATGCCTAATGTGGATATGTTTTATCTTTGAGTGTTGAACTGGATCCTTAGAAATACATATAGCACTTGTATTATCACAGTAAATAGGTACACATTTAAAAATAATACCAAAATCTCTGACCTGTTGTTTTATCCATAGAACTTGTGAGCAACATGCTGCTGCAGCCACATATTCAGCTTCTGCTGTAGATAAAGCAACTGTGTTTTGCTTCTTGGAACCCCAAGAAACTAAACAAGGTCCTAAAAATTGTACCATACCTGAAGTGCTTTTTCTATTTATCAAATCACCTGCATAGTCAGCATCAGTAAAACTATTTAAATCAAAAGAATCACTTCTAGGATAGAAGAGACTCAAATCATCAGTTCCTTTCAAGTATCTAAGGATTCTTTTTACTACTGTCAGGTGAGACTCCTTTGGATTTGCTTGGAACCTGGCACACAGACCTACACTAAAAGATATGTCAGGTCTACTAGCTGTTAAGTAAAGTAGTGAGCCTATCATACCTCGACACATAGATTGATCAATGCAAGTTTCGGATGGATCTTCATCCAATCTAGTAGCAATTCCCATAGGAGTATTGTTGGTTTTGGCATTTTCCAACTTGTATTTCTTGATCAGTTCCTTAATATATTTTTGCTGATGAATCATAATTCCCTCTTCAGTTTGCTTAATTTGCAAACCAAGAAAGAAATTTAATTCTCCAGTCATGCTCATTTCAAATTCTCCACTCATAAGGTCAGCAAATACTTGCATAAAGATTCGTTAGTTGCACCAAATAAAATATCATCAACCTAAATTTGTACAACTAAGATATCAGTTCCGTTTGACTTTAAAAATAATGTTTTATCAATTTTACCACGTTTAAAACCATTAGCCAAAAGAAACTTAGATAATCTTTCATACCATGCTCTAGGAGCTTGCTTTAACCCATAAAGAGCCTTGTCAAGCTTATAGACATGGTTTGGGAACTCTGGATTTTCAAATCCAGGAGGCTGTTCCACATAGACTTCCTCATTTAAGTATCCATTTAAGAATGCACATTTGACATCCATCTGGTACAGCCTAAATCCCATATAAGCAGCAAAAGCAATAAGTAAACGAATAGCCTCTAACCTGGCTACAGGTGCAAATGTTTCTTCATAGTCTATTCCTTCTTGCTGGTTGAAACCTTGTACAACTAGTCTTGCTTTGTTCCTGACAATAATACCATGTCCATCTAGTTTGTTTCTGAATACCCATTTTAGTCCAATGGACTTCTTGTCTTTTGGTCTAGGTTCCAGATGCCAAACTTTATTTCTTTCAAATTCATTTAGTTCAGCTTGCATAGCATTAATCCAGTCAGCGTCAGTCAAAGCTTCAACATAATTTTTAGGTTCCATGGAAGAAAGGAAAGCATTGAATGCACAGAAGTTCCTAAGCTGAGATCTGGTTTGAGTTCCTTTTGTTATGTCACTCATGATTGCATCAACTGGATGAGATTTCTGATGTTTCCAGGGCCTTGGGGTGAAATCTTTGATTGGATACAATCTCTCTTCATTATTGTTGACTGGTTCTTCTGTAGGAACTTGACTCTGGATCTCAGGTTGAACTTCTTCAGGAGTTTCCACATTTTGGCCTTCATTATGATTTTCAGTCTGTTCTTGAAGTGGAGTTCCTGGTGCATTCTCCAACTCTGGTTCAGCATTTGCTTCAGGATTCGTTACTTCTGCAATTTCAACTTGCTGCTTTTGCAGTGATGCTGGTTCCTCATCTGGATTCTGCTTACGCGCAAGTCCAATCTCGAAATCATCATCACAATCATGTACATCAACCAAATTTTTAGTCTCATCAAATATAATATGTACAGACTCCTCAACACACATTGTTCTTTTATTATACACTCTGTAAGCTTTGCTATTTGAGGCATATCCTAGGAATACTGCCTCATCACTACGTTCATCAAACTTTCCCAAGTTTCTTTTACCATTATTGTGAACAAAATATTTGCAACCAAAAGATCTAAAGTAAGAAATATTTGGTTTTCTCCCTTTCATAAGTTCATATGGAGTTTTGTTAGTGATGGCCCTAAAAGATACTCTATTGAGTATATAACATGATGTATTCACTGCCTCAGCCCAGAAGTTCCTAGGCAGCCTGCTTGATATCAGCATTGTCCTTGTCATGTCTTCAAGACTCCTATTCTTGCGTTCCACCACCCCATTTTGTTGAGGAGTTCTTGGGGCAGAGAAATTGTGATCCATACCATACTCAGTACAGAATTCATCAAATTTAGAATTCTCAGATTCTGTTCCATGGTCTGATCTAAGATGTATCAAATGATTACCAGTTCTTCTCTGTTCTTTCTTTACAAAAGCAACAAACTCATCAAACGTTTCATCCTTGCTTACAAGAAAAAAAAAACCCAAGTGAACCTTGAAAAATCATCAACAATAACCATTACATATTTCTTACCACTTCTACTTTGGATTCTCATTGGACCACAGAGATCCATATGAATGAGTTCCAAAGGCCTTTTGGTACTTACCATCTTTTTGGACTTGAAAGAAATTCGGGTCTGTTTGCCTTTAGCACAAGCTTCACACACTTTGTCATACAAGAACTTAATGCAAGGAAGTCCTTCCACTAAGTTCTTGGATCTTAGTTTATCAAGTAAAGAAAAGCTTGCATGGCCAAATCTTTTGTGCCATAAAAGAGGATCATCCTCAATAACACTAAGACATGTTAAACTGCTGTTAGGAACCTCGTTAAGATCCACAACATATGTGTTCCCTTTCCGAGTTCCTTCTAAAATAATGTTCCCAGTGTCATTGTGGATGATTCTACACTTATTTGAAGTAAAGCCGACAGAATTACCTTTGTCACAAAACTGTGAAATACTTAACAAATTGTGTTTGAGGCCCTCAACTAAAAATACATTATCAATGGCATGGGAACGTGACCTTCCTATCTTTCTAATAGCAATTATATCACCTTTCATATTGTCACCAAAGGTCACAGTTCCACCATAGTAGGCATCCAGTGACAGAAATCTAGTTTTATCTCCAGTCATGTGCTTGGAACAACCACTGTCGAGGTACCAAGTGTTGTTCCCCCTCACTGGAACCTGCAAAAAGAATTAAACGTTAGAGTCAGGAACCGAGGTTTCCTTGGGTTCCTGTGTAACAGGAGTTGATTCATTTTTCTTAACCCAGATTTGTTCTACATGTTTGACATTCTTCTGAGTGCACTTCTCTTTCTTAGGACATTTCACCTGCTTATGTCCAGTATTGCCACAGAAATAACAAACAATACTACTAGGCAAATTGACATACTTTCTTTCTTTCTGGAACTTCTTCTTAAAACCTAAACCTTCAGTTCTCTTGGTCTGAGCCTTAGTGATCCAATCAGGAACTCTATATTCTATTGGATGTTTGCCTTTCCTAGCTCTCTCAAGTTCCCCCTCAAGACGTGCTTTATCCGTTTTTAAATCTTCCAAATCATATTTTAATTTTTCAAAATTCGGATATTCAGTAAGTGGAGGAACTTCAGAGTTAGGAGTATCTACACTGAGCTTTAGCAAAGATAATTCTACGTTTAGAAGTATGTTATCATGTTTCAGATTTTCAATAGTCTCTTTTAAAATTTTATTATCATCAAACAGACTAAAGAACCTGTATTGAATGTCAAACTTCATGTTATCAACCCATTCACTGTTCTCTTTGTAAGTTACTAAAGCTTTATCACTTTGCTGTTTGGATCTATGTAATTCCTTTAAATCTTCTTGAATTTCCAAAACAGTATTTATTAGATTCTCTTTAGACAGATGTTTTAATTGATTGTAAGAGAACCATACCTCATACTTAAGCTCCTTTAGTTTGGCAGCTTCATCAGTTTTTGCCATTAGACATAAATGAGCGGTTTCTTCTGATGGTTGGTCCTCCTCTTCTTCTGAATCTGTATCTCCCCAGGCAGCTAGCATGGCTTTCTTCACATTGTCCTTAGTAAAGTAAGGCTTATAGACTTTTGACTCTTTGGCTTAATCCTTGCCTTTTGTCTTTCCTTTCTCTCCATCCTGAACAGGACAATCCTTAATGAAGTGATCTTTTGACCCACACTTGAAGCACGTTGTGTTTCTGGAACTCGTGTACTTCTTGTTCCTGTAGAACTTCTTGTTATTCATCATCTTTTTAAATTTCCTCACTAGCATAGCCATCTCTTCCTCATCAACTTCTGATTTTTCTGAGTCTTGAGCCTTGAGTGCAAGACTTTTACTTCTGGAACTTTCAGTATTGGAACTCAGATGAAATTTATGAGTCATCAATGATCCAGCTAGTTGCTCCATATTAAACTTGGTGAAGTCCTTAGCTTCCTGCATAGCAATAACCTTGGATCTCCAGCGTTCATCTTGTGGTAGGCTTCTTAAGATCTTCCTTGCCTGTTCATCAATAGGAATATGCCTGCCAAGGGAGTTCAGTTCATTAATAATATCATTGAATCTAGTAAACATCTCTTCTATAGTTTCTTTAGATTGCATTTCAAACCTTTCATACCTAGACATCAATAAATCTATTTTAGAACGTTTTACCTCGTTAGTACCTTCATGAGTTACCTGTAGCAAATCCCAAATCTGTTTGGCAGACTTGCATCCCATGATACGATTATGTTCATGGGGTCCAAGTCCACAGTGCAGATACTTTATAGCTAAAGCATTCATTTCAAGTTTCTGATAATCTTCTTTATCATAATCAGAAATGGATTTAGAAACTACCTCATGTTTGTCATTGGTTTGAGTTATTTCAAAATCACTAGTTTCAATTACACGCCAAACCTGGTAATTTTCAGCCTTGATGAATATCTCCATCCTGTTCTTCCAGTAGGCATAAAACTTACCATTGAACATAGGTGGACGTTGGGTTGAGTACCCTTCTTCAAGTTTCTCCTTGTAATTCATCTCTCCAGGAACTTACTCAGCAAAGTTATCTGCTTGCACGTGAGAACCTTGCTCTGATACCAATTGTTAGTTGAGACGAATACTACAAGAGGGGGGGGTGAATTGTAGTTGAGTTCCTAATGACTACTTTTGCAAATATAAAACAGAATAAGATAGGAACATGCAATGCACACAGGATTTTACGAGGAAACCTTCTAGTGCCCAACTAGAAGTAAAACCTCGACCCTACCTTAGGGATTTCAAACACTAACACTTCCACTATAATAGGGCAAACACCAAGTTACAACCTATTATAATTAAGTCTCTACCCACAAGTTCCTAAATGAACTTGCTACAGAACAAAACACTGTTCTACCCAGTCTAAGTCCCACACTCAGACTCTCTCGTACTCCCTAAGTACAAATCTTTCCCCTTCTCACCAGAAGCTCTCTTTGTATGCAATGATAATAAAAAAAACCTCACCCAAATAACCTCAACCAATTACAAGTACAAACACCTAGTATATGATAGGCAAGCTATGCATGAAACCCGAAACTAATATGACAAAATGATAAGCTCGGAAAACTTACACAATTATAGCTCTGTAAATTCTTCACGCATAAAACTCACAAAAAACTAAACTCCTATTATTCTCTACTATTTATACAAGTATTACTTGTATAGAAAGTAGGTTTTCTTAAAGATAAATAAGTTAAACTTAACTTATCTTTTCACACGGTTTTTATGTAAATCATTTAGAAGAAAATCTTTTCTGAAAATAAAGATAGAAAGATTGAGTTAAAAAGCATAATATCTTTTTAACAAACTGATTTTAAGAAATAATCATTTAAAGAAAATCTTTTTCGAATTCTATCTTTTATCTTTTCCGATTTTAATTTATTTGTCAAGCTAACTTGTCACGCCTCTAATAAATTCCATGCATACCCTACTTAACATATTTAACAATGAATCTAGAAGATAAAATCTTAACTAAAACATTGCTGCGCTGCGCTCTTGTTCTGGTGGGATTACTTGGGCTTCACGCTTACTAAGTTCCTCCAAAGATCTTAGCCAGCCATCTTCAAGTTCCTATTAAGGAACGTTCCTGTTAGGGAACTCAGTTCCTGTGAGGGAACTCTTCTTCTATTTTGAATAACTTTCTTGATAAAGAACTCCTTCAAGTCTTCTTAGCTTCAGTTACTTCTTCCAGCTCCAAGATCAATTTCACCTAAACTAAACAAACACTTGTAAAGCCTTTATGAGATGAGTTTGCTGTAACTTAAGTTCCTCATCATCAAAACCTTTAAACATCAACAGCGCCACCAACAAAACCCAGCACCACCACCACCTGCGAAGCCGCCAAACCCACTACAACCCACCCCGAAACCCACAACCCACGAACCTAGACCCACAACCCCGAAATCCACCACCACGAACCCAGACCCACAACCGCCGAACCCACTACAACCCACCACCACCCACCCCGAAACCCATAACCCTCGAACCCAGATCCACAACCCCAAAACCCACCACCACGAGACCACCCACGAATTCAAACCCAGAAATTCGAACCCACGAAACCACCCACGAAATTCAAACTCAGCACCACCAAACCCTGGAATTCGAACCCAGAAATTCGACCCACCAAGCACCTAATCCAGAAATTCGAGCCACCAAATGCACAACGAACTCAGAAAAAGTCAGATCTACAAAAGGAAGAGAGAGAAAACAAAGGTGTCGACAAGGAAGAAGACGACGACGGTGATTTACGGCGTTAGTAGTGATCGGTGGTGGTGGTGGTTGTTGCAAATGAAGGTGATGGTGGTGGTGGTGGTGATGATGATGAATTTAGATGGGAGGTGATTAAATCAATGTTAGGGTTTAAGTTAATAAGATAAAATCAATAGTTTAATTAGGGTGTTTAGGAAAAAAAGTAAGGGTAATGTTGTAATATCACACAAAAAAAACTTACCATAAAAGGAAAGAAATAAGTTTGTTGCAAGTAATGTGTACCAGCCATTTTTAGTAATTGTTGCGAGTAATTCGTAACGGAGGGAGTATTAATTATAATACTTTGTATTACACTTATATTATAAACAAAAACGTGTGTATTATTAAGAATTTTTTTTTTTTTTTTGGTAATTCGTATTAATTATGTAGGATTGCGTATTTGAGAGGCAGAGATTAGGTGGGTTTTGGATGGGGATTAGGCAGGTCTTTGGCGAGGATTAGGTGGGGGTGAATATCCAAATGGGGGGTGGGGCGGGATGGTTTTAGAGCTTTACCCGCCGTGGCAAATATAAGGATAAATTTTGGACCCGCCGCGAGATGGGGATGAAAATGTTAGGTGGGGATGGGAAGGCCAACATCCCTCCGCCCCATTGACATCCCTACCTATGGATTGGCTTATAAAGTATGTAGTATCTTAAAAGATCTTTTTATTTGCTGGATTTTTCTTTGGTGATTTTGAGAATTAGTGGTTGATTGGTTGACATATAAATTTATACGTGATGAATTTCTCACAAACAAATTATATGTACAATTGTTTGGTATCTGCTTTAGTTGATAATTGATCTGACATTGAACTAACAGACGAGTTTATCAGAAGTGAGACTTCGTAAAAACTTGTGCTCACATGAAATAAATTAGACGAAATTGCTAATAGAAACTTTGTAGAAACTTGTGTTTATCGCTAGCTTGATAAGTGATATTTTTCATGGAAAATTGAACTTCTATATTTAAATTAAGTGCGTAACCAAACAAAATTTTGCAATTCTTAGGAAGTAAATCATCATTTCGAAGTTCCTCTATCTAATCAAACAAGCACTGAGAAAAATTATCTTCCCAAAATACTTACATTGTCGACCATTACTAGTTTACTACCAGCTATTAAGTGTTGCTAAGCTTAAAGTTACCACATTTGTAATATAAATTTGTTTTTAAAAAATCAATAGTTAAAAATGCATTTTAATTCCTAATTGTCCGTACAATTAATAGAAATCCTAATATTTGATTAGGAGAAAGATGTTACCCTAACCTTTGATTAGGGGAAAGTTGTTAGGAAGTATGATTAAAAATAAAAAGGAGTTCTAACTTTTTTTTTTTTTTTTTTTTTGACAGAATAAAGAAGTTCTAACTTAAAGATAGCCTAAGTTGTAATTCTTTAATTTTTGCTTTTTTATTGTGCAATGAAAAATAGGGTAATTGCGCTTCAGTTGCAATGAATCTTCCTTTAGCTTTGTTTAAATGAATTTTAAAATCATTAATTGATGAACCTTTGAAAAGTGAACTCAGACCTTTGACCTACAAAATAAAACTGATGGTTTTCCTAGATTTGTCACTCTGTCTTGAATATTAACATGTATGTACTCCCTCCGTCCCTAAATTATATCCCTAGTTCTAGCATTTATTCTTCACATAATAGAGAGAAGTAGACTAAAAGAAAAAGAAAAAAAACTTTTGGTCAAGCCCAAATGCCCAACCTCACGCGGCCTCACACTTTGCTGGATTTTGCCACACAGGCCCAAGCATCAATGTCAACAAAGCCCAAAGATTTCTTCTTCGTAACAAGCCACGTTGACCCAACTTAAGCCCAAGCGCACATTATCACGGTCCACAAAATTTATGTTTATTTAACAACTAACTTAACTCCCGTGTCGTGTACGACTTTATTAAATTTTATAATGAATTATATTGCAGCAATTATGTACTAAAAATATTATGGAATCATATCACTAATATATAAAGCCGGTCGCAGCCAAACAACAAAATTTTGGCTTGGCATTTCAGCTTCTCGCCAAGTGTCGAGCTACGTAGGCGACAAATAGGTATTACTGTGACACCTAGGATGCCAGTAAGCAAATTTTGGATAGAATTTTTTTTAAGATAAAAATATTTTATAGTGTTTTATTATTGATATACTTTTATTATTATATACAAAATTAATTATAACTTTTAATAAATATCTTTTAACTCAGTACTATTTTCATCATAAATTTGTTTTAAAAAGTTCTTTAAAATGAGATCCAATAATAATATATTTTAATAAAAAAAAATAGAAAATCACTAAAAATAAGTTTTAATCGGAAAAAAAATTATTTGGAAAAAATAGTTTCAGTTCATTAGAAATAATTTACAAATAAACTACAAAAAGTACATTGTTATATAAATAAGTCATATAAGTCATAAGTGATATGATATCATATGTATAAATACTTTATGTTATCAAAAGTGGTTATAGGATCATATTTAACATTCAAGCTAAAAAAATAGAAAAACAAGGGAAGCCAAATCTTTTTTCCTCCTCCTTATCTTTTTACTTCCTCTCATCCATCTTCACTTTTTCCCTTCTAATTCTAATTTTTCTATCTGTAACTATTCTTGTATGGAACCAAAAACCAACGAAAAGTAATCTATGATTGTGAATTTCTAAAAATATGTTTTCCATAAAAAGTATTTTTTCGTCTATTGAAAGAATTCTAATGGAAACTTTATCATAGAGTTGTGAAACAACGCTTAAATTTCAATTTTTTAAAAAAAAAAAAAAAAAACATAAGCACTAGCTAATTTAGTGCGCTATCCTCAAGTAGGCGATTAGTAGCTTGATAAATATATGTGCGTAAGAACTATGCATCATTCTTTCAAAGAAGAATGATGGTTTCTTCCATTATTTTAGAAAAGACAAGCTTTGAAGAATCAAAATGATGAATGAAATAAAGTAGAGAAAAGTGAATTGAATAACCTACGAACTAACTGGTTAATAATTCTATTCAACACGTTATGTGTTACTCATGTGTGTATAGGGCTCCTTGCCTCCTTTCATATGTTTATAACATTGTACTAGGTTTAAAATAGCCAATAGAAATAATATACTTGACAAAAGAATTAATAAAAGAACCATGCAACAACCATATATACTAGGTATATACTATATAGTACTAATTCAATATACGTATCCCAACTAAAGGTTTTCCATTTTTCAAAATAGCATGTAGTTAATTAACAATAAACATGATCAACTTGTGATGCGTTATATGTGACACTCTATAGCTCGCAAATCACAAACCAATTAGTTACTCACAATTAGCTTTTATAGTGTCAAAAATGAAAGACTTACATATATGGCGATGACCACAGCTAAAATTTCATGTAAGACTCACTTTTAGGCGTTGTATATATCAATTTAAGTGTTTAGAAAATTGGAGAAGTCTAGCTCACTATCGGAATCTAGAGTATGCATGTTAGCTTTGTTATCAATTAAACTTAACGAACCAAAGTAAAGAATGGAATTATATCTAGCTCATGTAACTTAAAAAGACCAACACCCAAGAAAAGAATGGAATCAATTCCATCACATTCCAAATAGCTTAATTAAGCTATATATATCACTCCGAAAAATACTTTGTAATTCAAAAAACAATCAAGAAAAGTCAATCTTACATTAATTCGAATTACTCAATATATGATTCATCTTAATTCATAAAACTTTTACGGCTTTACTTACACTCATTGATACAACCTACTAATCATATACGAGTACTTCAATCAATTATAGAGACCACCTTCATTTTTTTCACATTTATCAACAATATACAAAATGGCAATATATGCATGATCAAAGTACAAGATACTAGGGACTATTCAAAAAAAAAAAAAAAAGTACAAGATACTAGGGAATTTCCAATCTCAACCTAGATGAACCTAATTACCATAATGAAACAAAACTAATATCCCAAAAAAAAAAAAAAAAAAAAAAAAAAAAAAAAAAAAAAAAAAAAAAACCGTTTATTTGTACATATGAAAATTTAAAAACCCTAACATTTCTATATAATAAGGCCTTACTATAGCCATATTGCTAGATCCTTAGCTCCTTAATTAACTATGTGAAGACACAAAGTCGAACCTATATAGCCTATTTCAAAACTTGATCTACCTTGAATTTTGTCCTTCGGCTAGTCATTCCATTAGAGCTTGCATCTAGAAAATCGAACCCCGGCTCAAAAGCAGCAAAGCTAACATACTTATTGCTAGCCATAGAAAAAAAATACAATTATGATGAAGCGAAGGACACTCTAAATAAATCACAATACAATACTAAGACATCGAATAAATTTCGAGGAAAATTGCATCAAACCTTAACCATCATCATCCTAGGAGGTCTTTCGGATCTTTTGGAACAACAGCAACAACATAAGAGAAGCAAGAGAAGACAACCTAGTATTATTGCTGGCACTGTTAGAGACCTTGGAAGGTGTAGACAATGAAAGAAGTCTCCTACTTTGTGTGTTATTGAAGAGCTAACATGGGATAATCTTTCTTTGGTACTAGAATTATCTTCCATTACTATTTGATCTCTTGTATGTTTTTTTTTTTTTTTGTCCTAACTTAATGAATAGGCTAACACCTTTTTATGTACAAGTTCAATGATTTAATTAGTTCACTTTATTATATGATGATTATTGGTTATTTGGCTTAAGGGTTAAGGAATTGAATATGTGTTGGGTTTGAGTGCATACATACATTTAGATCACTTTAAAGTTAAAAACTAACCTTTTGTTATTATGGATGTCATACTCAACTTTCTTGTGAGAAAGGTTAAAGGATATTGGATGGTCTAAAGTTCAATATATTACACCTAGCTTAGGTATAATGTGAATAAAATTTTAGACATCCTATTTAGTTCATCTTTTTTCTTTTTCTTTTTTTTTTTTAATGTAGTATGACTATTGTACGTATTTGAGCGGGATTTTTTTAAAAATTTTTAATGATTACACAAAGTTTGGATTGTTTTGATGGATTAATGGAAGTAATAAAGATACATGAATTAGAACCAATAAAAAAATGTAACGGTTTGATTATCTCTAAAACGAAACTAAAAGCTTTAAGTCATTTAATTAGTGAGACATCAGACATCTAAGTATAGCTTAAAAAGACTATGGCGAGACTTGCTAACATCTCCTTATAATTTCATTACCAAAAGTACTACTACCGCAATTTCATATTATTTGCAACGATTAGACATTTTTCCTCTCTACTTTATGTCAATTGTCAAATCGTTGCAAATAATATGAAACGGAGGTAGTATTACAAGTGAATTAAGCAACATGGTCATTGTTTGGTAGTGTAACCCTAAATTAAATTAACTTAAGTGCACTTATCTCTATATATGTACCTGTTGTATAAAAGAATCTCTAAGGAAGGGCGACAACACACATCTTTCAAACTAAATTTGTAAATCGTCTAAAGCATGCTACTTGCACATCACTGTGGCGGTGCTTGTTTGAAATTAAAAGAAGTTTACATAAAGAGAGAATTAGGAACATTGAAAGCAGAAGCAATGGAGGAAAAGAGATAGAAACAAAAAAGGGCCAAATTAAAAGAAAAGAAAAGAAAAGGTAACTAGAATACGACCATATATAGAGTCACTCACACATAACTAGGGAGCCTCGAAGCACGAGTATTGTGGGCTTTGGCCCATTACAATCAACCACTCAAGTTTCAACTAGAGCTGTCAATTCGGGTAAACGGGTTGGGTTTAGTTCGGGTAAGAGTGGGTCGGGTCAACTCCGGTCGGGTCAATTCAGATTAATTCCATAACCTATGCAGGTTGGGTTTGGGTTGGGTCATGCTTGAGTCGGGTCACGTCGAGTCATACTTCTTATCGGGTTTGGGTCAGGTTAAGGTCGGGTTAATAACAGGTCGGGTTACATTCGGGTTTTCACGGGTTAGGGTAATTCTCGGGTTCGAGTCGGGTTCGGTTCAAGTCAATAATATGCGGGTTAGAATCAAGTCGGGTCATTCTTGGGTTTGAGTCGGGTTCGGTTCAAGTCAATAATTTGCGGATTATAATCAGGTCTGGTCATTTTCAAGTCGGGTCATTCTCGGGTTCACGTCGGGTTCGTTTCAAGTCAATATTTGCGGGTTATAATCAGGTTGGGTCATTTCCAAGTCGAATCATTCTCGGATTCAAGTCGGGTTATGTTCAAGTCAATAATTTGCAGGTTACAATCAGGTCGGGTCATTTCCAAGTCGGGTCATATTCGGGCTTTTTTTTTTTTTTTTTTTTTTTTTTTTTTAAATATGGTCATATTCGGGTTCAACTAACTATAAATAGATAATTATCATTTTCATTAAGCTAATAATTTCCTTTGACTATAATATATATGGCAATATACTAGGGAAGTATAGTTTATAATTTAGGAAGATAATTATCTCATTTGACCATACAACAAATATATACTATATTTAACTCTTAAATTTGAGGATTATGCTTCTTTCTTTTGCTGCCTGGACCGACTTGGTCTCCTAAGACAAAATGCTTTGATCAACAATAATAAGGTGGTCTAAATTGCATTTAAGGTGATTTGAAATCGGGTCATGAACACAATTTGGGTTGAATTTAGGTCGAGTCAATAACAAGTCGTGTTGATTTTGAGTCGGGTTAGTAACAAATCGGGTTGAATTTTTGGGTTGGGTAAGTAATAGGTATGGTCAAATTCGGGTTGGTCAATAACAAGTCAGGTTGATATCGGGTCGGGTTTGTAACATGTTGGGTTAAATTTGGGACAGATTAGGAACGGGTCAGGTTGAATTCAGGTCAAGTTAGTAACAAATCGGGTTAAATTCGGGTTTTGACGAGTTAAAACGAGTTTGGGTCAATTTCGATTCAAGTCGGGTTCGGTGCAACTTAATTAAATTCGCCGTTGCAAACCGGTAAATCGATGCAAGTTGTAAACCGATAAATTGGTCGTTTAAAAGCAAATTGAATGGTTCCACACACCCAATTGGACTCCCTGGGGATATTAGGGACTATGGTAATTGGTAAACATTTCGGCAATTATTATTTCCGGGCGAAAAAAAGTCAAAAAATTCCAAAATTGAAGGCTAATATCCACACTTTTGAGATATTTTGGAGGTTTATTTCAGGTGTCGGTGTCGAAAAGTCTTGAAATTCTATGGGATACATCTCGGGGTTATATAATGCCGTTTGGAACCATATATGATCATTATTTTTTTACCTAAATGTTCGTGGTAGGCATGAATTAATGAAATCGGTGCAAGTTGTAAACTGGTAAATTGGTCGTTTAAAGGCAAATTGGATGGTTCCACCCACCCAATTGAACTCCCGGAGGGTATTAGGGACCATGGTAAACATTTCAGCAATTTTTATTTTCGGGCGAAAAAAAAATAAAAAAATTCCAAAATTGAAGGCTAATATCCACCTTTTTTGAGAAATTTTGGAGGTTTAGGAGCCCGGTGTAGAAAAGTATTAATATTTTAGGGGATACATCTCAGGGTCATATAATGCTGTTTGGAACCATATATGATCATTATTTGTTGTCATAAATGTTCGAAGTAGGCTTGAGTTAATGAAATCCGTGCAAATTGTAAGCCGATAATTAAATTGGACTCCCGAAGGATATTAGGGACCATGGTAAACATTTCAGCAATATTATTTCCGGGCGAAAAAAGACTAAAAATTCCAAAATTAAAGGCTAATATCCACACTTTTTGAAAAATTTTGGAGGTTTCGGAGCCCGGTATCGAAAAGCCTTGAGATTCTAAGGAATACATCTCGGGGTCATGTAATGTCATTTGGAACCATATATGATCACTATTTTTTATCATAAATGTTTGTGGTAGGCTTAAGTTAATGAAATCGGTGCAATTTTTAAACCAATAAATTGGCTGTTTAAAGGCAAATTGGAAGGTTCCACCCACCCAATTGGACTACCGGAGGGTATTACAGACAATGGTAAACATTTTGGCAATTTTTATTTTCGAGGGAAAAAAGTCAAAAAAATGCAAAATTAAAGACTAATATCAACGCATTTTGCGAAATTTTGAACGTTTCGGGACTCGGTGTCGAAATTTTTTGAAATTCCATCCAGGGAATACATCTTGATGTCATATAATGCCGTTTAGAACCATATATGATTATTATATGCTGTCATAAATGTTCGTGGTAGCCTTGAGTTAATGAAACCGGTGCAAGTTGTAAAATTGGTAACTTTGTCGTTTAAAGGAAAATTGGATGGTTCCACCCACCCAATGGAACTCCCGGCGGGTATTAGGGATCATGGTAAATATTTCGTCAATTTTTATTTTCGGGCGAAAAAAGTAAAAAAATTCCAAAATTGAAGGTTAATATCCACGCTTTTTGAGAAATTTTGGAGATTTCAGGGCCTGTTTTTAAGCCTTTAGATTTTAGGGGATACATCTCGGGGTCATATAATGTCGTTTGGAACCATATATGATCATTATATGTTTTTATAAATTGTTCGTGGTAGGCTTGAATTAATGAAATCGGTGCAAGTTATAAATCAATAAATTGGTCGTTTAAAGGAAAATTGGATGGTTCCACCTATCCAATTGGACTCTGGGAGGGTATTATGGACCATGGTAAACATTTCGGCAATTTTTATTTCCAGGCGAAAAAAAATATATAATTCAAAAATTGAAGGCTGATATCCACGCTTTTTGAGAAATTTGGAGTCTTCGGGGACCTGTGTCTAAAAGTCTTGAAATTCTAGAGAATACATCTCGGGGTCATGTAATGTCGTTTGGAACCATATATGATCATTATTTGTTGTCATAAATGGTCGTGGTAGGCTTGAGTTAATGAAATCGGTGCAAGTTGTAAACCGGTAAATTGGTCGTTTACAGGAAATTGGATGGTTCCACCCACCCAATTGGACTCCCAGAGGTTATTAGGGATTGTGGTAAAAATTTCGGAAAATTTTATTTCTGTGCGAAAAAAGTCAAAAATTTCTAAAATTGATAGCTAATATCCATGTTTTTTTAGAAATTTCGAAGGTTTTAGGGTCTGGTGTCAAAAAGAAATGAGATTTTAGGGAATACATCTCGGGGTCATATAATGCCGTTTGGAGCCATAAATGATCATTATATGTTGTCATAAATGTTCATGGTAGGCTTGAGTTAATGAAATCGGTGCAAGTTGTAAACCGGTAAATTGGTCGTTCAAAGGCAAATTGGATGGTTTTACCCACCCAATTAGACTCTTGGAGGGTATTAGGGACCATGGTAAAAATTTCGGCAATTTTTATTTCCGAGTGAAAAAAAGTCAAAAAATTCCAAAATTGAAGACTAATATCCACGCTTTTTAAGAAATTTTGGAAGTTTCGGGGCTAGGTGTCGAAAAGACTTGAGATTTTTGGAAATACATCTCGGGGTTATATTATGCCGTTTGGAATCATATATGATCATTGTAAGTTGTCATAAATGTTTGTGGTAGGCTTGAATTAATAAAATCGGTGCAAGTTATAAATCGGTAAATTGGTCGTGTAAAGGCAAATTGGATGGTTCCACCCACCCAATTGGACTCCCAGAGGGTATTAGGGACCGTGGGAAACATTTCGTCAATTTTTATTTCCGGGCGAAAAAAAGTCAAAAAATCCAAAAATTCCACGCTTTTAGAGAAATTTTGGAGGTTTGGGGCCCGATGTCAAAAAGGCTTGAGATTTTAGGGGATGCATCTCGGAGTCATATAATGTCTTTTGGACAATATATGATCATTATATTTTGTCATAAATGTTCGTGGTAAGCTTGAACTAATGAAATCGGTGCAAGTAGTAAATCGGTAAATTGGTCGTTTAAAGGCAAATTGGATGGTTCCACCCAACCAACTGGACTCCCAGAGGATATAAGGGACCATGGTAAATATTTCGGCATTTTTATTTCCGGGCAATAAAAAGTCGAAAAATTCCAAAATTGAAATCTACGCTTTTTGATAAATTTGGGATGTTTCGAGGCTCGGTGTCGAAAAGTTTTGAGATTTAAAGGAATACATCTCGAGGTCATATAATGTCGTTTGGAACCATATATGATCATTATATGTTGTCATAAATGTTCGTAGTAGGCTTAAGTTAATTTAATCGGTGCAAAATCGATAAATTGGCCGTTTAAAGGCAAATAGGATGGTTCCACTTTCACCCACCCAATTGGACTCCCAGAGGGTATTAGCTAGGGACCATGGTAAACATTTTGAATTTTTATTTCCGGGCGAAGAAAAGTAAAAAATGTCCAAAATTAAAGGCTAATATCCACGTTTTTTAAGAAATTTTGGAGGTTTCGGGGCCCGGTGTTGATAATGTTGGGGTCAATAATGTCGTTTGGAACCATATATATGATCATTATATGTTATCATAAATGTTTGAGTTAGGCTTTAGTTAATTAATGAAATCGGCGCAAGTTGTAAACCGGTAAATTGGTCGTTTAAAGGCAAATTGGATGGTTCTACCCACCTAATTGGACTCCCGGAGGGTATTAGAGACCATGGTAAATAATGGTAAACATTTCGGCAATTTTTACTTCTGGGCGAAAAAAAAGTCAAAAACTTCAAAAATTGAAGGCTATATCCACGCTTTTTGAAATTTTTTGGAGTCTTCGAGCCCGGTGTCGAAAAGTCTTGAAATTCTAAGGAATCATCTCGGGATCATATAATGTCGTTTGGAACCATATATGATCATTATTTGTTGTCATAAATGTTCGTGGTAGGCTTAAATTAATGAAATCGATGTAAGTTGTAAACCGGTAAATTGGTCGTTTAAAGGCAAATTGGATGGTTCCACCCATCCAATTGGACTCCCGGTGGGTATTTGGGACCATGGTAAACATTTCGGCAATTTTTATTTTTGGGCGAAAAAAAAGTAAAAAAATTCCAAAATTGAAGGCTAATATCCACGCTTTTTGGGAAATTTCGAATGTTTCGGGGCCTGGTGTCGAAAAGCATTGAGATTTTAGGGGATACATCCCAGGGTCATATAATGTCGTTTGGATCCATATATGATCATTATATGTTGTCATAAATGTTCGTAGTAAGCTTGAGTTAATGAAATCGGTGCAAGTTGTAAACCGGTAAATTGGTCGTTTAAAGGCAATTGGATGGTTCCACCCAGCCAATTGAACACCCGGAGGATATTAGGGACCATGGTAAACATTTCGGCAATTTTTATTTTCAAGTGAAAAAAAGTCAAAAAAAATTCCAAAATTGAAGGCTAATAAAATCCACGCTTTTTGAGAAATTTTGGAGATTTCAGGTAAAGCTAGCTGTCAATTCGGGTAAATGGGTGAGGTTTGGATCGGTAAGAGTGGGTCGGGTCGGGTCAATTCGGGTTAATTCCATAACCTATGCGGGTTGGGTTTGGTTGGGTCATGCTTGAGTTTGGTGACTCGGGTCACGTCGGGTCATACTTCTTATCGAGTTTTGGTCGGGTTTTTGTTAGGTTAATAACAGGTCGGGTTACATTCAGGTCGGGTGAACAATAGGTCGGGTTTAATTCGGGTTCGGGTTTTCACGAGTTAAAACGGGTTAGGGTGATTCACGGGTTCGAGTCAGGTTCGGTTCAAGTCAATAATTTGCATGTTAGAATATGGTCAGGTCATTCTCGGATTTCAGTCGGGTTCAGTTCAAGTCAAAAATTTGCGGGTTATAATCAGGTCGAGTCATTTCCAAGTCGGGTCATTCTTGAGTTTTAGTCGAGTTTGGTTCAAGTCAATAATTTGCGGGTTATAATCAGGTTAGGTTATTTCCAAGTCGGGTCATTCTCGGAGTCAAGTCGGGTTATGTTGAAGTAAAAAATTTGCAGGTTACAATCAGGTTCGGTCGTTTTTAAGTTCGGTCATATTCGAGTTCAACTAACTATAAATAAATAATTATCATTTTATCAAGCTAATCATTTCCTTTGACTATAATATATATGGCAATATACTAGGGAATTATAGTCTATAATTTAGAAAGATAATTACCGTACAACAAATATATACTGTATTTAACTCTTAAATTTGAGGATGATGCTTCTTTCTTTTGCTGGCCTGGACCGACTTGGTATCCCTCGACAAAATTCTTTGATCAACAATAATAAGGTGGTCTAAATTGCATTTAAGGTGATTTGAAATCGGGTCAGGAACAATTTGGGTTGAATTTAGGTCAGGTTATTAACAAGCCGTGTTGATTTTGAGTCGGCTTAG
Source organism: Chenopodium album (assembly GCF_948465745.1). Lineage (NCBI taxonomy): Eukaryota > Viridiplantae > Streptophyta > Magnoliopsida > Caryophyllales > Amaranthaceae > Chenopodium > Chenopodium album. Next base: position 82,920,033 of record NC_137834.1, read on the forward strand.
TAATAGATTGGGTAGAATTTTTGGGTCGGGTTAGTAATAGGTCTGGTAAAATTCGGGTCGGGTCAATAACAAGTCGGGTTGAATTAGGGTCAGGTCAATAACAAGTCAGGTTGATTTCGGGTCAGTTTTGTAACAGGTTGGGTTAAATCGGGTCGGGTTAGGAACGGGTCGGGTTGAATTCGGGTCAGGTTAGTAATAAGTCGGGTTAATTCGGGTTTTGATGGGTTAAAACGGGTTTGGGTCAATTTCGGTTCAAGGCGGGTTCGGTTCAGGTCAATAATTTACGGGTTACATTTGGGTCGGGTCATCTCCAGGTCAGTTCATGTTCGGGTTCGGGTCTCACATACTCGGGTCAACTCGGGTCTTGGGTTGGTTTTAGGTCGGTCTGGTCGGATTTGGATCACCATTTTTTCGGGTTCAGATGGGTCGGTTAATAATCAGGTTTGAGTCGATATTTCGGGTCGGGTCAACTTCTGACAGCTTTAGTTTCAACCATGTTTGATTTTTACCAAAAAAGACAAAGAAATAAAAGCAACAACAAAAACAAAAAAACAAATAAACTACTACTAATTTCTTAGCTAATCCGACGGCCTAGGGATCATCCTCGGAATTACCACTAGGTATGTATGTAGGCATAAGATTAATGGCTAAAGAATTTGTTGGAAAGAGATCAAATTCAATTAACCCAAATTCCCAAAATCAAGTAATACTAATACTGTATGTCTAATAAAAAAAATATATACTTTTTTTTTTTTTTTTGAGGGAAAAAAAATATATACTTTGTATATCGAATCTTTTTTTTTTATAAGAAATTACGTTTAGATATTATTATAATTAATATATTATTAGCTTTCAAAAAAAAAAATTAATATATTATTATAATACATTATCATTTTTAGAAAATAATATTTATATTAATACTAAGAATCTATTTTTTCTATCATAAGTATATTTATTGTCTATATCTTTTGTCAATGAAAAAAGATTATATAGAAACATTAAAGTAGGAATAATTTTATTTTATTTTATTAGAAATGGTTTTTTTTTTTTTGGAATGAATGACGCGTCATTCTCGGTGTCTGTTTTAGTATTATGTAATTAATTGATTGATTGATTCGGTGACGACAATGATTAAACATTTGGACAACAAGCACAATTGTATCTTCTAATTAGATGATCAAATCAAGGATAATAACGTATCACTTTAGTCAGCATTCTCAGCAACTTCTAAAACGGCAAAGATATGATTCAACTATTACCTAATTAATTAGGAAAATTTGCAAATTGCAGCCATTTAAAATTTTTTTTGCAAATTGCAGCCCAAAATTTCGTATAAATTGTAAATTGCAGTCCCATTCAATTTTTTCATCGGTTTACATGTTAAAAAAAATCTTCGGTTAAGGTTTTAGGGGTCAATTTAGTCCTTAGGGACCCGAATTGAGCTCGGAATTAGCAAAAAAAAATAGTGTAAGTGTCTCATATTTACAGTTTTTCACAAATCGATACATTTTTGTTACGCAAAACGAGATATTTACGTTATTTTTTTGCTATATCCGAGCTCAATTCGAGTCGTTAAGGGCTAAAATGGCCCCTAAAACCATAATCGAATATTTTTCAACTTGTCAACCGATGAAAAAGTTAAATCGGGCTGCAATTTACAATTTATATGAACTTTTGGGCTGCAATTTGCAAAATAAATTTTAAATGGCTGCAATTTGCAAAATACGAACTTTAAATGGCTGCAATTTACAAATTTTCCAAGTAATTACGTACAATTTACAATTTAAATAAAAACACAAGCTGTCAACTTCCATTGTAATTCATACTCCCTCCGTCCCCGAATGATAGTCACTTTTGGGTGAAAATCACGGGAATTAAGGAGAAATAAATAAAGTACATGGGAACTAAAACCCAATTATTTGCAAAACAAAAAGAAGAGAGACAAACTAATTGTCATTATAAAGGGAGACAACTCATTCAATTAAGGCACAAGTACAAAGGCAAATATGAGGGTATTTTGGGAAACACATATAATACATCCAAAAAAATGAGGGTATATTGGTCATTTTGTGTTATTGTATGAGACCTAAAATTGTGAAATATGACTAATATTTTGGATGTCCAAAAATGAAAATAGTGACTATCATTCGGGAACGGAGGGAGTATTACATTTAATACTAATACTGTAATAATACAGTAATACTCTTTCCCTTCTAAGATCGAATTATCCCTAAACTCCATTGTTATACTCTACATCACTTTTCTTTCGACTCTTATAAAACTCGTCAAATCAAATAAGTCAAAAGTTAATCTAAAATTCATCTCGAGAAAGTCTTCTCTCAATACTAAATTCCCGGTACTTGGCTACCTAACAAGTGGCATATTAAGCTCAACATGTGATATATTTGCTAACATCACTCTTTGTCCTCAGTCCTCACTCTTATCTCCTTAACCACAATAATCAACAAAATAGGCACATAAATCAACAAAACCAATAATTATATTGTGTGGTGCAACTTTTTTTTCTCCTAAAACAACTCCGCTACACTACACGTCTCTATTACCACAAATCCAACAACTATCACTAACAAACTTTCTCAAAAAAAAACCCAAAACACTCTTCAAATACAAAAAAATAATGGTAGCAACAACAGACATTTGTGATGCAAATTCAAGCCTCCTTTCAACAGGAGAACTTAAGGTTTTACTACCACTCTTCAAACCTTACGGCCGACGACGGGCCTTTAATGGGCCCGTCGTAACGGTCAAGGTATTCGAGGACAACGTCTTGGTCCGGGCCTTGTTAGAGTCCAAGGCCCACCAAGGGAAGGTCTTGGTGGTGGATGGTGGGGGAAGCATAAGGTGTGCACTTTTGGGTGGGAATTTGGGCCAAATAGCCCAAGATAATGGTTGGGCTGGGATTGTTGTGAATGGTTGTGTTAGAGATGTTGATGAGATAGATGCTTGTGATATTGGGGTTTGGGCTTTAGGGACAAGCCCAGTTAAGTCTCATAAAAAGGGTGTTGGAGAAAAGCATGGTTCTGTTCATTTTGCTGGAGCTGTGATTAATGATGGTGATTGGTTGTGGGCTGATAATGATGGTATTTTGATTTCCAAGCATCAACTCTCTACCACTTCTTGAGAGGTTGTTCATTGTTGTGATCCTAGCTAGCGGCTGCGTAATGAGTTTATGACTCGGTTGCAATCGATGTATGGGAAATCTTATTGGAACCATTTTGATGTTTACTTGCAATAATATGTGAAATTATTGGTTAGCAATATGAGTATTGTAGGATAAAGGCACATTTTTTTTTTTTTATTATTATTTTTTTTATTAGTGGTGACTGTTTTTTTTTTTTTTAAATGGGATTACGGTTTCTATATGATATCTTAAGCATATTTTAAAACGGCCACCAAAACTTGTTCATTTGCCAAAACGCTACCATCCATCTTCATTGTTAGGGTTGTGACTGAATATCACAAAAGTACTTGAAGATTAAAAAATTCAAGAGAGACAACTATTACTTATAATGTAGACGGCGAGATGCAAAATTTGATCATCATGTGTAACTTCAGTGTAAGAAAAAGTTCATAACAAAATTAAATGGAAATCAGAATATTACACATTAAGTTTAAGATAATAGAATTATCCTCATAAACTATAGATAATATGAGAAATCAAATCTGATTCATGCGGCTTCAACTTACGAGGCACCAGCCTCACTGCCAAGACGTAGTTCCAGAGGCACAAGCACCCTCGTCCTACTAACATGACCGTCTACATGCATAGCCCGATGTTTCTAATATGGATGCGTAGAAAAGCTATTAATGGCTTAATGCCTCAAGGTTGCTGGAACAAGTGTACAATGTACCCAATTTAACACTAGGCGTAATGTAATGAATTTGAAACAATTACTTTTTATCTCCGTTACACTAGATTTAGCTATCCTCAAAAAAATGTACTTGTATTAAAAGAGAAACGCTGTATTTGTTGAGCATGTAAAAACATAGAATGATGCCAGACCTGCTGTATTCGTTCAGATACCTTATAAAGAAAACCTAAAAAAAAAAAAGAAAGAAAGAAAGAGGGAAACACTATACAGAAGAGCAAAACTGCAGAGTATTGCATTTCCTATGAGTAGCTGATAAACCAAATTAAATCACAAAATTTTCCTATTCTACTATGCTGGATACTGGAAGTACAATGGACATGTCGGATACTAACTCTTTCAAAGCCAGCAAATGAAGTAAACCAGTCGGTTCTCCCACAAACCCAGCAAATGACAATGAAATGGCAGTAAGCCACTAATCCAACTTTCATGCATCTTCCATTCTCACCTGACAGTTTCCACTTCTAGGTAACGTAAATTAGTGGTGATCATACTCCGTTAACCCAGCCTAAACAGAAAAGAGAACCAACATACACCATACTCGAATTCACATCTTTTGATGATCTATCAGAGCATATGGTTTGGAACTATAAAATACCTCATTGACAATTGAAAATCCTTTCTATCTTCTTCTCTTACGACCCTTTCCAAGCTGCCCAGACTTAAAATTATGTTCTTGCTCCTGAAGAAAAGCTCTTGCCTTACCATAATTTTCTGCTCTCTCCTCGTCCAGTCGTTGCTTCTCTTTCATCTTCACCTCTTGGAGGAAGTAATTATCTTTCCTCAACTCACTAACAGCTCCCCTGCGTTCTTTTTTCAGAAGTCTCTTCATCTTCTTATTCTCAGCTCGAACACGATCAGGGTCATAATCCCTACCCTTTACGAAACTGCCAAAAAAAAAATGTTATTGCCTACTATATAAAAGAAACGATATCAATCATAACCATAACGCAGAAGTAAAAAAAAAAAAAAAAAAAAAAAAAAAAGGCATTACTTCTCCTCAAACTTGGGGTTCAGTAATTTAATAGGCACAGGCTTCTGCTTCCGCATCTGAAGTGGTTGTCGGAGTTTGTGATATTCCTCGACTTTCGTTGTTATGAGCTCGCCTACATCTCGTAATTTCTCTTGCAAAACACCAGGCATATTTTGTTGATCAGCAACTTTAACCATCAATGCTGATACAGGCAAAAATATTTCAGGGAAGGCTTTAAGTTCTCCATAGACATTTACAAATCCCCTGAGGGTCTCCACCACTGAGACAAGCACACTGGCCCTGCAATTTTATATCAAACACTCAATTAACTAACATCAAAAACCAAGATAAAGAGTAAGGGAAACAATGTATGAATACGGTCACAACTAAAGATGCAATTACATCACAACGCAAAAAAGAGCAGTATAAATATTTCACAGTAACATAATGTTATAAAAATGAGTTGTATGCGATGCAGTTTCTTTGTGGTGTTGAATAACATAACTAGCATTGAGGCTTTACATTTAATCCAAATTACTCGGTAAAACAGCCAACCTTTAATCAAAATGACCAAAGTACCTTAGTACCCTAAAACATCCCCTCCCTCTCCTTACCTCCCCCATTAATTTGCAGTGTGTAGTTTTTTGGTGGTGTTGAATAACACAACTAGAATTGGAGCTTTACATTTAATCCAAAATACTCAGTAAAGGAGCCAACCTTTAATCAAAATGACCAAAGTACCTTAGTACCCTACAGCCTCCCTCCTCTCTCTTACGGTCTTACCTCCCCCAAAAATTTGAAGAACTACCTGGAGCTTAGAATACAAATTCTTTAATCTATTTTTATCTGCCGGCAAATATTTTCTCCCTCTACCCATCATGGATTCTACTATTATTAGTCCCCCGCCCTCCCTTTTTCACACCATTAAAGGAGTGGGAAAAAAGGGGAAGAGTGAATGCAGGGGGGAGTGGCCAACATCATACTTCTATCCTACACATTTCAGCTAGTTGCAAAACACATTTTCGACACCTATAAGCTAATTCATACATGTAACCTACATCCTAGATGTTTCTCTCCTTTTTTTTTGAGGGACTTAGACTGCAGGTGACGAATGGAGTTCATTTTATCCAGGGAAAAATATATATCATGTGCAAATTTGTCAAACAGCTAGTCACTAAAGCATATAAACTTGTTGATTGAGCAAAATAAGATTAACAGAAAGAATGCGATGGAGTAATTATTGTGCATTGAAAGAATAAAAGCTCTCCGGCTAGTGCTGGAAATTCAAACAAGCATACTTGTAAACTACACTAACCTGAAACCTTGACTGTTGAAAAAGGAGGAATCTTCAGGCAACTTCATTATCTTCAAGAAGTCCAGAGGCTTAATGTCCTTTATATTTTCTTCTATGCGCAACAATGGCACGGGTGCTTTGAACTCTAGAAGATGTTGATACATCTGAATTATAAAAACAACAGGATACGTCAGTTCATCTAAGTTGTCAAGAATGATCAAAACAATGAAAAGAGACACTTTAATAAATAACATGCTAACAGACAAGTAGCATCATCTTATCTGTTCCAAACCATGTGCAACAGTTTCTTAGTGATTGTTAATTTGGGAGCAGTAGCAAAAATCATTTACCTGAGAGTCCTTGATGCCTTTAGGATCTTTATCTATAGCTGCAACTAGTAAAGCCTTGAGAAACATTAAAGCTTCAGGAAAGTACTTCTTATTGTCTTTAGTCACCTGCAGAAAGAACTCAAATCATCAACACCCAAAAGTTGTAAAGTCTTGTAAGTGGCCACAACTGATGACATATAACAAGTCAACACTTCACAGATAGTACATGAGACCATGATAAAGGCATCATATGAGTTTGTACAAGTTCAAATAGCTTTTCCTATGATATTCTTCCACTACTCTTGAAGTCCCTCTATACTATTTGTAGTGTCAGATATAGCAATGAAAGTTAACCATCTAACAACAAAAAGTCACAAAAGCCTTATCATGAACTGAAAAGTGGTAGCAAAGAAAACATATATTTGACAAACAAATTTACAACAAAATGAGTAGTGGCTTGCAAAATAAGCAAATCCAATGTACAGAAGACAATACAATCCTCCAATCTTGTCTTTTAACATCAGATGATTGGTAATGATTTTTTTTTTTTTTTTTTTTTTTTTTTTGGAAATGATTGGTAATGATTTAAAAACATAATAAATATAGGTACACTGTAGTGCATATATGTGGATGAACATAACCTACCAAGTAAATTATGGAACATAAGAAAGACCCGATTGCAGCATCGCGGACAGACAGAACAGGACAACGTGTCAAATATTCACACATTAACAAAGAAGCTGGTGTCATGACAGCATGACGGAAGTCAGAGCATGGATATATCATGGACCAAAGTCTCAATAGAAGCAAGGTCTTCAGGGAAGGCCAGGAGCTTTTCTCTGCATATGTTTAAAAAAGAAAAGAGAAAAGGCAACTTCATTAATCTTTTTCAAGACGCCCAAAAGAAGGACTAAAAACAGGTATGTGGTTAATTAAAACCTGGGTCTTTGATATCCTCAGTGAATTTTGTACGAGTCCGTAAAATCCGTTCACGAGCACATATTGCTGAAAAATATGGAATTTCTGTGCTCATCTCCATCAATGGTTTGACTAGTAAGTTCAATAATTGAAAGTTTAATGGATTTTGGTTTGGTAATGTAGCAAAGTACTGCAGGAGAAGCCCATAGAACACCTGAAAAAAAAAATAATAAATAAAGCGCCACCAGCATTTCAAGTAAGCATCCTAAAAAAATAAAAAACCAATTCACAATAAAAGAAGAGTTTAAATTCTTGATATATTTCCAAATCCATCACATGTTGGTTCAAAAGCAATGCAACAAGCTAGACAGCTCGAATGAAAAATCCCAGATATTCTTACTTGCATTTTCTTCCTATTTTCGGCAGCAAGACGAATTGGATTACATTTGCGGATCCTCATAATTGCTTCAATAATATCTTCATTTGAATGATCTTGAAACAGTGCATATAAATCCTCCATACTCCCTGGAGCATCAATTGTAAAAGGAAGTTCCTTTTTAAGCCTTGAACTCTGTGCCACACCTACATTCAGCATAGCAGTTTTCTTTTGCTCCTTTCTGTCAGGATTGACAAGCCTCTCATTCTTTTTGTCCTTTCTCTCTTCCTGTGTTTTATCATCTTCTCCTTCCTCTTCTTCATCTGACTCGTCCTCCTCATCAAGATCAGTACCAAGATCATCCTCACTCTGTTCCCAGTCCTTCAATGTTTCTCCCTTTCCGTCATCCTCCTCATTGTCAGTCCCTTCTTCATCATCTTCACTCTCGTCTGAATCATCAGAACACCCACTATCTTCATCCCCAGTATCCTCTGAAACATTCTTTTCCATAATTTCATCAACCCATCCCTTTTTATTAAGTGGCTTGTCATCAACAGTGAATGAGTCACCAAGGTCATCACCAGAAACATGACTTTGTTTGTTAGCAGAATGCTTGACATCATCTTCAGAATCATCATCATCCTCTTCACTGGTATCATCAGTAGCACGCATCCTATCCAGCCTCTCTTGCTATAAGACAAAAAGAGTTAGAATAGCCAATCTTAATAGCAATTATCAATTTATCATCACCTAAATAATACCATTCAGTCCTGTCATTGGCAAATAATTAGACGGATCTTAATTTTTACAAATCCTTTACATAGTATCCATGTCATTCTTCCCAAGCACAGGTTCATGGAAAGTGAAATTATTGACAATGTCATAGACAATAGAATTATAGACATTTACGCTACATATTTACACACCCAAGAATTAAAAAAGAATATGAGATCAAAGTAATCAATAGCAAACAGCATCTCCAACATAGAAAATAAAAGTAAATAAACTGTTCCCTCACTGTAGAATGAAATTGTACCAGATTTACACTTTGTTATTTCAATGCTGTTCATAGACATTTGCATGTTAAGCGCCCCTTAACAATTACTCTATAATAGGCTACAACAAGTGGGTAAAAAGACAATAAGGGTAGTTAAAGGATAAAAATTCTTTCGACAAAACTAGAATACTTCCTCCATTTTTTTTAGTTGGCATGTTTTGACTTTTGACACTATACACATTCTACTTTGACTAGCTTTTGCGATATATATAGTTATGATAAATCTAGGATCTTCTTGGAATCAAATCAATGTATATTTTCATAATATCAACTTTTTATAATTTTTACTTATTTAGTTAGAGATATTCATCGTTGAACTTGTGCGTTGGCAAACATGTAAACGAAACATGTCAACTAAAAATAGAGGAGATAGTATAGATTAAATGTGTATCATAACATGTACTCTCTCCATTACTTTAAAATCTTTACATTCAAAATTCTTGTGAGAAAAAAATAGTCAAAGCGTAAAGATCAAAAAGTGACAGAGGGAATAAGATTTTTCAAATAGGATAATAATAGTGAGGATCAAGAATCTACAAATCGATAACTTTCCCCCAAAATGATGAAAGTCAATTACAATACAAAATAATAAATAAATATAGAAAATAGAATAAAATAAACTGCTTTTAACAGTGAGTAGCGCATTTCATATAAAATGGACCGATAAAATCACCATTTTGCCAACTAATATTGGCAAGCGAAGCAATAACAGTCCATTCGTGCCAAAAAACTTGCCACTTTGAAATCTGTGGCTCAAATCACAGGTTCTAAAATGTATAAACTACTATAAACATTGTAAAAATGGAGGGAACTAAACTGCGTAAACTACATGTAAACGTACCTCAAGTCGCTCTAGCCGTTCTTTCTCCTCTTCAGCTATCTCTTCTGGTGTCTTAGTCCTATCTGACGGGCGAGCACGCATCTCGAATGCCATCTCGCTTACCAATTTATCATAAATATCAGGTTCATCCTATATAAACACAGCAGAAATAGATTTCATGTCTTACTGAGTACAAAGCCTGAAAAATTCCAACATAAGGACCAAACAATCTCTTGTTCACTCTCCCATTTAAGTATTTTTAGGGAAGGATGCTTATTAACCAAAATATCACTTCAAACACAAAGCACATATACTATTGACATTCCATAAGTGCAAAACAAGAACAACCAGTCTCAAAAATTTTTAAAAAATAAATTAAATGATAAAATACGATAAAGCCCAACAAAATGGCATTTGGGTAAACAATCAGATAAAGAAATGGTAGTACTGCATAGCTTTAGTAACACAGCCAATCACTTAATATATAAGACGAACAGCTAAATCAACATGTACTTGTAACAGGATCTTTTATTTAGTTAAGAAAGAAAGAAAACAAACAAGAAAGGGAATAACAAAAGATGCTTCAAACAACAGAACCAAGATAGTACCTGCTTGGAAACATCAGAAACTGATGTAACCTCTTTATTTTTTAAATCTTTTGAAAAGTTTGGATTCACAAGAGCCTTCAAAGCATTCATCTTGCTTGGTTGAGTAAGAGATGATAAAGCATCTGATTGAACTAATAATTCAAAATCTTTGTCCAATTGATCAACCAGCTTCTCATTTTCTTCTTTTTCCCTCGCTTTTTGTTCCTGGTAGACAGAACAAAGTTGTTAATATTCAGCAATCATAGGAAGATCCTTCAGAACCAGAAATAGACCAAAGGTAACTCATAATAAACTCAAAGGTAAGGATACTACACTATCTAAAAAGAAATTGAAACTCTCTGAAATAGTTAACTAGGTTTAGTTTATGTGCTCTCAGCAAAAGAATACACATTAGCTCCCAGGTTCATCCTGTCATGATCCATGAGTTCTGCTGGAAAACTTTACCTTGGCTTTATCAAAGAAATTGAAAAGAACATGGTAAAAGCAACAGGAAATGAATTCTGGTTTGACATCGTTGCACTACAATCGAATTTTCACTTTAAAATAAAATAACACCGACAATCCCAAAGCTAAATTTATGAGAACCATAGATTATGAGATCTAGCATGTCCCCATAAATCTCAGCAATTTGGACTGCACCTTGTGCATCTGACAAGTCCGAGTACTATTCACCAATTCCATGCATCAAGTAAACCATCATTTTATTGTCATTCCTCTTTCTAAAAAAAAAAAAAAAAGAATCCTGACTTTAAAGTAATTGTGAAGTTATTTTATCCTTGAAAATAAGGGGTGGAGGAAGTGTGATTTATCTTCTTTGACTATCTTCTGTGATTTATCTATTAGGAAAAACATAGTCATGTGAGATCTAGTTAGATTCGTCTTGAAATCTACTTTTCAAATATCAATTTTTTTAGGAAAAATTGACTTTTGCTACCTGTTAAAAACGCGATTTTATTTTTGCTACCTATGAAAACTTTTATTTTATTTTACTACCTATCAAATCCCATTTTTTAAATTTCGCTACCAGTTAACGGAATCCGTTTATAATTCCGTTAGTGAGATCAAGCCACCCTCATTACCACCTTCCGGCCACCACCCCGTCAGCCACAAAAAAAAAAAAAAATAAATAAAATAAGAAAACCAGCCACCCCTCCCCTAACCTGCCACCACTTCCCTCCCCCCCTGCCGGCGACCGGCGCCCAGAAAATCGGCCGTCGTCGTCGCGCACCCCCTCCCTCCCTTTCCCCCACCATACACAGCCCCCTTTCCCTCCCTTTTCCCCACCATACGCAGCCCCCATACCCTTTCCCCGACGTTTCGCTGCCACGACCCCCACCCCGAACCAAATCCACCTTCTTTCCCCTTCCCCTACCGGAATGTCCCCCCACCGAAATCGACATCCCTCCACTTCCCCTCATGCTTTCGGCCTTCCCTAACCCAAAACCACCACCCCAAAACCACTTTAAACGAATTGCATAATTTAGGGTTTTGTCTTGGGTGGTTTTGGGGTGGTGGTTTAGGGTTAGGGAAGGCCGAAAACATGAGGGGAAGGGGAGGGCTATCAATTTCGGTGGGGGAAACGGGGCTAGGGGCGGATTCCGGTGGGGGAAGGGGAAAGGGGGGTGGATTTGGTTCGGGGTGGGGCTCGTGGCAGCGAAACGTCGGGGAAAGGGTAGGGAGCTGCGTAGGGAGGGGGGGTGGGTTCGCGCCGGCGCCGGCCGCCGGCAGGGGGGAGGGATGGGGTGGCTGGTTTTTTTTTTTTAATTTATTATTATTTTTAAAAAAATAAATAAATAACCTTAACGGAATCCTAACCGATTCCGTTAACAGGTAGCAAAACTTTAAAAAAGTGTATATGTTAGGTAGTAAAATAAAATAAAAGTTTTGATAGGTAGCAAAATTGAAATTGAGGTATTTGATAGGTAGCAAAAGTACAATAAAAGCTATTAATAGCCAAAGTAATGCATTTATGCATTGGCAAGCGTTAAACCCTTTATGGTGCAATAAAAAAATAACAAGAGGAAGTATTAACATAGGACATCCGACTTATATCCTATTTTATGTATCTAAATAAGTGACCCAGCTCCATCTATAGTAAGTTTATCCTCCATACGGGATAGAGAATGTGTTATATTATACTAAATCTAGGATTTCTGTCCCAATGTGTTTCAACTAGTAACCCAGCTCTTTATTATGCTAGCTAATCAAGTTAAAAAAGTCCAACAATTAAAGTAATGGTACTGAATACTTAAAGTCAATAATGTAGAGAAATAAGAACAGATGGTTACAAGATGTGAGACATGGTGAGAAATCAAACAACAGCTAATCTTATTCTTATCCCCTTCTATTTGAATATAATAGGTGTATTTAAATTCTATGGTGTATTCTTGTCCACTTCAAACATTTTTTTCTTTAATTAGAAAATTTAGAAGAAGATGGTGTATTACTTATGAGAAACTCAGACATATTATCGAAGTCAGAAACAACTTACTTTAGCCAATAGTTAGTAAGTCAAATGTGCCTATCATTTTTAAAAGGAAGGAACAAACGATTTACATTAAGTATTACTCCCTCCGTTTTTAAATACTTGCTCCATTTCTCCATGCGCGGAGTTTTAGGAGATTTTGGAGAAAATAATAAAATATGGAGGTAGTGGGGTTTGTGGAAGAATAAAAAATTGTAAAAAATCAAAAGTAGTGGAGAGAATTGAAGGAGAGAGAATATGAAATTAATATTGTTAGATCCACTAGGTGAGAGAAATTAATTAAATATTGTCAAAGCTTTCCAAATAGGGAAATGGAGCAAGTACTTAAAAACGGCCGGAAAAGGAAAGTGGAGCAAGTATTTAAAAACGGAGGGAGTATCAACAGATTAGAATAACAGCATCAAATTGTTAACTCAGTAATGTTTTGTATCCACTGCTGAGCAGGTAAGCCTTGTTATATGTTTACAAAGTTGTGACAGCTAATTTGAGAGACAATTAAGACAAATATACCAACTCTAGGCCCCCATCCAACCCCCCCTCCCCCCCCCCCCCCCCCAAAAAAAATAATAATAATAATTATTATTATTATTATTATTATTATAAATAAATAAATAAATAAAAAAAGAACCTCACCTTGAAAAACTTGCTTTTCTGAATGATCTCTTCCATCACCTCCTTCTTACTCTTCACCCTCTGCAATTAGACAATCATATTAGTGTTACAATGTAAGGACTATGCATACTTCAGCTGCTAGAACAATTAAAATAAGTGTACAAACTGTACATGATGTTTGATATAACAATGTTTAAGAACAAAGACGGAAAGGTATGACTGGAGAAAGTCAAGATATGCTACAATTATGCAATAAAGAGACAGTAAACTAAAAAAGAAATTCTTTTTTATATTTTTCTAGCTACGGAACAACATACAAGAAGAAAGACATGCTTGCCAGCATTTATACTCTTAACTCTATCATTCACTACATTTGTATAATAAAGTAATAAAACTTTTAAAGTTCATCTTCTTTACATGACCATATTTCGATATAATCTAAAGGTCCAAAAATAATTTTCCAAACGAGGGGACAAAATCACAGATGCAAGATATATAATGGAATATTGGCATTTTTATTTTTATTTTTTTTGCTTCCAAACTAATTAAATCAGGCGCTAGTAAACATGGAAAGACTTTTTCTCAAGAGTCAAGCCTAAGATTTCAGCCACATGGACTTTCTCTTCAGAGGGATTCAGAACACAAATGCCATTGATTAGTATTACACTGAGTATTTAACTAATCATCTTGACTACTGAGGAGTTCAGGTGAATTGTTGCAGTTTGTTCTCAAATCCATGTTTTTGAAGGTCCCTCTAAACTTTCTTCGTAACACTGGACTACATTAGCTCTCTTCACCAAGGAAGTCAACAAGATAATGTAAACCAGGCCACAACCTGCCCTGTATGGAATACATCAACCAATATCTACTGCTTGTATTAAAGTACATCTAAAGGTAGCAAAGAGCAGTCTTATGTTAATCATTTATGAGATTGAGACAAGCACAGAAAGTAACAGATAATTAATTAGTCTTAAACAGCCTCTACATTCAGGTTCAACCATAACAAGCAGTAAATACACTTTACAAGTTGAGACTTAATAAATATCATCTTACATTTCCCTCCCCTTCGGCTATGTCTGCATCCACTGATTTACGCCCAAGCCTTGAGATGGAAGACCTGTCTAATACACCCAAAAATAAATAGATCAATAAAATATATTAACAGATCATTAAACTCAACCACATTACAGCAACTTCTATAAGTAAAGCAAGAAGAAAACTAAAAAAGCTTCTAATGCAAAGACATTCATCAGCAAAAATGGCCACAATCACATGGTTGGTGTAAGAGCCTTTATCTCATTATTTATAACAAGAAGCATCCAATCACAGAATGGGAATGCAAAAGATGAGAAGTTAAATTACACTATTCAGTATGACTACAATACAAACCAAGCCCTCCATGCTACCAGCCTCTGTGGATTTAGATTCCACTTCCAAGAACTCAAAGCCCTTGCCATCCTCCATGTGCATAATATGCATCATCATATTGAAACTAAGCCAATTCTTTAGCTCTAAGCTATTGTTCAGCATTAGAAGTTATTTAAGTAATTTTCAACAGCTCCATCACTGTAGCCATAACAACAGATTATTTTCACCATTAACGCACAGACCTATCCACTAGACTTCCAAACAAACATTCCCATTCTAACATTGTTACAGAGCATAATTTAATCAAGTCAAGAGGGTTAATGGTACTCGGATAAACTTCCCAATTATAATGGAGAAACTCAAATATGTAATGTAACAGAACTTGCTTCTATTTTTGTGAGTGAGTAAGAATCAGAAAGAAAACTACTTGCCTGCAAGTGCAAAGCAACAGAAGAAAGTCAATATATCTCAGCCTCATAATGAGGGCAATGCTGAGGTATTTATAGTATCAAACAGTTAATGTTGCCATCATGAATCACTTCATATACCAATGGAAAGGAATTCCATCTACCACTGACACGTTTCATTTTACCCTTTTGTGATCTATTATAGCTTCTAAAACTGGAAACTTTTCCTCTCCATTTTCACATATTTACAAACAATCACATAATTGTTCCTAATTCCAATCAGCATTCAGCAATTAACATACATACAATAGAATAAACATTAGAAATAACATTTCAAAACTTCCATCTTTACCTTGACCTGTTTCCTCATCACTATCATATTCCACATCGTCATTGAAGTCATCCCTTAGTCCATCATTGATATCAAGATCATCTTCTTCTTCATCAGATAAATTATACATGTTTGTCTTTTTTATTTTCATCTGTAGGCGAGAAAATTATTTAAAATGAGCAACAAAACCAATGGACTGTCAATTACATCACTGAGTCAATTTTCCAAATTCCAATCAACTCCATTATAACCAAAAATTAGGACACCGATTAGTCGATTACTCAACACTTCCATTCAATTTCTATGTCTAGAGCTTAATGGCTTAACCACCTTCATCAAAGACTTAACTCGTTTAGTTAATTCCCTCCAAATTAACACTTTCCTTCTCTCAGCTACTAATCCGTCAATGATCACTCGACAGAACACATAATTTAACCCTAATTTTAATCAAAAGCATGTCCATCCCCATGTTCAAAATGACCAAACAGTGAATTTTTCAGGCAACAACTAAATCGAACAAGAACCCGAAAACCTCTATACACAAAAACCCGAAAACTTCTATACAAACGATCCCGAATTCATAAGTCATTGCCTAAACAATTAACGCTACATAAAAATACAGTCCATTAATACCTGGCGCTCACGCTGAGAACGCAAAATAGCCTTGTCAAATTCACCAAGAGTATCATTCTGCTCCCCAATTCGCTTATCCACAAAAACCGAAGCTTTCCCGCTTTGTTCATACTCCTTCAACAACGTCTTCTTCCTCTATAATTTCACAAAAACAAAATCAATTCAATTTTTCAATTAAAATCAAACAAATTCAAATGAGAAGATGAATTGTGAACCTTATCAATAGCGCGAGCACGAGCTTGGCCAATACGGCGTTCTTCACCTTTGCGTTTTTTGCCAATAACGTCGAATTTGCGGCGGGACCAAATGGTCTCGAAAGGGTTATCTTTGGGAACTGAATTGAGTTTCATGGATACTTTGTTTACGCCAGATTGCTTTGATTTCTTCTTGTTTTTCTTCTTATTTTCGGTGCCATTATTCTTCGCCATTGTTGAAGGAGGGATTTCAGCAATGGAGTTTTTAGGGTTTATGTTGGGGAAAGGGGTTTATGCGGAGCTGCACATGAGGCAAGTGTATATGAATATGATTCGATACTCGGATTATAAAATTAGGTTGATAAAACTTGTTAGTGAGCCGAACTTGAGTAATTTCAGCTCGTTTTGTGTGTCGATTCGCCACTTCTTAAAGAGCGAAACAACTTCTATGATCAATTAACGTTATAAAAGGTGTAACCTTAACTAAGTAACTCTAAAACACTAACTGAGATAACCCTATAACAATAACGAAGTAATCTATTAACATGGACCAAGTAACCTTTGTTATACTAACAAAGTAATCCTTATGATGGTTGGCGAGAAAATTCATGTTCATCATATTTACAGCTTGTGTGTAAATCAGGAGGCAATTTCATCTTTACAGTTATAATAGTAAGGGTACTATTGTCAGCTTAGACATAACTTGGCAAACGTTGGGCTAACGCTAATCTAACACCAAAACCAGAACTCAGACATAGCTTTCCAAGTTTTCCCTAATTCGAAACCCTTATTTAACACCTATGGCAGTTCGAAACCACTTCTTCCTCCACAGTACCACCACCTATGGCAGTTCAAAATGCCGCCACGGATGGAAGGTTTTCCCTAAGGGGTTGATATGGCCCTAATTTACACTCTTTTCTAGTAGGGTGTCTTTTTATTTTGCCGCAAAGCACCCATTGTTGAGGAAGAATAGGGGGACTATGGGAAGAAGAAGAGGACGTCGAGACGAAGGGGAAGCTTCTGTGGGTTTGACCGGCAAAAGGCGAATAAATGGTGGTGGTTGTTAAGGGTTTCGCGTTGTGGTGGAGATGATGGTGGCTAATTGGCTATGGTGGTGCTGCCAGTGAAAGATTGGAGAAGATAGTAAAAAAAACAGACGTTAGTACTTACTACTTAGTAGTAACACCGTAACGTCTTAAAATCCCATCAACAATAAATAATTAATTAATCTGGCAAGTGGGGGGCCACATAAGCAACTGATTGACGAAATATTGTCAATCATGTTGATTGCCAAGGGCGCACTCGATGGTTGACAACCACATATTATATTAGTTTCGAATATTTTGTGTGAAATGACACGTAAGTAAAAAGACACTTTAGGACCTTAAAAAATTGACACTTTGATACTTTTATCCGGTTTTACCATTACTCAGGCAATATCATCACATGAGTAGCACGTAACTTTTTTTTTTCCTCTTTTTCTTTCTCAGTCACCATGTCCACCACCCTTAGCTAGCCTTTTTTTTTTTTTTTTTTTTTTTTTTTTTTTTTTTTGCAGAAAGTAACCACCCTTAGCTAGCCTTGTCCTACAACTATTTAACAACCATTTCAGAAATCAACCCGCCCTTATCACCACCAAACCACCACCATCCAACCATGAGTAAGTATTACCCACTACCATGGTATGGGTAATACTACCCAATACCACAATTTTTTTTCTTTTCCCTTTTTTCCCTTTCTTCTTCATCTTCTTCCTTCCTTAAACCCTTTTCCTCACCTCCATGGATAGTTCCCATTGCCAGCCAAACCTCCGCCCACCACACCTTCACCTCCGACAGCAAGAAGTCCACCCCACCAGCTACTACCTTGGTCGAAATCCAAAAACACGCAACTACGTCCATTAAAAATCACCGGAAACCACCCAAAAAAACATAACCCAAAAACGAGAGACACAAACTTATGGCTCTAGCCATTAAAAACGGTGAGTTCTATGCTGGAAATCGCCGAGTTCGGTGGAAATTGACGTCGGTGCTCAGTTATTATTAATTTCTATACTGTTATTCTTGGTTTATATACTGTTATTCTTAATTTATATATTGTTATTGAGAGGAGAGAGACTGCATTTTTACCACATGGGTAAGTAATACGTGAAATTACATTTTTGCCCCTGGTATGGGCCCAACGAGCCCATACCTGGTACTCTGGTAGTGGTCTATCACTACTCATCCAACCATCACAAAAGTCACAACCATACCACTAACACAAATCACAAAAACGCCTTATTTGCGAAAACACACACACACACACACATATATATATATATAATTTCTTATTCAGGACAACCAGGTGGCACTTTCTGTCATTGGCTGACCTTTTTCCGGCGTTGACCCCCCTTTATCCCACAAGTGTATGTTACATGCCTCCTATTTTTCTAATGGATCACACCCCCTTTTTCCTAATTTTATTCTATTTTGGCTTCCAATTAAACACACTCTCTCTCTCTCTCTCTCTTTCTCGTCATGAAGTAATTCCATTAAAATTAAAGTCTTTAACACAATTTTAACGGAAAATGATTTTAGCACACCATAAATTGATTTTGGTACATCCCATGTGAGAGCAAAGTTTTTTAGGCTCTTCTCACATATATAAGGGTGTGCCAAAATCAATTAAGGGTGTGTCAAAATCAATTTTTTACTCTAACGTATTTGGTCGTTAACACTAAATTGTTTAAATAAATGTAAGCTTTAAGTCTCAACAATGATGAGATTGATGACAACTTAACAAAGTTGCAAAAAAGTGGTAAACTAGATCAATTTGAGGAAAGTTGTTTGATTGATTAGATTATGAACATTATATATAAACACGTTACATAACAACATTTAACTCACCTTTTTCGAAAATATATAAAGTGAAAAAAAAAAAAAATCCACTTATCTACTAGACTTCTAACAACTAAGCTAAGAGCCAAAAGTCCTTATGACGCTTAGTTGTGATCAAATAGCCTCCAACTCTTTTGCTCTTCCTTCGTACCGCAAGGACCATACAACTAGCATTTTGTATGCAATACTCCACCATTCCACCACCGCTGCCGCCACCGGCCGCCACCTTGTTGCTTGCCCACATCAGTAACAACCGCCATGATGTTGACAGCTTCTTTTGGCCCAAAACTAGTAGGGATATATTTTGTTTTTTTGCCTCTTCTACTACGGTAGGTCCCTTTTCTTTACCTTCTGCCAATTTAACCTCCACTTCTACCTATAATTTCCATTATCACATCAAAATATAACAACATCATGATACATACACAAATAAAAGAGGATATAACATAAATATGTATTACATGTCTCCTTCATGAATTAATAATTTAATAGTGTGCACGCCACAAAGTTGTACAAATAAAGGTAAGCTCCAAGGAAAATTGATTAAATTAGTTGTTATAAAAAAAAGAGAAGAAAATAAATGTTAAGATAATTTGTGACCAATAAATTAAAGAAAGTATGGAGTAGTAGATGTTAATATTGGCAAACGCCTTCATTACATCCAGCTAATGAGCTGAACAATTAAGATATACGCGTATTTTTTTTTTCTTTTTTATTTGATCGTTTAGGAGAATTCTAAACGAGTAACAAATAAGGTACGTTCGGATGTGTAATGGACACTATGAGCAGTAAGTAAAGTTAACTCGCCTCAGGCCGCTTTGACTGGCATGTCTTTTTCATAGAGTGTAGTAACTCATACACCTTTGGTGACATCTTCTTTCTCGTATCCTCCTTTTCTGTAATATTCACATGAAAATTATATTGGTGAATAAAAATTCCTCAAAGAAAGACAAATAAGCTAAGCAAGCTTAGACGTATCTAAATTATACATCCAATTCGAACTAAAAGCCATGACAAATTGTCCTTACGATTAAACATTCTTCTTATACATATAAAATTAGCCAAACTTAACTTTAAACAAATTAAAAAATCTAATTTGAACTATAGATTACAAAAGTATACAATATGTTAATACTAGTTATTAGAAATTACCTTGATAAAGTAATAAATTACGGACAGAGGGAGTACAATACATGTTATCGTATTAGATTAACAAAGTTGTTCTAGTAGAAGGAACATATATACAAACCTTGCTTAGTGTTAAGCTTAGCAACATAGAGAAGAACAATAAGATCATGACTTTGAACCGTATGAGTGAGTGTCCATTGAAGGGCAACTTTCGCCTCGGCGCTTGAATCAACCACCACCATGATCTTCCTCCCTACATTTGCCTTCAATTTCTCACAATCTTCCTCAAACTTGGTATCATTGCTACTATCACCTTCAACTACTTGATTATTATTCACATTAGTTTTCTTAACACAATTTGGAGAAGTATTACTACCTAATTTGTTTTGTATGGGAACCTTAACTAAGGGCCTAATTCTATTAACACAAAATGTTTGCAATTTTTTGCCTCCTGTTTTTCCCATATTTTCCTCAATTTTTTGGGATATGAAGATAAAATGAGGAAAGAGAATGTGTATAAATATGTGGAAAATCATATAGTAGTTGTTAAATATAATGATGATTGAGAATGTGTTAAAAGTGTGAGTCATACAATTACTTTTTTCTTTTTTAAAATTTTTTAATTTTTTTGTTTTGTAAATTAATTAATTGATTTTGCTTTTGGCTATTGCTATGATTTGGTTCTATGTTGTTTTTATTTACTCATGTGGGGTTAAAGAATAAAGTCTTCAACGTGGTTGCCATCAAATTGTAGGACCCTTTTTGTCTTGGAAACTTTTATAGTTTGATTTGATTAGTTTTCTCTAGTCCTTAACTCCAATTTACATGATTGCATGAAGAAAAGGGTGATCATATCAATGGTGTTAACAAAATTTACTCTAATAAAAGGTTGGTGAAAGGGTATTAAATCTTATTTAATTACTTTGTATTATACATTTAGTATAAATGAGGTAAGATTATACACAGTTTCTTTTTATAAGAATAGAGTTATAGGTGGAAGGAATGAATCCTTTTCGATTATTGTTGGTTAAATCTTTACACTTTTCAATAAATTAAAGGATAGAGTGGACTGTGAATTTATAAAGTGTTAAGGGCTCATGATATTAAATCTATAGTTTGAAAATAACGATTGTAATAAAAGTAATTAAGTATAAGAATGTGATATGATGATTTGATGCATATATATGTAACTCTTGTTTATTAATTACAAGCATAGAATTGACACAGTAGCATGCATTTTGTGCAAGAATGACACTCCATATATATATTAGTAGGTAGCCAGTGAATTTTAGACTTTGGATATATAGGATGATTAAATTATCTTGAGGTTGAGAGATCAAATCTCAAGGACTAATTCGGATAGGATAATCCTATTTTAATTTAGATTTCTAGAAAATAAAATATTAAGGTAATTTATCTATTGAAGGACATGTATATTAGTTTAGAAAACTCTTATTAATCATTTGTACAAAAGTTGGTCTGCCATACATGCAATAAAATAAACAAAAGAGTAGTATAGAAGCTAAGTTACTCATTATACAATCTCAAATGAAAAAAAAAAAAAATAGAAAAGATGAGGTTCGTCATGTTGAATCATGTAAAAGATAGGCAAGTATTCAAAAAAAAAATGTAAAAGATATGCAAGATTATTCTGAATTAGGACCATATATTATTACATGTAATTTTACTTGCTTTTTTAAACTTTGTGTCATTTAAATACATGATACTAATTTGAAGTTGGGCATTCTATGCACAAGACCTTGTAGGAACTAGAATTGATTGATCAATTAAGTGTAGACATTCATATGTAAGCGCGTTCTTATGCGCATATACATGTATTATTAGATGAGTTTGGTTTTTATGTCATTTGTCGACAAAAGGTGCACCCCTTACTTCATTTAATGACTGTCTTTCTATCTACATCATTTGATCTTTGTGACTCAACCTCTTTATACTAGATCGAGAGAAAAAAAAATATTCGATTATAATTAATCCTGTTAACCGTTAAAAAGTAATAATCAATATAATAATTGCATCAACAACAACTAAAAGTATACAAAAGAAAATGAGTTATTATAATTTTCTTTAAAAAAAAAAAGGAAATGCAAAGATAAGCTACATTGGTCTTTGAGTGCAAAACAAGCTTATAAGCAAACAAAAGTATAATCTATCTAATTTATTGCAACTTTATCTTCTTCTATATTATACACGGTGCTTCAATTGGCTGCAATTTAATCAGAATTTCTAACTTTTGAGACAATAATGATTAGGCTTAATGTAGTGATGGTTTTTATAGTAGTTTTCATTTTTTTTCAATTTTTTTTTGGGTGGGTCTATAGTTTGGTAACCAATTAATCATCAATGTTAGTGTAAGCCAAGCTAAGAGTCAAAACAATATTTATAAATAAAAAAAAAAATTTTAAAAAAATAAAGGTGAAAATTTTCTATTTTATTATTAGGGTGGCTAACGTGCACGATGTGCACGCTATAACTTGTCATGTCCATGAGCTCTTTTGGTTTGACCTTAAAAAGTCACAAATTTAGTTGTTGACAGTATTATAATTATCCACACACTATTCTTAAACGTTCAAAAGAAGAGGCTATTAACATTATAAGGGAAAATAAGTAAATAAAATTTTAAAGGGTATAATTGCAGAACATTATTACTTTGAAACTAGTTATTTGCCCGGACGATGACCCACATCATTTTTTATTAAATCTAAATTTAAAAGAGTTAATGTTCAACGACAATCCATACCTTTTAAAAAGTATGAGAAAACATTTACTTCCTCCGTTACGCATTATGTGCAACAATTTCCAAAAACGAAAGTTACACATTATGTGCAACAAAGTAAAAATTTCCATTTATAGTAAATATTTTTGTGTAAAATGACCCATGTGCCCTTACTTAAATTCAATAACACACATTAAATTAATAAGATTATATGTTATTATTATATTAAACTAAATTAATTCATTTATGATTTAATCCCTAATCTTAATCTCTCTCCTCCCTCACAACCTATCCACCGCCATCATCACCAAGTGTTCTCTCACCTCCATCACAACCACCACCACAACAACCATCACCACCACAACCACAACTACTTTTCACATTTTCTCTCACTGCCAAGACCCCAGCCCACCTCAAGGCATAAACCCCTCCTCTTCCCTTGTCAAAGTCGTCGTCGGCTCATTTTCCCCTTGTTATAGCCGCCGATTCTCCTCTACATCGAAACCCTAAAAATTGATTTGGGTTTATGGTGGCTGTGAAATGGGCGAGGTTGGTTTTGGGTGGTGTTATGGAAGGTTTCAGATCTTGGTTGTGGTGATTGGGTTACGGTTGCGGTGTTGGTGCAATTTGGCTGGGGTGAGTTTTGGGTGATTGGGTATGGTGTTTACTGTTGCGGTGTTGGTGTGATTGGGTACAGTGGTTATGGTTGCGATGTTGGTGTGATTTGGCTGGTGGGGTTAGTTTTGGATCATGGTGGTGGTGAGGGATTGGTTACGAGATAAGGTGGTGGTGGTGGTGGTGGTTTCAAGGAGTGGGTGACTGTGGGTGGTGGTGGATTTGCTGCTGGTGGGCGTGATGGACTGGTGGGCATGGTAGATGTTGGTACTGGTGGGTGGTAGTGGTGCTTAATTAATTTCCCCCCTTTCTCTCTCCTACCCTTAATCACAAATCCTTTTTACTTTGTTAATCACCTATTAACAAAATTTATCTTGGGAAACGTGTAACAAGGTTTGTTATACATAATATGTAAAGGAGGAAGTATGAATAGTGTGAGGATAATCTATATCTATACTTTTCTATATTAAAAGCGTTCATAAAAACGTTTATGTGTCATGCGGCACCCTCGCCATGTCATCTTTCAACTATGAACATATTCTAATTAATAAAAATGTCTATCATGACATTCGAACTCATAACCACAAAAATATGCATTAGGTGTCTTACCATGTCATCCATATCTTAATCATGTTTTTATATATACCCTCGACTCATAAATATATAACTATATGGATTGGATGGAAATATGAACATTTAAAAACTGAAATTCTATTAAAAAAATCGATCCTATTATTTGCTAATTATGTTAATCGAGGTAATACATACAAGCAAGAAAAATTAACTATTGTTATAAATTAATTTTAGTTATTTAATTATTTTGATAATAATTATGTCTTTATTTTCATTATATTATAAATTATAAACAAATGACATGTTTATATAATTTTTTTTGACAGGAACATGTTTGTATATTTAATCAATAGTTGTTCTATGAATAATTTATTCAAAGGTTTAATGAAAAACTATTACATATTATAAACAATATCGAATAAATAAATAATAAAGAATGAACCTGTCTATTCAATTACAAGTGTTAAAAAAAAAAAAAAAAAAAAAACTCAGAGCATCGTCTGGGCCACACACTATTTATATCCTTAAAAATGTTCCCCTCAAAAAAAATATCCTTAAATGTTTGTTTACCTAAATGCTCCTATTGATACGATGTTAATTGTCTCCATCCTTTTTCTTTTGCATTGTAATTTAACTATTATGAATAGTATTTGGATAATTATACCATCTAAATTGTTTATTTATTTTATTTATTATTTGTCTTCATTTAAGTTAAGTGTCTTTTTTTTCCAATAAACTCTTAATATATAATAGTGTGTAGACATTTATACCCATAAAAATATTTGTTTACATATATTTCCCTCATTACATTGTCAAGAATGTCAACAACTAAAAGAGCTCGCGCAAATGGCTAGCTAAGGCGCACACATCGCTTGCAAGCCAATGAAGCCCCCCTAGTATTAATAAATGAATGAAAATATAACTATACTTTCTTCACAAAAAAAAAAAAGTTGCATCTGGTAGAACAAATAATATTTTTGCAACTTTTTTTTTTTTTTTTTATATATTCACATTTATCGAACTGAGCTGAACTGAGTAGAAATGAATATTTTATTAGAGAGGGAAATTAGGAGCTGCAATGAATTGAAATTAAACTGAAGTGAACAGACCTAACTTAATAATCTATAAATATTACTAAAGTAAAACCGCTGACATCATTACATTTTAAAATTGTACAAGTTTCGGCTTCTCATTTATTTTTTTCCCGCCTAAACTTTTTTTTTCCTTTCATATTTTTTTTTGAAAAAAAAAAAAATCTAAAAAATGATTGCAAAGTAGTTTAATACTGTACACAAAACTTTTTAGTTTTAAAGAATTTATTTAAAAAAAAAAAACCTTTTAAAAATCTTAAGGAAAACAATGCAAATATCAACCTTGTATACGGAGTAAGTGTGATTACTCCAACAAATTACAAATTTCGCAAAATTTTATTATAGACATGAATTTTCTTTTGTTTATATTATTTTAATTTTTGCAATTTGGTTTATGTTAATAATATCGTATGTAATACAAAGATTTTACATATTTTAACTGATATGTCTTTGAAGTTTACACAATTATAAATTCTATTATTATATCCGTGCATCGCACGGGAGTTAATCTAGTCCGTTTAATTAATAATAAAAGTCTAGGTTCACACTCCTTAAGGCTTTGTTTGGTTCAACATTAGTAAAGAAAAAGAAGAGAAAGGATGGAAAGGGAAAAGAAAGGTGATTTTATTTTTCAATATTTGGTTGATGAATAGGAAATGAAGGGAAGAGAAAGGAAATTAGGGGGCGTTTGGTTCACGAAATATAGGTATGAGGTATGGGTTTAGAATAACTAAAACCCATACCATATGTTTGGTTGTCAAAAATATGAATTTCAAACCCATACCTCAAACCCATGAGGTATGGGGTTTAGAAACCTTGGGGGGGAGGTGGGTTTGGCTCATTCCATTCCCTTAGGTATCAAATAAAAGGAGAAAATAGTGAGATATTTCATTCCAGAATTAAACCAAACACATGGTATTAAGTATCAAGTTCCAACCCGATACCACCTTAACCCCATTCCTGATTCCAACCCCATACCACTATGTGCACCAAACGCCCCCTTACTTTTATTTTTTTCTTTCCAATCAAATTCCTCCAATTTAGGGAGGAAAGGAAAGCCAAAATTTTATTAAGAGACTTTTCTCCCACTTCCCTTCCTTTCCTTTAGATTTTTATGTCCCTTATTCGACCAAACATGGGAATTTAATTAAACAATTTCCTTTCTTTTCATTTCCATCTAAATCCCTTCAACCAAAAAAGGCTTAACAGTACTCCTGTAGTTCTATTCCTATTAGAAAAACGAATTAAATGCGCCTAACCTAATAATCCGTTTAACTTAACCCACTATTATGAATTATGATCATATATCCTTCAAATTCCCACTTAAACAATATAGCCTTTCTAACAAGTAACAAACCTTCTTCTCTCTGTCAAAGATAAAAATACGAACTTCTTCTTTGCTCTTTAATTTTTCACTTCCATTAACAACAAAACGGTACTCTTTCTTTATTCTTCCTCGTTATATTTTCATGTTATTATTACTCGTACAATTAATTTGCTCAATTCTAGTTATTAACTCTACTTTCCCCGATCAACTTTTAGCATTGTCCAAGTGATTTTATTTTTGTTGCAAAGTTGTATTATATTGATTATGATTTGAGTTAATTTGTTAGAAAAAAAAATCTTAAATTTAATTACTTTCACCATTATATTCGTTCTTTAACCATAATTTCGAGAAGACTAATTTCTATTTTTGTTTAATCCGCCATTAAGGGTTTGTGGTAGGGTTTAGGGTTTTTGATTTACTTAATTAAATTTTTATTTTTGAAATATTATTAATTCAAAATTCGTTGATCAAGTCAAATTGATAATTTCTTGTACAATGATGACGCAGAACACTTAAACAATGGGTATAACTTGTTGCCTTCCGATTAAAGATGATCCACCAGAATCAGAAACACAAACAGAAAATTCTCATGCTTCATCGTCAAGAAATTGCTTAATTTCTTTTTATTCCATATGTAATAAGGTATCTATTCCTCTCTTTTTTCTTTAACTGTAATCAATTTCATATGTATGAATATTAAAATCGCTAGCTGCTCGAAACCATTAGTTTTTAATAATATCTTGCGATTTTTATTATAGAGTAAAAACGTACTGAGGAATCAAGAAATTATTTTGGACAATTTTTCCTATAGATTAGCCTATTAATTTGCTGTTCTACGAACCAATCATAAGATTCAAAATTTAACTACTAGTAGGTAAATTATATTGTACTCCATTGGATCCTCTTCCTTGTTTGGACGATTATTATCCAAAAAAAAAAAAAAAAAAAAAAAAACAGAACAGGAAGAACTTTTCGAGATAGAGTAAACTTAATTGGTGTGTGCATTTTATATCGAGAATAATAAAATTAAGTAATCTACATTAGACTTGACTTTTATTTCTTTTGTTCATTCATATTATTGTTACAGATCAAAGGAGTATTCCATGGAAACGAAGTTCATCATCTTCCTAATTCATTGCAATCGCGAGAGATCTTAAATACAAGCTCATATCGCGTTCATCCAAATAGCGTACCAAAATCCCCCAGAACTACTGTGATCCTTAATATACCTGCTGCTTCTGTCAACAGGACAGTCAAATCTGAGATCTTAGATACTAGCTCATCTGTTGATCACCCAACTGTTGAAAGTGGACAAAATCAGCCTTCAGAACAAAGCCTTGATGAGGTAGGTGTAATTTTTTATGAAGCAGCTACTACTGTCAATGAGGAAGTCACAACTGAGATCGTAAACACAAGTTCATGTCGCGAACACACAAATGTAGAAAGTGGAAATCTTCAGAATTCAGAACAAAACCCTGTTGTAGAAGCAGCTCTTGACAGAGCAGCTGCTTCTGACAGTGAGGAAGTCACAGCTGAGATCTTAAACACAAGCTCATGTCGCGAACACCATCATCAGTCTTCAGAACAAAATTCCGGGATTTATCCAGTTCCAGACAGTACTGCTGCTGCTGTCAATGAGGAAGTTACAGGTGAGATTAAAAACACAAGCTCATATCGCGAACACCATCAACAGTCTTCAGAACAAAACCCCGGGACTGAACCAGTTCCTGACAGTACTGCTGATGCTGCTTCTGTCAGTGACGAAGTCACAGCTGAGATTATAAACACAAGCTCATGTCACGAACAAAATCATCAGTCTTCAGAACAAAACCCCGGGATTGAACCAGTTCCTAACAGTACTGCTGCTGCTACTGCTACTGCTACTGCTACTGTCAGTGATGGAGTCACTGAAACCTTAAATCCAGACTCATGTCACGTTCACCAAAATGTCGAAAATGTGCAGTCCCAGGAAGAGGGACTACATTCGAAGACTGAGATAGATTCCTGTACTAAAGAAGCCTCTCCTAACTCAGAAAAGTCATTTACAAAAGCAGATGGAACATTCTATGAAGTGTTTCCATCAGCAGACGAAGAGGATGTTTGTCCGACCTGTTTGGAAGGTATACCCTTTTTAATTTAATTAATTCATGAAATTAGTTCATATGATGTATGTGTCCTTCGCTGTTGTTTCTGTAAGGCAAAAGCGAGGCTTATTAAGGATTTGAAGGCCGAACTTCCTTTGACTGATCTTATTCTACTGGGTTTGTTAATGCAGATTATGAACCTGACAATCCCAGGATAATTACAGAATGTTCACACCATTTCCACCTTAGCTGTATATACGATTGGTTGGAACGAAGTGAGAGGTGTCCAATTTGTTTCAGGGTAATGCATCTTCCTTTTTTTTTTCACTTATTGCTGGCAATTTGATTATCTTTTGCTGATTTTTGTGATTTTGAAAGGTTTTATGTGTCACGTTATATTCATTTTGTACCGTGATTTTAATTTTTATTTGTAACGTACATGTGTATAGTGGTTATAATTCTTCCTTAACTGAGAAAATTTCTTTTAATTGTTGTAGCTGATGGTGATTAGTGAAAACTGATGAGATCTTGGAGCACACCAAAAACTTAAGATAATGAACATCAAAGAAGTAAGAGGTAATTCGATATTTGAGTAACGTTGAATTTAACTGCAAATACGAGTAAAACAAAGTTATAGGCCTTGTAGTTGTTTTCTGGAGCTGTTAGTTTTGTAGCTAGAGCTCTCTCAAATGTAATTAGCAAGAAACGACGGTATAGACACACGAGCTGAGGATGGTAAATAGCAAGCAACCCATTCGCATTCAATTGAAATTGTTCTATGTTCCTTAAAAAAAAAAAAAAAAAAAAAAAAAAAAAGTTCTATGATTTGCATTTACTACCTCCGTTATAGGTTATGTGCAACGATTTGACATAAAACATAGAGGGAAAATATCTAATCGTTGCACATAACATGTAACGGAGGTAGTATTTCTTATAATTGGCTTATTCAATTCCTGTAGATTTAATTGTCAAGGTGATAGGGTAACTAATTTATAAAAAAAACTGCTGTAGCATTCCTATTCCTATTTAGGAATGAAAATTTCAAGTGTACAATTGATCTAGTGCATTTTAAGAGTTTCAACTAGTGCAAATGGAAAACCTAAAGAAATACAAAGTACTACGTATTAATTTTGAATAACACTTTTGTTTACTTCAATTTTAGGGTTATAAATAAATTGGGATGATAAATGTGCGGTACTAGTCATTTTAATTTGTGTCAAAATTATTAGAATTTCACACCTCAATTTAATTATAGAGACTTATAGTAGGTGACATTTATGTTGTTACTTGTTAGTAGTAACTAGTAAGAATTAAATTGTAGTCATAAGAAAACACATTTTATAATTGTTATAATATAAATAGAATAACCACTTAGGGTAAGGATATACAGTATTGAAATTGGCCAAGAGGTGCAAAATCATATAAGTAGATACAAACATACAATTCTCATTGTTGTTACCATTTATAAGTTTAAATTATTATAACCAACTTTGTTGTTACATAATATATGAAAATCCAACTCGTGCATTAAACGAGCTTAATTAGTAACGAGTTACAGCAGTAACAAACTAATAATACATGCATAATACAACTCTAATAAAGTAATAATTGGTCTTTTTTTAGGGCTTCATGAGCAATATAATTAAGATACATTAATATCTCATAAATACCTTGAGTTGATTATTCTCTCAATTAGTAAAGCATCCCATGTGGCACGAGTATATTGGTTCGAGTGTCAGATCAAGATCATTCCTCCTTCCTTCACCACCAAGTTCACCTTGGTATGCACCACTGCATGATGAACATTACTGTTAGGTTAGCAACATAATGGCATTGTTAATTAATCAACTAACTATTTGATCAGAGGTTGCTTTATAGTTCATGCTTTTAGCGTTCTACTACCCTAGGGTTGTGAACTTATGATAAATTTATCAAATTACAGGTGATACACGATAACACGACTTGCCCTTAACTTGACAGTCCATGCTAAAATAACTAAATAAGTGAAATTTAAGGGTGTATTTTATTCACCTGATTATCACTTATTTGAACTTATCTGATCTTTTCTGAACTTATTTGAACTTTCCTGCACTTATTAGACTTTATTAAAACTTATTTTAGTTGTAATTTGAACTTGATTAACCCTTATCAGAACTTATATATTTCCTAAATTGAACTTAATAGAACTTCCTAGACCTAAAATTATCATATTGACCAATAAGCTACTAATAATGGTGATCAAAAAAGAAATTACCCCATGTTCAAAGAAGGGGGTGGAGGTGGAAGTAGGAAATTAGATGCATCAGAAGGGCCTTCTTGATGATTTCGCGGTGGTGACTGCTGCTCCTGCCACTGCAACTGTTGCACTTGTGCCATGTTTTTTCCTTTCTCCTTGATCTGCATAACGTTGTACGTATTTTCCAACAAAACCAGCAAACAAAATATAAGTACAGGATTGTGAAATGTCAATTACATAATAAACTGAAGTATAAAAGTACCTTCTTTGACAGCATATTGTTGTGCACCTGTATTGCCCTCTCCTGCAAATTGAAGAACGTATGATAAGCGCAACATGTAAATTAACAAGAGTGGGTAAAAAAAAAAGGTCGGGTCAAGTTTGTGTTCGTGTTTATTCCAATATGAATCAAAAGCTCCTCAAGCTAAACTTCACCCATTTACAGGTTGATTTGAAGACTCTTTAGTTTGAAATGAAATTGATTTGAAAATTTACTATAGATCAAGAAAGTAGATTTCTAAGCTTAGTATATTTAACTTAGAGTTTTCATTTGAGTACATTATCTAATTATTATTTATTTAGAACTTTAAACATTTGGCCAATTTTCATAACTATTTATTAATATACTTAGCCCTAACCTAAATTACTTAATAGAAAGTGATTTATATGTCCATATTAACATATGTAGTGGATGATGAAATTCGACTTAACATTTAAGTAAATCACAAGTAGTACTATCCCGTTAATGGTTATGTGCAACTTTGAAATTTTTTATATCTCATAAATAATACCCTACAGTTGTAGATAACCATTAACAGAGGTAGTATTAATTTAAAAGTAAAAACCCAATACCAATTTACTATGTCGTGGAAAACCTTTAGACCTCCCGATTATGACAATCTAAGGACCCAAATTGGATCGTTATAATCAATTTAATCGACTGTTACAAGATTGAAAATAATCATATTAACAAGCAAAGACATGTATTGAAGATCATGAAAAAAAATGAATAGAAAAGAATATGAAAATTGTACTTATATCTATGACCAAAAAGAAGCCAATATGAACCTAATGGCTGACTAAAAGGAGCATTACCTTCTTCTGGAGCTCAGAGATGGACTCATGCATCAGTTGATTCTGTCATAAAATTCAAACAAGTTAAAATCTAGATCCGATAATGTTTTTGTTAAATTTCGAAAAACTATATGTATTATTTTCAATTCATTAATGACTTATAGTTACGAAAATAGTATACACATATAAGTAGTTAACTAGATTATAACTAAAAAAAAAAAAGACAAAAAATAAAAATACATACCTTCTTTGATCGAACATTTTTTAGAGCAGTATCAAGTTGTTGCTCTAAACTTTGGAGTTCTTTCACATTGAGTGAGTCTAACTCTTGTCCTAAGTAGTGCCTGATTAAACATGCATGTTACATTTTTAATATCATTTTATACACATAGATTGTACAAGTAAAAGTTGACATTAATATGAGACATTTACGAAGAGAATGCCTAATACAAAACGGGCATGTAACAAATATATGTAGAACACCTTTCACGAAAGCGACTAATAATAGGTACAATGAGAATATCTAATACGAAAAGGCATGTAACAAATATGTAGAACACCTAACACGAAAAGTGGTATGACTGACGAACTTGGAGTATATCACATACGAATATACGATCACATACACAAGTCTAGCTTGTCACCGTACCTGTGATTTCTATGTAGAAGTTCAAGCTTGGCCTTCAGTTTGGCGAAGTCAAAGGTCCAATTTACCTATATTTAACAAAGCCAGTCATAAAAATACCTAACTCCTCATAAATATTTAGAACAATAACGTAAATGTTATGCTGAACAACATTAATAATTGTTTGTCCAAATTAAATGCATGTTGGTCTTCCCTTTTATATCCATTTTTTAGCAACGGTTCATAAGACATTTCCTATATGTGTTCATCAAACATTCAAATGAATCAAAAACATATTCTACATAAGTCAGATATAAACCAATTAATTTTTTCAAACTAGTAAAGATAAATACCCTTATTAGACTAGACATGTCAACTCAATCCAAATCGAACAAGGGAAGTCCTTCTCCAAGAACCGAACAAGGATCATATTCATGTATAGTTGGAAGAACTCGAAAATGTAATTGGTATGTATACTTTTAAATCATAATGTTATTACTATATACGCAGAACATTGTATATGTACATTTTTACATACAATGTTTAGATGTAGTACCTGTGAGTCTGGATCATTAGAAGTTAGCCGCCTTTCTGCATAAGAGTACCTCTCATACCTCTCTAGGATCTTCTCCATACTTTGAAGCAATTGAACAACATTATAATAAATTAGCATAATTAATTAAATTTTGGAATTGAAAAGACATATAAAGCCCACAATTTCATAACCCTAGACCACGCAAAATCATATACTGAGTACATTCATATATGTGATGCTACTGCTAACTAGTACTCAATTTATGACAGAACATTCATGATTCTTTTTTTTTTTTCCTTCTTCTCTGATCCATATCATTGGGATACTTTCTTAAAATCACATTTTTAGATTAGTGGTTTTATTTATTTATTTATTTTTAATTGTTTATTTATTTTTGATGAATTTGTTAAAGTAATAACCCTTAACTCCTTAAGAGCAAACAAATTAAAGATAATAAAGTTTTACATAAATAATTTACTTTTACAATAGTTTACTTATACTCGTAATTCATTTTCTAAAAAATTTCTTGATATATATTTTAACATATATGAAAATTAAAGTAAAAGGGAAAAAGTGCAAAAAGCATGCATGTCTTCATATCTTCATCTAATGATAAAATGAGCATCTAGCTATTTCACAAAAAGAGTATTTAGCTAGTGGGCTAATTTGCACTTTCACTAAAAGAGTGCTAAAAATATAAACAAAAATAATTACGATGACAAGTTTTCCTATGAAAATATATGGACTTGGTAGCACTCATACGTGTCGTTTTGTTTTTAATATACGAAAATTAGGCAAAAAGGTAATAAATAATATTTAAGCCATTCAACAATTTAGTATAATGGAATCTAGAAGAAATTTGTATGAAGCAATTTGTTACAAAATTCTTCTTTTCTATGGAAAAACCCTGCTATGGTATATTTTATATCAAATTTTGATTGAAAATTGTATGGAAATAATTCTTATTTTGACTTGAGAGTCAACCCTAAATTACTAGACAAGATCAACTCTTTTTATTTTTTGATAGATAGACAAGATCAGCTCTTTTGTCATCCGAACAATCCCAATCTAATTAAATTTTTACTAATTAATAAGTAAGGTGTAAACACTAAGAATAAAAATGAGGAAAATTCAATGTTATAGCACATGTAGAAAAGAACAAAAATAAAGGACGAAATTGACAAGAGAAAGCAAGGTCAAGATTAGTTCAATTCAATTCGTTTGAACCAATAAAATTGATGTATAAATAATAAATTAAATTAAAGCTGAAAACAATTAATACTTGGCTTCATTGTATGGTCAAATCTACCATTACCCATTGGATCAAGTCTTTGTACATTATACTAATTTTATAATTTTATTTATGTCCAAAGTACTAAATAATTTATTAACCAAATATGCTACTAGCTTTAGCTGAATTCATTCAAGTAGCAAACAATTCAAGCTTGTTCAAACTCTGTAAGTAGTACAAATATTATGTTTCCTTCCCAATATTATTTCATGTAGCTACCCTTCATCCTCAGCTATTTTTTTTTTTTTTTAGGAAGTAGCTTAGACTGCTTTAAAAACCCAATAATATATGTAAAAAAGTTTGTAAAATTTTACAAGCACTCCGTAATTTGTTGATGATCATTTATTCATTTGTAGTCTAGTTCCTTGTGGTTATATTTGTTACGGAGTACATTACTAGCTTAATATCGAACCGACTATTAATTCTGAACCAAGAGTTTATTAGAAAAAACTAACCTAACAAGCTAGCCATTATCGATTTTCACCCTACTCTTGTAGCTCTCTAAAGACCAAAAAAAAAAAAAAAAAAAAAGTATAAATAATTAATAAATAAAAAAGCTAGCCATTTTGGTTTCTTTATAGGAAAAATTTAGTATTAGTAAATCGAATGAAGAATTACATGATGTTATAAATTACTTGTATATTTTTACTAGGGTTAGTTTATTACTACTGTAGTAATTTTTCCTATTACGAATACTTTTTAAAATATATTCAGATAAATCGAATCAGAATTAATAAATCCGAGGGTATATATAATGTTTTCTTGCATGAAAATAGTTAGGTTTTTCATGTATTTCCTAATCTATACAAGTTCATCATAGTATACATCAAACAAACCTTAATATTGCTTTAACCTTTCTTTGTGTATTTCATCAACCATTTTTTTTATAAAAAAATTAAAAATCCAATAAAAATTAAATACAGCACACGTGAAGGGGTAAAAAAATTGATTCAAAACAAGTAAAGAATATTTTAAAAAATTAAGGTTCAACTTTAAAAAATTGCAAGATTTACTCACCATTAAATACATAGACCTAAATATAGAATAATATAGTTACTATTAATATACATACTATATACGGAATATAAATAAAATTGGTACAACAATAATATACTTACGAAGAATCAGAGGAATACTCAAAGAGTTTTCCACGGTGAGAAAAAACGATTAGAGCAACTTCAGCATCACAAAGAACTGATATTTCATGTGCTTTTTTAACAAGCCCACTTCTTCTCTTTGAGAATGTTACTTGTCTATTTATCTTGTTTTCTATCTTCTTTAGCTGCACCCTTCCTCTCCCCATTTTCAATACCACTATATTGTGATGGTCGATAATTTTTAATTACACCAATCGATGCGTGATTTAATTTTCTAGACGGCCCTAGCTAGACAAGGAAAGGATATGGTTGTGGTGGTGGTATATATGGAGTTTTGGGGGTAAAGAGAGTGATGTACGGGTTAGGAAAAGGTAGGAGGAGTAGTATTCATGATTATTGATGAGAGGAAGATAAGGTTAAAAAAAAAATTGTAATATTATATTAAAAATATAAATGTTGATTTATTGTTTTATGAAAAGGAAATGTGGTTTTTACGAAAACCAAAAGTGGTTTATGGGATGTTGTGTTGTCGAGCTAGGAATGTTTGATCTTTTTAGAGGAAGAAAATGGACCCTACACGCACGGGGAGTATGCTCAATTTTTAGCCTAATTATGCGGATGTTTGATTAGTGTCTATATTAAATTAAATTTAGGGTTTGCTAATCAAGTGCTTAATGTAAAATTATGTAAGTTAATTTTGTGAGTAAAAGTTTTAGTGGGTTTGTTAAGATTGGTGGAAATAGTGAAGGAAGAAGAGAGAATTGAAGAAGGAAGACATTGTTGAGGGAAGAGAGAGCTTGATTGTTTTGAGAGAGAAAGTGAATTGAAGGGCTACATTTTTATCAAACGTGTGTTAGTATGAACTAACCAATTTATGTCCTGGATTGCTAAATACCGCCAACATTTTTTATCAAACCGCCAACAATAATGATGAAGAGACAAAATCACCCTTACTCATTCCCCACTTTGATTTTCTCTCTCCTAAGTCCATCAAGTCTCAAAATCAACCGTCAACCACCACAATAGCAACCACCCATGCCACCACTACCCACGCTGCCATGACCACCATCACCCACGACCACTCACCATCACCGCTCAAAATACTACCAGATTTTATTTTGTGTTGCCGGAACCACCAATTTACGAATAACAATCAACATTAAAAATGAAGACCCGCCACCTTTGCTCCTCGACTGGTCGGTGGTGGTGCTTTATATCCCAGCTAACAGCACAATCGGCACGCAAAATCAGTCAACCGGGATGGTAACCGATTTCAAGCGCCGGTTGACTACGGTAACCGGCGTCCAAAATCGGTTGCCGTACCGGGTAATCGGTTTCGCGCGCCGGTTGACCACGGTAACCGACATCCAAATTCGGTTGCCGTACCGGGTAATCGATTTCGCGCACCGGTTGACCACGGTAACCGGCGTCCAAAACCGGTTACCGTGGTGTTTTGGTTTTGCGTGAGCGTCGAAAATTATTGAAGAAAAAAAAAAAAGAAAGAAGAAGATTGGGGGTGGACTGTTTTGCCGACCACCGTGATGCCTCCTCCGGTCATCGGCATTGCTACACTTCCAACTCCGACGTACGGCCGCTGCTTCCCTTCACCTCCAACATACAACCGCTGACGTGGTTGATGGTGGTTGGGAAATGGCGGTGGTTGTGGCCTTATGGGTGATGAGAGAGAAAACAATAAAAGAAAAAGAAGAAGATGGGTGGGGGTATAGTAAGGGCATTGATGTCCATTTGTCTTAAATGTTGGCGGTTTTGATAAAAAATGTTGGCGGTATTTAACACCCCCCTTTATGTCTTCAAAAAAAAAAAAAAAAAAAAAAAAAAACCTAACCAATTTATACTCTCCAAACTAATTACATGTTTTAACTAACAAAATTTGAATTAGGTAAGAAACTAATAACAAATTAAGTCAAATATGTTTTACAAAATCATAAACTCTAATATACTCAAAACAGACTTAGAGTGAACTAAACTCTTGGATGCGTTTAAAGGCATCTATTCGGGTGTCTGGTTTGGATTAGGAGAGGTCAGATCAAGCCGTGTCGAGTCTAAGTTTAAACTTGAGTAATTAAGTTGAGTTATGCTAAATTATTGTGTCTATGCAAATCAAAATTTGAGTCGGATTTTTTTTCCTCATTGGGTTGGATCAGTCTGACAAAATTTTGACACCTCCCCACTACATTTACATAATATCAAATCCTTTGATTGTTTATATATATACCAATGAATTAATAGTAAAATTGAGCGACCATATATAGCCTAAACTTTATTATACTTATAATTATCTAAAGTATATATTCATTTTGTTTCTCTTTCATGTGCCCTGTTATGATGTGTACATTAATCAATGCATATTTTTAAATATTAATGTTCTTAATTTTACTAAATTAATCTGAACTGAAATTATATATATATATTTACTGATTTTTTGTTATATTTCTTCTTCAAAGTTACTGATTTTTACTGAAATGAAATTATTTTTACCGAGCTGAACTTATTTTTGCTGAACTGAAATTATTTTTACTGAACAAAAATTATTTTTACTGAATATTATTTTCTTAAAATGAAGTGAGCAAGTCCTTAGTAAGATTTATAAGATTTTGATGTTCTTAAAACAATAATTGAGATAAATCAAATAACACTCCCAAATGATTATGTTTGTTCTTATATATTGGGATTGATTTAGAAATTCTACTATTTCCTCAAACTTTGAATGCTTAATTGCAAGATTCAAATTAAGTAATAAATTTATTGTTTGAAATGAACTTTTTTGAACGGAATAATTTGCCTAAACTAATCTAGAATTATATCTTAGATTAATTAGAGTATATCTTAATTTTCTTGAAAGTTTTTATAATAATTATTCCATACAAAACATTAGACTATTGTCAATTACAGGGTAATAATCTTTGTTTTTATTTACATAAGCTATATCCTTTGGACTTTTACAATTGATAAAAGCAAAACTTTAGTTATTATTAATAATTCATAACGTTTTCTTTGTGGTTGGCCACATCATATGTCCAGAGCTATTTATTTAGGGGTTATTCGGTCGGTCAAGAGGTACTTATTTAAGGGTTACTTGGTCGATTAGGGGTTACTTATTCAGTAAAGAGTTACACAGTCCGTTAAGGATTACCCTAAATAAGTAAACCCGGCAAAACAGTGTGGCCAGCCATATATGAAAATTTGTGTTAGTTATCTATTTGTAGAATTTGTTGAAGTATCGCGTGTCTAAACATATGAGTTTTTATAAGCTAGGCTAAGAAGCTACGTACTCCTCCAACTTGTTGTCTCATGGTTATCAGGTTATGAACAATCAACTAGCTAACTTGGTTGTCTTAAAAGATGGCACTAAGTACTTGATATCAAATCTCGTCTACATTGATTGTCCTTATAGTCTTGTAGGTCTCTCTACATTTTAAAAAAATGATCTAGGGATAGTTACTCCCTTGAAATGGATTCTTTTTTTTTTTTTGATAACTTGTGTGGTCCAAACCCGTCTATGACTGTATCTAACAAAAAAGATAGAAGAAGGGTTGTATTGAAAAATGAAAATGTACATTAAGATTAAACTACATTTTACACTGAAGAGGAAGCGATTGTTTCCATATATAGTTTGTACAAGCAGTAATTTTGGTCATGTACAATTGTACAGTAGTAGAGTACACACTATATTTTTAATTGTATCTCAACACATGCATCATTTTGACTTTTATACTACTTCATACATGCGATAAACTTGAGCTTGGTATTCATGAGCCAAAGCACACATTAAAGGATGTAGTATATAGACATCATAATTCATACCCTGAGAGAGTGAGAGCTAAGATTAGTAAAAGTATCATTGGGGGTCACATCGTACCTTGTCTCTTAAGGACACTACGAGTCAATGAAAAATGCCCACACATGGTATTTTATCGTTAAGATAGAATATGATGTTACTTCCAATAATTCAAGTTATATATTTCAGTCAAATTAAATTTTGAAAAGCATATTATATTATTATGATATTTACTTCCAATAATTTGATTTTAAGTTGGTGTTGAATTTTGAAATTATTTGCTACCTTTGATTTTCTATTAATCCTTGCCCTTTTGAGCTTGACATATCGAAGAATCTTTCTTTGATTGTAATTCCAATACTAATTGATGATTAGAGTTTCAATTTTAATTATAATAATATTAGGTCTTGTATTTAATAAAATGAAGAATAAGATGATTTATGTGAGATTATCATCATTCTCCTCAAGACATTTTTATTTTATTTTATTTTTTTAATAATTCGTGCAACTCACCTTTTTGGCAAACTAGGTAAATGGGGTTAAGCAATAACATGTAAACTGTAACAACTTATCACTTTCGTCTTATCAGTGGAAATTTTTGTCAACTAGTTTGTCCGATCCATAATTACTTGGTCTAATATTTCCCTTAAAGTGTGTGCTAAAAGGGTGTGTTGCAGCTTGCAAGTCAATAAAAACGGAAGAAAATATATCATGGTATTAAGAGAAGACTACCCTGACGTGATCTTAATGTAATTATCACATATATAGGTCTAATTTAAAAGCATATTTTGACCTGATTTCAATGGTGTATAAATTCCATAAAACTTCTAACATACACAAGGTTTAAATCCTATTTATTTAATTTACTATAAAAAAATTTATTGATGTCCAAGCTAAAAAAAAAAAATAATTCAATTTTACAAGATCAAACATACTAATTACTAATAATTAAAAAAATTAATTTAAAACTAAAAGAGGCTAAAAAGCTAGCTAGCCACTT
The DNA here is from genome assembly GCF_948465745.1 of Chenopodium album. Lineage (NCBI taxonomy): Eukaryota > Viridiplantae > Streptophyta > Magnoliopsida > Caryophyllales > Amaranthaceae > Chenopodium > Chenopodium album. The sequence goes on from NC_137834.1 coordinate 82,960,416, forward strand.
GATGAGCTTAATTTATTCAGTTGTAATGTATCAATAATGTTCAATTTTCAAATCTTCTTCCATTGTAATATAATGGGTCATAAAGTAGTAAAATTCATCCATTAAATTACATTCTTTTTAGTAAATGAAATATGTCCCCTTTTCAATTGCTTTATTCAGACTATAATAAACATACATTATTATTACATACAAAGTCCATTATAGTTAGATTAATCATCAAGAAGTAAACTTATACTTAAAAACAGTTCATGTAAATCAAAGCAACCATGCTGGTGTAAAGCCATTATTATTGTCATTATGAGTTGAGGTTGTCGCGTTGTTCAAGTGATCCTGCGTCCCAACATTATAACTGCGCAAAAGCCGAAAGGAGATGAATTTAATTAGCTACTCATTTAAGGGCTAATGATCAATCAATCTATTGAATCAATGGAGATGAATAGAAGACAAGAGTGTTAGAATTTTTACCCGTTTGGCGGCGAGTTATTGTTGCATGGCAATGGCTCAAAGAAATCCTCATTAGATTGGCGAGCATAAGGTGTAGGATTATTTTGTGCCGCCTCAACATCCCATTGTTGCCTCAATGTTGCACAAGATTCTTCCAACTGTAAGAAAATCATAGCATGTAGAATTATGTTCCTTAACTATGTTACTCTATATTCATATTATCATATACATCTAATACTATATGCTTAATTACATAGTTAGTTCTAGCTTTCTCAACAACAACAAAAAAAAGGTTAGTTCTAGCAATGTTGTTTAGTAGCAATAGACCAATAGTACTAGTAGTAATAAACTAATAATAATAATATAACCTAAGATTAAAAAAATAAAAAATAAAAAATAAAAAAACACTAAATCATGCAAACTTTGTATGTATTGTAGCTTAATTAGTATAAATGTACCTTTGCCTTCAAAGCTCTATTGGACTCTAGCAACATCTCCTCCTGTATCCAGAATCATTCAATGCATAAAAACAATATTTAATTAAACTGTATTCTGATCATTATTCATTATCTCTAAACATATACATTATGGAGTACTTAATTAGAATTGAACACTTTATTAACTTAAACAATATTGATTTTCTAATTGATCAGCATATACATGTAAAGAAATAAATTGGTGGTTGTGTTTATTTAGGATTGAAGAGAACGAGTATATATAGGTTAGAGAATGTACAATATTGGTTTGGAATGAAGATAAGATGGTATTACTTAATTTTATGTATGTGTACAATATATTTTCTAAAAATTTTATACACACCTTTTATCATACCTTAATGTACAATTAACATGGGACGAAGTACCGGTATGTTTTGGTCCAAAATATAATCTAGTTATTATATATTTAAATGTACTGTCATTATTGTTGAATTTCCCCATTGATGTATTGTATTTACATACTACTACAAATACACAATATTGATGTGACACTTGTATATATACCAGCTACTCAGGTAGCTAAACTAGAACAACACAATTATGTAAAAATTAAAATAATAAATTAAGACATAATGCTGAAAGTGTACTTAGCTAGCTTAGACAACAATGCAATAATAAATTAAGCATTTTACCTTTCTTTGAAGGTCTGCTAGTTGATCAAGCATATGTTGTGTCTGCAAATTATGAACAAATAGGGCAATATATATAAATATATTGAATTTGATCTTAATTTGTTGGAGTATGTAGAATTTCTAGAATACAATTAATAATTGTTTTACATAGTATTGCATGATTTTGGAAGTAGGAAATATGAATATGTTACCTTAATTGATCTGATTTGCCTTAAGGACTTGTCTAGTTGATGCTCAAGCTGCTCCAACTCCTTGGTACTCAACTCTGCCAAATCCTCCCCTAGAAGATTCCTGCAAAATTAACACATTATTTAGAATAAATCATTCAACTAATAGAGCATCGCGCAAAAACATTAATTTTTTCACACATTGCATCATATTAGGTGCTTCTATACATAAGATAGTGTCATTTATACTCAAATTCTAGAATTAATTATGAGCAATTTAGCATACATAATTTTTCATACATTACATTATATTATATTAGGTGCTTCTACAAGTAACAAAAACAATGGCAAGATAGTGTAGCATCATCCTAACTACTTTATTTATACATATATGGACATATATATACAAGTAATATGCTTGTCCATCAATAGCACATCATATATTTAATGTGAAATAGATTAAAATTATTCAAAATGAGTTTCATATTTTAATTAAAAATAACAATAAAAGCTTTATTCAGTTTCATGACTTCCATCACTAATTAATGCAAAATATTATATGCCCTACATATTACCAATTTACATGTACATTAAAACACATTTATGTACTTTCCTCATTTTCTTATACTCAATAGATGAAACACTTTTAAATTGACATAATTCACACATTGCACATTGTTTATAATTTTAATTTGATCATAAATAAAAACACAAATATATGGGGTCTTGTTAAATTTATCTCAATTTTCACTTCTCAAATATCAATTATTTATGTTGTTTTTGTTCCATATTGTTAATCAAAGATGTGCATTAGTACGCATGTTATGCTATGTAATTAACTTACCCTAGCTTATTAGCCCCCAAAAATCATATGATCAATAATTATTTGCTCATAACACTATAAACACCATTTTATAGATATTTCAAAGATTATGCAACGTAACCCCTATACAATGCACTCTATAAATATGTAGCATTCACCTTTGATTTCGTTGTAGAACATCAACTTTGGCTTTCAACTTTAGATATTCTTGGTAGCTATTCTGCTTGGGAACGTAGAGAGCGTAAATCAGTTGAATGTCTAATGAATGTAGTAATTGCATTTTCGATATTGTATCACAAACACAATACAATGCAAACGATTTCAATACAACAACAAGAACAAAGAAGAGAAGAGTATAAATTTACCTCATTCTCCTTTGAAGGCTGACCTGTTTCAAGTGAACCATAGCTACACCTTTGATACCTCTCCAAGGTTTTTGCCATACTATATATTGACATTCATAAAATCATAAGCAAACAAATTATTCACATTAGTAACGTTTTATGTAGCTAAAACATGTCAAATATATTATATACACAAGATTACTTAAATAACAACCTGCTAAGCTAGTGTAAATTATGATGAGTTAATTTTTTTAAAAAATTTAAAACATGAGCTAATAATTAGTTTTATATTTTGTAAAAAGAGGTCAAAGTGTAGTATTTAAATGTTACATAAAGTCAAATTGACAAATAAAAAAAATTAAAAAAAAAATAAAAACCCCTACTCATACTACTATATGAGTTTATACATTATGTGCTAAAAGCCTTAAATCATCGATCAGATAACTTAGAAAGTGCATATTGGATAAATAATCTGTAATTACTTTGTGTGTCAATAATTTTTTATGGTTAATGTAATAAATTTTACTTCCTCTTATTTTCATTGTTTCATTTTTCAATTTTGACACTATACATAATACACAGGCCCGGTTATTGGGCTGTGCAAACAGCCCAACAGCACAGGGCCCCCAAATTAATAGGGCCCCAAAACAGCAAACAAATATATACTAATAAGGTTCACAATCATAGCAACAAGTTAGTTCTGCTGCAGTGGTTATATGGCATTGCAAGGGTTTCATGATACCCCACGCGTGATCAAATCTTGTGGGAAACATTTTTTTTTTTTTTTTTTTTTTGTTTTTTTGATGTTCCTTATTTTATTATTACTAAGTATTTGTTTAACCATTTCTCATTATTGTATGCATATCTTTGTTATACTTGTATATTTTTTTCCCTTTGATACATGATACAACAAATCAAAATTCATCCTCTAATTTTTCCTCCCACGGATTAACTACATCTCTTTCATTATACTTCCTCCGTATCAAAATAAACGCAACGATTTGACATTTTTTCTCTCTACTTTATGTCAAATCGTTGCGTTTATATTGATACGGAGGAAGTATATTAATTCACAAATTGTGGGTTACGTTACTTATGTACAATTTTAACTTAAAATAAAAAAATCATATATGCATTTTATCTCATTGTAATATTTAGGGCCTAAATTTTTAAAATTAGCACAAGTCAAGTGACATAATTGAGGGCCCAATTTTTAAGATTTGAACAGGGCCCCAAAATCAAACGGGACGGCCCTGATAATACAACCACTACACATTGAACATATACTACATACAAAGTATAATATAGACGCAATTATGTTGGATCTATCTCATTGGATTTGTCTTTATATATATTCATAATATATAATTAGTAAATATACAAAGTCAAAATGACACAACTAAAAAACCGACGAAATTAGGTTGTTGGTCGTGGGCCATAAAATTAATGTATGTGATATAAAAAAATTGAAACACATAATGGTGACTAAAATGAAATAAATTCACACAAAAGTAAAAAGAAAATACCCAAAACAAAACACATATCAGTCTTGTCATAGTTAGTTTGTGGATGTGAAAAATAAAGGAGATTATAACCCTTGATGAAAATACAAATATTTGATTGGTTCATGAGAATCAAATAAAGTCACTACTCACTAGCTACTATGTGTCAAAATGTTGTTTGAACTTATTAATTAAAATGAAAAAGAGTGACAGAAGAAAAGAAGAAAAAAAAAGGCAAAGGTAGATAAGCAATTAGTTTTTTAGATTAGACATTTACACAACATTTGTCGACCATAAAGAAGAGAAAGTCTAGATTACGTTATCCGTAAGTCTTGGTTACTTTAACATAACGTTTTAAGATATTAATGAGGAAAAAAAAAAAAAAAAACAAAAAAAACAAAACTTTAACATGGTCTTGCTAGGGTTGTGTATGGGTTAGTTTGATATCCAATAAAATTTTATGTAAACATAATCAATTTTAAATTGGACAACCTATTATATAGCGTAATCGAAACCTGACTAATTGAATTTTTTTTTTATTATACCTCTGTTTTGAGCATCTATAACTTAAGCTATATAGAGTATATAGCGTAATCGAAACCTGACTAATTGAATTTTTTATTATACCTCTGTTTAGAGCATCTATAACTTAAGCTATATAGAGTATTTTGTATAGATGTTTAATTTATTGCTGTTTAATACAAATTAAAACTTAAATAATAAGAAAATGAGCTTTTAAAAGAGATAACAAGAAAAAGCTATAATTTCATGTTTGACTTTAATACTTGATCAATTATATTATCAATGGTTGTATTGTCAGCGTTCAATGAAAATAGATCACTGATATTATCTTACTTAAATCCTAAATCGAATTCAAATTCGACCTTCTAAAACATTAAAAATGTATTAGATACCTTATAATTTGGGAATATGTTAATGCACGTGAAAGTTAAAATAATATTGTATCATACAAGACTTTTTCAGTCCATGACATAATCTAATTAAACTATTTGTTTATGTCAAATTGGGAAAACCAATTAGATGATGTGGACTTGTGATCACTAATGATCCAAACCCATATCAAGAGGTACAAGTGAAAGGCAACTATGCCTAGCTAAACTTATTGTCGGCTATATAAGCTCTATTGTACTTCATTTATTTCTAAATGTTTCTTGTCTAGCTTCCAATCCTTACTTCAATCAATTTCTCTTTACTTTTAGCTTTTCTTTGACAATTTTCTCCAACATAATTTGTTGATGTCACCCCACTAATTTTAAAGACAAGTCTTACATCCATTATTAAAGTATAAAGTGTTCTATGAGAAGACAAATTTTGTTACTAAATGATACGAGTATGAGTTTTACAAAATCTAAAATTAAAGTCTTTCGCACCATTCAATCAACTTAGACCTATTTACTTCATACATAATATAATATTAGTATAACACAAAAAAAATGATGAATTTATGTCCTATGACCTTGTTTTTATGATCATTATTACACTATGTAGCTCATTGATATTTTTAATTGAAGGATCAAATTATTTAAAAATAAATAAAATGTTGTTCTTTAGAAAAGTTGGAGATGTTTTTGACGGGGTACACTAGGAAGTAGGAATGTAATGATTTATTGCTAGAATAAAACAAACAAACAGAATGGAGAGGTAAGGCCTTATCATTGGTATCCTAGTACGAGAACAAGCTTTATCAGATACCTTTTCTTGTTATTTCTTGTCAATGATTCTTAGCGTGCATAGAAAATTTTATACACTAATACAAAGAAAGAAGGTTTAGAATATATTTTGCTTAAATCAATGGAGATTAACCAATAACACTACAAGATATAACTAGTTTTGCTAATTGCTACAATAATTAATGTCATGTTTTTAAGTGTAAGGTGTAACACCTTAAAATCGACTGTGCCATGTCTAGCTACTAGCTAGAAATGTTGGAATATATTTTGCTTAAATCAATGGAGAATAATCAATATTGTAACACTGCAAGATACAACTAGTTTAGCTACTGTAAATTAACGTCGTTTCTTTTAAGTGTAACACATCTTAAGATCAATTGTACCATGTCTAACTAGTAGCACCAAAAATATATAGTTATAAAATAATTAAGAGTACTAATCCTATATTATGTCTAATAAAGAGGAACAAAACAAAATCACTTTTTTGTACTGAAGTTCTCAAACCATGGAGGAATATGCATGTGTGTTGTACTCAGTACTCCTATGCTTCTTGCATTAGCATAATATAGCTCATAAAGGACAGAAGAGAAGGAGCTTAGAGGGGTAATCTCGACCATTATATTGATTATTAATAGAGGACTAAGGGTTGTTTTCTTTAGCTTATTTTCAGTTTAGTTTAGTTCAGTTCAGTTCACTTCAATTCTTAATTTCCTTCTCTCATAGAATATTTAATTCAGTACAGTTTAGTTCAGTTCAACTCAGTTCAGTCAATCAGAACATGTCCTAAAATTTCATTATTTAGAAAACATAATAAATAATATTTTATTGGAGAAAGGAGGTCAAATGGTAACTCTATGAAAATAAGATGCCAAGAACGAACAAAAAAAAAAAAAAAAAAAAAAACCCAAAGTTGAGAAAAATAAGAAGTTACTTTTAAAAAATCCAAATGCTTACCATTGAGAGAATGACACCTCTAGAAATGATTGGAAATAGAAATGTCAAATCGGCCCATCAGCTCAATTTCGGTTCGAGTAAATTACATACATTAGGAATTTGTAGAGCCGTAGAGGTCAGTTTCCGGTCTTCTTTTGGGTCCAACAACAAAATTTTCAAAAGAAAATCTCCAAATAAAATTTGAGCTTCAAGTTAAATAATTGTGTTTAAGGCCTTATATTCTCAATTCTCATGCCACTTCTAATCAAACTATCAAGTCACCAATAAAGTTTGCTAGGTCTAATAGAACCTTCCCTTCAAAACAAGGGTACTTATTCATTGTACGTACATATAATTTATAGATTATTAGCAATGGTAATCCCAAAAAAGACATGATTAGTAATGCTAATCACAAACATAAGACATTTGATATAAGGTTCACCTTTTATTCCCCTATTTTTCTAGAAACTTCCCACAAATAATTTAGGCACATAATTAACATTCTAGAGGTTGATGAAGAAACTCTTCCTCAAGGTTTGGTTCGTTCTACACCTCTTTGTTTTTTACATTATGTTGAAAATCCTAGGAATTTATTACATCTAATAATTATTCACGCAAAAATTAAATTTCAAATTAGCAAATTATTTCATGATTTAATTACATAATCATGAGAAATTATGACAAACAAACGATTAGCTACCAATCATACTAGTTATTCCAATAAGGACAAAGTACTTTGGAGTAGAAATTAAAACATGATTAAGGATTTTCTTATATATATGATTAGAGTATGATTAACGTACATTTAAAAAAGGATTAAAGCACGACTAATTCTATCTGCTGAATTTTGACTAATCTTTCAAGTTTTACACCTCTAATTTATAAGACAAAGTCATCTAAGCCGTATACAACAAATTAATTAAGAAAATTTTACACATAAACGAACTATTTAGTCCAAATAGATCATCAAGAATGAAGTTAATTTCTACATAAACTCTTAGTTTTATTGATTAAGACGGATTTTATGGCTATTTTTTCCTTTTAGATCTAGCAATGAAAGTTATTTTACATGATCTAGTCACTAAGCATGATAAGACAAGTTACTAATCTACTTAATTAAAGGCAATAAATCCACAAAAAATAAATAAAAGGAATGGACAAAATTAAAACCAAATTTTCGTGAATAAACTAACTAACAAATTACAACATGAAATAAAAAATGATCAAAAGCAACCCCGAATAACTTTAATCCCTTTATTCGGCTTTAGTTATTGCATCACCCTATCGATAAACAAAACTAATTCCGAACAGAGTGAGTATAAGTTTAATTATTACTCGATGGTATTAATTCAAGCTTTTATGCATCCAAATTGCGATTAAAAAAAGAGAAAGAGTAATTAAAAATTACCTGGAACTACTGCAGAATTCATAGAGTTTACCGCGGTTAGAGAAGATGATAAGAGCAACTTCAGCATCACAAAGAACAGAAAGTTCATAAGCCTTCTTAAGCAAACCATTTCTTCTCTTTGCAAAAGTTACTTGCCTATTTATTTTGTTCTCAATTCTCTTCAATTCTACTCTCCCTCTTCCCATTATTTTATATTATATGATATATATTACACACTTATAAAATATTATAAATATATGCTCAAAAAAAGGAAAAATAATATTAGAAGTCTAGCTATTAAATTTATGAGAGAATACTAAATATAGAACTGGGTTTTTCTATAGCTTTTGCCTCTCTAAAATACTTCTCAAAAACTAGGATTTTTCTTTTTCTTTTTTTTTTTTTTTTTTTTGGGGGGGGGGGGGGGGGGTTAACCTGTGGAGTAGGTAACACAGCCTAGAGAGAGAAAGAAATAAAGATGATAATAAGTGAAGGTGAGAGAAAATTGAAACCCTTCAAATATAGAAAGTTGGCTACTTTTCTTAGCTCTTCTTCAAGGACAAATTGAGAGGTGAATGAATAAGAAGGTGGGCTAGATGTGTGAATATGATAGATGTATGATGTACTGTATTTTATTGGGTAGAACTAGAATTAGATACTAGTCTAATCTTTTCCTTTCATGGGTAGGGGAATTTTAGTCGTTACTATCTAGCCGTGTTAGCCATGCGATAATATGTAAACGATGGTATTGGAAATGAATTTAGGTGTAATTTGGTAAGAAAAGTTGTGTTGTAATATCAATGTCTACTGATGATCAATTAAATTAGTTGGTTAGAATCTCGAGGGATTATAATCATCAAGACCTGAAATCAATTTCGGTCACACTATTTGCTTTTGTACGTACTCTCTCTTTAAAAAAACAATAACAATGTTTTGTTATTGCTTTCTTACATACTCAATCTTATGTTTTTGGGTATATATTTTCACATCTACTTGGGGTTTGTTCTCATTTACTAAAGTGAGTTGAACTAAATCGAACTAAACTAAACTAATTTAAACTAAAATGAAGCTAAAGAGAACATGCCCTTAATACCACCCCAAGCTAAGTGATAATGGGTGATAACGATAATGATTATATTTATGATTCTATGAAGGAGTTGATCGATAACATGTAAGTGAATTAGCATTCGTTGCTCTAGGCCTTATGATATGTCTTTAATTCTTACATTTTACAACAATTTATTTCATGCTCATTAGTGGATAAATAAATAATAATCATCCATTAATTATTATAATAATAATTGATAGAGTATAAAACATATTCCTGGGCCTCAACCATCAGTTTAAGCTTTTGGTTGAGTTGGTCCTTTAAGATGGTATCGGAGCCAGCGTGACATAAAGGTCACGGGTTCGAATCTCATCCACCCCCCACTTTCAAGTGGAATATTAAGCGCTGGGTATGAGGAGGGCCCATGGTGGATTAAATGATGATATATTGGTATGTTTTAAATGTGTATGCACAGTGTATGTTTGACTCATATCTATACTAGTATATTAAGATCGCCTACAACATTTTAGGGTTGTGTCTGAAAAAAAAAAAAAAAAAAAAAAAAAGGCCCATGTTTATTGTATAAGGGAACATATTTGGATTGTTTAATACTTCGTATCTCAAAAATGTAATTAAACAAATAGTGTGTTTCTACTCCCCCCCCCCCCCCCCCCCCCCCTCCCCCAAAAAAAAATAAATAAATAAAAATAAAATTAGACATAAAAAGCAAATAATCATGATTAAACTTAAAGTAACTTATTTCCAAGCAAAAGTATCTCAAGAAAATATGGTAATCAACATTCATCTAATTTTTAAAATTTAATTACTAATTTTGAAATAATTTTTATTTTTTTTATAATTTTCATAATTCACTTTTATTATTACGAGTACTAAAATTTTAAAATAATTCATAAATTATTTATAAAAAATATAAATTTTAAAAATATGAAAAAACATTTATAATTAATTTTGACATTAATAAATATCAACCAATAAAAAAATAATATAATGGTAGTCATTTCAAGGATGACTACTATAGAATTTTGGATGTAAAGAAAAAATTAAATACTCTGTAGCTAACCATTAGAAAATTAAAGTTTTGGATGAAAAGTTTATTACTTGAAATTAAAGTTTTGTAATTAGAAAATTTAAGTTTTGGACGAAAAGTTTATGACTTGAAATTAAAGTTTTGAAATTAGAAAATTAAAGTTTTGGACGAATTGAAAATTTTATGACTTGAAATTAAAGTTTTGTAAATTAAGAATTAACTCCTGCTATATTAAGAAAATTATAACTGTACAGTCAAGTTACAAAATTTTTTATTGACAAGTCCACATAAAGATACACATTGGTTATTGATGTCACAAAAAATAACCCAACTATAATAGTTGGGTAGCCATTATATTTCAAAGCCATGATGTCACAAAAAATATAAAATAAAAAAAAATAAAAAAATATTGGTTATTGAAAAAAAATTGTACCAGGGGATAGTATAATCAACTGACCATTGACATCTTCCAAATAAAAGAGATTGAAATAATAATCTAAATAAATAAATAAAGTTAGCAGTTTAGCGTTTTTATGAAGAAACTTAAAGGTTGGAATGAAATTTTTTTGTCTCAAGCAGGGAGGGAAATTCTCATCAAAGCGGTGGCTCAGGCCATCCCTACTTATGCAATGCAATGCTTTTCAATTCCGATTAGCATTCTTAAAGTGGTTGAAAGAATGTGTAGGAATTTCTTCTGGGGGCAAAAAGGTGAAGAAAAGAAAATATGCTGGGTTGCGTGGAATAAGATGTATCGGGCAAAAAATAATGGTGGCATGGGTTTTCGGAATATGCAAATGTTTAACAAGGCTATGCTAGCAAAACAGGCTTGGCGAATCTTGACAAATGAGACTTCTCTCATGTCTCGGGTTCCGAAGGGCAAATATTTCCCACATTCATCTTTTTTAGAAGCAAAAGTAACATCTAATTCGAGCTTCACGTGGAGGTCAATTATGAGTGTGAAAAATGTGATTGTTAAAGGTGCAAGGATGAGTGTTGGTTCGGGGAGCAGTATTCAGATATGGAAGGACCCGTGGTTACCAATGATGCCTGATTTTCGTATTATGTCACAGCAGGTTGAAGGGGAAAGCACTCCGACTTTTGTTAATGAATTGTGGATTGATAAGAAGTGGAACTTGGAGCTGCTAAGTGAGCTATTTAATCAGAGGGAAGTTACGAATATTAGTAGCATTCCGATTCCTATATTTGATGAAAGGGATGGGTGGACGTGGCACTATTCGAAGGATGGGAATTACAGTGTTAAAAGCGCTTATAATCTTATGATCGAGGAGGTGGAGTTGGAAAGGGCATCTACTTCTGCTCACAAGACCGAGTTCAAGTGGAAAAATATTTGGCATGCTAACATCCCACCAAAGGTAAAATTCTTTGCGTGGAGGTGTGTGATGAATAGCCTGCCTACTAAAAATGGTCTTGCTGTGAGAGGCCTTGATGTGGATACGCGGTGCCCAATGTGTGGGGAAGGGGATGAATCTGTTGAGCACATGCTGCTATTGTGCTCGAATGTTGAAGCAATCTGGAAATATTATGCGCTGAGGCTAGATGTTAAGGTGGGTGGAGAGTGTGGCTTTAGAGATTGGTGCATTAATATGAGGGAGAAATGCTCTGAATCTCGATGGTGGGATATGTTCTGGTGCATAGCTTGGGGTGTTTGGTTGAGGCGTAATGGGTGGGTCTTTGAGGGAATGTGGAAGCCTGAGGTGGAGGTGATACATAAAGCTGCTAGTCTTGCTGGTGAATATGCTGATGCGTTGGAGAAGATAGTGGTGAAGCAACCAGCTATCCTGCTGGAGTCTGTGTGGAAAGCCCCTAGTAGTGGCCTTTATAAGCTCAATTCTGATGCCGCATTCCCTGGACAGCAGAAGGTTGGGTTCGGGGGTGTGCTTCGTGACAGAGAGGGCGATGTGTTGATGGCCTGCTGTGTGTGTTCTCAGGGGGAATTTGGAGTTGATGTGGGCGAAGCTTTGGCAATGAGGCAAAGCTTTATATTTGCAATGGATGCAGGCTTTAGGGATCTTGTTCTAGAGACCGATAATATCAAACTCTTTCACCACTTGAAGAAGGGTATTACTCCCCCGAATGAGTTTGGGAAGGTGAGCAAGGATATCTCGAAGCTCTCGAAAGATTGTCGAAGGGTATTTTTTTTCTTTTGTTAGAAGATCGGGTAATGAGGTAGCGCATTGTCTAGCTAAGTTAAGTTGCAACTTTAGTGAGTTTCGTGTTTGGCTTGAAGAGTACCCTCTTGAAATTCAAGAGGCGTTGTGTAATGATTTTGCAAACTTGATGGTTTAATAATTTGCTAGACTTTCGGTTTGTGTCAAAAAAAAAAATTAAGAATTGACAATTAATGTGAAAGACAAAACTCTTTTTCTTTTCTTTTTTTTTTATTTATTTTTGTGACAATGAATGATAGAACCCTACAAAATCACTTCACTTGTCAACATATGTTTTTTTTTAAAAGACATATACTCATCCATGTTCCTTATTTCCAAAAAATAAAATGGATTATTTTATACGAGTACTCCGTAGTATGGTTGTCAAACCTAATGTGGTCCATGTGGAATACTCCGTACTAGTTACACACATGTTTAAAAATTTTAAGTAACAATATATACGAATACCACATATAACTCATACGGAGTATGACAAATCATTCAAATTAAAGTAGCAAAAGTACAATCAATGTGACAGATTACATTATTCAAATACTTGTACTCCGTACTCTATAAGACTATAACTCATAGTTTAGCCTTTTTTATTTAATTTTTTTATACGTAGTAATATGGATGAGAAGTACAAATACTGTAGTATTTTAACTTTTTAGAAGTACTATAGTACGGAGTACTATACAAAATACATACGATAGCTATAAATACAGAATAGAAAAATTGAAAATGAGAAAAATGAAATGAGCTGAAACGTCAATAAGCACCAACCCTGAAGGAATTGGTACGCCTAGGGTTTTGACGTGTCGACTCTTCATTGAAGGATATTGGTTCACTATTGCTATCTTTCTAGACTATTGCTAGCCATATACGACAAAATATCTTTCTCCTTTTTTTTTTTTTTTCCTTATTCTTTTTATGGGTAATTCATTTTCGATGCATGCAAGAAATGAAAACCCGTAAAACACATGCATGGAGTGTGATTATAAAAATAGGTTATTATTTTCCTCACACATACATTGACACAAAAAAAAAAAAAAACACTCCTTTCATTTTTAAATATTTGTTCCATTTCTCTTGTGCACATACGTCAATGCTAATATTTGACCAACACTCATAATATCTTTAATTGTCAATAAGTATAAATTCTAACAATTAAAATTAATAATTTATTCATTGAAACGATTCTAACAAGTACCCCCCAAATTATATTTTTTCTTATGTATAAATCACAAACATCAGTCAAAGTTGAACAAATAAATATTGCAAAAGATAGAAATAATGGATTAAGTATTTGGAAACGGAGGAATTATTTAGAAACACAATTGTACTATTGTAGCTTGCTTGTCAAATGAAAAATACATTGTACGAAGTAGTATAAAAAGTAGCTTATCGTTTTGAATTATATTAAACGTGTATGATAAAAACCAATTAAAATTTGGTGTAGTGGAAAATTTTGGATCTAAGAGGTTCTTTAGAGACTCTTTCAAGTTGGAATTCCCTCATCCCTCTTCTAAAGGGCCTCGCCTACTTACCCAGACCGTGTGAAATGTGTAAGGTTTAAGCTCGATAGAGCCCTTTGCCTTGTCAAAATAATTCGTATATATATGATAAGGACCTCGAAGTAAATTTTAATAAAAAATAGATAAAATATAATAAGGAACCAACCAGTAAAAATATTAAATTAACTTCAAAAAAAAATATTTAATTTTAAATCAATAATCAATAAATTAAGTTAACTTTTAAGAAAAAAAAAACAAAACAAAACAAAAAAAAATAAACAGAATCTATAATCTTCTATAATCTATAAATAAACTAAAGTAGCAACCGCTGATGTCATTTTTTCCCCAAAATTGTACATGTTTCGACTTATTATGAAAAATTTTCCCGGCCAATTGTATGGCTTATTTTAGAAAAAAATAATTAAAAAAATTATCATTTAAAGTTACAGCAGTAAACTATTATTTCCTAAAATAATGGGATTTGAATTGGTATAATTGTTTTTGTATTTATCCCAAGTTACTATACATTTTACATAAATTAATAATTTAAATTACAAGTAATAAAATAAATTGATTACTATTTTCCTAAAAGGTAGGGATATTAACGGATAGTTGTTTTTCTACTTCGAATTCATATTAATGATTGGCTTGCTTTTAAATAATGATTAATTATATTGCCGGGGTTGCTTCTTAATACAAGAATTTTGATTTTTTTTTTTCAAATAAGAATATTTTTTTCTTTATTTTTCAAATCAGAATATTTTCTTAATACAATATTTTTTTTTTCTTTTTTAAAACAATCATCCACCTTAATATTTTGACATACTATTGAACATGTTGTTGATGATACTTTTTTTTTTTCTTTCTTTCAAAGATTGATAAATTGAACTTTGTAGTATTTCTCTGTATTTGATAATTTGGGTGTTGTTTCATTTAATTTTAAGTTGGCCACTATAGGTCAAGTATATTGAAAGAGTTGTTGTATTATTAGTAATATATCACTTAATATAATAATATAGGCTTATGATATTATCTATGGCAAAAATGTGGAAATATTAAAGTAAAATTAATATTAATTATCCGATTGATGTGTGATTTTGTCATGCATTATAAACTTAATACGGAGTACTATTTTAAATAATATATTAATTAGTTATCTAACGCCTCACTCGAGAAGATTATTTGTAGAGTATATGAGAGCTCAACACTACGAAGTACAATTTTATTTGTTAAAACCGTGCATCGCACGGGGCTAATCTAGTTAATATTAAAATAACAATCGCTAACATCATACTATTTTAAAATAAGACACATGTAATGTTGTCATTAAATATTTTCCCTCCAAAACTATAAATGATGTCATCGTTTTGTATTTGTATTTTATTTTATTAAAAATTCTGGTCTATTACATTATTATTAGAATCAAATTTTGAAAATTGGTTAATTCTATTTAACAATAATAATTTAATTTGTCTTCCTCGGATACTATTTCCTCCTTCAATTTTTCTATGAGCTTTATTTTTATTTTAAATATTTTATGTTTCATGTTTTAATAATAATTTTGTTTTTAATTTTGGTATGAAAATATTATTAAATTTAGAAAATTTTATTTGATCAAATCGTGTATCGCGCAAGACTAATCTAGTTTAATAAATAATAAAAACCCCTTCAAAATTCAAAAACTGAGGTTGTATATGGTTTAGTAGAAATATATGGTTTAGTAGAAATTGTTGAGAAGAGAGGGGAGAAATAATATTTGGAAAATTTACAAATTGCAGCCATTTAAAGTTCGTATTTTGCAAATTGCAGCCATGTAAATTTTTTTTTGCAAATTGCAGCCATGTAAATTTTTTTTTGCAAATTGCAGCCCAAAAGTTCGTATAAATTGTAAATTGTAGCCCGATTCAATTTTTTCATCGGTTTACATGTTGAAAAATCTTCGGTTAAGGTTTTAGGGGTCATTTTAGTCTTAAGGGCTCTAATTGAGCTCGAAATTAGCAAAAAAAAAAAACGTAAGTGTATCATATTTACAGTTTCCCACAAATCGATACATTTTTGTTACACAAAACGAGATACTTGCGTTATTTTTTTGCTAATTCCAAGCTCAATTCGATTCCTTAAGGAATAAAATGGCTCCTAAAACCTTAATCGAAGATTTTTCAACTTGTAAACCGATGAAAAAGTTGAATCGGGCTGCAATTTACAATTTATATGAACTTTTGGGCTGCAATTTGCAAAAAAAATTTAAATGGCTGCAATTTGCAAAATACGAACTTTAAATGGCTGCAATTTGCAAATTTTCCATAATATTTTTACTGAACTTTATGAAATCAGTGCTGATAATTAAAGAATTTTGTGGTTAAATATCCATTGATAAGCGTGAAATTATATATATAATTATTAAAAAAATTCACCTAATTTCTTCCGAATTTAACTTTTAATTTATTGATTTCAAATTAATAGTTTTGGTTGAACTTATATTAGTAAACTAGATTAGGCTCGTGCGATGCACAATTTTTAACATTATTTTACGATTTTAACAATATTATTAGCTTATTTGTGTGTAATATGTACGTAGTACAAATAATTATATCAAATTATATTAATATTGATAAAGAGTGGAAACCCCAATACATATAATCTGTGTAAATTATCCGGAATAGGAGAAAAAGATAAAGTTTATAAGAAAATGAAATAGTCAGACCTTCCTTTAATTTCTCCAATAATGAAAATTTGCATAATTAGTATATTTAAATATAAAATCTGTTAGAAAAATGTATAAATAATTTACAATTTTTAAATTTTTATTTATGTTAAAAAAAATAATAATGTCATTATTTGTTTTGGCGGGAAATTTTTTGATGAGATGTTAACACGTTGATAGGTTGTCGTACACCTGTCAAAAATAAATTCCTAACAAAACCAACTAACAATGTAGTAGGGTAAGTAGGGTCGAATCAACAGAGAGATGACTATTTAATCTAACCTTTAAGAATTTGGTGAAACTAAACTATGTCACGAAATTGGGATAGAACAGTAGTCTAAATTAAAAGAGGGATAAAATAATTAATAAAAAGACCTAGGGTTATGGTTCACCATGTTTATAGCTCTACATCTATCAAATATCAATAAAAATTCAATCAATCAATTATCTAGAGCAATTGCTAAGCCAACAGTCGGGTCTTAACGCTCTCAATTCAACATATGTAGTTCGGTCGCTAACATAATTAGAATTGCTAATTGTAGGTAAGCCTCTAAAAGTAAGATCTTTCGATTCAAACTCTTATTAACATGAATTAATCAAACAATTGATCAGGTTGCAAGATTAACAATAAAAATCTATCAATTAGAGAAATTAATAATCAAAATATTAAAAACATCAATCAAGATTCATTGTACAAACATGGATTCCCAAACCCTAGAAATAAACTACTCAAACATGGAAGAAATAATTAAAACTAGAGCTAAGGAATAAAACATAATTAAAAATAAGAGATAGAAATAAAATACCTCAATGAATTGAAATAATAAACCCAAGAATCATCCATGGAAGAATCCATGGAGATGCCATGAGAAACTAGGGTTCAAAAGAGAAAACTAAAAAGAACGTAAAATAATAGAAGATATAAAAGGCATAAGGGAAAATATTAATCCCTTGGGATATTTATAAACTTCCTAAATCTAATCTAAAAATAAATAAAGAAAAGAAATAAGAAAATAATATTTACAAAAGTTGCAATGCTATTGGATGATAAAATATGACGTGGCACGAATAAGATCGATAAATCAAGGGACGAGTGAAGATGTGTAGCGACGAAGCCTCGTGGGCTGCCTTGGCTGCTTGGCAGAACCTGCGGCCGCAGGGTGGTGGCCGCGCCCTGGCAGTAGGGCTGTGCAGAGTACGGTCTAGACCGCACCAAACCGCAAACCAAACCGCAATTTTGCGGTTTGGTGCGGTTTGGAAATTACGGTGCGGTTTTCAAATTTGACCAAACCGCGGTTTTGCGGTTTGGTGCGGTTTCAAAAAAATTTCAAGCCAAACCGCACCGCAAACCGCAATTTAATGCAAAGACTCTTATATGGAAAGAAGACACTTATATTGTATTTATATGTACTGAATTGTGTGGGTCATTATTAAGAAAACCAAAGTTTTCCTTTCTTATTACTCTCCGTTTCTTGTGCTTTGGAGTTGTAATGAAGTGGTTGTGGTTTACTTAATGATTTTGCTCCATGTTTGCCTTGGCATGTTACTGGGTCACTATTAACATTGAAGTAAAGCACTACTTCTTTATTGAATTATTTGCATAGTTGTACAGTTTCCAAGTAAAAATTTCATAACAAAAGATTAGCAAATAATCATTATTTGTGAGGTTAAAAAATTATGGAAAAACCGCAAACCGCACCGCACCAAACCGTATTTTGAGGTCTGGTGCGGTTTGTATAGAATTGCGGTTTAGTGCGGTTTGAAAAAATCACAAACCGCAATTTTGCGGTTTGGTGCGGTTTGAGATCCAAACCGCATCAAACCGCACCGTGCACAGCCCTACCTGGCAGTAGCTACGGGTTGCTCGAGTGGGCGCGGGGTATGGTCGCAGGCTACACGCTTGGATTGAAATGGAATTAACTTCTGTTCTAGAAGAATTCTTGGGGCGTGTAACCTATCATTGGAAAGCTCTTCAAGTCTAGTTTCCAACGCAATTTGAATCGCTTCAATCCGATCTGTAGAACTCAAGTTATGATCAAAAGAGTGATCAAAGGTCTGTTTTGCCACTTTACAAACCTTCGTTTTTCTTCGTTTCTAACTAAAATTCATTTCCGTAAAGTACATAACGACCCTTGTGAATGCTATATTCATGTCTCATGCACATATTAATCAAAATCAACATCCACAAACATGGGATCTCCAATTAATAAACTCAATTCATCGGCTTCTACCCAAATATCATCATAATCAACTCCAAACACTACGAAAGCGTCCAAATGTCTATCAAATCACCTGAAACATTAAGAAAAACACAAACAGAGTGTAATGGAGTACAAAACAAACAACTTATGTATTTACGACCTAAAAAGCGACTAAAAGGCCTAAAAAGCAACTATAAACTTAGCATAAACGTGCCTATAAATCCTATATAAATGTGATTCATTACACGTGAAAGTAATGATATCAGCGGTAATTATTTTAGTTATATTTATTTATAGATTATTAAAAAAAAAAAATACATTGTCAATGTGAGAATCTATAATTTTTAAACTTGTCATCCTCCCAAACTTTAACAAATGTGGTCAATTATAAAAGCAACAATAAAATCAATAAATCTGTATTTTCTTAATTAGATACACTTGGAGGCAGGTCAGAGTTTATCAAATGCAACCTAGCTCGATCCAAAAAAAAAAAAAAGTCCAGTTATGAAAAGTTTTTTGGGTCATAAATTTAATTTTATGAATAAATCCAGTTACCATATAATCACAACAATGAACAAGGTTGGATAAAATTACATAATAAAATTAGATTTACTAATAGGCTATAGCTTAGCAATTTAAGTATATTATTATATGGTTTTATGTTTGAAACTATAAATAGTAAAATAAATCAAATAATAATAATAATAATAATAATAATAATAATAATAATAATAATAATAATAATAATAATAATAACAACAACTTAGAGTCTCATGAATATAATGATTCAAGAGTTTAATTTTATGTGCCCGTATGTTAAAAAACTACGAATAGTGATTAAATTATTTACAAAATAAAATAAAATTATCTTTTCACATTAAACATATACAAATATATTATTTTGACTAATGAAAAAAAAAATATTTTTAAATTGAAAAAACCAATTAGCACATAGGAAAAATTAACGAATGAGAGTTAAGAGTATAAATTCAAGTGCCACATAAAAACTATGAATAGTGATATAAAATTTAAATTATTTTTTTAAACAAATTATCTTTTAACAAGCATATTAATCAAAATATTGTCTAATTAAAAAAAATTATCTTTTTTAGAAAAGATTGTGAAAAACTACCTATTATAGTCCAGAATTTAAGAGAAACTACCTATAAAAAATGTTGTAATTGACTGTCTAACTTTTGAAAAATGTTGTAATTTACTACCTTGCGCCGGATTATGAAGTTTGACCAAAATAATCTGGCATTGACTTGGTCACGTGACACTTAGTGACCATCACGTGGGAAAATTGTGAGAAAATTTGGGAAAGAAAAAGGTCATTAAGTGTCAAGTGATGGTCATGTGACCAAGTCAACGTCGGAGAATTTTGGACAAACTCCTTCAAAATCCAGCGTAAGGTAGTAAATTACAACATTTTTCAAATTTTAGGTAGTCAATTACAACATATTTTTAATAGGTAGTTTCTCGCAAATTCTGGATTATAATTGGTAGTTTTTCACAAAATTTCCTTCATATTAACATTTGTTTTATATATTCTATTGCCGAAAAAAATTACGGTCAAAATAGTAAAAAAATCACACGTTAATTATTCCAGGATAGATTGATGAAATACTAATCAAATTATTTACATGTCAACATCCACTTTTGTGAAAATTTCATCATACACTCGAGTGTACCATGCGTATGGTACACCCGGTCAAACTACAAGGGAAGTAATTAATAAACGCGGTTAGAACATTATGTACAAATAAAGTACAAGACCAATACCAAAACAATTCTCTCCCTGGTTTAAGGGATTGATTTATGTTTATGGAATTGATTAATTATTGGCATTCCATATTACTTTTGGTAAACAATTTTTTTTTTTTTTTTGTTAAGAGAGAGAAATTGAGATGATATAGAGATAGAAATTAAACCACGGTAAATTTTGAATTTCGAAGTGATTCAATGTTATAACGGGGTTGATTTTATTGTTCCAGTGAATCCTTTAATCAAAAGATATAATTATTGACTAATTTGATATTGGAAGAGAAGGTTTTTTTTTCAATTTTTTTTTTCCTGTTATTTTCTGATGTTGAAGATAATGTTCTTCATATATTATGATGAATGTACTTTTATCATTTTTAGATCCATATACATTTTTGAATTGGAATGAAATTTGTTCTTTGAGTCTGAATTATATGTTCTTTACATTACAAACAATATTTAGGTATTTACAATAGATTAAACAACATCATGATGAAAAGTAACAAAAAATTATAAAAAAATTTATACATAAATCATTCCATTTAAAATAACTGACTTTAATTTTATGATTTACAAGTCTTATTATTATGTAACCGTGCATGGCACGGGGAAAAATCTAGTGATTGAAATAAAATAATTTGGAAAGTGAAATTTTAAATTTTGAAATTTGAAAAGAAAATTTTGAATTATTTTTATTTGAAAAATAATTTATATAAATAAAAAATTCCGAAAACTAAATATTTTGAAATGATTAGACATTATATGTATGTGTAAAAATCAATTATTAATTTTCTTTTACCTTTTTGAAAAAATGTTTCTTAGAAATAAACTGTGTGTTAAATATGGAAGAGAAAATATAGAGAGATGAGGGAAGATTGTTACGTTGTATTTCATATTTCATCTAGTACGGGATATATATAATGTACATTACCTAGGGTTCCATCAATGGATAAGACCCAATACCCAACTCTAGAATACTCTAGATTGTACATGGGATAATAGTCATCCATATTTAGATATTATCATAACACTCCCCCTTGGATGACTATATATTGAATAAAACAATAACTGACATTTACTACAAAACCCGTACAAAATAATACACTATAATGCGCATAAGATGCTGCCTCGTTAAAAACCTTACCAGGAAAACCCAGTGGGAAAAAACCATGGTTATAGAAAAAAGAGTGCAGCACGCATTAACTCCCCCTCATGACTACATCACTTGAGATCTTTAAGACGACGCAATCCAATGCCGTAAGCTAACTTTTTGAATGTTGCTGTCGGAAGAGCCTTAGTAAATAAGTCTGCTAAATTCTCACTTGAACGAATCTGCAATACATTTATATATATCTCCATTCTTCTGAAGATCATGAGTGAAGAAAAATTTGGGTAAGATGTGCTTTGTTATGTCGCCTTTGATGTATCCTTCCTTAAGTTGAGCAATACAAGCAGCGTTATCCTCATATAAAGTTGTTGGTGCCTCTTTCCCAGATGATAAACCACAAACTTCTTTTATATGTTGAACTACCGACCTTAACCATACACATTCACAACTAGCCTTGTGAATTGCTAAAATCTCATAATGATTGGAAGAAGTAGCTGCAATGGTTTGTTTCATGGAACGCCAAGAAATGGCAGTACCACCATATGTGAACACATATCCAGTTTGTGACCGACCATTATGAGGATCAGATAAATAACCTGCATCTGCAAAACCAATCAAATTTTCTTTGGACAACTTTGGGAAAAATAAACCCATATCCTTCGTACCTTGAAGGTAACGAAGTAAATGTTTAATCTCATTCCAATGCCTTCGGGTTGGACATGAATTAAACCTTGCTAATAAATTAAATGAAAATGATATATCAGGTCGTGTATGACTTGCAAGGTACATTAGTGCTCCAATTGCACTAAGATACGGTACTTCAGGACCAAGAATTTCTTCATCATTTTCCCGAGGTCGGAATGGATCTTTCTCTACTTCAAGTGATCTTACAACCATAGGGCTGCTCAATGGATGTGCTGTATCCAAAGAAAATCTTTTAAGAACCTTTTCTATGTATGTTGATTGATGCACAAGGATTCCATTCTCTAGGTGCTCTATTTGTAACCCCAAGTAGAATTTTGTCTTTCCTAGATCTTTCATTTCGAACTCTTTCTTTAAATAATTGACAGTCAATGAAATCTCTTCAGGAGTTCCAATGATATTCAAATCATCAACATACACTGCAATTATAACAAATCCTGATCCAAATTTCTTTATAAAAATACATGGGCTGATAGGATCATTCTTATAACCTTCTTTCAACAAATACTCACTTAGACGGTTATACCACATACGCCCAGATTGTTTCAATCCATAAAGAGATTTGTTCAATTTAATACAGAAATGTTCTCGAGAACTAGATTTTGCTGCTTCCGGCAGCTTGAATCCTTCTGGGAGCTTCATGTAAATGTCATTATCTAGTGGGCCATATAAATAAGCTGTGACTACATCCATCAAACGTAAGTCAAGTCCTTCTCTTATTGCCAGACTAATAAAAAATCTAAAAGTAGTTGCATCCACCACAGGAGAATATGTCTCCTCATAATCAATACCAGGTCTTTGTGAGAATCCTTGTGCAACTAAGCGCGCCTTATGTCTTACAACTTCACCCTTTTCATTTCTCTTTCGCACAAAGACCCATTTATATCCCACTGGCTTTACACCTTCAGGTGTACGGACTACAGGTCCGAATACTTCTCTTTTTCCAAGAGATTTTAATTCTGCTTCAATTGCTTCTTTCCATTTTGGCCAATCATTTCTTTGTCTACATTCTTCAATGGATTTTGGTTCATGATCCTCATTATTATCCATAACATCTAATGCTACATTGCATGCAAAAACATCATCGACGTCGATTTGATTCGGTTCCATGTAATTCCAGACATGATATAATTTATTGAAATTTCTTCATTATCAGGTACCTGAATTTCTTCTTGTATCATGTCTAAAGTCTCTTCTGGAGATCCTTCGAAAATTGTTTCTTCAATTTGATCATCATCAATCAATGCTCCTTTTCTTTTCCGAGGATTCTTATCTTTAGAACCTATTGGTCTTCCACGTTTCTGGCGTGGTTTAGACTCATTAGCAATTTTATTTTGTCCTTCCGGGACATCTATTTTAAATGGAGCATTAACAACTGGAATATGTGACTTGGTCGCTCTTTTTGGGTCAGCAAACGAGTCTGGCAATTGATTCGCTAAACTTTGTAAATGAATTATCTTTTGAACTTCCAGTTCACATTGTTTAGTTCGAGGATCAAGATAGGATAATGATAATTCATTCCATTTAATTTCATTTTCCAGCTCTCTCTTTTCTTCCCCTAATGTTGGGAAAAGTGACTCGTTAAAATGACAATCTGCAAAACGAGCCGTAAATAAATCCCCTGTTGTAGGCTCAAGATATTTAATTATTGACGGGGATTCAAACCCAACATATATCCCCAACCTCCTTTGAGGACCCATCTTAGTGCGTTGTGGTGGAGCTATTGGAACATAAACCGCACATCCAAAAATTCTTAGATGGGAAATATTTGGTTCCTGACCATAAACCAATTGTAATGGGGAGAACTTGTGATAACTTGTTGGCCTAATGCGAATTAGTGCTGTTGCATGTAATATAGCATGTCCCCAAGCAGAAATTGGGAGATTGGATTTCATAAGCAATGGTCTAGCAATTAACTGAATACGTTTTATTAATGACTCTGCTAGACCGTTTTGTGTATGAACATGTGCTACAGGATGTTCAACATTTATCCCAATGGACATGCAATAATCATTAAAAGCTTGAGATGTAAATTCACCAGCATTGTCAAGCCGAATAGTCTTAATGGGAGTATTTGGAAAATGTGCCCGTAACTTAATCAATTGGGCAAGTAATCTCGCAAACGGCAGGTTACGAGTTGATAACAAAGACACATGTGACCATCTAGTTGATGCATCAATTAAAACCATAAAATATCTAAATGGTCCACATGGGGGATGTATGGGCCCACAAATATCTCCTTGTATCCGTTCCAGAAAACTAATTGATTCAAAATTAATTTTAGCTAGTGATGGGCGAATAATCAACTTGCCTTCCAAGCAAGCAGCACATGAAAAATTATTATGAAGAATCTGCTGGCTCTTCAAAGAATGTCCACATGAATTCGTAATTATTTTTCGCATCATTATTGAACCGGGATGGCCTAACCGGTCATGCCAAACAACAAAATCATCAGTAAACTTCTGGTTTACTATAGCATGAGCCTCAATAGCATTGATTTTTGTGTAGTACAAACCACTAGAGAATGTAGGTAGTTTCTCCAAAACATGTTTTGAGCCTTGAGTTATATTTGTGATTTGAAGGAATTCGTTATTTTCTTCATTGTTTGTCTCAATATGATAACCATTGTTGCGAATATCCTTAAAACTTAATAAATTTCTTTGAGACAATGGGGAGTATAAAGCATCAATTATTTTAATTTTAGTTCCCCAAGGCAATTTTATAGTGGCTCTTCCGGAGCCCTCGATGATATTTGTACTACCCGATATGGTACTAACATTAATCCTTTTCATCATCAAATGAGAGAAATATTTTTTATTTTTAAGTATTGTATGTGTAGTTGCACTGTCAGCAAGACATAATTCTTCACCATTCATAGCAAATTGAACTTGAGTAATATCCATGTTCTTCATGAAATAAATACATGTCAAAATATTAAGCATAAAAATAAAGATGATAAAACAATTAAATCAATAAAAACACTCAAATAGTTCATAAATTTATGAAGCAAAAATCCTTATTACAACGAAAGAAATAAACTTAAGTAAATCACTAGAATAAGCAAACATAAGTCTAATACTTAAAACTGACATAAAACAATATAATTTTAATTATTCCCTTCTGGGGCAGTGAAGAAATCAGCAACTTCTAAATGAGTTGTATTGCCAAAATCAAAATTATTCCCTTCCGGGGAAGTGAGGAAATCATCAACATCAAATTGATTGGCATTGCCAAAATCAAAATCACCTTCACCATCTTCAAGAACAAGGTTTGCCTCAACTTTCTTTCCTTTCTTCAATGATTCTTGGTAAAGTTCAATAAGATGCTTTGGATTTCTACAAACCCGAGACCAATGACCTTTTCCTCTACAACGGTAACATATATTGGTATCACTTTTCTCTTTATCATCCCTACGTTCCCATCACTTCTGGTGGGAATGTGAGTTTGTGAAATGACCTCCACGACTTCTACCATATCCACGTCCACGACCCCGGCCGCGCCACTGGCCACGACCACGACCTCTACCTTGACCACTACTGCTGGAATGGTCTCTGCTTTTAGTTTCTTTCCCGTTATGGGTTGTCACATTCGCTTCAGGGAATGGAGTAGAGCCAGTAGGACGTGATTCATGATTTTTCATTAATAGCTCGTTATTTTGCTCAGCCACAAGAAGACAAGATATTAATTCAGAATATTTCTTAAAACCTTTTTCTCTATATTGTGTCTGCAGGACAATATTATTAGCATGGAAAGTGGAGTATGTCTTTTCAAGCATTTTTGCATCAGTAATATTTTCTCCACATAATTTCAATTGAGAAGTTATTTTAAACATAGCTGAGTTATATTCACTAACAGATTTAAAATCTTGCAATCTCAAATTCAACCATTCGTAACGAGCTCTAGGGAGTATCACTGTTTTTTGGTGGTCATACCTTTCCTTTAGATTACTCCAAAGGATTTGTGGGTCTTTCACAGTTAAATATTCATTTTTGAGCCCTTCATGGAGGTGATGGCGAAGAAAAATCATGGCTTTAGCCTTATCTTGAGGTGTTGCCTTTATTAGCCTCTTTGATTGTTTCACCAAGCCCTTTAGCATCTAGGTGTATTTCAGCATCTAACACCCATGATAAATAATTCTTTCCGGTAATATCAAGGGCCACAAATTCAAGTTTGGCAAGATTCGACATTATTCACTATATAAAATAACATTAAAAAAAAATAAGTATATATAAATAGTATCCAAAATATGTACTAAACGTTATTATAATCATGCATAAATAAACCTGATACAATTCATGCATAAATAAGAACGAAATAGAATATGAGAACGTTAGCATGGAGAAAAATAAGAATGGAACCTTAAATTATATATCATGCCCTGTATTCGTTATATATGTTGATATTCCAATAAATAAGCATCAAAAGTAGATAATTAAATGTTAAATTATAATTGTTATGGGCTGCAATCATACTTACATGATAATAATAATATGGGATTCTAGATAAATGTTTGGTAATCCTACTCAGTTGACTAGCAATGGTGCTGATAACGTGTTAAATATGGAAGAGAAAATATAGAGAGATGAGGGAAGATTGTTACGTTGTATTTCATATTTCATCTAGTACGGGATTGTAGACACCCATTTGTGTCTCCCCAAAAACCAAACCCGGTGATGAGTACCTTTCGCGTCGAATCATAATCGAATGAAGCGAAAGTGTGGAAAGTCTAGTGTTGCGGACAGTTTTAATTTCTTTTCTCTTCTCTCTGTTTTTAAAAACTTGTTTTAAGAAAACAGTCAATCTATCTTGGTTGGTCCATGATATGGGTCCAATAATAGTGTAGTTGGATGGGGCTTGACAAGAGCTTTCCAACGATATATTATAAGCCCAATTCCAATTAATATTGAGGAAGTTATGGCCAATTTACTAAACTGGGTCCGATTTGAGCCTTATATGCGGCCCAATGATCTAGGGGAGGGCCTAATATGATTTATCATTTCTAATGCAATTAGGAATGGTTTTAGTCTTCTAGATTCTTCTAGAAGGTTCTTTTCATTCCTAATTCAATTAGCATTGATAAATTGACTTTCGTTGACTTTTCAGAGTTTCAATTAAAATCAAAGAGCATTTTTAAGGAAAATATACGATTTTATCCTCCTGTACGGCAAAATTTATCTGATTTTAGAAAACGCGCCAAAAAGGGATTGGCGCCTAAATCCAGGCATTGGCGCCTGGCGCTGACGTTGGCGCCTGGCGCTAATGGCCAATTCCTGGCGCCAATCTCGTTTTGCGTGCGCCAGACTCTGTTTTGTTAATTTTATCTTTTTTGCTAATTTTCTCTATAAATTACGTATTAAAAACTTTGTTTTCATTCACCAATTCTCATCAACATTCATCTATATTCACCTACAATAATCAGTTTTCAATTCTCATTCTCTTCTAATTCATTCATTCATCTCTCTCTCTCTTTCTTTTTCTAAACTTGCTTTTACAAACAAAATTTCGCATTCACAAGATCTAGAAACACCTAGCCAAATTCGAAGTTGCCTTCGCCCTAGACGTGAAAGGTTTAATTTCTGAGGGTTTGGTCCCAAATCTCTCCTTCAATTATTTAATTTAATTGTTTGTTTTATTATTTTCCTTGAAGTTACTAACATGTGTATTTTGTTATTAGAAAGAGGTACGAGGCATCAAAGTAAGTGCTTAATGGTTTTTATTGATGTTATGATGTAGAAATCATGTTTATATTGTTATTATGATATTCCTAGTATCATGTCTAGGGTAATTTTAATATTAAATATAATTGTTACGATGCTTCCTATTCTCTTCCTAATATTTATGATTGTTAGTATCATGTTAGGGTTAAAGATTTGATTTTTATTGCTTAGTGACATGCTAGGGTTTGTTATTAATCTTGTTAGTATCATGCCTAGGATCTTGCTATGCTTTAATATTAACATGAACATGATCATGATTATGATGATTATAATTTATGATGATTATGAATGTTATTATTATTATTTTGATGATTATTATTTTAATATGACGATTATTATTATGATTATTATTTTTATGATTATTATTATCTTGATGATGATTATAATTTTATTGTCATGATATTTATTATTATTGTGTTGCTTGATGCTTATTTATTGCTTGATCACACCTTTTATGCATGTTTAAAAGGAATTTTGTACTTGTAATCACGCTTAATGAGATAATTAATAATCTTGTTAGGGTTAGTTTGATTATAATTCAAGTGATCGCCAATAATAGATTTATTTGTGCATTAATATTCAACCAACATAGATAAACAGGTTTAGGGTTAATCCTATTGATTGCATGTTAATTAAAAAGCGCACATGAATACGATCAGAATAAAGTAGAGGCCTATTATTAGGGCAGGTTCAATCTCTTTTAGGTTGGATTTGTACCTTCATACCCGAACCCTATTTTGGTTCTAGACCTTATGGAGTTGACGATCTCATGGATCGTTAAGGGGTGTAACCTTCACCTCGTGAACGGTTTAAAAATTCCAAAAACTAGTTGGCGACTCTTTTGCTCTATCTTCTTCCCCTTTGGACGCCACCCACTAGTAGAAAAATGTACATTTGCGTCGCCATATTTGCGTCACTCATTCTAAGGAGCGAAGCAAATGTTTATTTTTACCATCCTTTTAAGTTATTTGCGTCGCATGTTATTCAAGAAGCGACGCAAAACTCAAGTGCATTTCAGCTTTCTCTCATTTGCGTCGCTCTTATTTATTAAAGCGACGCAATTAATAAACTTATTTGCGTCACTCATTTGTTAACAAGCGACGCAAATAAGTGATTAAGTAAATTGCGTCACGCTTTTACTACATGAGCGACGCATATGAGCTGTGTACAATATCATAAATAAGGTTATTTGCGTCGCTTTTTTATAATAAAGTGACGCAAATAACTCTTTTGGCTTTAGGTTTTCTGCGTTTTTTTTACCTTCGCCTACATTCACTAATCAAAAAGAAAAAAAACAAGAGTTCTTCAATTCCAGTGAATTTCTACAGCAAAACACCCACAAATTCGTCTCTGAAACCCAACAAATTAGGCCAAAAAACTGCGATTCCCCAGCAAATTTAACATCTAAATTAAAATTGCAGTCAAGTTGAAGCAAATCCGAGCAATTTCGAGCAAAAATTTAGACCAAAAACCCCAAGAAATTTGAACCCTTAAACCCGGAAAAATTGATTGTTTCCGACCAAAAATCCCCCATTTCGAGCAAAAAATCAACTCAAACGCGTTTCGGAATGATAGGTTTGATCCTCAGTCGTATGTTCAGTCCAAATGCTCTCTTAATGAGAAGGTAATTTGATTTTTGTGCTTAATTTGTGTTTAAGTTCTTTAATTTTGTTCTTAATTTGTGTTCATTTCTGTTGAAATTAAAATTTCGATCGAGTTTGTCAGAAATTGTGATTTTCTTGTTTTTATTTATTGTTGATTATTTGAAATTTACAGCAAAACACCCACAAATTCGTCTCTGAAATCCAACAAATTAGGCCAAAAAACCGCGATTCCCCAGCAAATTTAACATCTAAATTAAAATTGCAGTCAAGTTGAAGCAAATCCGAGCAATTTCGAGCAAAAATTTAGACCAAAAACCCCAAGAAATTCAAACCCTTAAACCCAGAAAAATTGATTTTTTCCGACCAAAAATCCCCCATTTCGAGCAAAAAATCAACTCAAACGCGTTTCGGAATGATAGGTTTGATCCTCAGTCGTATGTTCAGTCCAAATGCTCTCTTAATGAGAAGGTAATTTGATTTTGTGCTTAATTTGTGTTTAAGTTCTTTAATTTTGTTCTTAATTTGTGTTCATTTATGTTGAAATTAAAATTTCGAGTTTGTCAGAAATTGTGATTTTCTTGTTTTTATTTATTGTTGATTATTTGAAATTAGAAGAAAGAGAGGAATTTTAATTTATTTTCAATTAATTTTTAGTTGATAATGAAGAATGAACAAATGATAGAATGATGATTGATGGATAGTCTAAATATAGGAGGAGTGCCGAATTGCCGAATTTAGTAGGCTTATTGTTGAGATTATTGGATGGGAAGGGGGGGGGGGGGGGGGGGGGGGGCTTATCATCTCCTTCAACTTCTTTGTTTCTCCGGTAATCATAATTTGCTATTGTACATGCACACCAGTCTTTTTCTTTTTCAGTTACACTGCAGTCTTTTCATGTAATTTTATCCTGTTGGTAAAATATGTTAGGCAACTTCATTCATATAAAACTGCTGTATTCCTGCATGATTCTGTAACTCTAAACCCAACTTTACCACAAGCAAACAGTTATATTGTTGAAACTTTTCAATCAACACACTTTGTATATGTAGTTGTAGCCCTTGCGAGTTTCCACTTTAATCATTTTATAAAAATTCTTTTCATGCTAATTGCTGACATATATTTTACATCTGTTACTCATTGCAAGATCAGGCATCATGTATGTATTTCTTTTAAGGCTTTTCTGGTCTGATACATGGGACTAGTCTTCCAAGGTTCTCATCACTTAATAATATTAGTATAAGATCTAAATTCCATGTAGTGTCCTCAACAATTGGGTTGACGTGAGTGTGGCTACTACGTCATGCGTTATATGTACGAAATACTTGAACATCACCATAGCAGTGAGGATCTTATTCAGGTATGAGTTGTCAAATATTTCATTTTTGTTTGATAAATACAATTTGATGTTAGCTACAATCTTGAATTAAAACTTTCCTCTTGTATATTTGTTGTGTTGATAGGATTTTTCAAGAACTACACCGTACACCAAGGAGGAGATAAATGAGATTCGAGATATTTGGGCAGAGTATTTTATATGTAATGTTGAACTTTAGATTTACACTTAGCGCATGTTGGACTCTTGTTTTGGATTATAGGCTTGAAATGAATGAATTTGGTTAATTGGTGTTGGGATGATAAGTATAATGTCTATGATATTGAGATGTAATTTATTGGACAGGTTGTTAATATAATGTCGTCATTCCCAATTTTATGGGTAGGCCAAATTACAAAGGAGACTCTGCCGAAATTTACATTTGCATTATTCAATAATATTGCATTTTAATTTCAATTATATTAGCGTTAGCATATTACTTTATACCACTAGTAAGGAAAACAGGTACTACAAACATATACAAGGCAATTATTATAATTATAAAAAAAAAAAAAAAATTCACCTCATTTGCGTCACTCATTAAACAAACAAGTGACGCAAATACAGCAATTTTGTATTGTCTACTCAGTCATTTGCGTCACTCCTATATAAACAAGTGACGCAAATAACAAATAAGAAGTTTATTAGAAGAGTCATTTGCGTCGCTCTTTTATAGAGGAGTGACGCAAATAACAAAAAAGAAGTTTATCATAAGAGTCATTTGCGTCGCTCCTTTATAAAAGAGTGACGCAAATAAGAGTCATTTGCGTCGCTCCTTTATAAAGGAGCGACGCAAATAACAAAAAAAAAGTTTATCAGAAGAGTCATTTGCGTCGCTCCTTTATAAAGGAGCGACGCAAATAACAAAAAAAAAGTTTATCAGAAGAGTCATTTGCGTCGCTCCTTTATAAAGGAGCGATGCAAATGACTTAAAAGTCATTTGCGTCGCGAGCAGTTGCGTCGCTCATAGAAGCAACGCAAATACACTATATATGAGCGACGCAAATGAGCCTTTTTCTACTAGTGACCGTACTTTAGTGTATGATCACAGTGGGGTTCAAACTAGGGGATTAACGCTTGAAATTTATTCCCTACAGGGATATATATAATGTACATTACCTAAGGTTCCATCAATGGATAAGACCCAATACCCAAATCTAGAATATTCTAGATTGTACATGGGATAATAGTCATCCATATTTAGATATTATCATAACACTGTGTTTTTTTTTTTTTTTTAATTTTAATGTTGTATTCTTTTATAAATTCATAATGTTCTTTACGATTATAAGTGATGTTCTTTCAAGTTAATTCGGGTGTACCGACCATTCGTATGGTACATCCAGGTGCACAAACCACCTATTGCCACTTTTGTCATTGTATGGTGCCAAGCAACATTTGATCTCCTTTATAACTAGCATTGATGATAGCACGTTTGATAGCTAAATAGCCCAATTTTCAGCTTTTAAAAAGCACAAATAAGTAAAAGGACTTTTTTTGGGTAAGTTTTCTACTTCATCCTTTTTTAGGTTGTAAGTCTGTTTTTTGCTTCGTATTTTTTAGTCAAATAAAAACAAGTTGCAACAAATTAAACACGTACATTTACTCTCAAGCTCATATGTTCCACTCACAAATTACATCCGAATTAATTAAGTTGCCGTAACTAACTCGTTTACATCAAAGAGGGTTTTCTCGGATCGACACCGCGTTAAAGGACACTTTCGAATTGTCCAAACAACTCATCAACCAATCCATATAGCTTGACTTATGCCCAACTAAACTTGTGATAGATCCGACCTTCATACGACGTGCTTGTCTAACCTAAAACAAAACTTGTAATAGCTGTAAATTGTTCATCATCATTTATTTGGAGTAATTGAAAGGAAAAAAAAAAATGAAGTGGTAAATAAAGGAAATTTACGTAGTAATTAAAGTAAGTGGTGCATGGATAACCGGCCAACAATAGTATGGTGCGCGCTTTTAATCGAGAAACCGTTGGAATTTCGTGTCATCTAAAAAGGAAATTGTTAGACTTCTGACTATACCACTTATGTCACTCTCAATCCAATTGTTTCGAGTTAAGCACACAATTAGGTACTCAATTCTGTAAAATTTCACCTTTTAGGTACTCAATTCTTTTTACTTTGCTTTTGGGTACCGAGTTAAGATTCAAGCCAAAAAAATTAAATCAGCCAAAGAATTGAGTACCTTGGGTTAAAGAATTTAGTACCCTTAGTTAAGTATGTGGGCCCCACCCGATTAAAAAATTAATAATTATAAAAAAAAAAAAAAAAAAAAAAAAATGCTCTTCTGGAACTTTGCTGCACACTTCATTCTCGAAGAACAAAGCTTTCTTTGTGCTCGAATCTGGTGAAAACGACACCAAAACCGCCATTTTTTTGAGGTAAGCTCAATTTCTCATCATTTATGTTGTGAATTTGATATAAATTTTAGATTTTTTGCCCATTTGATGATGTAATTTGCGACATAGGGTTTTCGAATTTTGGGGTTTTTTTGTCCTTGGACCCCTTCTTTTGTTAAGATGTTAAAATACGGTGAATAAGAAAGAACACTGGATTGAAGACAGGAACATTGAAGCTTAGATATAATTTTTTATATGCTTCAGCTTAGTGTGTGGAGGGGGGGGTGTATCTTCAATGAAACTGGCAATTAAATTGATTAGAATATAGTATTTTCCAAGTCTTTGAAGTGATCAGGAAGAAATATGACTCAAAGTTATGTGATTATTGAACCTGATAGTATTGAGGACTGAGGAGACAGATATGCTCATAGCAGGGGATAGATAAAGGGCAAGCAATGGAAAAAGTTGTATAAAAAGTGAAATACGGAGTACATTTCTAAAAACTAGAAGAGCTTAACGAATTTAATTCGCATCACATATACTGCACTCAAACTTAAAAACCCCTAGAAAATAGAGAACAAAATTAGGGATTGAAATGGGGTAAAAATTACAAACATAATGAAATAATTACTCGTTAAATTTCCACCTTGTATGAAAGAGAGAGATGAGCAATTGAGCATGTTTTTTTTTTTTTTTTTTTATTTTTATAATTATTAATTTTTTAATCGGGTGGGGCCCACATATTTAACTAAGGGTACTAAATTCTTTAACCCAAGGTACTCAATTCTTTGGCTGATTTAATTTTTTTTGGCTTGAATCTTAACTCGGTACCCAAAAACAAAGTAAAAAGAATTGAGTACCTAAAAGGTGAAATTTTAAAGAATTGAGTACCTAATTGTGTGCTTAACTGTTTCTTAGACTACTACGTGTCGATTTTTTATTTGATTTCATGCATTACTCTTTTTTTGTATGCTAATTGCTGAAAAAACTATTCCCTCATTTCCTATTCGTCAACGCAAAACTGAAAGGGTATATAAACCGATTATGAAAGCAAAGGGTAAGGGCCTATTCTCTTACGTTGAAATTCAGTTCAGTTCAGTTCAGCTCCTAATTTCCTTCTCTTATAAAATATTCAGTTCAGTTCAGTTCAGTTCAGCTCAGCTCAGTTCAGCTCAGTTCAGTTCAGTTCAGCTCAATTCAGTTCAGTTCAGCTCAATTCAGTTCAGTCAATGAGAACAGACTCTAATATTATATTTGGGCCCTATTGGCCATGGGCCCTAGGGCATGACACTCCTCGCCTACCGTCGTCATCATGTAAAAAGACACCATTTAACAAGACATTTTTTACATCAAGTTGAGGAATTGACCATTTTTTAGCCAATGCAAGACTAAGTTTTGTACGAATAATTGCCGGTTTATCCATTGGACTAAACGTCTCATCACAATCCACTCCTAGTCTCCTACCTCTTCACAAACAAGACGAGCTTTGTGCCTTTTTTAGGTCACCATTAAACTTGTATTTATGTTTAAAAAGCCACATACAATTTACAACATTCACCCACGCATACTTAGGCACCAAATCCCACGTCCTTGTTTTAATCAAAGCATTGTACTTGTCATGCATAGCCGCATTCCAAATAGGGTCCAGAAGAGCTAGCTTGTGAGACTTTGGTAATGGAGGAGCAGAGCTTTGAGTTATTCTTAGGGTCAACAAAGTTATACTTGGGATTCGGTTTGTATATGCCTTAGCTCGTTGACTACGAGTGATGGGGGGTGTTGAAGGAGGAGGGCGAGTTGGTTGTAGAGGTGGAATACCATTGAGTGGTGGTGGTGTGTATATGAAGGAGGAGGAGAAGCGAATTGTTGGACAGAGGCCGGGGATAATTGTTACTATGTTAGAGGACAAATTTAACCAAAAGCTTAATCGGATGGTTGAAGCTCATGATTGATTTATATACTCTATCAAAAACTTTAACTGATAATATATTTTATTAATAATAATTATAAATTATAAAATGTTATTAGTTGTAGAATATTATATATTGAGATGATTTTACTCCATAACAAACACTCATATGAGTATATGTTTATGTTTGATCTTATGCATAAATTATAAATATTGGTCAAATAAAGTGGTGTATGTGGATAGTAAAAAAAATCAAAATGGAACATTAAAAAAAATACGAAAAAGCTAAGAGTGCATAAATTAGTATTGGCTAACATACAACATACCGAGCAATTCTCCCTTTACCTCTCTTCTTCGGTCTCCTCTCTCTTAATTCTGGCAAAGAAGAGAAAGAGAAAGAGGGAGGAGAAGGAGAAGGAGAGAGAGAAAGAGGGTGGAGAGAAAGAGAAGAGGAGAGGTGAGAAAGAAGGAGGAGGGCGGAGAGAGAAAGAAAACATGAAATAAGGGAAGGGGATGGTTTAGGTTAAGAGGGTAGGTTTTTTTTATTAACTACTTTCCGACGAAAGTGACTAATATTCCGACGAATTCCGTCAAAAATTTTCGACGAAAACCATCCATCGAAGAATCAATTTCAATAATGTTTCCAACAGAAAATTGTGTCCGTCGGAAATCGGCCTATTTCTAGTAGTGAATGTACTCATTTACTTTTTTTCCTCATATTTTTAAATACCGTGAAAAAATACAAGCAAGAACTATAAACTGGGACGAAAGAGGTAAGACTAATTAACACAAAAAATATATATTTCTTTCAAAAAAAAAAAAACACAAAAAATATACTCAGTAGTAAAAATTAGGGGTGAGCATGAGACGGACACCCGTATCGTTAGTACTAACGGTTTGGGTATCCGATAACCAAAATCACTAAAAGTGATATCCATAAACCGAACCGATAAGTTCGGTACCTTGATTTTCGAATCGGTTATCGGGTACCCAATAAGATATCCAATAATGATAAATAAAGTAAGTAATGTAATTATTATGATATCATTTAACACTAATTAACAGCAATACTATATGATCTTGCACCAAATTATTAATAATATTACTATTCATTGATATTATAAAGTGATTATGAAGTAAAGTAAGAGTTTAGATTAAAAAAAAGATTTAAGTACAAGAAAAAAAAAAGTTTATCGAATTGGAGCGGATAATCGTTAATTTTAAAATGATATACAATAGTCATACCCAATAACAAATTATCAGAATGGGTACCCAAACTATTATACTCCCTCCGTCCCTAAATTACATTCCTCCTTTTTATTTTTGGTATTCCAAAATTACATTCCTCCTTTCTATTTTTGGTAAGTTTTTTTTAGTAAATCAACTCTTTTTTTCTGTTTTATATTTAATGCATTCTCACTCATCCTTACCTAATCTCACTCATAATTCTTGTGCCAAATTACAATGAATATGATTGGTTAAAAATTTTCAATTAGGAGCATGTGATTGGTCCTTTTTTGTTTTTTTGCAAAGGATTGATGACATGTCATAAATAATAATTAATCTATCTTTGTATTTCCCATTGCATTATCTAATTATTGTTATTTATCTTATTCTTTCCTCCTTAATTCCCGTGTAAATTTCCAAAGAGGAATGTAATTTAGGAACGGAGGGAGTAATTATCGGAACGATCACGGAACCTATTTTCGAGTAGTTTTGCTCGTCCTATCTAAAAATTACTCCAAATTAAGAGTAAAAAATAACCGAATGTGTTAAAAGGTGCGAGTCACGAGGTATAGATGATCTTTGTCTAAGATGTCCGTACATTGTGATCCGTACTGAAGACAGGTGTCGAGTTTGGAAAAGACAGTATTAATATCAACTCAACTACTAGGCTAGGCGCCTAGGCATAGTTTATTTATTTTATTTTTTTAAAAAAAAATAAATACAGTACTCCGTAGTTATTGCTTTTATGCGGAGTTTGGACGGAATAATATACTTGATGAGGAACATTATTAACAGGACCAAGATTAGG
Organism: Chenopodium album; assembly: GCF_948465745.1. NCBI lineage: Eukaryota > Viridiplantae > Streptophyta > Magnoliopsida > Caryophyllales > Amaranthaceae > Chenopodium > Chenopodium album. Next base: position 82,998,086 of record NC_137834.1, read on the forward strand.
AAATTAAACCTACCAAGCCACACTCTACTATTTCTAAAGTAAAATGAAAGTTGGCCTAGAGGTGGTTAACACTTAATGGATTATTACTAACCCTGTTTAATTTGTTTGTATCGCGGTTTTAGGTTAGACGTCTGACTTATTTTATTTTACCTATTGTTAAATATGGGTTTGACATTACCTGCGACTAAGAGAGGGAGTCCACCTTATACGTTTAAAGAGATTTCATCTCGAAACCACAAGATAATAGAAAAAACAGTTGCTCGGCGTAATGTACTACACCCGCCACCAAAAGAGAAAATCTACACTAGTAGAAAATATCAAAAAGACACCCCCTAATTGCCAAACCGGTGGCAAAAATGGGCTACAAAATTGGAGGGAAGTTGAACCAGAATAAAAGGCACCGGTTCACTTCAAACCGGTGACAAAAACATAAAGGTCACCGGTTTGAACCGGTGCCCTTGTGAACCGGCCCTTATAATTATTAAAAAAAAAAGCGGCCCTCTCTCTCCCTATTTCTTCTCAGCCCCAACCCTAATTCATTCTAGCTCCTCCTCCTTCCTTCTCCTGCTCCTCGATCTCCTCCTTCTCTTTCTCTATCTTTCTCTTTCTCGATCTCCTTCTCCGTCACCTCCTTCTCCACCACGAAGACCAACACTTTCACCACCACGAAGTCCTACCTCCTTCTTTCTTTGATTCGAAGACCAACACTTTCACCCCCACGAAGTCCATTTTAATCGAAGACCACCACATGCAACACCATTTTAATCGAAGACCACCACCAATTCGAGGTTTAATCGATTTTATTCGGTTTTATTTTTTATATTTTTTTTTTGGGTTTTTGTTTTAATCGGTTTTTTTATTTTTTTTTTAATTTTTTTTTTAATTTTTTTATGTTAATCCATTTTAATTCGTTTTTTTTTATTTTCTGTTTATTTTTTTTAGTTTAATCGAAGTTTTTTTTTTTTTTTTTTTTTTTTTTTTTATGTTAATCGATTTTATTTCGTTTTTGTTTTTTATTTTTTAGGTTTTTGTCTTAATCGATTTTTTATTTTATTTAAGTGATTTTAATTTTTTTTTATTTTAATCGATTTTATTTCGTTTTTGTTTTTTATTTTTTGGCCTTTTGTTTTTATTGATTTTTTAATCGATTTTTGTTTTATTTTAATCGATTTTTGTTTTTATTTTCTGGATTTTTTTCTTTATTTTACACGATTTCTTTGTTTTCTGGGCTTTTGTTCTTGTTTTTCTTTTTTTAATCGATTTTTATTTTTATTTTCTGGGTGTTTAACTGATTTTTTTATTATTTTTTTATTTTCTAGGTGTTTCGATTAATTCTTTTAATCGATTTTTTTGTTGTTGTAATTTGTGCAGGTATATTGATGCAAGAATCAAGATGCAAGTATATATTAATTTAGATGTTGTATTGGGGTATTTTTGATTGTGATGTTGTAAATTTTTTTTGTTTGATTTGTACTGTAATTTTTTTTTTATTTATACTGTATTTTTTTTTATTTATATGTTGTAATTGATCTATATTGATTGATATTCGATTTACATTCTGTGTTCGATTTACATTATGTGTTCTATGTATATTAATCTCTACAATAAAATTACTAGATTAATATACTTTAATACCAAATACCCAAAGAATTTTATGTGTAACCAAATACCAATAATTTAAAAAAAAAAAAAGAATTAATATTTTGGGGATTTTTGGCACCGGTTAACCAGTGCCAAAAGCAATAAAAAAATTTTTTGGGGTTATTTTTGGCACCGGTTAACCGATGCCAATAATCATTTTTGCCACCGGTTTGAACCGGTGGCTTTTCACCCAAGTAATTGGCACCCTCCACATTGGCACCGGTTCAAACCGGTGACATTGAGGGGTTTTGAACCGGTGCCAATTACGTTTTTTCACCTAGTGCTATTTCACAAGTCTAAGGATGTTTCATCCCAAAATGATCAATTGATCATATGGCAATAACAAGAGACCAGAGGAATAACCCTTTATAAAGCCTTATAAAGTGTTTAAGTATTTCAACTTTTATTAAAATGGAACACTTAGCTTACGTATATTCTTTTAAAAAGATATACATCAATACCTCTTTTTACATAAGGTATAGGATTTGATACCAAAAGAATACTTCATAACCTTATCAGTGTATATTATCTTACAAAAAATATCAGTGTTTAATAAGAGAGGGGTGCTATTCATTAAAAAAAAAAAATCAGTATATGCATAAAAAATGCTTGATTCAAAAAGTTAAAATTACATTTATGTCTATTAATAAAGAAAAATGACTATTAGTAACCTCCCTCATTAAGAAAGATCAGCTTCTACCATTAAACAAGCAAAAATGTATAACAATTATTAGTACTAACTAATTAAGATACTCGTATTATTTATTTATTTTAGGAAACTAATAATGAAGAAATATAAGGAAAGAAGAAATGAGTATTAAAAATTCGAAATGTCGTACCACGAGGAAGCACCTCGCACATCATGCAAATTGGGAAAACATCATGCAATTTGGGAAATAAAAATTCAAATCTCAAAGATTTGAGAAGGTGTTGATAAGTATTGATCGGAGGAGGGAGTACTTCATTTATGAATTCTCCTGGTGAAGATAATGAAACAATAGTTACGTTGAAGGAGTTGCACATAGCTAGGGTGATTTTAATTACTCCGTCCGTCTCTTAATTAGATTTCTATTTCTATTATTTATTCATTACATAATAAAGAGAAGTAGGAATCTAATTAAGGGGTGGAGGGAGTAGTAATAATTAAATCGATTTAGATATTTACAAATATTGGGAATAATCAGCATATAAAACTTGCAAACTTGCATGGTTAAAAATTTTAACTATGATCTTTTATTGTAAAAGTATTTTTTATATATAGTCAATTATAATTTTCATGATGATCATCAGCTATTCACCATGCACACATTTTTATATTTTAAATTAATCGGTCAAATTCATTAGTCTATGTCCTATTGTTTTTTCCTTCTTGTGTACCCTTCTCTTAATTGACATTCAATTATCTCACCTGCAAGGCCACAACTATATAGCAACAAATATACAACGAGGAGATTATTATGAGCTAACAAACGAAATTGCAAGTGGTATAACTTAAACTCTTAAAGAGTACATCAATCAAACATACTCGTGAATTTATATCAAGGAAAAAAAAAAAAAAAAAAAAACTCATGAATTTATAATAAATTTCTAAATTTAATTTATTATATGAAATACGGGGCGTGTTCTAGCTTTTAAGTAGCTTTTAGTGGTTTGGCCAATTCAAACCACTACTTAACAAAAAAGTGAGTGTTTGACAAAATAGTGGTTATGGTAGCTTTTAGTGGTGGAGGTAGCTTTTATGAAAAGTTAGAAAGATTAGCTTTTGAAATTACAGGTAGCTGTTCAGGTACCTGTTGAAAATTTAATCTATAGTTTTAAAAATAAAATATTGATTTTTATATGTAACAACTAATCAATCGTTACTTTACTGAACACTCATATCTAAAGTATTTATCTTCACAGCTAACAGCTTGTTGACTGCTATCAGTTAACTCTACAGCTACAACTACCTTCACAACTATATTTTGCCGAACACACCCACGGAGTATATTTTATTGTTTTTATTTTTTATGGAACACAATATAATTAATAATTAATATATCATGCATGTGACCTTTTTTTTTAGACTTGATTCACTTGGCCGGGTTACTTCAATTCATTTTTTTTTTTTTCATTTATTCAATGTTGATCATTAAGTAATTTATTATAGATCTACCAAAGCTTTTAGGGTTAGCGACTTAGCGTTGCTATTTGATAAAATAATACGGAGTACAGATTAATTAAAAATAAATAAAATCATATTGCAATTCATTTAGTTTAAATAAAAACACAAGAAACATGTGATACAATATAATTTTCTCATAGCTTTGGATACCTATATGACTATATATCCATCCTATCAAACTCGAGCATATATATTTGACTGAAACCAGCAAACTAAGTGAGCAAAGTCTATTGACAAAGATGATATAATTAAGTGAGCAACAAGATGAGCAGCTTCTATTGGTCCTCTTCCAAGCATTGGATAACATGAGGACCACCACTTATGACAACAACATGATGATCCTCCAACACTCGGCCGATTGGGGGAAGACTTGGCCACAAGTAATATTTTTAGTTATTTATTACTATCGAGCCCTTAAAGATATTAATAGTTAAAGTAATAAATTGAAAGATATGTCAGTTAAAATGATGTATTTATTATATTTACGGAGATAATATATCGATTCTATATTTTATATACTGTATATCGTATACCACACGTATGTCACTTTTCTTTAAAAGTGTAACGGGTTCTAACATACTTGGTATATGTCGGGCTAATTATCAATTTTACGGGAGATAAACGGAATAAGAATCCAAATCATAATGAAAGTTGATTGTTCATCTAAACTGGCAACTTTTGATGTGTTGCCACTTTGTCCCACTAAGAAACATATACAAAATTAAGCAGAATTTTGAAAAATTACTAACATCAGTGGTATTATTCATTTAATGGAAATGTCACATTGAAAGGACTCAATATTATATAGTTGTCCTTGTTGATAACATTTGTTGTCACATACTATTGTCGTAAATTATGACAAGGGGGTAACCCCTACCACTAATTTTGTTATCCAGATAGTGACTATGGACCTAGCACAATATGGAAATTTCAGCAATTTGATGTGGCTAGTAGCCTGGTTGGTTTGTGTTTGGTTAAATATAGGCCTAGGATTTATATCATTTTCGTGTGAGATCGACATCGTTGAAAAGGCGCTTTGAATACATATAGCTCATATTATTGAATGGAAATTAAATATCAATCCATATCTATGTTATATGTTATATCTTGTAGAACAGATACTACCTCCGTTATAGGTTATGTGCAACGATTCGACATAAAATAGAAAGGAAAAATGTCTAATCGTTGCACATAACCTATAACAGAGGTATTATAATAAATACTATAGTAAGTATTTAAACAACATTTTTCACTAATAAAGGGTTGTTTGGGTGTTTGCTGTTGGCTTATTTGAATAGCTGGAAATATTAACTATATAGATTGACTTTTCAACTTAGTTGTTTAAGTCGGCTGTGTTACAAAAGTAATTGGTATAATTATTAATTGTTGTTAGCTGGTTATTAGTGATAAAGTGGGCATGCAAGCCAGAAGCCAATAGAAAAAACTACTTCTATAAGCTTTTGGTGGAAAAGACAGCTTAAAAGCCAACAAAAAAACAACTATCAAACATATTTTTTGGTTGTTTGACCAAACTAAAAAACCACATAAAAAAGACAATTGTCAAACACCCCCAAAGTCTCAACTACATTCATTTAGTGAGACTCTTTTATGATGGATCATTTGAACTATTGGTATGATGATTTAAAAGTTTTTATTTTATTAGTAACGACCAATTAGATCTATAGAAAATCAAGGTTTTATCATTTTTATGTCATATTTTGTACGTCGTATATTCTAATATAAGATTGACATGAATACTAATGGTGGTACTAGTCAACTAGTGATGGGTGGTGATGGGGAGAGTTTATATATGCTTTTAATGGTGCCAGGTATTAGAGGAGTATGTATGGTAATCTAATAGCTCCGTTACATATTATTTGCAACGATTAGACATTTTTCTTCTCTATTTTATGACAAATCATTGCAAATAATATGAAACGGAGGTAGTATCTATATTTGTACGGATGAGTCCGGTTTTTATTATTTTCAGATTACTCATAATTAATAATCAATTGCAAGTCCATATGACAAAAAAAAAAAAAAAAAAAAAAAAAAAAGATTTAATATCTAACAAATACGGAGTACATACTATTAAAAGTAAATTTATATATACACACTTGCTCCCTCCGTTCCAATGGAATTGCTCCATTTGACCATTTTTAATGTGGAATGCTAAATACCGCCGTCCATTTTTATCATCACCGCCATCATTTGAAGCAAGTTGACAATTTTACCCTTAGTAAACCCTAACCCAATTTTTACCCTTATTTTTTCACCCTTATATTTTCACTCTAAAGTTAATAAATTTTTTTTTATCTCAATCATCCACCTTTACCGCACAACCTCCACAAACAACCAAAAGCAGGGCCACTTTAGGCAGCAGCTGCGGCGGCGGCGCTAATTGCGGTGGTGGAGGCGGCGCGGATTCAAGTACTGGCGGCAGCGGCGTCAGAATGGGTGGCAAGGAGGTGTGTTTCGAGTTTCTGAATTTTTTTTTTCTGTTTCGTTTTTTTTTATTTAATGAAATGCAGGTAACCGGCGGCGAAATCCGGTTACCGCTGCTGGCAACCGGCGACCAAATCCAGTTACCGGTGCTGGTAATCGGATTTGGACTCCGGTTACCAGCAGCGGTAACCGGATTTTGCCGCCGGTTACCTGCAGCGTTGAAACTCGCGGCGGTGTAATGTGCTGCTGGTAACCGGATTTGCCCTCCGGTAACCGCTGTTCACCGGATTTGACCACCGGTTGTCACGGTGACCGGATTCGGTTACCAGGTTTTAAAATTTAAATTTTTTTGAATTTTTTTTTTTTAAAAAAACCTTATTATTTTTTTTTAATTATGCTTATATTTTTATTTATTTGTAATTAATTATTATTAGTAATGTCCCTAAAAAAATGAATTATTTTTAGTAATGTTAATTTTGTTGGTAATAATTCTGTAAAAAAAAAAATTAAAAAAATAATTGTTGTTGTTGTTTTTTTTTTTTTTTTTTTTTTTTGTTGTTGTTATTATTATTATTATTATTATTATTATTATTTTTTTTTTTTTTAGTTAATTTGGTTATGACAGTTGGCTAGACTCAAAATGACGTTCGATCGTATTGATGGGTCGGGTGAGCGACATACTAATTCTCGTGTAGTGACTGCTTCGGCTAGAAGACAAAGGTCATCTGTTGCTATAGCCGAGGAAGCGTGTGTTGAAGATGATTTTGAGGAGGGACGAGAGGGGGAGGATATGGAGGAGGAGTGGCACGAGGACCAAATTATGGCTTTGATGGGTGATGATGGGAGTTCCAGATATGTTCGACGTCGGCGAGGTAGAGAGCTAGGCCAGGCGTCATCTGAGGCTACTTTGAGGAGAGGTGCCGCTGATGGTAGATTTCAGAGTACAGGAGCTGTTGCTTCCCAGACTCGTAGACCTCGTAGTGGCCGAGCATTGACTGATACTATGTGGCTTGTTCAGGGTGAAATGCCTGGTGGTCCCAAGGATGGTAGTGTCATTCCTAGTTACGCAGGTCACATCGCCACACAGATCTGGATGGGGAGTGGTGCCAGAGATCGTCAGATTTTGAGGTGTCATCCTAGAACTCGGTGGTGCCTAGATTTGCAGGAGATGTACAAAAATATGACAGACGATGTGCGTAGTCGAGTAGATAGTACTGGTTTGAGTAGACTAGCTCACATCATGCATCACCACATTGATTGGGCCCTGATTTCAGCATTTGTAGAGCGCTGGCAGCCGGATACAAACACTTTTCACTTTCCTTTCGGCGAGATGACTATTATGCTCCATGATGTCCAATACATACTTGGGTTACCAATGGAGGGTGCTCCTATTGTGGAGCGTAGCGATGATGCGTCTTTGAGGGTTGACTTTCAGAACTTTTTGGGGGTAAGAGCAGCGGCTCTTGTTGCCAAGCCAGGAGCTATTTGGAATAATGGGGGGGGGTATCATGTCAGGCCATACATGAGAGGTGCCTGGCAGAGAGGGGAGACGTTGATATCCAGGTGCAGGGTTACTTGATGTTAGTTCTTGGCAACACTCTCTTAGTCGATAAGAGTGGTAGTCGTATTATTCCTTCTTGCATCTTAGAGGTGAAGAAGGAGGATGCTCGACTTTCTCTTTATTCATGGGGTTCAGCTACCCTTGCTTATCTGTATCGGCAGTTAGGCATTGCCTCGCGGATAGATTGCAAACAGATTGCCGGGTGTTTGACGTTGCTACAGTCTTGGATTTACGAGTATTTTCCCGCATTTCGACCTATTCAGGGCTGTTTAGCCGTAGCACCGACTGATGGTCGGGCCTCCATGTGGGACACACAGGAACTGGATAAGGACTACCATCGTGTAGTTTCTTTTCGTAGACGTCTTGATCAGATGACAGATCATGAGGTATATTTGGCGCAATGTATTTATTGAAAATTATTGTTTTCACACTTACTAATTATTAACGTGTTGTCATTGTTTTGTGGAATTGGTTGTAGGTTAATTGGAGGCCCTACACGTTGACTCCAGCTCATTTGGTCCCGAGGACTACTTACTTGGGTTGGATACAGTATCGAGACATTGTTGAGTCATACCACCCTGACAGAGTTGTGCGACAACTTGGATATGTTCAGCAGATTCCTCATCCCATTCTTAAACCTGATTATGCTTACCGGCCAGGGTATGAGACGCGGAGTTACGTGGTTAGCTCCGCAAGTGCACCTCAGTTCTGGGACAGATTTCACTCTGGGTCTTATTGTATACCCTTATCGGATTATTTGCTGTTGCTGGACAAGGAGCCTACTTGTTCTGATGATTACTTGGAATGGTTCTATACGTACTCACATCCATGTCTTATGAGTACTGATGAAGTGCTTCGCCCACCACCTCGACCCGATAGGACAGACGTGGATTACGTAAGTTTATTTAAGTATTTAATTTCATTTATTTAATTTTTATTAATTAATTTCATTACCTTCGTTTATTCAATTATCTTAATTAAATTAGACTCAATTAAAATTTTAATTTCATTTGTGTAGTGGGTGCAAAGATTCATGTCTCCATTGCGCAAGTTCATAGCTGAGCAGGGAGGCAACATCACCCCCACGGTGATCGAGGCGCAGGAAGCAATCATGGAGTGGAATGCCATGTTAGAAGATTGATATGTTTTATTATATTATTAGATTTGGTTTTAGTTTTCTAAGTGTTATTAGATTTGGTGGTTTGATGTAATTTTAAGAGTTTTAATATTCTAAGTGTTATTAGATTTGGAGCAAACAATTATTATATTCAATGTCATGTTTTAAATGTTATTATAATAGTATTTCGAACTAAGTAGTAGGAAAACAATACATATCCTATTAACATCATTCACTACCAGATAGATTTTGCCATGTAGCACGCCTATCTTGATATCGGTCCTCCCAACCTATAACGATATCATCACGTATACGGAACCAAGGAGTAGCAATAGGAGGAACCGGGAAATTATCTTCGAACTCCAATCGCACGAAATGCCACCCTAATGATAGTATGCAAAACTCCCTATACGGACCAGTGGCAGTTGATGGAGCAATCCAAGGTAGTACAGTGAGGCATGGGTAGACACTACGACCGTCCCTACCAATACCAAAACACATAACAACGGCATTATAAAATTTGGCAACCGGAAACAAGTCATCAATAGCAATCATCCAATGGTCCATGCCGCATCTCCCTCCAGTCCATGTGATACGGTGTATTGCTCCATCTAACTCTCCAGCAGTGTATACTTGAGAATAAATGTCGCGGTGAGCAGCAACCTCATTTGCAATCAAACGTCAAGCTAACATCCATTCATTCTGGTTACCTATGAAGAAATCGGCAACACATCGAAATCCGCAATTTCCATCACCAAGCGGATCACTCCACCCTTGTAAGAACGGAAGCATGAAGGCTGGAATTTTGTCCAAATATGCAAATTCCTCCAAGTTCAAATCATTCCCTACAAGTTAGGACAAATTTAGAAAAAATAACAACAACAACAACAATAGCAAAAAGAATAACAATGAACCTGAAGGTTTAAAAATGGGTGGTCTACGACCACCCCTACGCCCACCTCGACGGCCACGAGAACCCGAAATATGCTCAAATCCGCTACGATTATGCCTAGTAGAAGTAGACCATTGGCCTGTCGGTGGCCGACCCCTTGTAGTCTTGTTGATCTCTGGATCCGTAAAATCTGTCTGATCTCGGTGTAGCTCCTCAAATAGGACCCGGCTGAAACCTCTCACAAAGCTCGGATCACGATCTAAGACCTCATCCAGCAAAGACCTAAACAAGGATGCATCTTGCTCTGACTCCTCAGCAAAAACATGAATATCAACGCCATCACCGATCACTAAGGTCTTCCAAAATGGATGGACCTGATCCAAATACAACCCAGTGCCAGCACAAATTGCTGTCCACATGGTGCACGCACATGGGAGACCATGCGTCGTCAGCAACGCATACCCACACCTATCAAACACGTCATCAGATAACTCTCTCATCCTCCTTAACTCTCCTTGTAAAATATCAAGACCTCGAAATGACAAAAAGCCGTTAAGGTGAAGTAAAGGCATGACGTTGTGCTGCGAACCCATTCGCCGTCTCGAGTCCTCTAATTGGTGACGAATCTCGATCAGCATACCCTCAATGTTGCTATGCACATGGCGGAAGATAGTGTCTAACGCTCCCGTAGAACTGTCGAACCATTGTTTAAGCACGGAATGTTGGCTCTCTACTCTACATGTGTTGACGTTGCCGAAATGCATAACCAAATTCGTCCAACAACGCACGAATTTCTCCTTGTGGACCAACCATTGCTCCTCAACGTATTTCACCAGTGGTGGGTTCGATGCTACCCATGTCGCTTTCATAGTTTGCAACTCTAACCCATACTCGGCAACAGTGGTCGAACACATTACACTTCTCCATCTACCATTTCGAAATCTCTCGGCCATCACCATATCCTTCCCACACAAATAGTGCGCCTTTGCCAACACATCCTTGTTAATGTGCCACCCGCATAGTAAATGCGCGCAGTCTGGGAAGACCTCTTTCAATGCCTTCATTAACCCCAACTCACAATCAGTTACAAAAACTTTTGGAGCCACCTCATATCCAATGTAAAACTTTAATCTTTCCAAAACCCACTTGTAGCTATCATAAGTTTCACTCTTCAATATAGCATATCCGATCAGAAAGTTTTGGTTTATAGGTGTGACACCAACGAGCTCGAAGAATGGCATGTTATATCTGTTCGTCTTGTAAGTAGAATCCATCCCAATGACATGTGGATATGTACGTAGCATATTGGCCATCTCTGGGTGGGCCAAAAAAGCATGGGTGATAGCACGGGTATCCGGGTCGACATTTATCCAAGTGACATACTTGTGCTCATTTTCCAAGTGAACAAATTGGTGGGCAACATCTCGACCTTCACAAGCATCTAGCCGAACACGATTTCTCACATCGTAGATATGTCTCTTGTTAGGGTTCTCGTTCGGGAACTTCTCTTTCACGGCTGTCATAATGTGACGGGGCTGGGCTGCAGCAGAAGTCATGTCGATAACAAGTGCTTTTGCAGATGGACTAAGACCACTAACTTGTCGGTGACCCTCTTGATATACCATGAGCGGATGGTTATGCATGCCTTTTAAACCCTTTCTTGATATAAGGACCAATCCTTCCATGTCCCTCAAACATCGAGCCGAGATTTTAAACGTACATTTACAACCCTTACTCTTCGTGTTCTTGCGTATAACATTCTCTCTATCCCGATTTTCCCCTCTGTTCCTCTCCCCTCGATCACATTTCATATAATTAATTGGAAGCCCGTTTCTCTGTTTCTTATACGATGAATTTGTTAAAAACAATCCTAATGGAGTGGCAATCTCTCTTGCCCAATCAAGAGCTGCTTCGTAGGTCGGGAACACTTCTTTAGTCTGAAAATGCGGACTATAATCAACACCATCACCGCCGTAGTCCGGTAATGACGCCTGATACAAATAATTATTTTTTTAATTAATAATAACATTGATTATTTAATATTAATAACAATAATTTAAAAAAAAAATTTGGTCAACCAGAATCCATGGTAACCGGATTTGATCTCCGGTTACCGTGGACCGTTACCGGATTTCACCTCCGGTTACCATGATCAACCGGAGGGCAAATCCGGTTACCGTGATATCCACCAACGGTTATGCACGGTAACCGGAGGCCAAATCCGGTTACTGTGACAATAATCGGAGACAAAACCCGGTTACCGCAACGGTTAACCAGTTTTTGTCTCCGGTTGACGTCGTCAGTCGGTTTCTCCGATCAATATTTCGACTCACAACAACCGGAGAAAAAGTCATACCTGTTCTAAACGTGAGGGTGGCGTCACCGGTTCATTCTCCGTCGAGCCACCACGATCACTATCCATTTATCGTCGACTTTTACCGTCGTTGTGGCTGTCCGGTGTAGAAGGTGGTGGTTGAGATGGTTGTTGTTGATTAGAGAAAGAAAATGAGAAAAAAAAGTTACTAAGGGAAGATTTGTCGGTTTGCTTGAAATGATGGCGGTGGCGATAAATTTGGACGACGGTATTTAACAACCCCTTTTTAATGAGGCAATTCCAATGAGATGAAAGAAGTAGCATATGTCCATTACATTTAAAGGGGATTGTCAATCCATCTATTGCAAGTTTTAAGTTACTACTTTGGTTTGATTATTCAACTTATCTTAAACAAATAATTGATCGGATTCGAAGTCACAACTCACAAGAACTACGTAACCTCACCACCTCCCCCCCCCCCCCCTCCCCAAAAAAAAAAAAAAAAATTCAACTAATAAATTTGTACTAAACTAAAAAAAAAAAAAAAAAAAAAAAACAACCTGGCTTACAATTATTTAATAGTGAGGATTAAAAAATGGAAACAAACTCACACTGGACTTACAAAGTCCCAAATCCCATGGAAACAAGTTCTCGAATACCCCACTCGTGAAAATCACAAATTTACAAGTCACAATTAACAATCAACATGTAGATTTATCGAAACAAAAACACAAAAATTGGTTAAACGAAGAATACAGAGTTCAAATATAGCCGAAATGTTATTGAAATTTGACTATGTTTAGCCTAAGATAACATGACCTAGACACTGAAATCCTAAAGAGAAAAGAGATAAGAAGAAAGAGATTAATATAACAAATCACCATACATATGAATGTGTAAGACCGTCTATATTGCTGTAAATTTTGCATATATAAGGATTTCGATCAACTCCTCGTACACTTTGTCTTAGTTTAGGCCAACTCGTCTATTTTTTTTTTATTTTTTATTTTATTCAAACGAGGCATTAAGCCAGGTAAAGGAGTAGGCCAACTCGTCTATTATGGGCTTTTTTTTTCATGCTTGGCTTGGGCCTTGGGTTATGGACAGTTGGACAGTTGACACTAGGGTCGTTTTCCTATACAGTTGACCTAGAAATCTAAATTTCATTATATATTTATTTATATCTAGGAGAATGAACATTTGAATGACCTTGCTCTTTTGAGCTATTCTGCCCTACTCTGCTCTGTTGAAATCTGTTTTGCATGTCCTATCCTGCCCTACCTTGCTTTGCATTGTGTGAAAGCAAAGCGTAGCTCTGCTTTGCTGAAATCTGCTCGGCTCTGCCCTACCCTGCTTTGTCCAAAAGCTCAAAAGAACAACGCCTAAATCTCACATGTCCGTCCACTCAGCTATATAAGTATGTACAGTATAGAGGAAAGATAATAGGACCCTCTACTCCCAATTATATGTGATAGATCACCGTGCTTGAGTGTAGACAGGGAAAGAAAGAGAATCCTCTACTCATAATAAATCATCATAATTTACTCACAAAATATATGGTGAATCGGTGAATTCGTTTCACTTTTAGTTTACCAATCCCAATATATAGACTCCAAAAACTAACAAAATATGAACTTTTCAAATACTTAAATGAATTATCCTAAAACTTATACTATCTCTGTTTCTTATTATATATATGTAACAAAGGAATATTTTATGTCTCACAAATAATACCCCTTTTGTTGCACATAATAAGAAACGGAGGTAGTATCTAAATTTCAAAAATTGAAATTTTCAAAAACTAATATGAAAGCATTGAAATATCCAATAATTTACATCTTTTACACAGTATCACCGTGTGTTTGCCCTGTTTGGACTCATATAATAACTAGTGAATCTCAAATAAAGATATTCATCTAAAAACTCTCTATTAAAAGACATTATTATGGATATTCGCTTGGAAACCTTTTCAACTTCCACGGTATTATTCATGATAAATTAGTTTAATTATAAATATATTATGTTACAAAATTGAAATCAATTGGCCTATTAGCTCAGCTGGTTAGAGCGTCGTGCTAATAACGCGAAGGTCGCAGGTTCGAGACCTGCATGGGCCAAACATTTTTTTTTTATTTCCCCTTCATAAACTTTTGGGCCAATCAATTTTTTGATGCTCTAAACACAGCAACTTTCCATAATGCTACAAATTAAAGCTTCGAGGAACCCATGCTGTTGTCACAAATATCATTTCTCTAGATACATTATATTAGTACTCCGTATTTGGTACGTCGTATGATACTATCAATGATCAAAAGTAGAACATACATGGTCTAGTACCTACTACTAGTAATAGTATAAGGGGGGCTGAATATACTTTTAAACATACATGATCATATTGCAAAAGGTTCGCTTTTATCACACCCTCTGTCGACATCACGTACTTATGTACTTGCATCATTGTTGTACATACTCTTACTAACTTTTACATGTAATACTTTGATCTTTAATTTGCTCGGAACTAATAGCAACATACGTCTTATATATGCAACTTTTACTTGTATACTTCGTTCTCTTTATTTGGAATTAATAGCAACATACGTCTTATATATTAGAGGTGATCATTAATCGGGCCAGGCCGAAGCTAAAAAATTAAGCTCGTTTCTCGAACTGGGCCAAGCTTCGGGCCGAAATTTTTTTTCCCAAACCCGTCGAAAATGGTCGGACCGTACAGGCTTTTCGAGCCATTTTCAGCCCGGGATAAAAAAATCTATTAACACATGCATAAAAATGCATTCCCAAACCCCCCAAAAATAATTCCGGGCCATGCCGGGCCCGACCCAATTCCGGGCCGAAAAATTCTGCCCAAAACCCACCCAAAATCGGGCCGGGCTAATTTTTATCACCTCGATTATATATATATATTATATACATGATAGTTTTACTTGTATGCTTCGATCTCTTTTTCCGGAATTAATAGCCGGCTTAATTATATATGCAGCGCAATTCTTAAAATATTTGTACAACAAGAGTACATACTGGAATTAGATAGGAACAAAAGAAAATTTGCAAGTTATGTACTGTTAGTGGGACTAAAAACACAACTTAAATATCAGAAAAAGAGAACAAATAGTCCAAATTGAAATCATAAAACTAGATAAGAGTAACAACTTAATTTCTCCTATCCAATCACATTTAGAAAAAATAAAAATTAATAATAATTAATGTATGATAATAGTCTCAATGAATCATAGAATAAGAATGGGGAAGTTAATTCAATGAGGGCTCCTTTACTACTTGAGCCACTACTTTTGTCTAACTAAGATATGAAACATGAAACATCCAATTTTGGACTAGTTCAATATTGTCCTAGTTGAAAATTAACAATAAATTCTGCTGAAAATGGACTTTATTTTTTGGACTTGATAAATTGAATTATTAAAAACATTATGAACATGAAAATTAGGGTGATCCACATATTTTTGGTGTTCCAGGGAAGACCATAAAAAATGTAACCAATTTGGGAGACATAGATTCTTAAAGGCACTATATGTGCATTAAGAACAGCCACGTCCATAAATGATGAGAAACGTTGATAAATAAAACTGTGGGCTTGGATACATCCATTATTCATATACAAAGCTATTCCATTCGAGTTCACATAAAAAGGTTAATTAATCGGTTATGTTTTAACACTATTTGTATTCGCTAATTGCTTTAATGTCCTTACTAAATCTAACTTGTGACGTAATACATGAAAAGAAATAATTTCATCAGATGATTTATTTTGACATTTCTCTTTGTGAGTACAACACGAATGCTTTCATAATAGGATTGTCACGATTATTTACTAATACACCAGGATATAATGATATTGTTAATACTACTTGACTGACGTTTTTGTTTTTTTGAAGTTACACGAGTGAATGAGAACTAATTATGTAGTCCGGAGTTGTTTAGGCTTTTTTATTTTTCTTTTAGAAGTAGGGATTTGATCATACTATGTACAGAGTAGTTACATGCTGTGGTACAAGTCGTGTAACTTTGTTGATGTTGTGTTTGTTGCTTTATACAAGTATAAGTTGATGTCATATCATCAGAAAACATTATCTGATCTTCTTATGATCTTATCTCTGATTGGAACTGGAAAATTGCCTAACTGTTAAAACATAATTGGCATACACAATACACAGTTCAGTTTACATAACATGCCAACCATAAGCAACATTGTTGAAGATTGTCCCTTTTTGTTACTACAATATGCACATGATTGGGCCCTTATATTTGGACTTCCAATTTTGCCTTTTTCTCATTTAATGGTGAGAACTCAGGATTTAATTTGGGCCCAAATATTGAGTTGTTGGTTGATATCTACTACCTCCGTCAGAGGTTATGCGTAACGATTAGACATTTTTCCTCTCTACTTTATGTCAAATAATCGTTGCAGATAACCTGAAACGGAGGTAGTATTAAGTTTTTTTTTTTTACCTGGATTATGAATTGCTCATCAGTATCTGAGTATATCACTAGATCTAAATGCATCTGATGCATGAAATATCTACTACCTCCGTTAATTTTTAGTTGCAATTTTGGAATATTTTATATCTCACAAATAATACCCCAAAGTTGCAACTAAAAGTTAACGGAGATAGTAACATTTTTCTTTTTTAATAAGTGTTGACCTCTAAGTTTTGATGATGACTAGAGCAAACTCATGCGTAAATCTAAGTGGTTTGTAAGTTGTATGGACTTAAGCTAAGAGAAAGAGATATTCAAGAGTGCAACTGATTGAGGGATCAATTGTTGGGTGCTTAAGTTTATTGAGGAACTTGAGCTTGAATCTTATATTAAAATAGGTTGTTTGCCCTATTATAATTAATAAGTTGAGCTTAAAATCTTGAGTGGATCATGGTTTTTCTTCTTGATAAGGGCCAAAAGTTTTCCATGCTAAAATCTCTCTTATCACTTTGAGTTCCTTGAGTCATACTTTTAAGTTTTAACTATGCAAAAAGTTTTCCAAGTTCCTTACAAAACAATTCACCCCCTCTTGTATTGTTTATCTGAATCAAGAATAACTACTAGGACGGTTAATGTGCGTCATAGTAAGTCATGTCCGTAGAAAACTTTTGGTTTGGCCTTATTATGTCACAACTTTAACCTTTTGCGGCATTAATAAGGGAATATATATATATATATATATATATATATATATATATATATATATATATATATATATATATATATATATATATATATATATATATATATATATAGGGAATTAATTAGGACAAATAAATAGAAGAACATTTTATATGGTATAGTTGTTCAAACACTAATTCACAAGAATCATCTCAAACTTTTAAAAGGTAGGGATAAGTGAATTGTAAAGTCACAATCACTAATTTGTAAAAAAAATGTAAATATATACCATTAGGAATGATTAAATATACAATGTATTTGTATTTTTGTTTTTTTTTTTTTTTTTTTATGTAGCGTATCAGGGTTGTGTATGTAATTAACCCTATTTTGTGTAATGATATACAAAGTATATGTTTGTGGTTAATAGATGAGACTTAAGGAGGTTACTTTCAAATATTCTCTTTTTTCCTAATCTTAACATGGTACCAAGAACTACTCTAAAGTAGGGTATTAAGTTTTTAAATCCTTTGTGTGACTACTTGACGTGATCTTAAATTCGTGTTATTGTGTGATCGTTGGGCTTGCTTGTTCCTTATTGTGTGCCTGTGTGGTGCCTTACTCATGATTTTATTGTTGTGCGAGTACTTGCTCGTTTTTTTTTTTTTTTTTAATTTTATTTTTTTATTTTACATAGAAATCGATCTAGTGAAAATTGAACCTATAAAATATGATCGGAAGGTTTGAGAGTTTCCACCTTGAGAAAACTCAAGTTTATTTATCTTCTTGATAAATGAAATATGCATTAAGAGACAAATTTATAATATTTTGAATAAAACCGCTAATACTATAACTCGATCTATAAGCGGTTTTAATGTGAACAATTCTATTACATTAATCGATTTGATTTTTATTTCAACTAATCAAAAAGATAAATCTCTTCCCATGCACCTTTCCACTAGTTTCTTACCCTTTTTTTAAAAAAAAAAAAAAAAAAAATTTGGAAAAATCTTATTACAAGGGTTTACAACAACCACACCTTTTTTCTACCAAAAAGGCTACATTTTTAGGGTACAAAAATGAGTACAATGAAAAGATTTAAGCAAAAACTAAAAGTTGGTTGCTTTTATACCATTGGATGTTTCCACAAATAGGGGGCAAACACTTGAAGTCATCAACCCCTAGCCCCTAGCTAACTAGGAGAGGATTGGATTAGACTCGTATATGTTTTTATGTAGATCACCACTTGATGAAATAGTGTGTGGCCCCTTTTATCCTCTTACTAATTTAAATTATAAGTTCGATTGGTCCATTATCATATTATTCATTATATCTAGACCATCTAATTTCTATTCATATAATTATATGTTACGTCAACACCATGCAACCAAATTTCAGAAACTTCCCCTTGTATATATGAGGTATATATAAGAGGGTAGATGCACAATTATTAATCTTATGTGTTTAAGCTAGATAATATTATATAGTGTGCTTGAAGTTGAGCTCAATTGGAGCAAGCTTCGGTTTCATGGCTTTATCTCGGGTTCGATTTACACTATCCTTTCCGCAATTATTGTCTTATTGACCCCTTTGCTATTTCTCGTATAAGTAGTTAAGTTGGAGCTCATCTTGAACTTCCTTTACAAAATTATATCTGAATAGTAGGTAAAATTTGTTAAAAAAGTATATACATAAATAATAATGCAATTTAACGGATTTTTTTTTTTTGGTGAATTTTCCATTTTCATTGACTTTACATATTTCTTATGAGTAAATATAATCCGTAAATCCTTTGACCTCCACTATTAAAAAAAAATATATATCAAATCATAATTAAATTGAACATGTACTCATATTGATTAATATGATTATGTCTAATACATTATTTCTTAGAGATTTGAGCAATTCTTGAATTAATCTCAATCTTCATATCAAGATTTAGGATTGTTATCCTTGAGGAGCACCCGTCATTGAAAATCACACAAATATTGTCGAAATTGGCAAATATAAAAGACAATGCGTCACAAGACTCACAACTTATATGAGATTTTCAACTAATCAACGTGACATAGCTTTCTTCATCTTTGTTATTCTATTAAGTTCAAGTTTTTAATATTTTATTTCCTACACAATTGTTCTATCGGGAATCTTCTTCTAAGAGCTTATACACGAGTGATTTATGAGGATTGCGTACCATATATGAGTGACACTATAGCAATAAGTGTATGGTTTACATTGAAAGAAAGCAATGTAACAAGTATCACTATCCCTAAAGTTAAAAAACTACCCAATGAATTTCAAGTATGAAGAAATCTACCATAATGCACGTGACAACTGTCGTATTCCCGTTGGCACGAAAATTGCCATATCATCGTGACAATAACTAGGCATAAATAGCTACCATGACTAAATCCGTTCATGTAGTTTTCTTGATGTGAGCCCTTCATGGATGTAAGATATTGGACACCATAAATTTAAATTTTCAAAATCAATATATGCTCTAGTTATATGATTCGATGAACCTACTTAAAAATGGTACACATAACACATACATTCATACAACATGTTAAAGTAAAATGATTTAGATCAGTGAAATTAATGTGCGTGGTTTCACAATTAAAGAAAAAAGGTGCTACTATCATTTTCTTCTTTTGGTTAAGATAAATGTGGGTCATAAGACTTATAACTACGTGCACCATGTTTGTGCTAATTTGAGTCATATGAACTAGACTAGAAATTAAAACCCAACCTCTTGTTATGATAGGACATGATCATGTGGCATAAATTGTTGATCTTGTTAATTTTATGGAAATAAATTAGTTAGAGTGCTAGTTATTTTATTTACCTCTATTAGTATCATTAAATAATAGGTAATTTCTGTAAAGTTAATATTAAAGGATTAACTCAACCAAAAGATTAAGCTGATGGTTGAACTCCAAAATCGATTTATATTATACTCTATCAGATAAAATAAGATGAAGGGAAATTGAAAATACATGGATATTGTACTCAACTACGACCTTCTATATTCTTATTTCTTATACTACGTATTAATAAGGTTGATTGGTAGTAGAATAATATGTAATACTATTATATAATACGATAGGGACTTAATTTATCATACTCCCTCCGTCCTTTAATTAGATTCTACTTCTCTTTATTATGTGAGGAACAAATGTTAAAAATAAAAATCTAATTAAGGGACAGATGGAGTATTATTGGGATGTATATTAATCTATAATTTAACAAGAATATATGATGTGTCATTGAAATTGATGATGATATTTTGGAAATATTGAGATAAGTGTTATGAATTTTGAAACTACTACATTGTGAATTTGTGATCTTGGACCTAATAAAATTATAACGTGGGATGCAGCTATATTTGGGATTTGGGACCGCATAGACTTTCAACGTCATAAATGAAATAACGTCTCTTGCATATTATTGCATTATCAACATCGATCATAAATGAACTATTTTGTCTTGGTAGATCTACTGCTCTTGAATATTGATTATTAACATTATAATCGTTTTGCATTCGCACAACGTGCCACAAGACAAATTGGGTTAATTAAGATGAATTTTACTATACCTCCGGTAATTTTTAATTGTAAACTTGTAACAAAAGGGCGGTATTATTTGTAAGATGTAAATAATTCTTTTATTGCAACTAAAAATTAATGGAGATATAGTAGATTGAATCTGGACAAATTAGTTCATTCATTCATTAACAATACGTAGTGAGCGAATTCATTAGGTACTCACCTGGTTTTTGAATGGTAGGTTACGCATGGCAAGTCCAGTACTTGGTACGAGTAATAAAATTGGGGACTTGTTGAAATTGCGTCATCTTCTAAATAATTTAGAACCGGGAGTGATTGGATACTCGATTGGTCATTAATGGTTGAAATATAAGGTACTAAGAAGTCATTAATATATGGAGCAAAATAGTAAGGTACTTGGTTTCGAAACGATTGGTTATGGCAAGTCAAGTACTTGCTTTACTAAATATGTGGACTTGTTGATATCGCTTTGGCTTCTCAATAATTTAGTACTGGAAGGGGTTGGATACTTAGTGATAAATGGTCGAAAGACAAGCTAAGGTACCTTGATACAACATTATCTAAATTAAATCAAATTTGAGAACAAAGGGCTCATTCTTAATCTCATTATATATTTATATAGCTTCTAATTACTAATAGGGTAGAATGAAGTGGGAAAAATCGTTCCTTTAATTTACTTAAAAATTAAAAATTGGGAAATTAGTCAAACACATTTCTTTTCTCTAAAACCCAAACCTGCTCAGATAATCAATTATATGGATTCAGAGACCAGGCCAACCGTAATTAGTATTGGCAAGAATAATAAGACAACTAGGCAACTATCTAGGTTAGACTATATCACTGTATATGCATGGGACATTGCTATAATAAGATTTCAAATTTTCTACAAAATAATTACAAGAAAAAAATTTAGCATGATGATTTTTCTTATATTGTAGAAAGTATTAGTTAGTAGAAAATACATATTTGCGAAACAAAATTTTTGAGTATTATATTCTAACTTGTACTATTATATAACCTTAACAAAGCTTTGAATTAATTAGGTGGCTAATGCGGGAAAATATTGGTGAATTACTAAGCTAGTTTGAAGAGTTCTTTTAGTTTTTGGTTATATTAATAAGGGAAAAATATGTAAACAAATATTTTTTTAGGGGTATAAATATTTGCACATTATTCTTAAGAATTCAATCAAATAATTAGTTAACACGAGGGCAAATAAGTAATAAAAAATTTTAGAAGGTATAATTATCCAACCACTATTCATAAGAGTTGTGGAGTAAATCATTAAATCACACGAGGAAAAAGTTAGATCCAATTATCTTTATATAAATAGGGGCATTATATAGGTAAACAAACATTTTAGCATTAAATTTGTAACACTATTTTATAAGTGTTTTATCATACTTTAAGAGGTTAAGGTAGGGATTTATTGGCTAATATGTCTTGGAACTTTTTTCTACATTTAAGTTATAGGCCAGATGTGGTTTATTGTGAAAGTAGAAAACCCTTTTTTAACACCATAATGTGTCTCACATTAGAACTTTCATTAAATTGGTTTATAGTGAAGCAAAATCAGTAGACCAGAACTAGAAAATTCATATTTGGTACACTAGTAACTTTCTTTCCCCCTTAATCTATCACCCTAAAATCACAATATTTCATGTTAAGTGACAACTCCAATTAGCACATGTTGAGTAACCCCCACATAATATATTTTTCTCTCAATCAAAAACCAAAAATCACGCAAAGAGAAATTCAAATTTTATTTTCCACTCATCGACAACATAAGAAGGCAAGAAGGGAGAGATAAAAGAGAAGGGCCAAAGGGGTGCCCCAATAGACATATAGTGTCTCTATAATACTACTAGATAGATATAATCAAAGATGTTCTTGAGTCACTTTCACCCTCACTCCCTCATTCTCAACCACATACAAGTCATGCCACACTTAAAGTTTGAATAACTAACACCCCAAATATTAATCTTGGTAATGTAGCTATTATAACCCCATACATTATATAACTTGAGTAGCACAGTATTTTTCCAAAGAATCCAAAGTATGACAGATCGCACTATGCCCCCCCACAATCCCCAACATATATAATCCTATTATCTTTCACTTACCATACAAAAAAATTAAAAGAAAAAAAAAAAAGAAAAAGAAAAAAGAAATTCCCATACTTTGTTTTTTCCATCTTTTTGTTACACTAAAGCTAAAATATCACATCTATTTATATATATTTGTGGGACTACAATTGCATTAACTTTCATCATAATATTATTACCCTTCTTTTTATCATTTTAACTTAGTCACACCCTCTCTTTGTTAACTACAAGTATTATTATAAAGCAACCACTCTTCATACCACTCACAATTATTTCAAAAAAACACACAACTAACTTAAACCACAACATTGCATAATAATCCTCCATAAACTAGCTCAACACCACCAAAACTCCAACAACCACCACCACCATGTCTAAGAAGCCCTCCCATCGACGGAACGACTCCGAGGAGCTCGATGTGTTCGAGGCGGCTAATTACTTCTCCGGCTACAATGACAACAACATCAACAACTACTTGGTGTCTCAAAAGGCGGTGTCTAAAGAAGAGAGACGCGGTTATTTAAGGGAAGGTAGGGTTAGCCTCGACGTACCTTCCCTTAAACATTATTACATCCACCAACACAACAACCCGTTGTCAATAGTTGAACAACAACAACAACAACAGCAACAACAACAACAACAACAACAACAACAACAAAAAAGCAAGGATAAAAAGAAATACAAACAACCTAGCTCTCCTGGTGGTAAGATAGCTCAATTCTTGAACTCACTCTTTAGTCAAACAAACTCTAAGAACAAGAAATCATCGAATAAATCCTCATCTTTAAAAGATGAAGATGAAAGTCCGATTAATAGGAGAAAAAGGAGAAGTAGTATTAGCCATTTTAGGTCAACTAGTAGTGCAATTGATGCAAGATCAATGTACTCTACTTCAAGTTCTGGGTTTCGAACACCGCCTCCTTATAACCTTAACACTCCTACAAAATCTTGTAAAGATTTTAGGAATTTTTCGGATTATAAGGATGTTTTGGCTACCTTATCCAAGTATAAAATCCAAGGAAATGGGAATAATAATGGGATTCCCAAGGATGATCATAATAATAATAATAAAGTTATGAAAGGATCATCCAATAATAATATTGATTGGATTGATGAGAAATTAAGAATGGTTGAGAAATCAAAAAATTACAATAATAATAATAATAATAATAATAACATTTCATCACATGTTGTTTATCAAGAGAAGAAAGAAAACTACAAGAAATTTGATCAACATGATGATGAAGATGGAGCTGATAGTGATTCAAGTTCGGATCTTTTCGAGTTACGGATCGATTACGAATTCGGGTTTTGTTCGAGTGGATTGCCCGTTTATGAGACTACTCATATGGACAATATCAAGAGATCTTCAGCTACTAGTGTTCCCATCAAAACTTGAAACTTTGATACAATTTTTTTTTTTTTTCTTTTTTTTGGGATGAGGATTGATGGTATTGTATGTAGTGAGAAATTCATACATTTTGTTTGGTTGATTTATCTTGTTAAAAAAAATAGTTTGAATTTTATTTGTTTGTGTTTTTGTTCAAAAATGTAGCAAGAAACTTTTTTTTTTTTTTTCTTTTGTTATGTACAGTATGGAATGTTTATTTGTCTTGGAAGACCATATTTTTATTTTTAAAATTTTTAAGAATATTCTCTCATTGGGTTTTGGTCTTTTGGAGCAAATCTTAGTGCAAAAATAAATATAATTAATAAAAATAATAAATAAATAAAAGGGTATAATGGTCTATATTTTGGAAAAAATGCACGAGTAGATTGAGGCATGATTGATGAGTTGAGACACTCTCCAAACAAATTTATCTTTAGTACTTTAGTAAACATTTTTTTTTTTTTTTGATAAGATACTTTAGTAAATTAATAAAGCATCTATGAAATCTAGTTGTGGACAATAATATTCTTTTGACTTGAATAAAAAGTTGTGCATGCAAATAGTGCAATGCAACATGCTTATTATTTTTGTTATTATGATCAATGATTTTGTATCTGTATTCAACTTGAAGTTCTGAAAATATGATTATTATGATTAATAAGACTATGTTACCATTTTGAATACATGAAAACTATTGGAAATTTGGATTTATGCTTAAAATCAATTTCTACAACAGCGCATGAAAAAAAAGGAATTTTGCTTAATTTGAGTTGATCAATGGAAATTTGTACGGAATATGCTTTATTATTTCAATGAATAGAATTTTCTTGCAAGGAACGATGCATGTAGATGAGTGTTCGAATATAACTAAAAAAAGGCACACTTGAACTGGGGGTAATATATTACGAAGAAGGTAATGAAGACGAAATGAGAGAATGATAATGAGTTGATGTGGTGGCGATTTAAGGGATTATATACTAATAATTGAATGAGAACGAAAAGCCTAGAGGGGACCTTAATTATTTTTCTCGTTTTTGGGGTAATACTACTATTAAATTACCCTAATATGGTGATTAATAACAATGACCCTCCAAATAATGGTAACAAGTCTCTCATTTGTACCTCCTATACTATCACTACCTTATTCCTTGCTTCTACAACTACCTTAATTCACCTCCATCTATATCCAAGGATGCCCTAAAATTTAAGTTTAATTTTTTACTAATTGAAACTAATTTTTAATGTAGGTATAAAATTATTTTAAATGATCATAACTGATTTAGTTGATTGAAATTTTGGTGTTTTGTAATTAAAATGTATTCTTACTTGAATATTCATTATTGTTGTGTTTATCTTATGAACATAACTTAGGGTGGATGTTATTCAGCATTATAATTGTCTTTAGATCCACATATAAATAATCCTATCATAACTCTAGCTAACTATTTTCCAACCGTACCGTATACCAAATTATTCAATTAGGACACAAACAAAATAAAAGTATAATAAATGCATTAATTTAAAATTCATGAACAAGATATTGGCCTAATTTAATAAATTGAAGTTTGTATCTTTATGAGAAACATCACATAATTCAACATTGTTTCACCATTTTGTCGTACATAATATTGAGTCTTGAACCTATATTGACAGAAACAGAACAACTAATTGATAATAATAATGATAAATTTAGACAAAATAGATTGGAATAATTACACATTTGCAAATTCTTTTCATGGAGTAGAGTGACTTTTTAATTATGATTTGTAAGTTGTAACCACTAACCACCACCTTTGTATAGAAAAGCAACTCAATGCACAAATTTAAATTACCGTCATTGACGCTGATCCATGTTCTTCAACAAGTACGGATGTCAATGGTCGATCGAGTCGATACACTCGTGAACAACTTTGACCAAAATTTAATTCATTATACGTTAAGTAAGCAAATAAGTTAAAAAAAAAAATTGTTGAATCATGTTCAAGCTCATTTATAAAAAAATTTTAAGATTAGCTTGACTTGATTTCTGATTTCAAAGAGATTGTTCGTGAACCAAGCTCGGACAACAATAAACCTAAATAACTCAAGCTCGTACAAACATTTAAAAAGTTTGGTTATACTCAGCTTGAGCTCTAGATGTTCTAATCAGCTTACCTCAAGCAGGCTAATACTTGGAGTGGCTCGGCTCGTTGACATCCTTATTATCCACTAGTATTTACATACTATATAATTAAGGGAAGGAGGTAAATTACTAATGGAAATCACTTTATCATCCGAAAGTTTGTATATAGTGGAGATTGAACTGTCAGCCTTAAGGTTGAAAAATGCTATTAGCTTGTTTGATTCATGAACTTAATCTAGTATTTGCCAAAAAAAAAAAAAAAAAAAAAAAAAAAAACTATTTCATTATTTGCTTTATTTTTTACAAGAAAAGATACAAAAAGTTAGTCTTCTCTCAATACTATAACCCAACCTATCTAAAGTAATAAAAAAAAGAAAAACTATTTCATTATGATCATGTAAACCAATAATTTAAGTACTTAGTAAAATGTTTGGGTATGCAGGCTATGCACAATGCTGATATTGCTGAGAATGCTGACTTGTCAAATCTGTGTGAATAAAAACTGGGCCACATTTGTCAAAAAAAAAAAAAAAAAAAAACTGGGCCACAATTACTGACCCACATATCAGCGGCCCATTTCTATTATCAAGCCCATATGAATGTAGCCCAACGTTTGGGTAGAAACAAATATTTTGACATTTTGTTGAAGTTTAGGTAGTTTGTGTACACGTACTTTCAGAGTTACTCCCTCTGTTTTAAATACTTGCTCTACTTTTCATTTGCGGCCGTTTTTAAATACTTGCTCCATTTTCTTTTTTAGAAAGCTCTTACAATATTTAATTAATTTCTCTCACCTAGTAGACCCAACATTTATTCTCTCTTCTCTAATTCTCTCCACTACTTTTGCCTTTTACATATTTAAATTCTTCCACCAACCCCACTACCTCCATATTTTATTACTTTCTCCTAAAACTCCGCGCATGGAGAAATGGAGCAAGTATTTAAAAACGGAAAGAGTATATGTTTACAATGAAAACACAGTTTTGATCTTTGTGTAGAGTTGTAGACGGGTGTAATATAATACTTTGAAATTCAAAATGTTTTGATATAATGTCTAACCCAAAGTGAATCATATACACAAATATACTATTGGAATATCGGATATACAAGCTTGGGTACATAACATTCCGTGCTAAGACGACTCTTCATACTATAATAGTAATCTGTATAACACGAACGAGATAATGTGGTACCTTTGGCTTTGGTTGTCAAAACATATTCATTCACCAGCAGTCATTGCAGCTACATATACCGTCTTTGAAATGGTGAAATCTCTTAGCGTCTCTCATGATGACCTCCCTACCTACAAGTTTTGAAATTATGTTTAAACAATTGTGTCAATCACCACAGACGCGGAGATTTTTTATTACAAGAAGTGCATACCTGTTAGGTTGGTATGAATGTACTATAAGCGCCATCCATTGAACCACATGTACCATACCATACATATCCAAATCTCCAATATCTTGTTAAAAATGCTGAATTCAACAAGACAGGTAAATTTGATAAGATTTTGATGAAAGAATTCTGTTGAAGCAGAACAGTACTCATCAGTCTGGTGGTTACTGATGTGCTGATATGATGCAGTTAGTTTCCCCTTCATTGGAGTCACCTAGTTTATGATAAGTCATTAAGATTTTAAGGGATTTCATATATTCCATCTGAAGGAATATCCAAGTTACCGAATTTATATTTACTCCAAGGTCACTTCTCCTCGCCTCCTCGGCTTCTTCCTTGACAAGGGAGAGAGTCATTACACCAACTGATATGTTGATCACAATATCAATTATGGACCTCCTGAATTTAGAAAGGAGCTAGAGGCCTATATCTATTCATCCGGACGGATCAATAATATTTATACTAAAAGACACACCAACAATGACACGTGTTATCTTTTGATGTGTCCTTAGGTTTTTATTTTGGTAAATACCTATAAATACATTTTGTTTGGGTTCAATTATGCCAATTAGGCCTAGTCATTAAATGATTCTATATTCCAAGGTCAAGGCCCAAGCCTCCATTAAGCCAAGTCAGCATAAGGTCAAGCGGCCCAAACCGTCATGGTCAGCCCATGATTAGGTCCGGCCCAGTCCTCCTCTCTTTGTCATGCTAAGGTATAAAAGCCTTCAATTGCAACATTTATCATTCATTCACATTAAAAGCCTCAAGCATTAACTCTCTTGCATAGCTTTCTCTCTAAACACTGTTTGACTTCGGCATCGGAGGGGTCTTCCTCGGATCCACCCCCGAGGCCAGTTTACGTGTGTTTGCAGTGCAGGAAACCTTCGGCCCAGCATCATTTGGACCGGATTAGTCTTCATCCACCTCATCGGACCTTCGGCAAGGTCCCATTGTTTTCACCCGAAACACATTTATAATTTTTTAGGCAGTAAATAAGTTAACTTTAATGATACAATTTTAATTTTCTAACCTACTTTTTATAATTTCCCTTAATTATACTTTAACTAATATACTCCGTATGATTTCCACTTTACATAAATAAAAAAAAATTAAAAATTAAAAAATGTACCAAAAAAAATAAAAATTGAATAAGTTAATTTTTTCCGAAAAAAATATTCTCTTTTATTATGACTTATGATGCAAGCTTAAGTATCTTATTAAAAGATAGTTGCATACTATTAGCAATATTATGTTCTAAGTACTTCAATTGTGATTTTGACTTGCCAATTTTTACTTTCAATATATTCTTTTAATTTATTTATTTCCCTCTATCTATCTCTTTTACGACTATATATTAAAGGCGAAACCATGAAAGACATGTGCCATATCTTGGTTAAAAGATTTCACTCAAAAAGTTATTATTTGCTTTTAAATAATAATATTTTCCTATCTTAACTTTGTAATGTTATCTAATTTTTAGTTGTGCATGTAATACTCTCTCTATTTTTATTTTTAAGTGGTTAAAAATTACCGTACATGACACGAGATCTAACTGTTAGATAATATGTTTATATTATCTTGTTAATATTCTGTAAAATATATCTTTATTCTACACTAACGTAGTACTTGTATATATTTTCCAATATCTCATATGTCTTGTGAAATTTCGTACGACAATGAAATAAACAAATCATATGATCGAATTCTCTGTCCACAAGCACAAGTCACCTAGTGTTGCAACTAAACTAAGGAAATAAAAGAAAAGGTATTACAGATTAGCCTAGATGAATGAGTACGTTGGGAAGTTGGACATCATACACGACACAAAATGACAGGTAACTCGATGCAGGAGAATAAAATTTGACCTTAAATTTACGATAAAAAATAAAAATTATAATTTGACACGTTAAAAATTCCATACTTTATTCAGTTATTCGAATAAACAAACAAGGAGAGTTGTGAGAGCTTCTGTTTGGTGTTGGAAGATCACAAGTAGAGTTTTGACAGCTTCTGTTTGGTCTTGTTTGTTTGGAAGATCCCCAAAGGGCACACCTTGTGAAATGTGTTGTCATTCGTGAGTATTTTAATAACAGCTTCCGTAAGCTCTTCTCTTGGATAATCCCCTCTATCAAGGCAAGACATGATAACATCATTATTATGTAATCCGATTGAATCATTGTCATAATAGTACAACCAAAGCCAGACATTTTTTTATGGTAACACCACTACAGTTCAACTCCAACTCTTGATCCAAATAACAAAACTTGCATCGATATCGATACTTATTATTACGTAATTCATCTTGGTCGATTTTATATATACTACCTCCGTTACAGGTTATGTGCAATGATTAGATATTTTTCCTCTCTGCTTTATGTCAAATCGTTGCACATAACCTGTAACGGAGGTAGTAGTTAACCTCCCATTGCATTATTTAAATTACTTGTGTCGTCGTCTTTGCTCACAATTGTTGTCAACATAGGTTGGCGATAATATGCCTTTCCGGTAGGATTGATTTTCATAGATGGAAATTGTACAAGGACTGTACTAGCATGGCGCTTCAAGTGCCTCCATGTCACGTGCGCTCTTTGTTTTGCCTCCCTATACATGAGTGACGACCATGTAGGTGGACCACTTTGATGATTATTATTACTACTATTGTTGTTGTTGACGATGGTAGCGTCAACAGAAACAAAGTAATAACTTGAAAGATGCGAGGTAACATTGATCTGAGAATCCCACCTAAACCAGGAATCAGAATTAGCCAAGGGTACGGGTGGAGGCGGGAGTTGAACAACCACAGACTCAAGAAACGAGAATCTTGTAAAAAAATCACAGGATTTTATATTTAGGGACAACATACAATAATCAGAGAACGGAAAGTTGATGAGTGGCGTTGTTTTTGGGTACACAATTAGCGACCTTGGCATGGTGAAGTTGAGCACACTCTTACTTGTAACAATATCATAAAATTCCCGAGAGACAATCGAGCAGCGACAAAGGGTTACAATGTCGTCGACTCTACTTAAGATCAATTCTATCAACTCCCGGGGCATACCATTCACATACAATCTTAAATCATCATCCTCCTCCTCCTCTCGATTCAATGGCTTCGTATTATTATTAAACCAACATCGTGTCATTTTCATGGACGCTACTATAAGAATAGAGAGATAGGGAATGATTTTGGATGATTTGTATTGACAAGTAATTTAAGAAGCCTTTAAATAGGCGTACAAAAGGACGGAAGAACAACATAGGGTAAATATTTTACACAATATTTAGTCTCCTTAATAACAACAGAATAAATATCAATAATAACTGCTTAACTATATTAGAAGATATATATACGAACTACATAGATAATTACACAGTACATAATTATTTAATTATTGCTGTCTAGAACTATCCCTGGCCATTGCACTAATTGATCACATCGATTTCATGTTAAGTGGATTGTCTTGTTGTTCATGTTAAGTGCGTAGAGGATTATGGAAAACAGTTTTAGAAATTTTTTTTTTTTTTTTTTTTTTTTGGTATTTTTATGGTCAACGTTAATCAACAGTCCTAATTTGCATAATGATAATCAAGGGTGTAGATTTTGTTTTTGTAGTGGCTACAATTTTATTGTGGCCATTGCAAAAATGTCCTAGAAGATTTAAGTTCACTAAAGGATAATAGGATATACATTAACTTAGTGTAATAGACAAAGTCAAGCCTGATTTATTGCTGCACTCATACATACAACCCTAATTATATTACGGAGTAATACTTCCCATCCTTTCTCTATTTTTTTTTAATTTGTTAATTTGAACAATTGCTCATATTGGATTCAATCTATAACTAATACTAAAGTAACAACCGCTTATATAATCATTTCCTAAAACTAAACACATGTCATATCGTCATTAAAAATTTTCCCTCCAAAACTATAAATGATGTCATCATAATTTTTTATTTGATTTAATTAAAATTCTGATTAGCTATTTTATTATTAGTATCAATTTTCAAAATAGTCTATCCATTTAATAATAATAATTTAAATTTTCTTTCTCACGTAGCCCTTTTATTTTTTAATTTTTATATGAACTCTAAATTTTATTTTTAATATTTGATACATTATTTATTTAGGGATTTTTTTTTTTTTTTTTGCTTTTAATTTTGGTATGAAAAAATAAACAATTTTTTTAAAAATTTATTTGTTCAAATCGTGCATCGCATAAGAATAATCTAGTATTATTAATATATGAAACGCCAAGGCCACAAGTTTGACGAAAAAATCTTGCCGAACAAGGTAGCGGGTAATAAAATAGAAAGGATTAAAAAAACAATATTATTCATTTGGAAATTGGAGATTTCAAACCCATAAAAAAGATTTTTAAAATTTAAAAAATGTAAAGAAAATATTATGTCTGATTATTTTTGAAAGATCTAATACACTTTTAGAAGGTCTAAAGAACTCCATTATAGGTTTGCCTAAGCAAGGATATAAACAAGGAAAGGTTCAATAGATCAATTGGGAAAGAATGAAGCTTGATCATCAAGAAACAAAAAATGGAGCAGTTTACTTCCAACGAAGATTCCGACTGCCACGTGTCGAGATGGGTCCTACGCGTCTAAATAGGCGTACATAATATTCAGTCTTGAACCTATATTGACAGAAACAAAACAACTAAGGGTCTGTTCTCTTACGTTAAAATTCAGTTCAGCTCAGTTCAGTTCAGTTCACCTCCTAATTTCCTTCTCTTATAAAATATTCATTTCAGTTCAGTTCAGCTCAATTCAGTTCAGTTCAGTTCAATTCAGCTGAGTTCAGTCAATGAGAATATACCCTAATTGATAATAATAATGATAAATTTAGACAAAATAGATTGGAATAATTACACATTTGCAAATTCTTTTCATGGAGTAGAGTGATATTTTAATTATGATTTGTAAGTTGTAACCACTAACCACCTTTGTATAGAAAAGCAACTCGATGCACAAATTAAAATTACCGTCATTGACGCCGATCCATGTTCTTCTACAAGTACGGATGTCAATGGTCGATCGAGTCGATACACTCGTGAACAACTTTGACCAAAATTTAATTCATTCTAAGTTAAGTAAGCAAATGAGTTAAAAAAATTTTAAAAAAAAAATTAAAAAATTTGAGGTTCAAAATCAGATTAATTTTGTTATAAAGTCGATAGTGTTTGTTAATAAGCTTGTTTGAATCGTGTTCAAGTTCAGATTATAAATATTTGAAGATTAGCTTGACTTGATTTCAAACAGATTGTTCGTGAACCAAGCTCGGACAACAAAAAAACCTACATGAGTCAAGCTGGAACAAACATTTAAAGCGTGGTTATACTCAGCTTGAGCTTAAGATGTTCTTATCAAGCTTAACTCAAACAGGCTAATACTCAGAGTGACTCGGTTCGTTGACATCCTTATTATCCACTGGTATTTAATGTATATTAAGGGTAAGTAAATTACTCGGTGCGAAAGTTCTATTAGCTTGGTTCAATCTATTTTGTAGATGTCGTAGGACCTTTTAATTTCTTCATGAACTAAATCTAGTATATCCCTAAAAAAGAAAAAATAGGACTATTTCATTATGATCATGTAAACCAATAATTTACCATGTTAAGCCCATGAGAAAACCGACATGTGAGTGGTGTGTTGTTGTCTCACATTGGTTTAGTTTATAAGTAAGAGTTTGTATTGGGAAAAGTATCCCACATTGAAAAAATAAGAAAGTTGTGTCCACTTTATAAGGCTAATGGGCTACTCTCCCCATTGTCATATGGTTTTGAGGTGGAACCTCTTTGGTAGTATAAAGTGGACAGTTATATCGGGTGTGGCCTAGACCCGTTTATCATACCACGTATCTTAGAAAAAACTCTAAACAAGTAACCATATCTAATTTGAACCAAAAATTACCAAGAGTTTTAACCATATCTAATTAAAAGTTGAAGTAATAGAAATTTTACTGAAAAGCTTCTTTGGGTATGCACTATGCTGAGAATGCTGACTTGTCAAATCTGTGTGAATTGCTAAAAGCCTAAAACTGGGCAACAATTACTGACCCACATATCAGCGGCCCATTTCTGTTATCAAGCCCATATGAATGTAGCCCAACGTTTGTGTAGAAACTAGAAACAAATATTTTGTTGTAGTTTAGTTAGTTTGTGTATAAGCACTTTAGAATAACGTAGTACGAAGTTTTTGTTACGTGAAAACACAATTGAAATTCAAATGTGTTGAAATCATGTCTAACCCATCCCGTAAAAAAAAAAAAGTCTAACCCAAGGTGAATCATATACACAAATATACTATTGGAATATCGGATATAACAAGCTTATAACATTTTTTGCTAAGACGACTCTTCAATGGGAAGTGCAATGATAGTAATCTTTATAACACGAACAAGATAATGTGTTACCTTCGTCTTTGGCTGTCAAAACATATTCATTCACCAGTAGTGAGTAGTCATTGCAGGTACATATACCGTCTTTGAAATGGTGAAATCTCTTATCGTCTCCACCGTAGTACCCCGCTGCCAAGTAAAAACACTCCCCTTATAACCAAGGTCACGAAAGCCACAATCATCCATTACACCCCTAAAGGCATCCAACTGTCTTTCCCCTCTAATAGCACCACCACTCTTTTCATGCATACCCAAGATTTCATTAAAGTTCCCGAAACATAACATAGGAATGGAGCTATTAGCTTTCAGGTTCCTCAATAAATCCCAAGTTTTATATTTATTTGCAGCTTCGGGCCATCCATACACACCAACGACTTTCCAAAGAGGGACATTGTTGGTGTCACATACATTAGCCTCAATATGATGATTAGAGAGGGAACAAATATTAACATTAATATCTTTCCACCACAATCCCAAACCACCCGACCTCCCTTCACTATCAAGACACATACCATTAGTATAACCACACCTATTACGGATCAACTCAAGTCTACGCTTATCAATTTTAGTTTCCATGACAAACACAATATTTGGCCTATCCCTCCAACAACAATCTCGGAGGGCTTTAACTGACAATAGGTTGCCAAGCCCAAAGCAGTTCTAGCTTAAGATTTTCATTGCCCTTCGCGGGATTGGACATCGCCAACCTTCGCTACTTGAGTGTTATCCACCCCTTCACAAACAACATCATCATTCTTTACTCTCTTACCACCTCCACCATTATCTCCAGAAGCATCATCATTAAAATTCAATATAAATTTGCGCTTACCAGCTTGTTTTGGTGGAAGTATGGCATCATGCTCCATATCATCAGTGTCTTTGGACTAAGGGCGAAAAACTTTTTTGGCCTTCTTGCTCTTCGATTGTCCAGGTGCAACTCCACTTGAAAACACAAGTGGTGTGTTAGAGTTAAGCACAAAATCCCCAGCATCACTCACATTCGGCTCAGCAGATAATTCCCCCTCCTTTCCATTACACTTTAGATCAGTACACGGCTGAAAATTCTGTGTAGCATCGTCCTTCTTTCCTTCCCCTTCCTGCACTCCACTTTCATCACCAATTTTAGGATCGTGTTCTAGAGTCAGGTCATTCTCCCTCGTCACAAATAATTGTCGTCTACTAAATGTAATCTGTGCCAACTCCTCAGCTTCTTTAGAGAAACCCTTCCTTGGAGAGGCACGCATGAAAAGTCCCCATCCCAATTTCTTCATTTTATCCTCCTCAGAAATAGCGACGCAATCCTTCTCGGAATGACCAATAATCCCACACGCAAAGCAGAAATATGGGAGTCGTTCATATTTGAATTCAACCCTAACTTCATTACCACGTTTATCTTTCATCCATTGGTGTTTATGCAAGGGTTTCTTCACATCCACCATAATTCGCACCCTTCTGTATCTGCTCAAACCCAAAGAATCCTCCTCTAACTCCATGAATTCCCCTAGGTTTGATGAAACAACCTTCACATAAGCATCGGATCGACAGTTAAAAGGTAAATTGAGGAATCGAATCCAGAACAGAGAGCAATTGAGATCAACCCGATCAGGTTGTTCATCACCCTCAACCTCACACAACAGAAGAAGATGATTTTCCCAACACCACGACCTTCCCTTCAACACTTTCTCCTTGTCTCTCCAATGGAAGAATTGGAAAGCGTACAAATTAGGGCTAAGGACCCTAATTACCACCTTATTCGATAGGTTCCATGCCTTCACCATAGTCCTTTTAAAAGCTTCAATATTATACGGACGTTCGGTACATAAGCGCCCTACAAGCAATAGTTCTAAATTATCATTCGATTCAGAGCATTCTACATCACCAAGATCAATAATATCCCCCTCATCCTCTCCCAATCTGAGAGAAGAATATTGTAGAGCTAATTCATCGGCCATGGTGCCGGAGATCGAGCGTGCAACGACGGAGAGCAGTTCTTTCTTTCGAGAGAGTGAGACCCTATCTTTTGAGAGAGAATTCGATAAATTTATTATGACATTTGTAGAATCTAAAATTAGTATTTTCAATATGACTCCTATTGATTCTTTAATTTTTGAATACAAAATATACATGTATTTCTATTCAAATATATATATATATATATATATATATATATATATTGAGCTATTGAAGCCTTAACGGTATTTTTTGGGTTTGGATGAGGAAATTAGGCAAGTTAT
This sequence comes from Chenopodium album, assembly GCF_948465745.1. Classification (NCBI taxonomy): domain Eukaryota; kingdom Viridiplantae; phylum Streptophyta; class Magnoliopsida; order Caryophyllales; family Amaranthaceae; genus Chenopodium; species Chenopodium album. Next base: position 83,034,583 of record NC_137834.1, read on the forward strand.
TTGCAATTAAGTTACAGATACGATTTTTTTTTTCTTTTGAGGTTTATGTTCATTTGTTTGTACTCCTTTATTCTTTTAGAGTTTATGTTAATTCATTTTAACTTATATGCTCATTCATTTTAACTTCTATGTTCATTATTTATGTACATTTATTTAAGCCTTTATGCTCTTAATGTAACCTCTATGTCCATTGGGTGCACAAAACAATAATGAGACTTATCGGTATTAGATTTTGAGTCACAAGTTTGTGAGTAGAGAGGCTATACCTTTGTCTTTTCGGCTTTTTCACCATATACCCTAGAGTTTTTTGTTTATTCGACATGTACCCAAATTCACCATATACTCATAACTTGTTACAATAATTCACCATATATCCTTAATGACAACAAGATGAATGAAATTTGATTAATTATACATCGAAACCACCTTAGATCTCTTTCCCCATCCTCAAAACCACTTGTCTTCTTTTGTTTAATCCCTAACACCACTCCAAATCTCCGTAACCATATCCATATGATTGATTTTGGGATGAGAAAAGGAAATTTAGGGTGGTTTGGGGGGTGGAAAAAAGAAATGTGGATGATTTCGGAGATAATGAAATGTATTTTAGGGGTTTGGGTCATAACTAACCCTAATAAGCTTGTTCTTGTCATTTTTAAGGCTCTAGTCCGAGATTATATCATAACAACATTTCCTTGGGTTATGATTTCTATGGATTGCTTAGATGTTTCCACTTATCAAACTTGTCATGTATGATTAATGTCTAGTATTATTGGCTAAGAGGCACATTAGACGTTGGTCTAGTTGGTGGATTTTTTTTTTTCCTACACTAATTTTTATATTAAAAGTACATGAACAACACTTAAACACTTGGAATTGATATATCGATTACAAATTTACAATATGTTTATATTACTTATATAATTGTCAAATGAAGGCACATCTCCCCAAGGTAAAGGGTGAATTTGTTACAAATGTGAACGATCCAATTTTTACAAAGCCAAACTCATTTCAATCAATTTAGAAGGGGTTGTAAATAATTAATAAGGTGCACTGTGCACACATACATGAACCTAATTGGCAGTAACTAGCATTATGTGCTCAATGAGACATGTAGTTGGACATGTTCATAAATTTCCATTTGTGGCAAGCAATGTTAAGTTGTTAACCATCCCTTAATGCACAAGAAACATGTCATGTCATCTCAATTACGAATGCTTAACAAAAAACATTATATAATTTGAAATTGGGTTCAACAAGAAATGGATTTGAAATCTTACGGTCATATACATTATTAGTAATTAATTTTTAATTAAGTTGTATGTGGTTTTATGGTGAGATAGTATAGTGAAAATTTTATCGTAAGTAGTGGATTATGAATTTTTTTTTAAAAAAAATATGATTAGTACATTGTATGGTGGGTCAAAAGTAAGATGAAATAGACAATAAAAAAAAATGGATCTTGACATTCATGGAAAAAATATATCAACAAACTAGATACGATTTTATAAGTGAAGAATTGAAGGGCAGCGCCTCTTCTGTGCAGCTGGCCACACGGTGTGGCCAGCGTCCAGCTCAGCAAAATAACGGAGCTACACGCGCGCGTCATTTTTTGCCAAAAATAACGGAATCCAAAATAACACGCTGCTCCTTTTTCATTCCTTATTAAAAGCGCCGAAATTCACACAAATCCCTAGAAACGCAGCTTTCACTTCTCGATTTCACAAAATTCTCGTAATTTGCAAAAAAAAAAAAAAAAAAAAAAAAAAAGCTACAATGACTGAAGAATTACAAAACTTTCCAGAATCACAAGAATCAATGGAAATCGAAGAAATAGGTGATTCATTGTTGAATCTGGAGATCGAAGAGGGCGAAAAAATACAACAAAATGATGAAATACAAGGTAAAAAAAAAACTCACTCAAATTTTAATTTATTAGTTTTAATCCCTAAAATGATATACTGGTAATCCTTTTAAAGTAGAGAGGTAACCCCTATAATGCAATAGGTAACCATATTACAGTATGAAAGTAAACCCTATAATGCAACAAGTAACTCAAATCACACAATAAGTAACCTGCTATATAATAAGTAACCCTATCACAGTAGAAAAGTAATCACTATTACGCAATAAGTAAACCCTGTTAAACAATTAGTAATCCCTATTGCGCAATAAGTAATCCCTATTGCGCAATAAGTAATCCCTATTACACTTTAAGGGTAACCCCTATAATGAAATAAGTAAACCCTGTTAAACATTTAGTAATCCCTATTGCGCAATAAGTAATTCCTATTACACAATAAGTAACCCGGTTTCACTTCAAGGGTAACCCCTATAATGCAATAAGTAACCCTATTACAGTGTAATTAAAGCCCCTAAAAAACAATAAGTAACCCCTATCACACAATAAGTAACCCTTTTAAAGTAGAGAGGTATTACAATGTGAAGGAAACCCCTATAATGCAATAGGTAAACCCTATAATGCAATAAGTAACCCCATTACAGTATGAAAGTAAACCCTATAATGCAACAAGTAACTCATATCACACAATAAGCAACCCTTCTAAATTAGAAATTTAATCACTATAATGCAAAAAAAAATCCCTGCTATATAATAAGTAACCTTATCACAGTGGAAAAGTAATCGCTATAATGCAATAAGTAAACCCTGTTAAACAATTAGTAATCCCTATTGCGCAATAAGTAATTTATATTACACAATAAGTAACACAGTTACACTTTAAGGGTAACCCCTATAATGCAATAAGTAACCCTATTACAGTGTAAAGCCCCTAAAAAACAATAAGTAACCCCTATCACACAATAAGTAACCCTTTTAAAGTAGAGAGGTATTACAATGTGAAGGTAACCCCTATAATGCAAAAGGTAAACCCTATAATGCAATAAGTAACCCCATTACAGTATGAAAGTAAACCCTATAATGCAACAAGTAACTCATATCACACAATAAGTAACCCTTCTAAATTAGAAATTTAATCACTATAATGCAAAAAATAATCCCTGCTATATAATAAGTAACCTTATCACAGTGGAAAAGTAATCGCTATAATGCAATAAGTAAACCCTGTTAAACAATTAGTAATCCCTATTGCGCAATAAGTAATTTATATTACACAATAAGTAACCCGGTTTCACTTCAAGGGTAACCCCTATAATGCAATAAGTAACTTTATTACAGTGTGAAGCCCCTAAAAAACAATAAGTAACCCGTATCACACAATAAGTAATCCTTTTAAAGTAGAAATGTAAACACTATATTGCAAAAAATAAACCCTATTATATAATAAGTAACCCTATCACAGTGGAAAAGTAAAGCACTATAATGCAATAAGTAAACCCAGTTAAACAATTAGTAATTCCTATTGCTCAATAAGTAATCCCTATTGCGCAATAAGTAACCCTTTTAAAGTAGAAAGGTAATTACTATAATGTAAAAAATAATCATTGTTATATAATAAGTAACTACTACAATGCAATAAGTAATTCTATTACAGTATGAAAGTAACCATGGCTATAGACAACTCTTAATAAACTCTGAAATAATCTGAGTCACTAATTCAGAATGAATTAATTTTTTTTTACAGATTTAAGTGGAAGCACCTTAACAGATGATGCCAGATATACAGAACAACATGAAATAGATTATACAGGGAGCCTTGTTGGATTTACTGCTGCAAATTTAGAAGAAATTTTTGAAGAATATAAAAAACATGCTTTTGTGATTGGATTTGGTGTAAGACAATCAACAACAAGATACACACAAACAGAACCTAAAAAAGTAAGAGGAAAAGATTTTGTTTGTTCAAAAGAAGGTTTCAGATTAAAACCAAAGAACCAAAAAACTCCTACTCCTATTCCTGGACAAAAACAGAAGAAGAAAAGGCAAGTTCCAATCACCAGAACGGGTTGCAAAGCATTCATCAGAGCAAAAAAGAATAAAGAAGGTATGTTTGAAGTAGAAGAACATGTCATGCAACACAATCATGAACTGACAAGAAGAGAATGGCAGCATTTACAAAGATCAGAGAGAAAAATAACAGAAGATAAGGCAAAAGTTATAGACATAATGGCTGAAAGTGGACTAAGACCAGTAGAATCTTATCGTTTAATGGCTTATGAAGCTGGTGGTGAAAATGTATTAGCACACACAATGAAAGACCATTTCAATTACATAACAAGAAAGAAAATGATGGAGATTGAAGGAGGTGATGCACAAACTGTCATAGACATATTAAATCAAAGACAATCAGAGGAACCAGATTTCTTTTTCAGATTCAAGATAGGAGAAAAAGCAAACAGACAAACTGCCATTTTCTGGAGGGGCTCAAAAATGAAAGAAGATTTTGATATTTATGGAGATGTTACTATTTTCGACACCACATATAGGACGAACAAATATAATCTTATTTGTGCGCCAATTGTGGGTGTCAACAGTCATTGGCAAAATGTAATGTTTGGTTGTGCATTTATTGCTGATGAGAAAATAAAAACATTTGAGTGGGTATTATCTACTTTTAAGAAATCAGTGGGTGGAAGTGAGCCAGCCTCAATTTTTACCGACCAAGACTTGGCCATGTAAGTTGCAATTCAAAAGGTAAATTTACATTTTCCCTGTTTTTTATATAAAGTAACCTTTTTCATATTATTCAGTAATTGCTAATAGGCATTAAGTAATTGCTATTATAATACTATTAATTAAAACCTGTTATACTATTAAGTAATTAGTTATATACCATTAAGTAATCCATATAATACTATTAAGTAAACCCCCTCAAAATATTAATTAGTTATTAATATATATGTTTTGCAAATAAGTAACTACATTAAAATACAAAAGTAACCCCTATTATACAACATAAGTAACACATATGTCAGAATATATAAGTAACACCATAGTATTCAGTATAAAATCTTATTAAATTTAATAAATAACCTTATAGAGCAATAAGTAACTCTATTACAATGAAAAAGTAATCAGTATAATGCAATAAGTAACCTTTATAGTTCAATAAGTAATCCTTTATAGGGCAATAAGTAATCCTTATTATGCAATAAGTAACCCTATTAAACTGTTAAGGTAACTTTATAATGGAATGAGTAACACTATTAAAAACAATAAGTAACACTAAAAAAAAACAGACTTTGCATATGGCATATAAATTCAAAAAAAAAAAAAAAAAAAAAAAAAAAAACTAACAAAATATTCAATGCAGGTTTTCCCACACTCAAGACACGGACTTTGCATATGGCATCTAATTAAGGATGCAGTGTCAAGATTTAGAGCACTAAAAAGAGACACAACTTTTAAAGATGCTTTTAATAAGTATCTAACAGGTTGTGTAACAGAAGAAGAGTTTGAGCATTGTTGGACAAACATGATAACAACTTACAAGCTAGAAAATAACAGATGGTTCAAAAGATTATACAGCTTGAAAGAAAAATGGTGCACTGCTCTCAGTAAAGACTTTTTTTCAGCAGGAATACTCTCTTCTCAAAGAAGTGAAAGTGCAAATAATGCTGTAGGTTTCAAGGCAAACAAGAACACAAGCTTGACTGATTTTTTCAAGATATTTAAACAAACAGTGACTAGGTGGAGGAACAATGAATCTGATGCAGATTTCAAATGTTCCAATTCTAAACCAACTTCAAATTTACCGTTCTATGGAATGATAAAGCATGCAGCAGAGGTCTACACACAGACCATATTTAGATATTTTGAAACAGAATTTGAATTTTCAATTGGATGCGTAACAAATCTTCATTATCAAACTCAAAGTTACTTATTTTATGAAGTGAAATTAGAGAATAATGAAGCTTCAAAGCAAAAAGTTACATTCAACATGGCAGACAACAGTATAGCATGTTCATGCAAAAATTTTGAAGAAGTTGGGTGGTTATGCTATCACTGTATCCGGGTGTTACAACAACATTTAGTCACCAAAATACCAGACAGATATATCATAATGAGGTGGACAAAATATGCAAAGGCACATGTATGGAGAAGAAGGGATGAAGAATCAGCAAATGAAAGAATTCCCATAAAATACATTCCGTGGAGACAAATTATGGCAAGAAAAGGCTACAATCTGATTTTGAAATGCCAACAACACCTAGAGACCAAAAATTTAATAGAGTCAGAGTTTAAAAAACTTGATATACTAGCAGAGGAAATAAGAAACAGATTGGAAAAGGTAAGCCAATACTATTAATTAAACATACCAATGCATCAAAAATAACTTTAATAATTGTTTTATTGCAGGAAGAAGAAGATGCAGCAAGTCAAGAATCAGAATCAATGCAGCAAAACAACACTACTGCAACAACAGAAACAGAAGAACAAATTCCTACTGTTATGGATCCAGAAAGAGCAAACACCAAGGGAAGAAGCAAGAGAATAAAAGGACATTTTGAGAAAGGAAAGCAAGGAAACAAGAAAAAAAACAAAAGCAATGACAGCAAAGGGAGATACAAGAGAATTTGGAACAATCACTCCAATACAAAATCCAAAGTTATTTTAAGTTCTTTATGATAGGATATTTATGTTTCTATATTTAAACTTCAGACCTTATTATAAACTATGTTTCTATATTTAAATATCATACCTTATTTTATTATGATATAATATTAAGTAACCCATATTATTAAGTATACACTCAAATGCTTTTAAGAACCATATGAAAATATAAAGTAATGCTTCTAATGCTAAAAAGTAACCTCATTATAATATTAAGTAATTGCTATATTAACATAAAGTAACCTTTAAACTCTTTAAGTAATTCCTGTAAGTAAACCCTTTAAACTTTATAAGTAAATCCTATAACTCTTAACACATAAAAAATAGGATAAGTAACAAATAGGCTTACATGAATAATCACTATAATATACATAAGTAATCCATAAAGTAACTGGTATTAAGTAATCCATTTAATATATTTAAGTAATCCTTTAACAACAATTAAGTGACTGATATTTTTATATTAAGTATCTGTAGACACCCATTTGTGTCTCCCCAAAACCAAACCCGGTGATGAGTACCTTTCACGTCGAATCATAATCGAATGAAGCGAAAGTGTGGAAAGTCTAGTGTTGCGGATAGTTTTAATTCCTTTCTCTTCTCTCTGTTTTTGAAAACTTATTTTAAGAAAACAGCCAATCCAGTTTGGTTGGTCCATGATATGGGTCAAATAATAGTGTAGTTGGACGGGGCTTGACAAGAGCTTTCCAATGATATATTATAAGCCCAATTCCGATGAATATTGAGGAAGTTATGGCCAATTTACTAAACTGGGCCCGGTTTGAGCCTTATATACGACCCAATGATCTAGGGGAGGGCCTAATATGATTTATCTAATGCAATTAGGAATTGTTTTAGTCTTCTATATTCTTCTAGAAGGTTCTTTTCATTCCTAATTCAATTAGCATTGATAAATTGACTTTTGTTGACTTTTCAGAGTTTTAATTAAAATCAAAAAGCATTTTCGAGCAAAAGATACGATTTTATCCTCCAGTACGGCAAACTTATCTGATTTTCAAAAACGCGTAAAAAACAGGCCTAGCGCCTGACTCCAGGCATTGCCGCCTGGAGCTAGGCTTGGCGCCTGGCGCTAGTGTTGGCGCCAGTTAGCCAGGGTTGGCGCCAGCTCTGTTTTTCGTGCGCCAGACTCTGTTTTGTTAACTTTATCTTTTTGGCTGATTTTCTCTATAAATAACGTCGTAAAAACTCCGTTTTCATTCACCAATTATCATCAACAACCAGCTTTTCAATCTACATTCACCTACAATCAGTTTTCATTCGCAATCATTCATTAATTCTCTCATTCTCTTCTCATTCATCAATTCTTTCTCTTTCTCTTTTCTAAACTTGCTTTTTCATACAAAATTCCGCATTCACAAGATTTAGACACACCTAGCCATATTCGAAGTTGTTTCGCCCTAGACGTGAAAGGTTTAATTTCCGAGGGTTTGGTCCCAAATCTCTATTTCAATTATTTAATTTAATTGTTTGTTTATTATTTTCCTTGAAGTTACTAACGTGTGTATTTTATTATTAGAAAGAGGTACGAGGCATCAAAGTAAGTGCTTTAATTGATTTATTGATATTATGATGTGGAAATCATGTTTAAATTATTATTATGATATTCCTAGTATCATGTCTAGGGTAATTTTAATATTAAATATGATTGTTACGATGCTTCTTATGTTCTTCCTAATATTTATGATTGCTAGTATCATGTTAGGGTTAAAGATTTGATTTTTATTGCTTAGTGACATGCTAGGGTTTGTTATTAATCTTGTTAGTATCATGCCTAGGATCTTGCTATTATTATTATGCTTTAATATTAACATGAACATGATTATGATTATAATCGTTATTATGAATATTATTATTGTTATTATTTTGATGATGATTATTTTATTTAATATGATTATTATAATTTATTATCATGATTATTTTAATTGTTATTATGATGATTATTATGTTGCTTGATATTTATTGTTATTGCTTGATCACGCCTTTTATGCATGTTTAAAGGGAATCTATAATTGTAATCACGCTTAATAAGATAATTAATAATCTTGTTTAGGGTTAATATGATTATAATTTCAAGTGATCGCCAATAATAGATTTATTTGTGCATTATATTCAACCAACATAGATAAACAGGTTTAGGGTAAACCTATTGATTGTATGTTAATTAAAAAGCGCACATGAATATGATCAAAATAAAGTAGAGGCCTATTATTAGGGCAGGTTCAATCTCTTTTAGGTTGGATTTGTACCTTCATCCCCGAACCCTTATTTGGTTCTAGAACTTATGGAGTTGACGATCTCTTGGATCGTTAAGGGGTGTAACCTTCACCCTGTGAACGGTTTACAAGTTCCTAAAACTTGTTGGGGACTCTTTTGCTCTATCTTCTTCCCTTTTGGACGTCACCGTACTTTAGTATATGATCACAGTGGGGTTCAAGCTAGGGGGATTAACGCTTGAAATTATTCCCCACAGTAACACATATAAAACTTCATAAGTAATACCTATAACACTTATAAGTAATGTTTATAATACTTAACAAGTAACAACCTATAACCCTTAAATCAATTAAAAATAGAACAAGTAACCAATATGATTACATGAGTAAACCCTATAATATGTTTAAGTAATGCTATGAATTTACCACTATTATTTTTAATAGTATGACTCAAAAATAAGAATATGACTCAAAAATAAAAAAAGAAAATAATCTACTATATATATCAATGTAGTTAAAACTTTAATATAAGCCTTAATAATAATTAACCTTAATAATAATTAACACTTAAAACACTTATAAGTAACTCCTAAAACACTAATAAGTAATCTGTATTAAACTTAAGAGTAACACCTACATCATTTATTAAGTAACCCCTCTCAAACTAATAAGTAACAACTTTAAAGTTAATAAGTATCCCCTTTAAACTAAATAAGTAATCCCTTAAACTTTATAAAAAAAAATCCCTTTAAACTTTGTAAGTAAACCCTTAAACTCTAATTAATAAATAACCACTTTAAAGTTTATAAGTATCCCCTTTAAACTTTACAAGTAATCCATATAACTTTATAAGTAATCCCTTTAAACTTTATAAGTAAACCCTTAAACTCTAACTAATAAGTAACCACTTTAAAGTTTAAAAGTATCCTTTTTAAACTTTACAAGTAATCTCTTAAACTTTATAAGTAATTCCTTTAAATTTTATAAGTAAACAATAAACTCTTATAAGTAACCCATATAACCCTTAATACATAAAAAATAGAACAAGTAACAAATAGGCTTACATAATCAACCAATATAATATAAATAAGTAATCATTGTAATGCTAAATCAATAACACCTATTATTTATTAACAATATGACTCAAAAATTATAAAAAGAAAATAATCTACTATATATAAAAAAAAAACAAAAACTTTGTTCAAATAACCATATAGAATCTTTGTTCTTAAATAAAAATAAATAAATAAAAAAAAAAAAAAACTATGTTCAATCTAGCAATATTGACATAATGTAAAACTAATTCTTACTTTCTTCTAGTGGTAGCTTTTTTAGAAGCTTGGTACTTATTTTCCTTCTTTTGTTCACCCTCTTTAAATGCCTCTTCTTCTACCTTCAATTCTGTACTTTTTTTAGCTTCTTTTTCTGCAATAGAAGCTTGTTCTAGACGATCAATCTCATCATTAATCATAACTTCTTCATATAATTCCTCGTTATTATCAGCAAATTTCTGAACCTTATTAAGAATCTCATCCCTTATTTGTTTCAAGTTGCACAAAACCAGTGAAGCACATATTTCAGCACGATATCGACGTCGTTCAAGTGCCTAAAAATACAAAACAAATCAAAGTCATAAATTAGTTATAAATAAAAATATAAGTAAACAAAAAACTAGGATCATAAAAAATTACCTTTGTTAAGTTTTTACAATAAAAATCTTGACCTTCATATGATAAACAATGATACAGACAGAAAACCCCACAATCTGTATTCTTTGGACAAGCTTGAGAATCAAGTTGTAGCATTCGAATTTCAAATTCAGCAACTTGCTGACCTTGATCATGGTTCTTCCTAACCAGGTATTTTGACATTATAAGTCTCTGTGAATTATTGAAAAAAAAATATCAGAACAACAAAATAAAAGTACACATTAAATTTAACTAAATACTAAATAAAAATACATACCAAGTGCCAAGTGAATGTATAATAATATGTATGATGAGCATCAAAAGTCTTAGTGCAATTCCTTCCAACACCAATATAATACCTTCTGTTGTCCAAATAATCAACAGTGTTGGTATAAAAATTTATCACAACAACAGAATAGTGATTGCCATAGTAAATTGGAATGAAAATCTGTATAAAATATATATATATATATATATATATATATATATATATATATATATATATATATATATATATATATATACAAAATCAATTTCCATAACTATTAAAAATTGCATTGAAAATCTACATAAAGTAAATTTATCAAGCCAATGGTAATTACCAGCAAAGCATCTAGAAACTCCATTGTTTGAACAGATTGAAGCCAATGATCCCAAGCCCCAAAAACTTCTAATTCATCAACACTTCCTTCTCCAGTATATATAAAACGCAATAAAGGATACTACCAAAATAAAACAATTGAAATAAGAAAAACAAATATTAAATAACATAAAATAAACAGAGATAATAAGTCAATTACCAAAAATTCTCCACCAAAATAAACCTTGATACCATCATCATTTCTTTGCACCTCCAAGTAATTCAGCAAAATAAAAAAACAGTCCATAACACGGCTTGAAATAAACTCTTCACCAACCAATGTCATCAGTTCTTCACGAGGCAGATTATAAAATTCAGAAAAATAAACTAAAGTTTCCCTGTTTCAAAAAAATAGAATTAGTAACAAATAGGCTTACATAAGTAATCACTATAATATGAATAAGTAATCCATAAAATAACTGGTATTAAGTAATGCATTGAATATCTTTAAGTAATCCCTTAACAACAATTAAGTAACTGGTATTTTTATATTAACACATAAGACTTAATAAGTAAAACCTATAACACTTATAAGTAATGTTTATAATACTTAAAAAGTAACAACCTATAACCCTTACATCAATTAAAAATTGAACAAATAACCAATATGTTTACATGAGTAAACCCTATAATATGTTTAAGTAATGCTATGAATTTACCACTATTATTTTTAATAGTATGCCTTAAAAATAAGAATGTGACTAAAAAATAAGCCTTAATAATATATATCAATTAACTTAAAACTTTAATATAAGCCTTAATAATTAATACTTAAAACACTTATAAGTAATACCTATAACACTAATAAGTATCTGTATTAAACTTAAGAGTAACACCTACATCATTTATTAAGTAACCCTTCTCAAACTAATAAGTAACAACTTTAAAGTTTATAAATATCCCCTTTAAATTAAATAAATAATCCCCTAAACTTTATAAAAAATTCTCTTTAAACTTTTTAAGTAAACCTTTAAAATCTAATTAAGAAGTAACCGCTTTTAAGTTAATAAGTAACCACTTTTAACTTTGTAAGTAATCCCTTTAAACTTTATAAGTAAACCCTTAAACTCTAACTAATAAATATCAACTTTAAAGTTTATAAGTATCCCCTTTAAACTTTATAAGTAATTCCTTTAAACTTTATAAGTAAACAATAAACTCTTATAAGTAACCCCTATTATACTATTAAGTAATTTCTATAATAACATAAAGTAAACCATAAACTAATTGGTATTAAGTAATCCATTGAATATCTTTAAGTAATCCCTTAACAACAAATAAGTAACTGGTATTTTTATATTAAGTAACACATATAAAACTTAATAAGTAACACCTATAACAATTATAACTAATCCTTATTATTCTTATAAGTAATTTGTATAACCCTTATAAAGTAACAGCTTAAACTTTAATGAATAACAAAAATAAGCTGTATAAGTAATCCTAAAAATAATTATAAGTAAACCATATAAACTTTAATAAGTAAAACATATAACTCTTATTAGTAACTTATAATAAATAATAAATCAAAGAGCAATAAAGCACTTACATATTGTCAACACCATCGTAGTTTTCAGCAAAACAATAATCAGCAACAACAAGTCTAATACTCTTCATCTTCTTAACTTTTGGGTTTTTAACCCTTAAAAACCTTGATAATAATTGTAATTTATAACCACCACCAGTACCAGAGTAAATATTACAAATTAAATGCTCTGCAGAACTACTAGAAGATCCACTATTATCAGAAGACTCCTCACCATCATCACCAGCATGAATCTGTTTCAATATCTCTAATGATTCCTCTGGTGTGTGACCAGCAATACTAGCAGTAATCACTTCCTTCCTTGGTTTTCTTGCCTTCTTCCTAGCACCTTCCTCAGCAGCTTTGGTTGTAGGTTCCTTCTGAGTAGGAGCTTTCCTCAACCTCCCCTTCGGTTTGCCAGAAGAACTTACTTCTTGGTTTTCAGGTTTATCCTTTGAAACAACACCTACAGGCATAACAGGAGCAGAAGCAGGTGCTGAGGAAGGCAGCGAAACAGTAGGTGCAACCTCACGAACACCACCGGCAGAAACCGAACGTACAGGTGCCAAGAAAAGTGCTGAGGAAGGCAGCAAAACAGTAGGTGCAACCTCACGAACACCACCGGCAGAAACCGAAGGTACAGGTGCCGAGAAAGGCAGAGAAACAGTAGGTGCCAAGGAAGGCTGAGAAACAGTAGGTGCCAAGGAAGGCTGAGAAACACCGGGTGCAATTTCAAGAATATAAGCACCAGATGCAAAAGAAGGCTTACTAATAGCGGGAGCTTGTGCCAAGGAAGGTGCAGGAGCAGTAAATGAAACAGTAGGACCACCAGCAACATTGTCTTGTTCATTTTCAATTTCAATAACCTGATAAACATTATCATCATTCTCTTGTTGATTAGTTGAATTCAACACTTCCCGAACAATTAAATCAGGATTAACACCACCCAAACCTTCACTTATATCAGGTACTTTTTGAGAAAAAAGTTCAGTGAAAATTTCCTTACTAACACGCGATGGTGATATAAGTGTTTCCAAATCAGGATTTGTGTAAGAAAAAAGCTCAAACGAAGGCATTTCTTCTTGCAATTTCTTCATTGCAAGTGCATGTTCAGTGATCCTATCAATTTGATTCCAAAACTTTGAATCATTGAATATTGGATCCAACTGTGACAACACAGGAGACTGTTCTTTTTCTAGAAGTTTTGAATCCAACTTCACAGCTTCAGATTGATTCTTTATGAAATTCACATACTTCTCAAATTGATATGTTAGAAGTTTCATGTCTCTATTCATTAATAGATAATTCTCCTCAACATCCTGGAAAAAAAAATGAAAAAACTAAGGAAAAAAATATATAACTCCAGCATATAACAACAAGTAACCACAAATAAACTACCAAGTAACTTCAAATAAATAAAAAAGTAACCACAGGAAAACAAACAAGTAACACTACTTTTTAATATTATGTAATCCCTACATAAAATATGTAACACCAACATAAAACAATAAGTAACACCAATATATAACAACAAGTAAACATAGGAAAAACTGATAAGTATTTTAACTTTTTAATATAAAGTAATACCTACATAAAACAACAAGTAAACCCATAATATAACAACAAGGTAATAAAAATTAAAATTAAAAGTATCATACTATTAAGTAATTGAGAATATAGCAATAAGTAATCTATTGAATACTATTAAGTAACCCCTGTCACACTATTTACTAATTGGTGTTTTAATATTAATAATATCTATAAACTTAGTAAATACACCTGGAACACTTATACAGTAAAGAAGTAACACCTACAACCTTTAATAAGTAACCCCTCTCAAACTATGAAGTAATTGGTAATATACCATTAAGTAATCCATTGAATACTATTAAGTAACACCTCTTACAATATTAAGTAATTGATAATATACTATTAAGTAACCCCTCTCACACAATTAAGTAATTGATATTTTAATATTAAGCAACACCTATAAACTTAATAAGTAACACTTCAAACACTTATAAGTAATCTGTATAACACTTAAGAAATAACCCTTATAACCTCTACTAAATAACCACTATGAGAATATAAAGTAATTGCTATAAAGTAAATAGAACTTTAAGAAAATTGTACTCACATTCTTAGATGTATGATGAATTTCTTCATTTGACTTAAGACCTTCAGGAAGATCAAAAGTCAAAACCCGAGGAAAACCAGTGACAGAAATATTAGCAGCTGCAGCAGAAGTGGAAATTGCTTGAACAGTAGAGGGATGCACATCAGAGTAGAAGGCTGGACACCAGAAGTAGGAGGATGCAAAGCAATTAAATTTTCAGAAACATCCTTTTCTTTTTCTTCCGAACTAGAACCCTTGTTCAACAACTTAGTAACAGGATATGTTACTTTGTCAACATGTGCATTACCATACACTCCAGCTTCCTGACTCAACCTATTCTTTACATCTTCATCTGACTAGTGTTTAATCAAAGGCACAGTAGAAGGCATAATGTTTCCCCTAAATTGCAACCTATGAAAGTAACATATTTGTAGAAACAACACACAGCCAGCTACATATTTCTGTGTTGAGGAATAACCAGATAATTTATCAGCCAAATCATCCAAAACAAATTGGCACCAATTATATTGTCGAATCTTACTAACATCATTCAAAGCCAAAACCAACTTCAAATCAGCAGTCCTATTGGTCGTTGGAGTAAAAAGAGTTACCATTGCATACATGACAAAACATTTTTTGAATTCATCATTGCCCTCTAACATACCCTCATCATTTTTCATTACAGCGTGTAACAAAGGAACAGTAACTTCACGCTTTTTACCTCCATACAAATTCTTCCAAAAATTCTTCAACTCATTATCACAATTTTTCTTTGAAACCGGAACACGTAATGGTCCAATTGGAATCTCAAACACATCATGTACATCACAAGCAGTTAGCTGAAACATCTCACCCGATGGCATAAAAAACATACGACTGCTAGGAACAAAACACCTACACAGCCATCTAATCATATCTTTTAGAAATTCACTCATCCAAATCTGCGATAGACTTCCAAAAGCAATATCCTCGAGAACTTGCAATTGTTTACTTCAAGTTCATCCCTACAAAACACAACAAAAAATATAAATAATTCCTGTAAAAAGGGAATAATAATAAAAAAATAGAAATAAAACATATAAAAGAATAAAAAATACAGAAATTAAACATGAAAAGTAACAACATCATCTTAGAAAACAAGAAATATTAATCAACAACTGTAAAAGTAACCAATATGTAACATATAAGTAACCTTTAAATGACTTATAAAGTAAACAGACAAGATAAAATAAAAAGTAACCACATGTTATAGTATAAAGTAACCACAATATATAACAAAAAGTAAACACAAGATATAGAAACAAGTAATACAAATTATATTAAAAGTAACTCCTATAACACTAATAAGTAAACTGTATAACACTTAAGAGTAATACCTAATAGGTAACCCCTTTAAACTTTATAAGTAATCCCTTAAACACTTATAACTAACCCCTATAACCCTTAATAGATAATAAATAGAACAAATAACCAATAGGGTTACATGAGTAACCACTACCATACAAATAAGTAATCATTCTAATGCTAATGAGTAAATCCTATTATTTTTTAACAATATGACTTAAAATTATTATTAATATAATGAGTATTAAAATTATAAGAAATATCAGTTAAGAAAATAAGAAAAAGTACCCATCATCTTCAACATTCACAACTTCAACAGGTTCCGAACGAGCTTTTGAAGATCTTACAGGCCTTCTTGAAGGAACCGGCTTGACATCCTCTTCATCATCATCCATAATCATCTTCCTTCTCCTTTTACTTGGTTTCACATCTTCTTCTTCATCAGATTGAACTACAGAAGGCCCTCCTCCAATAGTATTCAATCGAATTAACTCATTTTTACTAGGATGAATCTTAGAAGCTTCAGGACAAACAGAAGATTTTGGGGCTGTCCAAACATCTTTGTTATGCCCTTGGTCTCCATTAGTACTATTTTTATCACCTTCATGAATGTCTTTATTTAAGGCTTCCTTTTCTGAATCTTCTGTAACAGGAACAAAATCTTTTTCAGCAGGAGCAGATGACAACTTTGAAGCATCTGTTTCTTCTAAAACATCAGAAGAACTATCCATAGGGATCCTTCCCTCAGATAAATCAACTCCTTGACTTGCAATACCTATTAAACATATACACATTACTTAGTAAAATTAAAAATGAAACACAAAAATTTAATAAATACAAACTAATATAAAACTATAGAAATCCTATTAAACATATAAGTAACCTCTATAAAACTTATAAGTAACCCCTATGTAACTTATAAGTAACCCCTATGATACATATAAGTAACCCCTATAAAACTTTTAAGTAATCCCTATAAAACATATAAGTAACCTTTTAATTTTCAACTATAAACAGAAAAAAACACAGTAATACTCAGCAACTCAAAAAGTAATCCCTATGAAATTTATAAGTAACTATTATGTGATTAAGTAACCACAAAATAATAAACTATATAAAACACATGAAAAATACTGATACATTGAAAATTTGTCAACAACTTAAAAGATAACCAATATATAACACAACAGTAACACCTATAATGCAATAAGTAACTCTATTATTAAATAAGTAACACCTACAATGCAATAAGTAATGCTATTACACTAGAAAGATAAACCTTATCAAGCAATAACCACTTAAAATTTAAAAAAGTTTAAATATATAAGTAACTCCTATGTAACATATAAGTAACCACTATGAAACTTATAAGTAATCCCTATGAAACTTATAAGTAATTCATATGAAACATATAAGTAACTCACAAAGTAATTTTTATGTAAATTATAAGTAACTATTATATAATGTATAAGTAACCACAAAACAGTAAACTATAAAACACATGAATTAGACTTTTAAACAGAAAATTTCTCAATAACTTAAAAGGTAACCAATATGTAACACAAAAGTAACACCTAGACAACTAATAAATAATCTCTTTAAATTTCATATATAAGACAAGTAGAACAAAAAAAAAGGTAAATATTCATAAGAAAAAACCAGAATAACACATGCAATGAAAAAAAAAAAGAATTATAAAAAAACACAAGAATAATAACATAAAAAAATAAAAGAAATCATCATCAAGAACTTAATTCAGCAAGAAAAAGGAAAAAAGTAAAAATCAGGGTCTAAAAAATCAAATAGATGATGAAATTAAACAATAATAACACATGCAATGTTCAAAGTTCACAATTATAGTACAAATTACAGCAAAAATGACAATAAACAGCAATGAACATTATCAAACACATAATTAAACAAGTAAAAGAGGAAAAATAAAAGTTAGGGTTAGATCATGAAATTGAACAATAAAATTACTCAACGAAAAGTAAAAATTAGGGTTAATAATCAAATTGAAGTATAAAACTACTGAAACAAACAAAATCACAACAAATTTGAAACAAATATAACAAAAACGTCGGGAAAACAAGAAAATATTAACAACAAAAAAGAAACTAAAAAATTACAAAAATAAACGAACGATCAAGACCTTCGCAAGTAGTCGATCCTTTTTTGCCACCACGATGAACAACCTTAATCTTCACCATAATGCAACAATGGAGGACAGAGAAATTGCAGAGCAAATTTAAAGAGAGAGAAAGAGACTAATAAATTGCAGAGAAAATTTGAATTGCAAATGAAATTTGATGAGAGAGAAAGAGAGTAACGAAAGAAGAAGCAAAGAAAAGAAGTTAATAGAGAAGGAGGGAAGTTCAGGCGGTTTCCAATTTGTGTTTTTGTATTTAATTTTTTTTAAAAAAAACAATAACGGAATTCTAAGAAAACGGGATGAAAATAACGGGCTCCGTTATGAGTAGCAAACTGGGCCGCGCGAATTGGGCTTATAGTGGCTGGCCACATGGTGTGGATGGCCACATATAAGACATTGTGATTGAAGGGTTATCATCACTGTGTAAGTTGGTTAGAACATAAGAATTGAACTATCCAAAACTCCAAAAGGACTACAACACACAAGCCTCTTTTTTATTATTTTTTTATTTTTTTTGAGAAAGCCTTGCTTAAATTAGCAAAGGATATCATGATAATTAGACTAATTACGAATATTCCTCAAAAAAAAAATTAAAAAAATAAATACAAATACAATAGGAAAATGCCGAGTTTACCTATCTAAAGTGCGTAAACACTATAATATAACATCCAAAGTAGCAAATTAGTGCATCATCATTTGAATCTCACACACAGGGTTGTAATCTACTCCCTCGTATAGAAGTATACATTCACAATTCCCTTTGATATTTAAGTGCCCCATTTAACTTTCGTATTATTCACGTATATTACTTTGATTATTATCTATACATAAGGTTAAACATAAATACATAAGTTTTTGTTAGTATCGTTTCAATATATAGTTTTTGAATATCAACTTTTAATAATTTATACTTACTGATAATTAAAGATATTATTCACCAATATTCTTACCTATATTGACAAGTACACTAATTACATTGAGACTCTCAAACGAACAGAATTATTATAAAATCGATTCCATGCCATTAGATTCCATTATTGATTTTTTTTTTTTAATACACTCATATAGCTAAAACAATACAATAACAACTCAACAAGGATTGATATGAAGTTATGAACACACCAAAGTAAAAATGATATCTTCTTATTTCATTACATTACACCAATAATGCATTCATATTGGTCCCAAAAAAAAAAAAAAACAAAAAATCCCATTTCACAATGCTATATAACGCCCCTACAAGCAAGAATCTAGAACCTAAGTAAAAAGGGGTTGAAAATTCAAACCTAAGTTCTATTGTAGGGATGAATAAGACATGTTGTGGTTAAGGATAATTATTGGACACAAATATTAGTGGGCCCTACCTAGAAGTGGACATACATCTGCCTCTTTAATGGGCGAAGCCCGGTATTGTGGCCCTAATATCTTTAATTCCATGGGGTATCCTCAAACGAAACAGAATTTTGACATTCCACCTAATTAACTGAATTAGTATCAATCTTATTTCTTAATCTTGTTTTTTCTATACCTTTCAATCTCATCATTAACTGAATTTAGTGGGTAAATTAATCCTTAAACATCCTTTTCTTTTTACTTTAATTTATTCTTCTTGATATAAAGTACTCCGTATCACTAAAGGGTTAAAATTAAATCGAAATTTGATCTCACGTATTGGGTACCACCACGCAACGTTGTGGTTACTGTCCACAATTATTTTTTGTTTGCACTGTTAATTTATAAGTTAATTCTCAAGTGATATATGTGAGAGTGATGGACATGAAAGATCCTTGAGACATGCTTCCCCAATGAGATTTTCTCAGAAATCTGCCTCCACTTTCCTTCACTACCTTTTACTTTCTTTATTTTAAAGAACAAAATCCTCGCTTTTTTCTCTTACGCTCTGTATTTCACTCCATCTTCTCCTCTGCTTCACTATAACTACGGTATGTGCAAAACCCATCTCCAATTTTTCTTTAATTTCATTGGGTTTTCTCCATTTATTATATTAAATCACTCAAATTTATGAATTGGGTTGGTGAAAAAATATGATTTTTTTTGGGGTTTGAATGGTCAATTTTGAGTTGAAATTATGAAATAATTGAGTGTTTTTGGTGGGTATTTGTTTATTTTATAATTTTGCTGATAATTTCTTTTTTTTTTTTTGGGATTTTGTTTTGATGATGGTTAATCATAGAATTATATGATATTTGCAGGTCAATTGTGATGGATTCTTGGAAACATATGGGATGTGAAATTAAACCCATGTTTAATGTTGAAAGTTACCCATTAATTTCTAATACTCAAGCACTTGAGAGAATGGATTTTATGGATTTGGGGTTTCCTGATGATATTAGGAAATCATATTCAATTTCTAGTGAACCAAGTGGGGAGGTTTTTAGTGATGAAATTGGCACAGATTATCCCCAATTTGGTGAAGAATCTAATCATCAACAAGATTTTTCACTTGTTGATTTGAAGTTGGGTAGGTTGGAAGATGATGGGATTGATAAAGATAGTGAATTGTCAAAAATTAATGCAGCTGAATCATCTGTTATGCTGTCTTCTCCGGCAAAGAAAGCTCGGTCTTCGATGTCGAGTAATCGATCTTCCAATTGTCAAGTTCTTGGTTGTAACAAGGATCTTAGCTCTTTTAAGAGCTACTATAAGCGGCATAAGGTCTGTGATGTTCATACAAAGACTCCTAAAGTTATTGTTGATGGGATTGAGCAAAGATTTTGTCAACAATGTAGCAGGTTTGCTTTCTTTCTACTGTTTCAGTTTACTTTTGTATTGGTATTAGACTAACATATGAATACACATAGTTTGTATTTAGTTTTGCAATTGAATTTCCAGAATTTCTTGTCTGAATTAAGAACCTATTGATAGGTGTGTAGAATAATAATCTAGAACCTGCTGATAGGTGCGCTATATGATAAGAATCCTAGTGCAACGAGGAAGATGATTCATTGATACTTTAATGAAAGATTTGTGTTGGAGCTGTACATTAACAAGTTTTATTTTCCCCAAATTAGTTTATTGATTAGGGGACAAAACCTCATTTCCAAGATAAATCAATTAACCATGTTGTCTGTAAGTAATATTCTATTTCTTGTGGAATGAATCTCAGTGGATATTGGCATTGGTTGTCAGCTTGAGTTTTGTTGATGTCTAAATCCAAACTGAATCAGATTTGGCTGCAACATTTAAGTATGAGTACTTAATAGTTTGTAGGTTGTTTTCTATGTTATGGAGAAATACATGTTAAACGAGTTGCATTCATTCATTAACAGATTATGCTGTCTTTCACGTAAAACAATTTCGGGGTTTCTGATTCCATGCTATAAGGGTATGTCTTGTTGGTCCCCCCCTCCCTTCCCCCCTCTTTTTTAATCTTTTTTCTGAAGATCAGTATTGGATATGCAGTACAATAGTACATATATTTTACAATATATCAGCTTTCTGCCATTACATGAAAATAATACGGGTTTGTTAGTGAATGGTATAAGCATTAGATTAAGATGCCAAATGCTGTAGATTAAAATTTGAGCTATCAAGGTCAGCTACATGTCTTATTTGAATTTGCAAGTGTTGCCAGACTATCTGTGTTGTTCATCTAGGCAACCCTTTACCAGTCTTGTCCTTATAGATCCTAAATTGATTGGTTTCTTTTTTTTCTCTTATTTTTCATTGGGATCATCTTTCGTTTATGAAAACTGCATTTTTCTTTACTTACCGGTGATTGCATTGTCCAGGTTTCATCAATTGGCTGAATTTGACG
Organism: Chenopodium album; assembly: GCF_948465745.1. Lineage (NCBI taxonomy): Eukaryota > Viridiplantae > Streptophyta > Magnoliopsida > Caryophyllales > Amaranthaceae > Chenopodium > Chenopodium album. The sequence continues at coordinate 83,056,595 of NC_137834.1, forward strand.
ACATCAAACGTAGTTGTCGTAGGCGTCTTTCTGCTCATAATAAGCGTCGAAGGAAGCCTCAGCTTGCTTCTGAACCAGGTGAGACAAGCGCTCTTTATGAGTTATATTTAGTAACTATAACATGTACCCATCTAGACTTGAGACTTTTGTAATATTGGTATTTATCAGAAACATGTGTTTGTTGTGAAATAATGTTCTGATATAGGTTTATATAGTGTAACTGCGAATTTAAAGATGTGGGGACTTGGGAATTGAGTACGTTATATGAGAACTATGAAAAACAATTGACTGTTTGATAGTTTTGTTTGAAGATCCAAACATTTATGTGCACAATGCCTCATCCACCTTATTGACTCAATGCAATAATTGCCAGTAACTTGCCTGAAAACTCATGAATGTTATGTCACATGTCTTTTAAGTTTTAAAGGCTCACATTATTTCAGAAGATTGTCATAAAAAAATTTCTTACAAATTATATAATTACTCCTGTGCAGTTTAAGCTCAGAACAGTTTTTTATTAATTGTAGTTGTTGAATGTAATAACTAGCAGCTTTTTAAATCACATGTTAGTTGCTTATGCATTTTTTCAAATTATAAATCTATGAAAGCTTTATTGATGACACTGAACTACTGAAGTGATAAATGACTTGGATGATAGAAGGTCTTTCACTGTTTAAGAATCTTTTCTTTTACTTTGTATTCGTTTTGCTTCTTTCTTTCAGGTAAATTACTTTTCTGCATTGTAGTTGCGAGGTTGACTTACTTAGGCTCCAAGTAGATTGAGGAATCTAGTCAGCCCAGTTAGGCAGCATCTTTTGAAATTTAGTGCAAAGCTAATTTAGATAATGATCTTAAAAATTAAGTGGATTTCCTCAGCCATTTTATGAAGCTCTAGATGTTCTATACTTTAGGCATACTTTGAGGATATTTGATCAAGATGACATAATTTATATAGAGTGTCATAAGCCCCCTAATAATTTACTTCTTGGGTGGTCTAGGTATTGTACTTTTATATTTGATGTGAGCTGACCAACTCTTCAATGCTACAGTCATGAAGATCAACATGAACATTTCCCCAATGTCTCGTCTCCCAATTAAAAATTCTGATAGCTACCCACTAAAAAGCCTTTTTATTACTTGTCAAATGGATTTGTTGTGAATTTTATGAGACAATAATCTGCCAAATTTCATGTAAGAATATCAGGAAATTGTTCCTATTTCTTTTATAATTTGTGTTGTATGGATGTAGCATCATTATTCTATGATATATGTCTTTCCAACCAGTTTAAAAGTGGCTCCCCATATTCATTAATGATCAAGGTTCTCTAAAAATAATGAATCTTAAAAAACTGTGGCAAGGGCCTGTTATGCTGCATTATATAATCTAAACCATTTTAACTGTATTATGAACACTATGGTGAGACGAATAAAGGATGAACCTTAACGTATACAATTGATCTACTCTAAAGTTACCAATTTTCAAGCTTATATCTCTTGGTATTACCTATGCTTCTCACTAGCAACCCTTTGTTTGAGTATAAAGTTGTGTCAGAAGACTCAAAACTCTATGAAGCTATTTGTCTTTTTTTTTTCCACCCCTTTTTGAATGAACAAATGTTAGTGGGGCTTCTCATTTGTATCAGAATTTTCACCATATAATATACTACAATTTGCAGGTAGTGGGATAATTGACTTTTCCTCATCACTTGCTTTTCCTGAAGTGATGCCTAGTGTTTATCTTGGTCCGAGTAAGTATGAAGAGGGGATTGATAATTCCATCAAGAGCTCAAATTTCCTTCTCCAAATGGGATGTGTAGGAGAGAAAATAAATAAGTTTCCTGCAAATGTTAAGGACAACATTGCTGGCTTTGCAAAACCGACTAATGAAACTTTATCCAGCATTCAGCAAACTAGTCGTGCTCTCTCTCTTCTGTCAGCTCAATCACATAGTATATCAAGCCAGTTGCTGGAAACTGCAAGCGCGACACTGACCAACAGAGGCAACCATGCAGATTCGAATCCTGGGCATTCTCTTAACCATTCAGCTGGCATTTTTAATAAAGTTTCAGCAAGTGGCCCTCATGAACCTGGAATCTATTCAATGGACGCTGACGAGGATGGACCCACCATGACCAATCATAACAGTAGCAACACTGTTGGTCTTCATCTCCCAAGTGATGGCATTTCAAGGCCGGGTTTAAGGAACACTGACTGTCACCATCCCAAGGAACGTGGCATCATCCTTAACTTGCTTCAATTGTCTTCGAATCTTCAAAGAGTTGAGCAGCAAAAACACTCAACTGAAAATGAAGCAGGATAAACAAAGTTATTCTGAAAAAGTGGATATGGACCTTTTCTTGCTCTGAAGGGCAGTGCATGCATTAAGGTATGTGATGTTCCTACTTAATAAAAAAAACATAATTATTGCCATCTTTATTGATTCCTTGCTGCTGAATTAGCATGCACAATTAACAAATTCCAATGGCTATTATTAAAATAGGCTGCTTTGTCACAAGCCTGACTTGATGCTAGAATCATAAAATACGAGGTTTATGGGGGAAAAAGTATCATAGTAAGAGTGGCACGTGTGTAGACGTGTTTTTTTAAAAAAAAAAAAAACTGACAGCTACTCGAGATACTACCTTCTCCGTCTTATTGATAGAAAAGCACCTTTTTTTTTTTTTTTTTTTTTTTTTTTTTTGGCAAAACTGAGGCTCATTCACTTTGTATGAGTTTCAATACTTGGCCTTCATGTATATTGAATATAGTATTAGCAGAATTGACGTCAGAAGAGGTCAGGGGGACACATTTAGATCCATAGATGTCTTTCACTAACTTTCATTCTGAGAAGTGGTCACCCGGGCCTATTTAGATTCCCTTTGTGCAAGTATGGAATCATAATTTCTAGTGGGTAATCAACTTGGTATTTTTATTGTGAAATGGTGCTTTTTTTCCGATCTCTGAGTCATCCTCATTATAATAATAATACACCTTGTCTGTGGAAACTGGAAAACTTCTCTGTATTCTTTTTGCCTCACTCAACTAATGCAACCACAAAAGCCAACGAAGCAACGACGTAGTAGGGAACCTGTAAGTGGCTTTTTAATAGAATAGAACAAAAATCAGAGCTTATAATTCCTTTTTTTTAATGCGTATCACTTTTGTAGGCCGTCTATTCAGGTGGTTTATGGAAACCTAGGTATCATTATCATATTTAATATTATATGCTGGCGTATCATAGCTGATTTATGTTTCTAAGACATCGTGCTTGTAGAGTCATGTTAGTATTCTTTTACTCAATCACTAATCATTCTATAATTGTTAATTCTTGTATTCCCCATCATTCCTGTCATCACTGGTCAAACATGTACGGCATTGTTTAATTCACTAGGTCTCATATTGTCTTTATGTTATTGTGAACAACTGAACATCATCATCATCTAGATCCTTCAATAAGAATATGTTTTGTTTAAGCCTACGAAAGGAAGGTTACTTGTGTAGCATCCTAGCTTTTATCTTGACTAAAAATGAGATTCATGGTTCTAACTTCTGACTATTCACTGAGACAACAGACAATGCTCAAGGTTTTTTAATGAGTAAAAACTCTTTCTTGGGAATAGTTCTCCTTTTCTAATGTAACCATAAAGATTAGTGCCCTGGCAGTGTTAATTCTTCTTCATGTGTTTTTCATCCCCATGGGAAGGAGGGGAAAAAAACTTTAAAAAAAAGGTATCCTATGAAGAAAACTAGCTCAACTAGTTCTTATTTTTAATTTGGTTAGCATTTTGTGATACCATTGTGTCAGATTGTTTTTGTGATAATTGATGGCATCTTGCTTGATTGATCAACGTAATACGATGCATTCTGCTGCCTGTGTGCTGCCATGCTGGTGCTTACAAGCATCCTTGTGTGCAATGAATATGCCTTAAACTTGACTTCTTTGTTTCTAGAATTAGCTTATTTTTATTATTACAGGCATGTAGGCTCCAAGATACATAGAAATCTGTTTGTTATTGGTTAAATTTCATGGTGTTCATCGATGAGTTATGCAATAATGCATATCACTAATTCATTATGCTTACGTAGATCATCCAGGTTTATATTTTAGGATTTGTTAAGGAAAATAAACCTTTAATGAAGAAAATAAGTATTTTTCGTTCAAAGGTGAACTAGACATGCCTAGCAACTGTCAGTTTATGGGACATCAACATTGCAGTGGACAGCTCTTGAATTTAGCTTTCCAGGGAAGAAGAAAAAAAGAGCGGGAAAAGGTCACATGAACCGGAATGAATTTTCTAGAAGGGGGTTGGTTTGTTGCCACAAGCTACCCGATATAGCTTCAAAAACTTTGCTGCTACATTTTTAATGTTAAATCTTTTTGGTTTGAGTTTTCTGATCATTTTTAAATTTGGAGCTGTTTGTGCAAGTTATGTAGTCCATGTGCTCAGTAGAAAAGCTGATGAGTCAGCCAAATTTTTTCGTCGTGATTGAATAACTTTGCATGTTATTTCTTGACAATACTATGTTGATACTTTTTGCAGTCTTGATGTCGAATTAAAATTTTGCAATGCCCGAACATGGTACTTCCCGCCAGCAGTAATCAAGCGATGTATGATATCCAAAGCAATAGAGTTGGGCCGTGCTTAGTGAGTGATACTGTACAAAGCCGAAAACTTGAAACTTGTTTTCCAGTTTACCTTACAGTAAAGAAGCTACCTGCTGGCTGTTGCAATGAACCAAGGCAGTACAGTGTTGTTGCTTCCATTTTGAATATGCTGCTGCTTTTTTAATGGCAGATGTTTTTGATAATGAATTGTAAGTATCTGATTTCATGTCACTCCCTATGTATGGCCTTATGTAATTAAATTTTAAAAATTTTGAACTGTTCTATACTTACGATGCCTCCTGATTCATTCATTCTGCTCTTTGCTTTAGAATTCCAAGGTGAAAGAAAGTTATGGATCAATGGACAAGTTTATTAGTTTTTCATTTGATCCACCTTCCTCACTTGTGCCGCCTTCATTAGGCGGGCGGGCGGGGGGTCTTAATCAAATTAGACCAACATGTGAAACAATTAGATCAATTTATGAAACGAACAAGTTAGGGGGGATTGATAATATCAATAGTCCACCAGACTTATATGCATGCCATATCTATCAATCACTTCAGGTAACAATGTAAAAATAGTTTGCATAAGAATGGAAAGGGAAGTTATTGTGGATATTTTAAAATCATTTGTGGTCTTATACATCTAAAACCAACCACTAATTTTAATAAATCAATCAAAGCCTTAATTCCATAAAATGAAGCATCCAATGAATTTTTTTTTTTTTTTAAAAAAAGCACCCAATGAGAATAAGCCATTTTAATGAGCAGTTTTAACCCGTTTATTAATAGTTCACCATTATTCTAACCATTAGATTGTGGGGTCAAAAGTTATTATTAGTCTACCTTTTGTGACGATGTGACTACATAAAAAACTTCTTTTTTTTTTGTTTTAATTCTCAATTTTGGTTCAACAAAATACAATGCTATTTATGCTTCCCATGTGAAAAGTAAACTACTACGCTATTACTTCGTATTAGATATATTGAAGTGTTATGCAATGAAGTTATCGAAAAGACAGCTCAAATAACATAACTGCATAATAATAAACTTATATTGCATTTAAAGTACTTAAGTAGCTTAGCTTAAACCTTAATTAGTTACAACAAACGACTGCATTAGCAATATCATCATGCAGTTACAGGTAGTGAAACTGAAACATAATTAGAATGACAAACTTCATATTGGTCAACATAAAACAAGACGATCCGATGATCTGAATACAAAGGTGTACTAACTAATTCTCTACTTCTTTCTTACCCTACTACAACCATATATATTATAGCCGTCTGATTCGAAACAGAAGGCATCCTCTTCCCTGCATATCATGCACCAGAAAATAAAAAACACAAAGTTAGTAAAAAATACTCGACCTAGAATTACTTGTCACGTTGATGTAGTAAAAAATAGTAAATGCGAAAACTATTGTAACAATTAAGCTAAGGCAATCCATTGCGTTTAAAAGAAATGAGAGTTATTGTGCTTACGTACGAAGTATATAGTTTAATTGGTGTTGCTGCTCTCCGCAACTGGGGTGTGCGGAAGAAACCTTGCCCACTGAACATTATCACATACAAACAATTACGAAGTAATAATTATTGTACTACTACAGTACTACCTCTGTTACATATTATGTGCAACTTTTAGGTATTATTTGTGAGATATAAAATATTTCAAAGTTGCACATAATATGTAATGGAGGTGGTATTTTTTTTATTTATCATGTTATTGTTCAAGAAACAACAAAATAAACGTTTCTTCCATAAATAATTTGACCGTCTTATTAAATAAATTCTATTAACTCATAAACCTATCCATTCCGTAGTAATCTTCACACTTTGAATTAGTACCCAGTACATAGTATATAGTATATAAAAAGAGTGGATAAATTCTTTAAAATAATAATTTTGATATAATTAGGAACATTAAAAGTACAGAATAACAATCTTTGCTACTTACTAGCTAGTTTTAAAATATACTTTGTATGATAATAACAATAATGCTAAATTATATGCTATAGGCTATAGCATGCAAATAGAAATTCTTATCTAGTATCGTACAAGAACTTCTTAAAGAAATTCATAATCATCTAATTTTAGCAAAGGAATGGAGAAAATCAGTAGTTAAAAGTCGTATTTAATCCCTTAGATAGATAGTCCTATATATATATATGTTATATTTTATTTTATTTTATTTTATTGGCTCTACATTCTTAATGTCCCATGCATTAGCATATTTTTTTTTTTTTTTTTTTTTTTGGAAATAAATGCATTAGCATAAATAATACGCCACTAATTTAGTAAAATGATTACAAATTATTTACACAAATATATTTTATTAGTTTTTTTTTTTACATCTTAAAAATGTTTAATTGGATTCAAGGATTTGATGAGATTATTCAAAAACATCCTGAAAATGTTAAAAGAGATGGAAAAGTAGTTAACTTACGTTCTTTGCGGCTGTGCTAAAAGCCTCTCTATGAGGTATCTCAGGATTTGCTGCTTTGATGCGCTGAATCTCCTCCCTAACAAATCAGAAGAAGTACGCGGTTTATTTGTCACATTACTAGATCAAATCTCGACCTCAATATGACATTTAATTCCGGATATGCATGAACGAATTATGAATTATTACAGATATTGAAGTTTTAGTGTACAATTTTGATGCTTACTTCATGAATCTATTATAAGCGGATGGAAGCCTATGCTTCTTCTCAGGAGCTGCAATTAATAAAAATTCAATCCCATAAATCAATTATCACACTGTAATAACTTAGATAAATAATAAACTCATTCATTGACAAATTAAAAGTAATAATTATAAAAGACGTAGATCTAAACAAACTCTTCTGGCTAATGATCAAAAGAGCTTATAAAATCTTATTGATAATTTTCATTCTAGTAAAAACTTAAAGAATCAATTTATAAGCAAGTAACTTTTGTGTGCGACTGGCCACACCGTGCACCAAGTAACCCCTAACCGACAAATAGGCTACATAAAACACACAATTAGGCTGTATAAAAAGTTGAATCAATAAATGTAAATAGATTGAGGAAAAAAAAAAAAAAAAAAGCATACGTTTACAAACAAATGGCCTTGGAGAAACAGGCTCGGTTAAGGTGGATGACGACGAAGGAGATGGTTCGCTTTTCTTGTTGCTGTGATGGTCAATGGTGCTGCAAAAACCCCCTGGTTTCTCCAAGAAATTGAACCCCTAGCACAAACAACGAACAACACGTACAATAATTTTATTTCCATCAATATAACAATATTCATACATGCATGATGCATGCATCTTAGGCTAATTGTGCAATTAATTTCAACTTGTAGTTAGTATTAGTTTACAAATCAAAGTTTGTATGTCAATTTTCATAAATCATGAACAAAGATATATAAATTATAACTAAAATACAAAGTAATTATCTAGATAGGTCGATAATCATTAAGGGTGAAAAAAAAAAAAAAAAAAAAAAAAAAACATTATTACCTGAAGGGTGATTTGGTGGTCAAGACATTGCCCTTGGAGAGGAGGCCTAGTGCTCAGAAAAGATACATTACTACAATGCCCACATTTCACTGTTATCGTGTCCAACAACCTCTTGCACGGAATCACAACCTACACTCGAAAATTATAATAACACTTTAGTTAAATGTATATGTAACAAAGCATCTTCCGTCCAACTTTAGTTGTCACGTTACTTAAATTATACAGTCAATGAGATAAAATTCATGTCCGACAAAGTAAGCATCAATTATATATGGTACTATTGTCTAGCTAATAACATGAGAAAGTCTTTGACTCGTTGAAAACATGCATATTCTTTTCATATTGATAATAATCAATAAGTAGCTAGGTAGTTAATTAAATACTAAGCTAAATGAAATGACGTAGAAAATATGAATGGTGAGGGTTAGTCATATATATATATGTACCGCGAGGACAGTGTTGCAAAAGTTGCACCGAACATAGCAAAGATGTTCCGGAGGTGGTGGAGCCAACTCCGAGCCCACTTTGTCTTCCATCGTGTTGGTGTTCATCGTATCGTAGAAGAAGAATGATCGAAGCTAGCTAATTAAACAAGAGAGGATAAGAGAAAGATAATGTTGGTGATTGAGAATGAAAGGGAAGAAATAGTTAAAAAGATGATAGGGTAGAGATAAAAGGAAATGTGTTTAAGTTTTAAGGTATACATATATAGTAGAGGGGGAAAGCTATATATAGTTGCCTAAATGTTTATGGTGTTGGATATCGTAAAAAGTGATTTTTAGGGTTTCTAATTTGGTTATTCTTTTTGTGCTCATTTTTGCAAATTGTGAGTTTTTTAACGTACAACTAGAATGCAAGGCTTTGTATTATGATAAGCTAGCTCGATCATTTATTAGATGATTCGTTTGATTTTTTTTTTTTTTTTCACAATTTATGCATTAAGTTATTCTAATGGTCTTTTGTGATTTATATGTAAGGTAAATTATTGTCATTTGTGCCGTGATCTTGTTAAATTTGTCTTAATGTGTACTTTCTTTATATATGATTATATATTTCTTACATACAAATGCAAAATTAGTGATAAATGGTTAAAGATATGTATTGGCATGTGTGCTTAAATGATACAAGTTGTGTGTGTATAAGAACATACATGTATGAATTGTTTATAAATTAGAATACAAACCAACTTAAAAGATAGTATGAATTTATATTTGAACCAATTGTATCATGCAAGTTATATAACCATGCATGCCTGCCTATATCTTTCTTATTTGGAAGAGCTCCGCATGAGCAAAAAATGAGTAATGGTGTGTCTGTGCATGGTGCAACCGATTATACGACATTGGACACATACTCATCGACTAAGTGACTAAGTTGGTTAATTAGATCACAATCACCTATTGTTAAAGCCTTAAAGGCTTGTAATTACCCATTTTTCTACATAGTATGCACGTTGTATTACATGGTATGGTGAAAGCAGGTCATGAATTCATGACCTAATGTTAGTTTTAAGAAGGAGGGCACATTATCATAAATAAGTAATTATCAAAGGTTAGTTATGATTTGAACGTACATACTTTTACTTGGAGTAGGGTAGTTGAACATCATTGTTTGTAACAGGAAAGTGATAAATTCTCAAAATTTCATGTACAAAGGACTCCCTTTTGAGAATGGTTGTTGATAAGTAAAATTCATATTACATGTCAAAATAAATAAATAAAAAAATTACTATATACTTTCTCCCCTTCAAATCCTTCAGTACATATATAAACCCTAATAATAATGATCCTCTAGGATTTGTATGAGTTAGAATTTAAAAATTGCCCTCATAATCTCATATGTTTGACTTGAGTAGGGTGATGATTAATTATGTTCACCTTATGCTATTCAAAATACTTGCCCAAGGGTTTACAAAGTAATCATAATTCATTCTCATAAACAGTTACAATTTTTTTTTGTAGTTGTAGCTCAAAGAAATGTTCCATTAATTAAGGCAATGAAAGAATTACAATAATATAAAACTACTCTACCTAAATCATCATAGAAGGCACTATAGATAACGGTACTATGATTTTTACATATTGAATTTATTGGTTTTTTTTTTTTTTTTTTTTTTTTTTTTTTTTTTTTTTGTGGAGAGAGTTACTAATAACAGTGAGGTGGACAGGATATATATGTATATGATCTCAAGTTTTGGATAACATATTTAAGACTTTAACCAAACTTAATTGATTTATGTGATAAGACTATTGTGATCACAGACCAGCTTTAAATAAATATCTTTGCCGCTTCAAAATCATAGTCAAAATAACATTGACCAAGATACGGGGATGTGTATATATATTGAGGAAGTTACGGAGTAGCAATATCAATACGTTCACATGTGAAGGTGGCATCAAAAGACTAGTCCAAACTAAGAGCAACTCCTTTGCAACTTTAACTTGTAACAAAAGTGTGATCCATTTCCTAAATTATGTATCTATAAAATTTGAATTTCTTAGATTAGAAAAAACACTTCACTTTTTTAGTGCTTAATTAGAATAAGGCAAAGTAAAAAAGAGGGGGAGGAAAAGACAGAAAATCTAATTGATGTTGTTAGTGAGTACTGAGTAGTATCATGTTAAGAAAAAACAAAAGCATTGATTTAGACAAGTGCTGAAATCACTAGTCACCATCACTAATGAATTTGGGGAGAGCTGTGTGAAATGAGACGATTCAACTTCTAGATTACCAAATTGGAGATTTAGCCTACTTTTGCACTTTGAATTCCCAAACTTTCCTTGTTTGTATAAAATCTTACCATTAATATGAGAGGTTTGTTAGGTAATTCTACTTGTATGTAGTTGAGACTTGAGAGATAACACATTGGAACTATATTGGAGTATATAAGGAAAAATAAATAAATACTTGGCGTGCATGTTTGGCAAAATTAGCGATAAGTTGATAAGTGATTTTATGTATTCATTCATGGAAAAAAAAAACCGGCCAACTATTGTCAATTCCAAATGCTTATAATTAATGTTTAGGATTTAAAGCTATAATTGTGTAATTAAATTTTTGAAGAAACGGTACATAACGTATTTTACAATAAAAGTTACTCGAATTTCAATGATTGTTGTCCATAGTAGTTGTTAATTTAGTAGAATCATTTTAAATCTCTGATGTACTTTTTAGTAGGTCAAAACAATGATAATTTTTTTAAAATAATAGCATACTAATTATCATTCTTATTTGATTTTCAAAAGCACAATATATCAATATATGAACATTCTACAATATGATGGTTTTATAATGTTCTTTTTCTTTTTGTTTTTTTTAATCCAATATCATCATCAATTATTTGATCCAACACAACCAATCAAATTGAATTGTATAGTAATTTACTTGGATAACAATGACTTGATGATGAATAATAATCCAATAATATTTCAATTTAGTTTAGAATATCAATCTCAAGATTAAAAAACTTTACTTTGTAGCTAGCATGTTATACTTTGTACCATGCATTAAATACATACTCCGATCCGTATAAGTTATAACATGCATGTTAGAAAATCTTCTTTAAGTTTTGTGGTCGAAATTGATCTTATCTATAAAATCAGAAACAAAAGATACAAATCATTGTTATCAACCACTAAATTTTTATGATTATATGGAGTATTAGAGAAAAAAAAAAAAAAAAAAAAAACGTTCACTAAATAATATTTAATAAAACCGTAACATGGAACTGGATAGCTAACTCGGATCAATTAGATGAATTGAAACATATATGCTAGCTTGTTATAACAAAGTTCTTAATGTAATCTATTTTTCCCCTAGAGGAAACAGCATCTTTGCAACAGATGATATGAACACTTTTATGCAGTTGCTTTATAGACGAGGTACGATATTAACGAAATTGGTACTAATGATTAGATCTACTATTAAACTTGACTTTGCACATTTTCATTCTATTTTTAGAAATTTCTGAATTATTGATAAGACCTTTCTTGATCTATCTCACTTTCTTTATTATCTTTATCTGAGTAAAAGCAAATATAGGACATAAAATAGTAGCAGCACATTGAGGATAGAGTACAGTAGCAGTGAACATGACCAATTCAACTTTTATATTCCAATCTTGATGCAAATTTAATTCTCTTTTAAGTCATCTTTAAAGTGAACATATGTAGATGCTAGCTATCTTAAATATTTTTAAAAAATTTGGAGATGTAACTCAATAATACATATTGTTTCTGATTAATCGTTCTATATACCAAAAAACAAGTCTATATAGTAAGGGACGATATAGTATGGATTTACTTAGCTTGTTAAAATTAGTTACAATTGTAAAGTTACTACTACATCAGTTTCAAAATAAATGACCCATGTGTTGAGGTGAGTGCAAAGTTTAAACCAAGTTGTTTAAACTAATTTTTTTTTTTAAAAAAAAAAGAATCATTGACGCAAACGGTCCCAATTATGGTCTGTCTTCTTTAAAAAGTTTCAACTATTGATTAATTCAAGGTAGTCCAAATTTTGGGGGTCCTCAAAACGGTCTCTAACATAATTTCAACTGCTTTGACTAGTTAATTATAGTGTCACACTGTCACGTGTCTTGTGTTTCATTAAGGCCGGGCATGTTCACTTCAGCCTAATTTCAGTTCAATTCAGCTCCTAATATCCTTCTCTCATAGAATATTCATTTCAGCTTAGTTTGGTTTAGTTTGGTTCAGTTCAGTAAATATGAACAAACCCTAAGTACGTGTATTTTTTATAAAAATAAATAAATAAATAAAAAATCCTCTACCACTCTAAACACCCATCCCCTCCCTTTAATATATCTTTCTCTTTTCACTTTCAAATTTATGTATCAATTTCAATTTATTTTTATTGTATGTGAGATTCAATACTTACATGAGTAATTTGAGGTGCAAATCGCTATTTTTTTTATCCCTCTTAGGACATGTTCTTATTTACTGAACTGAACTAAGCTAAACAAAATAGAGCTGAAATGAATATTTAATGAGAGAAAGAAATTAGGAGCTGGATTGAACTGAATTGGAGCTGAACTGAACTGAAATTAAGCTGAAGTGAACATGTCTTTATTCATTGATTATTATGCTTGATTTGCAAAATGATCCAATACGAGTACTTTTTTTGCTAATTTGTTGAGATTGGGCATTTTTTTTTTCTTCTCATTTGTAGAAAATGAGAGAAAGTTCGAATTCTTGTTTATGTTTATTCTTTATTCCAATTGTGGACCATGCATAGATAAAAAAATATGTTTCTATATCATCTCACTAACAATAATACGAAGTATTAATTTCAAAATTTCAATCAAGATAAAGTTTTTTAATTTCCAAACAAACATTAATTGTACTCCCTCCGTCCCTAAATTACATTCCTGATTTCTATTTTGGGTATTCCAAAATTACATTCCTCCTTTCCATTTTTAGTATGTTTTTTTTTCCAAATATCCCAAATCAACTCTCTTTTTCTGTTGTATATTTAATGTTTTCTTACTCTTACTATCCTAATCTCACTCTTATTTTCTCTCTCCACCGTTTTTCTCAAGTTTGTACTTCCCATAACTAACCTGATGAATATGATTGATTCTTAATTTTCAATTAGAACCATGTTATTGGTCCTTTTTTTTTTGCAAAGGATTGATGACATGACATCATTAATCATTAATCTATCTTTGTTTTACTCAAAGACATCATTTAGTGTTTTGTATTTTCCATTAAAATATTTCATTATTGTTATGTGTCTTATTCTTTCCTCTTTAATTCCCGTGTAATTTTACAAACAGGAATGTAATTTAGTGACGGAGGGAGTTGTTTTTTACTCCTTTAAACAAAAATGAACAAAGCTATATGCCTCTTTCACTAACTTTAACAAACTTACAAGTTTTGGTCTAAATCAATTGAGCAAATTTTATAGCCGGCTGTATCTTAACAAAGTACAACCAATTGTATAGTGTATGGGCCAAATAAAAGTGAGTGTCATTTAATTTGAATTTTAAAAAAAAAAAAAAAATGGGCTTGCACCTTGAACTAAGGATGATGTTGTCATTTAAGGGTTATTTTTATCATTCATATTTGGCGGGAAAGCAAAAGTGCTAACCAAAGCTGGAAGAGCAATCCTAATTCAATCCACTCTTCAATCCATCCCTAGATATTTCATGCAAGTGCTTCCTTTTCCTCAATACATTTGTAAAAAACTGGACTCTATTTGCTCAAACTTTTTCTGGGGAGGTTTGGGGGAGGGAAAGAAACTCACATGGATCTCTTGGGATAACCTTTGTAAGTCCAAGGATGAGGGGGGACTAGGGTTCACTAAACATGAACACATAAACACCATCTCGCTCTCAAAGCTTTGCTGGTCCCTCTACAATAACAAAGGGTGGGATGCCAAACTCCTGAAAGGAAAGTACATTGACAGAAAGATAGTCCCAACTCCTTTCAGCAAGGGCTCTCTGAGTCTCTGGTGTGGAAGGGGATAGGTAGGGCATGGGATCACTTTGAGAAAAGCCTTATATGGAATGTGGGGGATGGTAAGTCCATTAATGTGTGGCAAGACATATGGTTGCTAAACAATTTTTTTTAGAGATTTCTTATTTGGTCCCATTCACTTTGAAAATAGAAGATTGATGTCTTTCAATGCCTTTCTCAAATCCATCCCAAACAACTTCTGGATCGGAATCTTTGCTCTCTTTTCAAATTTGTGATTCCCTTTTCCAACTCTTGCAATCAGTGTCTCTGAACAACACTGAAGACAGTGCTTACTCTTCCTGGACTTACAAAAACAAATTTGACTCTTCTCAAGCCAAATTAGCACTTCTGAATCAAAACTCAGAGGTGGATGCAGGTTTCAATTGGGACTGCATCTGGAAACTAAATACTCACCCAAAGATTAAGGTTTTCTTATGGCAGCTCATTTGGGATAGACTCCCTATTGGATGCAATCTCCATCACAGAATCACTCACATTCAATCTCACTGTCCTTTTTGCCCATTCCATATTGAATCTGCTAATCACATTTTCTACCATTGCTCAAGAGCAAGTGAAATTTGGAATTCAATCCCTCCTCCTTTTCCTTTCAATCCTATGTCTTCTTGGAAAATTTGGCTTCTCAACTATCTCAAACACTCAGATCAGCTCTCTAACTCCGTTCCTTGGAATACTTTGTTCTCCTTCATCCCGTGGCATATTTGGCTAAGAAGGAACTCATGGATTTTCACAAAAAATAAAAAACATACCTCTCTAGAAATCTGTCCACCAGTGCATATGGGCTGCTTCTGAATGCTTCTTTTCTAGCAAAATTTCAGAAAGTTTAAAGCCCCATCTCAGTGCCTGGTCTCCTCCCTCTCATCCTTTCATCAAAGTAAACTGTGATGCTTCTTATAGCCAGGTTTCCAGAGAAGTTGGTGTGGGTGCTGTTTGTAGAGATCATCTAGGATCTTGGATTGAGGGTTTTAAGTGGAAGGGTTACTCACCCTCCACTCACCAGGCTCAGCTAAAAGCACTTGAACTTAGCCTGATTTGGATAAAAGAAAAAGATTGGCAACATGTAATTCTCTGCTCAGACTCAAAGAGAACAGTTGAGGAGATAAAAGCAGAAACGACAGTTGAAAACATTCCTGCTAAGGGAGCTGCTCCATCTGGAATTTCTCTTTGAGGACAGTGGAAGGAATGTTGTAGCTGACTGTATTGCGAAAGATGCTAGATGTAACACGGAGATTATGCAGCAAATTAGCCTTTTGTACCTTCCTCCTCCATGTTGTAATGTAGCTTTTGAGAGTGAACTATGCCCAAGCTCTGTAAACTATAATTCTAACTCTGCTGGTGATGTCCCGGCCTATGCTTTTGGTCATGTAACAAATATTGATACTTTGATTTAATCTATGCATCTTTCCCTAAAAAAAAATGTAATGATGATGATGGTTGGTAGGTGGTCGTGGGTAATTGCCAGCGGTTAGTGGCGGTGGTGGTTGCCAATGGAGTTGTGGTTGAAGCCGACATTAGGTGGTGACGGGTGCATGAGGCGATGAAGAGGAAGATATATACTAAGGGAGTAAGGGCCTGTTCTCTTCAGCTTTATTTCACTTCAGTTCAATTCAATTTAGCTTTTATCAGTTCAGTTCATAATTTCCTTCTCTCATAAACATTTTATTTCAATTCAGTTTAGGTCCAATCAGTTTAGTTTAATTTAGTTCAACTCAGCTCAGTTTAGTAAACCAAAACAGACCCTAAGGATAAATAATTAACTTCGCCCTTAAACTGTTGGCATTTTAGAGTAAACATGAACATAAAATAATTTTCACTTTATGTTTGAAAATGTCTCAATTTAACCGATACAATTATCAATACAGAAATTTAATAAATAAGAAAAATTAACAATCTATGAGTATGGCTTATAAAAAACTATACCCGAAAACTATCTTGAAATAATTCGAACAAGTAAATATAATTTTGTACATGAATAATGCAAAAGTTAAATCGAAGCACTTGTAAAACTTGGAGGGTTGGAGGGAGTAAACACAACTACACAACGCATGAACATTTGGGAGGGAAGAACATTTTACATTCCCGCCATCAGAAAAACCCCAGTTTTCAAGGTTACTCATCTCTTTGCTCAACTCAACCCTTCCCCAAAAAACCTCCATTTTTCTGTCTCCTCTTTCTTCTTCAAGCTTTTGAGTTTAAAGCTGAATGCAACATCAATGGTGAAATCCGACTACGATTCAAAGTCAGATGGCCTCGAAATCCTCTCCATTGGAGCTCTATACACCGGACCTTGGGATAAGAAGTACTGGAGTTCCTCTAGGGTTTGTTCTTCTCTCTATCTTCTTCCTCAATAATTTAGCGATGTTTATAAATTTGAAGATAATTTACTTCAATTGAATGCAATTTTGAGTTTGTCGAATTGAATTTTTCTACTGGCGGAGTGAATCTGGAAAATTTCTGCTTATTTTATTCAAATTTGGATATTGGCGAGTAAAATAATCGGAATTTTGATTAGTTTATTTGGTTTGATTGAGTTTTTGAATCATTTTTGCGTCTCTAGCAAAATATTAGGTGTTGCGATTGAGTTGTTCCATATGCTTTGATTACATTGACACATTGTGAATCATGTGAAGAAAATGAGCCTGATTTGGTAGCTTAATTGTGCAATTTCGGGCTTTCGGCGGTTTGCTGACGAGTCTGTTATTGCTGAACATAGGTGCAAAGTCTTAAAAGCCGCGGAGGTGATTGACATATTTGGTACATTATTAATTGGTAGAAAACTTGAAATTGATAGAACTTTTATTTCGAATTTTATATAGGAACCGCTGGTAATGAACGTGAGTTGATCAGTAGTTTTAGATTATAGCATGAGATAACCTTCTTTTTGAAGCATTTGAGTAGGTGCTGTAGCTAGCAGATTATGCTCCGTTTGGATTGGCTCCACGAAAAGGCCATTGAATGTTTCCTTATTGGTCGCGGCCTGGCTTTTTAGTTGATCATAGGATTTGTTAAGTGCTTTGGATAGTGTTGAACTTTATAGATATGGTGTAAGACTGTAAGTAAAGTGTTAGGGACTTGGGGCTTATTTGAATGTCATTACACTTTACTAACCTTGTAATTTGTAACTCTATAAAGGTGGAAGCCTCATGAATTGGATAAGTGTAATTGAATGGTGATGATCTTGTGCAACTCTATTTTTTCTGTATTGGCAAACTGGATGTATACTTTTTGTGTGCTTGTCAATACTAGTAAGTAGTAGGCTGTAAAGATGTAATAAATGTACCTTAAAAGTTCATCCATTGGCATTGTTCGTTGAGAGATCAATGCATTTAGAAAATGGCTCTTTATTGGTGTTCGGGTTAAATAATATTTTTGTGGTCAATTACATTACATTTGTGAATGAATTCCATGCTTTTTGTCAGCTCTTATTCACAAAATAGATTCTCCATTTGTAGGGAAAAGACCGATATCCTTACCCAATTGGCTACCAAGCCCTTAGAACCCACAATGGGCTCACTTATAAGATGGAAATTCATGAGGGTTCAAAAGGGCCCATATTTCAGGTAAGTTTCTGCACTTTTTGATTCAAATCTCAATATAGTGAAATTGAGGATTAGAGCTCTTTTATGTTCCTTTCATTGGCAGATTACCTCCAATGACAAGCAATTTGGTTCTGGAGAAACACCAGACAGAGCATGGGAGAACTTTCAGAAGAAATGCTTGACTCGTATCAAGCTTTGGCATGGGAAGAGATCCTCTGGCAAAATTGATGGCGTGGAGGTAAATCTGTTTTTTTAATGTCAAATGTAGTAATTATTCTGTCCCTAGCGGCTTATGCACATATTAAAAGGATCCGTATCTCAAACCTGTGTTGTGTCCTGAGCTTGAAATGGGTCAAAATAGATCATACATCTAAGACTACATTTATTTCTTGTTAATAATGGAAGTTGTATAGACATTCGCATCCCAATGGGACTTGCCTTTGCTTGTTGCATGTTTGATGGAGCAAAGAATAGCCAACTAAGACATTTTCCATCTTATAAGTTAAATCATAGGTTGCAGGTATTCATGTACCTTAGTTGGAATATTGTGACCCATACGGAGTGAGATAAGCTTTTTCTCAGATGCACTTGCATATATTTTTAGGTATCACTTTTTGAAGCAAGAAACCAGATTGAATCATAAAGTCTGTGTATCGTGTTGTGTGCTTCCATTCTTCGAGATTTTTGTGGGCATTATGTGAAATATTAGAATGGCATTAAGGTTGAACTACACTATGCTCTATGTGGGCCTTGGGGTCGCATTGTAAGTGACTTTAAAGTGGCTCATTACAAGGATAGAAAGAGCAAATGTGCCTAGGATAAGAAACGATAGTAAAATTTTGGGACCTTTTCTGTGAGGTTCCCTAGATAGCTGAATTTTTGCCTTGGTGAATGGGCTTGGTTAAAACCATATTAGGTTTAGCCTCTTAGGCGTTAGTTGGGCTCTCAACCTATCTCATCTTGGAGGAGTGGATTGTGAATATGGTGATATCGTAACTAAAAATTTGTAGAACTTGGATGATTTGATTCAAATAAAAGAATGGGCTGTGATAGTGTGATATGATAGATGAAAATGAAATGGGTAAAGGTTACATAGGATAAGTAGGCAAAAGTTCTCCTAAATTGCTCTTTGGAGTGTTTTCTTTTGAAAATTTGAGGTTAAACATTTGCAGAATATTGGAGTAAGGTCATCTTGTGCATTTGGAATTTATCTGTAGAACCAGGTGTGTTAGGTTTTATTCTTAGGAGTGTGAGATCAAGAACATCTCTTAGTTGTGATTTTGTTGATTTTTGGCACATCTATGTCTGTTAGAGCTAAGGAGAACGATTAGGAACTTGGAATGCTTCAGCTGGGCAGTTACAAAATTTTCTTTGGTCATGCATAATATACAAGGAGAAAAATAAGCAACTTAGAGGGGAGTCTCGGAGAAGGGACTCAGTTTACTTTTCCTAAGTTTATTAATATGTGCCTCCAACATACTGCCTTAAGTATCAGAATTTCTGCTAAAAGATGGGTCGACACTTTCTTGGAATTTTGCAATTTTCCCTTAAGTTTTTTACTTGATGGAATGGGTTTTAAAATTCCTTAAGATTTACTCTAAATCACACCGGCCATATCAAAGAATGTGATTAGGAGATTCTTCTGTACAGTTTCTAGCAGCTTTTCTGCAAATGCATATTAGTCCAAATCAATTTTTTTTTTTTGGGTAATTTAACAGGTAATATTTTCTAGGTGCCTAGGGATTCATCTGCAAAACTATCTCGAATTTTTCCATCTGAGGTTTGGTGATTATACATCTTGCTTATTAAAGCAGAATTGGAAAGATGCATATCCTAGTTCAATTATTATTGAGCTTAAATTTTGAAATTTTTGTAACTTGAAACATGAATTACATTGAATGATCACGTTAGAAGCAGAAAGGAAAGACACTTTTAAGAAAATAATCATATATTATTTCATATTCTAAAATTTTATTACTTTTTAGAAGTCTTAGCCTTCTGATATTATGTCAGGAACTATAACCGTGAAAAATCCTGTGAATATTTCCCTTTTGCAATGCGTTAGTGCATTGTTTGGTATGCCACTTCTGCATGCTCTGACAATTTTGTTTCACTGTCTATGTACATTATACAGTTTTTTGGATTTAAAAATGCATTGGTCCAGAGATTACTCCGGGAGCTTGTAGCCACTGTAAATGATGCCTCTGATCGGAGTTCAGTTTTTACCAACTGTAATGAAGCTTCTCCAAAAGTTCATGACGCTGAGTGCCTTATGACACAGAAATACCCTGATCTGAGGTCATGTCTTGAGAAAACTACTGTAACTGGTAAGAGAAGCAGAACCTCTAGAGGAACAGATACAAAGTTAGCTTGTAAAAGTGGTCATGAAAGACGGCAACCTCCACATCTAGGAATTGATACCAAGGCTCTATATTCTGCATCTGGGAAGATGGACATCTGTGCTCTGAGTGATCACCATGATAAAGGGGCTTTGCAAGTAACATCAAACATGGAGCTTGGAGATAATACTTTGTTGTCAGCTCATGGGCTACCTGTAAATTCTCATGAAGTTCCTGGTGATCCAAAAACTGAATCTTGTTTAATCCAAGTGCAGAGTGAGCCTCCTCTCATGGAAACATGCGTAGCAGCTTCGTCACTTGGTGTAGACATGCCACAAGATGAGAAAGCTGTAAGCGACTGTAGTCTCTTTTAACCCCTATACTGAAAATTTGTAATTATTTTTTATAAATTAATCTCTTTTATATGCTTTGTTTTGTTATCTCTTCCCATAGACCTAAAAGCAACTTAACTTTATACAATGATAGCAGTAGAGTCTACATACTTGGAATTCTTCAGCAAACTTTCATGACATATATCTAGCTCTTATTGCTTACTTAACAAGAGAAGATTCTTAATGTTTCACAGCTTGACAGACAATGTATTGAAATCCAAGCAGTTGGTTTACCTGTGGCAACTGAAGAAGGGAGTCAGAAGGTTCAAGTTATACCTGACTTGTTAAAGCCAAGGTCTCCACTTCTGAGGGATTCCCAGGTCAGTCATGCTGGTGATCTATTTGCACCTGACTCCTCGGATACGCAGCAAGGTACTGATAGTTTATCAAGCTTGTCCACTGAATTAGATAAACATTTCATTTCTCTTAAAACAAGCTTAATCCACCTGGGTGGGACAGTTAATGTGTGTTACAATACCGATTTGCACATTCTAAAGTTATGATTAGGTATTGACTATGATCACAAAGGACCCTATTCCAATTGGTTGGTACAAGGACCTTGGGGGAAAAAAGTGTTGAAACATCTAAACTCTGTTTTTCTTTTATTTATTTATTTATTTATTTTTTTAAAATTTTAGATATTTCACTTGGTGACACAATTGGTTTCTGTGCAGAAATTGCCTGTGCTCCAAATTCTGGCAGTTATAGTGGAGAGCAGGCCATAGCAAAAATTGAACCAGTTGGTGAGATGGCGTTTTCCGAGGAGGCCATGGGATCACATTCAGAGGAAGGAAGCTACTTGAATGGAAATTCTGAAAAAAGTGATTTTGATTCTGTTGATGAAGATATAGCTAAGTCAATGATGGCACTTTTAGTTCCGCTAGCAGTTCCACTTCTTACATATTCATCACGAAAAAGGAGAAAAACTAAGCGCCATAAAAATTTACCATCTGCTGATGTCAAATCTTCTGGTATAATTCAGTACGTAAATTGCTTGTTGTCATATCTGATTTTGGACATCTGTTGGATGAATTTGAATGGTTGGCTGGACCTGATGTATTTTTTTATTTTTATTTTTAATTTCGTGCAAGTGATGATGACCTGGTTGATTTTGCAGGTGGAAAAGTTGCTTGTTCTGGTTCAAATGGACAAACAAAAGCGCATCTTTCGAGTGCAATTGATTCTGGACTATCAATGATGGAAAACCTCAAAGATGTTGTTCAAGACAGTGTAGAAAATGACCGATATGAAGATCATGTAGCCAATGAGCTACCAACTGCCGATAATGCTCAAGCAGTTGATGCCCATTTGCAGAAGGAGAAGCAAGAACCTGATAAAAGAGGGTCGTCTCCTGTACTTGATGTACCTGATTTTTCCGCTCATCAAAAAGAGATCACTGGAATCAAAGAAAATCTCAGATATGTTCCGGACAGTGTAGAAGATGATCAGTATGAAGATCGTTTAGCCAATGAGTCACCACCTTCTGATAATGCTCAAACAGTTGCTGCACCACCTTCCAATAATGCTCAACGTGTTGCTGCCCCACCCTCTGATAATGCTCAAGCAGTTGCTGCCCATTTGCAGAAGGAGAAGCAAGAACCTGATAAAAGAGGGTCATCACCCGTACTTAATGCAACTGATTTTTCCTCTCATCAAAATGAGATCACTGGATCCAAAGAAAATCTCAGAAATATTGTTCCAGACAGTGTAGAAAATGACCAATATGAAGATCATATAGCCAAGGAGCTACCGCCTTCCGATAATGCTGAAGCAGTAGCTGTCCATTTGCAGAAGGAGAAGCAAGAGCTTGATAAAAGAGGGTCGTCTCCTGTATTTGATGCAACCAATTTTTCCTCTCTTCATTATGGGGTCACTGATTTCAAAGAAAACCTCAGATATGTTGTTCCGGACAGTGTAGAAAATAACCTGTACGAAGACCATGAAGCCAATGAGCTACAATCTTCCAATAATGCTGAAGTAGTTGCTGCCCATATGCAGAAGGAGAAGCAGGAACCTGATAAAAGAGGGTCAACTCTTGTACTTGATGCAAACAAGTTGTCCTCCCGTCAAAATGAGAACTCTAAATTCAAAGAAATTTTCTTTCATGATGAATTGCAGAAAATACATGTCGGGATGTCTCAGAATGATTGTGCTCTTGCTCTTCAGTCTACTGTGCCCTGCCAATTGTCTGTTCCCCTGGATTGTGTTGCTACATGTTCCACACCAGACGATCAGTGCAAAAATGCAGATAAGAATTCAAAATCCATTGAGAATTGCTCCAAGTACACAGATCTGGAGATTATGCCTGATTGCAAAGGTAAATGACTTTTTCCTCCAACCCTTTCCTCTCTTTTTGAAAATTCAAACAGCCTTCCTGTCTTTTTGAAAAGGCAAGCCATTATACTCTTAATAATTCCAAGATATTCAGTGCTCTATGGCTAAAATTTTTATTTATAAACAGCTACTGAAATGATACGCTTAGTTAATTACTTTTGGTGCAATAAAGGAAGTCAAAGTCAAACTCCACTCTTGCAAATTGAACACTCTTTAATTTTCATACAAAAATTTATACTGATTGAATAGCTACAAACATTGATAACTTTAAACATGATTTTACAGGGCCCAGGTTTATTTCTGTACCTGAAAAGCAACAATGTTCCCCTGAAAATTTACACCCAAAAATGGATAAATATGGAGCTACTCTGTCAGAGAACATAATTTGCAGGGACATTTGGGACAAATGTGTTCCTGAAATAAATCAAAATTCTGGAAACTTGGTATCTACCAATTCTTGCCAAGATAGTGCATTAGGTGATAGTGACAGCAGCAAAGCTTTATTCAGTAGAAGTAGGATTGGAGGACATATGTCTAATTTGCAGAATGGTGATATGGAAGATGCTTTGGCTCAAGATTGTGTCTTGCAAGACCAAGCATTGCGTTTTACCTTCAGTAAGAATGATGTACAATTAACTGACGGGGGAAATTTCCACGTGAGAAAATCTGAGGCATACATTGACAAGGATAGGATTGGAAATCAACATTCTGATTCTGTATACCAGTTATCAGATCAGGGAAAAGGTTTTTCTCAGAATTGTGCATCCTATATCAAGGTAGATGAAGCTGAAATCAATCCCAGTTGTCTGAACAAACAGGATTTCAATGATCAGATAGGTGGCAGTACGAAGCTTATTGGTTGTTATTCTCATCCAATGCGTATTTCATCGGTAATGTTGACAAGAACACCCCAGGAAATCTACATTTGTGTTTCATGTGGTCTTCTGGAAGAAAAGAGAAGGGACTTGTTTCTGTACAAGCTATCTACTGTGGAACCTAGTTCGGGGAGCCCTTGTATGGTTGGTCATACGTCTACGAGCTTACCTTCCCTAAAAGATGAATTTGGTAGAGAAGTAAGTAAACAAACATGCATAAGGCCTTTTATTTTTGTACTTGTATCAGCTAGCAGGCTGAGTTGCCGTTTTCTTTTATCATCTTTATTAGGTTGCAGTTGATAAATTTGGGTTACAGTTCACGCCAGACGCTAGTAGCCTAGTTTTAGCAGACTCCATCAGGGTGCCTTACTGCAGGTTTTAACCCATACATAGTTTTGTTTTTTTTTTTTTTTTTTTTTTAACTGAAGAACTGTGATGAAATACTAACGTAATCCAAATTGCATTTGTCCAGGGAGAAAAATCTTCACTGTTTGTGTCCGCAATGTGAAACTAGCTGCTTCGAGGAGAATGCTGTAAAGATTGTACAAATCAAACTTGGCTATGTCTCCCTTGTGGTGAAGCTGAAAACAATTTTCTCTGTTCATTGCTTAATAGTTTGTGAACCTGATCGTCTGATCGCCGTGGATGAGAGTGGAAGAATCTACATATGGATTATGAATTCAACCTGGAGGTGATTTCTTGCCATCTCCCTTATCCTGCTTGAATATCATTAAATCTAGGATTCATACTTTCGGATTCTTGTAGAGAAAGAACTACTTCACTCAAGTCTAACTCACTGAGATGAAGGAATTTATATGATTATATCATTATATGCATTTGTTGTTAGGCTCGAACCTGATCTTAGTTTGAGATTGATCCTAGCTGGATTACTCATTTATCTGTTTATCTGCAATCAAACTTTTTTTCCGTATTTAAATGATTGTAGTTATACTTTCAAGATTAAAAAATACTTTCAGATCTACCCTAAATTACTACTCCCTCTGTCCAATTTAATGCTGTGTTTTGACACAGAGATTTGAGAGGTGTCTAATTTAATCTTATAGAGAGAGGCAAACTAATAAGAGAAAGTGTTGGACTTATGAGAGACAAAGGGTTGATGTGATGCAGAGAGAATAGGTTGTAAGCAAAAGTGGGGTCCACATCAGGTGGTATATTTTTGAACCATTTCCAGTTGTAGGATGATCATTTTGGAACATACCAAAATATATGTCTCATTTGCTATTAAACAGCAAATTGCTTCTTGGCTTGAACTCTGGATTATGAATGCAACTTAATTTTGCAATTAGTTGCAAAATTAAGCTAAGGGCCTGTTCTCATACGTTGAAATTTAGTTCAGTTCAGCTCAGTTAAGTGCAGTTCAGCTCCTAATTTCCTTCTCTTATAAAATATTCATTTCAGTTCAGTTCAGCTCAGCTTAGCTGAGTTCAGTCAATGAGAACAGGCCCTAAGCTTGTTACCTAAAAAGAAGCTTGAAACAGGATTTTGGCTTTTGATCAATGAGCTACTGTAATATGTTATGAGCTCTGCATAACAAGCTAAAAACAGGAAAATCTAAAGAATAATGTATTTGCGACAGGAATAGGGTAGAATTATGTTAGTCAAAATAGATTTTTTGTGATATAGCTGGATCTAATAAACTTTTGTTGGAGAAATTTATTGCTCTTTCTGATATAATGATATAATAGTGAGCAACGATCCAGTTGAGAAGATTCATATCAAACCTGACACCTAGGAAGAGGGGCTGGTGATGATATTTGATCCACGGCAACTGAAAATGCCCCCATGTTCATCTTGTATATACCAACTTAAGAAGTAAAAAATTAGCTTGTATGTCGTATCCCAGAAAAGCAAAACCTTTCACCTCTTCCTTACCTCCTACGGCTAGTTAAGGGGATTACCCCCCATATTAGATTTTATGGTGAGGTCGTGCAGCTTCTGTAATATCCATGTCTCCTAGTACATGAGCAGGTGCTGGTGGCAGCTGAGATGCTAGTGCTGTCAAATTGGTAGGTCACATAGTCTGTTACTCTGTTAGGGATGTATTGTCCCACATTGAGGAAGTTACATTGGTTGAATAGGGTTGCAGCCCCTCAGGATTTCTACTGAAGCTCATTTACCTTGTTGGATTAAGTAAATAACCAACAGCCAGCCAAGAGTCTCAATTTAGGTATCAGCAGGATCAATCTAAAAACAAGAAACGGGCTTTGAACGGAAATATTTTTCTTAATCTTTTGGTGGAGTGCGAATATTTGCTGTATGACTGCTTTTTAATTCAATTATAGCATCCAGTGTTACTATGCCAAGGATGTTTGCAATTTGAACAGTTATGACTTATGAGTCTACACATTGTATTTTTATTCAATCATCGCAAACTCTTTTATTGTAATTGGACAAATTTACTTTTTGTTAGTAATTCCAATCATCTTTAATCACTTGCAGTGAACAGACAGAGGTATATGTTATACCAAGCTATGACTTTCTCCCATCTCGCATTGTAGAGTTGAAGAGAATTCCTAAATCAGCTTCTATGGTGGTTGGGCATAATGGTTACGGAGAATTTAGTCTGTGGTACGCAATAATTTTAATGAACAAGAAATTTTAAAGCTTTGTTTGTCAAGAGCGTTTTTAGCCACAAGTTGAAAACATTTTTAAGTGCAGAAAAATAATTGCTCATTATGTTTTTGTTTTGTATTTTGCAAGGGACATAATCAAGCGCACTCTTGTATCACAATTTTCTGCTTCAGCAAGTTCAGTTATCGATTTTCTACCAGTAAGTTTGTTTAGATACCCAAGCAAGGGCCTGTCTCATGACAAAGTTGTCATAGAGGATTGTGTAAGGAATCTTAAGAAAGCAACTATGTTGTGGTTCTCAAGGCATGATGTAGCAAATATCTCATGCCCAATGGAAGGTGAAGATACTGCTATCTGGCTTCTTTTATGCACTTCATCAGACACTCATGCTCAAAATTCTTTCAACTCAAGTAATCACCATTTGAACTCGGATGGATGTTGGAGGCTTGGTTTGTTGATGAAAAATGTGGTGACTTTGGGAGCTGCTCTTAATTCAAGGTACTCTTTTGGATTCAAAAGTCTTGGTAGTTTTATTATGCTTCATCTTAATGTTGCACGCTACCAATTACCAAATCTCAACTGAACTTCAATTCTCAGACTGAGTCTGAGCCATTTGCATTCACCATTAAAAATTTCATAGGCAATATCACATTATTTCATAAAGTGCTAGGCAAGTCGGATGTATATCTGATAAAGGGCCTATATGAAATAGCCTCTTTGCAGTCTTAGGGGAGTAAGGCCGCATATGCTTCTGCCCCCTCTTCCCTTTCTTTCCTAGTCTTATTATAGTTACTCAATTAGTAAAGCTGAATTATGTTGCTAGAACTTAGTTTAAGTGGCCCTCCAACATTAGTTTCTGACTCAAGAGGCATTATCCTTTCCAGTCCCAATATATCTTTTCATTATCTTGCTAGTTATTCCCTTATCTGCTTATTCGAAGTTGATTATGGTTTTGTGAATCTGCCAAGTGGTGTAAAAACAAAACTACATGTATGTATTGCAAAAATACTTGTATAAAGAAAATAGAAATTTGAACTCAATGCTAACCTTAAGAGTCCTTTTTGTCTCACTTACTGCGACAACTAAGTTCCATTTCAAAACTAAGTTGGTTATTGTGTTCCAGCATTACTGCAATTGGTACATCATCAGGCACTGGAATCATTGGTACCCAAGGAGGACATGTGTATACATGGGAGTTGGCCACAGGAAGAAAACTTGAAGCCTTACATGATCTTGAAGGTATGGTCCTTTAAGAAAGTTGTATCTTTCGTTAGTGATAGTTGATACATCTGAATTGTGGTGCAATGTTGATGTGTTTTTAGCATCTAGTTTGGTTCAAATTTAAGTTTATAACCAAGTTGCTGTCGTATAGTGTCAGACATTTTACCCTGTCCTGACTTTGATGAATCATCTAGCACTGTTTTTTCCAAGTCCATTTTCATTCTGTCCATCATTGGCGGATCATTGGAATCCTTGAAGAGTGAATAGTAAAACATTTGTTGCCTTATAGACTTCCATGTATAAGGGGCCTTTTACTGCACCCTAACTATTTCAAGTATAATCTAAAAACTATGTAAGAACTATTGAATCACAACATTGAAGTGAAAATTTTCCAGTTTGCCAACTCACACTCCAACGTCCATTAAGCACAAATTATCTGCCACCTATGAGATGCGGCTTGACACTGGGATTGTCATCATGATACCGGCACTGCTTGGATTTACTATGTTTTGATTTTAGCATCTATGTAAATATTGTTGTGAATTGATTTTTGAAGTTAGACAACATCATCTCTGTAGTAATTCATTGTTTTAATGGGAAGTTTGTTACTGTTTTTTTAACCTTACATATTTTTTTTCCTGGATGATTTATCAAATTAATTACTCGTCCATTTTCGTTCTCAGGCAAGGAAGTCTTGCATATTGCTACTACTGATGAGTCAACCTCATCTGCTGTGGCTGTAGCCGGAGATGGTGGTCAGTTGTGCGTTTATCTACGCTCTTGAAATCTTGTGAATAATCATACATGCATATATTTTGTCTGCTAAAGCAATTTCCTACACACTACAAATGTATTGGATATGTACTGTGATAATGATACACCTGGTTGTGCTGGTGCATAATACCCTCATGATGGCTAGCCATGGTTGCTCGTGCTGTTCAGTTGCCAAACCAGAAATTGCACTGAGTTCAATCACTGTTGAGTTCTGCACAGCTTAAGGAAGAAAGGGACAGAGGCTGCATATAAGTAGTCAGCTAAAACTGGTTGTTCTCTGAAGCAAAAGACAGGAACTAACCTACCAATCTTTTTTTTTTTTTATCCTAGGAACAGGATACCAGGTTTCATGTGCATTAGATGTAAATCAACATATCATAATGTAAATTTTATTCTTTTGGAAATTCTTTCCTTGTAAATGTAATGAACACATCATTAAAATGACCCCCTTTTTGGTATATGAATGAATGAAGGTTGCAAGAAGATTGAAAATATAGCAAAGATCTGCGGGATTTTCTTGCTGAGTGCAAATTATTTGGTTCGGTCTTTGATTTGAAAAGTTCGATTAATTCAAAATTAAATTTAGTTTCGTCTGTATGATGAAAGAGGTTTTTACTTTGCAAGTACTATTACTAATGAATTCCTTATCAAAGTACAAGACTTAGGTTAACGTTTGAACTACCCAAACTATTCTATATAGGGACTAGATGTTAATAAAACTTGAGTAAGCTGCTGATATGAAGCTTATTCGACTTGTGCCCCCGCAATATCATGCTGTGGGTATAACTGCAAGGCCTTGATCACCTTGACTTTCTCTGCAACATAAAAAAGGAGAGAGTTAGAAATTCTAATAAAAAGCAATGCCACCGGTCTAGTAATCCCTCTCTGTTTGAAATTAGTTGTCATATTGTTACAATGATACGTAATCTTATAATGAAGTGTTTGATATGATTATACAAGGACATTCCTAGTAATACTTGTGTTACAACAATTATTTATTTACTCATAACTCTGTATATATGGCCATTGATATCAGACAGACTACTATATAGCTTAAACTGAAGCTAAAGTTAGTTCATGATTGATCCAAACATTAAAGGTTCTTTTAAATCCATTGGTTCAAACTTTAGGGTGAGTTTGTGAGCCTTAAAATGGCATAAGCTATTTGTTCCCTAATGAAAGGTCATATTACCACACATGCGTGAATGTTAGTGGAACCACATAGCAGCTCTCCATTCATGGTGTCGACTGCCTCGAATGCTCCTCCTCCAGAACTCCTCTGTTAATGTACTTATATTGGTCACACCATTGAATGAAATAATCTATGATAGCATTCTTGTAATATCTTCATCATATCGAGCTTAGTTTACGTTACCTTGTAGTAATCAACAGCAACAAAGTTAGCCCAGCGGTTACCAGCAGCAGCATAGCAAGTTTTTAGCATCTCAATAAGTTCTCTGGAGTTATGTTCACATGCTGTTAGTTTCACAGGAATTGTTTTAAAATGATTAACTAACACCAAAGATTTGGTGTGATCATTCAATGGAGATGACTCGTTTCGCTTTGGACATCTTCCTGGCTTCATCCCTTTACTTCCAACTGCAAAGCAGTTAAGGGAGAAAACTAATTAGCTCAATCAATTAATGTTTCTTGATCAAGTAAAAACAAAAAAAAAAAAAAAAAAAAAATGTCATATATCTCACACTGATTTTCAACCATGTAGTTCCACTGGTAAGCAATCCCCTCGCTTCTTTCCTTATCCATATCGGAGGTGAACACGACAAGCCTTTGATTGTTAGCTACCATTTGGCTAACCAAGGGCCAATTCTTGCCATTCTTAGGCATGTTTGATACCGGGAACCAATATTTCATTAAGCCTGACTCCTTAAAAATTTTTGTCAACCCTTTTGGGGTCTTTACATAATCTTCCAAGATTAGTGTTACAATTTCTGATGGATTGGATGCCATGAATACTTCAATTTCCTTCAATGTATCAATAGCACGTTCCTTTAATCACGAAAACAAAAATCAACATTTCAATCACATCGGTTTACATACAGTGTCATTCAATCAAAAACTCGAGGCAACACACATGTTCTTATGTTTTAAGTAAAAAAAACGAGTCTAGTTCTTACAAATGCGGTATATGAGTGACATTGGCCTTTAAACGAATGGCACAACCACACATCTCCTTTGTAGTCATAGGTATCTAGCATCAAGGCTCGAACACCATTCTGCACACAAGTAGTAAATGATCATCAAAACAATTTTTTAAACAGACATTTGGTTCAAAAGTGATGCTTACTCTATATCTCATTTGTTCTAATAACAGACTGTAGGGGAAAAAAGGCTTACTTGTAGTTGTTGTGTGACGCTATCTTCTTGATTTCTGAAGGTTACTCTAGGAGCTTTGGTATTGTGGCGTTCTCCTTCGATGGCAAAGGAATTATGAGTTGTCAAGAATGCATATTTGTTGAAAGGCAGAGAATCATTCTGGAAACAGCAGAAATAAGAAAAAGTTCTTATAACAGATTAACAGTGCTAGATTAATATCTTTGCCACTTCAAATAGATACGTTTGTAATCTTTGTATATGGCTAAAAATTTCTTTCTTGAAAACCATTCGATTTTTTCATAGTTTGAATTAGTATGAAGTATAAAGTTTATATACTTGTACTTTCCTTAAATTATATAGAGTAAAATGTTGATGCATGTTATTTGTAGAAGCTTGGTAAGTCTTACCTATCCAGAGTTACAGATGATCCCTAGAGACACAAACCGCTACATTCGAGTTCATTTGAATTTCATTAACTCAGTTTGATCGATTACTAGCTTAGCATAATAGCTAGTACAAATACGGTTTGAAGCAAAGTAAAATCGAGACCACATTATTAGAGGAATTTCTTTATCATTTTTCGGAATTTCCCTAAGGTTGCTAGCTAAAATATCAAAAAGAATTCACTCAAGTTTAAACCTTTTTTCAGTCTCAAAGATAGATTTATCATTGCTTAATTGTACGTTAACCAGTTGTACATTAACACGGACATGTAACTATGATATCCTCAACATAGCAAAATTTAGAAGTTTTTAATAGTGATCTTTATAGAACAGTATAATTCTCAATGCTAGTAATTCCAATCAGAAGATTCAAAATCATCATGCTATTTGTGATACATAGCAAGGTACACGAGAAAAAAGTAACATACCACAAGTTTGAACTGATTAGTGACAGTTGATCGAACACATTTTGACCCACTAAAACATGGTCTTGGATACCGACAATTAGAACAGTACAAACCAGCACCACAATCTGAATTTCTTGCACAATTTTCCATAAACTGCAAACCATAAAATTATTAGCATTGCAAACACAATTTACTTTGAAAATAAAGCAAATTTCAAGCAACTGTTCCCTTCATTCGTCTCTAAATGTATGTCGCTCTTACATACTGACTTTTTTTTTGTGACAATCGCCGTTAAAATAGGAACAACAGTTAGAGACGAGGGGTACATATATTCATGTATAATGTACCTTGCACTGTCTGTTGGAGCAAGAAGCAGAGATAACAACAGCATTGTGTAAGATGGTTGAGAATAATATTAGTGAAACTAAAAGCAGATTATTTGGAATAATCATATTGTTTGTTAGGAGTTAGGAGGTTTTAAGAGAGTTTAAGGAATTGTAAGGTTTAAATAAATGGGAAGAAAGGTGAACAGATATTTAAGGCCAGAAAGTGAAAGAGTTCCACCAGTTGGTTGGTTCAGATGATTGAAGCTGACGGTTACTACTTACTAGATGCTTTAATTTTGTGTTTTGTGGGAAAAACGGTTCTTTTTTTCTTTTTCTATGGCAATGAGCCATTGCTGATTGGGCCCGTGGGGACCTCGTGTTGGGTCGGATATTGAAAACAACGATTGGGGACCTCCATGCAGACAAGGTTTTCTTGTATGTATGTTTGATCCACTTAATTTCATTTATCTGAACTTATTATACCTTATTAAAAAATCTTATTAATTATACTTCGTATTATAAATTGAATTTGGGCAACTTTTTATTATATAAAGTAATATAAATTTATCTTATCTAAACCTATTAACCTTGAAAGACGATGACCACAAGGTAGACACTAAGTAATGACTCAGTTGATGTCTTGGTGCTATTGCATGCTCCCTCTAAATTAGTCAAGTACTATATGATGGATAACTAAAGTGAGGTGTAAGTACACAATTTACAGATGATAGTCTCTTATTTACTAGAGCTACTCGACATGAATGTTCTATAATTGTTGATATTCTCAACAAATATGAAGCAAATATCAAGCAACTTCCGTGCAAAAAATTAATTTAGAGAGGTTGGAAGTATCTTTTAGTAAAGGTGTTCCATTGGTGTCAAGGGTTACATTTAGGGGCCGTTTGGTTGGGGTTAATCATCAAAGGAATGGGAATCAGCTGTCCTCATTCCCTTTGTTGTTGTTTGTTAGACCATATACCCCATTCCCTTTACCCTCTTCATTCCCCCAAATCCCTCTAAGTTTATTCGTCACCCCCTAGAGTTTTCCATTCTCATTCCCTAGCCACCAATAACCACTATACCACCACCATCCCACCTACCCAAATCACCTGAAACCCGCACCACCGCACCACGGCTAGTCACATCACCACTCGCCACGTCTCCCCCACCCCTAGCCGCACCTCCCTTCTTCTCGCCGGCAAACCACAGACTCCCAAAACCCTATCCCCATCCCCGTAAAAACCTTAAAAAAACCTTCTCTCTCACTATAAAACGCCCATCCGGCCCTCCTCCACCGTCGAAACCCTAGGCGCTAGGGTTTCGAGGGAGGAAGAGGGTTGGGTGACGGGTTTTACGAGTGTAAGCCTAATTTATAAGGTTTTCGGGGCTGGGGATGTTTTCGGGGGAGGGGAGAGATGTGGGGGGGGGGGGCGGTGAGGGGCGGAGGAGGTCCGACAAAGGGCGGCGAGTGGTTGGGAAGGTGCGACTGACGGTTTGATAAGGAGGGGAAGGGGTTTTTAGGGTTTTTTGCGGGTGGGTCAATGTTTTCAGGGGAGAGGGAGTGCTTTTCGGGGAGAGAGGATGGGCAGCGAAGGGTGGGGAACGTGCGGCGAGGGCCGGCGAGTGAGGCTGGGTGGTGGGGTGGCTGGAAAAGGTTTCAAAGTGAAGAAAATAGGTGGTTCCATGGTGGTAGTGTGGTGGTCTGACTGGAGGTTTGTTTCCTTGTGTTTTTTGTAAAACAAACAACATTGTACTTGGAATGGCTTTTCTTTCCACTCTCCTTCTTTCCCTTGTTCATTCTATTCCGTTTACCCTGTTCAAACCAAACGACCCCTTAGCTCTATTCTTGGTATGGAAATGGTTGATAACCATGTCAAATACCTTGGTTTTCCAATCGTTGTGGGAAGATGGAAGAAAGCGGTTTTTACTTTTGTGAAGGATCGAATTTGGAAGAAAGTTCAAGGTTGGAAGGAGAAGTTACTTTCGAGAGCCGGAAAAGAATTTTTGCTAAAGTCCGTCATCCAAGCTATTCCAACATATCTTATGGGGGTTTATAGATTTCCTAAAGGTTTGATACAAGAAATTCATGGACTGGTGGCCAGGTTTGGTGGGGGTCGAATGAGAGAGAGGTAGGAAGATCCATTAGAAAAGTTGGGATGCTCTTTATCAACCGAAATGGCTTGGGGGAATGGGATTTAGAGACTTGGGAGTCTTCAACGAGGCTCTCCTTGCAAATAGCTATGGAGATTGTCTAATAATGAAAACTTGCTTGTTAGCCGAGTCTTCAAAGCCAAGTACTTTTCGCGTTCTTCTAATTTCAAAGCTGCCCTAGACCCTATTTCTAGCTGTTCTTGGTAGAGCTTGTGGAGTTCGAAGGCACTAGTTAAGGAAGGGATGCTTTGGAGGGTGGGAGATCGATGGCAGGAATATTAAGATTTGGGAAGACCCGTGGCTGATTGATGAAGAAAGCAGGTTTGCTACCACAACGAGAAATGAAGAAGAGTGTTGCACCGTTAATGAGTTGTTTGATGAAACAGGTTTGGAGTGGGATTTTCACGAAATTGATCGCATCTTTAATTAGAGAGATATGAAAGCCATTTATGCTATCCCTTTAAGTGAGAGACGCCCGAGGGACTTCCTTACTTGGGCGTTGTCGAAGGATGGATGCTATGAAGTCAAGACCGCTTATTTATTGGGGAAATCTTGTTTTCTTGAGGAGTTTGAGTATTATTGGGCTGAAGGCAAAGACGACTCCAAAGGTGCAACATTTTTTGTGGAGGTGTTGTTCGGATGCTTTTCACTAGGGGTGTTCATAAATCGGTCCGAACCGAAAAAATGGACCGGACCACCCCAGACCGAACCTAGATCGGACCGAATGATCAGTCCGGTCTTCGGGTCTTGAAATTCATTTTTTCGGTCCAGTCCAAACCCCTATAAAAAAAACCGGTCTTAGAGCAGACCGATTTTTTTTATTAAAAACATGCGTGAAACCTTAAATAATGGTTAAAATTATCCTTAATAAGCTTAGAAAATTTTAACTTTATAAGTTTTTTTGTACTAAACATATAAAAAAATGACGTTAATGTATAGTTTTTCCTTTAATTTTTTTCGTGTTTTCCATAACTTTATTAAAAATTTAGTATTCTTTTAAAGAAAATCTTAAATCGGTCCAAAGTGGTCCGGTCTGGGTTCGGTCCTAGCTTAATCGGTCCGGTTTTTGGTTCTTAAAATTCTAGTTTTCGGTCCGGTCTTGGACCGATGAACAACCCTACTCTTCCCACAAGGAGTATTTTGGAGCATAGACATCTTGTTGATGACTCTTACTGCCCTTGTTGTAACTCTGAGAGTGAATCCACCATTCATGCTCTTATCTCCTATCCTAGTGTGGCGCAATTATGGATTCATTGTGGCATTGTATTAAATTTTGGTGGGTCTGATCCCTTCAAGGAAACTATGCTTTGGTTGGGCAAAAACCTTCACAAAGGAGGTGTATCAAAGAAGCCTATTTCTCGCTTGGTTCATTTGGTTTAGGCGCAATAAATGGTTTTTGAGAATAAGCTAAATGGGAACCGGATGAGG
This sequence comes from Chenopodium album, assembly GCF_948465745.1. Classification (NCBI taxonomy): domain Eukaryota; kingdom Viridiplantae; phylum Streptophyta; class Magnoliopsida; order Caryophyllales; family Amaranthaceae; genus Chenopodium; species Chenopodium album. Next base: position 83,092,336 of record NC_137834.1, read on the forward strand.
TCATTCTCCTAAGGCACGACAGACTTGTGGTAGATTTTGAAGAGTACTCGGAGAGGATTTATGGGGGTGTTTCTCCCATTTCGAATCCTACTGAGGATTTATGGGGGTGTCTCTCCCATTTCGAATCCTACTGGTGATAAGGTTTGGACTCCCTCACCTCAGGTTGTGGCAAAGATCAATGTCGATGCTTCAGTTGATGCTGAGGAATGGGTTGGCCTTGGGGTGGTTGCTCGTGATTATAAGGAGCAAGTGCTATTTGATGTTGTTATAAGAATCAAAGCAAGGCGGGATCCCCTAGTAGCCGAGAGAAAGGCTTCATTATTTGGCATTCAAAAGGCGAGTTCCTTTGGCTACAACGATATCATACTAGAGTCTGACTCGTTGCTCCTTGTTTCCAACCTGAGGTGTTCATAAACTCAATATCCTTTGCTACGGTTGATGGAATCCTATAAGATATTGTATTAGCTATCTCGAATTTTTCTTCCATTATTTGGTCCCATGTTAAGCGTGATGAGAATTTTGTTGTCCACCATGTTGCTAAGTTAGTGCCGTTAGGTAGTGAACAATGTCGGAAAAATCTTGTCCCAAATGAGATTGCCCTGTATGTATTTTTGGATACTCTTACGATGAATAAATGCACTAATTGCTTTTCTTCAAAAAAAAAATTTACAATTATGTACATGAAAGTGATTGACGCAAGAACAACTTTCACAAATAAGCTATTAATCTATATCTATATCTATACTTAGTATTTAAAAACTCAAACCACAATCATTCATATGCCACATGTCCTCACAACTTATTCGTATGCCACATGTCCTCACAACTCACTCATATGCAAATGTTACTTCCCTTACCTTTTCAATATTAAAAAAATTAAATTAAAAATATTACATAATGTTAAAGTCTTTGTGCATTCCGTAACTTGCACATTTAAGTAAGAAAATGAAGTGTTTAATTTCTATCATGATAGAATAAAGTTGAATTAACTATTACATAAACATATGAAGTATAATAAAAATAGTCTTATCTCTTAAACTTAAAATATAGCTTAAACTAATATGTCATTTTATATTCTACAATATTCATGTACTCCTTTGGAGTATATATACTTAACTAAATTAATTATTCTTTCTCAATTATATATACTTAACCAAAAAAAAAAGTTCTCACAACATTTACTTTTAAAGTCATGTAACAATAACTTCGGAGTTTCAACTATTGAAAAGCTTGCATACATTTATATAAAAATAACCTATATTATAACCCGTGCATTGAACGGGCCAAAATGCTAGTTAAAATTAAAGAGCCAAATAAGGAGTAATTAACAAATCTTGTAACCTTGTTGGACTATTGAACAAGAACAAAAAAACAAATGGTTATTCCAATGATGGTTCTCATATCATAATCTTTATACTCTGTGTAAACTATGTTTACTATATGATATCGAATGAAATAAATTGGTTATTTGGGAATGAAAGTATGAAAAGTGTTTAAACAATTAATCATTAGATCCTTCTACATCCATAGACAACCACTACTTTGATTTATACAACTTTGATTATCATTTAATTTCAACAACACACAAACTTAATTTAATCACTGCACATAATGACATAACCCTTAGAAAGTACACAAGAGAATTGCTAAGAGTTAATCGAATTTAGTGGCGGAGATATAATTTTTTTTTTTTTTTTTTTGGGGGTGGGGGGAGATCATATCTTCATATGTATAATTTCGCAACTATAACAAGATTGATTGTATTTGTTAAAAAAAAAAAAAAGTTTGTTGCAAGATTTGAACTTTGATATCTTGTCCATCACAAAGTCTTATATGTGGCTGGCCACACGGTGTGGCCAACCATGATAGAGGTTACTTTGCTAGTGTAATGGGGGTTACTTGATCAGTGTTAAAGAGGTTACTTCATAATTGTTATAGAGTTACTCGGTCAGTGTTATAGGGGTTACTTAATTGGTATTACAGGGATTACCTGATCAATGTTATAGGGGTTACTTTAAGTGGTCACACGGTGTGGCCTGTCGCACACAAGACGAGCTGCTTATCCATTATTCTCTGACAAAAACCGTACACTAATTTTAAAAGCAAGTATGGGCAAAATTTAATCTTTATCTTGAGCAAAGGGGGAGGCCATTGGCTCCGGTGCTCCACCCCTAATCGAATTAGCACATACGAGTAAATGGAAAAATTAGAAAAATCTAGATAATGAATATAGATGGATTAATGCATTTTTGTTTCTTAATTTCACATACATAATCGACACATATCAAACAATAATTTGTTCAATCATAATAAGAGTCCTTCATGACGGCCACATACTTGAAAATAAAGAGTAAGGTAAGAGCATTATTATTATCTCCGAGCACTCTGCACTCTCACATGACTAGATTCGAACTCTAGATAGCAAAGTCTCTTCGATAGTTACAGTGCTTACTTAATACTTTTTCGAGTGTTAATTAACACTAATTTTTTTTTAATGTAATTTACGTACACATCGTGTACATATATCACTAGTCTAAAAGGCGAAAGAGAGTAGTTGAATCAAACAAAGCAAGAAGTTTCGGATTAAAATTTGGAGGAGAGGAAACAACGACTGGGGAGGTCGGCCTAAGCAAAATCCAAACTTTCAACCTCCCAAGGTTTTAGGAGAGAGAAAATCAGGGAGAAAATCCAAAACCCTCCTCAATTCTCCAACAAAGAAAATGCCAACTTTGACGAAACTCTTCAGTATGGAAGAAGCCGCCGAGCACAACACCAAGGATGATTGCTGGGTAGTTATTGATGGCAAGGTTACCTTTCTTTTCCTTGATTTTTTCATTCATTTTCCAGATCTTCTTATTAAGTTCTATTAATTTGCTTCATTTGGGTGTTCATTATTGTGTAATTTGTTCAACAAGTAGTTTACTTTAGTGGGTTTTGATTTGATTTTGTAATGGTTGTGCTTAATTGGAAGAAATGGCATCTGGGGTTTTGCTTGGTTTCAATCTTGCTCTGAATTTGTAACTGTTGTACAACTCCACTGCGTTTTGTTTTGTATTTTCAGTAAATTTGATTAGTTTTTGCTTCATATATCCTTGATTAGTGAGGAAATTTTAAGTTATTAGGTTTAAAATCCTCATTGTTGTTGCCTTGTTGGGTTATTGCATAATAATCCAATGCCCCAATTTGGTTTTGTTTGTGCTCGACATAGTTGTGGACTCCAATGCACATTTTGGTCTTGTTTATGCTTTGATTAGCTTTGGAAATATGTTAGATGGTTGTGGATTCCAGTTCCTTATTCGGTTCCGTTTGTGCTCAACATAGCTGTGGACTCCAAAGTTCCAATTTGGTTTTAATTGTTCTTGTCTGTGCTCGACGTTACTGAAGACGTAGCTTAGACATTGCTGTGGATTCCAAAGCCTCAATTTGGTAGTGTTTGCTCTCAACTCCTTGTTTTTTGGGCTTACTGTGTCTTATTTTTGTTGTATCATTTGTTCAGTTGGTATTCTTGTTGTCATGTGAACAATTGAAGTGTATCATAGTACCTAGCTAGTTTTTGGGCTTTTAGGATAATTTACTGATTTTACTCTACACATGAATTACTCCATGATTGGATGTATATTTCTCTGTTTACTTCTGTGTTTCCTTAGATTGAGTTGGTGTTGGTGTTGGTGTTGGTCATTTAGAGGCAGATCTTTGAACTTTGTTATTGTTGGGGTTTATGATGCTCTAAGATATCCTCAATGTTTTAAAGACTAAAAAGAGGCTGTGCTTTCTCACTTTCCCGCTATATACTATATTTTCTGGCTTGTAAGTACAAACCATATGTATGCATGTATTCTGAGTTTGAGTGCATGTACTTAGATTATCTTTTCTTTAAATTACAAGATAAGACTTATGTAGCTTAGGTATTCGGTATTCATGTCAATAAGAGGTATACTAGCTGGATGTTTGGGAGGAATTCTTTACGAGTTGGGAGATTATTTTGATGTCAATATTAATATTTCAACATGTTTGATTTTTTCAAGAAGCTCTGCTGCTATCTCAAATCAATTAGCATCACTTTATTAGGTGTATTCTAGCTCTCTTATGTATTCAGTAGATCTCAAGCATATCAATTATTTTTGTGGCATATATGTTTGTGCTTTTAAGTGTGCACTTATGTTTGCAAGAATTGCAACAAATCGTGAAGCCATATATCTTTTCCAAGTGGCTGGATGCTTATAATCATGTGTGAATGTCTTTCCTCTCAAGATGTTTGGGATGAGAGAGATTGTTGTGTGTGTGTGTGGGGGGGGGGGGGGGTTTCAAATCGGTTTTGCTTCCAAAATTGTCGCCGCTTGTGTTTCTCAAGCTGTAAGATTGCTATTGTTGCATTAACATGTTTGTGATGTGCGTTTAGTTATCTTCAATTCTTCATCACTCGTGTCCAATAAGTATATATGTCAATCTTAATCCTCCTGCATTTAGCTTTGGAGTTTTTCTCTTGCCAAATACTTTGTATATGTGTCGTTTGTTGTTTGGTCACAAAGAGTTGTGTTCAAATTCAGAATTATCTATCTCAGTGGTTAAGTTATTCACGCTAGAAGCTCTAAGTACGTGTGAAGTCAGGTATAAGTATAAGGTATAACATCTTAAATTGGATAGAGGATTACCACTAGTGTTGCTGATGTCTATCTTTCGAGTCGTACGGGCTCTTTCTTCTCAATGAGCTTGTTTTTCTGCATATTTAACATGGCTTAATGTGCCGTATCTTGTGTTACCATATTTAATGATTATTAGTCCAAGCTTTGGTGAACGTGTGCTTTGAGTAAACAAGGCAGCATATTGCCACACTGCCCATACATAGTGTATTAGTGTATGTTATAGACTGATTTTCTGGGTTTATAATTCTGATATAATATTGGTAGTAAATAAGATTTAAGCTTGAATTTTGATTGATAATGTTGAAAGGTTACAAAAGGATAGGTTAATAGCTTTAGGCTATCACTCTCAAGATGGCTTTAGGCCATGACTCTCTAAGGTTTTCCTTCCATATAAATTTCTGCCTAATCTTCCCACTACTCAAACTACCATGCTTATACTAAAATGATCAAGCTGACCTTAAGGCTAACATGTGATACTTAGCTAATTTAGAAAAACATAAATAGAACACAAAGAAATTAGATGTCTTCCTTTCCTTCTCTTCTTCTTATTGGAGTTTGTCTTGTTGCTAAGAAGTGCCCCCTGCTGCTGTTCCTTGTTGCTGCCCATGCTTGCTCCTCCCTTTGTGCCTCGTATACACCACTAAAGGTGGTTGACCAGGCTGGGTTTGACCCAAGTTGAGGTTTGACCCCGGATTGGTGTGTGGGTTACTTGGATCCATGACATTGTATTGATCTTATTTAATTGTTTCAGAATTCGTTTTTAATGTGTAGTCAATTACTCCCTGTTTTGGAAAGTATATGGATATAGTATTATTCATCTTGCTTAGATTTTGGAACTCAGTAAATGATTCCTTTTCAGGTGTATGATGTTACATCTTACCTCGACGATCATCCCGGTGGAGATGATGTGCTTCTCAGCGCAACTGGTATGTCCATTTATCTCAGTAGATCCAGTGTTTGCTGTTATGTATCAATATTTTCCCAGTATAAGATCCTAATGTTGATGCCCTACAACTTATGAGATAATCATTACACCGTAATGGTGGGAAGATTATAAAAATATTCTATGCAAATTTTCTGAAGTATCATGTACGTATAATGAAGGAAAGGACGCAAAAGAAGAATTTGAAGATGCTGGACATAGCCAAGACGCGAGGGATGAGATGGAGAAGTATTTTGTTGGAGAGTTAGACCCATCTGCTGCAACTATTCCAGAACCTAAACAAGAAAAGAAGGATCTGGATATCATCCAGAAGATTAAGGACTTGCCTCTGCAGTACTGGGCAGCTCCTATAGCCGTTGTTGGCATCTCAATTGTAGTTGGCTTCCTTTACTTACGAAAGAAGTAGGAAACTCGTAGAAGCAAGCAGGGAGCAAGTAGAACAAGCATCATACATCAATTCAACTCAAAATAATTGTTGATTGAATGAGAAGGATAGCTTAGCAATTTTGATAGAAAATTTATTCACCTGGATTTTTCATTGATAAACAATAGTATATCCTGATATTCTTGTGGAAGCATGAATTTTGGTCAGAGCTTGAGAGTACGCATAATACAAGAAGTACGTGGAGAATTGATCATTCAAATTGGTTGTTTATGTGTTTTCGAAGCTCTCTTTTAATTTTCAAAAATGGAATATTTAACTTAATCAATAACTCAATTTATCTAACTTTATTCTGATACTGATTATAATGCAAAATCAGATCGAGCAAATGAAATACACGAGGAAAAAATGTGAAAGAAAGGCCTTGTTTGGCAAATGGTTGTTGGCTGGTTCACTTGGCTTGTTTGACCAGTTAGAATGTTTGGCTTTTTATAATGGCTTTTGAAATTGGTTGTTTAAGCTGGCTGTTTATAAAAGTGTTTGGTAAATTATTGTTGGTTGTTGGATGTTTATTAGATAATTTGTGGGCCAACAAGCCAAAAGCCAACAAAAAAGCTATTTAAAGCAGCTTTTTCATTTTGGCTTAAAAGCCAGCTTTTTTGCTGCCTAAAAAGCCAATTACCAAACACAATTTTTGGCTGTTTGACCACCTAAAAAAGCCAAAAGCTAACCAAAAAGCCATTAAAAAGCCAATTACCAAACATGGCCTTAGTGTTTGTTTGGTCGGATGAAGAAAGTAGTAACTCTGGTGAGACTTCAACACATATGGAGTTCTATTTCCTAGGAAATGACAAGATTTGTTCAATTTATTTTTATCAATAACTCATATGTGTATATATTCTCTTTATCAACCATACTTTTTTTATAGAGTATATTTATACAAGAATTGTTGAATTACATATTATTGTACTCCCGTTTTTAAATACTTGTTCCACTTTCCTTTTTCAGCCGTTTTTAAATACTTGCTCAATTTCTTTTTATGGAAAGCTTTTACAATATTTAATTCATTTCTCACACTTAGTGGACCCAACATAATACTCTCTCTCCTCCTATTCTTCCACTACTTTTGCTTTTTACAATTTTTTATTTTCTCAACTACTCCACTACCTCCATATTTTATTACTTTTTCCGATTTCTCCTAAAACTCCGCACATGGAGAAATGGAGAAAGTATTTAAAAACAGAGGGAGTAAATCTTTATAAATATAGACATTTAGTAAAGGGAAAATGAAAACTAATAATCCTATCTTTTCTCTGTCTTCCATAAACAATCTCACCTTTTGAAATTTCAGAAACAATCTCACCTTTGACAGGGATATTCCACTAACGATCCCTTTGACCTTCAACCTGTTAAACAGGTTAATTCTTTTTTTTTTTCCTTAATTTTTCTTAGTTTCTCTTCTTGGCCACCAGTCCACCACCAACACCACCCCTGCACCCTCATGCACTACACCAGCTGCTCACCTCTTCCCACTTTACCACCGGCAACAAATACACCATCGCAACCAACATCAACAACCCACAACCACCTAACTACTTGGAAAACACCACCCTCAAACCCAATAAAAATAAAGAATGGTTGTGGCACCGCATCAATAGCTCCACCCGCCTCAACTCCGCTGCCAATTCCTCCGTTCAACGCCTCTCTTCGCCGATCTTAGGCAGCTTCGACGATGCTTCCACCGACAACATCCTCCTTCGCCTCTTCCATGAACCCGATTCTCTTTCCTCCATTGCACCGAAACCTCCAATTCTCTCTCCCCATTGCGTCGAAACCTTCAATTCTTCTTCCTCCAATGAATTTTAGTATTACCTTCATTCTTTCGCGCTTTGTAGGGCCAAGTATTTCTTCGCTTTGTTCTCCGATCGATGGAGCAAAAATGATGAAATCACCTTCTCTTTGCTATGAGTCTATGACAGTGATATGGAGGGGCGGGGATGGGGGCCTTTCGGGCGATAAGAGTGGCGATGACAGTGGTTTCTGACGCCTTAGAGGGGTAGGTTGGGTTGCGAGGCTGGGGTTGGGGCGTGTTTGGGCTAGTCTCGGGGCTGTTTTGGTTTTTTTTTTTAGTTAATTTTTTTTAATTACTATAATTTAGAATAAACCAATTAAAATTCGACACTTGTCTTATAAGACCGACTAAAGGTGGGATTATTAGATTCCATTTTTCCTATAATAAAAACGGAATACACGAGACTTCAACTAGTTAACAAGATATAGGGCCTGTTCACATTTACTTAATTTCAGTTCAGTTCAGCTCCAATCAGTTCAGTTCAGTTCAGCTCTTGATTTCTCTCTCTCATAAATATTCATTTCAGCTCAGTTCAGTTCAGTTCAGTTCAGTTCAGTTCCAATCAGTTCAGTTCAGCTCCAATCAGTTCAGTTCAGCTCAGTTCAGTAAATGTGAACAGGCCCATAGGGCATGTTCTCATTTACTGAACTGAACTGATTAGAACTATTTACTGAACTGAACTGATTAGAACTGAACTAAACTAAACTGATTAGAGTTGAACTGAACTGAACTGAACTAAGTATTTTATACTCCCTCCGTTTTTTTTGTAAGTGTTACACTTCCTATTTTCAGCCGTGTTTTTTTAAGTGTTACACTTTCTTTTTTGGCAAAAAGCTACATTAAAATATCATATATCTCTCTTCTCATGGTCTCCACCCAAACTCAGTACTATTTTTTTATTATATCTTTCCTCTCACATTCATTACGTTTCAATAAAATATTAACCCCACTATCTTACTTTTACAATTTTTTAATACTCCAACTACCCCACTTACCTCTTATTTTATTTAAATCAATTAAAATGACTAAAATTATGTGCTGGTCAAAGGGTAACACTTAAAAAAACACGGATGGAGTAAGAGGAAGAAATTAGGAGCTGAACTGAATTGAAATTATTAGAGCTAAACTAAATTGAATTTATTAGAGCTAAACTAAATTGAACTTATTAGAGCAAATAATGGTATCAGATCGTATCAGAACAGGCCATACAGTATAACTCTAAAACAAAACTTACGACACCCGATTCAACAAAACCAATTCCATTGCAAATTACTCCGTAGCAATTATATGCAGTGTTCACTCTTCACAGCAGCGAACACACAAAAAGAAAGAAGGAGAAGAGAGAGAAAAGGAAGAGACAATGATGAATCAACCAGGAATGCAGAAGAACACACTGTATGTTGGAGGATTAGCAGAGGAAGTTAACGAATCCATTCTTCATGCCGCATTCATCCCTTTTGGTGAAATCAAAGATGTCAAAACCCCACTTGATCAAGCTACCCAGAAACACAGATCCTTTGGTTTCGTTACTTTCTTGGAGAGAGAAGATGCTTCTGCTGCCATGGATAACATGGATGGTGCTGAGCTTTATGGTCGTGTTCTTACTGTTAATTACGCTCTTCCTGAGAAGATTAAGGGTGGTGAACAAGGATGGGCTGCTCAACCTAGTATGTTCCCTCTTTTCTTTCTCTTTTTTTTGTTCTGAAACCCTAATTTTAGTCTGAATTTTTCTTTTTTATTTTGTGGGTTTTGTTGTTGATTGTTGAATTTATGTAGCTGTAATTTGTGGGTTTATTTTTGTTTTCACAATTTTGAGGGTTTGGTTGTTGTAATTTATGTTGTGGGGTTTGTTTGTTGGGGAAGAGGGGTGATTGTAATTTGGATGAATATTGCTTCTGAGTTAGGCATTGATTTTGGTGGTTTTTAATTGCTTAGTATTACAATTCTTGAGGAGGGGTTGAGCTTAAATTTGTGCCAAAACTATGAGATAGAGAACGGTTTATCCTGAATTTAGTAGAGAGGGAGAGAGGGTGATGGCTATTAATGTTGACAAATACCGCGATTTCATCAGCCATGATCAATCTGCAATCTTGTTCTAGGATGTGTGCTTGTGTTGTCAGCATGAATGTGCCAAGATGTTCATATCAAGAGCATATGACATTTATGCAAATAGATGATTGTGTTTATTTTTCAAGGTTGAAACTTGCAAACAGTTAATGCTTTGATATCTAATTCACTGGCAAATACTGTGTGAGGGTTGTTCGATACGATTTGCCCAATATGTAGAACCTGTGTTACACTGGAACAAAAACAGGAAAGCTTGAGAACACAGTTTCAGACAATGAGGAATTGTAGAATTACATAGATTGAACAATAAATCAATTATTTTGCCTATGCTTAGAAGAACGGAAATCTTTGGTCTGTTATTGGCAGCAATACATAGATAAGGAAGGTATTGTAGATAGTATAGTTCTATCTGAAGGTATTAGTTGATTTGAGACTTTAAATAGCCAAGAAGGAAAAAAAAATTGTGTTTCTATAGAAGAGGTTTCTCTTGGATATCTTTCCAAGTCCAATTGCTCTGTAACGAGAAATGTGCCGGTTTCTGTGCATCATAGTGTAGCACCACCAATAAATTTTGGAGATATATATGTGAGAAAACAGCATAACAGCTGTGAAAAGACATTGATAATCATGATTATCTGTTTATCACAAACAGCACTTGTCATAATGCTGCCTGAGGGGGTATAATTCACCAGTTTACTGATTAATCGATAATTTCCTATCAATATATTTTAGAACTTCAGAATAGAAGTAATTAATCAAAATCAAAAGAAGACCGCACAAATCCTGCTGCTAAAATTTGGTATCTAAAGCCTTTATTATGTCGGGGGAGAGTTTTAACTCAGTGTTTAGCAAGATCGTTTGTTTTACACAGCTCATTCTGTGAATGTTTAGCAACACTCAGTGTTTAGCCTCTGATGTGAAAAGGGGTGGGAGGAGGATTGAGGGGTGTTTTTGATGCTTTCCAATGCTATAGTCTCTTCCTCTTGTAGCATGATTACTACTTTTATGCAGCTAGTTACACATACCTAGACTTTTGTATCAGCTGAAAATTATTTGAAGTGCTTGTTGTTTGCATTATCTTTATTGCTCTATTCCTTATTGTTTTGAGAATCACATAGGCAATCAGCAGCATGACTTATTATTCTGTTGTCTTATAATTAACCTGTGTAAACTTTGTCTGCAGTTTGGGCGGACGCTGATACATGGTTTGAGAGACAGCAGATGGAAGAAGAAATGCAACGTCTCCAGGCTGAGCACAAAGCTTCAATAGAAGCAGCTGAGGAATTGCACAGAAAGAAATTGGCCGAGGATCGAGAAGGGGAAAAAGAGGATGACCCCATGGCTAAGGCTGAAGCAGAGGTCTTACAGCAGAATCAGAGTTGATAGTTCACGAACTTCTTTTACTTGGAGAGAAATATAGACAGAGAGCTGTTTTGACATCATCAGACACACTTTTACTTGTGATTTTGCTTCTAGAGATCGCCTAGATAGATGTATAAAGAACGGCTTTAGTGATAAATGGAAGTGTTTTGCAAAGTGATTTTCTTCTAGAGATTGCTGGATAGATGTATAAACAACGGCTTTAGTGATGAATGAAACTGTTTTGCACCTATAGTTTAAAAAGGAGGTGTCTGACAATCTAATGTGCACTGCACCTGTTATCTTTCTCCTGTCCCCAGCATCATGCTAGGGAGGGAAGCATTTGTATTTTCCCGGAAAGATTGTGGCTAGCGTCTTTAGCGGTTGGGGTGTTTCACCACACCAGTTAGCAAGAATGATAATCTCTTGTGCATTAGGTCAATGTTGATGGATTGATGAATGAAAGAATAATCAAAGGTGACAGGAAAAAAAAGGGCGCGTGCTAAGGCCGTATATTTTGATTTTTGATGGAGATAATTCAAAATGGTCTCATTTTATGGATACAGTATGTTTTATTTAAGAAATGTCTTTGCTTTCTATAGTTAGTACTATGTAAAATAGAACAGTACAAACCACACTAGTCGAATGGCATAAGGTGCCAAACCTGCAGTATATAGTTAACCATTGTAACCACCCAAGCCAAATGACATGAAGCATCAAGCCTATTTGAATCTCTATTCCTTTTTTTTCCTTTCCTTTTTTTTATTTTTTTTTTTGGGGGGGGGGGGGGGGGGGGTTAAAAAGGGGGGAATAGATTAATTAAGGCCCATCAAGGCACAAAGTAGAAGCAGGGATAGTAGCAGTAGTAGTTAGGGGAGCTAGAAGCTCAGAATAGCTAAAGTTTACAGACATAGTTTCCATAGATAACATACTAATAACACCCACACTCGGGCTTTGAATACTAGAGCTATCAGGGAAGAGGTTAGCGGCTAGCTTCCACAGCACCTCATGCCCACCAAGCACCAAACCAGCTTGGGACGCCAGCATATGGGCTTGAATGACCTGGTCTCTTGGGAGACACTGAACATTCAGCTCGTCTACCCTTGTTATAAACTCCCTGCACACACTTGCAATGTTAAAGTACTTATCTCTATTCCTCTATGTATACTTTTATCAGCATTTATATATTTACTTGTGGAGATCTTGTGTCATGGGCTTATGGCTCAGATCTGCGGTGCCAAAGATCATGGTTTGTCAAGTATATCATCACTAACTATATAGCATCTATCGTAAATTAATAAATTGACAGCATGAGGCTGTATGCATGTATCACTGAAGCATTATGAACTCTAGCAGCGTTGCAGTGGTAGAAGCAATAGTTGATGGATCTTTACATAGCTGCAGGGTGATTGCAGACTTCATCTAAATACTCTTCTTGAAGACCCGACCCAACTCTTCTTTCCCATCTGTTATCTTGTTTTCTTGAGCCTAGGCTAAAGTTCCGAATTCTGCATATTCTGGGTAAATCTAGTGTAAGAAAATAGTATCACCCCCTAGAAGAATTTCTTAATAACTAATTAATAATGCATTTGTAACTCTAGGGCTCAACTTTGAAGCAACAAACATTTGCTTACAATTATCGCCATATTTCAAGCTGTTGGCATTTTGCATAACAGTAGGATCTCCTATTTCATACATGCAAAGAATATAAGAACTCAAGGATAAAATAACCTTGAAATCTGCAAATCATTATGAGCAATAGTTGTATGATATATGATTTACTAAGGCCAAACATAAGTCAATTTATCTAAATTTGTTACTGCTGACAATGGTATACAATTTGTTACAGCCTATTTTTTTATAGGCACAGAGATATAAGAGAAACATGAAAACAAACCCTTTAAGTACCTAAAAATGGTTAACTATCCCCCTTTTTAAGCATAGCGTCACATAACTTGACAGCATCAAGGTTATCCCTAACATTATGTACTCTAACTATGTTTGCACCGCCCAAAACTCCAGCAGAGATGGAAGCGACAGTAGCTGGATCTCTATCAGTTGCTACAGGACGATTGCAAATCTCACCCAAAAACTTCTTTCTTGAAGGACCAATTAGTAAAGGGCTATGAGACAAGGCCAGACTCTTCTTTGCCAACACTTGCCGTAATCTTTTCAAACCTGAAAGAAGTTCCAGATTTTGATTTGTATTCTTCGAAAATCCAATGCCTGGATCGATAATTATCCTCCAAGCAGGAATCCCTGCTGATTCAGCATCCATGATCCTAGAGCTCAACTCTAAAGCCACTTGCTCGCAAACATCATTATATGTCAAGTTTTCAGTATTTTGCATCGAAGTAGGATCTCCTCGCATATGCATTGCAATATAAGGCACTTTAAGGCCTGCAACCACGTTGAACATCTCAGGATCCAGTCTTCCACTAGAGACATCATTCACAATGTGTGCCCCTTTCTTCACAGCTTCAAAGGCAACTTTTGAATTAAAAGTGTCCACAGATAAAATTCTTCCTTCTTCCTCAATTATCTCCTTAACAGCTTCTAAGACAGGGACTAATCTTTCTAGTTCTTCCTCAGCAGAAATCCTAGTTGCCATTGGCCTTGTGGATTGAGCCCCAATGTCAATTATATCAGCGCCTTCCGAGATCAACTGACTAACTTGAGAAACTGCACTTTTCACAGATAGAAACTTCCCTCCATCACTAAAGCTATCGGGAGTCAAATTCAAGATTCCCATTACAGAGGTTTTCTGAGACCAATCCCACATGTGATTTCCAACTGGCAAAACTCTTTTCATTCCATCCTTCCCAATAAGTGATTCTCCGCCAAGTTTTTCCCATGCTTCAAATAGTCCACCAGAAAAATTTGATAATGAATGCCAAGAAGCAATTGTGTCATTTTCTACATCATTCCCAATTATGTCCATTAATGGAGCCATCACAAATGGTCTCTCCCATATCCGTTCATGGGGAACTATGAGATTCTCAGTTCTTACCCTGAACTTCCCGTAAAATAGCACATCCAAATCAATCGGCCTAGGGCCATATCTTATTCCATTAGTTCGACCCATATCCTTCTCAATTTTCTTCAGCATCCCTAATAGTTCTTGAGGCCCAAGTTTTGTAAAGCCTCTCACAGCAGAGTTAAGAAACTTGGGTTGATCAGTCACATAGGCAGGATCTGTCTCATATAAACAACCATGTCTTGTGATGTTTATGCCTAATTTCTTCATTAGGTGCAGAGCTTGGTTGAAATTTTCTATTCTATCTCCTATATTGCTCCCGAGTGCAATTACGACTTCATGTTCCTTGGAACAAACTTCAAATGAGGCTTCTGCTGATGAGTGAAGGAAAGAAAGTGATGAAGCTGCAAAACCACATAGCTTCATAAGTGCATATTAACATCCATTTACTTTTAGAAATAGAAACCTTTTAATTATAGCATAAATCATAAGGGCATTCCATTATCCTATCAGGCACTGCACAAATATTAAGTGGAAAACAAAAAAAAAAGGAAAATATATGATCATTTTATCAGTGATCCTATCTAAGAGCCCTAGTGATATCCAGATCGCCGATTTAGATCTTAGCTTTCGATGAACATGAAAACAAGTATATAATTGTGCAAAAACGTAGATACATTATATCTCAGACTTCCCCAACTAGTGAGCAATGGAATAAATTTGGAGTCTAACTGTTTATCTGCAGATTAAAGGATAGAAGAATTCATACAAGGACAATTTTGCTTTACCTCTACCATACTTTGAAATATCCTTCCAGATTAATTGGGTTGATTTCAGCTGCTTAAGCACATTCAACATGACTATAATGCCTCTATCAAAATCATCAAAAGGGATTGTCAGAGCACAATGTCATGTAATGAACAGAAATTGAGCATTATATTCGATAATAAAGAGCATATACAAAAACAAAAAAAAAAAAAAAAAAAAAAAAAAAAAAAAAAAAAAAACAAAACAAAACAAAACAATTAAATTGATAGATTGAAAGAGAATTGTCAAATTAAGATGCACTCAACTCAGCAAAACATATAATCTCTTCTCCTTCATTATTAAATTACTTACAAAAAATACTTTTAAACACATTTTTTTGTTGATGCAAAATTCCTCAATAACATACATTGCCTTCTCCATTAGCATTATCCTAATTACATAAGTAATGATGAAACATTAAATGAAATAATGAACCTTGATTTTGTTGTAAATCACAAGTAATCATACACACCATATAACTGTATAAGTAACATAACAACTACAATTTCAATCAAAAATTACAATCAAATTTACACCCCCAAGAAAAAGATTTTAAAAAAAATTGAAATCATTCAATTAGAAATCGATTATAAATTTTCCACTACAGACTAAAATTACAAACACCCACATCACAAAATAACTATAACAACAATCAACAAGTAAATTTACAACAACATTAATAAAAAAAAAAAAAATTGATTTTGCAAAATTGACTAACCTTTGAAAATGAAAGAGAAAACCTTTAAAGAGGCAAGAGGGTGCAGTGGGGTGCGGGGCTAGTGGGTGGTCCGGTGGTTTTGATTGGTAGAAATAGAGCTTTGGGTTATGGAGTAGAGAATAGAGAACGCTCAAACGGCTCTATGCAGCTATGCTACTATAAGCAATTGGACTTGACTAGTGACAGCACTAATCCAATGAGCAAGGCCCAGTTTTGTAACGTCAATAAATGAAAATTGTTTATCAAATGACTTTTTAAAAAAAAAGGTAAGGAGAAGAACTTGAGAGTGAGGGGGAAAACGTAAGTCGTCCCCACACTTAACATCTAGCCTTAAGGTTGGAAGGTACAATCTTTACCATTACACCAAGTTTAGTTTAGTTTATTAAATGGACAATATAGTATACTATTGCAAGATAAATTTGTATATGAGTGACAAAATAGAGAGAGATTTAAAAAAAAAAAAAAAGGCATATGATGCAAAAAGAGATTGAGAGACATGACAACTTAAAAAGAAGTAAAAGTTGGGGAGGGGTTGCCGGCACCAGGGAATGGCCTTGCACTTGTTTTGAGCATCGTGTCTCAGTCTTCTCTTGAATTGCGTATTGAAGGATCTTGCCTTATGAATCTGTATGAACTCTATGAACTCTATCTGCAGTTCTTGGGATCTTCCGATTCATCTATTACTGCTTAACAGCAATTCAGACTATCCTGTGTTTTTCTGCAGTGATACTTCATTCATCAATGGTGACAAGGTGAGGCAAAGACTCCATTTTTTAATATCTGATATATTTAACCTATTTTTTTTTATATATATAACCTATTTCTGATATTTGGATGTGACATCATTTATGATGGTCCCCATTGAAAATGGTGTCATTAAGTTCTCGTTAAGACTCACCAAGACTTGCCCAAATTTATCCCTTTAGCCCTAAGACTCAAATATATGACAAAAAAAAAAAAGGATAATAAAAATAAAATTGAGGTGGGTTCCAATCTCAAGTGTAAGTTGAGTCTTGGAATTTCAAGACTCAACTTGAGACTTGCTTGAGATTTAAGAAGAAAAATACGGGAAGTCTTAAACATAAGTTTTGAGACTCAAGATGATGATATCACTCCAAGTCTTAAGATTTGGGGCTAAACTTGCTCAACTTCTTTCTCATTCAATTACAATAAATCTAACAACTTATTATAAACGCAGACATAAACTGAAATAAAAATAAAAGGACAAGCTAGGTAACTGGGATATTGATGCATGCATGATTTGCATCTACTACATCCACGGACTATTAAGAGCATCCACACTGGTGGAGTAGCTCACAATTTCTCTCTCCAATTTTACTTCTTCCACATCATATTTCACTAACTTGAGTCACTCATTTACTTTTTTCACAATGGTGAGCTAGCTCACTACAACTAAAAAAATTGTTTTATGTTAATTTTGGACAAAAAAATTAAATGAAAATATAAAAATTGCCACTTGTCTTCTCCTTGTTTGTCACTGGGCTCGTGTGCCGAGGTTGTCAGTGACTTGGAATAGGGAGGAACCTCATCCCATGAGTCACCTTTCACAATGGTAAGCTAGCTCAAAATAAGAAAGAGTGTGTTGTAGGGAAGGTCTTGACTCTTGAGTCACCCAGTGTGGGTGCTCTAAGGTCTCGTTTGCTTGAATATGGGAAATGCACATTCTTTGGAAAATTTATAATTCCATGTAATTGGAAATTCCATTTATATGACCAATTGGCCTTACTGCCTCAGATAAAATTCTGACCCGAAAGTAATACATCTTTTATTTTGTTGTACTATGTACTTGTAACATGTTGACACCTGCCTTTATTCGCGAAATTTTATTATCGTATTTAGTGACTGATAAGTAAAGTATAATTGAGTGCAACCTTGCTAGATCTGTGTAAATGTATTAATCTATTACATATTACTAAATGCGAAACTGAAAGAGATTCTTGACAGCATCATATTAAAAAAAAATTCCTCAAAAGTATTTGCTTACAAATAAAGTATTCTTACTCTAACGAAAGATTGTATCTAAATACTATAATTGGTCTATCGAGTCCTTATATTTTTATACCCTTTTTATAATCTATATACTATATATTAAAAGACGTTTATAAAATTGTGTATGTGTCACACGAACCCTTTTTTACACCCGTATTACGCCACATCATCATTCAACAATCTCTACCATCATGCCACATCATCATTCAATTATCCAAATTAAATTAAAAATGCATGCAAAGAAATTCGAACCTAAACTTCATTGAATAAAAACCACATGCATTGCCATCTTAGCTAGAATTAAATTATAATCTATGTTTTCACATTTATGTATAAATACATATAGTACAAGTATTATAATGTAATATAAAACCAAAAAAAAATCCAAAATGAGGTATTGTTGTCATTGTTTTCAAATTTACCACGTAAAAAAAATTATGAAGTACGTCTTTTAAACCGTCTAATATAAAAACGAAATTATTCAAAGTATCACCGGGGCAAAGCCCGGGCCACACACTAGTTTTGTTGTAATAATTAGTTAAATCCGTGCATCTATTGCACAGGGTTTAACCTAATTTTAACTATAAATCGACAAGTGTAAAAGTCAAAATATTGCAAATAAAATGAAACGCTCAAATTTGGAATATTCCTTGTGTATGCTCATTTCCATATAAGGTGTTCCCCATGTATCATAAATGTTTATAGGGCCCACAATTTTTCTCAGAAAATTACTTTATGCCCTTCCATTTTCATTTTTCATCAATTTCAATCCATCCTTCCTCTTCCACAATCTGGAAAGATATTTTAAAAGGCAGAAATATTCTTAGATAGGGCTTGATCTGCACCATTGGTAATGGTCGTTCAACCTCTCTTTAGTATCACACTTGGGTGGGGGAAGAACCTTTATGTAATATTACTACTCTCTCCATTCCCCCTGATCTAGCTCACTGGTGTGTAAGTAATATTATTCACTTTGGGAAATGGAATCTCTGTGAAATTGCTCATTTGCTTCCCTCTTATATTCAACAAAAAATCCTAGCCACCCCCCTTTCTACCATTGCTTTTCCACACGATAGAATAAGGTGGAGACACTCCAAAAATGGTGATTTCAGTATCAAATCTTCTTATGCAATTTCTACCCTTTCTCACCTTGCTTCTAATTCCCTCAATTTCAATTGGAAGAAAATTTGGCTCATTCAAATTCCCTTCAAGTATAAAATGCTAATTTGGAATGTTGTTCACTCAATGTTAGAGGACCATCTCAACCAAAAGCTTAAACTGATGGTTGAGGCCCAGGAATATGTTTTTATACTCTATCACTCCCCCTCACACGAGAGCCCGTTTGGGCTAGAAGTGTGGATGCAGCATGGGCCCTCCTCATACCCAGCGCTTAATATTCCATTTGAAAGTGGAGGTGGATGAGATTCGAACCCGTGACCTTTGTGTCACGCTGGCTCTGATACCATGTTAGAGGACCATCTCAACCAAAAGCTTAAACTGATGGTTGAGGCCCAGGAATATGTTTTTATACTCTATCACTCAATTCTCCCTGCTGGTGTGCGTTTGAAACAAAAAATTCCCAATTTCGACCCGATTTGTGTTAGATGTGGTGGTGCTGATGAAAATCATCTCCACCTTTTTAGGGATTGTCATTCTTCCTCGGGTTTTTGGAACATTGTGTTTAGTAAAATTGATTGTGCTAAAGAAATTATCTAAATCAATTTCAAAACAATCAGTGGTGGGATTGGGTTTATTTTAACCTCAATCAAACCAAGGATTGGAAAAACATCTTTGCAATTGGTATTTGGCATTTGTGGAATTACAGGAACACAACAGTCTTTGAGAAATCAATGAGCAGAATTCAAAATATATTTGCAAAATTCAGCAACGATTTGTACCTTAACAACAAAATTTTGCAGACAAGAAATGGAATCCTGATAAATTCTGATGCTCCAACAATGTGGAAGATGCCTCAAATGGGGTATAAGAAACTGAATACTGATGGAAGCTAGAAGAATGAAAACAAGGCTGGTGGGGGAGGTGCAATTCAAAATGATGATGGTTCGTGGCTGGTTGGGTTTACTCTGAAGCTGAGAGCCATTTCCCCAGAGGCTGCTGAATTGGTAACTATAAGGGAAGGTTTAATTGCTGCCAAAAATTTTAATCTGCACCACCTTGAACTGGAGACAGATGCTGAAGCTTTATGCAAGATGCTGGAAAATGCCGAAGAATTTCTCCATCATGAGCTGGGTATGATTATCCAAGATATCAAGAGAATGCTTGAAGAGGATTGGATTGTTGTCTTTCTTCACGCCAAACGTCCTGCCAATGCTGTTGCTCATGGCCTTGCCAAGATGGGAGCACAAATGACAGATGATGATCTGAAGTACTACTACTACCCTCCAAAACCTGTGGCTGATGCTTTCGCCAAAGATCCAAAACGCAACTAATCTCAACTGTATGAAGAAGCAAGCTTCTGGGAACATGCCTGATTGTAACATTTTTCCATCTCTGTTTACGGCTATTATTAACAACTTTTATGCTTTCTATTCTAAGTTAGGAGATGCTAGCCTACATCTTAATAGCAACTCCTTTTATCTCTACTTTTGTACTAAGAACTGCAGTTCTCTACCTATTAGCCTTTAGGCTTATACAAATCTTCCTTGTTGTGAAAAAAAAACTTAATAAAGTATAATATGGTGGTTATGAAGCAAAACAATTAGGATTGAAAGGAGTATCTCACATAATGTGAAAAACTTATATATACTCGTATTAATACTAGACATGAGTTAAAATGGAAACTCAAATTGACTTGACTCGAAATTAACCCAAAAGGCCCGAAACTTGAATAAAATTTTCTCCAAACACATCCTCAATTGACTCCAAAAAAAAAAAATCTATAGGAAAAGTACTGTATGAGTCTATTCGATTATCATGAGATCATCTCTCCGAAAAAGTTTTATTTAAGTGATATGTGCAAGGGAAATACAGTGCAAAATCTATTTAGAGTATTCACTACAATGAGGAAAAAAAAAACACTTCCTCATTATCTCTCTATCCACTTTCTCTCCCCTCTTGTCATGAGCATTTTTGTGGTTATATTTTTATCCCACGAATGATAAAAAAAAAAAATAAAAAAAAAAAATAAAAAAATTCCTCACCGTTCTCTCTCTTACTTTTTTCAATATCCCACCAACATTTCTCTCTATATACATCACCATATTCATATTAATTTTTTATTTTTTTATTTATTTTTTTGAATAGCTTCATATTAATTATTTTGTGTAATGAAGTAATACTATTATAAATCATGTTTTTGAGCAATTAAAATCTAAATATATTTAAATAATGATGTAAATAATAATTAGTAAAATTGTCAATATATTGTTTAAGAAAATTATTGTTAAACTTTATGGTTTTATTGTCATAAAAATGACAATAATATTCTTAAACAGTGGATTTAATTAGTAAGCTACTTTTTTTTTTCTTTCACACCATTCAAATCCTTTGGATGGTTCGGTATTCTATGTGCTTTCAAAAAACGGCATGGTGGAGAAAGTAAAAAAAGATTTAGCAGTTTGTTTTTAATGAGGGTCCAATGTTTTTTTGCTCATCGTATGAGCATTTTGGTTTTGCTCGTGAGCATTTCTCAAATTGCTCATTGATGTAAGGAAAAATTTTAAATTACCACCCAAAAATGTAACCATTTTCGAATTAACCACCCGTTTAATTTTTTTTTTTTTTTTTTTTTTTTTTTTTAATTACCACCCTTTAAATTAAATAAATGCTTAGATTACCACCCATTTAAGATTACCACCCATTTAAAAAATCCGATGGATTTTCCGTCTATGGGCCCCACCCAACGCTTATTTTGACCCTTTTGATTGATTTTTTCCCCGATTTTTCTCTTTAAATTTTAACTTCAATTCACATTTTTCTCTTTGAAATTTGGTATAATTTGGTGAAAGAAATGTGAATTAAAGTTTAGAGAGCGTTTTAAAAGAGAAAAATCGGGGGAAAAAAAATCAGTCAAAAGGGTCAAAATAAGTGTTAGGTGGGGCCTACATACGAAAAATGGGTGGTAATCTGAGCATTTATTTAATTTAAAGGGTGGTAATTTAAAATAAAAAATTAAACAGATGGTTAGTTAAAAAATGGTTACATTTTTGGGTGGTAATTAACCTTAATGTAATAACTTTATTGTGCTTTTTGCACAATATTTTTGTTCATGAGCATTTTTATGCTCATTTTAGTGAATGCTCTTAAGGATAGTAACTTTGATGAAGAAACCTTTGTTGGATTGTATTATTTGTATGACTTTTTTTTTTAATGGATTGTTAAATTAAAAAAAAAAAAAAATTAAAAAAATAAATAAAAACCTATCAAATTGGATTTAGCTTTAATCTCATTCTAAGAGGTGTTGTACCTCATCCTCTCCCGCTAATTGTTGATTAACTACTCTCTCATTCGCTCTGTTTTTGAAGCTATCATCTTCTTCATTTTCTTCCTAAACCCTTACACCACTAAACCCATTTCTCTCTTTCTCTCTCCTCCAAACCCCAGATATGCTGACCGCCATTTGAGCTCCTTTGGAGGTTGCTACTTCAGGCTTTGCTCTAATGGCCTCTCTCTCTTTTACCCAATTTCTTTCTTTGCCCAGGTTTCTTCATTTTCCTTCTTTTAATTCAATTGTTTTTGCTAGTTATTATTTGACTCAATTTCATTGTTTTCTTGTATGTATATGTTATTTATTTGATTAATTGCTATTTGGGTTTGGCTGAAATACTTGAGGGTTTTGTGGGATTGTCTGATTGCAGAGGAGAATTTTGTTTATTATCTGTGTTGCTTGACTAGTGATTATTGCTTGATATGCTAGTTTTTCGGGACTCGGCTGTAAGAGATTGTTCTCAATTTTGGATAATTGTAGTTGAACAAGGAATGTCATGTTGTTACCCAAATGTAGCCTATGAAGTTTTAGCCTAGGGTTATATGTTGGATGGAGGGTGTTGTTATATGTTTTCGTGCTCCCGAATGAATATGCACTTTATCTGAAACAAACATGACCCTTATCCATAATGAATCTGAGCTCAACCATGTTTGTTTGTGGAATTAGAGCATATGCATATGGAGTACCATTAACATGGTGCTCCCATAAAAATATGATGGTGGAAGCGTATGCACAGTGCTCACTGTGCATCCGCTGAACATCAAGCCTAAAATCAAAGAACTTAAGACTAACTGACTCCAATGAACATAAGAGCTATGACTAAGATGATGTTAGTTTACATTTCTTCATATCAATATATATAGAGGGAATTGAGACATAGTGAGCATGAGTGAGTAGGGGAACATTAGCAGTTCCTGCTACGTTTCTAAATAATTACCACAAATATGCAAGCAGCATGTTTGCTATTGAAACCCCGAGCAAGTACTGTATTTTCTGGCTTCACATACTTGCTAGATTTACTAGCAGGTTTTGATTCTGCATTAAATAATTAATGTATTACAAATTAACATTGTGCAAGTCCATATGGTTCAAGATACATTTATTCATGGTAAGTCTGATTAGTGCTCTTATTCCAAACTGTTTAGTGCTGCATTTCCTCTCAATTTTGGCAATATCAGTGTGATGAGTGCCTTATATAGTTGGCGAAAAAAATTTCAGGTGGAACTATAAAGCACCATTCTTAGCTACTGTAGAATTCATGCTAGTTACAGAACATAGATTACCGAATAGATGGGTTTTGTCAGCAACATCTAAAAAAGCAATTGCAGCATCTCTAGCTCAAGACGAGGCATCTAAGGAACCAGAGGGAACAAAAAAGACTAAGAGCACACGAGGTAGAAAAAAGAAAAATATTGAATTGCAGGATGATGATTCTAACCTGTCAGTCAGTGGTTCTATTTCAGAACCTGAGGTCTCTGATAAAGCATCAGCTAGCAATTCTGAGAAACCCAAGAGAAGAACTACAAAGAAAGGTATACGACTGTGTTATCTAGCTTATTGCATGATATCTTTCAACTTTATATGATATGAATGCGAAGTTATGGTACTTAAGGCTGAAATGAAATTTTTTTCAGCTGTGTCTGCAACTTCCAGTACGGAAAAAGTGAAGACAGAAAAGAAGACAAGGGGGAGGAAGATCAAGGAAGAGATCAGTAAGGTAGATGACCATGAAAGTGAGATGGAATTCAGTGATTCAGAGGGGGTCGTCTATGTTGCAGATCAAGAAAAGGAGAATGATGACATAGATTTGGAATTCGAAAAGGGTGATGGTGAGGATATAAGCTTCACTTATGGTTGGCCCCCTCTTGTTTGTTGCTTTGGAGCAGCACAGCATGCATTTGTGCCATCAGGAAGGCCTGCCAATCGGCATATAGATTATGAAATTCATGATGCACTTAAAGATGCATTGTGGGCGCCTGAAAAGTTTATTAGGGCTCCTGGTAGCTCAGCAGGTGGTGTTGCAATTGCTCTAGCATCCTTGGGTGGTCGAGTTGCTTTCATGGGTAAACTTGGGAATGATGATTATGGGCAGACCATGCTGTATTTCTTAAATGTCAAAAAGGTTCAAACACGGTCAGTTTGTGTTGATGATAAAAGACCGACAGCTGTGTCACAAATGAAGATTGCTAAGAGGGGTGCTTTACGAACGACCACTGTCAAACCTTGTGCAGAGGATTCATTGGCAATATCAGAGATCAATATTGATGTGTTGAAGGAGGTAATGTCAGTATTTTGGTTTTTATTTATATTAATTTTTAACTGTTTTCTCTAAGTTCATACATTAAAGTCCTTGTTTTAAAGATTTTTTTAAAATATACATAAGTTTTCCTTACAGTGCTGCAAAGTATAAGGATTAAATTGAGAAATATACATAGAATTTGCATTCCAGTTCAGATTTCCTTACACCTCTACTACTTTTTATTTTTTTATTATTCCCCCCCCCCCCCCCCTTCTGGAAGCAGCTTATATATTGTTTTTCATACTGAAGGTACGAGCTGTGTCTTATAAGGAAAATGTATTAATGAAAAATCAGAAAAGGGGAAATTATTAATCAGAAGAAATATCTCAAGCATATATAGAACCTTGTGAAATCAATAAGAGTTTAAAACAAACAATGTAGATCAACTTATCAAATTCAGAATTCTTTTTAATTTAAAATTAAGGTGTCCTCTGCTGATTATTTGGTGTAAGAGATACTTGATGGGGCATACTGTTGGGATTCAAGGATAGAGATCATGAAGCTTCTTTCTACCATACCGCTCTCTCCCACCATATCCCATTAGAGTACCTATTCTTTCCTCCTACTGATAGAACTGCAAGTCTGCAACAAGGCCCAATAAAGGATAATGGAATATAAAGAAACATAACTTGAGCAAGCTATTACCTAAAATTAAACTTTTTTGTGCCATCTTTTTTATCCTCAAAACCAAAGGGAGACCCTGATAATGTTAAATTTTTCTTGAGCTATTACCTAAATTCGTTAACTAAGCTTTCTAAAATATTTAGCAGAAGGTTAAAATCATGGTAGTAGTAGGTGTGTGAGTGTGTCACTAGTGTATCTTGTAGCTAATTATCTCGACATAGTAATATTAATCTTAATGAAGTATGGTTGTGGTGCATATATGACTCATTATCTTCCATACTTCTGTACCAAACACCTGGCCATTTTCACACCTAGTTTATGCAGCCTGAGGTGGTATGGTCTAGGTTAATCTTCTTCTTTATTAAAAATATTATTATTTTTTCAATGTAATGCGCAAGTGTGTACATGAATCTATTCAGTGTGTTCTTGCTTCTTGTTTGAGTATTCTATGCTGAGTGCTATATAGGATGTACTGTTGAGATTAAATTCTATTTTTATATTAATGCAGGCGAAGATGTTTTACTTCACTACAACTTCCTTGCTTGATGCTAATATGAGGAAAGCGACTATACGAGCACTTAAGCTATCAAAGAAATTAGGTGGTGTCATCTTTTATGATCTTAACCTCCCTTTACCACTTTGGCACTCCAATGAAGAAACCAAATCTTTCATTCAGCAAGTATGGAGCCTTGCAGATGTCATTGAAGTCACAAAACAAGAACTTGAGTTTCTTTGTGGAATTAAGCCTTCTGAAGAGTTTGACACCAAAAATAATAAGAAATTAAAATTTGAGCATTATGAACCTGATGTTATAGCCCCTCTATGGCATGAGAATCTCAAAGTTCTGTTTGTGACTAATGGGACTTCTAAGATTCACTATTACACCAAAGAACATAATGGTGCTGTTCTTGGAGTGGAAGATGCTCCAATGTCTCCTTTCACTCAGGATATGTCGGCATCTGGAGATGGCATAGTGGCAGGTATATCTACTGAAACTTGAATTTTCGGCACATGAATGCATCTTTTCTTCTTTAAAACATTAAATGCATTATGTACTTAAATGAAGCTGCCTTTTGGCCAATTTTTAGCAGTAGCTCTGTTTAATTTTTGTTGCTGACTAGCATTAGTCAAGTAGCTTATGGGTGAGACTTTAATTCATATTTACAGCCCAAAAAAAATCAGACACAGCACTGTGCCTCTGCAGCCCTAAAGGTCATGTCAATCTAGACCAATTTTTTAAGCAATTGTAAAAAGCCATCCATGTTAATACCCTACCAGAAAATGGGAGAAAGATGCATCTCTCAGGTTAATACTACTTGGGTTCGATGCAAATCATGCCAAAACCGTATCATAGATTTGAAAGTTTTAAGATGTGTTGTTGCGCCCTTGTACAACACTATAGTTTCATTGGCCTTCTGGCTATCTTTCTGCAGTACTGTCATTGGGTCTTGCTCCAAACAAAAAATGGTTGATCCTTATCTTTAGGTTTTAGCATTAGTAGGCATTAATTGTATTTTCTGATTTTCTGGACAAATGCTTTATATTTTATCTGCCGTCCTTGTTTCTGCTGTCTCATATGATATCAGTTATCCTTTGTTGATAGTGTTTTTACTATGTCTTTTCAGCTCTCTTGAGGATGTTGACAGTGCAACCACATCTTATAACAGACAAAGATTACTTGGAGCGTGCAGTCAAATATGCTGTTAATTGTGGAGTAGTTGAACAGTGGATTATAACTCGGCAACAAGGCTTCCCTGCTAAGGAAGGCATGGAAGAAGATGAAGAAGATTCCATTCCCGACCTTAATGGCATTAGGTCTATAACCGAGAGAGAATTCCGAACAGTAATGCCTACTCTCAGTTGATCAAATTCAGTCTCTACCATAGGGATCTATTTTGTTAGCTTAGACATGATCGAATCTACATTCTTCACATCCTCTTTAAGGTGAGATTATACCCCCCACCCCAGTTGTCCCCCCTAACTTATTTACCAATTATTCATCACTTCTAAGTTCTAACGCAAAACTTACATTTAAATGTAGGTTTTTTTTTTTTTTTTTTACAGTGGTAGAACTTTTCGTCCCAAAACTCGGCCGTAACAAGGTTAAGCACCATGCATAGCTGGGATGAACAGAGATGCTCCTCAGGAATCATCATGCCCTTGCATTTCTATACTAGGATAGGTAGATGGATAATATATTTGAGTCACCTTATCTTGTATTGGGATTTTCTGAATATTAATTTTCCCATAAAAAAGGAGTAACAAAGCAAAGAAATGGTCCCCCAACAAATTGTCCAATCATCATTCTTATCCTATGTCACCTGAATTATCGGATCATCAAATCATACATAGTATAACCCTAAATATTCACAGTTTTCTTGTCCTAACAACTTACTTTTGAGTCAGATAATTTTAATCTTATGTTAAAATTTATAATGTCAATATTTTTTTAAAAAAAAGTGTCAGCTTTTACCGGAGGACCCGGTGGGTTTCTCTTTAATGTGGATTGTGGACCTTTGAAAATGAAGATTAGTGATTGCGTTATATGCTGTTTAACAAAATTATTAATCTCTAATTACTTATTATTGCTTTGGTTAGTGGGTTTACTGCTTTGGAGACAATGCATATTGGATCTGCTGCAATAATTAATGGGGATTAATCTTATCTTTCATTTTTATTTCTAGGTAATGCGACCCAACTCAATCATTTTTCTTGGTAGACATCACATGAGGGAACAATACTATATTTGATTAAGATGCTAATTATTATGTAAGGTTCTTGGGGAGAAAAAGGGTAATGATATACAACCTCTGGTTATTATAACTCGCAACAAATGAATATTTTATGTCTCATAAATAATACCCCTTTGTTGCAAATAATAAGAACCGGAGGTAATAAAAAGGGTTAGAAATTGGAGTTTTCTTGTCATATGTGAGTATGTGTGATCATATGCGTACGAAGTAGGTACATGGAATGCGCACCTTATGAACTTGTGTAAACATAATCCTTATGTTTATGTTATTTGTTCTTGAGTACCTATGCAAGAGACTATTAAGTCTAAGAGTCGGAACTCTTTCATTCGCAACAACTTTCCAAGTTCTCAAATCTGAAAGAAGTGTGAATTAACCATACCTTTATGGTCATTCTTAGTATCAATTTTGTCAAAAGTCTTCCATAGACACTTAAAGTGAAATGAAGAGTCCGAGTAACATAGTTATCAAGCACACCTAATATGTATTGCTTGATAGATTTAGCTTTCACATATGCAATTAACGATGATTGCAAAATTAATGTGACACATATTATCTTTAACTTTTACACGTTAAAGGAATCTGAGATGCCTTTTGGTCAAGTGTTCTTAATCATAATGCATAAACTTCAATGGTAGGTTGGAATCTTCATCTTAAAAACAATCATTACTGGCTAAAAACAATCAACAAGGATATATTTGATTCCTTTTAATTTTTTTAAATCATTTTCTTAGGACTAACAAAGTTACAAAACAACCACCAAAAACTAGATTTTAGCATAGTTTTCGCATTGGTGTGACAGCAGAAGAATTCTGTAGGCTAAGGTTACCAGTTCATGTAAGATGACACTATAACAGATTAACAGCTGACAGTAAGAAACTAAATTTCTTGACAAAACTAAATTTGCTCCTCTTTGCTGCAAAAATATACACCAATGTCGAGGAAAGAGATGATGATGGTGACGATAAGTCGATAATGAGTGCAATTATACACTGTAAACCATCTAAAAGCTGCCTATTCACAAAACAACCAATCCTACCACTTGAGAAGCACAAAAAGAATTAAGAAACCAATCTGCAAGCCTCCAGTTATTACGCTCTTCTCAGCCAAAAAACAACTATCCAAAATGAGGGGTCGAAAGCATAGGTTAATCACACGAATGAGTTGATCACTACTTGGAAACTCCAACTCCGTCAAGTTTCAGGGCAGCTTGTTGATCCAAAAACCATACCAGCTTCCCTGTTGTTGGCTCCACCATCCTTGCTGGCAATACGGAGTTGGGTCCCACATCAGCCGCATTGATTGCCTGGCGTACAGCCTCTGCTTTCTGACCACCAGTCACCACCACAGCCACATTGGATGCTGAGTTGATGACAGGCAATGTAAAAGTGATCCTCTCAGGTGGAGGCTTGGGAGAGTCAGTGATGAAGGTAACCCATTCGTCCTTCACACCCAACACAGAGTGATCAGGGAAGAGAGAAGCCACATGTCCATCAGGTCCCATTCCAAGAAGAATGAGATCAAACTTAGGGCAATCATTGATATCAGAAACGCTAATCAACCGAGTTTTTACTAGCTGCCGGATACCGAATTCATACTCACTTGCAGCATCCTCTGCAGATAGAGAATCATTGATGGAGTGCACATGGCTAGGAATAACAGGCACCTGAATTTTACAAGGAAGAACAAATCATTAATTAAAAAGAAGAAAATTTCAGTACATATTATAGCCAGCTTAGATCATTTTTAGGTCATGATTTTCAACAAAGTATATGTCTCATCATGTAAAGAATTTTGATCCTTCAGGAGCTTTATAATCTTCATTTTCACAACCAAATGTATCGAGACTACGAGATTATGATACTAATTAAAACAATATCATCATCTATTCATCTACGATTATATTTAGATGTCACGAATACATATGTAACAAGCATTCAATTAGGATGATTCACTGTCAACA
Source organism: Chenopodium album (assembly GCF_948465745.1). Classification (NCBI taxonomy): domain Eukaryota; kingdom Viridiplantae; phylum Streptophyta; class Magnoliopsida; order Caryophyllales; family Amaranthaceae; genus Chenopodium; species Chenopodium album. Next base: position 83,122,177 of record NC_137834.1, read on the forward strand.
ATTTTGCTCAGAAATATCAGCAAAGCCCTTGGAAGGATAGGTTTGGCAGCATATGGGAAACTGAACGAATGCAATGGAGAAATGTAGTAAATTCAAGAGGTCTCTCAGCTCCATTTCTAGAGTAACTCATAAAAATGAGGATAAGATCTGAAGACATGAAAGGGTCCAAGACTTAAACACTAATCTAAGCTTAAACTTCAGTCCCGTCATCTCAATATCCCATCAAGCGAGAGTAGTATGGACTGTGGTGTTTTGACAACATTTCGAAGACTTGACATATGATTTACAATAATCATATAATAATTTACTTAGTCTAACAATTGTTCAATTAATGTCACCATCTTCACTTAACCTAACCACTGTTCAAATTTCTCACCTAACATGTAGACCCATGATAGGAATCAAGTATACAAGTGGCTTACATGTTGCTGATGCAAGCATAGTACATTCTATAAATGATCTAGGTTAATTGGAATTCCTCTAATTAAGAAGGATTCAATAATCCTAAAGTCATCGATCATAGGAGCATCTAGCCAACCACCAGATCAGTGAATAAATTTAACTAAATGAAAACAATAAACAAACCACCTAAGGAATCTCATTTTTAGTGACCTTAAAACTAGTAATATAATAGGCCATCATTTTTTCTAAAGACGGATCAGGAGGCTTAAAAGAAAAGTAATAAAGAGTAAAAGACCCTCGAAAAAGCACATTCAGAAATAAATACAAGTAATTTAAAGGAGAGCGGGAAGGGAAAAAGTCACCTGCAAATGAAATGCCCTTTGAATTAGCAGAAACTATAACAAAACATACCTCATGACAACCAAAATCAGCCACATACAAGAGTAATGCAACAGTATACACTTTTACCAAAAAAATTGTAGCATATAAATTCATACATGGCCTTTTCCTTACCCTTTCATCTATTAAAGCGAACTATACCCAGATGGGTGTCATCGGGTCAAGCAATTAGTATTGTCTCATCTCATAAATTAAAAGTCAGAAAACAGCATCTACACATTAACTTGATAGGGGATACAAAACAAAATCTGTATTGACTAACAAGTAAAAATGTTGTTAATAACCTAAATGACAAGCTAACAAAGTACACAGAGTACAAGATAGTAAAGGAACCACAAATTAAGATAGGAAGTAATGGACAAGATAGGTATGCAGCAAGAACTTCAACTCAAAAACATAATTGTAAGTTTGTAACCAACAATAAACATTACATGCTCACGAAAGTAAACATGTCTGATGGGAACTTCCACTCGGGTGAAGTATAAAAACAGAAAATGGAAAACAAGTTTGACCTAAGAAGATTCACATGCTCAAAACATAATGCATACAAAAGAAAACACCCAATCAACTGTGTTTCAAAGAAGGCATTTTTTCCTGAGTCACAAGCTCGTATCCTTTCCTCTTTTAATCACTAATTTTGTTTGCAAGTTATTTGGATGTTTTGAATTACATATTTGGGTATAGCTAAATCAACAAAAGCACTGCCCACAAGGCCACAATCCCACAAACATAAAATAGGGAGAAATCACATCTATGAACAAAAGGCTCGTATAAAACAAACTTGTCACTAAGTTGACAGATAAAAGTCATAAAACCTACAGATCAGGGAACTTACAGTAACATTTTCCTAACTATATGTTAAAAATGCTTATAAATGAATAAAGGTGCCGAATCTGACATTTTTGTCAAGAATCATATAACCTTTCAGCATCAAGGAACTATAGATGTGAATAAGAACTGCAAATGACATCATAAGAAACCATCCTCTTCCTTTCTTGCCCCACCTTTCTTTTCTGATTTCAATCACATGCTAGCTAGCTGTTCTCTTCTTACCGCGAATATACTAAAATCAAGATATGTTAGGAGCATTCAATAACTTGCACAATTACTAGACACGAACGTAGAAATCATACAGGCAGGCTTCAAAATTCAAAATGAAGCTCCAAGGTCATAAAACAGATACAATAACAATAAAAGAAGACACCAAGGAAATTCATGAATCTGCTTCAAAACAGGGCAAAACACATTCAATTCAGAAAGTATAGAAGCTATAGACGAAAGTTAAGAGGCCGAAAAACGGACCTTGGTCAAGAGACCATCCTTTGCTAGCTTGTAATTACTGTCAGGATGGCTCTTTGCTACCACACGCTCATCAGTCCAAAAAATATACCACTTAACCCAATCAATAGTTTTGTTATAAGGTGCTTCAGAGAGCTTTCTGTTTTGACACAATGATACAAGTCAAGACACAAATCATTAACCAAAAGGCATGAATAATGTAAAAAATGAGCAATAAATAGATTGAATACCCCAATAAGCCAATGAGAGAACCACCAGATAAAGCAATGGTAAAAACGCCTCGCTCCTTTACTGATGCATCTGATAATTCAGATATATACTCTACCAAGTCAGTGCTTAGATCATCTAAACTCTCATGAATCCTTAACTCTCCTCTACTTGTCTGAACTCGAGGAAACGCCATGCTTTCCTTTACACAACAAATTTGATGAACAAGTTCTGTTTCAACAAGAAGATATACTCTTAAGTTTTAATCAACACCAATAAAGACTCAAGTAATACACCCAATATACAACAATGCAACTATACATGAAAAACAATAATCTCACAAACAAAAGTCCTACATTCAAAATTATAATATCAAACTTCTTCCCTACAGAATATACAACCGCGAGAAAGTCCAAGTTAACATACGATATTAATCAATCTCGCACACATGAACAGTAAAACCGCAAGTGAAGCATGAGATAACAACAAAAACCACCATGATTCTACCTTATAACATTTACACAGTAGACAAACAACATTAAGTCAACATTTCAGAATTCTACAAAACCAGAACACACCAAACATTCAGAAGTAAGAAAATTACCCAACATTTCATACAACATACATGCAACAAAGAAACAATGAATTCAAGTCAAAGAATCATCATCTCAACCATCCAAAAATAAAATAATAAACAAAAATACTTTAACAAAGATCAAAATAAGAGGACCCAATTGCAAAAAAAAAGCAAAATTATACAGTTATCCAAGTAATCTCCAATGTACACATGGCAAAAACCCAGATCATTCAACAACCCATAAACCCATTTATCATCATAACCAACAACAAAAGTCCAAGAACCCCAAGACATCTGGGTTCGACCCTGTGCAAGAATTTTTCGAAAGCGAAACCAAGAACTAAAAAATAAAATACAATTACTAACAAAAAAAAAAACATTTTTTATAGAGAAAGAAGAAATTCTTACAATAAAAAAAAAACCCAGAAGTTGAAGAGAGAGAAACAAGAAGAAGGGTGGCAATGGAAGCCGAAATAGACAAAGGTAGAAGATGGGTATCATAAGAAAATGATCAATTTATAATGGGTGAGTTCCAAAATTTCAATTTTTAAAGATTTTTTTTTTTTAATTTTTTTTATTTACTGATTATAATTATTTATAATAATAAATAAATAAAATGGTTCAAAACATTTTAACCATTGAGAGAGAAATTACCCTTTACACGTGCATTAATCGATCCACAAGAAAGTAGAAACGTCTTCTTTAAATTGATTTGTTAACTCTAAAATGTCGACATCTCCATTTTTATCTGTTTCTGAAATTCTTGGATAAACCCAAACAGATGAAATAAATACTGTAAAAAAAAAAAATGAAAATGAAATGGAGGTAGTCGTACTTATGGATAATTGCTAATTTATTGATAATAAATCATAGCACAAGACTGCCACAAGTCAAGTACACTCTTTGTCTTTATCCTGAATCTCCTGCTATTCCTTTTCTATCTGAAAAGGATTCATTGTTTATTTTATTTTGTTATAGGATGACAAACTTTTAAATAAGACGGGTGTACAATAATACGATAATAAAGCTCTGAGGGCATCTAATGTACAAACGGATACTTCCTCTCTTATTTTAGATGAAAAGTTTCTCTCAATTTAAAATAAATAAGGAGAGTATTTATAATTATTACAACACTGAGTAGGACACCCAATCTTGATGCAAATTAAAAGTCGCCTACTAGACTTAGACTTAAGGAATGTGGGAGTGAGAAGCAATATTAGTTATACACCATTACCTTAACCTCTATAAACTTTGTCATATTATCATGTGAAATATTAATCATCGGTATAAGACAGAGTATGTTATTTTATTTTTATCTATGTGCTCCTTTTATCTAGAAATGTATGTTCTTTTCTAGAGTGTTCATTATGTACCACCTTGTATGCGATTATATATTTAATGAAATATATATAAGACATAAACCCTACAGTAATGAGTACACAGTCTGCAAAATAATTTTTTAGGATGGTCTATGTATTTATTACTAGAATATGGTTTTTATTACTAGCATGTTTTGATTCAAAGAAGTTGGGAAAAACTATTCATGACTTTATAAATTATAGCATAAGGATCAAACTTCATTAGAGACACTTTGAGGTGATGATTCCTTTATCCTCCTTCCCCCCCCCCCCCCCCCCCCATTTTCAAAGGGTGTAACTCGCTAATTCGAGTCGGATTAACTTGTGAGAGGTTTCAACTCGATAGATATAATTTTTACCTGTTTATTTATCTTAACTTAACTAAACTAATATATTTTATTGAAGTCATACATTTACGAGTTTGAAGAAAAAAACATGTCAATCAATAAAGCGGAAAACATCATTCCTTAAACAATATTTCCTGTCAAACATTATGTGCTTGTTTTAGAACTTAATTTTCAAAAGAAGTTATATTTCAAATGTATTTGCATTTCTTGCCTAATTTTGTTTGGTTTAGTCATAGTAACTTAAACTTCCCACGAGAATTTTCACTTACCTTGATATCTAATTGTATATTTAGGCAACTTATTAACTTTTCTGTTTTGTGAGTGGTAGAGTTTCACATGAATACAGAGTTAATTTCAAATTTGGACCAAATTTTGAACAACTCCAATACTATTGTGAATTTGTGATATAGTTATCATCACTAACTTAGACTAGACAACAAATCAAGGCACTAAGATAGCAAAATTAGTAATGGCAGTAAGAGGTGCTTCTGCACCACTAGCCTCTCATTAGTCACTAATGTTGCATAATCACACCATTTAATTTTTAATACTAATTGAAATAGTATCAAACATTAATTAACAAAATCCATTGGATATGATAATGGTAGGGATCTTGTTCATTGTACACTTTGTTTATTTTCAATTTTTATTTTTTATTTTTTTACTTGTAGATTTTTTTGACACATACTTCAAAAAAGATAGAGTCAACATACATCTCTATAAATGATCCACAAGACATGTTTAGTAACTTAAATTGTCATCAATTGTATATATATAGCTATTACACTTTTTTAACTCGAGCAGCCGATCTAATTATTTATAACACACTATAATATAATATTTTCGAGATCAACCCTTTTTTCACTGTACGATTATATATTCGGCTATTTCACCAAATACTAGTGAGCAATTTAAAAATTCACCAAATGCCATCGGACTTTTCAGAATTCACCAAATGCCACCGAGTTTTTTAAAAATTCACAATGTGCCATTAATGACTAACGGCAGTTAACTACGTTAGTCATTTAGGCTAATTATGACTAACGGCAGTTAACTACGTTAGTCAATTTTGGGGTTTAAGTGAGGTGGTTCAGGGGGTGGAGATGGGAAGGGGAGGGGGGCGATTTGGGTTCGCCGGAGCGAGGATGGTTTATTGGTCACTAGCAATGGGGAGTGGAGGGGGCTTTGGTCGTCCGGCGGTGGGGAGGGGAACTGAGGGATTTTCGATGGAGAAAGAGAAGGTTGCGAATTGCAGGAAGGGTGGCTGGGTTGCGTCGTCGGCGCGGGCCGGCTAAGCTGGGTCGCCGGCGTGGTTGTTCAGGGCTGGGTCGCCGCGGTGGGGATAGGGTGGTGGCATTGTGGCAGTGACAGACGGTGGTTGGGGCTGGGTCATGGTAGGTGTTTTTTTTTTTAAGTAATTAATTTACTAATTTAATAATCAACCAATCATAAGCCACCACGTGGCATAATTAGCCTAAATGACTAACGGAGTTAACTGCCGTTAGTCATTAATGGCACTCGGTGAATTTTTTAAAAACTCGGTGGCATTTGGTGAATTCTGAAAAGTCCGATGACATTTGGTGAATTTTTAAATTGCTCAGTGGCATTTGATGAAATAATAGCCGTTATATATTTATCATTTAGTTAATGGGTTAATCACGTGATTGATAAGTAATGAGACTTTTTGACATGATATTTGAAAGGCTAATTTCTTTGCAAATCAACATCAAAAAAATGGCAAGAAAAAAGTAGACAAAAACAAAAAAGCAATGCTATTCTTAAAACTAATCAACACTTCCCCTTCAATCATGACAAATCAAGACTCTTTAGTCTTTACCCCCAATTTTCATGGTATCTTGAAACTACACTAATCAAAACATGACGCAATTGATTAGATTCCTTTTTTTTTTTTTTTAATTTTTTTATTATTATTATTTTGTTTTCTTAGTGCTATTTAGTACTAGGGTTAACCCTTAGCGCATAGCTCCTATTGATTTAGCAAATATATACGATAAAAATTGCACTATTACATGCATAATGAGTGACAGGTGATAAGTATTTTGGGGGGAAATATTCAACCAATAGGATGGTAAAAAGTAACACGACATGCGTAATAGTATATAAAAAGTATTATTCAGACAACTTATACTTTAATGGTACATTATACATGCATAAATGCATAATGGTACGTTATAATGTACCACTTTAGATTTGTTTTTTTCCAAAAGCTTGCCAAATTTACAATTTTGCCCTCTATATGTTTTGTAAATACATAGGAGCTTTGCACTGAGATACACTCTAGTACTGGTACCTCCTTTTGCTTTGTAAAACTTGCGGGAAGCATAAAAATCTTTTTTTCTTACTTTTGCTAAAAGACTATTGTGTTATTTGGTTGGTTAACTCAAACATAGAAGCTAGGTAAGAAGAATTATTTTCCATAAACAAGCTAAGACCAAGTTCTTTTGAACTTCTTTCCCATTACTTATAAAAATGTTACTGTACATTATACTTGAAGTTGATGAAGCGATAAACTCACATGTGTGGAAATTGCACCCTAAGTGTTGGGCCATGGCCCAAAAGGCAATTAGCCCAAAGGCTTGAAGCCCATTTTTATACACTTATATTAGGGGAGTGTTTTCTAATAACCCTCATTGATCATTGGCCAAGCAAAAGTGATCAAGTGGTTGGAAATAATTGGGTGTTTGGTAGGAGGGATGAGATTACGTACGATAAAAATGTGAAATTAATACGTGGAATAAGGATACAAATAATACTATTCTATTGTTTGATATAGATTGGGATTAGATTGTAATAACTAATAAAAGTATATAACTACTTTTACTATCCTTTCTTTACCTTCTCTTCTTTCATTAGGATATAAATGTCTTTTACCCATTTAATTTACAGAGGTTTTTCAGTGCGGCAAGCCACATGGTGTGGCACAGTTACTTGTATTTTAGGGTTACTTGTATTATGTGGTTATTTGTATGGGTTACTTGTAGGGTGTTACTTGTATTATGAGGTTACTTATATGGGTTACTTGTATCGTGGGGTATTGTGGGGTTACTTGTATGTGTTACTTGTATTCTGAGTAACTCCAGACTAAAATCCTATAACAAACCAGTAACACCCTACAAGTAACCCCTGATCAAAACCAATAACAGCCATACAAGTAACCCTAGAATACAAGTAACACCTGATAAAACCAGTAACACCCTACAAGTAACCCCGACCAAAACCAGTAACTCCCATACAAGTAACCCCAGAATACAAGTAACACCTACAAGTAACCCCGACCAAAACCAGTAACACCCTATAAGTAACCCCGACCAAAACCAGTAACACCCTATAAGTAACCCCGACCAAAACCAGTAACACCCATACAAGTAACCCCAGAATACAAGTAACGCCTATAAGTAACCCCTGATAAAACCAATAACACCCTACAAGTAACCCTTGCCACACCATGTGGCCAGTCACATACAAAAATTTGTATTTAACTTAATATCCATCCCTTATACCACCACCTTAGTTATTATTTTAGAGGTATAAAACCCTTTAATATCCCCTTCACAACCCTCATTCTTATCCTCATCCCTCTAAACAAAAGGAAAGACTAATCATATCCCTCCTCTTCCATCCCTCTAAACAAGCTATTAGGTTACATAAAGAATTGTTAAATCTCGGATGACCTATTACGGGGCGTTTGGCAACAGGGATAGGGATAGGGATAGTGAGGATAAGAAGGTAGGATAAGGATAGGGAATTAATAGGTGGGATAACTCTATTTTTTATCCCTATCCCTTTCATATGGGATAAAACAATTCCCATTAAACAAACAAGGGATTATTAATCCCTATCCCACCTATAATCCCTACAAACAAACAACCCCTTATTACTTTATAAATCTCAATTTTTTTAAGTCATACATACATTTTAATTTTTAACGTACATATAATTTTTATTAATTTTGCCAACCAAACAATATCAGATTTTTTTTTTTTGAATAGACCAAACAATATCAGATGATGTGCTTCTATTTCTTAAAAGTTAAACTTTTCACGATTCTTATAAAAGCAAGTAATGTTGTATTAACGTGTGATTAGTATCACCCCACTCTATATAAGTAGTATTTCCTAAATTCAACTACAACTACTCTTATTAGCTTTCATGACTCGACTCCATGTTCTTTATGAAAGGTACACCTTTTCCTTATTACTTCTATCATCAAATTTCCTTGATTTTCCTTTTCGTGATGAAACTAATTTATTCATTCCGAGTAACCTAATAAACTATATTTAGCAGGAATTTGCTCAGGTAAACTAAAGATTTGGCATCTATTTAATGTTGACGTAAATTCATTCTATGGGCTAATCCGGATTCCGGGATCAGTTTTGTCGTTTTGATTAGTTAGGTTTCAATCCTATCCCAAGTGTTATTACGGGGGATCGAACACACAGTCTTCCCTAACAAGTGTAGTCTCAATTACCACTACACTAATAACCAATTGGTATCCGATGTGAAGATTATAACGAGTGAATAGAATCGTTTAAGAATAATGTTGAATATAACACTACTTATAAAATAAGATTCTCGCATCTTTTCGTAAGGGTACGTTAGATGCTGTATTTGATAATCATTGGATATTCCACATTTAACCATATTGAAAAGGAAAAAAAAATAACAATTGTAAATACGTAAGTATAATCAGTAATGAGCTCTATATTACTTGTGAAAAATTCAATGACATTGATATATTTTCTTGTTTTGTTTTCCTTTTTTAACTTATTCAAATTTATCTTTATAAAAAAAAAAAAAAACCAAACAAATGATTGTAAGCGACTCATAACCATACGTCCTTACGGTAATGTTCTTTTCAGGATTACATTAACATAAAAAATTGTCATTTTCTATAATCCACAGATTAAATATAATAGTGTCAACAAATTTTTTAAAAAGTGCCTAAACATGCTTGTTCTAAAACAACTCTTAAAATAATTGCTACTCAGATTTTAGTATTTTACTTGGAAAAGTGCATGCATACTTGAGTAATTCTAGAATTTTTTACCATGTCCTGTAATAATATTTTATGATTTTTTTTTTTTTTTTTTTGACAAAATAGAATATATTGTTTGCAAGAGAGAGAAATTTGAGTCCAGTATATTCTTATCATCTTGCTAAATTCGTCTGGATTTGTTGTTTTTCAAGAATTAAACTTGTCTTTAATACTATCTCCGATTTTTTTTAGTTACAACATGCAAGTTTGAGATATTATTTGTGAAATATAAAGTATTGCAAAGTTGCAACTAAAAAAAATCGGAGGTAGTAGAAGTAATCCCTCTATACCTTTTTTTTTTTTACCCCATTTGGCTTTTCACGGTATTTTAGGTGCATCTTCAAACGTATATGTCTTCAACTCTATGCTGGTAAAAATTATAAAAGCTTGATATTAATAAATTATACAATAAGACGATTTTAACAAGATTCCACTTGAATATTTTAGCACTTATATATTAACAAGAATTAATAGTCAAAGTTGTAAAAGTTTGACCCATATATTTGCAATGGGGCAAAATATAAGGGACGAAGGGAGTATATATTTTCCTCTCAAATTCGTGATCATTTACTCTACTATTTGTCATGCATGATGCTGTTTACTTGTTTAATTTAATTCTCCCTTCTAACTTAGGGTAACTAAGCACATGTGTTGACTATATCACATGGAAATATGAAATTACGAGTCTGTTCTGAACTTCTGATTGACTAATTGAGCTGAATTGAACTGAGCTAAACTTACTAAATTGAATTGAACTGAATTTATTGAAGCCGAGCTGAACTAAACTGAACTAAAAATAATCTAGAGAACATGCCCTAAGTTACTAACAAGCTAAGTAAAGATGATTGCGTAAGCATGTGCCTTTATGCAGGTTGTTTAGAATGAGGGGTAGAGATACAAGGATTAAAAACGAATGATGATTGGTAATAATAGTAGGACGGTTCCATTCAAATAAATAAATAAAAAATTAATAAATAAATAAAAAAAATAAATAAATAAAATTAGTAAGATGGCTATTGGCAGCAAAGTTACTACGGAGTAACATTTCTGTATTAAGATTCCTATTCCTTCTTTAATCTCCTCCCCTCCATCGCCCAACCAAGGGTTAATGCCCTAATAACACCCCTCTCTAGATATAGAATTATAGGATAATTAAGGGGAGATTTTATCTCTATCTATACCCCCTCTAAAAGTCTAGTCAATTTCGCGCTCTTATCTCTATCCCTTCCTCCTTTTTCCCCTAGCCTAAACAAACACTTCATAAGTGGAATGATTTTCATGATTGGATGAAAATGGGCCTTGGCCTACTAGTAGTAAATTATGTAAAATGGTCTTGCATATCAAATTTACCTTACATTTTTTTAGCTAAAGAAACACGCACATACGTTTGAATAGTCTTCTATATATCAATATAATTAAAGCTAAAGCTATCGTACTGCCTTTACTTTTATCTATCATATAGACTAAATCTTTATATAATTTGCTAATTCTCAATATACTTTCTATTTAATTAAAACTATTACATTTATGTCTATTTATTGTCATCTTGTTATACAAAATTCTCTACTATGTAATTTGTCAACTTCTATTCTTGTGATTTGCTCAAAAATATGTGATGTAGATAAGATTTGCTCAAAATAGATATTGACTTCAAAACTTTACCAAAGTTGATATCCAACATCTATTCTATGACATGGCAAAGAGCCAATGTATTCTAGTATTAGAAATTGTAGTAACATAAAACTTGAACCTTGACTTTAAAAGGGCAACTAGTCAACTACTTATCTATTTGAATAATTAAATGTCTTAAAATATGTCACGAAGCTATAATAAGGCTGTATTGATTTCGTGCGGGACACATAACTTTCACCCAACTTTCCCATTTTCCAGATTCTAAGCCAAGCAATATTGCACCCCCAAAAAAATTTAAAACTTTAATTTATTATGAGTTTCAATGCTATTATTCAAAAACTCTGTGTCATGGTTGAAAATTGGAGATGTTTTAACATCTAACACGCCATATTTGATACATTTTTTTTTATTTGTTTGCAATTACATCATAGCTTGCATCATATCACTTGCTTTTCACTGTATTCCCCATTTAGAGCGGTCAATACGGGTATTCATATAGGTTTTCAGGTCGATTCAAATCAAGACTCTAGTCAAAGTTCGATTAATAATTTCAGTTCGTTCAATTTAACCTCTAAATTAGTTTTCGGTGTTTGATTTGATGGATGGTAAAAGTGTGAAGATAACAATTGAGTTGAATGATTGTATATCAAGTTATTTGACAATATTAGCTCATAATTAATAGTGTAGTATTTTAAAAAGTTGACTAAGAGATAATCCATAAAAAGTTACTCGTAGTTAATTGAGAAGTTATAGTCACTAGTTGAAATTGATAAATTAATTGATATTTGAAGCTAAAAAGTTAGTGAAAGCTGAAAAGTTTGCTCACCAAAATTTTCTAACTTGAAAAACTAGTTGTGTTTTTGCTTAGAAAACAAATCAAAATGCAAAGATCTAGCTTAATTAAATAAGGTGACTTGCTAAATCAAATCAACAATTCTATACAATATCATTTCAAGTTACAAGTCAACACACTTTGAAAAGTTCATCGTTAGAATATAATTGCAAGAAATTTTATTTATTTATTTAGCTCACATTACAAGTACCACACATTAATACAAGTACAAATCACCTCAAAACTAAGTACATCGCAGATTCGATCAACGATCACCTTAATAATAAACTTCATCTGAAGCAATACAATATGTGAGTTAGCACTAATTCGGCTTGAGATCCACGAATGAGTAGTTGTTTGGGTGAAGAAACTCATATGGCCTTCTAGATACGTTCGAACACGATGAAACTCTAAATCTTCAATCTTTAGCACACGAACAAAAAAAAAAAAAAAAAAAAGACTAATTGAATAAACCCCATCATAAAGATGGGATCCATATATTAAAAGCAATTAAAAAGTTTTTTTAGGGTTTATCACCGGTGAAAGTCCCTACAAAAATTTACAATTGAGATCAGAAGAAAAGAGATGAAAGAGAAGAGAAAAAAGAAGAGTAAAACCTTAAAAAAAAGTAGAAAAAAATCTAGCAACGGATGCTAGAAAAACCCTCCTAAGGGAAACACTAAAGGGAAAAAAAAAAAAAAACCCTCCTAATGAGAAAACCTACCGTTACAACACATTAGACTTTTTAAATACGTTTATCTTCTCTTCACAATAAACCAAAATTAGAAAATATCATCCCATCACTTCCACATAATTATCATTACTCATTATTTTGGGAGGTTGGAGGATTGGGTCATGTAAAGATAGAACCTAATGATGATTTAGTGAACCAATCTTATCATAAAATTACTATTCATATGCTCCTAAAATTGTTCAATTCATCTATCTAAAGGAAGAATGTATCCAATTGTAAATAAAACTAAACTATAAGTGGACCAAAATAAGTAGGAATTAGTAATGAATAGTATCTTAAAATGGTAGGACCTTTCCTACATAGCACATGTTAACCAATAATTAGAAGCATAAAGAGAGGAGGTTGTGAGTTGTGATTGTGCATTTGTGCCCATAGCTTTGTGGGCGCTACTTTCTTTTTTTTTGGCTTTTCTTAGAACTAGAAATTCAAGTACAATTTGAATAGCCTCTTTGTTTTTGCCCTTTATTTTCCTTATCAATTGCAACAAAATTTAGGTGTGGAGGAAAATTGGATAAATCAATATAATACTACATATATAAAAGAGGCAACAAAAGTAGGCAAAAACTAATCAACATGTTTGGTTTCTTATACAAATGAATAATTAGGATAATACTATAGAAGTAAAGAACCTACCATATTAGTAACTTGCTTAGACAAGTAATATAGTCTTAAGTATTTGATAATGATGTGTATACTACTAAGAGCTAAGGGCTTGTTTAACATTGCTTTTTTTTTTTTTTTTTTTTTTTTTTAATAAAAAACCAAAAATAGAAAACAAGAAAAAAAAAAATATATGTTTTCATTTCTATTTGTCAATTTTCAAAATTATTATGATTTTAATAAGTTTGACTAACTTTTTATTCTTTATATGATGTATATCATATGATTTTGAAAAACAAAAAACCAAAAAAAAAAAAAAAAACTGGGCTTATTTGGCATCGTTAATTTTTTTTTTTATTTTAAAAAAAAAACAAAAATAGGAAATAAGAAAAAGGTATTTTCACTTTTCTGTTGTCAGTTTTCAAAATTATCGTGATTTTAATAAATTTGACTAATTTTAAAATAAAAAACCGAAAAACAAAAAATTACAGCAATGACAAACAAACCCTTTAAATTAATGCTTAACGGATCATATTTAATTTTTGCCAAAGTGTCCTACGCATTAGAATCCCTTTGTTCATGATTTATTATGCAAAAGATTTTTTTAAAACAATATCGTGAAAAAAATAAGGACCAATTTATGAGTCAATTGAAACAGTTGTAATGAGTAGTTATGACGACAATGAGCAATAAGCAAAAGGCTACTAAAGCAACACCATGGAAAAACTTGTGCCAATCTCAATGAGTGTGATGATAATGAAGTTGCATATAGTTTTACAAGAAAGAATTTGTGCCAATCTCTATCGTATTGCAAATTTGCAATGCAATGTCCTCAAGTATCCCCTAAGAATTTTTATATTTTTTCCCTTTACCACTCTCATTCGGGCGGGCACAAAATCAAAATATGTCATTCTTTCTCTACCCACTTTCTCACTCCACTTTCATTTTTCTTCATGGACATTTTATTTTAACAACTCTTTAGTTTTCACACACTCATGGGCTAAAAAAAACCCACACCATTCTCTCCCCTCTATATTTCTTTCTCCTACACTAACTAATTATCTGATTTTAGAGCTAAGACCCATAGGTACTGTAGCGTTTTATTTTTGTCATTTCCAATGGGCACACTATCTCCTCATGGACATTTTCTTTTTTTTGGTCATGATTAGGATGTCATTTTTACCACTTTTATCATTATATTCTCCTTATGGACATTTTTTTGCCCATAAGTTAGAGTGCTCTTACCACCAATCCACCTCTAGAAGTGGTAAGAATGAAATGAATATTTGTAACTTATATCAAGAAAGAACTATCATTTTTTTACATCTAAATAACTTGCAAAAATATTGCCTACATCCCTAAAAAATGCATTGAACCTTCAATTTTACTCTTTTTTTTTCCTTCTTTTTATAAACTTATTGTACATGGATAAACACAATTATTGATGGGAAAAGAGATAAAAAAAAAAAAAAAAAGTGAAGTTGCAAGTGCAAAAAGTTATTAATTACAATATCAAGCAATCTTTTAGGGGCATTTATTTTTAGCGTATGAGACAATCTTTTAGGAATGGAGGGAGTACATATAAAAAGGGGAACACAAACATTGTCACACGACTTTCCATAAATATTCCATGTAAAGATTATAAACTCATTAACATTGAACAATCTTACAAGGGCATTCATTTTTAGTATGAGACAATATTTTTACTAATAAAGGGAGTACAAAAAGAAAGGGAAACATGAACATCGACATATTGATTTTCCATAAAATTTACGGAGTACATATAAAATCATTAACATTGTAATTATGTACCAAACGTGTTGTTTAGCCCATAGCCGTAGGTTATCAAATACACCAAGAAATGGCAATGCTTCAAGTCTTCAACACTGAAACTGCCTAATACAGTTGCAGTTGGGAAAAAAAAAAAAAAAAAACAAAACCTGCATAATATAGAAAAACGGAGAAATGTTGCAAAAAAGTTTACAATTTTACACGATATACCTATGATTCTATGAATAATTCTATCAAATAGATGTTTACATGAATCAAGTGAATTTAATCATCCACATTGACTATCAGGAAACTAGTGATATCTCATTTTTTTTAGCCTCAAAATTAACTATAGCAACATATCCTGAAATTTTTTCATCTACGACATAACTAAACTAAGTGTGCCATACTGCCATACATAATTTTAGGGTCAGAAAAAACTAGGCTACACTGCAAATATAATATTATGTTTCAGCAATTAATACTCAATGTATAATGTTACTCTATTCAGCTTTGAATATGGAAGCTTCAGTCTCCAATCCTTCCTTTTACGACTCATTGGCCTTCCTTTACTTGCAGGATCCCTATTTGCTCTAACGTCAGCCAGTTTCCAGACACAATGCTCTGTTTCTGTCTCGATAGAATCAAGCAAGAAAACCCCACTCTTCTCCTGAGATTTGGCTTCAGTACCTTCTTCAACATAAGATACCACCATAGGAAAATCTTTGAACCTAAGTAAGTCCTCCGGTATTCTTAGTAGGCGCTCTGCACCTGGAGAAGATACCTACAACATACAACAAAATGTACCATTAGATCTAAATTGTCATTCTCATACAGCACCTTATTTTGTTTAAAAATAATATGGACATGAATAATCCAAGTTTTTCCAATCTCAAATACTACTAAATCCAACACAATTTTTGAGGTTAATTTTTCAAGATATTCTTAAGTATTATTTTTTTGTTTTTCTTGTGTCTTTTTGATTGAGTACATCTACAGTATATACATCGGACTATATTGAGAAGATAAATAGATAACCCAAATAGTTGGGGTTATTTTTAAACTATCAAAAGGTGGAATTAAGATCAAACTTGCGATTGTTCATGTTTGCTTTTTTTTTTTTTTCCCTTCACAAGGGTAATTCTTGGACAAATGTTACTATAAAGAATCTTGTGTCATCAATTGGACAGCATTGATTTACCTCCAGAGCAAGATCATTTGGTATCTCTCCCTTAAATCCATCTTCCTCCAAACGTTTCTTGTATTCTCGGCTATAACTTTCAATTAGCTCTATGCTGGGGCAGCCATACCTATATGAATCACACCACAAATTGATACATGCAGCAAACTCAGACAAGCCAACATACAAAGATGCATATGGTAAAAAAGAATGTATGAGGGGTTTTTTTTTTAAAAAAAAATTACGAATCAAAATTCAAAGAAGCTAAGCTTCATGCAATTCATGCATACAATGATACAAGAGCTCAAAGGCCTCAAACTAACAAACTTGTTCTCAGTTCTCATATGCATAAGATACTTAAACTGACCCAAGCCTACAGTTAGTAGCCAGTTACAGCCTTACAGATCTCCTGGGGATATGTGATTCCATCATAATTACTATTTACCAGTAACAGGTTAAGTCATATTCATGACAAAATACTGTGTATAATTCTTTCGTAGGTGAAATATTGATATGGTATAGCCCGTACAGGATTCAAAAACAATTTAGATAAAATCCCACAACACAGAAAACATACTCATTGGAGAGTTTGTCGAGTCTGACATAAATATAGCCGCGAGGAGTAGTCTTGAAAGAGTACAACTTTACGTCATCGTCAAATTGTAGCAAAACTTCACGTGCTATAGATAGTACTTTTTCACCCCAGGGGACATTTTGGAGCACAATTCCACCTCCAGCCCCTCCATCACCGATCTGAAATTAATGGCATACGTACAAAAGGAATCAGCTGATTAAAAAAGTGGCATAAAAAATCTTAATAATGTTAAGAGCACCTCAGGATCAGTGTCATCCTCTTCCTCCCATTCCTCAATAACCAAATCTTGATCAGTTTCATCTGCAAAGAAGCAAAAATATAAGTTACAAGCAATCCTCAAAGAACTACGTAGATCCAAGCAAAGCACTCAAGTCTCCTAGTACACCTTAGTACCTTACAACAAGCACCATGAGAGCCCCATGAGAACATACAAAGATGCTAAAAACTCCACGGTAAACTGCTAGGAGACGCCCAATTAGGGAAGATTCAATCATTTTTTTCAACCAGATCAACCTACATAACTGTATAAACCGCTTAATACTACAGTATCTTGCTCCTGATTTGTCCAGGAAGCCACACAAGAAATTTACAAACATCCCAAATTAAAAGTGAAGCACGCTAGCCACACCCAACATACTCTAGCCAATATGTGCTCCGTACCATCAGCTCATCACAATTATTGATTGTTTTCAATAAACTTACATACAAAATCTTCTTCAACTAACTTTGGGACCTTATTACTCAAAGAAAAATTAGAGATAGTAAAAGGCTGTGGATTTGAAAATCTTCTTGGGTGACCATAAAAATTTTACAAGAAAAAGCTTCTCTAAATCATCCAACGAGTCTCGGTTATAACCAAAATTCATAATAGAAACTGGCTCAATATCAGTCAACACTCAACAGGTTACTAAGCTATCCCAGTTCCCAATTTAGGTGACCCCACCCCCACCCCCCCAAATCTTAAAGTGAAGTTTCACGAAAGAGATCCAACCCTTCCCACACTAACAATAGAGATATGAGCATTATCAACAGATTAAAGAAGGTTATACAGAACTACAGACATGAGACAAGAATTAGAACAGGCTGCTCCCCTGTCCAAGATATCTCCTAGAATGCAACAAAATACCAATATCAACCCAATGTTTGAAAAAGCGCGCCTAGGCTTAGAAGCATAAGGCGTCAGGGGTCATGCGCTTTGTGGCCTAGGCGAAGCTATTTTAATGACACGCAGCCAAAGGTGCACGGCAGATTTTTTAGGTTTTTTATAGTTTATTATATGTGCCTAGCTTCAACAAGGCGCGCGGAGGCACGACTTAGGCGCACGAAACTCTGAAACGCCTTGGTGCGCCTTGAGCATTTAATACGTTGTAAGGAAAATAAAGTTATGAAAGTACATTGGGAAAGATAAAACCCCAATAATTTGTAAGGAAAGTAGAGAGAGAAAGTAAGAATAAGTACATTGGGAAAGATTAAACCCCAATCATTATTGCAAAAATGAGGGTAAAGTAAGAACGAAGAACGAAAAACGAAAACTGAAGATTGAAGCTACGTATGTAGTCGCTAAGCCACGCTTTCGAAAAAATGGTGATCTTCTAAGAAAGAAAAAAAAAGAAAAAAGATAGAAAACCCTATATTAATAAAGCAACCAAAGAAAACTTAATAATGGGTTGTGATGATGCCAAATGTGAATCCTCAGTGTCAATCCGTATAAGCAAAGAAAATGAATGAAGAAGGTTTGAAGAAGTTAGTATAGTATATGCTAAGGAAGAACATTGAACCTTCGTTCTTCCACCATGTCGTACCAGGTAGTTGCAAGACTAAGGGTTGATAGAGACAATGCGGCGTCTCGTACTATAGAAGAGTTGTGTGTGGCTATCTTTGCCTTCCTAACTTTTATTGGGATAAACCCTATAAGGTTTTTCTTTGATAGCTACATATGACTCCTATAGTTTCTCTACTAAAATCCCTTAGTGAGGTTGTTCTTGTTGGATTAATTACCCTTTTTGAGTTAGAGCTACCTAGTATTAGCTCTTTATACCAAAATGTGCCTGAGCATAAAGTGTCTTGTTGTCTACTGCAGAGGTAGGAGCATTCTATATGTAGGATTTCCAATGGGGAAGGGCTAAAGGGGAGGGGGAGGTAGGAATAAGGCAGACACCTATGACGGCTATGAGACAAACTTCCGTGGGTTTTCACGGCCATGTTTGTAATTACAGCCTTCCTAAAAATTTATGTGGTTTTTTTTTTTTACTGTCATTTACAAACTGCATACTTAAAACAAAATTTTGCTGCAAAACTGTAAAAAGAAACAGCATATACTAACCTTTGTCAAATCCCATCTTAAAAAGTAATCTATTGTGAAAGCATTTAATAGGAATGATATTTTGTTTAGCTTAATATTAGAGATATAGATTTAGCTTTTAGGTGTAATACAGGAAATATAAACACTTGGGAGTTCAAGTGAGTTTTGGAATATAGGAAAACACAAAAAGACACACTAATATTGCAAACGACAATAGAGTATCATTTTTCTATATATATTCAACATATCAAAGCTAACAACAACTTTTCTGTGTAATTGGCCACACCGTATGACAGGGGTTACTTTTAGGGTTGGGTTACTAGTATGAGTTACTTATTCAGGGGATACTTGTACGGGTTATTTATTCAGGGGTACTTGTATGGGCCAATAGGGGTTACTTACTTAGTCAATTGAGTAACTCTGACCGACTAAGTAACCCTTGAATAAGTAACCCCTATAATTTACCCCTGATCAAATAACCCCTAAATAAGTAACCCATATAAATAACCCCTGAATAAGTATCCCCTAGAAGTAACCTCTGCCACACGATGTGACAATGTGACCAGCCACATATAAAAATTTGTCTAAAGCTAATAAGAACATATGCAAATCATGAACTTAGGAGTATATTACTCGAAAATATGCAACAAAGGATCTAAATAGCCATATACATTCTGTAAACAAAGAGGATTATGTATGATCTTCTAGTAAAGCTTTACATATCCACAATTCCACATGTCATGTCTTGTCAAAAAGAAGTCTTCAGTGGTGAAACTATTGCCTACTAATTAATCAGCATTCGAATTGGAGTTATAAACATGATAACCATGATTGCCATAATCATGAAGCTATTTCCATAATTATTGCGACAGCAAATCAACAAGTTTCATCATTATAAAAACAATTCAGAGTCAAAAATGGGAAACTGTCAATGCATATAGTACATTATACATATGAACTTACTTTTCTTAAAGCAAGCAAAATTATCTGAACACAACATATTACAAATGTACATGGAAGTTTTTACAAAGGAGTAATAAAGTCAGATGCTTCATAATTTGGTACTCAATTACCATCAAATTTAGTCAATCGTCCAATTCACACTAACATAGGCACATAGCAGTTATCTCTCTTAGACCTTTCATCAAACACCTGGAAGAGGTAATTCATAACTCACGAAATTTATCACACTAGGCATGAAAAATTATAACAAAAAAAACCCAGACATTCCAACAAAACATTGTAAGATTCAACAAATGTAATCAGTAAACCAATCATTCAAATGGGTATTTCAAAAAACATGAAGATAAACAAAACCCAGAATGATCACTAAAAAAGGAGAAACTTTGCTTACATGGGTCTTCTCCATTGTGATCAGAAGCTCCAGAAATGCTGAAAAAACGAAGAATTTGAGAAGAAAATGCGGAAACTTTGTGTTGTGATGACAGAAAAGGCAAATGTGGAGTAAAAATGGTGGAGGGTTTAAGGTAAGGGTTTAAGAGATTTAGGGGTTTAGGAGAGAGAAATGTTGAAGGGGAAAACAATGGTTTTTGAGAAGAAGGGAGTTGAGATTTTCTTGATAATTTTAGCAGAGTTTGAAGATTCCTCATCCTTTTTTTCTCAGAGACACTTTATACTCCTACTTTGCTACATAACAATATAACAGTATAACACCATGGATGACTTGATGTACAGAAATAGGCTTTTTTTTTTTTTTTTTTTTTTTATGGAATTTAAATTAATTGATGAAATAGTGAAGTTTTTTTTTTATTTTTTTATTTTATTTTTTTTAAACAAAATAGTGAAGTTTAATTTTATACAAAGAACTAAGGTAATTACTCCATCCGTTGGTCCGTTCGAGACAGGAGACTATAATAATTAGCTGGTTTTTTTTAAAAAAAAAAATTAGACGTGAGGTCAGAGGTCGAATCTCACCAAGCTCATTATAGGAGGGATTTTCTTAAAATCGTCCTTTCGTTACAAGAATGCTCCGAATTCTTTTCTCATCTCATTTCATCCTTTTGACGCATTAGTGCATTATTTTCTTTTATCTCACTTCCTATTAAGTATCAACTATTTTCTCTCTGCAAGTATTTGGCCTTGTTTGACAATTTGTTGTTGGCTACCAGGTGTTTAATTCGGTTGGTTGGAGTGACTGTTAACAAAAGCGGTTTATATTGGTTATTAATTTTTTTTTTATATTTATCAATTTTTTTTTTTATTCAAATGAAGATGGGATACATCCAGGATTATATTTATCATTGGTTGTATGTAAATAGATTTAGTTAAATTAGTGGTTGACAAACTGTTGTAATTATGCAAAACGACCTTAAAGGACATGATAATGTGTGTTTACTTATTAATCTATTAAGAGTACTAGTAACTTAATATAAAATATTACATTTAACCGCTACATTGATAGCTAACCTCAACCTACTACTAATTGACCGTTACTCGTTATTTTAACAGCTATTTGCTATTGGACCACTAATAGTAAATTAAATAGATTGTGCATATAAAGAACTTTAAATGATTTTATAGATGTCTTGGGTTGAATAAAGATTATTTTCAATATGAATAGAACTTGAAATTGGTTCCTACTTGATCCTTTTTTTTTTTACTACTCCTAATTGATTCTAAGAAACTAGAGTAGCATTACAATGTTAATTTTTGAAGTGTTTTTCACTACTTTTTCCTTTCCAAAACTATCATCCTATTTTGCCTTTTATGAGTGTTTTATCAATACTGTAACAACCTTAATTTTTAAGAGTAAATTTAAAACCAATTAAACCTAATTAAAAATTTGATTAAGTAATACTAACAATAAGTGTAGTAATTAAGATATTTTCGTTATGTGTTGATATATATGAATCAAATGTAATGCGTTAGGTAAGATTATGTGCTACACCCAAAAAAAAAAAAAAAATCATGTGAAATTCTTATTAAGCTTTGTGTAAGAATATCCAAGTTACTATTACTGAGTTTGTATCATGTGCACCATTAATTGATAATTCATCCTTCATTTGCAACGTCTAACCAGTAAGCACGGATCAAAATTTCTTTTTTTTTTTTTTTTTTGTGCAGCCAAAAAAGGCTGCCCAGTTACAAATTTCACACATCAACTGGTCTTCTTGTAATATTGAGCAACTTTTTTCAAAAATAATAATTTCAATGCCTTACAAGCTAACTCATCATCTTCTATTTCCTCACGTTTACTTCCATCTTCTTCAACCTTCTTTAACCTCCCTTCTTCCTATCTCACCATTATTTGCAGACAAACCTAAACCACCGCAACAAACACCATGCCTAACACCACCAACACCACAACAAACCCCAACCCCAACATTTCCGAAGTTAACGAAAAACATTAAGAAAAATATAAAAAAATTAAGGGCATAGTGAACCCCAAATGATAGGTTTTTGCTTCTACCATTGATTTCCTCGACCTCCATTGAAAAATTCAAGCTCCATTGTTGAGGAGAGAGATAGCGCCCGGTTAACGTCTTCCAAGACAAGTAAAAGACGTTTGTATCCCCAGCAGAGTGTACAAAAATACTAATATACCCCCTTGAGAAACAGATTGGTTGAGAAACTTGGATTTTCTCCAGCCAAAATACTCTCCAGTATCATAAAACACTTCCATCAAAGTAACTTTTTTGTGACAAATCAAATCAAGCAATAAAGACTCGTGTACATTTTGAAGTTCTCAACCAGGATTCGCAAAAAAAACATGCTGCCATAGTGCCATGCACAAAACCAGCAATAACCACAAAAACAAAGACGAAACAAAGAACATAAATCCAGGCTTTCATCAGCTGCATCTACTTCTTCTGTAAACAAAAGTTTCATATCTACATGTTTGTGTTCAGAAATAAATTTGATTGTTCCTGCACTAATAATAGCAAGCCAGAGCCTGTTCATCAGCAGTTCGAGAACAGAACCACCTCCAGTACTTGCTGGCATAAAAGTTTTCTTAATTGAAATAAAAGGCATCATAAATACAAAATGATGCACAGTATAGAAGCAGAGAAAGTTAAGGCAAAAGAAAGAGAGACACGCAAGTACGCAACTAAGGAATCATTTTGAGCTACTAGCCTACAAGCGCAGAATGGTTCTCAGAGTATCACTTAGATTTTGAATAGTCTGTTGTTCTTGTGCTACTTGCAGATCTTGAAGTGGCATCTCTTCATAGCACCTGTTTCAAATTAGACAATCCAGATGAAACCTTTCACAATTTGATTCACTGAAACAAAACCATTCTAGTATAGGGACGACACAATCAACATATCACAGAAAGCAAAAGGCTTTGTATATGCGGTATCAAAAGAAGTGACAACATACAAATAGTAACTTACATTTTGTGATAAGCCAGAGCTTGAGCCAGATTCATAAGTGTGGGACTTGAGGTAAGTCTTTGATAAACGCTTGGTGGAAGGGCCATCGGCTGCTTATGCAAAGAGAAAGGCAAAAGGAAGGGAAAAAAAGAGTTAAAAACATACTGAACCTAAAGGAAAATAAACCACATAACCCTAATCATAAAAACAGACTAAGCAATGAAACCTCATTTTGTCCCCGCCTCTTTTTTGATTGAGCATCCCCAGCAAAAAGTTCTTGCAATGCTTCCGCAGCCACCATCCCACTATTTTCTTTTTGCTTCCCCCCAAATACATTATCAGATAAGAGTGCAATAGGTGATATGTCAGTTGCCCTCAGAAAAGGAATAGGCACCGTATTTCCAGCTGCATATATTGACCAAAGCTACAACGACAATGCAATTCAGATAAGTGAATGCTATAAAATACCCAAAAAAAGATAAATGTAAAACAACATTCCAAAAAAATATTAATTTAAAACAACACTGATGTGATTCACTAACAATGTGCAAGTTACCTCAAAGAATGTGTAAGTTACCTCCATAAGCAGGCGGGTAAATGTTATTGATCTTGAGGAAATAGATCATGGAATTAGGCTAGATAATGACCTAGGGATCTTATATACAACCCCGTTACAAAAAAGGGAACATGTCCCATACATAGGCCCAAACAGAAAAATCATAACCCAAGATAACAGATACCATCATTTTGTTGGGGCAAACAGATTCAAGTATATTCAAATAATGAACAACATAAATATATTTGGTAACAGATAGAAAGATTGTCGATAAGGGGTCAAAGTATCTGATCTCATGGACCAACTTATGCAAAGTAACCATTCTAAACCTGTAATATCTTTGTTTGAGGCACTTCAGCAATGGTAATAGGTACAAAAGCAAATGAAAAAAAAGTGTAAATTGACATTATTGTTTCGTATAACTACATATCTGATTTCAGAGAAAAGTGTGCATGATATATATATTCAACTACTACAAGCAATAGACAATTTTAGCATAAGCTCTGTTCATTTTTTCGTTTGATGATTAATCTCAAGCAACTTTTACTTTTTCATCCCTAAGATTCTACGAAACTTAACCATTCCCCTCCAAATTTTTTGTGAATTTTAGTTCAAGTTAACAGAATACCTTGCCTCTACTGTGAATTTACTAATGTGCATAGATAGTTAAAACAAGTAAAATGAATAATTTGCAACAACTTCACTTTAAGCATAAGCCATGGGAGCTAGAAGATGACATCCTGTAGCTAATTTACCGGGACACACAATAATCATGGGTCAAAGTACTTAATACATAACAAGACATCCACAAAATCAGCTAAAATGACAATTTGTGGAGCAAATAGCAAAGCTTTGAGCACATCATTCCTGTTAAGAACCTACAATAGATCGAAGAACAAGAAATTGTACACCTAAAAAGTATCATTGTAATGATCACATCAAGAAGAGAGTCAAAATAAAAAAAAATAACCTTGTCTTGCGCTGAAAATGTTTTTCGACTGACAGTTTCACTCCTAGATTGGTCACCCAAACCACCACTGCCTCCAACCTTTGTCTGACATGTTTTGCTTGCCATACGGTTCTGTAAAGGAACGGTTGCTGCAATGGATTCTCGATTGACTCCACTAGCAACAAGCAATTCTTTCTCATGTATATTTGTGGCAGCACTGGTAAATGCTTTATTCCCCCTGAAAAAAATATACAACAAACTAGTCAACCTCCAAAACTACGTGAAGCATATAAACACCTAAAGTTAACCGCCGCAAAAGGTGAATAATTGAATAAAGCCATACTTCTAATGTTCAGGAGCTTATCAGTGCACAAAATGTAAGCAAAAGCAAATAAAAAATGGAGTACGAAAATTAGTTTATTTCTCATTTTCTCGTACAGATGATGGTTATAATTAATACGCTGATGAAAGATTTAGAGACTGATTCCAAATTTGAACCATGTTCTAATACTAAGCTAAAAACATCAGTTTCTCACGAGACATTTTAATTTTTCAAAAGTTTTAAAAGAGAATAAAGTGCAGGTCAGGTACTTAACGTTACTATTACCTAGATGACTTTAACATGATCGGTTCTCTCTTTAAGGCCTGGCTCAACCCATAAACATGATTTTGGAAATTTTCTTTCCAAAAGATACCATGGCACAAGAAAAGTATCAATTTGCTTGGGAAAAAACAAATACCTTTGATCAAATATTACATCTGATTTAACACTCAGTGAGGAAACTTCAGGACTGCCATAAAATGATGATGTCTTCTCTTCGTCCCCACCATGAACTACAAAAGTTCCAAAATCACCTGCACAGAGAAAAGACCACAAATGTTGTTTGCCAAAACATCACAATCCACAGCTAAAAAGAAAAGTTTCAAAAGGACCAGTTAAACCAGAAGACAGCAATCACAGGTAATTCCATCAAGTGTTGTTTCAGAGCACAAGGCTTGCACCAAAGAGGTTTCAGTGCCCTTATGATATTATTTGTGTGGTTTCAACAGCAACAAAGACCAAACATTAGTCTTGGTACAGGGAGGACGAATAGAGGCAGGCAGAGAAGAGAGAAAGAAGAGCTGTGTTTGGTTAGGCATCAGCAAGGGGTTGTCAATGGCCAGCAGTATAGAGGAGGCATTGTGATAGGTGAGTCTGGACGGTAGGGAGGGAGGTGCTTGCGGCGGTTCACTTAAGGGGGAGAAAGAGTTGTGAGAGGGAATGCGACAGAGTGGGTGAGGGAAGGGAATGAGCCAATGAGGTAAGCGTGGTGGTGGAAGACGAATGTTCTAGGCAGGGGGGTTTGAGGCGGTGGAATAATTGTGGTGCTCACAGTAGGTGAGAAAAACAGGAGGTTTATGGGCCGTGAAGATGCTGGGATTTGGTGCAGCGGTGGACGGTGAGTGATGGTGAGTTGAAATAGAGGAGAGAAAAAAGGGATAAAGAGGGTTAACCGTACAAATATTAACCATGGTCCATAGTAAATTATACCAAATAATATTTTTTATGTTTTAACCTTCATTAATGCCAACATCACCAATGCTATTAGTCAATAGAAAAGGGTTAACCGAGATAATAGCTTTTTTTTCATTTACCAAATAAAAAGTGCAGCTACATAGGACCAATGAGGATCCCCCCCCCCCCCCCCCCACCCCACCCCACCCCAAAAAAAAAAAAAAAAAAATGTTATTAACTAGTGCTCAAATGTCAAAATGTTTGATTGATACTAGACGAGTAGACAACAAGTACAGCTTCCTACAAGGGGACCTACCAGTATAATCTGTACCACATAGCAAGCTATGATGGAAGCTTACCAATTAGTGAATAACAGTTGGAAACTTTCATTACCTCCTCTGTTCTTTTAATGCTAACAACTGATGTTTCATGCATCCTAAACCATTACTTTAGCCATTAATATCTTCAATTATGTATGTGTAGAAATTATACTCCCTCTGTCCTCAAATAAAAGTCTCATTTCACCCAAAACTCTTGTCGCAAAAAATTCTCATTTAACCTTTATCAATTTATATTCATTTTCAAACAACCAAAGCCCACTATCTTGTGTTTAATATACATCTTTAATCAACCAAACCCCACTATCTTCTTATTTTTTTACCTTCCTAAAAAGTTGTGCAAAAGCCAAATGGGACTTCTATTTGGGGACAAAGGGAATAAAATGTCGATATTTTGAAAGTTTACACGTCGAGGCAAATCTAAAAAGACACCAAATTATTATTTATGTGAATAGTGTTGAATCCCAGTTGTTCTAATAAAAGAATGAAGTATATAGAGGATTATAAGAATAAAAAATTAATGTTATACTCAAAAGGAATAAGAAACCAGAGTTCAAACCATGAATGTAACAGAGTACCTTCTCCAATCAGTTCCGCATCCTGCAGAGCCTGCTGCTTTGCTGAGCCTGCAACCTTGGGTATCTCATTTTTATTTGTCAGCGCAACATTGATAGGTTTTGATGGAACAGTGTCACCAAAATCCTGATTCACTTTTGGCACCTCCACCTGCTGCTATTTTGCAAATTAAAAAAAAATAGGGATGAGTATGTCCAATTTTATCTTCCAAAAAAATTTGTGCCTATTTCTATTGATTTTGAAACATCATCAACACAAAATAGGACCATTTAATTTATTAGTGGATAAATTTTATACACAGAAAAGATACGTTGCAAAACAAACATTGAATGATACAAAGGATCTTCATCAGATCGAAGACAGACAAAACTATACAAAACAAATGAGTTCTACGCACATACCCCTGCCAACAAGGTTCCATCGGTAAGACTTTGAGCTTGAAGTACCATAGATTCCCTGGCTTTTTTAGCCTTCTCAATCTTTGGCAACATTGCAAATGCTCCTCCTTTGCACTTATCAATGAATTTATGCTGCGATTGGTAAATGGAGGCGACAAAGATATAAGTCGCCCAAAAGACTTGTAGGCTAGCCCTGCAATAACCTAACAATTCTTTCTAGCCTAAATATCTATCCTCCTTTGCATCTATAAATGAATTTTATGAATATTGATTTCCCATCAAGGGCTATATCTTATACGTAGTATGTAAATAAAAAGCAAAGCGTGATACACAATTTTTAAACTTTAAATAAAAAAAATAGATGGACAACAATCTTTTTAGTCTCTTTTCTTAAACAATAATTTAATATAAGCTTTCGTTAATTTAGTTTAAAAATTAAAAAAATCTACTAAACAAAAATATGAAGTCTGTCGAAAAAAATGCATTTAAAAGCAGAGACAACCAACGGAAAGTTGCAAAATTACGAAAATGTCAATAATGACAGGTAAGATCTTGAGCGTCATTTATGAAGATTTAAGGACCCAGATTGACTCTTTGTGCTCATAATAGGCTATGGTATTTGTGCTATACATAATTTCAAAATTTTTTTATTTATAAAAAAAAAAAAAAAAAAAAAAAAAAAAAAAAAAAAAAAAGGTGTGCACCTGATCAAAAGCCAGACATGAATAAATATTGAATTGAAACAAGAAGCTTACACTAGCTGTTTTTATGGTGGGAAAAAAAATTAACAAAAACATAGCAGGCACCCGGCAGAAGATATCGAAAGAAGTTTAAGGAGAAAATAAGACACCACCCACATTTCTGGCTGCTTTCAGCAAGCACATACTTAACTACCTTCAACATTTCAGGAGCAGTAGGACGCAAACGTGGATCCTTGGTTAGACATTTAGCTACGAAGTCATGAAATATAAGAGACCTGTGAAAAGTTAAAAATTTATGTCAAATATTTTAACGTTAACAATATGTACCAGTCCAATTATTGTTGTCTACACACTAAACTATCCGTATATCATCCCTATTATAAAAGCCGACTGTTAGGGACTCAATATCCAAATTTTGAACTACCTATAAATATAATGCCCTTCGAGTTGCTATCTTACAATTGAACAGCAATTAAATCAATAGGCTATGGAAACGATTATCAGTCAGCCAACTCACTAAAATTGATCATATAAATTTAATTATTATCAAATCTCAAAAAACAACTTCATATACGAAAAAAATATGATTATTTCCTTTTAAAAAAAGATTTTGCTACTTTACACTACCTTTGTTCCTTTTTGTTTGTCCCATCTAGAATATTCCATTGAAAAAGAAAAACTTTCACTATGAGTATTCATAATGATATACATAGAAAAAACATACTCATGTAAAATCTTGTTAGATTCATCTCAATGAGTAATTACAAAATATATTAATTTATAAAAAAAAAAAATTAAACTTGAAGTTGAAGAAAATATTGCGCACGGGTGTGCATTTAAAATTGATGCAAAATGTCAAATGGGACAAGGAAAAAGGAACAGAGGTAATACTATACTATCTTTGTTAAATGGTATACAAGATCAATCTTGCAAATACACAAGCAATCTTTATAATCTATACTAAAAGCGAATCCTTTCACGGCACTTGTCATTACCTTGTGAAAAATTTTCCCCGCCTTTTACGCTTCTTTCTTTACTTTCTTTTTTTTTTTTTTTTTTTCAAAATCTATAAGTAAACTATTTATACCTTATGATTTTATTTTTTTTCCAGTTTGACAATCATATTTCATATATACCCAAAAAAAATATTTCTAAATATCTTTTATGGCCTGTTTGGTTGGCCCAATTACATTGTTTGGATTTACTTTAAATTTGGGAATTGGATTTGACCCAATTCCAAGATTTTTAAAACATAAGTTAACTATGATTGAATTGAAATTCCAAACCTAAAGCTTTCATTTCAAATTCAACATTCAGTTAAAAAAAAAAAAAAAAAAAAAAAAAAAAAAAAAAAAAAAAGAGGCCCAACTTTCTCTCCTATGCCTAATTAGCCAAATTCTCTCTCCTAGGGCTGGGCTCCCTATCTCTCTCCTCCATTGAAGAAGATTGTGAGTTCTCTACTATAAAGCAGCGTGTTCTTCTCCATTAAAGGAACTAGTGAGATTTCTCTCCTCTCTCAAAGTGTATTGTCGAATCTCCGTTTAAGCGATATGTGAGCTTTCATGAGTACCTTAATCCTCCATTGTAGTGGCTTTCGAGATTTCTATTCACCATTAAAGAAGACCTTGAATCTTCCATTAAAGTGTACCTTAATCGTTCTTTGTAGTGGCTTTTGAATTTCTCTACTCTTCAAACCTCCTCATTTTTTTTTTATCAATTTTTAAGCAATTTTTAAGATGGAGGTTACGGAAATGCGCATGTTAAGGTGGATGTGTGGAAACACTTTAAGAGATAGAATCAGAAATGAGGTTATTCGCAAGAAAGTAGGTGTGGCGGGCATTGTAGATAAATTAAGGGAAAATCGTCTGCGTTGGTTTGGACATGTAAGACGGAGACCCGAGGGTGCACCGGTGCGAAGAGTGGAAGAGTGGGACCATGGAGGGATTAAACGAGGAAGAGGGAGACCAAAGATGACTTGGTTGGAAGGAGTGAGGAAGGATATGAAGTGCATGGATTTACGTGAGGATGAAGTTTTGGATCGTAAGGGATGGAGGAGAAAGATTTATGTTGATGACTACACGGAATAATCAAATTTGGTTCATGTTAGCCGACCCCACTTTTGGGATTAAGGCTTTGATTGATTGATTGATTGATTGATTCTGACCGATTATTGAAGCAATAACATTTGCAAAAACTAATTTGATTTTTTTTTTTAACCTTTCCCAAACTATACAGAATAAACGTGATCGGAGGTATCCAAGACTATAGTGAATTTGAAATGATTTATTTTGAAATCCTAAGTTTACCCAAATAGGAAATTTGTATTTGAAAGTCCGTATTTGAAATTCCGAATTTGAAATTCCAAATTTGAAATGAAATGTTCGTATCCAAACACTACACTATATACTTTATGTAGTATTTTGTAATATTATTGTCAAAAATATTTAAAAACCGTGCATTGCACAGGATTTTAACCTAGTGGTTGCATATATGACTAGTATCTCATGTTCCAAAGTATATAGCTAGATACATGCACCCTAATATCCGGTGTTTAAAAGAGTAAAAAAATTACAAATTTTGAACATGTTAGAACAAATGCTAAAGAACTAGACCTCTCAAACAAAAAGAGTAACAAGTTAGATTCTCTTATTAATGCAAAGTGTTGATTTATTTCTTTATGCCTTGTATGTTATATTCTCTTCCTTTTACATTATTACAGCAATGTAAAAGGAAAAAATTGAAGTTAAAAAATAAATAAATAAATAAATTAAATAAAATAAAAAAAAACTCGAATCACTAGAAAATAGTTTCGGTGGGGAAAAGGTTACCAAAAACTTCCATGGGGCCTGCATCTAAGTGATCCACTCCCCTCCCCACCCCCCCACCCCCCTCACTCCCTCCCTCCCTCCCTTTTTAGGAGTCACACTTTGACCGGCACATAGTTTTAGGCAATTAAATTGACTTAGATATAATAAGAGGTAAGTAAGGTAGTAGGAGTATTAAAAGATATTGTAAAACAAAGAATAGTGGACTTAATAATTTATTGAAAAGTAAATGATAAGAGAGGAAAGGAAAAAAAAAAAAAAAAAAAAAGTAGTAGTAGTGGGTTAGGGTGGGGACTAAACCTGTCAAAAGCTGATCCGACTCGAATAATTTACTCAAACCCGATTATTAAACAATCTGTTTGAACCAGGGAAAATTGTGACCCGACCTGAAACCAACCCTAGACCCGAGTTAACCCGAGTATTTGAGACCCAAATCCAAACATGAACTTACCTGAAGATGACGCAACCTGGATGTAACCCGTAAATTATTGACATGAACCAAACTCGACCTGAACCGAGATTAACCCAAATCCGTTTTAACCCGCCAAAACAGGAAATTTAACTCAACCTATTACTAACCCGACTCAAATTCAACCTGACCTATTACCTGTTACTTGACCCAACCCAAATTCAACCCGAAGTTCCTAACCCATTTTGTACTCAACGTAACCTGCTATTGACTTGACCCGATTTCAAATCACCTAAAATTCAATTTAGACCACCTTATCAATTTATAGTTCTATAGCTACGTAATCATTTCTAAATTATTTCTACTAAAAATATGATGTTCACCACGCAAAAAAGAATATAAGATTATATTATATGAAATTGATGACATCTTGTGTGTGTCACTTGTGTAGTTGTGTGCTTGTGCAAACGAGTTAGTTTGAGAAGTTCAATAGTCAGTAGTTCAATACATATGACTCCTTACATAAACTAATTATAGCTATTTGCTCATTTCTAAGTGTTAGCATATATTCACTAAATATTCTATATTTCTTTATTATTGTAAAAATAAAGTAGCTAAATAAAGATATATACAATAAATAGAGAATACATACTAAACACTTCCTCCGTTTTTTTTAGATGACATGTTTCTTTAGTCACATTTGTCAATGCACAAATTCAACCATTAATATCATTTATTACCAATAAGTAAAAATTATTAAAAGGTGATGTATTGAAAATATATATCATCACGAATCTAATAAGATCCCACATGACTATATTTTTCAATACATATAAAGCACAAAATACGGTGAAATAGGAGTGTGTGAATAGTGCTAAAGTCAAAACGTGACAACTTAAAAAAACGAAGGTAGTATGTTCTAAGTCGTTACTCATAAAGTCGTAACTTTGTAAGGCTAAAGCTACTCTATGTACCCGGACCCGATATGACCCTGAAATCAACCCAAGACATAAATTAACCCAATTTAACACCCGAACATGACCCGACTTGGAAATGACACGACCTGATTATAACCCACAAATTATTGACTCGAATTGAACCTAAGACAAACCTGATAATGACCTGACCTAATTATAATTCACAAATATTGACTTGAACCGAACCCGACTCGAACCCGAGAATGCCCCTAACTCATTTTAACCCGTTAAAACCCGAATTAAACCCGACCTGTTGTTGACTCGACCCAAACCCGAACCAAACTCGATAACTCGATAAGATGTTTGACCCGACGTGCCCCAACTCAAGCATGACCCAACTAGAACCCAACCCGCATAAGTTACGACATTAAACCAAATTAAACCCGACCCGAGTTGACCTGACCCACGCTAACCCAACCCGTTTACCCGAATTGGCAACTCTATTGGGGACCATGAGAGGAAAGAGATATAGTATTAAAATGCAGTTTTTAGTAGCAGCTTTACCTTGAGGGGCATTTGGTTCAAATAATTCAATATCTCTAATGTTTTAAGATATTTCAGACCCAAAAACTTATACCTAATATTATATGTTTATTTATATTCCGTAATAAAAGTCAAATCCATACTTTGCATTAAAAAAATTAGATCTTCCGCTCATTGTCTAGTATCCCTTTTCCTCATACATTCCACGGATACCATTTCTATTTCCTGATCTAATATGTTCCTCATAGGCTCCCTCTTCTGCTATGATGCTATATCTGCCACTCTCTGCTTAAATAATTAGCATAAGGCAGATGATCAATTTGGATATTAAATTGATAATCTTCACTAGCCGGAAGAAGAAGCCATAGAATAGACATCCCCAAGCTGACGAGCTGTATGAATCACCAAAATTCAACATCATCATCATCATATCATGCAGAAACATTTTTATGAATGCTAAAGTGTGTTGCCTCCACCTTCAAAACAGTAACTGTAACTAAATTAATCACAATTGATGATGACAGCCTTGGACAGGGGATAGAATTGACTGATTATATATATATATCTTTTTTGGGTTGACTCCAAGGGTGAGAATTTTGGCTGAAACCCTCCTCCTAGGGGTATGATAATCCCATACCCAGTTTCCCAGACATCAAGCATGGGAGTTGTTGATTGTAAACCCTTACCTGATTCCAAAATTGTTTCCCCTTCAAAGAGACTTACTTTGTAATAGAGAAGATAGGACTTGGGTAGTTTAGAAATTACTTCTCCGTTTAGCAACACTTTGACTTTAGCACTATTCACATATATAGTATTTTAACTACCTTTAATGATTTATAATTAAGAAAGAATATAGTCATGTGAGATGTTAAATTCGTCATGCAACTGCTATATGACAAGTCCAAAAACAAAATTGGGTAAACAGAATGCTACAGAAAAACAATATGATACCATTTTTCTTTGTCTTCGAGCATTGGAGCAGGTTCAATAGATATCATGAACAGAACCTACTAGAGCAAAGAGGAAAAATTAGAGAAATAATACAAAATTACAATACATATATAGCAAATTTTGGCACCACAAGGGTGGGAAGATCTGATGATAACTACTTTACACAGATAGCAAACTCAGGAATTAGACAAGTTGGAAGCTTTTGAAAGTTGTTGACCAATGTGTCCATAATCTCTCTCCCTTCTTAGAAGGGTAGCACTTAAAGTTTCTTGCAAAAGATATGTAAGCTCTTCAAGCTACTACATTAAATATACACTAGAATGTACCCGTGCTAATGCACGGGATATAAAATGTAGGGTTTTTTTTAAATAAAAAAGAAAATTAGGTGAGGATGTTACTGGTTTTTTTTTTTTTTTAAAAAAAAAAAGAACAAAAAAGAATACATATAAAGTAAGTATGATATTTTGGAGTGCTGTGGTGAAAAAACATTTTTATTATAATATAGATGTGAGACTGCTCAACATGGCAATATATATGTATATTCTTCAAACTACTACACTAAAGCTATGAACAGCATAATGCAATTCCATAGTCCACAGCTAACTTGAAAAGATGAGTAGTACCTAATCTAATTTCAATGCGGACAGAAATGATATTTGCATCAACCAAAATGCTGGATTCAGATATATCCTTTGCTTGGACCAAAGGGAGGCAGAAAATTTCCTTATCTAGCCATTCCAACATGTGCTTTTGCTATCAAGCTTTTGATAGAAACAAGACATCTATTATCTGGTGTTCCATTGTTTTAATTTCCAATTCCACATTGGTATCAAATTTTATAACTAAATAATGACATAATACTCTATATACACATGAAAGCAAAAACATATAATTGGGGGTTACTAAGCAACAAAAAAAGTCATTAGAGGTCAGAACTTGAGAGTGTAATATGCAATGGCCCCATACAATGCTATAACTAAAAAGGTAAAATAAATAAATAATTATTTCAAGAAAAATAAATAAATAATTAAAACTCTTTTTCTTAGAAAAAGTCATTAAACAGGAATGAAGCAAATACCCACACAAAAACAAAAAAAAAATAACACCACTGAGGAACTAATGATTGCACTAACCCGCATTGGATGCACCGATGATCTAGGAGGAAGCCCCTGTAACAAATTAAATAATTGAGTGTGTAAATTTGATAATTCCATAACTCCATATAGTGCAGGTAATCATAATTGAACAGAGGGGGTTTCTCAAGCTTAATACAAGTACTCTATTCTTCTCAGAAACATACAAAAAAATAATGTACCCTATTAAACTTTTGTCCTCCAATCTGCTATGCATTTCAACAAATATTAGATAGTGACAGCAGAATAACACATGTGAATATAAGATAGTGATGTAGCAACTGTTTCTTCTCTTTATCTATACTTATATATTTTTAGGCGTTCCTAAAGCAGAATATGTGCCACATGTCACCTTTTCAGAGCTCTATGAACACAACATGTCAGCAATATGTGTCACGACGTGACACATCTTTAAACACAATAAAGATGATATGTCACCTTCACAACATGTATTAGATTTGAACCATTTGACAGCTAAAAAATGCTTATACAAGGAATTGAACTTGAGACCAACAAGTATTTAGTTACAAGTCCTACCATCTTAGCTATTTATTAATTGTGCTTTTCTATCCAACATTACAGTTAACTTAAATAAGATAATTAGTGTTTAATTGTACTATTTGATTCCATTAGGTAAGATCATAAGACAATTTCACAACTTTAATTTTGAAGTTTGAAAAACTCTGTATTGTTTTCAATATGATGAAAAATAATAATTTTATTTTTCTGTTAAATATAACATATCAAATATTGAATATGATTTTCAATACTAATCTTATTGTAAGTTTTGAAATTTCAAGATAATTATGAAAACGCTAATAAAAAACAGTCGAACATGACTAGCAAATTAAACAAGTACAAACTAGTAACTTGGGGCATCACCCGGGCCACACACTAGTTCTATTATATAAAGCTGTTGATTCTCCCTATTCCCCCCACCCCCCACGTGAAAATAAATCACCGCCTCTGGCCTAAATTTTTTTTAAAAAAATCCAGCATAATTTTCATTTTTCAAGATCTGGTTTCAATATCTATGCATCACAGTGTCATTTACATAAACAATATCAATATATGTTGAATGCAACTGTGTAAGCCAATGCACTTTAATCAAATTTAATCTTTCGTATAATGTGTGAAAATGGCTAAAACAACATATTTTGGACCAGAGTGTTATTTTTCTCCTTTTCCTTCTTCACGTCTAGATAAACAGAATAGTAAAAATATGGAGGTTTCCAACTTTCCATCAAGGAGAGGAGATACAATTGTCAGAGACAAAGGATGTTACCTCTGCCATCTCAATAGCAGACACTCCAAGAGCCCAGACATCCACCTAAGAGGCAAAAGAGTAGAATATATATGTTAATTTTAACCACTTCTGCATATATATTGACTGCAAAGGATACAGTACAGAACTTAGAAAAATTATACCTTGCAAACTTGTAGATCTATATCATACATTATTGCCTTAAAGTTTATCTATTTCAGTTTATCAATATTAACATACTGCTTGGCCCTTAACTCACAAATAAATTGCAATGACAGTTGCCCCATTTTAACAGAAAAGTGACAATAAGATTAACATAGTCAATTTGAAAATAAAAGCCATAATAAAGATAATAGAACAAAAAAAATCAGCGACAGCAGATAATTTTTTTTTTTTTTTTTTTTTTTGATAACAAAAATAAATAACCAAACAAATTAGACATAAACATATCATTCGATCCACAAAACAAACATATGACCCATTAAGCTCTAAGACACAAGCAATAAGATTAATTCATTAAACTTCCACACAGTCCCACGGATAATTTTTCAAGGCAATCCTCCACAAAAAAGCTACAAAGCTGAACATCAGGCTGATATTGTACTTCCAAGATTTTCCATTTGAGTGCAGCCATGTGCTTCATTGTGAGCACTAGTCTTTCTACATATGTAGATAAGATTATTTTCACAAAATTAATAATTAATAAAAGCCTGAGGTTCTAGCCTGTCTCAACTGGTTCTATAAAATCTAAGAGATGAAAATATTTCTAAGCCCCTTTGTGCTTTCAGTATAAAGCATTCGATCATATCCCAACATCCTTTTCATCTTCTATTCTTTATGATACTCTCATAGTGAGTTAGTTTCCAGATAATGAAATCCTTAGCAGGAATTTCTATTTAAAAATCAAGATCATAAGATCATGAATCGAGGAAGCTAAAGAAATTTCTTGATTTGCGAGGAGCCTTTTTGTCTGTAACATGATATCTAAGAGTTAAATTGAGCAAGACTTTTCTTTCGCTAGCTTTTCATAAGTGCCTGAGCAATCCGATTTAGGTTATACTTAAAATTGGAAGAGAGAGAGAGGAGGAGCTTATAAATCATTCAATTAAAAAGAAAAAGAAAAAGGTGAAAATCATGTTTACATAGCATTGGACAAAGTAGAAGCCATCAAAGTTTTCACAAACTTTGGTAATACATAACTCATGTATCTTAAGAACTATAAAAATACAATACATGTCACACTTTCGTATATAACTAATATAACATTTGGAAACAGGCTCAAACACTGTACCAAGGTTGCTGCAATACAAGTATACAGCCCATAAGTAAGGATAACAAACTCAGGTAATATGAAAGTGAGAACTAACAATTCTCAACGGAAAAAAAAAAAAACCTCCTTCTGTATCTCAATGTCAGCATGAATTGCATATAAGGAATTATACTTGCAATCCAACACAAAAGCGTTCTAAATCAAAAAATAAATAAATAAATAAATAAAAAATAAAAACAGCCTAGGTAAATGACAAAACAGAACATGGAATAGATAATTACAGGATATTAAAGAGCAGATCCAGGATGAGGTATGAACTTGATATTAATGAAGACAGCTCAACACTTCAACACATAGTATATACAAGTATACAAAAGTTGCCTTAAGCAAATCAAAAACATATTCTGAAAATTTTTAAAAAGGAGTTGAGAAATTCATCAAACTAAATGTGATTTTGAATTACACGGAGTGTATGGCCATGACAATAATACATTTATAAGATAGAAGTAGCAGTATAAACATAAAGGAACAAAATCTGAAGAACACATCTTAAGTACCTTTCCATCATATCGACTTTCTTGAATAACTTCTGGAGCCATCCAATGTGGAGTACCAATGAACTGAAGAAATTTTTTTTTTAAAAAAAAAAAAAAAAAGGGAGAGAGAATATACACACATCAGCATATGAGATCCATTACAAAAAAATTATTAGAATCAAAGACTGTATCAAACATGAGGGCATGGTGTTAATCACACTGATGATACCATGGTAGTATATATCACTAAAAATATATCAATTTGCTTTTGTTAGGATAATCACACTTTCAAGTATCATTTTCTTACCTTCAGCAAAGGCCAGGAAATCACAACAATAAAGATATCTAATCTCAGATGAGATTATGAGAAAAATTAATAGCATGGAAAATTCATCCCTACCACATTGTTAAGCATCTTGGTTCATCAATTCAAGGACAAATGGAAATTACAGATCTCATTTTTAACGCAAGATATATAAATTGGAAGAAAAATCCTCCAATTCCACAATAGACAAGAGATACCAATAAATGCATACAGCTCTAGATATTTGGCCTGAATGGATCGCACTAAAAAAATCATAATGACATTACAAATAAGTTCAAACATAACTCAGTCACCCTTGTCAAAAATGTAAAAATGAAAAGCAGAGTGACTCTTTCATAAAATACTAAAGTGTAAATGACTAATTGATTGTTCTGTACCATACAATTTAAACTAGAAGTAATCATCCAATATAATCAAGCCATATAAAGAGATCGTCATAGAGGAGTTATCTTATAAAATCACACTAGCTTTCAAAACCATGCAATGAACAGGGTGAAAAATAAAGAGATAATAGAAGGGGGTCATTTCATAAAACTTAAATTTTATAGTGTTATAAAGAGAAATTATGATATTGTATTCAGAAACAATGAACTACCCACCTATAAACTGATCAAAACATATCGTGTAATAGTTTAAGTCCTCATTTTAAGGGGATGAATTAATCTACTAAGTTTATTCTTACTTCCTCCGTTCTTTTAATATTGCACCATAAGGGTTTGGCACAAATTTTTTGGTAGTGAAAAAAAGGAGGAGAGAGAAAGATAAAAGTACAAATTTGTCCATGCGATTGTAGACATAAACCATAGAATCAATTGTTAAAAAGTAAGGGTATGTAAGGTATTCGTAGTGTGAACACAAATACTTGTTTTCCAAAAATGGATATGGTGCAATATTTGTGAAACTTCATTAAAAGGAAAGTGGTGTAATATTTAGAAAACGGAGGAAGTATAAACTTCTATGGATCTTAAGTATTCTAATGTTCAAGCTAATTCTAATAGTACAAAAATAGTGAATTTTGAATTGTCTATCCATGACTATACGGGTAATCAATTTACTTAACTTAATCATCTCAGGTGGATTAACAAAAATTAATTCTGTTTTTCTTTTTTTCATAAAGCTTTTTTATTATAATTTTTTATTATTTTCTTGATTTAATTCATTTACCGTGACATGCAATGCTTATGTGGAACCCCGTATCCTCTTGAAATTTAAAAAGATCCTCAATTTATTACATTTGACTTGATGCCTCATATATCTCCAGTTGAAACATTGAAGTTGAAAAAACAAAGGAACAAATTAAAGACAGAGAAAAAAATGTAAGCTATACCGTATTGCGTTTGGACATGGTTCTTGTCAGCTGTGCTGCGACACCAAAATCACCTACACAAGATAAAGAGAACACATTAGCTAATAAATCCATAAGGGTCAACTATCTTTATTAATGTAAAAGTAATTTCATTCAACAGTAGAAAACACCAGCCAATATTCTTAGGTCATGCATAGGCCATGAAAATGTATACTACGTAGTACGTACAAGTGATGGGATCATGGGAACAGACAACCACATATGGTTTAAGGCTCATTAAAGTCTACTTTCTTTTTGGTCCACTATGGCCCCAACCTTGAGTCACAGCAGAACAGACAGACCAAGGAGCAAAGAGCAAATCTGAGAACAATTAATTCCAAGTTCAAATAAGAAGCTCTTGCCTAAAAGTAAAAGAGAGGACTTCAAGCCTAAACCTTGGCCACTTTGCTTCATTGCATATTAAACCAGACTGATAAGTGTTCAAGGATTGCACAATCATTCACATCAAAAATCTGTAAAGTACGTACAGATATAAATTCCTACAGCTAAATAGCAGGGATTTTGAGGCATGCCCTATTTCCAGCATATACTATCTAAGCACGTTAATAAATCCAGAAATCTTTTGTGGTTGCATTTTTTTTTTTTTTTTTACCTAACATGCTGGTAGCAGGACTTTAATTGCATAGGCTTGTGTTTGACGGAAAATCTTATCCCCTGGCATTTCTGATAACATTTCAGTTTACAGAAATTGATTAAAGAGTCAGGGGAGAAGGACGGTGACCTTTATGATAAGATCACAGGGAGCTTTAATCAAAACATATTCTACTTGGAAAAGAGATGGAAATAAATGGTTCCTGCAATCTTTAGCAAAAACAAGGCTTTCGGGTGAATCCTAACAAGGTTCAGTAGCAAATTGGGGCCAAGCATCTCAAGTTTCCTACCAGACTACCCCTCACCCTCCCACCCTCAAGATCACAAGTAAATATCTTGCCACTTTGCAGTCATGCCCCTTCAAGCAGCACAATATACAAAATTCTAAACCACGTACATGTCATATAAAAGCTAAGTGCCTAACAGAAACACGGTATGCGACGTGCCATAAAAGGAATAAAAGTAAGCTAGCTAGCAATTTGTTTTTGTTAAATTCCTTTAGTTAGAAGGGGTTGGGAAAAAAGGGGGGATGGGGTTTGGTAAATGTAGTAGTTACTTCTCATTGATTGCTACAGCTTGCTCATAAGGGAAACAAGATGAAATAGACAGTGAAGCAAAGTTATCATCAAGATATTACGTTGAAACATTCTAGATTCTGTTTCTTCGTAAAACGTTTGTGAGGCATTTCAACTAACTTCAATATATAGTAACATTGTATAACCCATAAGATGCATTAATCACTTATCAAGACTATGCGGACAAGGGATAAGACTTCTTCTCAGCAGAAACACTGCAGGTAAAACTTGTGCATTGTTATGGTTATACGAAATGAATTACCAAAAGATCAAATATAAATAGCAATATAAAAGCTTTAGATCGTAAAACAGTAAGAATGCTGAGAGGCGTGGTCTTAAAGCAAGATTTAGGAAGGGGCAAGCAACAGAGTGAAAAGAAACAAATCTTCCGTATTATCTCAATAAATTCTAGATGAGCACCCATTTTTTTTCCATCCAAAAGTGGAAGTCTCCACAATAACTAAACCGGCAGAACTGCCAAATCAGCAGGTAGTTAAAACAAACATATATATGAAAAATAAAGATTCATGAATTGTCCAAATAATGCAGCTTATAGGTAAAAATAGGAGAGCCAAACAATAAGTAAAGGAATTAAAGGCAACTGATATAGCTCCAGCATGTGTTTCAGACTAATTGCCAAATTATACAGAAATATGTCAGCCTGGGACCTAATGGAAAGCTGGAAACAATCTCTTATTTTTCTAGTAAGGTTGAATATAATTATAACCCAACCCCACCCTGACCAAGGCTGGGAGTTCATATAGAGGCATTGAGATATTGTTATTATTAAATCAGCTTGGTAGCTAGTTTGTGACAGAATAATGAAAAGAAAGGGAAGAAACAGAGCGAGAGGAAAGAGATCAAGCCAGCACGCTACAGAGGATGCTAGACAGTCATTTAACGTGGTGGTACATAAGAAATCGACAATTAAGTGAAAGGAAAGGTTTATACCCAACTTCACTTCTCCTTGTTCTGTCAATAGTATATTACCACCCTTAATATCTCGATGAACCTTGAAGATTGAATGCAAATAAGCTAAACCCTACAACCAATGAGGCAATAACCTTAGTCAATAAGCAAACAATAGGGTTCACAAAATAATATATGAAAATCTAGAAATGCTGAAATTATCTTTCGTTAAGTCATTTAATTCCTTGGAAAAGATCATATGACACTAAACACAGTTCTTAAAATCCACTA
Source organism: Chenopodium album (assembly GCF_948465745.1). Lineage (NCBI taxonomy): Eukaryota > Viridiplantae > Streptophyta > Magnoliopsida > Caryophyllales > Amaranthaceae > Chenopodium > Chenopodium album. The sequence goes on from NC_137834.1 coordinate 83,164,739, forward strand.
AACTTCTTTCCAAAGCCTTCAGCTATAAATTATATGCCCATTCGCCCAAATCTTTCACAGAGCCTTCAAATAGAAAGTCACGCCAATTTTGATGTCATGATACCTTCAATGCCTCCCTACAAGTGTAAGCAATTTGATTTTCATCTAGAGGTTCTTCAGTAACATTCATCAAGTCAGCAACACTTCCACCCCCACAGTACTCCATCACTATCTGCCACAATATGACGATATCAACAATCACAGATACAATTCAAAAGTTATTTGATATTACTAAATGAAATCGAAATCAAAATTTACCCAGAGATACTCTTCTCCTTGGTAGCTACCAAGGTAACGGACAACATTAGGATGACTACACTGCTGTAACATTTCAATCTCACCACGAATCTCCTCATAACCCTCCTCCTACACACCAAACACATGGACAATCAAACGCAGCAGCTCAAAAAAAACAACTCTCAAAATAAAAGACTGAATCTCAAAAAAAAAAAAAAAAAAAAAAAAAAAAAAAAAATAAACGCACCCCTTCACTCAATGATATAACTTTAATAGCAACTAACTCTGAAGTCTTTAAATCTCTAGCTTTATAAACTGCCCCATAAGAACCTTTCCCTGATTTCACAAAGACATAATGAAAACATCAGCACCAATAAATTCAACATACTATTAATCAAAATCATTTCAAATACACAAAAGCTCAGCTACTGTCGCAAAGTACGCATCTATGTTTCCATCTCCATTCCATCATTCTTAACTTCATTTCATAGCTCTATAACATGATTTTCGTAGATACGGAGTATATCTCTACATATCATAGTGTCAAGTTGTCAACTATATCTATCATCAATTCACCAAAGCTTCTGATAAACATACTCAAACCAATCGATGATCAAATCAAAAATCAATATTCATGTAATTACTGCATTCATCATTTACAAAGTTAAACTCACATGTTTCAACAAATCAAACCAAGTTCAATCCAAATAGTTTTCTCTACTTTTCTAACATATGATCAACATCTCCTAAGTTCTCAAAACTAAAACATGATCATCAATAACAAATACTGAATACCTAAAGTCAAAGAATTCACCTAATTCATGAAGCAACTCATACTTTGTACTAGGATCTTCCCTAGCAATACAATCTGGAATTGAACTGGATGACATTTTACTCTGCAACTGTCTCATTTGTCCAGCAACATCATCCGATTGACTGGAACCGCCACCGCCTCGCTTACTCCTCCCACCAAACCCTAACTCCCCTGCTGCCTGCATACTCGCAACCGCCCTACTCATCGCCGAACCACCACCACCACCACTCTTCCTCACTACTGTCCCAGAAACATCATCACTCTCCTTCTCCCTCTTCTTTTTCCCCGGCTTTCGCACCACGAATGTCCCGAACTCTTCCTCATCCTCATCATCCTCCTCCTCATCATCATCATCCTCCTCCTCATCATCATCATCATCATCATAATCATCATTTCTCCCTTTCTTCACCACAAAAGTACCAAAATCACCTTCACCATCATCATCCTCATCTTCTTCATCATCATCATTCAATTCGACTGTTCTCGGGACAAATTTAGGTTTCGAAGGAGACATAAATGTCGGATTGCGTGATTTTCTGACAGAATGCGGAGCTTCCGAATGACGTTGATCGGGCTTGACGATGAAAGTGCCGGAAATGTCGTCGGAAGTTTCGGCGTCGAAATCGAAGGAGCCGGCGCCGCCGAAGTCCTTAGGAAGACGCTTGAGAAGAGGAGGGAGAGAGTCGTCGTCCATTTCGTCGTCGGTGGTGTTGTGGACGACGAAGGTGGAGAAAGTGTTGTCGGAGGGTTTCGCCGGAATTGATGGTGTTGGAGGTTTCCGACCACGTCCAGGGGAGAATTCCATGGATTTACAAGTAACACAATGGGGAAGAGAAAAGTGTAATGTATGGTTGGTGCACCCGGTGCACCATGCGCATGGTGCACCCGAAAAGAACATAAGGTATATTTAAAAGAATATGGGCAAAAAAAGAACATTATATATTTATATATATTTATAAAAAAATGAGCATAATATGTTCTTTAAGTTTGATGATTATGTTCTTTGAGTTTGAACTATATGTTCTTTATATTATACAATATGTTCTTTATATTATACAATATATTCTTTAATGTATGTACATTAAAAAAAAAAAAAAAAATCAATCACTCGAGTAACCAGAAAAAAGAACATGTTCTTTAATGTATTATCATGTTCTTTTTGTAAAGACTTTATGTTCTTTGGCTAGAGGTGATCAAAGTTAGAACGGCCCGACCCGATTTTGGACGGGTTTTGGGCAGAATTTTTTCGCCCCCAAAATCAGGTCGGACCCGACCCTTAAATTTAATTTATTGGGCGGGTTTGGGAATGCGTTTTATGCATTTTAGTTGATTTTTTTACTCGACCCGAAAAGCCCGCATGGCCGGACAATTTTGGGCACGAAAACTTCGGCCCAAAATTTGGCCCGACCCGAAAAGTGAGCTAATTTTTTAACCTTGGCCCGGCCCACCCAATGATCACCTACATCTTTGTCAAACACGAACATGTTCTTTTTTGTCAAATATAATGTTCTTTTTCAAACACGTTCAACACCTAAATAACCATGAAAAATAACATGTTTTTTTTTTAAAGACTTTATGTTCTTTGTAATGTCATGTTCTTGTCAAACAGAAACATGTTCTTTTATCAAACATAGGGAGTATGTTCTTTTTCTAACACTAGCATGTTCTTTTTTTTGCCCATGTTCTTAAATAACCATGAAAAATAACATGTTTTTTTTGTAAAGACTTTATGTTCTTTGTAATGTCATGTTCTTGTCAAACAGAAACATGTTCTTTTATCAAACATAGGGAGTATGTTCTTTTTCTAACACTAGCATGTTCTTTTTTTCCCATGTTCTTTAAAATATGTCTAATGTTCTTTCCGGGTGCACCATGCGCATGGTGCACCCGGGTGCACTATACTATTTTCAAGAAAAGTGTATCAGTTATTTATTGATGGTAATGTTACATGTAGTCCTAACGGAAATTAGTAATTCAGGACAAAACACATGCGTAAATTAGTGGTATTAGTGTTTATATTTTGATAATTTCTTAACTTTTTACGATTTTAAGTATAAATTTAATGCTTGTAGCCCTAAGGACTATCTATAATATTTTCCTTTATTCAGTTATGTTTTTTTAATACCAAGGTGCTCCAATTACTCTTCGAGTCTCTCTAATAATCAAATTTTGTTTATCACAAATCAAAATTACTACTCGAATTTCGGTTTTGGAATAAATGGCAAGACCGCTACTTAAAGTAGCAGTTTAACGGTTCAAAATAATAGAGTAATGAAAATTAAATTCAACATACTAGGTGATAACGAATACATTTAATTTATTACGGATTACTCCCTCCGTTTTTAAATACTTGCTCCACTTTCCTTTTCCGGCCGTTTTTAAATACTTGCTCCATTTCCTTTTTTAGAAAGCTTTTACAATATTTAATTCATTTCTCACACTTAATGGACCCAACATAATACACTCTCTCCTCTTATTCTTCCACTACTTTTGCTTTTTACAATTTTTTATTTTCTCAACTACCCCACTACCTCCATATTTTATTACCTTCTCCAAAATCTCCTAAAACTCCGCGCATGGAGAAATGAAGCAAGTATTTAAAAACGGAGGGGGTATCAAATAATAAATGTGAATTTATTATAATACGGAGTAATTATCGAAAAAAAAAACTGACATATACTATCAAAAGATCTTATTACACCAGTAAATGTGAATTTATTGTAATACGGAGTAGGCAACAAATCAAATAATTCATAGGTATCAAATCAAATTATTGTAATATAGAGTAGGCAACAAATCAAATAATTAATAGGTAATCAAAACAAAATTATTGTAATAAATTATTTATTAATACCTACTAGCCCTAATAATTTTGAGATAATAATTGTGAGTTAATATTAATTAGTCATAATTAATTATTAGAATAATATTTTTAGACTTTATTAGTCCGAATAATTAAAATACTCGTAATATTTAGCGTGAGATGATTTGACCAAAATCTAATATTTGTAATGATTTGTACAATAATCTCATTCATCCATTCTAGTTTGTATTTCATGTAGGAGTGCTAATCAAGATAAGTAGGGCATCTAGAGCACTCATCAAGAAATTCAACTAGTATAAATAAGTCGGGGATTTACAAAAGTATTATTGTTCATTCAATGCTTATTTACCATTTTCTCGTGGAGTGGAACTTTAAAGGATGTGGAATATGATAAAATTGCTAATCTAAGTTCACTTTACTAAAAAAAAATATCTAACAAGTAAAACTTTTACAGTGTAAAATTAATTTCAATTTAGTAAAAATAATAATTTTAGTTAACTAACAATAAGATAAAGATAATTGGGCTAAGACTATGTTTGGTTCACCTTTATTTTTTTTATAGGATACTTATTTCAAATCAGATCAGAATTACTCAGTAATAATTGTTAAATATCTATAATTTTACTAACACTATAATGATTAAATAAAAATATTGTTTTTACATAAATAAGTTTTGATTTTTAAGGAGTCTAATATTTTTTAAATCGCACACGTGTTGATTAGAGTTTATAGCTTTGTGGTTTATTTATTTTATTTGTGAGCTTTTCATTCAAGATCGTGATAAAAAACTGATGGTGCTATGATTTCCATGAACAAGGTTTTTATTAAAAAATTGTATATACTCGGTGACAGCCCAACGGTATAATCTTTTTTTTTTTTTTTTTTTGCTCATTTTAAATTTTTTTTAAATGAGCAAAAACCTACTCTTAGATGCACCTATAAATACCTTGATCACATTAATCAAAAGACTATCAATCTTTTATCATGATCTTGAATAAAATATAGAAATATAATAACCTCAATTTATTTAAAGTTACCAAATAAAATACAAAGCTATGAACCCTAATCTACATGTGCATTATTTATAATTATATTAGTTTTCTTAAAAATCAAAATTTTATTTTTTAAAAACAATAATTTTATTTCATCATAAATGTTAACTTCAAATCATAAGAATAATAGTAGCAATACACATACACACACACACACACACTGGCACACACAAGCTTGCAGTAGCAAAGAGGAGGAAAGAGAAGTGGTGCATGGCACCTTGGCTAGTGGTAGACTGTGGAAGGAGGTGATGACGGTGGTGGCAGACGCGAGAGAGAAGAAGGAATTTGGGTGGCTTTAAGAGGAGAGAAGAGAGAATATTTTGGTGCAAATGATTTGTGAAGAGGGGAGGGTTATTTATAGTGGTTAAAGAGTAAAAAGAAAAATTTAAGGTGGACTAGGATTATTAGAAAATAAGATAGAATTAAAAGTAATTAAATTAATTGAATGGGAATATGTCTAGATTAATTTGTGTTGAAAATTTTAATGAAAAGATGTATAGATTAACAACAATTTCATTGGAGGAGGAATGACATAAATTAATTGGGATAGGTTAGAAGAAGGTTCTTAAAACTAAATAACTAGCCTTTCTAACAAGTATGCCTTGGCTCATTTTCGTGTAATATGTGACATTAAGAATAAAATTGATACCATGCATGTTTTCAAGTTATCAAATACTCATTTCTTGTGTCTATATATAAGTTCTAACGTGATATTATTAATTGATGATTGTGTAAATTGGGTTGTATCTTGTATGGCTTTGCCCCAGTTCAAATAATGGCTCAAAGACTTGGATTCACAAGAGAAAAGGATTGAACATGCATGCATGCAATCAACTTGGTATCATTATTGTCATAGTAATTTTTTACATGTGATTAAAACAAAGTCTCTTTTTACCTAAAAGTTGTATAGCCATTTGAACCTTGAGAATTCTTCAGTTAACAAATTTTTTGCTCTTAACCGTAAGGAAAGTGATGAATTTCTGAGTTAGGACCAAGTGAATACCTTATCAGACGTATGTATAATGCTCATTGAACTTTTATGTTCACTAGATGAAGGTGATGGAAACAAGGAGACTTTTTAATTAAGACCAATTTTTAGTTATGAATGATGTATATGAAATGTGCACTTTGATCATGTGTTTACTTTATTACAAGATATCAATTACGGAGTGCCAATTATACTTATCTGCGAAAAGGGGCGAATACAAGGGTTTTTTTTTTTTTTTTTTTTTTTTTTTTTTTTTTTTTTTGTGAGTTCATTGAACTCACAGATTTTTCGAAAATCATATTGATTGTGGCTAGCATAGAGGGTAATAGATGTATTCAATTCAATTTATTTTTTCTTTCTTTATTTATTTATTATATTATTGCATTTATATATGTAGGTTTGGAAACAAGTTTTTAAGAAATCAAATAAGTGCATAAAGGGAATGAGCATCAATGTATTGTCATTTTGAGCCTTTATATTTCCTTGTCGCACATAACATTATGTTTATTCATTTAATCTAAACAAACAGTGAATTTTGGTGTTGTGTAAGGGGTTCTTATGCCTATAGTAACTCATGCTATTTCACTTTCCTTTTGTTTGTTGAAAACTTATTATTTTTTTTTTTTTAGTTATTTGGAACCTTAATTTAATTTCAGCCATTTTCAAAATAATAAAAAGGCCAAAAAAAAACTTACCAAAAATTGTTCAGAAGCAAAGCCATTACTTTAGGGGTGTTTAATACTACTTGTATTGAGAATTTAGATCTCTTAAGGGATGATTATAAGTGCACCGAATGATGATTATTATTATTATTATTATTATTATTATTATTATTATTATTATTATTATTATTATTATTATTATTATTATTATTATTATTATTATTATTATTATTATTATCCCTTCCCCATTCCCAAAAAAAAAAATAATAAATAAATAAATAAACAATTTAGGAAAAATTAAAAATAATAATCTCAACTTTCATCAATTTTGGTAGATTATATTGTAATAATTCGAACTTTAGGGGTCATCTTTTTTCTTCAATCCCTAATCGTTCAAAAAAAGTCAATGACCTAATATATCAGGTCACTTGACACGTGTCAAGCCCTGATTCGTCCAAAAAAAACAAGAAAATCGGATAAAACCAATGACCAACCTCCCCTCCCCCACCGCCCCACCCACCACCACTGCCCAGTCCGCCAACACTCCTTCGATGACCGCCGAAAAGCTAACGCTGGACCGTTGCTCTTCCCATGCATCGCCGCTTTCCCTCTTCCCTGAAATCCCCTCTAACCCCCCCACCCCGCACAACGACCACAAAAAACCCCTTTCCCACTCCCGAAAAACCCCAAAAAATCCTCTTCTACCGCGAACCCTAGTGGCTAGGGTTTTTTATGGTGGTGGGAAGGGTGTTTGGTGGTTTTCAGGAGTTGGGGAGAGTTTTAAAGGGAGTTTTGAGTGGTGGTGGTCACTTAAAAAGGAGTTTTTGAGTGGTGGTTGCCGACAGAAAAGGAGGGGAGGAAGGTGGGTCGCATCACCGGCGTCGGGGGAGGGGGGAAACCGGCGTTGGGCGAGGGGAGAAATCGGCGCAAAGGGAAGGGGAGTAGCAGCAACCGCCGACGGCTAGGTTTGGGTGATCGAATTCTGGGTTAAGTTTTTTTTTAAATAATGCTTTTAACCAATTAACTCGTGACACATGTCACTTAAAAAAAAACCCATTCAACCGGTAACCAATATTTGGGAAATTTGGATTGAAACCCTCAAAGTTCGGATTATTGCAATACAATCCAAAGTTAGAGTAATTATTCTACTAAAATTGATGAAAGTTGGGTTTATTATTTCTATTTTTTCCAACAATTTATAAAATCTTTGATATTTGAGAAATGGAATGATAAAGAAAACGGATTTTTCACCAAATGCCGCGATTATTTTTTTATTCACCATATTCCCATGAAAATTTTCAAATTCACCGTATACACTTGAGTTTCACAAAAATGCCACCAAATGCCCTTAATGACTAACGACAGTTAATTCCGTTAGTCATTAAGGTTAATTATACCACGTGACAGCATGTTATTGGTTATTTTTAAATAAATAAATTAATTATTTTAAAAAGACTTAAGATTTTTTTTTTTAAAAAAATAACAACAAAAACCACCTGTAACCCCCCTACCAGCGAACCACCTTAGCCCAGCCACCTCCCCACAGCCGCCACCTAGACCAATTTCCCCACCGCTGGCGCCTACACCACCTCCTCACCGCGCCGGCACCGGAAATCCCCTCAACAATACCCTCTCCCTCCACTTCAACCGTAAAAACCCCTTCTCGATTTCCTACTTTAGCCAAATATCAAGAACCCACCCTGAAACATCATCCCCGGCAGCCAGCTAGTCCCCTCCCCCACGTTTGTCATTCGCCGCGCCGGAGCCCAGCCCCCTTTCCCCACGTCGTGCAGTCCACCTTAGCCACAAACAGCCACCCCGAAACCCTAAAAATCAAAATCAAGGGTTTTGATTTTGGGGTTTTTTATTTTAGGGTTTTGACAAGGTGGTTCACTGGATGGAGATGGCTAGGGAAGGGGCGGTTTGAGTTTGCCGATGTAGGGATGGTAGTTTGGACGACGGCGATGGGGAGGGGAGGAGTTTTCGAGGGAGAGAGGAAGGGATTTTAAGATTGGGGAATGGGTTATTAGTGGGAAGCCGACTAGTGGTGTGTCGAGTTAGCGATGTCGTCAACGTCGGCGTGGGAGTTCAGGCGAATTTTGCGTCGGCAAGGGTAGGGTGGCGGCTAGGGTTGGGCTGTGGTGGGTGGATTTTTTTATTTAATTTATTTTTATTTTTTGATAATTAATTAATTATTTATTTTAAAATTTAAATATTATAAATGACAGTCAATCATAAGCTGCCACGTGGCAAATTAAGCCTAAATGGGTGGAAAACATTTTTTGTAAATTCAGGGGTATATGATAAATTTGAAAATTTTCATTAGTATATAATGGATTTAAAAAATAACTCAGCATCATTTGGTGAAAAATCCGTAAAGAAAAGTAATACGCCCTGCTCCCCTGCCCATTATTGGACGATTGTATAAAATTCTGTCCATTTATTTATGGAAAAATTGTCATAAAAAATAAAACCTTTGGGCGATTGTTTTTAAACAAGACAACCTTTTGATTGTATCTGAATAATACAACCTTTGAGGGGTTGTAATTTTAAACAGGTCATAACCGGATATAACCCAATAAACAAGTTACAATGCTACATGTTGTCGTGTGATTGGCTTAAAAATTATTTCAATCATATATTTATTAGTTGAAGAAAAAATAAGAGGAAAAAAAAATTATCCTTCCCCTACCATGGCCACCAGTGTTCTCCTTCCACTACTCAACCATGTCCACCGCACCATCACTCCCCCACACCGCAGCACCACCATTGTCCTGCCACCACTTTACCCCACCTAGACTACTTGAAATCCCTCCTCATTCACCCAAAACCCAACCACAAAGACGGTGAGGTGGGTTTGTTATGGCTTCTTGGTTGCGTAGGGATGGTTTTTATACGGTGGTTGATAGGGGCGGCTGGCTATGGGCTAATGTGGGGGTTTCTTGGTGGTGAGATTGATGGTGTGAGGCAAGTGAGGGGGGGGGGGGGGAGGTGCAGCTTTGACTAATTATGGGGGAGGCGGTGGTACGGTGGTGCCATGAGAGGGGAGGTGAGAAAAATAAGTTTTTAATTGTAATTTTAAAAATCAAAGTTCAATTTTTTTTTTTTTAAAAAAAAATTAATTAATGTAGACAAATTATATGGAGACACATGTTATGAGCTACCTGTTTAACAAGTTATAAGTTTTTTAACTTGTTTAAAATACAACCCCTGAAAGTCTTTATTATTCAAGTATAATTAAAAGGTTGTCTTGTTTAAAAACAATCGTCCAAAGGTTGTATTATTAATGACAATCTAATATATATATATATAAGGAAAAATGGAAAAGAAAAATCCAACTTTTGCACTTTTTCCTTACAAAAATCCAACCTTCATTTTATTCCTCAAAAATCCAACCTTTTTTTTTTTTTTTTTTGAACGGCAAAATCCAACCTTTATACCCCTCATTCCCCAACAGGTCCCTGTTGATGACCAGTTTTTCTAAGTTATATGCCACGCGCAAGCTATTAATAGGTTAATTATATATTTAATTATTAAAAAAAAAAATTAAAAGAAAAAAAAAGAGCAAAATCCCTTTTCCACCACCACCACCTTCTCCTGCCACCACTCCCTCTCCCCTTCCCTCACCTGTGCGCCCAACGAAAACACAACACACACCACCACCACCTTCCCCTGCCACCAACACACACACCCAGCCACCAACAAAACCGCACAACCACCAACTCCACCGCCCATCCACCAACACACACGCCCAACCACCAACTCCACCGCCCAGCCACCACCTCCAAACCCAAACCCCGCTAACCGCCCAACCGCCAAAAAAAATCCAAAAACCCCCTTTTCCGTCACTACACCTCCCTTTTTCCGACACATCAGCCACCTAAATCAGCCACCTTCGATTCCCTTAACCTTGAAACCCTCCCTACCTGAAACCTAGCCCCTAAAAACCTTCTCGATCTGCCTGAATGTCACCCTTCGCACTTTTCCGATCCGTCACTACCACCACCACCTTCTCCTGCCACCAACACACTTGCCCATCCCACCCACACACTTGCCCATCCCACCCTTCGCAAATCGCAAGCCCTAACCCCATGGAGGAAGAGGTGAGAGAGAGATAGAGAGGGAGAATGAGAGTGAGGGAGGGGAGGAGAGGTGAAACGGCGGTGATGAGTGGTGGTGGCGGAGGTGGGGTTGGTGGTTTCAGTGTTTGAGGTGAGAGGAGAGAGAAAGAAGAGTGAGATGGAAAATGAGAGAATTAAAAAAAAAAAAAAAAAAAAATCTTTTTTAACCTGTTTATTAGGTCACAGGTAAAATGGACCTGTTGGGGAAAGAGAGGTATAAAGGTTGGATTTTTGAGGAATAAATTGAAGGTTGGATTTTTGTAAAGACTGGATTTTTCTTTTTCATTTTTCCTATATATAAAGGGGAGTTTTTTCCCGAGTTTTTAGAGACCCACATAGGATCTAATTTTTTTCAGCTCGCCATGTAGGATGATAAATTTTAGTGGTAACTAATTAAATATGAGATTATTAATTTCTTTTAGAATTAAATAATTTAAATGATACGTAAATAAAAGTGGCGAATGAGATTTTCCAATTTAAATTAATTAAATATAAAATATTATCATTTTATATTATGAATTTATCCAAATATATAACTGTGGCAGGTCATATGCCCCTACGGCCTTACCTCTCTCAACGTTCTCCATTGAAGCGCAGTCGACGTTCTCCGTTGAATCTAATACTTGTGTTCCCCCATTGAAGCAGCTTCTGAGGTAAGTTGTTTGTTTTTGTTATCATCATATCAATTTCTCAATCTAGGGTTTAATCTAATTTAATATTCAATGCATTAAGTGTAGGGTTCGAAAATTTCAACTATTGATGCTAAATTCCAAGATAACCAGCGATTATTTTACCAGAAAACAAAATTATGAGCCTAAAATTATGTGATTATTTGAGATAATTGAATCAAATTTGGTTGCTAATGTATTGCACAACCCTTTAATGTTAGGATTCAACTATGAAATTATTAGAAGTCACAAACTTATGGGACCTTTATTTTCTTTATCGATTCCAAACCCACATTTCGGAATTTCTGGATACGTCACTGTGAATGAATGAATGGCACGTAGTCAATGAGAACTTATGATCATGGACTGTTGAAGGAACTTATGTTGATTCATGTAATTATTTTGCCCCTTGTGAATCTGAGCAAGCAAAGAATTTTGGTGTTTCAGCTCCTCCTTCGTCGCCTAACAATGGATTCATTTTTATGGTAGGATCACATTTTGGACTTAGCATTAAGTGAGTTGCTGCCATGATAGGAAGTGCCTGTGTTCGGCTTAGTGGTTGGCAGCAGGCTGCAGTTGCTCTTGGTTCAGCTGTTGGTGCACTAGTTGATCCACGAAGAGCTGATCTCATAGCAGCCTTGGGAGAGACTACTGGAAAGCCTGCTTTTGAAAGGGTTCTTGAAAGAATGAAAACAAGTCAAGAGGGTAAAGTAAGTCTTGTGCTCTTTTTTTGAATTTCTATATTTCTATCAAATATGTACCTCTTTTAAAAATCATTATATCTTATATGGGCGAAACCATTAGTTGTGTTTATCGAGTTTTGTTGAATTATATTTATGTATGTACCTTAGTAGTAATATTATTACTTGATTTTTATGATCATAGTTTTTGCATTATAGCTGTATCATGTATGCCTTTGTGTAGACATTACAAACATGTCCTCTTCTTTGTTTGAAGTGTATAATAAGGATCTGTTGCAGTTCCATCTTGAACAACTCCTCAGGTAAATTGGTTTGCATCATATTCTCTAGATTTTATTTTAGAACAGTATTGGCAAGTAATACTGTAATAGCACCCTCCTTTGAAATTGACAAATTACCAAGCTTTATCGTGCTAAGAATATACTGAATTTTCTGCATGAAACATGCAGCAAAATGTTTTTCCATGGTTTGAACATTTAACTTATTGCTACTTTGAATTTCTGTGTAGCACCCTTGTTTGAATTTGACAAATTACCACTATAGAGATAATTTACTAACAATTTTCTGAATGTTATATACTTTTTCTCATATATTTATCGACGTTTGTGTAATATGATTGTAGAAGGTATTAATTTAGTTATCACACATATTTGACGACTTGGCGAGTCCCTAACTTTGTTGTTTTGTGAGTGTCTAACCTACTTGAGCTGTCGGGGGGTTTCTGTTTTCCTGTGTGCTGAAGTTCGGTTCATACTATGCAATTGAAGTATTGGCGGTGTTAGAACATTAAACCTGACAATTATTATATCATAGACCATCACATAGGCTCTGGCACCCAGCATATATCTGACCGTTCAGGCTTCAGCAGTTCAGCCTCATGATAAAATCAATGGTGTAGTAATTAATCCCTCATCTCCCCAACTTCGATGCCTTGGCTTTCATTGGAGGCTTAATAAGAAAGTTTCTATTTATTACTATTGGCAATGTATATGACTTGAACTTAATTTTGTTGATATGATTTTATTTACAGGCAGTTCTCTTGGAAAGGCCACGAGTTATATCTGCAAATGTTGGGCATGCATGGGACCTCCCTGAAAACACATTTGGGGCTGCATATGCCAAGTTCATGGGATCAAGGAATTTTTCACCAGATGATAGACCACCTGTACGGTTTTTGGACACTGAAGAGTTAGCATATGTGGCTATGCGGGCTCGAGAGGTGCATGACTTCTGGCACACTCTCTTTGATCTTCCCACAAACTTATTGGGTGAGTCAGCTCTGAAGGTAATAGAGTTCCAACAAATGCATCTTCCAATGTGCTTCATGTCAGTCATAGGAGGTACAGCAAGATTCAACTCTAAACAGAGATCACTTTTCTTTGAGCATTACTTACCCTGGGCCTTGCGTGCTGGAATGAACTGCACTGATTTGATGTGTATATATTATGAGCGCCACTTCGACGAGGATCTGGATGTTATTCGGAAAAAATGGGGGATCATTCCTGCTCCTCCCCTTGTTGCTAAGGTTTGAAATAATATATGGCCAAGAGTAACTTTTGTTTAAGACTTTTGATTTCCCCTCATATACCTATGTTAAATCCATCGCGCTGACATTGGCACTTGACAGTTGACAATTATTTAGGACCAAACCATGGAACAAACTTGTAATGTGTACCCAATACCCATGTCTGAGTGAATGTGTCCGGGCAAACATAGAAACAGAAAGCATGTGTAGTGTAGTGTTACCTGGAGTATGAATCTGAAGCTCAAAGGTTCATCTTTGGATTTGTAGTCATAGTAAGACAACTAGAAATCTTTGTTTTAGTATACTGAAGACAGCAACCTGAGAGTCCAGGAGTGGCCTTTTTCTCCCACTTTGCAGGGTATTATTAGCTACAAGTCCAGGAGACATGCAGTATCCATTTGATTAGCATTATGGATTAGCAGCCGCTTTAGGCCTCAATTTTTCAACAAGTGCTGCTATAAACAGTAAATTGAATTTTTGAGTGTTGTGTTTGTCCAATTTTTCTCTACTAAATTCAGAGTGATATAATTGTTACTTCATCAGGTTAAACGTTCTGCTCCGTTGATCTAAATGATAAGCGGCAAGACATGCCCATGATATTTGTTATTCATTCTTCAACATGTGGTCACCTGGTCAAGAAGGATCGATATGATGCAACTATGCAGGATATGCCAGGAAAAGAAGGTTTAACGGTTGTAGCTTATCTGGTAGATTTTGCCCAATATCTGCTTCTTGATTTGTTGGTCATCCTTTGTAGTTTGTAGGAGGGCCAACATCATGTGTACTTGCTTAGTTGCTTTAGTACGAGGAATTAAGATCTTCGGGATCAATTTAGATGAAATGGTTCACTACCACTTTTCTTTAAAGAATGGTAAGTACCAACTGCCATAATAAGGGTGGAACTTATCAAGGGAAGTTTACTTGTTATGTACTCCAATACTCCCTTAATTGAAGTATAGGAACTACGTATTGTAATTCTTAGGCATCGTGTTGGTTGCAGCAATAAATATATGAAGTAAATTTTTTTTTTTTTTTTTTTTTTTTTTTTTTTTTTTTTTTTTCATTTTATATCTTTGGAATAATACTTACCACTTTACTAGTGCTAGTCATCAAGTTATTGGAGCAAATCTTTTTTGGAAACAAGTTTTCCATTTTGAATTAAGTACGTACGTACAACGGTACAAGTATGAAATAATACGAAGTACAATGTATGAGAAGTAATTTTTTTAGTTATTGTAAATTTTCTTTTTAGAGAAGAAACCCTGTAGAATTACAAGGATTTAAGCACTCTGCCTTTTGAATCAACTCACTCTAACCTAGATAATCATTTTGGAGAATTTTAGTAACTTCAAATTTAGATATGTTAGAATTTGTTCGATTTATTTGGTTAATAATCTTGAATTTTAAAAGGCAAAAGCTAATGAACGCCCCCGAAGCGTTAGATAAGAGAATTAAAGTGCAAATATTAGAGTAAAATTACACCGAATGACGCGTGATTTTGTCAAAAATTTCCAACTTAATACCATTTCAACCAATATAATTTATCCTTATCTAACGCCCCGGGGCGCTCATTAGTAAGATCGATTTTAAAAGCAGGCTTTTAATTGTTCATTTTGAAAGTTAGAGTATAAGGTGCGAACTTTTGGAAGATCTACAATTGATAGGCTCACAAAAGTCACAAGAGTTAGCAATGTAAAAACCTTTGATTCTTGGCTACAATGAAGAGTAGGAACAGTAATTCCTTCTTTTAAAGCATTAACAGATTTAGTTTTCAATTGAAATTCTCAGAAAACCAGCAATCTCCAGCTTACATTACATATAATCCACATTTAATTTTAGCATCAACACAGCAGAAGAGAATAGCAACATCCTTTGAAGAAAGAACTCAACACTTGGATATCTATATTTGAATTGGCGGTCATTTTAGTTACTGTTTACTATCACCAGGTCCACCAAATAGATAACCTAAAGAAGATCCACCACCTGGGGCATTATGAACCTTGGTTGAAGGTCGGTCCTGCATCCAATAAACCAAGATTTCTTAATCACAGCTAATGCAAAGAGTTATGGTAAATTAACAAGATACACACCGCAAGAAAGGCGAATTCCAATCTGACTGTTTTACTCGATGCAAAGGTACTTGGTATTCATCAATCTTAATTTATACAACCAAACAAGTTCATTTCCAAGCTAGTGAGAATTCAGGCTAATTATATATTAAAATGTCCCAAAAACACAAGGCGGCCAATGCTAGTGACAAACAAGTATCTTCCAGTCTTTTCCAGCTAATCTTCGAACTATTCAAAGTCTTAAGAAATTAGTTTTTAACAATAGAAAAGCTCTCCAGTAGATTATTTCTTTTTCATTGTTTTAACAACCGACACTTCTAAATTGATTTTTTTTTTTTATATACATAATCCCTGTTTATATATCCCTAGTATATATGCTTATCATCAACTTTCTGCAGAATGCGCACAATTCAACAACAACAAAGAACAAACAAGGTATTCCCTTAACTTTTCGGATCACCAATCACATTCAAAGAGTTAAACAAGTAGATTGATAGTAAATTCCCAAGGCAAGTGGTTATTATATTTGCATAGAATTTTGGAAGGAAAATATCTATTGCAACAGTCATACCGTGATGAAATTGCCAGTATTCTGTCCATCAGCACGGTGGTAATTATTTATGTTACTATTAACTCCAGCAGGAACCTTCTTGACATTGGTAGGCTGGGAGTTAGAAGCAGCAGCAACAGGCTTTGGTGCTTCTTTCACAACCGGTTCTGCGCTAACATTGGCTGGAGCTTTAGCAGCAGCAGCCTTAGGAGCCTCTCCATTTCCAAACAGATAACCCAATGAACTCTGTCCACCTCCACTGCTGACACCACGTCCCATTAGAAATGAACTCCTACAGTGACCAATTGTTAATGAGTTAAGAATCAGAGTGGAATAAAATTGCTGCAACGTGATATCACAAGATGATACGTGAACAAATAAGAAAAGAAAACAACTAAACAAGCATAAGTACAGCAATAGAAAACAACAGTGGCTGAAATAGTCCAAATTCATAAACAACAAAAGACCTATGTATTCTTTGTTTTAACTCTACGCATCAGCCTTTAACATTGTGCTTGAAAATTGATAAATAAGTTGACTCTACTTACTGTGCCAAAGCATGTTATATCAAAAATTTTGTTCTGAATGATCGACAAGTATGCTCAAATCCTCCAAAGAGTGAAAAGGGTGTCAGTGGACAGGATACTAAAATACTATAGAACACTTGAACACAAATGAGTAGAAGACTATCATATTACTGCCAATTTATAAGACAGTAAAAATTTCCACCTCAATCAATTCTAAAGCACACTAACTCAAATAAGCAATCTATGAGAACAAATTGGTGTGTGATAATGGGTGGCCAGCGATTTAGTCCAAGTCTGAAATCAGCACAAAGTAACGCGTGTTCAAGAATCATTCCATCGTATCTGTAAACGACTCACTCCTCGTATTTGGGAAAATAAATCAATAGTAGATATCACCCCTTGTCCAAGAGTGAGGCTCTATTTGATTAAAAAGAGTGGCATAGGTAACAAATTAACACTAATAGTTTGAAATAGAAGTCTTTGGGATGATACCATGAACACCCAAATCGCGTCGAATAACACCCTCAATATCAAATATTTCAACCAATCCGAATACCTCACTGCACGCACCATCCACCTTCTCCGGTAACTCTATAGTAATCACTAATCACTAGTTCACTTAGCTAGCTAAGGCTATCACACTCGAGCACACGGTAAAGTATGCCGTACCAAACATCCATGACGGATCTACATTCTAGATCACACAAAACCACAAATGTATACCACAATAACCAAACAATGGCTATAATTAATATTCCAAAAATCAAATCAACTATGCATCGACCAGCAGTTTCATACTTCATCACAATCAAATTATACCAACAAATTAAAATTGCAAATTGATTTTCTTAACAACAACTCAATTCTCTCCAACAATCAGTAAAAAATATTAAAATGAAATTCGAGATCTGCCCATTTTCTTTGAAATTCTACAGAACAATGGGAATTTCAAGTCATTTTAGTTCCGTTATACATGAAATTCACTTTAACATATGAGATCAATAGGGTAAATTTTGTAGGTTAAAATCAACAAAAAAAAAAATAAAAAAAATCATACAAATTCAATTATACAAACTGATGACCAATTAAAATGAAATATAAAAATAATCAAAAAACATCCTCGGGAAATCTAAAATGAAGAACACTAACAACATTTCAAACAAAATTCAACAATGGGTATTACAAATCTGAGGAAAAAAGGGGAAATAATTGAAGAATTAGGGTTAGGAATGGAATACCTGAGGCAGATCTGAAATGGAAGGAGGTAAGAGAAAAGAGAGCACTTTGAAAAAAAGAGAAGGTTACCTGAGTCCAAAGATATTCAATTGGGGTTTTATATAACTTTTGTAACTCACCGAACCTAGTTTGTCTTTATTAAAGATTTATGGAATAAATTAAAAAGCGATTGTTATATATACTCGGATGTACAGTACATTTAAGTGTATATTTTTTTTTGTTACTCCATATTAGATGATATAAAATGAGCAATATTTATCAAAATGAGCAAAAAATACTCTTGGGTGTATAAATTAATTTTTATAAATTAAAGATTGACATTTAAAAATATTCGTCTGTTTCAAAATACTTTCTTCGTTTTTAAATACTTTGTTCTATTTCTCCATGCGCAGAGTTTTAGGAAAAATCGGAAAAAGTAATAAAATATGGAGGTAGCGGGGAAAATAAAAAATTGTACTCCGTAAAAAGCAATAGTAGTTGAGAGAATTGAAAAAAATATATACTACCTCCGTTACATATTATTTGCAACGATTTGGCATAAAGTAGAGAGGAAAAATGTCTAATCGTTGCACATAATATGTAACGGAGGTAGTATATAATTAAGGAATATAAACGAGTAATTGCAACACTAATATGTCCATATGCATTTTTCTTTTCAAGATCAATGTCTCTCTTTTGGTTTTTGCACTATTTAAATGCATTCATTACTCTTACTTTGTATAATTTGTAATTAGGTATGGAGTACTATGTTTATTATGATTTATGAGTGCAAATTTAATAACAATAATAACATTAATATTGTTATTAATACGAAATAAAGGGAAACAGGGAATGTTATTACTCATTAGTATTAGGTCGGGATTCTTATTTGTACTGTCACACATATATTATATGAACATATGTGTTTTTGTATTATTTAAATTGTATTTGTACACTTTGTATGTTAGAAACGTGAAATTAACAAGTGCAATCTTATTAAATATATCTTGATGTGTACATCTCAAAATATATATATATATATATTTTAAAAAAAAAACCCTTAATGTGTACACATACTTTAAAAGTATCAACTTTTTCATACAAAGTAACTATGATTGTAAGATTATTAAAAACATTAATGATATAGACCTTGCATCAACAAATACGAAGTATGAAACTTTAATTGATGTATAAAAAAAACTACTCCGTATAATACATTAATACACATATAATGATAAGAGTGATACAATTAATAACAAAAACTATTATTTTGCGCAGTTAATATTTAAAGTACCCATTTAAAAAGAATCAAAATAAAAATGATTGAGGTTGTTCAAAGATATTTTGTTTGTCCCATTTGTTCATTATAATAAAGTAGGGTAAAAAATGAGTCTTTAATAATATATTATTATTATAAAATATGTATATATATACAGATATACTAATATATCGGTACAACCACGTATAATGTACGCCGTATACATCTTGGTGGGTGGGTCCATAAAGTTTATAAAATGATAAAAGTGGGTGGGAAAATAAATAATTTGAATAATTAAAAGAGGAAAATGGAGGTGGAATGAGCAACAAGAACGTGATGGTAGTAACTGTGAATGTATTTTAGTGGTAAATAGCAACTTGTTGTCACGTCAGATGTTGTCAACGACAAATATAAGATGCTCGATTTGGAAAGATATTAGATTTGGAGCTGGATTAAACTGTTGTATTAAGTAAAAATGACACTAAAGATATTGTAATTTATTTTTCAAATATATAGAATTTTATTGAAATTTGACCAGATTCTTTTTTAATCTAATACTCGTAGTTGTTGGTTGGTTTATATAGGAATTATAGGATATTTGATCCACATTAACATTGACAAAACCTCTAAATAACTGTGGGTTAAACGATACGAGAGCTTATATGTACACCCGGGTGTACCGTACACTCGGAGTAATTTGTTCATTCAATCAACAAATAAGTAAATAATATTATTTGTTCATTTATTGATTAAATGAGCAAATGACCCCAGGTGTATATAACAAATTTTAAAATGAGACGGTTTGATTCTTTTTTAGGTTTAAAGTGACTATTATTCAAAAAGAGATATACTCCCATAGTCCCATTCCAACAAAACCAACATAAAGTTCTTCAACCATGATATTTTGTTTTAAATATTACAAATTTAAAATTTAAAAATTCAAAATTGAGTTTATCTAAAGTATGAAGCCACATAATAGTGGCCAACATACTGTCATGTCAAGTAACCTTGGATGTGTCGGCAACAATTCCTTTCAACTCAACGACCAGATGGTGACAATCCATTCAACTCACAATTTGCATTAGCATTTGCATTGCATGCATTTTAACTTATAGTAATGCTTAAATATTCAGATGCCCATTGCCCTTTAATCATGCACCTTTCAACTAGCACACCGCCAAAAAAACTGAGGAAAAAGACAATGCTCTTATAATTGTATGTATTTAGACCATATTGCATATTGTTACTGCATCATAGTTACAATACAAGGATAATCTTACTAAGTTAGCGATTCGTTGATGGTCTCGTCAAGGGAACCTACAATCCTTCCTGCAGTTTGAAT
Organism: Chenopodium album; assembly: GCF_948465745.1. NCBI lineage: Eukaryota > Viridiplantae > Streptophyta > Magnoliopsida > Caryophyllales > Amaranthaceae > Chenopodium > Chenopodium album. The sequence goes on from NC_137834.1 coordinate 83,185,331, forward strand.
TTTGAAGTCTTTCGTAGAGTGATCCAAGTGAATAAATCAATCACTGTCAATATACTGTCCTTTTGATCTGCTTTTCCATGTAACTGCACCATTGAACATACCATATGCCCTCAGCCCCTTGCAACAGAAAATAGCTTGAGAAATGTGCGACCTCACACTCCCATTGAGGCATTAACACTTGAACAAATTTGATTTCCACGAGCTATAAGTGAATGGGTCATGCAGTGTCCGACAAGTGCAAAAGCTGGCAAATTCTTGGGCAGAAGACACCTGTTGCCACTCTAGTTGTCTGATGCAGCATAATCCACTGCTTCTCTGTGAGGGGAATGAGAAACAAATGTACGTGAGTAATAAAAGTAATAGCTTGAGTATACACTATGATGAAGATTATCAATGCAGACTAACTGATTTAGAAGCGCCAGCAATGAATAAATCTCTCTCTCCCTAGTCCCAAAACTTTTGGCATGGGGATAGCTAGTATAAGAGAGATTAATTTCTAAGATTTTAGAATAGCCACACTTTCAGAACTGAGTTATTGCTAGTGAAAACATCGGAAAGGTGGATACAATGTTATAATAATCATTAATAGATACCTATATTTGCAAAGTTTAGCTTTATACTATGGATATACTAAAGCCAACCATCATAGATCGTCTATAGAAAGCTGAAAGCAATTCAATAAACAATCATAAAACATCTGCGCTGATCATAAGAAGTAACAGGCCCCTGGCTGATGGGCCTGTAATTGCAATAATCAGACTGAGTTGTTAATCAGCATAGAGGACAGTTGTACATCAAGCTTTGGATGAGTATAGGGAGAAAGCCCAGAAAGGTAAGTCCATTACCGTGAAGCTCAAGACCCAGAATTTAAATTAACATATTTCAGATCAGGCAAAGCTCAAAGAATCAATAACACAACAGCAGGGTAAAAAGGTATTCAATGTGCGATAATATTCATAGTTCTGACCTTTTCGTAATTTGGTACAAATGTTAATCTTGTCTGGCATAGAAATGAGGAGCCAGCTCTGTTAACCACATGGGGTCAATTCTCGTAACATCGCGGATATAGTTCTGATTCGTCCTGACCAATTCATTGAATATTATGCAGTCTGGTTTTGCCCGAAACAACACAGAAGTTGGGTGGATTTGCACCATCTGACTGCTTGCCAAAGCCCTATACCCAAAATGATATAAGAAGTAAGCTATCAATGCTCAGGATTGCTATATGGTATAAATAAGTAAAGCGAGATGATGGAAGACAAAGTCCACCATTTAAAAGACAATCTATAAAACTTTTTTTTTTTTTTAAAAGCTACCCTCCTGGTCCCATAATTAGTGCCTTTTTGGGTGTTATTCTAAAATCCTAACAATGTCCTCAATTTAATCTTTTTTTATTACCAAATTGCCCTCATAAACTAATGTCATCCTAACAATGTCTTCATTTTACTTTGAAAGTACAAATTATTAATATATTGATTTTTTTTTTCTTTATTAAACTAATGTTAGGAAGCATATGAAGTATATGGATTTGCATGAGGATGAAGCATTGGATCTTAAGGGATGGAGGAGGAGATTTTTGTTGATGACTACACAGAATAATCAACTTTGGTTCATGTAGCTGACTCCACTTATGGGATTAAGGCTTTGATTGATTGATTAATCTCAATATTATGCATGGTTAATTGTTCAACGTGCATTACCGAGTAACATCAATCTCAACAAGCTTTAATTATATTCCTAGGAAACAAATTAAAGATTTAACTAAATAAAACTGTTGCACTATTATCAGTTAGTTTTATAAATTACTCCGTATAATTTTATACTCCACTTTTTCTGATTCTGGCGCATAAGAAATTACCGGGGTACATCAATCTCAACAAGCTTTCATTAGATTCCTTGGAAACAGATTAAAGAGTTAAGTAACTACAACTGTTGCACTATTATCGGTTAATTTTTATAGATTATAATTTTATACTCCACTTTTCTTAATTCTCGTGAAAAATGAGAAAATGAGCACTATATTAGGGGAATAAGGGAGTAAAATATACTTCCAATTTTCCAAGAGAGTAAGACAAAGCGATAGGGCAAAATACTTGTCGAGAGATATACCTATATGTACCATCAGGCTGTTTCAAAGCAGCATTAAGAAAAAAGGAAGCTGCAAGGCATCTGCGAAACAGAAGCATATCCTCTCCACATGAAGCAATACGAAGACCCATTTGCTTGACATGGTCTCGAATTTGGCTGCATTCAATAACACAGTGTAAGAAGCCGAACCATGAAATTGAGAGCACAAGGTTGTGAAATGATGTCCATATATATCAGGCATTGAGACCACCAATTAGTTACTTGGAGACAATAGACACAATTAAATTGGTAAAAGTAAAGATGAGCATTCTCCTTATTGCAAAAGAGTATATACTATATAGCAAATGGTTTATGCACGTTATCGAATTCACAGCATGATCTCATGAGCTTCTACAGTTGACCAAATACAGAGAGAGGCAGTTTGGAAAAGTAACATCAATAAACTGATCTAATAATACCTCAAGCAGATTATTTTCAGATTATTGGACCCAGATAATGCATCTGTCCTCTCACAACATGTTTTGAGAGAAGAGCCATACCTGTGTACATCACGAGCATGTCTAAGCGAGCGACCATTTACAAAGTTCTCTTTGCACCATTTCTTCATATTCTTGAAAGTTTTCTCCTTGCTGCTGTTAGCATTGCCACTCTCCAAGAACTCATCACATGATTTATACACATTAATCAAGGTTATGTGGTCTCCTTCAGGACTTGAAAAACGTTTGATAGCAGTCCTAGCCTGGCCATGAGATCATCAGGATATAAAAGTTGATATAAATTTATATATGTAAAGAGATGCGTCAAAAGGAAACATTTAATACCAATAAAATAACATGAATATGTGTAGAACTTGTGTTGACTTTAAAACTCCATTACTAAGCAGCATTTTTAAGAAACTACAAATTTGGAAATTATTTTTGTTAAGTTTCATGCATGCTTTGTTTCAGATACAACCTTTTAAAGAGCTAAAGAGATAATGCACTCCACACCCCACCTCAGAAATAAGCCACACTGCGAATACCTTTTTTTTTTTAAAAAATAAAAATTAAAATTTGATGTCCATTATAGCGCTGTCGGTCAGTCAACGATTTCTAAGATTTAGTACCATAACTAGGGGTGATGATGAGCTGAACCGAGAATGAGTCAGAGCAGGCTCGATTCAATGATATCTATATTCTTTCTTTATGAAGTACATAAGCTATCGTTTCACTTTACTAAACCAATGCGGGACTTAAAGATTCAAGGAAAAAAAAACACCCGAGCCCATTCACGAGCTTTAGAGCCGAGCCAAGGATAGATTGGGCTTTGCTAATAAAGATCCGAGCTAAGCCTTGACTGAACTTAGAGCTAAGCTTCATTAGTTCATGGCCAGGCTCCTAACGATAATAATAAGTTACAAGCTCCAGTAGTTGATGGCCAGACTCCTAACAATAATAATTATCTGAGCTATACGTTACAATAACTGCCAAGGAATAATGGACAAGCCAGCAATTCAGTATATCAGCATAAAGCCTCTACAACCACCACAGTAGAGCCATTCACTATGCCACACTTGAATTATTATACTCTGTATTAAAATACAATATATACAATAATGTTCCAAACTGATTTAACATCCATACCTCTTCTTGCTTTTCACGTGGTGTAAAAAAAATTGATTCAACAGAGAGCATTGAGACAGCTATCAACATTTCTTCCAAGCAGTTGAATTGGCTAGACAAAATGAGAGCCTTAGAATAAATTGGATCCAATGGAAGTTTAGCCATCTGGTTCCCAATAGGATCTGAAAGCTTATACTCCTCTGTTAGAGCCCCAAGCAAGAATAATTCTTCCAGAGACTTCACAATTGCCATCCTGCCCAGATGTACAAGGACCATCCAAAATCATAAGGCTCCATGATTCCTCAAAGAACACAAGTCATACATTCCATTTTGACTTTCCCCAGAGAGAAAAAGAGGGAGGGGGGGGGGGGGAGGGGGGGAGAGTTTAGAGATTCTGATTGCTAAAATCTTAACATAAATAAAGAACCATAATGTAGAAAAAAATAAAGCATTGTAAGATTTATACCAAACTATTTTGTTAACAGTATATTTTGTATAAGATATGTTTACAAGGACCAGCCAAAGTTAGTGTTGAACTGTTGATTACAAATTACTGCAGGAAGTCTAATGGGGCGGCAAGTTAGCCCTTTGGCTTAAAAAAATTAAGGAGTTGAAGATCCTCATGTATGTAAACATATCAAATTAAACAATCCAGCTAAGATAACCAATGAGTATAAACTCGAAGAGTTCACTTTTGTTCTGTTATAGAAGAATAGAAAGCAATACCAAGAAAGCCAAGTGACACTTTTTACAAACCATGCACAACCAAATCAATTTCCATAAGAAACTAATAACATTTATTCAGTTAATCAATAACAGAAACATAAGAACCATTAGAAAATAATTGTGAAGTACATATTGGCAAAATACTCACAAGAACAAGGATACTCATAAAAGTAACCCTTTTAACTGATACCATAGCATAAAAGTAAGAGAGAGTTGAAAGGTGGCTGGTCGTATGAAAAAGTAAGAGAAACAATGTACTCCCTCCGTCCCATAATCACAGGCAAATATACTATTTTGGGTGTCCCAAAATGTTCCTCCTATTACTAAAAATAACACCCAATCATTACTTACTTTTTACCTTTTCCATACAAATTACACACATACCTAAAAAATCATTACCTACTTTTTCACTTTTTCATACAAAATACACACATACCTAAAAAATCATTACTTACTTTTTAACTTTTCCATACAATATTCTCTACTTTTTATCAACATTCTTCACTTTTTAGCTATTTCATACAATATTCCTCTATTTTTCCATCCTCCTTAAAAACCGTACTTTTTAGAGTTATTTGCCTGTAATTATGGGACGGAGGGAGTAGATAGGAGTAAATATTGAGGGGTAAGACCGTAAGAATTATAGGATAGTAAAGGGGGTGAGCCAAAATAGGACAAAGTAGAAGCAAGTAGAATATTAATTAAATAAAAAAGAAAGGAAAGAAAAAGAGACCTAAACAGAAAGTGAGTAGAACAAAAAAAAGGTAGCATAATACACACATATATATATCGGTCCTTACCGTGAAGGTTTTTCCATGAAGTCAAAGCCAATAATATCGTCAATGCCTAGAGCTTTGAGCTGTAAAATGACATTTGAGAGGTTGCATCGCTTGATTTCTGGCACCGTGGAGTCAGCAAGTTTCTCAAATTCTCTCTCTGTATACAGGCGGAAACATTTACCCGGTCCTTCCCGCCCTGCACGTCCACTGGGAAAGTAAAATTACCAGTTCAGAACTTCAGATAACTGTTCAAAAAATTCCGTTACCGACATGACCTAGCTTTAAATACTCTATCTTCCTAAGAAGAAGAAGGAGCTTTCACAAGATAAAAGAAAAAGAACCCCACCCCGAACAAAGGCCAGTTGGCTAGATAGTAGATACTGACATTTAGTCACCAATAAACGCATTACAGCCAACGGAAACTAAGAGCTTAGCTGCTTAGTAATGAAAGAAATCAATTTTTTTAATAGAAAAGGAAACTAACATAGGTTGGTCCTTATCAGGCTTAGCTGTGATGGCATGGTTTGGTCTTGGTAAGGTGTGGGCATTTGGGGATACCCTGATATGAGGCCCACCAGTGTAGGCTGTGAATAGGCTAGGGTTTCGGGTAGGACTGTAGGAGGCATGACATAACCCAAAGCCCCAAACTTAGCAAGAACAGGTAAACTGATTTGGACAATGCACAGCCCAACATGGTGTAGGCTGTGCTTGTGGCCCACATCTGACCAACCTCCAGACACAAAAGGCCTGACAAAGTCCACTGCCATGCAGCACTGCTATCCAGCATGTATCCAAGTGCCCAACAACACTATATGCATACTAGAATATGATGCTTGGAATAATAGATTCCGGGCACAAGTATTTAGAAAGATTGTGGACCCAACTCAGAAGGAGAATTGGGGGAGCTTTATTCGGAGACAAACATTTTGTGAGAAATGAGAACTTTACTTAGGGGAGGGAGGATATTAGCAGGTGGAATTTATTCAGAAGCCAGAATGACATTAAATGATGATAATTTCAATTAATCTTATTGCAATAAATAAGACAGTAACAACACTAGGGTTCTGAGAAGCAATCATCTCTGATGATGGAACTAAAAACACAATTTCAATGTCAAAATCACAGTAACTGCTTGACCAAGGCAACATTCATCTTGGTGGCCTTACCTCCTTTGAAGAGCTTGTGCTTTTGAAGTAGGAATAATGCTTAATGATTCTATCCCTGTACGTGGATTATAGTTCCGGGCTTTGACCACTCCAGGGTCTACAACATACTTAATTCCCGGTATTGTGACTGACGTCTCAGCAATGTTTGTTGCTAGAATTACCTAGATAAGAAAAGGTAAATTAGGATTTTGAACACAAGGTGTCATGTTGGTATAAACAGGAGTTGCACAATCAGCACAAACTATGCATAATTAAAGATACAAACATGACCACTTCATTATTCATTATTTATAAAGTATTGAAGCTAGAGTCTACACCTCTATGGAGTAAATTTCTGGGCTAACTTTGCAGCCTGACCAGATCATCCTACAGCAATAAATGCAATAATAGTGATTTTAACAGTAACAGAAACTGATGTTGGACTGAATCATAGTGGCTTTTAAGTCCAAAACTTCGGAGAATTGTGATATATTCTGCAGCAGATCCATGAGAATCACAGCAAAGTGTATTCCTTAAGAAACGTAACTACACAAGTCAGCAGCAAAGTGTCTTGTTATATTTTTTCCAGGAATACTTCATCACCTAAGCCTTAAACAGCAGAATGCTGCCTCACAATTAAATTAAATTAAGTTGAATGCGTTACAAGTTACAACAAATTCTTCTTTTATTTCCATACCTGTGCCAATACAAGACACTCAGACATGGGTAAAGCACCTAGACACTTCATTTCGGGCCACATATATTACTCAAACCAATCGTAAATGGCTGTATCTGACAGTTATAACAGAGCAAAGTAACACAGCCTACAACTAAAACTGTGCAGCACAAGATTAAAACCGCGCTGTAACTATAAGAGCTTGGAAAAGCTTTATCAGTTTACTAACACACACTTCAATAGACATGCTTTAATTAAATCCAGCACAAGTTCTTTTAAATTTTTTACATTAAAGTTATAAATGGTTCTATCCTCTATGAATAAAATTGTAGAGGGAATTCTAAGAGTCAGCTTAATGTACCTTTCGAAATCCGTCTGGCGCAGGCATAAAAGCTTTCATTTGCTGTTCTGAGGGAAGAGACGCATATATAGGAACAGTTACCATATTTCGATTGCCTTCAGGTAATTGTGGCAATTTGTCCCTCACAAGTCCTTCTACGGATTCAATCTCTTCTTGACCAGTCAAAAATACAAGTATATCACCAGGAGCCTCCTCTAAATGAATCTAAATATATAAAAGACATGATCCAATGAAATACATAGCAACAAACAGAACATATGGGGTTAAAATCAATGTGCAGAAATAAGTAGAATGTGGCAAGCTCAAAGTTGGCCCAAATGTATAAAAAGGCTCAAGGCGCACCATGGCGAAAAGGATTTCCCTGCGCCTTAGGCACGCCTCAGTGCGTCTCATTGAATTGAGGCACACTTATAAAATAGTGAGAGAAAAAACAGGCAAACAAATTATCAGTATATACGCTACCTGAAATATTGTCACCATTGCGGCCTCAACATAATCTGTCTCAGCATGTAGTGTATAAAATACATCAACAGGGAACTGTCTTCCCTGAACATGAACAGCCTTTGCGCCACCAAAGTACTCAGAGAATATACGTGCGTCTAAACTGGCAGACATAATTATCAGCCTTAGAGGAGGAAGTTTTGCAACTTGGCCTTGCTTGAGTGGGCTAGCCATTTGAACCCCATTGGCTTTTTCCAAATTAGTGTCATTATTTGAGTTTGCTCTACCAACCGACTCATTTGCAGATTGAGATCTAGCTTTCTGAACATTTTTTAGCAAGCCCAGTAACACATCAGTGTGAACTGTTCTCTCATGAGCTTCATCAACAACAATGACTGAATACCTAGATAGACGAGGATCCAATAATGCTTCCCTGAACGTAAGCAAGGATCACATCATTTAATAGGAAGACATATCTGGGCAACAATTTTGCATAATCTATAAGCAGATGGACCATTCGAAGCTATCTCAAAAATGTGATTACATGACATTTCAATGCTAGACTGCACAAAGAAATTTACTTATAATCTACTTGACCATCTATTTCTTTTTCTTTAATCTTTGATCAGTAGGAGATTTTTTAAACTTTTTAGCAGAGGTGTTGCCATCAATAGGACTTGCACCTTATAGATATTCAAATCTCAGTCTGACTTGTTAAATATAGACATTGAAGTATTGAACCCATATTCAGCCCCTGATTTTCAATATTTTTTTTTTTCCTCCTTAAAAAAAAAAAAAAAAAAACTTAGCTTTATTACTTGAATACATGTGCAACTATACCCATATCATATCAAACTATTCCCTCCAATTATATCATCAGTTTACTCAACTTTCTCATTCCATATTATTAGTCCTTATTGTATTGTAACTAATTAGTTTTAAATATTAAAGCAATAATGAATAACTTTTTTTTTTGAAACAATAATGAATAACTTCATAATATGTGTGCATATCCTATAATCCTTAAGAGAGAAATTAAAGTGGAGTGAGTATTATCCAATTCTTCTAGGGAGACAACCTTAAGGATAAGAGAGATCAACATTCAACATCTGCAACCTTAACCCTGAGACTAGAAAGTAGCTTTTTACATCATATACATTCACTATGAAGGCTCCTCCAATTTGAACATGATTGAGACTACTCTGAGAGTCACTAGTAGCAAATTTATACAATGTTGGATTACAACAGACTATATTAGGCATCTCCTACATGTGCTAATCACTTCTTTGTGAAGTTGCATGAAATTGAAATGTAATCTAGAGGCAACTTTATAGCCAAGGCATGAGCCTCAATGGGGGCAATTGGTAAAAGTAAGGCATAGCTTGCTCTTGATATTCTGATAAGGAAAGGTTATCTACAGGGAGTTCCTTTCTATTCTCCTTGTATCTCTTTCTCACAATCTTTCCCTTTCCCTTTCATGAACCAAATGCTCCCTAAAGTCATTCTCAATAATCGACACATTAAGGCTACGTTCAAATTGACTTATTTTGTCTATAATTACCTTACTCAAGTTATTCAGTCTAAATTAAGTCAAGATAAGTCAAAGAGAATAGGATCTAAATAGCACACACAAATGACAAACCAGTAAGTTAATTAGATAGAAAATTAAAATTACCTTAATAATAACCCATCCGTCATGTACTTGATCCTCGTTGATCCACAAGTCATGTCATCAAATCTAACTGAATATCCAACTCTTTGTCCTAATTGCACACCAGACTCCTCAGCCACTCTTTTCGCCACAGTAACAGCAGCAACACGCCTAGGTTGAGTAACCCCAACCAACTTTCCATCACGGCAGAACCCAGCTTTGAACAAATATTGTGGCAATTCTACAATAACAACACAAATTCATCTACAAACAATCACAAAGTATAACTCTTTACACTCCATTCTCCAAACACAATTATAACTTTCAATACTGCAATATATATTATACAACTATTTCAGTCAAAAGTAAGTAATTTTTCACAAATTTCTCTAATTCTCTTTACAATGGCCTAATCCATGAAAACCTAACATACATTCTAATTCCTTGTTTCTTTATTTAAGTCACTGTTTCCATATTACACCGCGTGTAACATTACAACCTCTCACATCGTGTGTGGAGCATGTGAGCTTTTAACGACTGTAATTTCACACCCGAATGTACAATCGAAACTATTTTTTCGACATCAAAGACAGGAATAAAGGGTAAACAAAAAAACATACGGGTAGTTTTGCCGCTTCCAGTTTCACCAACAATAATCAAAGTATGATTATTACGAACTTCCTCCACTAGCCTTTTCTCAACTACAACCACAAATTAATCAATTTCTTAGTAAATTTTCAATCTTTACTCAACAAATTAAAAAAAAAAAAAAAAATCAAAACAAATTAAAATTAAAAGGGTACCAGCAGCAATAGGAAGAGATTTTCTCTGCTCCAAAATCTTTTGCCTCCTGCATAAAATTGAATTAGAACTCAAAGAAATCAAAATTAGAAAAAGAGTGAAAAAAAGGGAGGAATAAGAAGAACCTGGAATCATTGTTAGAAATAGTGCCATTAGTTTGTTTGTAGTGTGAATTAGCCATTGACGGCATCTTCGACCACCACCGCCGCAACTACCGCCTGAAACGGGCGTTGATCAGCGAGTGTTACGGTGTTTTACAGGCGGGAGCGGCGCAGTAGCAGTAGCAGTAGCAATAGCGCCTCTTTCAATTTTGTAGAGAAAAAAAATTAAGGATTGAAAATTTTAAACAGCAGACTAATAAATGAGTATTTACAGAGTGCCAAAGACAATTAAATATTGATGAGATTTGAACTCTGATTTATTGAGGCGAACTGAAATGAACTTAAGCTGAAAAGAACAAATCTAATATAACGGGGATTCTCCTCTTATGATAGGAAGGGAGATGAGGAGCTGAACCCAGGTCACATCTAGGGGAGATGGAGGTACTAATCATCCCTTCATTCCTCACTTGTGTTTTAAATTAGGGAAATTGAAAACCACATAGGATAAGCATAACAAAGACTTGATAAACACACAACTAATTTTATAGTGTAAAGAGAGGCACAAACGTGACAAGGGCAGTGATGTGAAAGAAATTTAATCTATGTTCTTGGGTATCGCTTGTAAAATTTTAACCAATTAAGCTAGTTGACATCTACATATTGTGTTAAAAACAAAATTATACTAAGTATAAAAAATAATAAATTACAATTATTGTCCGTTATAATGGGTAAGTATCTCAAAGGGGTATTGTTGTCATTTTAAGTAGGTAAGTGAGGTCAATTTGTAATTTCAGCGATAACAAAAGTTTTTACTAAATTAATGGATACATGAGAAATTTCAATAGAGATTTCAGATGGATGGTGGACAATTCAGTGAAGACGAAGAAGATGAAGGTGTCGATGAAATGGTGGGAATGGTTTGTATCGGTGAAAGGTGAGTGAGGATGAAGAATATGAAGGTGGTGGAAAGCTTGAGATCCTTCAATGGAGTTGCCATGGGAAGGATGAAGAAAAAGTAAAGAAGATGAAGGTGGATGAGAAGAGGAGGAAGAAGAAGGAACAAAGAAGATGACATGACGTTAATGTAGCGAAAGATATAAAAAATATTAATAAACGTACTTCTATTCACATGTGAGAAACTTAGCCTCACTTTATACTAACTTAAGGCGTCAATTGAACCCAAATGTAATTAAAAGGCATCAAATTTTAGCACGTCGTGAAAGTATATCTTATGATTAACTTAATTGACAATTTTATGTCGCTTGTTTTAGGTGTATTAGACAATTAGCTATTAAAGCAAACCAAGTTTTTTCTCTCATCATCATGGGATGTGAACATAATTATCATAATACTATTTTTTATTTTTAATTTATTCCGAAGATTTTACTTGTAACAAAACCTCACAAGTCACAAATGGCGTGGAAGAAAAAAATTAGAAGCTTGTTGAAACTACTGTCGCTATTGCTATTGCTATTACAAGACTTCCCTTTGTTTGAAAATGAAAGGCACACAGTTCAGGTTTACAACGGAGTGTTGTTGACAAAATTGCGCTGTAGGTTTCAGAGTGCGTTCATTAGACGATGACTATCTAACAATGAAGCTTAGAGAGTAGTATAGAGGGAAGAAGGTTGCTATAGCCTATAGGTAGGGAAGAGTAGAGACCAATATAAAACACTGCTAAATTGGGTAACTGATGGAATCAACATCTTCCAATGGATCTCGATCCTTTTATAAACAGTAAAACACATGTATTACTATGAAATTTTTACGAGTTAAAAGGCAAACAGGACAAAAAAAGGCTGCAAATAGATTTGAAGATTTTATCAGCCTTCAGATTTTCACTTGAACAAAGTTAACAGGGTAATGGTGTAAGATACTTCGTATGATGCTATAGTTTTCAAGAAGCTGCTGTTTTAGGCAGACTTTGGTCTGTACTCCAGGGAAAATACTTTGCAGCAGCAACTACCAACAAGCTTACAACACTAATTGTAATTGTACTAATAGACACAGGAACATAGCTTTTTCCTGAGCTTTTGCTGGTTTTTTCGGTGCTGGACTGAACTTGGTGCAATTGCAAAGCAGAACTTTTTGTGAATCTGGAGTATGAATCAATTTCTTTCCTTGTTAATGCAGGTTTTAGGGAATTCTTCACTGTCTGGAAATGTCGATCACTCACAATGGTTGCAGATATATCCTCCCTCAAAGCTACAATTCCAGCTTCTCTACAAAGGCCCTCCAGCTCAGCACCTGTAAATAGATCAGTGCCATCTGCTATTTGTTGAAGATTGACATCAGCTCCTAGTTTCATATTTCTTGTATGCACACGTAGTATCTCATATCGACCTTCCAAATCTGGAGGTGGAACATAGAGTACCTGCAGAGCAGAAAAGTTCAGGAGAAACGAACATAAAATTCTACAGTAGAGAAATAAATTTATATTCCAGTTGCTAAGTGAAAGATGTCCTGTCTACAATTACTTATCCAATTTGGAGACAACTGCAAATGTATATCAAATTGAACAGGACATTTCACTTTGTTCAGAGGGCCTTCTGACAGTCTATCAATTAGGCCATCTGAAAGTTTGGCTAATCGAGTAATGAGCTGAAGAACGAACTTTTTTTTTTTTTGAGTAAGCTGAAGAAAGAATTGATGCAATGTAAAGCTGACTTTTATACACATATTCTACCAATTTGTTTCCGGCTTCTGGAAAAAATATTAGCTCACAAATTCTGCAATTGCACATACCAGCCACGCCCCACAGTTTATACCCTCCCATGAGATACTCAACAACAATTTCACAGCTTATCCAAAGCCAATTTGCCGACACCTGTAATATGCCACTTGACTATATCATTTTCCAGTCACTTCTCTAGTAATGACTAGTGTATTCCATCGTAAGATCAGCTCTGATACACCCAGAAAAGATATATATATACTATATAATAAAAGCAGGTAATGATTTACCATACAGGTAAAACCCTCGCAAATTCATGGATATAGCCAAGACTTGGTTCAGTTGAGAAGGGGAGATGGAAATAAAAAATCTGACCAAAAGCTTGAAAGGAACATATTGCACAACCTAAACCATGGCCCCCTCCCCCTTTCCACGTGGATCTCTTCATCTCAGTGAAAATTCAGAAACCCTTTTAAATTTGCAGGACTTGTTATATTATAAATGAATTACTCAAGTGGTATCATCTGTCAAGAGTTTAGCTTTTTATGGAACTGTCTGCGAAATATATTTACCAAATCAAATCGCCCTGGACGCATAAGTGCAGGATCAATTGCATGAGGTCGATTTGTGGCAGCCAATACAAGTATTCCCTGAACAAGATAAAATGGAAAGTTCATCAAGTCAACAGCTCAGAAGAAATGAACAATATACAAGAAAACATCAAGTGAACATGCTTGCAAGGAAATGAATGCTGGAATGAGCTTTGCTGAGTTGTAAGCAGTAAATGCACATATTGATATATTTCAAGACCATATCATACTTTTGCCAGCTCCAAACCATCCATTTCAGTCAGCAATGTTGACAGAAGCCTCTCTCCAACAGATATATTGCCACTTGAACCCCCACCTCTGGAAATGAATCATCATAAAAAAAAATTCTAACGGTTAATATTAAACCACACTTAAGTTTTTAATAAGCTGATATAATGCCACAAACACATGTACCAAACAGATTTTTTGAGGGCCAAATCACAGTTTAAAAGGCGATTATTGTCAGGAGAGAATAAGAGTCATCTATCAAAACAGAATGAGTCCACACTTAGCTGTTACTTCTTTAAGAGTTACAGTATAATAACCTTTCTCTAGTTTGCATTAGGCAACACAGTAAGATAAGGAAGGTCAAGGCAAATATTTTACAAAAGCTTCTTTCAATCACCAAAATAAATAAATAAAAATAGATACATCACATGGTAAGAACTTCAGATGGCAATTTTTAGTTAGGTAACCATATCATCATACTCGCTGCATCATTTAGATAAAAAAGAGACAGAAGATAGCCCCTGAAGTTAACCATAAAATCCTCTCATTTTTGGACCTGCATTGTTTTACACTTGTAGGCTTGTAGCTCATTTAGGAAATTGACCCTAAAACAGAAAGGATGGAACCTATGGCCCATATGGTAGGCAGAAATAATGGTATATGAAAATATGTAAGGGAAGCCCCATGTCAATGTCCACTGTAATGCCTGTCCTTCCAAAACAACTATTTTCTTTCATAAATTCTCAATACCACCTCATAAGAGGTGATGGATGATAATTGGAACTTGTAAAGAACAACACATACAACATATTTTAAAAAGTTATAAAATGAGAAGGGAAAATCTTTCTTTTAATGCTAAATAGCCTCATCTATATTGACAAGAGAATGAAAGTCATATATAGTGGATACTCCAGGTACTATATATAGTGGATGCTGACAAAGCAATAAGTAGACACAAATTTCAAGCAAACCCCAGAGACAGTATAACAACCTCCTTGCAGCAATGACATCAGCTTCGTCAAAGAATAAAATGCTAGGTGCTGCTAGCCGTGCTCTCCGAAATGTGTTCCGCAACAAAGCCTCACCTTCACCAACATACATTGAATATAGCTCTGCACCACTATGTGAAACAATTATATAAATGAGAACCTGTTTTGGTATAAATGTTCAACATCAATTTAGAATTTTGCAATTAGTACTCAAGAAATGTGAAATTATACAAAGGAGAAATGCTCTAGGTTAGCTGTCTGATAAATGGTATCACATAACAATTTACAAATGTGAGATTGGCATATTGAAGATAACCATACCTCAAGGAGAAAAAAGAAGCTTGTGCTGCATGAGCTGCAGCTTTAGCAAGGGTGGTTTTTGAGCATCCAGGAGGTCCATGCAGAAGAATCCCTCGAATAGGAGATACACCCATCCTTGAAAAAGCACCAGCATGTTTAATAGGCCACTCCACTGCCTGCCGAAGCTTTTTCTGCAAGGCAGCATCACCAGAAGAGAGTAAGAGACTACAAGAAAATCCAACAAAATCTAACCTATAATATCCTGATAGCATCCGTCTCAATATTAAAGTCAAGCAAGCAGTTACTGATCTTCCTAGCACTAGAAAATCTTTTTTGATGCCAAAAAATTCCGAAAAGTCATCAGGCCTAATAAACTATCCAGATATTATCATGCAGAGTAACTTGGAAGTCTTAAACCAACATTTAGTTTTAAGGGAAACTTTATCTTGTCTATCCACCATTCTACAACCCTTTCTGACGCATATAGCTTAAATTTACAATTCTCATGTCTCTTAGATATAGTCTATCACAAAATGTTGATTCAATATATAAAAACCAGATTTAAGCAAGACACCTTCATAAGTTGCTGTTTGTTTGATCAATGGATTTTGCATATTCGTAAGGTACTTTCCTGAGTAGCATCCTCAATTATGATCCAAATTGCCTAAACAAGTACGCTGAGGGTCATTAAGAGCAACAGCTACAAGTAATATTAAGACATATTAGATTGTCTTTAGCTTAAGTTAATTTATTCCACATATAATTTCCTCAGCAAAATCTGTTCCAATGTCTGCAATGAAATTAGCTAAAACTAAATTTGTGCTTCTTCTACATCCCTTGCTTCCCCATACTGTGTTAAATTCAATCCACCTCTAAACATAATAAAATTTTCCTGCCAAGCAGAAAGTAAAAGTTCATCCAGTATACCGACCTTCAGCTCATTTAGTCCCCCGATATCATCCCAAGACACCTTAGGGATTTCTACAGTGACACCTCTTGTTATGCTTGGACCAACTATAGATCTTGCAAGCTTCCAATCATCCATTGTGATGCACCACATATCATCATTTTCCACGATAGCTTTTGATCTCTGCACAGCAGACATGGCTGCCTCACGACATAAAGCTTCCAAATCAGCCCCAACATATCCGTTACATGACGCAGCTATTGCTTGTAAGTCAGTACTGGGATCAAGTGGAAGCTTCCTGGTATACAACTGCCAAAAAAAAAAAAAAAAAAACGTAAACAACATCTGTGGCCAAAGCATCCAAAGAAGTGATCGCGATAGATAGTCAGCTGTCTATTGATCTAGCAAATGTAGATAGGAAGGATAGAAGGTCTTATTAGAGCTTACCATCAATATTTGAAGGCGCTCATACTCATTAGGGGTTGTCACCTCAATTTCAGCATCAAATCGTCCTGATCTTCTCAGTGCTGGATCAATAGCATCAATCCTTTAGATATTAGCAACTTAGTATTAGTAAGTATATGTAAATTAACTGAAATGCTAAAGTAAAAAAGACCCTGGTGATAATGGTGTTCATCTTACTACAGCTCCATCGTGAAATAACAATATGTATCAAGTAGTAAACCACATCAGTAAATACCAATTTCCAATATCAATAGAGCATGTAATTTATACATCAATCCTTTAGATATAAGCAACTTAGTTTTAGTAAGTATATGTGAATTAACTGAAATGCTACAGTATAAAAGACCCTGGTGATGATGGTGTTCGTCTTACTACAGCTCCATCATGAAAGAACAATATGTATCAAGTTGTAAACCACATCAGTAAATACCAATTTCCAATATCAATAGAGCATGTAATCTATGCAGACACAAGAAAAAAAAAATCCAAGCCAACATATCCATCGTAAGGTTCTTATCAGCTTCTTTTGTGTTTCCAAAAACAGTTGCCTAACAAATACAAGGTGCAAACTACAAGTCTACAATCCAGCTCTATATGGAGGGGATAATAATATGTAGACAGTTAAAAGATAGACGAACAACATCCATAGTCCATACTGAGCTAAATATGTGGCAACATAGAGCATAATATTATGTTTCATAGAGTTCACACAAACTACAGTTAAAACAAATGTACCATATTGGTTGAACACTTGAGGTAATATATGATAGGAGATAATACCCCAAAATTTGCCAGACCATATGACGGTATGGCGACTTTGACCCAAGCCAAGAGAGGTTTAACTAAGAAGAAGAGAATTCAGGATATGTGCAAGAGATTGGACAAATATACTTGTTTTTACTGCACTCCAGTTTGTAATATGACAACTAGTCAACCAATGCTCTGAACATAGTATTCCTTGAAAACAAAAACTGTAATTATTGCGATAATATTCAGTATATAATCTCCACCCAGCAATATAATCTTAAGCAATGATCCCAACACCAGAATGATCAAAGAGATTATTTACAATCAATTTTTTGGACAGTTTTTAGCTACTTGCCAGGAATAACCGAATAAGACTGAAATGGTGGAGCAAGGAAATAAAAAATAGCATATAGGAAGATTTAAATACACAGCATGATAGTATAGATATCGAAGTAAGGGATAACCTGTTAGTTGATGCTACAACAACAAACTGAGGTGCAGTTGAGGTGGGTCCATTTGAATCCATAAGCGTAAATAGTTGGGAGGCCAATCGAGTATCTTGCTCTCTTCTGCATTTAGTTATTTATTGGATAATAATCAAAGTGTGCAGCAAAATAAAACTATCACTCTGAGCAATCACAGGACAGACATGACTTTAAAGTTTATGCTAAATGGTATCTTTAAACTCAGTCTATTAATCACATCACATCAGCATTCTTTTATAACACTATATATGTCCTATCAATAAACCTTCCAATTATCCACAGAAGAGCATAATACAAACAGATATTCCCACTGCGCAGCTACATGACGTTCTCGATAATGGATGAGAAACATAGTAGAAGAAAGACTACTTTTTTGGTGACATAAATCAAAGTAGGCTTTTCATTTGCATATAGTTATCCAGCTTTCCAGAATTAAAATAATTACTCACATTGAAAACAAGTAGCTTATAGATAGAGGACTTAGAGGCTCACATGTCTCTCATTTAATTCCTCTATTATTTTTATCTATTAGAAAAGAGTACTTATTTAGGGAAAATAGTTGTAATAAGTATCAATACTAGCTGAATGCTACAAGCTAGGTTTAAGTTTATAAAAATTGTATTCTTTTGTTTCACATACCTGGAAGCACGACGAGGACAGAGAGCATCAATCTCATCAATAAAAATGACAGAAGGCTTGCCTGACTTTGCATGAGATGACGCTTCTGAGAAAGCCTCACGAAGGACTTTCTCACTTTCTCCAACATGAGCTCTATGAACAGTATGTGGACTGCAACAAAAACAAGAGCAAATTAGAACCCTTTTTATGAAAAACAATAAAATATACATGAGAGAACACACTTTCACTACCTAATAACGATTAGCTTGGCATCACATTCCTTGACCACTGCACGTACCAAGCTTGTCTGGCAATGCAAACGAAACACATCAGTGGCCAAATATATCAATGAAGTTGATCGCTTGTTTAGAGCTTCAAAATTAATTTGAAAAATTCTCACTAGCATATACTACTATAGGGTCACTTAAGCAAGAACATCTATGGATGCAGCTACATCAAAATCTCATTATAACCTTTCCCTACCAGTTGGTCAAACCCAATGACCTCAAATCTTTTTCATTTATCTTTCACTAAGGCTCTGCTTTTTTCAACGGAAAGCATTTTCTAGAGATTTTTTTTTTTTTTTTCATTTTTTTATCGTTTGTTTATAAAGGGTGGAAAACAATTTTCCCAAAAGGTAGAACATAGTTTTTCCACAAATGGAAAACATTTTTCTTACATAAAGTAATGCTATATTTTCCACCCTACTCCTAACATCCGTTTCCTCTCCTCCCAACCATCTTCTCCCTTACTATCTTATTTTCCTCTTCGGCTCTTCCTCTCTTAATTTTTTTTAAGGGAGGAAAACTAGTATTACAATTATGTTTTTCCTTTAAATTTTTTTCTATGGAAAATCATTTTTCCCAAAACTGTTATCCATCACAACAAATGGAGCCTAAGCAACATTTTTTTCATTTCTGCTAGAATCATGCACTTCCCTCAAATCCAAAATTAGAACTATGCCAACCCCATAGAAGGATTCCCATCACCCTATCATTTGCTTAGGTGACAACACCAATGAGTACATCGGCTACCCACAATTCATTCAAAAATCCCCTCAAAACAAGACTTTCGACGTAATTCCGTCAATACATACAAATAATTTCAATGCCCTCTTTCATAACAATCTTAATTTACAAACTCTCATTACCAAGAAAATGAAACACACAACTTTCACAATAACAATCACACACCAAAATCAAAATTCGGGTGAAACCGCGAAAAAGAATTCAATCAATTGAGGGAAAAGGGGGTTAGATTAACTCACCTTACCGGTGCCCGGAGGACCATAGAGCAACAAGCCGCGACGCCACTAAAAAAAAAAAAATCAAAAATTAAAATTAAAAAATTGCAAAAACATAGAAAATAATCTGAAATATAATTGAGAAAGAAAGAAAGAGAAATACTTTGAGACCAAGGAGTTGAGCATGAGAAGAGTAAAGCAGAGGAAAAGCGATGAGTTCACGAAGAGCTTGGAGTGCTTCAGAATTTCCAGCGATTGATTGTTCTGCTTTCCAAACTTCATTTTTGATTGATTCATTGCTGGATTTGGTACTTTCCTCCATTGATGTTCTTCAGAGGAGAGAGTGAGTAAAGTTTGAAGTTTTGGCGCAGGGTTTAAAGGCTTGTGAATTGTGATGGGGTTTGAGGGTTTAAGAGCACAGTGACATTGGTCACTGATAAGTCGTGCGACTAGTGGTCTTGTAGGCCGATGTCCCGTATTCTTATCGGTTTTTCGTTTAGGTCTTGTTTGGTTTGATATAAAATGTTTTCATGGAAAACCAAACAGAGTCTAAACTCGTTTGAAATATTAATAGTCAATTGTGTAAAATATTGCAATTATTATTAATTGCAGGGAGTATTTCAAGTTTGAAAATGATAAATAAAAAATAAATTAAAAAGAAAAAAAACACTTAGGGGATGTTTGGTATGGAACTTTTAAGCCATGGTAACGGATTCAAATAATTCACTCCATTACTACTTGTTTGGTAAGGCTAGAAAGTAACATAAACCGTTACCTAGGTGTAACAAATCCCCCCAGTTTGATTCCACTCGTTGACCCAAGGAAACAAATTCCGTTTCCGGCATTCAATAATGTTAACTTCTCTCATTGACTCTCTCTTCCAAAACTCTTACTCACCCAATCTCTCTCTTCCGAATTCGATTTCCCAGCATGTCATTTTCAAGATCTTGCTTCATTATTCAAGACTTGTCAAATTTGGGTCAAGTAAATCACTCAACAACCCATCATTCTCACATCTAACCCACCAAAAAAAAAAAAAAAAAAAATGAATGAGCTTTCATAATGATCAATGATGAAGATTGATCTACCTTTGCAATAATCTGATAATCTGATTTGGGGTTGATAATATTGATTTTTGATGGTCTGCTAAGATTTCAATCTAGTGTATTTGAGATTTAATGATCAATAAAAGAAAAAGTGATCTAGTCATCTGATTTTTGATGATTTGAATTACTAAATTAGAGTAATTAAATTGGAGTAAAAAAAAAAAAAAAAAAAAAAAAAAAAAAAAAAAAAAGAGTAAGTTGAAGTCTTGAAGCAATTTTGCAGCCTGTGAATGTGAATTGCGATAAATGTCGCCTACTAAATATTAATTTTGTTTTTCCTTATTTTTTAAAAAAATAAATAAATTTGTTTTCCCTTTTTTTATGCCAAAGAAAAGGAAATAGATTGGTTGTAATCGTTTACGTTTCCTTAGTAATACCAAACAACTAGTAAGGGTAACACTATATATTACCCTTTCCCCTCCTAATTTGTTTCCATTCCGTTACCAATACTAAGTTGATACCAAACACCCCCTTAAGATGTTTACAAAGCTCGTTGGTTAGAGGTCTAAGACCATCTCCATTTGTGAGACTCAACTTTGAGTATTGAAATACAAAATGAGTTGTTTTTTTTTACCTTCAATGGCGACACTCAACCCACTTCTCAATTTAGCAACTCATGTAAAGTCTTAATTTCCCAATGCTGAGCCGCGAGACAGTTAAACCGATTTCAAACCGACCCGATTTAATACCGAACCGATTTCAAACCGAACCGAATCCGAACTGTCAAACCGTTTTGACAGTACTATCTCTCACACATATGCTTAATCAAAGAAGACCTAATTCTCTTTTCCCGAAAAGAAAAGAAAAAAAAAAAAAAACCTAATACTCTCATAGGGATTAAATTTAACTTAATCTTTTAATTAATTTGAGTGCTTTGATTCTTTGTGTATGCACAAGCATATGTTTGTCACTTAACGATCACTTGAGAATATGGCAAAAAAAAATCCACCAAATGGAATTTGCAACAATATGAGGCATTGAGGCCACCATGTAGAATTTTCCAAAATGATTTTGATACTAATTGAATATGGTCACATTGTTCAACTAATCAATGGAAGTTGGAACCTTTGAAAATACAAAATTCAAGGGCTATAAAAACCATTGAAGCAAAAATTTGTCATGCTCCACAAAATTTGATGGCTGGAAAATCACTATGCATCTACACTCGTATGCAAATCTTCAATGGGAACCAAACAGAGAACATCTGCTGCCAATCATTCACCAACGCCATCAGCACGCTCACCAGGTAACACGAGATCTTAGCTCGATGACTTGTGGAAGGCTACACTGCCAGCAGATGCTTGATTTGCTGCACGGTTGCTGCCAAAATTCTTACGATTTGATTCTTGTGCTATTCTGGAGCCAAACTGAAGCAGCACAGAAAGATATTAGTTCATCTACCACTCTACCAGTGCTGAAATTACATTAGTTCCACCTTTGAAACTAGGTAGATTTATGCAGTCTGTGGTATACTTGCATTACCTGAATAGCTCGTTTTGGCTGAACTGCTGCTTTATGTAAACCAAGCAATCTAGCAACCTTAACACGGAGAAAAAAGATGGTTTAGTAGGATAATACTTAGATTCAACTAGATTGTGAAAGGCTACACCATGTTAACAACTTAACAAAACATGAAAAGTCCAAGCAATTGGACTACTAATTGATACAAAAAAGCATATTAATAGACAGCACTAGGGATTCAGTTCAGCATAAAAAAGGCATGCACCTCTCTCAAAATTTTTTTATCACCCTTGCCACTTGGCTGATTGAGGTCAGCGATCTCCCATAGTGGAAAGTCAAGCAAAATCCTTATGACGTCCTCATCCAAGAACGGAAATCTTGCCTGAGGAGAATAGAAAAGAAAATGCTGGTTGATAGTTATCAAACGACAATTATTTCACGTGAAAACTGAGAAGTTGGAACTCGGAAGCAGACTAGCATTACCTCTTTTCCATTGTCAGCAATACATCTATCATCTCTCCCAAGATTTCTTTTCCAGATTCTCTGCATGTCCAACTTCATTTCTTCATGTAGGCCAAGCCAACTGATCATAGCATAAAATTAAGTAATACAACAATAAGACAACTGGAAAAGAAAGGAAAAGCATAGAGTCTGCTTCTCTAATTCACGTACTTAAGGAAGAGGAAGGAGATAGGAGATGAAGAGATCTAGATTCTAGATTTTAACTTGTTTTATTTTCAAACTAAAAATACTTGGGGACAATAAACCCTAAGTAGAGGAGCCATTGCACTTTACTTGCTTTTACAAAATTGAGGAGACTTATGCAGATGTTCAAAATTAGAAGCCAATAGAGCATCATTTTTTCCACTCTTGTGTTTCTTACTTATTACTCCTCCAATTAATCAGATCACCGAAAGAAAATGCCAGAAAATATTTGCACCACTCCTAATACGAGGGTATTTTCTTGGTAGCAGGGGGGGGGGGGGGGGGGTTGCTAATAAGAGTAAGAGACATACACATGAAAAGACGGGAAATAAGACTACCTGCTATTTCTGTATTTTGTTCTATGCCTACCATATCCAGCACATTGCTCATCAGCACCAGAACCAACTAGTAATATTCTTGCTTCAGATTTGTATCTGAAGCGCTGATAGCCTTCATGCGGAGCAGAAGTATCTAGTTCATGCACCCAACCATCACCACCAGAAGCCAACCATAGTGCTATACCAATATTCAGGTCCTGATCATTAACCCAGACAGGGGGTTAAAAAAAACAGGTAATTAATAAAGTTAATGAAATTAATTAAATTTACGTACAAAAAAAGACAAGACACTTGCACCACATAAAATAATGGTCCAGCTCCAGCATATAAACAAATAAGGCTTTCATCCATATAATAGTAGACTAGAAAATTCTAAAGAAGCCAGCAAGGTGCGTTTTATTTACCTAATTTTCACTAATCTGAACTTATCCAAACTTATAGTATACTATATGAACTTATCATAACTTATTATAGATGTAAATTGAAATTAGGCAACCCTTATCAGAACTTAATTTTCCTAAACTTATCTTATCTAAACTTATTTGTCGAAAAATAAATGAAAATTAGGTGAACAGAATAGGACCTAAATACATAAATTGTAGACTCAGAACAAAAATAGTCTTTAAAAGTTCTATATATAGATAAAACTGATAAAAATAGAGTACCATGTAAGTTTTTGCAGGGTTGATTAGAGCCATAACTTGCTTCATCTCCATGGTTAGATTTGAGAGATCGGCATCAATCTCCACAAGTCTCCACCTGTGTTCTCCAAACAATTGAATATTACGAACATTTCTCTCAAAGTAAATGTAGGAAAGTTAAATACAATTACCAATATTGTAAAGAGAGAAGAATCAAGTAACCAATGGACTCAAACAATCAATTATGTGGGCAATGTGGCTTTATTTGACGTCAATGGAATGTACATCTTAAATGAATGATCATGCAAATAAACTCAATTATTCTGCTAATCTTACAAGATGACCCAAACCATCAGAATTAACAGGAATAATACCCCTTTAATGATTTGTACAGAGTAATAAAATTTACAGTGGATCCTAGTAGAAGAATCTACCTTGAGAATGGCTGATGTAGCTTTTATATGGTTTCTACGGAACAAACATACGCGAACACCATTATGTTATTCGATAATGATCATATCCCAAGGTAGGGAAATAAAAAAGGCCAAGTATTAATATCATAATGCTCAAAACCTTATTTTATAAATAAAACAAAAACATGATGTGATTATATAATTCTGTCAAACAAAATAAATTTGCCATGTCAGCTGTTCTACAACGAAGATTTTCAAGCCAAGGACCTTCATCTTACTTTTCTTTGTTGCTATTAATCTACTTATAAATGTGCATTCAACTTTGTGATTGTTACTTTTTGAAAAAGGTACAAGAAGAGAGTTAGCAGATCCTAATCTGTCAACACAAGTGAAAGAATAATGTAATAGACTAGGATTTTCAGGTTATAAGTTCTATTGAACAAGAAATGTAAAGATAAAAGCTTGAGTCTTTGATTGATAATGGCAGAAATTTGGATACCAAAAGTGATAGGTTAATAGCTTTAGGCTATTAATCTCTTGATAACTTTAAGCAATCACTCTCTTAGTAACTTGAGGTTACCATTCTCTCAACATATTTCCTCACAATTCACATAATGTCCTACTGCCTTCACTACTAGTCTACTACACTTTATATACTAAAGCCACATTACAAAACATTAACCTAATATTAATTGTTCTTGTCCTCTACTGCTTGCATTCCACATTACAAAACATTAACCAAGAACATTTATATAGAATGAAGATAGTAGGATGCAAGTCCTACTACCACAAACAATACAGAGAAAGCCAAAAGGATTGTGATGGAAATAATTTCTACAATCTACATACAATGAATTGTGGTCTTCTCTCCCTTTTGTTTAAAGGCCCGGGGTCTTGCTAGGTAAAATGAATAGTGTCTACTGCTTTAAAAAACTAAGTGCAATCGCTGCAGAGAGCAGTCTCAGAATACTCCATTTATATATCCCCTCTCAGCCCTCCAACTCACCTTGCCTGGTTCCAAGAAGGTAATTATTCAAACTTTTTCAATTTAATTTCATTGCAGATAAGAGTTTGTTACAATACGAAGCAGCTACTAGATAAAACAATGCATTCTAGAGAAGCTAAATAGGAAAAAGAAAAAAAAAAAAAAAAAAAAAAGGGATGGTATCTTCATTTCCTATCAGGCTATCATTATACCTTCTCAAAGGTGCAATTCTTTCCAGTTCTTTCAGTCCTGCTCTAGAAGTAATTCGATCAGGAGCTGCTTCACCATTGAAGCTGACATTTAGCAAATCAATGTCATCTGCCATCAAAGCACTAGATAATCAATCAGACATCCAAACTAAAATCCACAAATCATAATTACAATAAAGGCATTGTAGTTTAATGACGCCTTCTAAGATAGACTAGCCGCTTACATCCGGCATCTAAGCATTCATGCAGTATTGCAGCCAGTATCATGGAATCTAACCCTCCTGAAAATAGAATAGCCACAGGAACAGAGTTCTCTCGTCCATCATGCAAAGCTTCCTGCTGATTAAAATTTAATAAAAAAAAGAGCTAGAGTTAAACACTGCTGTCTTCAAAAGTTAAAAAAAAATAACTAAGTAAAAAATTAAATAAAAGGAAAAATAATGCTGCACCATAAAAGTAAAAGCCGTCATCTCTGCAAGTACGTACTGCATACCAAAGTATTTTAGTTCATTTGCGACCAACTTCCTTCATCGTAGCTATCTAAATACTCCCTACATTTGACTGTGATTTCCCTCCTCTTTGTTTGACAACTTTCAACAATTCTAATTATCAATTAACTTACATCCATGATTTATTCCTCTGATAGTGGTTATGAGCTACTGATATTATTTCAAATGTATAAATCCACTTTTCTTATTCATTTTAAAAGACCAACTTGGACAACAAGTGTGAAACAGCATAAATATTCTTATTAGCTGGCTTGTCTGCAAAGCCATGACTGATAACAACCCACTTAAGGCATTAATGATCTAAGAGAAAACCAGCTACCGGTATTTCACTCGATACTCTGGAGCATATGTTCGATATGTAGTGGCTATACTATAATTTATTATCATCCAAATCTTCCTATCTGCCACAAATTACATCGACAGTGCCACAATTTATCCTTCCTAAAGAGCCCTGCGGTTCATAATCCTCAGAGCCTGGTCTCTTAACAAAAACAATTTGCATATTAGAGAGCACAAAAAATGAGAAATTGGCAAGAATAGTTACATGAAATATGGAATCTGATCATTTCCAGTTTTGTAATTGTTCATCTAGCTATCTTTTTAACTTCCCAATTACATGCAAAACAATGCAATGTATGAAGGAAACATAAATGTCCCAAGTGGCACACATAGCTGAATTGCCAGAAACCAAACATCAAGAACCGTCTAATGATACAACCAAAGCATCAGAAAATTTAGGTAAAACTCAGTGCATGTAAATGTTCTAGATTTCAAACTTCAAAGTGAATTCAATCCTTCTTGATCTATGATGTCCAAAGTCCAAACAATTGTATCTAGTTAGAAGCCAAACATAAGGGCCTCATTAACTTTCAAGTTTCAACAGCTAGATAGAATTGAATGAAACATTCATAAGTATAAACCGCGATGCAAATTATAGTGCCTTTCCACAACCATGAAAAAGTCCAGCAGACCCTAGGAAGATGTGACACTATGGGAAACTGAATACAAAAGCATGGCCAAAGAACTCAGATCATGTAGGTCAAACCTTAATTTTGAAAGAGGATATTATTAAATACTTGATCAGAATGCCATTTTAGAGAACAGTAATTGGATATTCAAAGCCTGAAAATGTGTCAGATAGTCCATGATTGCCTAAGTTCCTTTTTTAAGCTATCTCAAATTTATTGTTTACTACAAGTACTACGTATAACTTGCGGTAGGAGTATTTCTTACTCTTAGATAACTGTTCTAGAGACATTCCGAATTGTGTTAAGTCAAAGATAAGTATATAACTCATTGTGGGAAAGTAGTATATTTCTGACATTATTTAAAGTGGACAAAAGAGCTTGCTCGTGATAATTTATTTATTATTTGGCAACAGGATGAGTGAACAGGGATTGTCACCAGAATGGCCACTAAGAACGAATGAGCAAAAATTCCACCACAACTTCAAAGTAAAACATCTATATTGCATCAGCAAAATATGCCACTTTTCAAATGATTATTGTCTACTAATAACTGAAAATTTTATGTTCTGATTAAAGTCACCTAGCCACATAACTACATGATTACTACAAACAGAAACATCTGCAAGGTACATTCATAGCACGTCAAGAGCGGAAGATTTCACAAATAAGTAAATAGACAATGTCAAAGAGAAATTTCTTTAAGGCAAAGAACTAGAAATCTAACAGTTTAGCACCTTATAAATTGTATTTTGGGTAGAACGTCGTGTGATGGATTTTCTCAGGGCAGCCAAGACCCTGTCAGCTGGTGAAATAGATGAAGAGTGCAATGTTCCTGTAGTTATCCACAAACAGTATAAAGAGACAACAACGTTAAGAGTCAGTATCTAAACAACACCACAAAAAATCAAGCAAGAAAAGAACAAAATTAAATTGTTTTAGTTTTAATGTCATTTATCAGTTTTCACAGGCAAGATTGAACACTTTGTCCTGAAATCCAAATACTAATTACATACCATTGCAAGATGCTGAATGGATGTCTGAGTTCCCTAAAAGTGACGAGCAATTGGAAGAATTAAACTCCATAAGCTTAGGTTCAATCAGCTTTCTTTCCCACTTGATCAGATCTTTTAGCATATAGTTCATCCATTCATGTTTTCTGATTTTTCCAGCTAGACAGGCACCAGCTTCTGTTGCATCAACAGCAATACTGTACACCCCACAGGGAAGCTCTTCCCAGTATGTAATGTTACTAGCTCTACCTTCAACTTCAGAATCTAGAAAACGGATTATATCAGCATAGTGCAGCACAAGTGGAGATGCAGAGGATAAAAGAGCTACTCAGCAGAATCAACCAAATGCCAAATGTGAAAAACAACTAGTATGGAATGCATTATTAAGGAGTAGAAATTATGTAGATTGATGTACTAAACAGCCTACAGGAGGGGCATTATGGGTAGTCTAATATCATTCTGTTAATAGTCATCAGATTTAGTATAGATAAGGGAAAGAAGCCATAGGGAAAAGGCATGCTGAATATTGCTAAAAAGTGGAGAGCTCCAAACTCTCGAATGCTGGTTAGAAAGAGAACAAGCCTCTCGAAAGCTTCTACTATCTTTCTTATATACAAATTTTAATGCAAACTTCATCTTCTTCTTCCTCTGAAATTCTTCTTAATTTTTCCAGTTCAAAGCTTAATTAATCAAAATAATCATTTTTCATCTCTTTGGAACCATCCGTGTATGCCAGTTCATTACAGTTGATCAATAAGATACAATCCAAATGACAGACAAATTGGAAAACTTAGATTTAAGGCCCTCATATACAGTAGATAATCATTCATAGAATAGACTCCTACAATCTCTTTTGAGTATCTGGTGATAGTATCTTAACAATCCTATTGGTAAAATCATCATTTTCCTTTTAATTTAAAAATCCCATGAATCCTGGAGCATTTTACGCCCCTTTTCTTCCTTTAAATATTAAAGAAATTATCAAACCATTGGAACGTTGGTTGTCCTAATAAATCCCTGTGACTAAAGCATAAAATGGCTCCATCAAATTATCTTCTGACATAACATAAGATGGATCATCAAACAATTCATCAATAGCATATTAGATGAATTCAGAGGACAACGATTACATGGATTGAAGTGGATTTGAATTCAGATACACGTGAATTTTAATGACATTCAAGAAACAGAAAAGGATTAAAAAGTAATTACACATCTGTGCTCAACTTGTAAAGATATAAATAGGTTTTTAATTAGATTTAACACAAGGTCACATAGGATATTAAAATTAATGCATTTTTTATACTCCACATCTTGGACATAAATTGCACCCTCAATCCAGACAACAGTAGTTATGCTGTTATGCAGACACCACTCAAAATTGAAGATCTACTTCTAGAAGGAAAAATAATCCATAAACAGCACAGCTATTACAATTTGTGCTTAAAGCAATCCTAATCAAGTGGTAATGTCGTAATGTCTTCCAAGGAGGTAACAGAAAAGAGAATCAAGAAGCAACATTACCAGGCTCCTGGGAAGTAGATGCTGGTGATACAGAAGATAGAACAAGCCGAGAATCTTCTGAAGTGGGCCAATGAACAAGAAGACTCCTCCTCCCTAATGCATCCCTGCCAAACCACAAAGTCCTGGAGGCAGCCTAAGACCGATGGGCATGATTCAAAAATGTAACATTTAAAAAGGGAAAAAGCAGCATGACTCCAGGAAACTGCCAAAAGGAACTTACCAGTCCAAGAGGATACCTGCCAATATATTGCGGCCCATGGCCCCTTAATAGATGAAAGAAGTTCGGGGATTGGTTTTCCGCTACAGCTGCTCACATTTTCATGGGATTGGCAACAGCAACAGTCTTCCAAAGACTGCAGAAGGACATTAGTATCGTTGCTGTCACAGCTCACATAAAGCCCATCATATATTTCACCTTCAAAATGGATACACGCATAAGTCAGAACACACATATTCATTGCATATAATAGGAAATGAAAGCAATTCATCTTTCAATTGAAATAGAACAAAGCTTTGCACTTTGAGTTTACAGAATGCAAGCATCTTATCGCTATACTCCCTCACCAAAAGATGAATTTACCAAATTATAAGCATATAATTATGTAATTGATTTTTTCTATCAAAATCAATATAGAAAACTCAGAACACTGCTGCAAGACCACTTATTTTGCCATCGAGGACAACAAAAGAAGCACATAAAGGTCAGTGGACAAGAGAAGGGTACAAGCAAGTTTGAAAAAGAATATAAAAGGAAAACGTCTTCACTATCTCATCCAAAATTTAATAGTTCATCCTCAGTAAAATTGATGAAACGAAGGCAATAATAATTGACAAACTCAATCTTATCATCAAAATGACTTAAGAGTTTAGACCTACAAGACATATGGCAAGACTTGAAATTTTCAAATAAGCTACCCACCAAACATCAATATCTACTCAATATTAGTTTAGACAAGTGAACAACCATGATTGTGTTTGCTTAATCATTGATGTTCACTCGTCTACACTAATAAAGATTTTGTCTATCATTGCTCGAGCCCTTTAATCTACAACAACAATACATAAAGTTGAAATTACCATTATATATGAGGACATTCCCAGTTGCACTGACTAATGGCTGCACAACTGGCTTTGTTCCCCTCAACTGTAATACAGCACCAACAAAGCACATCTCTGCAACAGACTGCTGCATTCCACTCCCACTGTCTCCATCAGAAAAGGGTTTACAATCACGCATAGCACGCAAACAAGAGATTTCCCTTTCAGTTTCCTTGTCCCTGGCAACATAAGAATGTACTTCTGCATCCTTCACTTCAAGGATAACCTTTTTGGTCCCCAAACTATCAGGACCTCGTCTCCGTAAACCGGCTTTCAAGTCATCAATTGCAAATGTATACTGCATCCAGTACAGCAAGTAGTCCTCCCATTAGTACAATATTTTTCCACATAACCAATAAGGGCAGCAATCTACCATACGGTTCATTCATATAGCATTACCATAAACAAAATATGCCCCGCCCCAACCCGGCCCATGATCACCAATACTCGATCAACAAAATAATTATTCCACCAAACACCATACTAAATTCACAATTAAAACCCCAATTCGATATCTTTTCATATAACTAATATAAGGGCAGCAATCTACCATACTGTTCATTCATACAGCATTATCATTATCAAATTGTGCCCCGCCCCAACCCGGCCCATGATCACCTCTACTCAATCAACAAACTACATATTCCCTCAAACACCATACTAAATTCACAACTAAAACCCCAATTCAGCAAATATGTCGAGAACAACAAGAAATAATAATATTTTGAACAGCAACAACAAGTCAACAACCCCATCAAATTTCCCTAACTAAATGGGTTTTTTCTATGATATGCAGAATTATTAGTGCAAATTGAAGCAGAAACAATTCAGTTCAAAATTACCCACCAATAAAATATAAGAAAGAAAGGGAGTAGAAATAACTTAACTTGTTCAAAAGTAGCATCTGAAGATGATTGTTGAATGGTATTAATGGAGGATAAATCAAAGCAAATGCCATCTATTATCAATGAAATTCCACACATTTTCTCTTCCTTTCTTCTCTCTCTCCTCTTCCGCCTTCTCCTTTCTACTTGCCTTGCTAAACGCAGTGAGCTAAAAACACGCTATTTTACAAAAAATGTAATAATGATAATTATATAATTTGTATTTGAAGAAAAACTATCAACAAATGCCTCCATAGCATAGTGGTAGTGCGTTCGCTTCGTAAGCGAGAGGTCGCGAGTTCGATCCTCGCTGGGGGCTCTGTTTTTCGGATTGAATACGGATTAGAAATTTTTTTTCGAAATTTTCAACAACCCGATAAAAAAACGCATCGACATTTTTTTGTTATTGACACTAACTAGTAAAGCGTTTTGTTCAATAACGAAAATAGCAAAGCGTATTCTTCTATAATGAAGATAGTGATCATACTTACAAGTATTTTATGCATTTAAACATAGTGAGTTGAGACTTAGAGAATAAAGAATACACGAAACTTCCTCCACGTAATTAAAAAAAAAAAAAATACAAGTATTTTGGGCCTGTTCATATTTACTGAACTGAACTGATTGGAACTGAACTGAACTGAACTGATTGGAAATGAACTGAATTGAAATGAATATTTTATGAGAGAGGGAAATTAAGAGCTGAACTGAACTGAACTGATTGGAGCTGAACTGAACTGAAAATAAGTAAATATGAACAGGCCCTTTATGCATTTAAACATAGTGAGTTGATACTTAAATGCTAAAGAATACACGAAAATTCCTCTACGTAATTCAAAATAAATTATAAAAAAAAAATTTCATTTAAATAAATTTCATATGTTTTTTCCACCGACTAAATAAATTGAAAACGCGCTTTTTAAAGCAAAATTGTTTTTGATATGTTTTTTGGAATTCTCTCTAGTATATTTGGAAAAAAAAAACAAAAAAAACACCATGGTTTTCTTCCTCCTCTGTTGAATATAATCAATGACTTGTTTTATCTTGGTGTAAGACATGACCATCTTATGAAGTGTAATGCGATGTTTCACGAGCATATAAACCCTATTGAGGTTAATTGTTACTTTGTTTAAGATAAGATCAAATTAGACAACATTGTTACCCTTACATCTATCATTAAATGGCTAGTCAATTAATGAACATTCTACCAAGATTCACTTAAAAATCGCAATTCTTAACACACTCACAAGCAGCGCATTCAGGAATCTAGAGGTGATCAACAATGGTCCAACTCACCCCAATCCAAAATGTATGAGTTGAACACGCGTAAAAACACAATCTTAGCTCAACATCTAAGTCCAACCCAAGTAAAATCTAATTTGGCCCGATAAATCCGATACTATACATATTTAAAAACACAATTTTTATACCCAGGCTCAACCCGACCCAACTTTTTTTGTATTCACCACCTCTCCTCGAACTCGAGGGTAGGGTAGTATCAAGATTGGTACGACGAGTAGGAGTAATATCTTTTGTACTTGGTATAAAAAATTTCCTTGTTAAACTTAGTTTCTAAAATTAAGTGAGGCTTTAACCTAGTAGCTCTTGCATATATATATCGAGCAGCCTCGTCTCGTGGCAAGTCGCTAGGCAATACACTCCGAAAATACGGAAACAACGTTTTCTCGTCGCTTCATTGTGTTCTTGAATCTACCATTCTACTCTGAAATTCTTAGCAGCTTCTTCAGGTTTGATTTATACTTTTTACTAATCGAATATCAATTTCTCAATCTTGGGTTCTAATTCAATTTGATTCTTGAACTGTTGTTTGTAATTTTGATTTTTTTTTTTTTTTAATTTTCTATTGAAATCTTTAAGCGAGAAGAATTTGATTTGGTAATTGAGTGAAATTTGGTTGTTAATGTGATGTAAAACCCTAATTTGTTAATGTTAGGACGGAACTATGATAGTGATCTTGGTTTAGACTTTAGAGTTCGGCCTGATTGAATCTAGGGTTTAGTTGTAGTTCGTGTTCTTTAGTCCACAATGTAAGTAGATGATAGTTAACAAATCTGTGTCGGTGTTGCTTATTGTATTGTTTGTAGATCTTGTGTTTTCTGTTTGAAATACATATTCAATAGGTGTGTACTTGAGTGCTAAAACCCTAATTCATCAAGAGATATGATTTTGATTCATGAATATGAGATTGGGTTTTGATTGACGATTCCGATACTGGGTTTTGTGTATGTAATGTATTGTTTTGATTGATTGTGTACATTTGATTGGATTTTCCAGAGATGGCTGCACAAACGGATGCCCCTTCCTCGGATTTCAGTGCTGAAACGGTGGGTAATGCCTTTGTCGGTCAGTTTTACAAAATTTTGCATCAGTCGCCGGAGCTTGTCTACCGGTTTTATCAAGATTCAAGCACAATGAGTCGACCAGGCCCCGATGGAACATTGGCGACTGTCACTGCCATGGAAGTAAGCCTCTCTTATTATATCTTCTTGGATCAACCAGTTATCTGAAATGCATAAGTAATAGGTCTTGTAATGACTTTTATTGTATAATATTGATTGATAGATAAAATTCATTGAATTAATACTTATGATGTATAATCATCTAATGTTGGTTTAGAAAACTAGAAATTCTGTTATTTTTGCACTTTTTTCTCCTTGACTTATTATATACTATATGGTTATAGTACTATCTTTGTGGCTTGGTTATTGTTCCATTAAAACTTAGGGGTGTTTGGGGGTATTTTGTTTTCATTGGGCAATATGATCTAATGCAATTTATGTTACAGGGAATTAAGGGTCTTATCCTCTCCTTAGATTGCACCGATTACAAAGTAGAGATATTAACAGCTGATGCACAAGCTTCTTACATGAATGGAGTGATTGTATTAGTGACTGGATGTTTGACGGGAAAGGACAATGTGAGGAGGAACTTCACTGAGTCATTCTTTCTAGCTCCTCAAAACAAAGGTGGTTTTTTCGTACTCAATGATACTTTTAGGTTTATTGAAGAAGACAGCACGCCAGAGGTTAATTCAGTGGAAGAGAAGGATGTTGATAAAAGTGCACCAGCCTCTCCTGTGATTCCTGTTGAAGGTAAGCTTTTATTTCATCACTGTCATAATTTTCTTGCCTTTTTGCTTTTATGGAGAGGTTGTTTCTGGTTTCTGCAATGCTAATGTTGTGCTTCATTACAGACACTACCGAAACCTCAAACGCTACTGTAAATCATGCTCCAGTTACAGAGGATGTGGCAAAAACCAACATCTCCGAAGTTGAACCTAAATTGACTGTCACTCAGAAGGCTGTTCCTCAGGCCTCTGTTGACTCTGGTCTTAAAGTCCAACCAGTGGCCGAGACTTTGTCTAATGGTCATGTGGATGCTCCTAAGAAGTCATATGCATCACTTGTAAGTTTTTGTTTCTATGTGATTATGTTGGGTCTTTATTAGTGATGATGATCACTTGTTAATTTTATGAATTAATTCAGCTTAAAAATGGGAACGAGGGTGCAACTAAGGCACCTGTGCACAGACCTACTATTGCTGCTAAGGCTCCAACTTCAAAGGCACCACAGAAGAATGTAGCCCCCTCTCCTGCGGCACAACCAACTCGTCCTGCTGCTCCAGTGTCTGCAACTGTATCTGAATCTTCTGCTCCTAATGGAAGCAATGGTAATGCCACTGTCCAATCCGAAGGTACTACCGTTAAAGTGTCAATTATTTAAACTTTACTATGTTTTCCCATTTTTGTCTAATATTATAAAATAGAATAGTAATTAAGATATGATTAATCCTTAACTCTCCATAATTTAAATTTTCCTTGAATATTGTGCAGAAAAGGGGCATTCTGTATATATTGGAGATTTGCCTTTCGATGCAACTCCGACTCAAATTGAGCAGGAGTTCAAAAAATTTGGACGTATTAAACGCAATGGCATTCAAGTACGATCAAATAAGGTATGTAATTATGAAGGCGTATTTTCTTCCTTATAAGCACCTAATCACGATGTACTTTTAGCTATTTTAAGCACGTTATTGATGAAATCTCTTTCCTTCCGTGCTTCTGCTTGATACAGGGTTATTGTTTTGGATTTGTTGAGTACGAAGATGCCGCTGCGAAACAGAAGGCAATAGAAGTATATTCTCAACTCTGGACTCTGTTTGTCCTTGTTTCTTTTTGCACTGCCATTCTTTGCTTATAATTAAATAACTGTTCATGAACTAGCTGTTGGATATTAAAATTTCCAGCATTACTTACCAGCTTGTATAATGTATACCACTGCTGCTCTAATAGCTTCCCATGTTACGTCTTTTATTAAACCAAATACGTGGGTTTTTTCCTATTGCTTTTCCCCCTCTTTTGCTTATAAATAAATATCTTTTGGGGTATTTATGAATTAGCTATTGGATTACTTGGAATATTAAAATTTCCAGCATGAAATACACATACAGATCGGATACCTGCATGATTACTTGCCTGCTTGTTTACCCATGCAACCCCTGTATTTACGCTTTTGTTTAAGCTTTTTTCCCCATTTGTTGGGAGAGAGAGGGGGGGGGGGGTTGAGATACATGTACATAGTTTTTTTTTTTTTTTTGGGGGGGGGGGGGGGGGGGGGGCTGCCTTGTTTTCAGAAGTTTTAATGTTCTCCTTGGTATCTAACTTATCTAAGTAATCTTCTCTACGGATAACCTTCCTAGAACAATTCAATTATGCAAGGCTTAATTAAATGAGCAAATGAACTTAGTTGGGTCTTTAGGCTGTAGTGCTGTTCCTTGTTCCATTTTCTTTATTTGATGCAAATCTATCTCTTTTTTTAAAAAAATTTATTATTTTATATGAATATTCTAATCATTATGTGTGGATTCATGTACTTCTGCAGTTTCTGCTATTAGCAGCTGCAGAGATTCCTTGTTATGTATCGTCTAATTCTGATATGTTGATTTAATTTTTCAGTTGGGCTACATCAATATTGGTGGGAAAGAAGCTTTCATTGAAGAGAAAAAAACGAGTACTAAAGGTAAGCACATCTTGCTACATTTTTGTGTACTTTGATATGTAGTATACAATTTTTGCTGTTGGGGATTTTACCAAGTTAACAAAATTTGGTTGTTAATCTGATGTTCTATTGTTCTTTGTAGTTGTCAATGGTGTGAGCACGTATCCCTCTGGGCGAAATGGCTTCAGGAATGACGGTTTCAGGGGTCGTGGCAACTTTTCAAATGGTGGTCGTGGATATGTAAGAAGTGACAATGGCAGGCGCAATGGGGAAGTTCCTTCTCGAGGAAACCGTAATGGGGATGGATTTGTTTACCAGAATGGTGGTGGAAGAGGCGGCCGCCAAGGGGCTGCACCAGCACCCAAGTAGGAGTGATTTTTGTACCATATCCCCTTTCGGTGTTGGTGATACATAGAGAGATTTTTGTAGTGAGTAGGACGAGTCTCCTCTTGATTCTCTTTCCTTCATTAGATCTACGACATTTTCAAATAGGCAAAAGTTTCTCTGGAGTTTTAGAGGGAAAGCTAGAAAAATCAATTGTTATTACTAATATTTTTATCACTATTATTATAACATTATTTTTTCAGAGGATAGGTAGGCTCGTAGAAAACGTTGATGGGCAATTGTCTGAGTTTGGTCTTATGTGAATTGCTATATTATCAGCATTCTTGTTCGTATTTACGTAATCTGTATTATTTTTCTCTTAAGTTTGTTACTTGATTTATTGTGCTACTTTGTAATTCTTAAGTTTAGGCTTTGTTAGGCAAATAATAATTACTCTGTTTCACTGAAATCGCAACAGAGTTTTAGAACCAATATGTAGAGAGGAGACGCAATTTCACTTGCTACCATTAAAGGGTTATGAGCTTATGATCCATATAATAAAACCCCTCTACTTATCTGTCGTAGCAACCCAGGCTACCACAATCCGTGGCTACTCGAGCCAGTCACTAGTCAGCCGTCGCCAACTGTCACTCTCTTAATAAGTGAACAACTAACACCACCAAAACCCCTGGGCATCAAATGATTCCACTATCATACTTCCTATGTTAAGGAGGAAATTACGCATGCTAATTATCTATAATTGTGTAAGAGTAAAAATTATAAAAAGTTGATATTGTGAAAGTATTTTATGAGACGAATCCAACAAGATCCCACTTAACTATATTTTGCTTAACGTATAACTCATATTATATGGCCAAACAAGAGTGATGAATAGTGCAAAAAGTCCATTATTGCAATATTAATAGAACGGAGGAAGTATAAGTTTTTAACCTAACGACTACAATTATCATCAAGTGATCCAACTATCAATTACTAGTATGAATTTTGGTATGGATGGTCATACACTCATATACTCAAATTTGACAATTGAAGTCCAGATTTGGAGTTTTAGGAGTCGGATATGACTATTACTCGTATAATCCACTGTAACATTTGCTAACAGATTAGATCCCTATAAATTCAAAAATGGCCGATAAAATGAACATATTACATTCATAACAAAACATAAAATATCAATTTTTGTGTAATTTTTAATGTATTTGTTCGTAACTTCAAATATAAATAGTCAAAATGAGTAAGTGGCTACACTTGATGAAATCTTAGTTATTTAGACTTATATGTAACTTCAATCCAATGAAACAATAATAAGTACAATAGATCAATAGCTAATATGATAGGGTTACAGGGACCATGCCTCCAATTTCATATTTATGAGCCTAGGAGGTGAGAGCCATACCATTAACATTAAGGCCCTATTCAATTTTTATTCTCTTATGGCATTAAAACTTAAACGTTTAAAACTCTTAAATAAATAAAATAATGAATATTTGAAAAATAAAAAGGAGAAATTGATAGTGGAAAAAATCAAAAAAAGAGTTAAAGCCAGTCATGCCTCATGCTTGCCTGCTTGGCATAGTGCATTGATAAGAGTTACATTTCATAACCTTAAGAATTGTTCCAACTTCCAGTACATTCACTAAATGTGTAATTTATTTAGTATCATCTCAACTAAGGGCTTGGGCTTCATATACTAGGCCTTCAAAACATAGTGAGGTTGGACGAGCCCTTATTAGATGAGCTATCAAAATTGACCATAATTGTCACAAGCTATTATACTCCATACCTTTTCTCAAAAGATTTTTTTTTTTTTTTTTTTTTTTTTTTTTTTTTTTTTTTTTTTAAAAAAATTTCTTCAAAATAAAAGTTTTACTTAAAAAGATAGTTTTTGAAAATGATCTTCATGCACAACCTTTATCTTATTTTCATGCACGTCTCACATACATTCATTGTCGTGCTTCTCATGTCATGTCATGACAGACTCATAATAATCTCATCCCAAATCGATTGAATTTTGTGTTGGGATTACTGCAATAAGTGATTGCTCTCATATCGACCAAGTCCACATTTATAGGGACGGAGGGAGTAATAACCAATAAGTGTTGTTTTAATTTCCCAACTAAATGATCAAAAAGTGTGTGAAGAGGACAAGTTGGAAGAAGTATACAAAAATGGTAAAAATGGGTGGAATAAGTGTGGGAAGGTGGAGTGTGCCACCTAAGTCACTGACAATTGTCGCAATACACAAGTTGGAAAATCAAAATAGAGATGTGTTATAACACGTGGCTTTTGTAAATGTCGGGAATCTTAATCTTCGTTTTCTTTAACTTATTGCTTATTTTGCCTTGTTGTCGTTAATCCGAGGATTGGAGGACGGACCTACTCTAGAGTACTTCACCCACACAACGTTCTTAACAAATGTAAATACTTATACTACATTTTCTGTACTTTTATTCTTATTATTACCTCTAAAAAAATAGAACAACTAATAAACAAAGAATATCATTAAGAAAGAATTACTACTCCTAATTTTATTAAATGTTATAGTTTGACTAAATATGTATGTCGAGATACAAGTTTGATCATTAATTTATCTAATTATAGGTTAGTAAAATTATAAGAAAATTGATATTTTGAAAGTATACATTATAAGTTTATAACGAATCTAACAATGTATTATAAAACTAGTGAAAAAAGTCAAATTATAACACTATGGAGTAAACATTTTCTCATCTCGATAAAAGATTTCAAACATAAAGATAAAAAAAAGTGATGTTGTGAATACTTTCTACAAACTTTATTATTAGTCAATAAAAACTATGGAGTAATAATTTGTTTTAAGCCATATCATGTGTTGATCAAATTATATTGTGACTAATGTGAGACAATAAGAGTAATTAGTATTTAGTAGTAAAGTAAAATTATATATAATCGTTAATTATTATGAGACGGGGATATATTGATGGAAGTACAAAAACAGATGTAAACAATTTATCATAGCTACAAATGGATAGATTACCTAATCAAAAGTGGCTAATAACTTAACATGGCACCAAATAGTGTCTCTAATCAAGCCTCTATCCCAACTTAATTCAAAATGGTAAAAATTATGAGCTAATTCAAATAATTATAGGAGTATGTTTGCATGGTGTATTATTAGTTTATTACAATAATTTGGCATGATTTGATGGACCTAATATAATAATATTGCGTATATTAGAGTCAAATACAAGT
Source organism: Chenopodium album (assembly GCF_948465745.1). Lineage (NCBI taxonomy): Eukaryota > Viridiplantae > Streptophyta > Magnoliopsida > Caryophyllales > Amaranthaceae > Chenopodium > Chenopodium album. The sequence goes on from NC_137834.1 coordinate 83,225,392, forward strand.
AAATCGGAAAAGATATTATGTAGGTAATCGTACTCGATCTCTCACAATCCTTGCAATCTAAACTTCCTACACACATACCAAAGTTTCCTGCTAAGACACCTCAGCTTATTCTACAACTTGCATTGTTGCAATTTCCTTGTTACGTACGTATGTTTCATAAATGTATGATTAATGGCTTGTTCACACTGAAAACTGAACTGAATATTTTATAAATGAAGAAAATTAGAAACTGAACTGAACGGAAAATAAACGTATGAGAACAGACCCTAAATAATGACGCAATTTATATGGTACTAGTACTAATATAGTGCTATATATGATAAAAAGGTGTTTTAGAAAAAACTAAATTCTTTGGGGAAAAAGGGAGATAAATATGAAAAAGAAAATGAAAATGATGTATTGGAATGGGACTTTTTTTTTTTTTTGAAAAAAAAACTTTAATATACATGTAGGGTATGTACAATTATATCTTCTAGATTATCGTCCTTGATTCCTCATTCTCTCATAGTGTTCAAGCCACCCAATCTCTTTCTAACCCTTGATTATTTACCACCTTAATTTAGAGATTTAGAATCGAACTCTACCTCTCAAGGTTGGGTGGCGGAGATATAAGACTGGCTACCTCACCTACACTTGCATGAATTTCAAGAATAATATGAGAAATAGTGATTGTTGAGTTACGTTGGCTCTGATACTATATTAGATGATGAGCAACTCTTTAATTAATTTTCTATCATTGATTGCGGTGTACTTGTTGATATATTGATTGATTTTTACATCAAAAAATTGTCATTTCACCATTTGGCTTAAGATCGAGTTAATTAATGGCCTGTTCACTTTAGCTGTCAGTTCAGTATTTTCCTTCTATCATAAAATATTCAATTCAGTTTTGTATTTCCTTCTATCATAAAATATTCAATTCAGTTCAGTTCAGTTCAATTTAGTTCAGTTCAGTTGAGCTCCAGTTCTATTCAGTTCAGTTCAGTACAATTCAGATCAGTTCAGCAAATGTGAACAAGCCCTAAACACACCTCATTGTCAAGGCATATAGAGACTCCGCGTGATATACTTTTACATAGAGAGAGTAAAAGTCAATTATGCTTTTTAAATGATAATACGTCAGTGCACATATTATAGAGTAATATGATAATATATATATATATATATATATATATATATATATATATATATATATATATATATATATATATATATATATATATATATATACACTTGATTTGTGTAAAATTTGATCTGTATTGGTAAAAGAATGTTAATATATATATATACTTGATTTGTGTAAAATTTGATCTGTATTGGTAAAAGAATGTTAATAATATAAGAAATGCTATGTTTTTTTTTTTTTTTTTTCTTTTGGTGTTTAGAGAGCCATAAGGGCAAGTGATGAGAATCGATAGATCCCGAGATATCTTAGGATCGGGAGGAAAGTTTTAATCATTTGAGCTATCCTTTACTCTCAGTTATTATTTCTTTTATAGGTAAATGACATTATATATATATACAATCATATTATAAAACCAATTTAAAGCTGACCAACCCAACCTATCAAGTTATACGTAGATTACAAAAGGAGAAATGTAGACCGTTTGATGAAAAAAAATCAAGGGCTGATATTTGTTGATGACATTGCAAAAGAATAAAGTACTGGTAGTAGAGTGAATCATACAATGATGATGAGAGAGAAAACGCTGCGGCTAGGAGACGGGTTAAGGACACGTGGTTGATGCTCGTACTTTGCATTCCCACTTGACACGTGTTTATTATTGCCCATTCTCATGTTTTTTGGACGCGTGTCATACTATCTGCGACTTTCCAGGGACAGCCCCACACTATTTGCTTCTCTAACATTTTTTTTTAAATTTTTTTTAAATTTTTTTTAAATATTTCTTGAAACTCTATTTTTTTTAAAAAATTACTGCAAGAAATAAAAAATTAAGAATTTCTACTCGATTTACTTATTGTTGGAAATGGGGTTCTGGATTAATTATATTATCTGATGTAATTAAATTTTATTATTAGGTAATAGATGTACAGGGATGCTCAACGTGTCATGGTATCTATATAGCCACGTGGCATTTCTAGGCAATTTCCTTACCTAATTGAAGGGCACTATTCTCATTCTTCTGTTTTTCCCCTATTATCAAAAACATGAAGTGAAATAATGTAAACCGGATTTAACATATACGGACAAATTTTGATCCCATGTATCTCATGAGTTTTTTTTTTTTTTTTTTTTTTAATATATATATATATAATTTTTTTTTTTTGAATAACGGATCTTATGAGTTGAGTACCACCTAAAATGTTTACTAACCGAAGGTAAAATTACTACAATTTAAAACACTCTCTTTATCGGTTAATCTTATAATGATGTGCTTGTTTTTATTTTGCAGGCCTTTAAAATATACTTTGACCATCAATACTTTTACTTACACGTTAATTAAAATTTTAAAATTTTGATATCATAGAATAACACTTCGAGATGAATATTTGATCTCATGATTATATATTAATGAGAATATTTGGTAAAAAAATTAATGTTTGACTATAAAGTCTATATAAAACGGAGCTTTTATTTTGGGACATATGAAATAAAATTAAACAACTTTTTCATTATATATTTGTTTGTCCAATTTAGAATAAAGCATAGTTTTTTTTTTTTTTTTTTTTGAATAGTAATGCATAGTTTAATATTAGGAAGAAACATTTATTGATTAATTAATTCCCTGATTTGCACAAATCAATTTCAATAATTACATATTCCTAATTAAATTATATTCATGTGAAGTGAACAATGTTTAAGAAAGATGATTCCTACATTTCCTTTTGGTTCTTTATATGAAATTAACTACGGAGTTTATTTATATGTACATTACACATGATGTGTTAAAGGAGATAAAAAAAAATGACATTAAAAGGATATAGTAAAATTGATTATAACTCGCTAAAAAAACGTAAATGAGCCGTACTTTTCATTCGACAAAAAAGGAACAAAGTAAAATTAATTAGATAACTCATTAGAAAAACAAAAACAAGTGTAAACAAGCCGTACATTCTTTAGAAGGAGTTGACTTTAACTGATTGATAGTACTTCGTGTCCATAAATACTATAAACCCGTTGTATACCAGAATCTATTACTGTTAATTTTTGTAAAAACATGCTTGAATTTCAATTCTAAGATTTAAAAACAAGGTTATAGAGTTATTAATTTACTAATCTTATTAATTTTTTAGTTTTTCAATTTGATTTTTCACCCCTTTTCTCCCCAATCATTAACTAGCAGAAATAGAGAGAGAAAACTAGAGAGAGAGGGAGAAAAGAATGCTTTCACAGTTCTCTTCCCTCTCTGATTTTTGAACACTTGAGGAAAAAAAAAAAAAAAAAAAAGAAACGATTGATAATTTCTTTCTTTCATACAAAACCCAAGAAAACGTTTTATGTTGTTTTCTGGGTTGAGTTCTCCACGTGTTTAAGATTAACAGTCCAATACCAAAAACCGTCTCTTTTCCTGTCTTTCTTCTTTCCTTTGTATCACTACTCATTATTTCACCCAATATAATTTTTTTTTTTTTTATTTTCTATTTTTTATATAAATTTTTTTATCAAAATTCTGGGTTGTTCTGAATCTGGGTTTCTCTCAAATTTCAGTTTCAACCCAAAATTCAACCAAAGATCAAAACTTTACTCAGAAAAAGATGAGAAAACAGCAAAACAATTTGGAATATTTTCTGGGTTTTTGCTGACTTTAGGTGGGATTTAGTTAGAATTAGTGAATGGATAGTTCATCTCAGTTATATTCAAGTAGTAGTTCAAAAGGGATGGGTGAAACAGTGAATATAAGCAGAGGATTTAGTATGAGTAGCAGTAGTAATAGCAGCAGACATAGGAGCAAAGAAATGGAGAGTTTATCATTAGAAATAAGCAAATATCCAAGAGATCTCTTGCAAACATTTCTGGGAAATAATACTAATAAAAATTCTGGTGGAAGAAATAGATCAGATGATTCAAAATTAGGGGAAGAGGAAGAAGATGATGAGGGTTTGAATCTAGGACTTGGTTTATCATTAGGGGGTAAATTTGGGGTAGATAAGTCTAAAAATTTGGGGGGTTTAATAAGGTCATCATCAATTGCTGGTACCATGCCTTTGTTTAGGGAGGATGATACCGGGGTTGCGTTTCCGCCAACCCCGGGAAATAATAGTAATAGTAATAGTAATAATAATCTGGTTAGAACCTCCTCCTTGCCGGTTGAGACGGAGGAGGAGTGGAGGAAGAGGAAGGAGATGCAGACATTGAGGAGGATGGAGGCGAAGCGGCGCCGGTCCGAGAAGCAGAGGGTTTTGAAGGAAACTGGGGGTGTTGGGGGTAGTGGAGGTAGTGGTGGGGAGGAAAAAGGGGTTGAGGGGTTGAAGTTGAGGGCTAGGTTAGAAAGGGAGCAACAATGTTTGGGGTTAACTAGTAAGTTGATTGGCTCATCAATGGGGAATTTGTTTGGGTCATCTAAACCACCTCCACCTAGTAATAATTTGGAGGTTAAAGGGAGGAGAACTACTTTTGGTAGTTTGCAAGGGTTCTTGATTGCTCAGGATCAAGCTCAGGCTCAGGCACAGGCTCAGGCTCAGGCTCAACCGCAGCAGGGTTCGTCTCAGGGCTCAGGGGAGTCACAAGGGGGTACTTCCTCTGATGCCTCTGAGCTTGAGAGTAAAACCCATCAAGGTATCATTTTCTGTCATTGATTGAACATAAATAAGCCCTAGTTTTTTTTTTTTGATTGATTGATTATGTATGTTTTCAGGTTGATCTTGTTATATCTGCTTGGTATGGTTCATTTTGTGCATCTTGAATTCTTTATATCGTTTGTGTTAGGATCCTCGAGAGATTGTTATATACACGGGTGCACAGTGCACCAATGAGTATTTTGTTCTCATTTTGATGATTGTTATTCATTTGATGGGTTAGTTGGGTGCACGGTGCACCTAGGTGTATATAACAATTTCAAAGGATCCTCGATCGATGGTGCTGTTCTTGTTGATTTTATAGTTTATGTACTTCAATTTGATTTGAATTGGATTGGATTGGATTTGGTATTGTGTCTGTAAAAGCTAGGTTAGTAGTTAAAAAATTGCTTTTGGATTTTCTGTTATTGTACCTTCTCTTTATGCTGTAATTTTGTTCGAGTGTATTGACTTGCTTTTTATTTAAACTTCAAATTTTGGGCTTCTAAGAAAGAGCATATTAAAAAGATGGAGGTTACGGAAATGCGCATGTTAAGGTGGATGTGTGGAAACACTTTAAGAGATAGAATCAGAAATGAGGTTATTCGCAAGAAAGTAGGTGTGGCGGGCATTGTAGATAAATTAAGGGAAAATCGTCTGCGTTGGTTTGGACATGTAAGACGGAGACCCGAGGGTGCACCGGTGCGAAGAGTGGAAGAGTGGGACCATGGAGGGATTAAACGAGGAAGAGGGAGACCAAAGATGACTTGGTTGGAAGGAGTGAGGAAGGATATGAAGTGCATGGATTTACGTGAGGATGAAGTTTTGGATCGTAAGGGATGGAGGAGAAAGATTTATGTTGATGACTACACGGAATAATCAAATTTGGTTCATGTTAGCCGACCCCACTTTTGGGATTAAGGCTTTGATTGATTGATTGATTGATTGATATTCAAATTTTGGATTCTTATAGTTGTTTGCACGGGTAACGTGCCTTGATAATTCGTCATTGTTTCAATTGGTTGGAGTAGGATGTTTAGTTTGTCGCCGTTTCCAGCCAATTGCAATAGTTTTTGGTTCTTCTATTGCTTGCTATTTGTGGCATCTCGTTATAGTTTAATTTTCCAAGATATTTTCGTGATACCAATTCATGTTTCGTTGTTTGTAGTTTCTTTTAACTGAAGTGATCCTTAAATTTGTCGCCATTTATAGTCAATATTGATTATCATAACTTTCCTGATGACATGTCTCCCAAATTAGTCTGGTCATTGGCTTAGCTATGTAGGTATCTTTCCATTTCTTGACAGTGGAGAGTGATGCTGTAATCACTAAACTGCAGGGCCATAATTATCTGTCTTTGTTTTCAATTATTACTGGAGAAGATTGTCTTCTCTGGTATGTCATTCACTCATTTGCACTTTAGAGAAAGAAACTGTATTTTGTTTTTCTTATTAATAATAGTTCGTTTACACTAAGAAAGGCGCTTGGGAGTATATAGATGGTGATGATGTAGAAGTAAATCAGATCCATAGCAACATGAATTTCTAATCTTTATTGGTTTGTCAAGGATTGGGAATGATTATTGCTTGATTTACTATGCTGGCGAAGAGGTATATATGGACTTATTGTTTTCTTTGTATTTATGTGCGAGTGTGCGACATTCTCTTTTTCTCATGAAGTTATTCGCAAGAAAGTGGGTGGCTTAAGGATTGCAAACAAACTAAGGGAAAATCGCCTGTGTTGGTTCGGGCATGTAAGACAGAGATCCCAGGGTGCTCAAGTATGGAGAGTGGAAGAGTGGGATCGTGGAGAGATTAATCGAGGTAGAGGGAGACCGAAAAAGACTTGGTTGGGAGTTAGGAAGGATATGAAGCATGTGGATTTGCATGAGAATGAGGTTTTTGATCGTAAGGGATGGAGGAGGAAGATTTTTGTGGATGACTATACGAATAATCACTTTTGGTTTATGTAGCCGACCCATTTATGGGATTAAGGCTTTGATTGATTCTCCTTTTCTCATCAGATAACGATTATTCCATATTTTTAATTTCAATGAATCTATAATATCACGTGGATTACGTGATTAATTTCTCACAAATTGGGTTATTTGCCAAGATTCTGTGGGAACTCTCTGCAATCTTAAACCATTTGATTCCAAACTGAGTGAGCAGAAGTAGGCCTCTTTTTCTAGGATAGGCACATTAGGTGTCTTTTTAATGAGTGGGAATGAAGAGCTCATTGCAAGAGTAATTTCGTGGATAGGAAGTAGGAAGAACAGGTAATCTTTATAGATTGACTAAACATGCCATTTCTTTTTCCGACAGTAAATCATCTGAGCGTGTGTCATTTATTACAGTTGCCCCTTGTTTCTGATCACTCTCTATGGCTCTGAATTAGGTTTATCTAACATTTTCTAGTGCAAACCATATCTTTCAATTTTAGATCTTCAATCTCCTTTTCAGCAAGTCATCATTCCTTATTAACCAGACTGAGAGATTTTGCATCCTTCCTTTTTTTTTAAAGGCCATAATTCACTATGTGTGAATCTTCTCCCCCTCTAACCCTAACATTTCATTTCTACTTCTTTTATTTGTATCTTATTCCTTATATCCTGTTGTAATCATTCTTAAAAACACACATCATTTTATTACATACCAATTGAGAAATTTGACGGGAAGGTCTTTTTTTCTATAAAAGCTAACGATTTGGACGTGTGACTTCAGGAATTTATTTTTCTCGTGTTCAATTCTCTACTTCCCTAGGATTGCTTGCCTAGAATTTATCCTCTAGGATCTACTTTTGGAATGTGTCTCATATATTGGAGCTGAGGGGTATAAGGTTCTGATGGGGAAACCTTGAGAGATTTTGAAGTTAAAGATCAGTGCGTTTATATGATTTTGCGGTTCCTAGAACTTATAAGACCGATGTCCTGTCGTCCTGATGTCCTACAAGCATCTTCTGATCTAAGTGTCGTAATTTTTTTTTTTTTGCAAATTTGTATAACAGTGGCAAAATGGTAGGTATATTGTTTCCTGTACCCTGTAGTACATGCAGAAAGAGTCAGGTACCTGTGAGTCGATATGTTTCAGTAATGTATTTAATTTACTTTTCATGAACAAAATTGAATTCTCTAGTTACTAAGTAGTTGTTGAACCAAAATGGATCACTTGTTTCTTGTCGGATGTGCAAACGTATATGTTGGGAATCTCATATTGTGTATTACTCCGTAGTTAGCAATGCTGCTGCCAGGGTTTTCAAGCAGTTCAAATCTTGATTAATTAGATGAGGATCTGGCTAGCTAATTTCACTTCTAATTTTAGTTGTCTTTAATAGCTAGCTGGTTCTTCAGAATTAACAGGGTTGGTTAGACCTTGAATTGATGGAAGGAACTTCTGTATGTTAAGTAAATCCATATACATTTGATTCTTCCCTATACCTCTTCTTACTGTTTTTTTTTTTTTTTTTTTTTTTTTTTTTTTTTTTTTTTTCTGTCATTTGGTTACAAAAACCTCGTGCCTATTGGAAGTTATAGAATTGAATATTTTTGTTTACATGCTCTATTTATATCGACGAGTACCTCATTGTGGAGATTTTGAGATGTACACTGAGCCGACTTTCCTACCTGGGAAGTTCTGGACTTTGTCTCACTTGAACTTTCGAATTACTGAAATTAATTGTATCTAAAGCGTTGATAATTAAAATGGGTTTCTGTTTATATTGCTTCTCAAATCTTCCTTGTGTTATTTCCATTGTTCATAGGATCAAGCAGCTGTGGTGATACAAGAAGCCCACCTAGTAGTACTCATTCCCTACAAGACCGAGGTAGCCAAGAAACCATGGGCCCCTCGGTAACCAAAGACAATCCTTTCCACCGAGCTAGCGGTCCTGAGCTGGAGAGCTCATCTAAGCAGCCTGAGAGCACAGACCATAAGAAGAAAGAGACAGCATCGGGTGGGATAGAAGATATGCCATGTGTGTTCACAATAGGGGACGGTCCAAATGGTAGAAAGGTGGAAGGGATCTTATACAAGTATGGGAAAGGAGAAGAAGTGCGCATAATGTGCGTTTGTCACGGGACCTTCCATTCTCCTAAGGAGTTTGTCAAGCATGCCGGTGGCAGGGACGTAGAGCACCCTCTTAGACATATTGTTGTTAGCCCGTCGACATCTCCCTTTCAGTGACCTCTGATGGAATTACCCCCTCTAATGCAACCCGGTGAAACCGTGAAACATATAATATTGGTTTGATTTCAATGTAGAGTTATTTGCTAATGGATATGTAAGCTTCTTAGCCCTCTTTTCTATTTATTTATTTTTATTTTTTTCTTCTCGAGGATCTTTTTGTTACCCGGAGTTCACTTAAATGTGATGAGAAATGGTAAGAGGCAAAACATACTTTTGCCTTAATATAGGCTGGGAACAATTTTGTTGTGCCTTTTTTGTTCTTTTAAATTCCTTAATCTAACGATGAGGTCCAACTAGGTATGAAAGTGATAGAAAGAAGAATGAAATCTTTTGCAAAGTTCTATATGAAAATATTGGAAGTGCCTTCAGGTATTTGAAGCCTTGAAGGTGTTGAAACATCTTTATGCACCATTTTTTTTTTTCGATGGTGAGATTTAGTCCTTGGTCTCAAGCTTGGATATAAAAGAACTAGCCAACTGCTCTGGCCTTTTATCTCGATTGTACTGCAACACTTGATGCTTAATGGTACCTTAAAAAGGATGTAGCAACTATAATTGTATTAGTATGACTTCTACATTGAAGTGGACGCAATTTTGAGAAGAAAAAACTTCTTAACTTCTTTGTATATTTTCTTCTAAAAAGTTTTATAGTGGAGCAATTTTACCAACTAGGGTCATAATTCATGGTTCACTCATGGAGAGAGAGTGAGGGATTGTTCAACTGGTTAGAGCTTCCTTTTCGATTCCCTTGTGTCTCATCACCTGCCCTTGTGACTCTCTAAAAAGAAAAAGTTCGAATTTTGCCATGGATGAAGTCAGGTTGTAAACCTGTCGGCTGTAGTTCATACTTCATAATGAAATTCCGATCCGGCCATGACCGGAATGGCCCTTGTAAAATGAGGGTGTTGATGATGGTTATGAGGATGTAAGAGCATACACGTTGAAGAATGAAGATGGTGTGCTACGTGCATGTACACCGTTGGTAATAACCAGCATCTGTGGCTTTTGTTAGGTTAAAAGGAGAAAAGAAGCAAGATCAACTAGTATTAGATTTAACTATTTAAGGCCAGCTGTTTGTACATAAATGGGGTAGTCAAAGATATAAGATGCATCAACAATATCTTGTTCGATTTCCTCGTCATCCATGTTTTTTTTTGCTTTTATTAGTTGCCTTTCATTCTATTTACTAGTGTCTCTATTAGACATGCCAAGTGGGCTAATTGCCTAATTGTTGCAAACCATTTTTAAAAAGTTCTTGTAGTTTGTAATACAAGTAACATTTTACATATTGATACTTTAATAAAGGGACTTTCTAAGTGTTCTAATATGGGAAATTCCTAGAATCTTAAGTTTATATTGCCCATTTTAATTGAAGATCAAACATGTAGTTAGAGCAGGGCATCGTGTCGTGCCGGGCCGTCACGCGCTATGCCTTGCCGCAAATTTTAAGATGCACCGTGCACTTAGAAATAGGTGCATCACGTCTATATTTGTGAACATTTAGTAAAAAATCTGAACAATTGCAAATTTTGAACATGTAGTAAAAATATCTAACATCGCAAATTTTGAACATTTAGTTTAAAAATCTGAACAATCGCAATGCATCACGCCTATACTTTTGAACATTTAGTAAAAATATCTGGACAATCGCGAATTTTGAACATTTAGTAAAAATATCCGAATATCGCAAATATCGAACTTTATTCAACAACAATATTAAAAAGAATTTTTTAAAAAAAAACATACATGATGATATAAGTTTTAGATTGATTACATAATTGAACTGAATTAAATAACGTCTTTTTAAGTCAAAATCAAAAGAAACTCAAAAATAATTATTTCTTTAAAAAACTAATGGCTTAATTACTTAAATTTAACTTTTATGCGAATTATGAGAATTTTAATATATATATATATATATATATATATATATATATATATATATATATATATATATATATATATATATATATATATATATACGCAATTGTAAGGAAAAAGTGAATTAAGTAAAGTAAGATTATGAAAATCTCTTTAGAGAGAAATTGTGCCATAAAATTTTTACAATCGTGTCAAGTTTCCTCTAGTCATCATCAATATATTAGGTCAAGGAGTTTTTGGAACAAAGTAGATGTCATTTTTGGATTTATTGGTGCAATAAATCAATGCCATTGTATGGAGATAAACAATTCTACTTAACTTTCTTATTAAGTAAAAATTATTTACTATTAGTAAAGAAAATTCACTACAAAATAAAATCTAATCTAAGCAAATTAACAACATAGATTAAAACTATCAAATATGATACTTCTGCATCAAAATTTTGTCCATTTGCTCCTACGGATGAGGCAGGCCGATAAGTCGATAACTGTGGAGTTGGGATCATCACTGATTCTGCCAAATGCTTTGGAAGGACAAGAAGAAGAATCCATTCTATGTTAGAGTCAATAGTAGCTTCAGCTCGATGAGGGAGACAATTCCTGTAAAATAAAGTTCGCAATTAGGTTGTTAGCATAGCAAATGGTATGCTTCTTTAAATTATGTAATAATGGCTCTTATATTAACTGAAAAAAAAAAAAAAAAAAAAAAAAAAAAAAAAAAAAACCACTCATTTAACACTACAAAAAGAAAATTTGTTCCACATAAATAAGCCAAAATAAGAGTTTAAAGTTTGGAAAATTATAGTTATAGGCAGAGCAGTGTTTGGAAGAGCTTCCAATTTGAAGCACTCAAAAGTTGAGAGAATAAAAAGAGTGCATTACAAATCCTAAACTTTAATGCTATGTTTGGATAACAAATTAGAAGGGAAATGGAAGTGAGGGAAATAGGAGGAAGGGGAAGGAGGGAAAGTGGAGAAAATGATGAGCTCCATTTTCCCTCCAAATCTTTCCAATTTTAAAGGAATGGTCTTTATTAAAGGAGGAAGGAAAATGGATCCCTTCCTCCCCTTCCCTCCCCCAACATATTATCCAAACAAGGAAGTTTGTCTCCCTCTCTTTCCCTTCCCTTCCTTTCCTTCCATTTTTTGTTATCCAAACATAGCCTAAGGGATTTGTTTTATTTATGAGTGAAGATAAATCACTCAATTATAAAGTAGATAAGGGAAATGAAATCCCTCACTCCATTTCTGAGCTCATTCTCTATTTTCTCCTCTCACTCTCTTTAAACTCCATCTCCCCGCACATTCTCTTTAAAGTTTTTTTTTTTTTTTTTTTTTTTTTTTTTTTTTTTTTTTTCGACACATCATTCTCTTTAAAGTTTAAACATAATAAATTCACCATTCTTCATTTCTACCAATTCTATGTAAACAACTTTTGAGTGCTATATGATTTGCAGCTGCCTCAAATATACTATATGCAAATGATTTTAGATCAGACCATGCACATTTCACTTCTCTTAGAGTAACAGAGTAGTCCCTAACTCCCTAAATATACATATATTATCAAGACACATTTTGAAATGAACAAGTACATCATGAATGAACTACTGTAACCTGCAGCCTCATGAAGCTATTGGATGAATTCACTCCCATTGGCAGACGGGTAAAAACAGTTATTAGTTGCTAACTGCCAATAAGAATCTTTTTGGAAGTCCTATTCAAAGCTTTTGGAAACATAATAGCCATACAGTAAAGTGAATCACCCAAAATACTTTTACCAGGATATAGATTATTTTTCTAAAAGGGAATAAGATGTTTCCTTCTTTAAGGTAAGAAATGCCACATTTCCACCATTTGCCTTGACTTTTTTTTTTTCCTCCCCCACCCCCTCCCTTCTAAATCCTCTATCCCGCCCTATTTAGATGACATTTTTCAGGAATGTTAAAGCTAAAATCCATAAAACTTGATTGTTCAGGAATGTTAGTCGATTTAATAAAAATGGAGGATGTACTTATACATGAGGGGCAAGAAGTAGACAATTATTTAACACCATCAACTAGGCTAAGCATATACATGCAATCAACCAAATAATGAACATATCCTCAATTAAAATTTCTATCAATCTACTCATTTAAATTCTTGCATCAAGTTAGTTTCTATTCTTTCATCTTTAGTTTCAATAATTTGGAGTTCTACTTCATATAGTAGCACTTCATTTTACAAGTCTGCCCCTTCAATATTTTACAAGGTATCTTTCATTTTCAACTGTCTAGCACGATCATTTATCATTGGTTCGAATCACATAAGAGGATGTTGAAAAGAAAATCATATTTCCACTTTTTCTAATCAATCATTCTGACTTCTTTTTGTAACTCCTTTGGCATTGTTTTAGTTTGACTTGCCAAGTGCCAACAGCCCAACAATTGGTGCCGCACCATGCAAAGCAGACCTCAATTGGAGATCTGTTTGTTTGAGGAAAGGCCCTTGCTCAAATGAGATGTGTAAAATCAAATAAGAGCAATACATGGATAAAGTTGACTACTTTAAGTCTTATCCTTAGTCATTGCATCACAGGAGATCTTTGCATTTGTCAAAACTTAGTTAATTCATATATACATATTAATTACTAGGTGGAAATCATAGGTGATTATTTGAATAATCCTTAAGCTTTTCCAACTTACACAATTAAATAATTAATGCTCCTCCAATTTTATTCTACTTCACAATGTCATCCAGCAGATATTATGCATTAAAACTTTTGCAATAAGCATACAAGATACACATTTATGGTATTTTACGATTTGTATGGTCGTTTTGATTGAGATTCGAAAGACTTGTGACTCAAACGTCTCAAATCAGCTGATTTTGATCTAAGACATAAGGATAATTTTGAGCTAGGATCTCCTGGTAGGTCCTTATTCAGGTTTATTTGTAGAGGACGACAATTGAAAATACTTCGTTTGAATCTCCTTAGTTTCCAAAACTATCCTTAGCTATATGCACAGTACAAGGTTATAAGTTTTGGAGCCAAACAATGTATAAATGGGAGTATAGTACATTAGTACATATACATACCTGATAACTACACACCGGTGGATGGAAAAATTAGACTCGGAACAAAACTTGCAACGCGAGATTTCCCCAACTTTTTCCAAGTTAAAATTGGTGTGTACTTCATTGGCTTAGAGCTCGGGTTGATAACCCCTATTGTTGAATCTTCCAGCAGGACATAAAACTTGCCGGTCCCTTTGAATCCAACAATGCCTTGGCATGATCTTAACCTCAAGTGTCTGGAAAGACGAATAGATTCTATCTTCCCAGGACCCTTCAACATACTTATAGTCATATCATCACGTATATTCATCCCACATTTAGACAGACATCCTCCCATGACACATAAAAATTTATCGCGATACACAGCATCCGAAACCAAATCCAAATCAACAGATGAATTAAACGTCTCAAGGGCTAAATCAAAGGCAAGAATCTTCCGACCAAAATCATCCACCTCAGACACAATCCAATACAGAGTCTCATCAACCAAAACTCCCTGCCTAGTATGGAATGCATAGGGGTTCCGAATAGGCTCCTCGCCGTGACTAAATCCAATCTCTTCATACTCATCAGTCCTCAATGAAACAATATCTTTATACAACTCATCAGAAATTCTTGTCCATTTATTCGATTTTGATGAAAAAACATGCACCCAAATCTCTCGAGAATCATTCAATTCAAGAATTCTAACAATCTTATAATCATCAATACTCGAAACATACCCAAATCCCCACGAAACCCGGCAAGGAGAATCAAGTGACAAATCAGGGGCCATATATTTCTTAAACTTGTCAGTAATTGGGTTCCATAAAATGAAGAAAAACCCAGAAAAAGAAGCTAAACAAACCAACCCATTACATATTCCAATCAAAACAAGGTCCTCACCACTTCGAAAATCAAACCCTAATTTCATCAAATTCTTGTCGGAAATATCATAAGAATCATCAGAATTACAAGAAAAGAGGTAAAATTTATTCCTGTATTGGATAAATATGAAATGGGGAGGGGAAAAGAGAGAAAATTTGAGGTGGGTATTAGCAAATTGGGAAGAAGAAATAGTTTCATACCATTGTTTGGAAACGGATTTGAATTGAAGAAGAGATTTGACGGGCAACCTTGTAAGAATGTGCTGGGTAATTAGATCGTCAGGAAGGTATCGTTGTTCTTCAACTGTGTTCGTTGCATCTGCAATTTCTTCCATAGTGTTGTTGAAGCTGGGAATTTGATGCAATTGCTTCGATTTTATTTTTTTGGAAGGTTTTGTGCAAAAATTTCGAAAAAATTGAGTTTTTATTGATGGAACCCTAGTTGATTTTCTAATCCTTGATAAATTAGGAAATCAAAATCTGAAGATATTGGGGTAAATCGGTAGTGGTATACCGATATTAAGGGTTAGCGGTTATACCTTTTTTTTTTTTTAAATCCTGATCTCCACTTTTTCCATTGATCAATTTGTATTTTCTCTTTTTTATTTTTCGATTTGGTATAAAATTAATTATCCGATTATTCATATTCTAATAATCGCTAATAAGTTTTCATGGTGTCAATAAGAGTTAAAAAATTCAAGATTTGTATTGTTTTTTTAAGAAAGTTTTGTACTCCATATTGATTTACTTCGTATTATGGATAAATTTGTCAACATGGACCGGATTTGAAATTTAAGCCCAGTGAAATTAAGATTTTTTTTTTTTTTTTTTTTTTTTTTTTTTTTGCGGAAAAGAAAAAATAGTTAGGATAGTGTTTAAAACCAATCATCCTATAACCAAGCTATTATGCTCGTATTAATTTTAAAATTGAGTGCTAATTGTCCATTAAATTTTACACCTAGCTTGAGAGAGAGGTTTTATGGAAGAAGTTTAGGGCAAAAAGAGAATTTTTTTTTTCATGCATATATTCTTACTAGTCAATTTACACAAAAACTAAAAATTAACGACTATCTAGTATTTACCAAGCATATTTACATACACAACTAATCAAATTAGCTAGTCGCTTGTCAAATTTGTTCATACAAGCAGCTATCATCTAACAACAAACCTCATGTCACGTCATCTTTTGCTCACCATGCATCTTTGGAAGAGAAGAAAAGGACATGGACTATACACCTGTATTTGAAATGAAAATAATGATTCAATATTAACCTGCTTAGTAAAAACTTGTACTAGTAATATATCTCATGATATGCGAAGCTAAATTAAGCTAAGCTATAATGATTAGAAGAATATGAAGCCAATAATACGTAGTATATTTTAACATTTGTAACCGTCAATAGAAAGGCACTTTAGCCGTGAGTTGCAAACTAGCCTCAAATGCGACCTTTCCTTTCATTTTCCATAGTTTTTCTTTATTTTTGACGAGTCCTTTTCCATATTTACGAAAGCAGATTTTCTATGAAAATGTTTGCATGAATAACAGGTGAGAATATCCTAAACGTATCTTTTTCTTGATTTGGCAAAAGTCGACAAATCTTCAACACGATTTTTCAACTCAGCTTACAGTCAATGTAATCCAATAATGTCCACCACATATACTGTTGTGGGGTTGAACTCATCCCTATCTTTCTGTCTCTTTAGGAAGACTGAAACTGCACTAAAAGTCTTTGATTCTGTAATCAAATGAACCAAGATGTTATTCCATGGGGATGATATTCTATTACTGATCCCGCTCCTTCACAGCAGTTTCCCTGTCAGCTGAAGCGAGTGCCCGTCTGCCCGACATATTGAGGTGATACATCAATAGACTTAGTCACCCTGTCTCCAAAATTCACATCCATGACCATGAACCAAGACGATATTATATGAGGATTTCCTTACTCTTTTCGTGGATGATCACACAAGATAGACTCGGATCATGCAGCCGATCCCATCTCTTTGGAAAAAAAAAAAAAGCTACTCCAACTCCAAGTCACATATAAGTCACTTTGCAAAGGGGTGACTGTCTGATGTATACAATAAACAGTATTGCACAAAATAAAACCTGCTGGCAAATGAAGTAAAGATACAGACATGGAAAAAAATACCAGATAAATTTTATCCATCTCTTGATATGTACATTTCAGATGCTGCAAGAACCAAGTTACAATACTCTCAAATTGTACCCTAACAGCTTTTAAATTGGGACAGACTAGTAATATCTACATTCTAATGAACATTCACAACAGGCCCCCTCTTAAATGGCACTAAAAAAATACATAAGATACACTACATAAACAGCCATTCGCTGATGCAAAACTGGGTGAAAAATACATAAATATAGAACTTACATAAACCTAGCCAAGTGGCCGAAGCTGCTTCAACAGTTGTACAACTTGCTTCATTGTAGGCCTGATTGAGAGTGTATCAACGGTGCATTTTACAGCCAGGTGTAACACCTCCACTAGATCATCATGCGGACCAGTCTCCCAGATTCCGGCTGTGAAGACCTCCTTTGCTCGACCCTGTCGCAATAGCATATGTGCCCAAGAGACGATATTGAATCCATTCCCATGAGAGGAAAACGAAGGATCCAAAGCTTTCTTGTCTGAGATCAATTCCAGCAAAACAACACCATAGCTGTACACATCAGCCTTCTCGGACACACGACATGTCATAGCATATTCAGGGGCTAGATACCCAAATGTCCCAGCAACACCAGTGGTGGCATGGGTTTCAGAATTCTCCAACAGCCTGGATAAGCCAAAATCAGATAGGTAAGCATTGTAGTTGTTGTCCAACAAGATATTACTTGGCTTGACATCCCTATGTATAACCCTTGGATTGCATTCATCGTGCAAGTATGCGATTGCATGGGCCACATCCAATGCAATCTTGTGAAGTGCTTTCCATTTAATGGACTTTGTCAATCTTTCTTGGATGAACCTTTCCAAATTTCCTCCGGGGAGATAATTATAAATGAGGAACATCTCTGTTTCACTGGCATGATAACCTATGAGCGTAACCAAATTAGGGTGGCGAATCCTTCCAAGGGTCTTTACTTCAGCATCGAATTGTTGAATGCAATGAAATCTTCCAACAGCAAGCCGCTTTACAGCCACAATCACTCCTGGAGATACCTCGGCCTTGTAGGTTGCACCAAAGCCACCACACCCAATGCAGTTGCCTGCACTAAAATTGTCTGTTGCCTTGACAATATTCTGGAATGTCAATGGGACCCCAATGTCAGCGAAAACTCTGATCTCCCTTCTTTCATACACTTGAATCCTAGAACTATCTCTGGGAGCACATTTCCTTGTATAAATGAAGAGGACGACAAGTGCCAGCAAAACAAGAACAATAACAGATGCAGATGCAATGGATGCAATCTCTATTGAGTTGAATTGGTTTTTCCCATTACCATATCCAGTTCCTGATGGAGAATCAGCATCAGCCTGCAGATCCTCATCATTGCTCTGTGCACTCGTGGCTGGCACTGTTTCATGTAATGATGAGTTGATTTCTGAAAGTAACCTAGCATTTTCAGATCTCCTTACCACGCTCTGAGCATCAGTGAATTTATTATTCCTATTTCGGTGGATCACAAAAAATTTGGTCTTCAATTGGAGAGACGAGATTCTCAAGCAAGCTCTACTGACAAAGAATGAAAGATATGCAGTAGGGCCCTTGTTCAACTGGCGAAAGTTTAAAATTTGTGAAGGCAGTGAATTGCAGGCTCCAAATGTGAATTGAGGGCCATCCCAAGAATTAAACTCAGCCAAGCTAGAAGCATGATTATTGTCTATGAGCTTCCTCGAAAACCTGTTTAAGCTAACATCAACATAAACTAGGCTTTTGCATCTGTCAAATACTCCATCTGCTCTGCCAATTAAGAGATTTTGAGATAAATTTATCATTTCCAAACGGTCACAACTATCCCAATTGCGCGAAATCTCACCCTCAATACCAGCCTTCGGAGCCCACAGAATTCTCAGTTTCGGCAATGTAGTGATTTCCATGGGAATCGAACCCTGGAAGATATTGCTTTCACTATGACTCAATGCACCATTAAACTCCCCATAAACCGGATCCTCAATATTCGACAACACAAGAACTGATAGGTCACGACAATTACCAAGCTCAGCTGGGATATTACCAACAAGGCTATTCCTTGAAACATCGAACACGTTGAGCTTCCTCAACTGGCCAAGCTCACGTGGCATAACGCCTTGCAACTTATTCGAAAACAACAAGAGCACTCGCAACTCCCGACAATTCCCCAATCTAATTGGTATCTTCCCATTCAATGCATTACCAGATAAATCAAGATACTTCAGATTTCGACAATCATTTCCCCAAACATCCGGAATTTCCCCTCTTAACCTATTCTTCGACAAATAAAGCCCCCACAACCTCGGAAAACCACCAACCAACACCGCAATCGAACCCTCCAACTCATTAGCAGCCAAATTGATCAATTCCAACCCCACCAATCCTGATACCGAATTCGGTATCTGCCCACCAATCCTATTCAACCCTAAATTCAAAACCCTCAATCTCCTCAAACCCTCAATAGAATCCGGCAACTTCCCAGTAAACGAATTCCCTTCTAGATCAAGCACTTCTAAATTCTCTAACCTCCAAATCTGCCCAGGAATTTCCCCACTAAATTCATGAAATGGAAGCGATAAAACCCTAAGTTTGCCCAATTCAGCAATCACACCCGGTAACCCCCCACCCAATTTCCCAACCCTAGCATCACAAATTCTCCTAATCCCTAATCCATAAAACGGAAACTCAGAAACATTAAAACAATCAACAACTTCCTTCAAATCATAATCAAATTTACCTGAATCACCGCCTCCTCCTCCTCCTCCGCCGCCGCCGCCGACAATCTTGAGCGACGAAACCCTAAATTGAGCGTCGCAATCAACACCGACCCAAGAACAGTGATGGGTATCGCTGGAATCATTCCCAAAAACCCACGAAGCAAGGATTCCCGACGGATCAGAAACCAACGATTTGAACTCCAGCAAAACCCCTCTTTCTCTTTCTCTCTCCTCCTTCAACAACAACGAATTCCCAGAAAAACTGAAAATACCCAGTAACAGTAGCAGCTGTATAACTAGAAAAGGGACTAAACGATGCATTTTTGGGATTCAATCTTGTCGAAATCTAAGCAAAGGAGAGAGATTTAGGAGTGAAAAAATTCTGGGCAAATGAGGAAATTTCTGGGTTATTTAATTTAATTAAATTATGGTTTTTTGTTTTTTGTTTTGGGTTTTTTGAAAGAGAAGGTTGGGAGTTTTACTGCTACTACTGCTTTGCTAAAAAGGACAGCTTTCTCTCTCCTATTGAAATTCTCTCTCTAGTTTCTCTCTCTAGAATAAATTTGCTGAGTGAGAAGTGAGGAGAGAGAAAGAGGGGGTGGCTTGGCATGGCCGCCGTTAAAGGTGGGTGGGGCCCAACGGAGGTGGGGAGAAGGGGAGGTTGGAGAAATAAATGCGGGAGCCAATGAATGGGAAACACGTGGCTAGTCCGGTTCGTAAAGTTAGACCGGGTAAAGTAAAATTTGGGAGGAGAGAGAAAATTGGTGGTGTGTTATGGTGGGGTCGGATTGTGAGGAGATTTGGAAAAAGTATGATGTTTTCTTTCTTTTCCACCAACGTATGTTTTGGGTTGGGTTTTACTTGGTCGTTACCAATGCTTGACTCCATGAGTCATGACTTGTAAACGTTACTCCGTACTCCCTCTGTGCCTTACCTGTTTGAGTTCTTTCATGGAAATTCAGGATATCGGAGGTTTTTTACATTAGTAAGTACAATTATACATGTCTGTACGTAATTAAGGAAGGAATGGAGGGACTAAGGGTCTGTTCTCATACATTTATTTTCAATTCATTTGAGTTCAGTTCAGCTCAGTTCTGTTCAGCTTAGTTCTGTTCAATTCAGTTCCTAATTTTCTTCTCTTATAAAATATTCATTTTAGTTTAGTTCAGTTTAGTTCAGCTCAGTTCAATTCAGCTGAGTTCAGTCAATGAGAACATGCCCTAAGTTATTGATATAAAGTCATATCGATATGTTCATATGTATAAGTATAGCGGTTTTAGTGTATATACTCAACGAACTACTTAAGTTTACCGTCGGAGTGCAATGGTGTAGCTGAGTAGGATGGTTTAGATGAATATGTGAAAAATGTTTCAACAATGGATTATATATTGGTTTAGATTGAATGAAGATTATTCATGCATCGTACAATTAAATTGGATTTAGATCAGAGGTAAATATTGTTTCCTATTTGAGATTGATCTTGGATGATATGTGGAAGACTCGGTTCTAGAAAATAGTCAATCTTTCCCCTTAGTGTATATTGAACAAATAGCTCGTCAAATCATGAAAGAGATATAACAAAAGTTTTATGTAAGGGGACTAGTAACCGGTAAAAAATACTTCCTCCGTTTCTTTTTACTTGCAACACAGCCTTGTGGCACATGTTTTGAGGTCGGGTTTATGTAATGTAAACGGATAAATTATTCATTATAATTTTTACAAATGATACTTAACCCTATTCTAATCTTCGTGTAAAAATTATATTGATAAAATCGCTCGTTTATCCTCACTAATCATCTCCTAAAACTGCGTGCCTAAAAGGTGTGTTGCAAGTAAAAGAAAACGGAGGAAGTATAACGTAACGTATAGAATTGAACAACGATAAAGGTTTAATTAATTAATATATTTATTTCATTAAAGTAAATTTTGGCTTAGAGAAGGAAAAAAAAAAAAAAAAGAGAGAGAGAAAGTGGAAAAGGAACAAGGGAAAAGTTTTAGCTTGCATGCTTATATTGTTGCTTCACATTTTTGCTCATGCTCACTTGGGACGTTAGAAACATGATAATGTGGATCATGCTCTCCGAACTAACTGTTGCAAGCAACTTTCATGAGTTTTATTTATTGTATTGCCTGAATTTAGGGTTTCCCCAAAGTTGTTATTACTTTTTGTAATTACTAAATCATTGTACAGCAAATCATATCACTATTATTAAAGGAATTCTATTATTTTCATTACTTAAATTGTAAACATATAATGTTAATTTCTAGGTTTTTTCAATTTATTTGCTGAACAATTTCTAACTTCTAGTACATTATGTACAGTACGTACAGTTTAGAGTATTCTTGTCAAAAAATAATGTATAGTGTTTAGAGTAATAGCATGATTGGAAATATTAGTTGAACTATTTAAACACTAGAATTATAATTAAAGTTAACATTACTAATAAACAATATATAACTATATAATTATCTAATTAAATAGGTTCCTAAAAAAGTTTCTACAAATTACATGTACAAATTTACACATTTTTCTAATATAGAAAAAGGCTAAACAATACTCGCGTTTGGACCAAAAAAGGCTTCTAATAAACCATTTTATACATGGTCGTTTACCATTTTCATCTTCTCCTTATGCTTCTAGATGATTTGTTAGGCAACATATACGTAACATGCCTAAGGCTGATAAATATGAAAAATACAAAGACTTCAATCTCATTCGACAAATCTACCATAATTGTATTATAGAGAAAGAAAGAGTTATATAAATGCCTTAATAATAATTGTAAGTGGATCGGAGAAGGAGGGTTGAGCACATCATTTTCTTAACGAGCACCGCAACAAGTCTTGCAAGAGGCACAAGAGAAACACGAGCAACAAGAGAAGCATGAAGGACAAGCGAAACAAGACGTGAAAGATGAGCATGAAACACAAGAGCAGCAAGAAGAGCAATTCCGACAAGAGTTGCAAGAGAAAATTCGAAAGATAGAAAATATTCCTTTATTTTTGGTTGTCACGGGTGGTGAAGGCGTAGATTGGCTGTTTATGTCTACTTGTTGTTGATGATGCCCTTTTTTGAAAGAATTCCTTCCCACTTCGCCAAATCTGAAAAACAATGAATAATTAGTCCGTTTACATGTGTAAAAATTACTTTAAATAATTAATCCGTTTACCTTGTATAATCTCAACCTCAAAATGCGTGCCGCAAGGCTGTGTTGCAAGTAAATAAAGTCAAATAAAAAGACGTATAAATGAAGGCAAACTTACACTGGGAAAGCAAAGGAAAAATTGCTATCTTCACTTGTGTTAGAGTGGAAGGAAATGCTAGATGAGTGGATATTTTGTTGTTTGTGTTTATTTTGTTGTTTTGTAGCTTCTTCATCATCTGTTTCAATTGTTACTCTCTTATCTCCTTTTTTATTCTCATGTTCAACTTTCCCATTATTTGTACACCCAAGCATAGTTGTTGTTGAAGTAGTGCTTACTACATTATTACCTTGATCATCACTTGTCTTAGATAAGCCTGCAAGTTTTCTCATCTCTTGTAAATTATTTCCATCAAGCTCGAATTCTTCTCGTGGTTTGGGAAATACTCCACCGTGATTCTTCAGCTCTCCGCTTAATAGAAGAGCTTGTTCTCTTCCTATACTAGAATTACCGATATGAATGCTGAATAATGATTCATTAGACGTTGCACTCCACTCCGCGGGTATAAGAGAATCACATCTTTCAAACACCGAGGATGGAATTCGTTGTGGATCGTATTTTTCATCATCTTTGTACATAACTTGGATAGATGGTTTATCCATTGGATATTCGGATGAACCTTCTGATGATAACGATGTTTTGGTAGGTTCAAATTCATGTTCGAGTTCCTCTTGTCCAAAGATGTTTGTAACAATACTAGTTGAACTCGAGTCAATTTCCATATTTGTATGAACATAATTAGGAGATCCCATAGAAATAGTATCATTGCTTGTGTTTGATTGTTCACCTCTAACCATTAAATTATGGTCTATTAAAATTATGTCCTCGGTTGAAGAATCTGATAAGATGGAGATTTGTCTATTATGTCTTCTTCCAATAATTCCCCTTTCAATGTTTGCTAATGGGAATGACTCATCAATTCTACCAACATAGCTTAAGTTGGACTGATTGCTATGTTGGCTATCATACCTTTGATGATGAACATTATTGTTGTTGATGTTGCTATTGGAATTGTTTGTGTCTTGGACAACCTCAGGAAACAACAAACGCCAACGATCTCCCCTTTCATGTGTGTTAGATTGATCAGCTTCTACAATGTCAGGTTGAGTTGAAAGTTGGGTGTATCCCGCTCTAAATAGATCACATTCAAAATCATTTACAACCATTTCCAATAGATTTCGACGATCTCCTTATATTTGCATCCACCAAGGTATGGCGATGCAGGAGCTTAAATGAGCTCAAGGTCATTAAATTATTCTTTGCGTTATTTCAGAACTTGTATCATCTATATTTAGATAGAATAATCTATCTGGTAAAGAAGTTTTATCACCTGTATGACAACCTGTTGCAATGATTAAACTACTTTTTAAAGATAAGAAAATTAAACTATTTTGTTGGTTTAGAGAGATAGAGTAGCAAAAAAGCCTATGAAACAATGCTTTACACTCCATGCTAAAAAATTGGAATAATAACATTGTTCATTGTTCATTGTTCACCTTAATGAAGCAATAAATATTCATCATTTACCTTTGGATAGAAAATTTTAATAATTCACTTATTACCTTATTGATCTGATCAAACTTGGTTCATTAAGCAAATTCAATAAAACATGATTTTTTATGTCTAAACTCTAAAAGTATATCCCACATCTCAGGGAAAATTATATTTATCATCTTCTTTTTTCTTTATTCAATCAAAATATTACTGGGATAAATTGTTCCAAATAAATACAAACTATTTTATAGTATGTACACACACTTCTTTAAAATAGGCATACAATCAATAAATCATCAAAGTTTACATAAACTCATTCAAATTATATCTAACAATAAAATTGATTTTTGTTTTTTGTTGATTTGGTTCATATTTTTTTTATTGAGAAAAACAAATAAAAATTATAAGAAAAAAAAAAAAAGTCAATTTTAATATTTTATTTGCAATGTTGAATTAAAAAAACTCACCTTCTTCTAAGGAAAAAAAAAGATGGAATCGACCATTCAGAATTGCCGCTATTGTGATATTTCTGAGAAAAAAATTAAGAAACAATTTAGCTTCTTACATTAATGTAGAAAAGAATTAAAATAATTTGAAGAATTTCCTCACCTTGATAATTCAGAAAAACTATATGAAATAAACAAAATGATTAGATTAAAGTGTTGGATGAGGATATTATGCCAAAAAAATTAATTACTAAAAAATTTCCTTACTTTCTAGGTAATCATTTTTTTTTATAAAAAATTATTAATGCATTGTTAGTTTAAGATTTTGGGTTCTATGAAAGGTATGGTGCAAATAGAGAAAAAAAAAAAAAAGAAAAGCGATAGAGTCAAGGAATAGGGTTGCTGACGAGAGGCATTGCGAAGCTCAAGGTAGCTAGACTTAATTATATTGATAAATTGAAACTAAAAAAAAAAGACCTTGCCTCAATATTACTTGTTCATTGTAATTCTTCAATAGCTAGCATTTTTTTTTTTTCCTTTTTTATTACAACGCATATTAGCGAATTTTTAGATGGTAATATCTTTTATCCTCATCTTATTGAGATGTTGTATTTGAATTAGAATTCAAAGTTGCCTTCCCTGAATAGATCCTCATCATTGACCCATCTCCAAAGTAACGAAAATTCTACAGTAAATGACGCGTACCGCTATGTACCATTAAAGTAATGTACCACAATGTACCACTACTAAATTTAATTAAATTTATTATATATTTTTTGTATGTCTTTATCATAGTTTGACTCTAGCTAAGATGGTAAATTGCATTATTGTTTTGATTAGTGGTTTAAGGATCAAATCTTTGTGCTCACCATATATTTTTTTTTCCCTTCTCACATATTTTTTTCCAAAATTGATAACTATATAATTAATGCAGTCTCTTCTCATTTTTTAAAAAAATTTTCCCTTCTCATATATTTTTTTTGAAAATTGATAACTATATAATTAATGTAGTCCCTTCTCATATGTTGAATTCATACCCCTAAATGTATCTTAAGGTAAAAAAAGATTAGACATGCATGCATGCCAAATAATGATTATAAACCCAAATGGTTAGAGCTAGAGCCGAAGTCAATACCTAATTTTGGTCTAAAATAAAATTGGCCCAAGTTGAACCTACTTGATTACAAGCAAATGCACCGTAGCTCATGACTTTCAATTGTTCGACTTGAATGAAACAATTTGGATTACTTATGTCCAAACGGAATATCCCTTTACCTATATCCGACTATACTCAATTTGAAATACCTAACCCTAGACCCAATTTGAACTCGAACCTAGAGGCGGTGTCCTTTCAGTTTTTGGTTTGGATTTAGGCCAAATCCAATCCGATCCGACATATGATTCGATTTTTAATTTTCAATCTGATCCGATCCGAATTACTTTCCCAATCCAATCCAAATTAAAGTTCGATTTTATCTGGATCGGATCCGATCCGAAAATCCGATTTATATTACATAAATTTATAGCGTCTAATAGACTAATACGATAATATCATAATAATAAGTATGCAATTATAAAAATAACATTTTGTCCAATCCTAAAGATTAATTAAAATCTTGAAAATAGTCATTAACATAAATTGTTTAACCTCAACTCAAAATAATTTGTTCAAAATAACTAGTACAGCCAAAAGGCAACAGCATTAGTCCATTACAACAATTACTCCATGCACTAAATAGCAATAATAAGCAGCAGCATTCTGCAATTTAAGACTTCAGACAAAATCATCCATATTATACATGCATAATTCTAAAATTTGGTTTTCGGTTTTGTTTGGATCCTATTAGGTTCAATTTGATCCAATCCAAAAGTCCAAAATTTCAAATAATCTCAATTCGATATGATCCGATTTAAAGTTCGGATCCAATTCAAATTGATAATCCGGTTTGAATTGAATTGGATTTCGGTTTTAATCCGAATTATGGACACCCTAACTCAAAAACAACAACTCGATATCTGAAATAACTTGAACCACATTTATCTTACACAGTTACGTAGTCCTTCACATTTTACACCACTCTCTTATTTTTTTACTACCCCCACTCAACTTTTTTAATGTTTTAGTTGATAATTCACTTTGAATTAAATTGGATTTCAATTTTAATCTAATTATGGACACCCTAACTTGAAACAACAACTCAAAATCTGAAATAATTTGAACCACATTTATATTACACGATTACGTCCTTCACATTTTACACCATCTCTCTTACTACCTCCGTTAACTTTTATTTGTAACTTTGGGGTAATATTTGTGAGACATAAAATATTCCAAAGTTGCAAATAAAAGTTAACGGAGGTAGTATTTTTTTCCTACCCCCACTCAACTTTTTCAATTTTTCCTTGAACTGCAATATAACGTTGTTTGTCACATACTCCCTCCGTTTTTTTTATATGCATCACTTTGACAATTGAACTATTCACCTATCATGGTTGACTTAATTTTTTCACCTCTAAAAAATGAATAAATGTTATTATATTATATATCATTAGATTCGTCATAATGTCTAGTTTCATAATATAATTTTGTTACAATTTTTACTAATAACAATTAAATATATTTAAGGTCAAAGTAGTGCCTCGGCAAATGTGCCGGTCAAACTGATGCATATAAAAAAAACAGATGGAGTAATCAATATACGAGCAACTGCAGTGATATAAAAATATCTTTTTTAATTTAAAAGAGGTGTTAAAAACTGACTCAACCGACCCAACTCGATCTAACTCGGAAAAACCCCAATTCATATTTCATCTCTTATAGACACATTAATTTAAGTATTTAACATAAGTCAATATTAAACAGACCTGACTCGACCTTACTGAACCCGACCCAAGTATTCAGATTACCCCATACCTCGATATTTATTACGCGTACTCCGTAAAAAAAAAAAATAAAAAATAAAAAATAAAAAATAAAAAGGGTATGTAGATGGTGACGTTTGTTGCTTAGCATCCAAATGATCTACTAGTGTGTTCTAATAACCACTAAAACCATGCTTAGGGGAGGAAGGTTCACATTTTACATTTACAGCGTACTATACACTATTACAAATACAAGTACAAGTTCAACCCATTAATTAGCTTGATTTTGCGTCTCTCTCCTCTTCTTTGCCGAAGTTGATTGATCAATCTTGAATTAGTTGACGGATTTAACAACCTAATCATTATCACCCAGGTAATATTTCCCGCTTCTTAGCTTCTTCATACAATTACTTTTGTGTTTATGTTAAATTGGAACAATTGGGTACATGTAATTTCATTTTTATGGGTAAGAATTTGATGGGGTTTTGGTGTACTTGATTAAAATTCTCTGTATTGTATTGGGTTGTTTGCTGATTTTTGTTTGGTTGTTTGGAATTGGACGAAAATCTGAGAGGATTAATTCATGTAATTCCTTGGTCTCGGAATTGATAGTCGCGTTGATAGTGTAATTTGAACTAGTTATGCGACAATTAAGTCCGAAGGGACGGAATTGTACTCCTTGCTATATGTATGTGCATATCCGGCAGTGTTTGTGGATGTGTTCGTTTGTTGTAGTTGTTGCAAATGTTATGAATATCAGTACTAGTTATCTTGTTTGTCAGCCAGTTGTTGTTGCAATTGTTATAAATACAATTTCTAGTAATCTCGTTTGTCAGCCAATTGTTGTTGTAATTGTTATAAATACAATTTCTAGTAATCTTGTTTGTCAGCCAATTGATATATGATGTAGTACTGAGTATGATCACCAGTTGAATTATTCTTGTCCGCAGCCATTTATTTGATTCATTGCATTGGCTTGATGCTTTTTTTCGACGTGCTGATTGTGTTCTGTGGTGTATTGCTTCTGAATTATTTGGTTAATTGAAAGAGAATATTGAATACTAAAATCATTTTGTGACTCTGGTGTATCAAATGAAACTCGCCCCCTTGAATGTTTTTGAATTTCGGAAATGAGAGATGTAATCGTAGTGAAAGTTG
The DNA here is from genome assembly GCF_948465745.1 of Chenopodium album. Lineage (NCBI taxonomy): Eukaryota > Viridiplantae > Streptophyta > Magnoliopsida > Caryophyllales > Amaranthaceae > Chenopodium > Chenopodium album. Next base: position 83,254,146 of record NC_137834.1, read on the forward strand.
CTTTGTTACATAGTTTCCATTTTCCAGTATCAACTTCTTGTGCAATCAATCAAAACTACTTGATAGTGTATATTAAATTTTCTGGTATTGCCTTTGTAGTAAGACAATTTACTACATCCATTTCATATTATTTGTAACGATTTGACATAAAGTAATATGAAACAAAGGGAGTACTTGTCTTGTTTGCCATTGATTGAGCTATGTTGAATGGCTAAACAACGGTTTACATTTGAGGCGTCCCGTCTTCACGGACAATGGATAATTAATGGTAGAGATGATTTACACTATTATTTAAGCAAAAGTTCTCAGAAAACTAGTTGCCTTGACCACAAATTTAAGATCTAAAATATTATCCTTTATTATTGTGTAGTTAAAACATAGAGTTGTCAACAAAGTTTATTAAACTTGAAGGTCCAAGATGACCATGGTAGACCTTGAAATTTTATATGCTGTTGCCTCAAAATTATTACTATGATGAACTTGATACTCAAAGGCCAAGGTGTTCAATCCCTTAGTGCTGTTAGCGTGCCTGAAGTTGTCAGATATTTTAGTTAATCAAAGAAGTTTGACCAAGTTGGCATGAGGTGTTGCGGAGTTGCGGACTGCTTTACTTTTTGTGTAAAATTGCCTTATGTAGTTGATGTTACATTGTTACCACTTCTTGTACTATTGTTTTAAAAAATAATTCTAGTAGCACAATTATCTTACTCCTGTGTCAGCATTACTTCCACAATATGATAAAGTAGTATATGATACCCTGAACTTGCGTGTATGGAAAGGTGAATGGGAGATTTGTTATGAATTTGCAGGATTGTTGGGATTTTGCACATTTGCTGCCGGGAAGATTACTTCCTAGATGAAATATATTAGCATCTTGGAAATCTAAGATGGGGGGTTTAAAGAAAAGCCAAGTTGATATGTATTGATGCAGACTCTTGTTATGAAGTTCTGCAGATTTAGACAAGGGAGCATTTAGTGAAAGGTGATGGAGAAGTCAGAAAATTCTAATAAAGGTGTTCCCAGTGGTGGTGCAAGGGCAGGTGCCTTCGGGCATGCATTTGGCTATTCAGGTGTAAAGAAGAGAGGTCATGGAAGTCGTTCATGGATAAAGATTGAGCAGAATGGGAATGCAAAAGTTATGGAGCTTGATAAGTCCACTATTATGAAAAATTGTTCCTTGCCTTCTCGGGATCTTCGCCTTTTGGACCCTTTGTTCATCTATCCTTCTGCCATATTGGGCAGAGAGAAGGCTATTGTCGTCAACTTAGAGCAGATTAGATGCGTAATCACTGCTGACGAGGCTTTTGTGATGAACTCTTTGGATGGCTCTGTCATGCAGTATAAGACAGAGTTGTGTAATCGACTTCAAGCAACCAGAGATCATGCTGGTAATTTTAAAATTTTTTTAGATTAGATATCCTTTCAAAATTTATTTGAAACATATATGGCTGTAAACACGCAGACATGCTTACTAGTTATCTGAACATAGGAGTTTTCATAGTGGATATGCATCTTCTCAATGAATTAAAATGATACTTCTTATCTCCCAGCACACCTTAGTGTTCATTATCTCACCTCTGTTCTTGGAAATTTATTTGGTTTTTTTACTCTGTTTCACAATGTTTGTCTTGATTGACTTGTAACAAAGATTGGAAGAGGGCGATAACTTTCAAGAATAATAGCTCTTGCTGTATTAGTGTATTAATTGTAGAGTGGAATTAAAACCAGGATTCTCATTTTGAAATATGGCTAAATTGAAAACAAGACAACATTATGAAACATATAGAGTAATTTTTTGGAGCTTGATCACATTAAAATTAGAGTTACTGACATTATTGAATCTGTAGTGTTGTAGCATTTTTTTTCCTGAAACATTAGATTTGGTCCTTCAGATCACACTATATGAGCATGTGGTTGATATTTTCGTGACATTATATATGTAGTCTGCCTCTTGATTAAGTTTTACAGGGTAATTTTGCAAAAGGAAGCTGCTGCTGGTTGTAAATCAAATGAAAAGAAAAAAATACATGTCTGCTGAAAATTGTCTTTTGTCATGTGATGTGATTCGTGTCACATTCTTTTGCTGTGTCTTTTACAAAAATAGCTGTGGTAAATTGTTTGTGTTGTGTGCTCTTACAGATGGATTGCCTTTTGAATTTAAAGCACTTGAATTGGCTTTGGAATTAACATGCACGTCCCTGGATGCCCAGGTATGCATTATAGCTTGACGTGTCTTGCTTGATGCTAAAAAACCTGAAAGAAACATGCAATGATCTGTACTTAAAGAACATTCCATTGAAGTAAAAATGATTAAGCTTTCTGCGACATATTCCCTCTGTCTCACTGAAAGTGATAGTTTCCATTGAAGTTTCCTCCTTTTTAATTGAATGAATGAATGTTGTATATTTACCAATCATCTTCCCTTATTACAACTATTCCAATACAAAATTTTGTTTCACTCGTTATGTACACTTCTTAATACTCAAATGTTGGTTAACCACTTTCGATGGAACAAAGGGAGTATTCTAAAAATTTCAGTGTAACACACATGTTGACACCCAGAGTTTTTGTCTGGTTTGACACTAATTCCCAATTTTGTGAACTTGTGCATTCTGCTTGCCAGAACCAAAGCTTACCTTTTGAAACTTGATTTTATGTTTCATCATGAATTCTGTTATATAAATTTTGAAATTCTTCAGGCAAAAGAATTGACCTCAGAGATACGTCCAGTGCTTGACGAGCTGACATCATCTATTAGCACTTTGAACCTGGAACGTGTTCGGAGATTCAAAGGCAACCTCCTTAGTCTGACTCAGCGAGTTCAAAAGGTAAACTCTTCAATTTGCTTGATGCAGTGGTATTATTTTGTCTAAGGTTGAAGACTTGGCCCATTGATTAATTAGTGTGACTGAGGCAAGAGGCATTTGTGGGTTATATAACTTTGGGATGATGAACTCTTAAAATACGCTTGTGAAAAAGTGCAAGTTTGCATTCCCTGAAAATATTTTAGCTGGTCAGCTGGTGTATACTCCATATTTGAGCTGTCATAAAATTTTCAGGTGCGCGATGAAATTGAGCATCTCATGGATGATGATGGCGACATGGCAGAAATGTACCTGACAGAGAAGAAGGAGAAAATGGATGGATATATGTCCAATGATTCAGACATAGATAACATTCCTTCAGTTGTGGTGAATTCCGACATAGATAATATTCCTTCAGTTGGTTTAGATTCAGTGAAATGGTTATCAAAATCTGCACCAGTTTCACCTGTTGCTCCTGTTTCTCCTGAGGCTGTTACAATTGGATCTCATAAGTTGCAGAGGGCCTTTAGCAGTATTACCAGATCAAGCCAGCATGAAACGCTTACAACGACTTCATCCAGTCAGAAGGAAGACATTGTTCAACTTGAGATGTTGCTTGAAGCATATTTTGTTTTTATTGACCACACTCTTAGCAAATTGTCGTCAGTAAGAATTGATCTCTCTCTCTAGTTTAGTATATAAGATTTTACTTTTTGGATCTTGAAAGATGCAGTCTGTCAGCGAACTACTTCAAAGCTGTTACTTTATCATCAGATCCCCCCTCCCTCAACACTATTCTTGCGTTTTTCGGTTACTTAAAAGCCATCTACTTTTGATGCAGCTTAAAGAGTACATTGATGATACGGAGGACTTGATCAACATCAAACTGGTGAATTTTTTGCATTTTAAAATCTTCTCTATTATTTACTCCATTAAGCCTTTTGCCTTTTCAACTCAGAAGATCTAACAGCTTTTGATCAATTTGGTTTTCATTCTAACAGGGCACTGTTCAGAATCAGCTGATCCAATTTGAATTGTTGCTGACGGCAGCAACATTTGTTGTTACCTGTTTTGCCGTTGTCACTGGTGTCTTCGGGATGAATTTCGAGACCTCGGTGTTTGATAATCCATTTACATTCAATTGGGTCCTGGTCATTAGCTGTATTGGCTGTGGGATCTTATACTCCTGTTTTTTGATTTATTTCAAAGGGAAAAAATTAGTCCCTGTTTAGCTGTTTAGTTATGCCTTTGCATATATTGTAAACTAGAAAATTTTTGGCCATTAATTAAATTCAAATTTTATTAAGGGTGGTTGCTCCTACGTTTATTATTACTCACTGGCTGGAATTATATAAATACGTCATATGCATATAATCGAGTTATTTGAGAGCATTCTGGCCTGACATTGCAAATGAAGAGCTGAGATCAGCTGACAGGCTAAGTCAGAAGCCATTGTAGGAGCTTGGTAATGAATGATTCACAGAGACTGGCTTGTCCTTATGATATCATGCCGTGCCATTGTAGTACCTTGGTAACGATTCAAAGAGCACACTGTCACACTGACTTATCCGTAAAATATCATGCCTTGACTGAAAGAGTGAAAGTGGCAAAAACCTGCCCTTCCCAACTGTTGTTTGTACGTGAACAAGTATTCCTAGTGGTCAAGTGCTCTCAGTGTTACGAATCCATAATCAAGATCTCTATTCCATTTCAGCTGGATATCTGCTATGCAAAAAATCTTACCTGATATGTCTGGCACATATGGGATGTGCATGTTTCGTAACTGTGGACATGGCTGAAAATAGACGCTTTAACTTTGATAATCCGCTGTAACTTCAGAAGGCTCTCTTCACATTGGTTTCTAAAGCAATCCATGCTCTGCACTGTACTGGCAGCCTGACAAGGCAAGTCATCAAGCACACAATGTGCAAGAAAGATGAGCCACAGCTGCTATTGGCAGTCCATTGATGCAAACTAGGCAATGTTCTACGAGTTTTTAATGTCTAGACCTCTCTCCAGTCTTCTTCAGTGTATGTTACGTATAATCTGAAGTTCTGAACATCCAATAGCTTGTGCCATACCCGGCCCGTAGGCTGTAGGAGGGATCAATATTAAAGAGCAGAACATCTGATAATAACTACTACCTCCGGTCCAAATTACTTGCAACTTTGGGGTATTATTTGTGCTGACATATACGAATAAATATTAAATATGGCAAATAATAAATAAGTTGGCCCATTAGCTCAGTTGGTTAGAGCGTCGTGCTAATAACGCGAAGGTCGCAGGTTCGAGACCTGCATGGGCCACACATTTTTACTCTAATTTTAGTCATATAGAAATTTTATTATAATTATTATTTATATATAATGTGTCTAATTAACAAAAAGGGGATGTAGCTCAAATGGTAGAGCGCTCGCTTTGCATGCGAGAGGCACGGGGTTCGATCCCCCGCATCTCCATAATGTTTTAAACTTTTATTCTTAGCCTTCGTTACTTTTTTTTTGACCTCGTATTTGTTAGATGATGCCACCTTCACTGAATTACCTTACGACCTTAACCAAAATATATTTCTGTCATCGCCACCATGATCAAAACTATAGTACAAGGTGATGTGCAACGCGAATGTCTTCGTCCTACGACAGTACGACATATACAACCAACTTGCCTTGTGCATAAAAAGTAACATAATATACAAGTGCTAATTAGGCCATTATTGAGGACATATTCAATGCAAAGCATATTATGTAGTGTGAATGAAATAGCTTGCCCATCTACTTCCAGCCTATCATATAATTATCTACATAAAAGGCTGAAAGGCAGAAGGTTCTTGCTCAGGAAGCTTGATTGGTATAAGTGGTCGTTGCGATTTTGCCAAACTGGCTTATCACTAGCTTAATCTATAATTGACTGAAATAATTCAATCGATCACGTATCTATACAGCAGGGATAGCGAGAAGGGAGACCTATTGTCTAAATTTGAAATTGGCACCATGCTTCAACAAACATGATCCCTTACAAGGTTTACTAAGATGCCATGGTTGTTGCCGGGCAACTGTCCACAGAGCAAGCCAAGATATCCCGGTAATCCCTTGATATTGTGAATGAGTCATAAACTTTCCCATCACTGCTCCGCTTATACTCAAACAACAAGCTAGAGTGATTGAATGCCGTCATTTTAACAAATCCATAATCTTCGTCTCTAAATATACTCCAATTTGGCTTGAGGGTTGAAAATTCTGCAAGACTCGCTCCTCCACCACCTGCAACTACATGTATTGTTCCACCCAAGGTACCCTTGTAATGGTTCTTTTCTTGGTTGGTACATGTGTTCTGCAACAAAAGACATCAAAGCAATGAGACTTTGAGAGTTGCTATTCTGAAATGTCTAGAGAAAAGTAGTTACTTTCCTGAAAGACCTGAACAAGCACATCAGTAGATATAATGGATGCCCAGAAAAAAGTAGTTACTTTCGTGCTTCAATTAATTTATGGAAAGAAAACAGGAATAATTAAATCATTATGACAGGATATTTTGGCCAAAAAATTGTGAAATTCTAGATTCGAGGTTAAATGTGATTATATTGCAACTCAAAAAGGAAATGAAAACGAACCTGGTAGATAGGGCATGTTCTCTCGTAGTTATGTACATGACCATAAACAGCAATATCAACCTTGTATTTTTGCCACAACTTTTGAAGGCTCTCTCTGCCCATGGGCTCCTCAAATGAGCCTTCTTCAGCGTAAAAATCGCCTGAAGAATAACCCAACACACGATGTGCAAGAAAAATAAGCCATGGTTGCTTTTGTCTATCTGCAGATGCTAGACAGTGTTCAATGAACTTATATTGTTCTGTTCCCTCTCGCCAATCATGTTCTGTATCAGCAATACAAAATCTGAACATGCCATAATCGGTGGAATACCTGCAGAAGACAATAGATTCTTATTTCATTCTTATTACTGGTTTATCAATTTGTAGATCATACAGAATAACTTATTGCATCCCAAATTATGATATCCTATATATATACCAGAACTTTTCCCTGTTTTCAGCAGGAGTATAGAACATATTCTGAGCTAACACACCACATTCTCCCCCTGAATCTGTATTCTGGTAGAAGGAACCTGTCCCTGGCCAGTCTCTCTCATGATTTCCACTGCAAGGAAAAAAATAAAATAATTTGACCTTAAGATACACATCGACAAACTAAATATTTCAAAGAGAGATAAGATAAGTTGACCAACCTAGCAATCATATATGGAACAGCTGAGGCAATGGGCTCAACTTGAGCAGTAAATTGATCCCACTGAGACAGATAACCATTAGCATAGCATATATCTCCTATGTGGAAGACAATGTCAATGTTCTTCAGATCACTGATGAGTTGTGCAGTAGTATTTAGAGAACCGCGCTGGTAATTGTTGTATTCATTGGAGGCATCCAGTTCATCCTAAAACATTAAATGTATCAACGATACAGAAGGTACTACAATGAAAACAAACAAATGGAATAAATGGACGTCTAACAGTTTTACAGCTATTGACACAGGCAGGTAGATAAAAAAAAATGATAACAGAACTGGCCTTTTATATGGAATGTCCAAGGTAAGCATCCCTGATTACCAAGCATGTTTTCTTTACTAAATCTTATTTTTCTTGTATCACACCTCTAGGTATGAATAACTGGCCATGAGACGAAAAAAAGAAAGAAAGGAAAATACATGCTTGGAGGTGGGGATGCATTAAATTATAATGGATTGGTTCCTTAAATGTTCACTTCTGTTCATAGTGAAGTAGCAAAAAACACTAGAATATAAAATCAAAAGTTTTTGGGAACATCTTCTCTGCTATCTTAGGTATAAGGATATATATAGATGAACCCAGCCCCCCTCTCTCTTTCACCCTGCTGAAGTCTTTTTAGATGCATTGTGTTGCTGATTATATTTAAAATCTCAATACATGGTTTAGTAGATTTGCTTTTAGACATATAAAACATGCCTTGAAGAAAGTATGTGTTTCTAAGATCAACATAAGCTTAGATGCAACCACCAGTGAAACCAGAAGTGCTATCAATTCCTATCAAATATCCCATACCTTTCCCATATCTCCAAAGATGATAACTTTCTGAACAGAATCTTGACCTGGATAAGGAGATGCTCTAAAGTGATAACGAACATTCCATACATACGTTCCATCATGCAATCTATGTCCAACCCTATATGTGTACCTGCATGGCACGAAGAAGAAAATAAATCACGTTAAAAGAAAATATAAAAACTTACAGTCCAAAGGTGATGGTAAAAAGTTCAGGAAACAACATAAGAACATTCAAAATTAAGCATGAGTCAGAACTTTATACGTCAGATCATGGAGAAAAAAAGTGTACTGGACTGAGATCAGATGTACAAGACCTTAGTCTTATATTTGCAAAGAGGCTCTTGTAGCCTTACCCCTATATTTCAAAGGGAATGTTTCTGTTAGATCCTATTCCCTAGTCTTATAATTTTAAAGGCAATGGATTTGGCGTAGTGGCCTACTACTTTAAACTCAACTGATGATAATTACTTTGACATACGATTTTTCATTAGAGGAAAAAGTTTGTTTCCAAGGCCTGAAATTAAGATGAATAGATCTGAAAATCATATTTGAATATGTATCTAAACTTATACTCAATATTTAACACCTTTAATTTGATTTCTCATAATGTTATCACAGTATAGAAGACAGTCAACAAGACAGCATGATGTAACAAAATGACAATGTTATATGACATACACTAAGTTGGGCCACAGCTCCTTCATGAAACCAGTGTGTATATAGCCAGGATCACGCCATCCTACAGTACTGGCTGGTGCACCTGCCCAAGCACGAATGGAATTAAGTGATTATGAATTGCCAAACTGTATGACATATTGACTCAGATGAGCACCATTAAATTAACTAGGACAAAAGCAAATAAGATAGAGTGATTAGATATTCTTGCAAGATAATATGAATCTAGTTATTACTCGAACTTGCCAATTAACTGCAAGCTCCAAACAAAAGACTGATGTAAAGAAGAGTGCAAAGTGAAATAGACTTGAGAGTGTTACAATTCAACCAAGTGCTAATTTGATGCAAACAAATGTATAGCTAAATTATCCTGCTTCATCAGAGTGACTACATACTTCACTAATTAAGCTGACAAACAACAAAGTAGGGCAATCATGCCAATCAACCTCAGAACACATTTGGATCATTGGATGTTTCATGAAAAGTTGGATTCATTTTGTATTCCATTCGATTGGATTGTCAAGGAGTTCATTAGGTCGATTTCTACAGTTCAGACAAAAGACAACCAAAAACACTTTGGCATTAAGATGTAAGCCGTTCATTTGAAAGTAGCTCAAGTTTTTAAGACATACTAGACAGATATATATTTAGACATCTAGTACAATCACTTAGGAATGGACACTAGGTACAGCAAGGTCCCACGCTGTAAATATCGCATTCCTTAACATTTCTTTTTACGAAGTTATATACATAACATAGCAATCTGAATGTAGATGTTTTGTCAATCACAGAGCTTTTATTCAATCAACAAGCATGAATAAATCTTCAAACCTGCAATAGGAAAGAAAGAATTTACACTCACCACACATGCTTCTGCGATCAAAGGTTAATGTGCCAGCTGGGGATATAGTTTTTTTCTCTCCTTGCAAACCCCATTCAACAACAGGAATCGCTTCATCAATTCCGTATCCACTAGTCCAAGTAACTGTCATCTGAATATCATGTCAAATTTAGATTTCAGAAATATGGTTTAGACTACAATATGCTCTTTATATCCCAAACTACATGGCTCATTGCTCTTTTACTTGCTGTTAAAGGAGGGTGAATAAGTAGACAGAAAAATGTAAGTGGGTGTGCTGTTGTGGGCCCCAACTTTAATGAAAAAGCTTACTGCGTTAAAGATTGAGCATTCGAGAAGGAGGTAGTAATACACTAAGAATTATGCACAATTTCAGGATAACGATCAATTAAAAAAAAAAAAAAAGCTACAACAGATAACAGTAATGAAGGGAAAGGGAGGTGCCGAGGTGGGAGGGAGAGATTGACCATCCATTTGTCTTCCAAATCTCACAAACAATGTAGGGATTTGGTATATCAAAAGGAGAAGGAAAATGGATCCCACCATTTCCTTTCCCTTGCTCCAAGTCTTTTTTAAAAATATGCAAAATGCCAAAATGTATCCCTCACTTTTCCTTCCTTCCCTTTCCCTGCAAATCTTCTTGTATTCTCATAAAAGTAATATATATAATAACAGAAATGAAGCTCACCTCGTCCCAAGATTTTCCTTGAGCCAGGCGTGGGTATACAGGTGCTTTAGGGTTTGCAAAAGCAACTACATTTGAGACGGCAACCAGCTTTGGCTGTTGGTAGAAAGAAAAAGAACATAATATGATAAATTACAAGAGTTACATTTATGATGCATCAGTAATTCATCACAACTACAATTATAAAGAACGGGAAATGGGAATATAATTTGTAAATACAATACCCCACAGTTCGATGGCACTAGATAGATGAATGTAATTCAGAATTTTGATGTATTAGTTTTCAGCCACAGTTTATTGACATAAGAACAACATGCAGCCGGAGTACAATCAGAACTCAAAATAAAAACAAGAGAGATAAAATAAAAGGTACAGGAAGCATACACTAAGCAGTCCACCAGTAAATAGTGCAAATGAAAAATCTGCTCTCTGATTGATCAAGTGCAGCTTCAGAGATCCACGTCCTGTTTGCACATACTTAGGATTCGAGAAATTTGCAAATTGATACTGCGAAACAAACACACTAAGTTGTTTATAGAAGCATATATACATATGCAGGATGATAAACAGTGCTCAAACTTCAAGTGATTATCCAAAAAGAAAGGATCAAAGTCACCAAATTTCCAGTACCCACCTTTATTGGAGCAGTGCACAGAAGAGGAGGGTAAACTCTAGGATTATCTGCCAAGCATGTAGACGAGCTGAAGATAAGGAGTTTGGTCATTAAACGTCCCAAAATATGGAGTAAAGACAAAGTGAGTTCCAATTAGGCTGTTTTAAGGAAAAATAAGTATGTTACCTGAAATCGGCAGGAGAAAAGACTCCTATCCAATCATCTACTGTAGGATTGGGGTAGCTGAATTCTACAGTAACCCATTCTCTATTTGTTCCCTAATAGAAATCAAGTGCCAATTGATAAAATTAGAACTTCTAGTAAGCAACTCTACTAAGATAAAAAGTTCTCTACTTCAAATTATAAAAGCTACACCTCAAATATAAACAATATCAGATGTGCAAGCTGACTAAAGCTTACCCCTAATCCAAGCAACGAAGGAGAAACTTGAACAAAAGATTTGTCATGGAGAGCAACTTCTGCTTTGTGAATAGCAATCTTTGACAGGGGTTGAACCCCATGGGACACAGCACATTGAAGGATTGAAGCAACCAAAATGGCCACGTATGAAGTAAGCAATAGGCCTCTCATCTCCTTTAAAACCTGAATTAAATGGAAGAAATAAACGACTCTTAGGTTGATTAACAAGATTATGGCAACAATCGTAGAAATGAAACTTTGTAAATCCACCAACAACCAATTTCGTGCAACGTTTCCCATCATTATTCTCATTTATTATGCGAGTTGGACAAGAGTCACGAGACCATATTATAGACCCTCTTTAGTGTATTAAAGAAATTGATCTAGGATATGGCAGTTCAAAACATTATCAGTTTTTCACCCTACAAAGTTCACTATCCTACATTCAATTTCATAATTATGCAATTCACAGAGTACCTACCTACCTCTCAAACTTGAGTTTCGGATCAATTACTAATTTCGATATCTCTAACTTGCATTAAGCTTCGACAGATTATGGTTACAAACAACACAAATACGGATATACAAGTATCTATTAAGCAGCCAAGAACATTTTCATTCCCTACTATTGTCCACATTTCAATACAAAGTAAATTTTCTACTCCTGAAATCTAGATATAGGCATGAAACCCATAAAAATAGGAGGGAGCCCCAGTTAATCTCGGAGATTAACATTCCAGTTACAATCCACTGAAACAGACCCATACCACATTTAATCCTTGCCATCAATCCAATAAATCAAATAACACCCACTACTTGAATGACTGAAATTACAAATTTACAATCAGAAATTCTCATATTCCAAAGTATATAGTTCCAAATTTTTACTAGTACAAATTCATGTTTTCATTCACATATACAACACCCCCCAGATTAAATTAAGCATACCCAGATACAGAAAATTAAAGGGTATCCAAAATTAGCCATACTAAACAATAAAGTAAGCAAATTTCAACCTTTTTAGTGAGCAACATTCATACAGAATATGAAGAAAAATAAGCTTGAATTTTAGAAAAATAGAGTGAACGCTGACCTGTGAGAAGGGCGTATCTATTTGATCAAGTGGAGAAAAAAGAGAGAAGTACGGAATACTCTAATGATTTAGTTAATGAGTTGAAGAAAGTGGATAATAATAATAATAATAATAATAATAATAATAATAGGAGTGGGGGTTGTATCTTGGCTTCCCACTAATTTATTGTAGATAATAATAATAATAATAATAATAATAATAATAAAAAGGGATTAATTTTCAATTTGTAAAGTTTAATTAGGAGTTGTACTTGACTTCAGAGGTTTTGATATTGACTTAGAGTTGCTTGATTGGATCCTCCCACTGCTACGCCGGCAAGTTTAAGCCATAAAAAGTACGTAGAAAAGCATATGCTTCTGAGGTACTATTTGGTTTAAGAGAATCTTAGGGTTACATTTGGAAATCAGGGATTCGATACTGATAATTATCTCAATTAATTATTTTTTTTGGACAATATCTTAATTAATTATATTGATAAAGACTTAATCATATTGATAAACACGATAAATTTTGACAAAAGTTAGCTTGGTCATTGAATAAGAAAGAATATAAAAATTATCTATGAAGATAGAGCTTTCGTCATCCACTAATTATACTCTGAGTTATACGTATTTTTTTGAAAAAGAAAAATAATTTGATCGGTTACATTTATATGAGCTGAGTTCAAATTTTGAACTATGCTCAAGTTCGAGCTCAACTTTTTTTTTTTCTTTTTTTTTTAAAAAAAAGCTCAACTTGTTATTAGACTTATTACTACTCAATTTGTAGCTCTTTGGCACCGTTCTCTTCACCTTATTTTTGCTTAACTGAAATTATTTTTATTGAAACAAAATTATTTTTACTTAACTTAAATTAATTTTACTGAAATGAAATTATTTTTGTTGATTTTTTGTTATAATTATTCTTTAAGAAAACTGAATTTTACTAAACTGAAATTATTTTTAGAGAAGTGAAATTAATTTTCTTGGACTGATCTTACTTTTACAACTATTATTAACCTTTCTCCATTTATAAACATCAGTTAAACAAACACTAAATAAAATCTTAAGCATTGCAACATTTATTACACCAAATTAGAGTGTTACCTTACAATAGAAAAACATTAAGGGCAGCCTGGCTACCCAGGGACCCGGGTTTGGTAGGATAGGGAGGGTGAGTGCTAGCCATACTAGCAATAAGTAAAATTAACAAGTAACCCGAAAATTGTAAAATTTAATTAGGGAAGGGTGTTCTACAAATAATACAGCCCCTAAGGCCCTAAAATAAGCCTGTATAATCTTCGAGTACATACATACAAACTCTACCCTTGATGGGTTCGGTATTCCAAATACTGATGGAAAGGCCTACGGGCGCATTGCCCTTAGTGGCAGAAACCTTAGTTGTGAGAGAGATTGATTAGTACCTGCAAAACAAATTCAAAAAGAAGGATATGAGCAAAACAATCTAAAATGCAATTTAGCTTACAAGCAGCAGAGCATAGACAGATCATGGCTAACTTTTCATTCCTCCCATGAAACAGGTATTCCCGATCAATTATTATTCTGATGTTGTCAACAATAACAGCAGAAATACTCATGACTTCAACAAACTTCAAGTCTTCAACCACTATCTTCTTCACTTAAGAAATATTCAGAAGCACAATGATTATAATGCTACAGATGCTCATAATATATTGTGGATTTAGCAGAATATATACATGCCCTAACTGCTCAAAAAATCTGTCTGTTAAGTGTTCGATCACTGAGAGATGTAAAGCAAAGACTGAGCACAAGTAATGAACTCAGGACCAGAAATAAAGGTATGGTCTTCATTGTCAGTTCGTACACAGAACATTGAGGATATTACAGTAGAGCTTAGAGGCGGGAAAAATCACACTGAAGTACTGAACATGACCGCAGTGAGCTTAACAACTAATTCAGCCATTCTCACATGCTTACAGTATGTCAGCGGCATTCAGGCTGTTCAAAAAGTAGACTTATACTGTAATCAAACATTTCAATGCAACGTGAATCATAACTACCAATAAACGGTCTTGGATTCAAGTAGAAATAGTGATAACATATTCACCTAGGTCCTAGAACCAAAATAATCATTATGCGGATACGAACAACTTAGAAGAGCTACAGAGCAAATTACTTCATCTGCTCATCATACATATCAACCCTGAAACCCTGATCACACAAAGTTGGGAATCTAAGCTCAGAGTTTCAATATTCAACCAAAATTAAAAATCATTGATGATGCTAGAATGAAAAAAAAATCATCAATCTAATGGTACTATGCATAATAATCATTCCTCAAGTTTAAGGCAAAAAAATTCACGGCAACTATCATCAATGGATTGGTTCTACAATACTTTCATCATTATCTGACAAATTACTATCCAAATCCCACAATTCTTACATCAATTCCCAAGTGAAGATTTGAAAAGCTACTCTCCACTTCTCCAGCATACTTACAAAAGATAAAAACATGAAGAAAAAGTTTCTTCACCCATGAACATCTATAGACAAGCTTAACACGCTCAAATTTATGATTAGGACCAAAAGGCAATGGAACTGATATGCCTAGTGCCATTTTTGCTAAATCCAAAACTTAATCCGTCTACCTATAGAAGCAAAGCATTACATCACCAACATAAATACTGAAATTTGCTCAATCTTCTTTTTTTAAAGTCACAAAAATGTTCTTTGTGAAACTTGATTTTATCCAAGAATGTAGCCAAAAAACCTGGCATGTATAGAAGCAAACCGATCCACAAATTCATTCCAAAAATAAAACCATAAGTTTAGATTACAGCAAAAGTTGTCAAACAACAAGCACAAAATATGAAAAGTTAGAAACATATAATGAATTGTCAAACTATGTACATAATGTGCAATGGTTGTCATATTTCATCAAACAAACCGCCATAAACATGGACTGTCAAGCTAACTAATGTGACTAAATTTATAGCATACAAAATTTAAAAAGAGGCATTTACCATGGAGCAGAAACACCACAGAATATCCAGAGATTCCAAACACAATTTACAATGGAGAAGTAAAGAATTAACATAATAAAGACATAAGATGACTGCAGGGAATACAAAATTACCTGATATAGCTGTGTATGCTTCATAAATTTTCGAAAGAGCAGCAGATAAAAAGTAATGATTTTGAGTACTTCCTCCATTCTCTTTTCTGCCCTGGCAAGAGGGTTGACAACAAGCCACCATCATCCAATTTGATAAAGTTCAAATTTTTGCCTGGAAGTAGGCATGGAACATCTATAAGCTTCATGTACTCAAGCCAGCCCAATTTTTAAAAGCTATTAAGGCCTCCATCTTCTTGAAGTTCTTTCTTCTCATTTTTGATACCTTCAATTTCTTGTGGTTCTCCATGAATGCTTGTTTGTATCTCCACTTATCTACGAAAATCTTCCATTCACGAGATAAATCCACTACTTGCATCACAGCATCAAAAAAACCCCCTTTAACCAGGGCATAGAGAAAAGCATCAATCAAGCTATGGTCTAACTTTAAGCCTACAGAGTCATCAGTCGAAGCTCGCCTTTTAACCTCATTCCAAAGCATCAAAACGTTGAAGTATTTCCCTGCAGCTACATAACCATTAATCAATGACAAATAAGTCTGTCCATTAGGTCTAAAATGAAGAAAGGCCATCCTCCTAAATGTTCGACTAGCATCTTCGATCCGACCAGCCTTACAAAAGGCATGTATAATAGAATTCCAGTCATGTGTTCCTACTTCAATGCGAGGGTCCTCAACTACCTCATCCAAGAATGCTGCCATCAATTCAGGCCTGTTATTTTCTGTCAAGCCAGTCATTATGGTAAGATAACTCCCTTTCAACTCCGATACTCTTGCATCCCTCATGTCCCTAAATAAAGTAAAGGCAGACTGGAAATCCTGGCTTGACATCGCTGCTTCTATTAAAGAATCATAACAACAAACATCCAAGTGCAAACCAGAATAATTAATCTCTGCTACCATTTGTGCAGCCTCAGCTGTCCGATGCTCTTTGCAATAGGCTTTTAGTATTGACAAATACACACCAAGTCCAACAGCAGCTCCTTGAGCTTTCATCTCATCCAATATACTATGTGCCTTATCTAACATCCCAAGTACAATACAAGCATTAACAATGCCAAAACCCGTCGTACTTTCCCCTACAACACTTTCAGGTTCCAACATTTGAGCTTCAACAACCAATGCTGCTAAATCCTTAACACTCCCATGTTTAAGAAACCCTTTCACAACCTCACAATAAGTTTCCTCACTAAATTTCGAACCTTCTTCACCCCCTCCTTCCAAACTCCGCAAGACAGTCTTAGAGACAGACTCTACATTTCCTGCCTTAACATACCCCCTAATCAAATTACTCAAAAACACCACCCTGTCAGTAAGCCCAAATCCACCCATCAAACCCTCTAACTCACTAATCTTCCCTTCTAAACCCTTCAATGCATACAAATACCCAAGCAACCCGAAACTCAATTCGTCAGGCCTAACCCCTAAAACAGACATCAACTCAATAACCCTCTCAGCCTCCTCCACCGATTCAAGATCAAAACAACACCCTTCTAAAGCAGCATTACAAGCATCCAAATCAGGAATCATAAAATCCAACTTCTCATCAATAGCAACCCTACAATTCTCATGAAAAAGACCCAAATAACCCACAAAACTCCCATTCTTCCTACTAATCTCAACCAACAAAGAACCCCAAACATCAAAAGGCACAAAAAACCTATTCTTAAACATACATTTAACCAAAGCAAAAGCAGGAGCAACAGTATTAGCAACAACCATAGAACTCAAAACCCTTTTCACAGAATCAAATTCCAACAAATTGGGATTCTTCTCGATCAAAAAAACAACCGAAGCAAAACCCCTTTTGAGATTATGAACACCAGAAAGAGAACATAAATGGGTAATAAGTGAATTTGTAAGAGACTTACTGGGAAAACAGGAAGTGTTGGTGAGTAACTTGAATGATTTCCAAGCTTCATCTGTGTTGCAGGAGGAGAGAGAATGGTGGAGGGTGGTTTCTAAGGTGGTTTTGTGTTCGGAGGTTAAAGGGATTGTTGGGGTTGCTGGTGACGGTGACGGCGGCGGCGGTGGTGATGGTGACGGTGACAGTGGTTTACGGGAGAAGAGAGACGGTTGAAGGAAAGAGTAAAGAGATGGGGTTTGTTCAGAGGTGGTGGAGAAGGGTGTAGAGTGCGGTGGTCGGAGGAGAGAGAAAGTGGTGAGCCGCCGCATATTCCGCCGGTTTTGGGTGGTTTTGGGAAGTTTGTTTTGTGTTGTTTTTTGATTGTTTTCTTTGTTAGTTGAAGTTTTTCCATTGTTTTTGTTGTGTATTTTGGGATTTTGATATAAATTAATTAGTGGAGATTTGTATAATAAGAAGCTGGAATAGCTCAGTTGGTTAGAGCGTGTGGCTGTTAACCACAAGGTCGGAGGTTCGACCCCTCCTTCTAGCGTAATTTGATATAATTTTTAAAGTTTTTTTTTTTTTTTTTTTTTTTTTTTTTTTTGGTGACAATTTTAAAGTTTGTTTGAATTAATGTTTTGTACATGAAACAAACATTTTACTTTTTGTCATTAGACTCAAACATGATGCATGAAAAATTGAAAATTTATTAATCAACGACGAAGTCAACTTGTAATCTTTATGACTTTATGCATGTAACTTTATGTGTATGAAATCTTATTCTAAGCTCTCTTCTTTCTCTCAAAAGAAAGGGTTGATCCATTCGAAACACAAGTATAGCCTTCTCTATTTAATTTTTGTTTATTTTTTTGTAAATATTAATTATAGATGCCGTTAGAGCTAACATCATTATATGAGATAATTAGTGTCATTACTCGGACTTTTTTTTTGTTTTTTTTTAAATGTGAGATAAATAGACAACAGATGTAATAAATTAAATGTATCTAGATATTCCTATTAAAGTTTTTTTTTTAAAAAAAAAGCAAGATACTTCCTTAAAAGTGATTAAAAAAAAAAAAAAAAGATAAGTATTGCTTTAGTTAGAATGCATCATAAAACCGTGAAACCAATAATATTAGATAAAAGATTTGATTTATTTATTTATTTATTTTGGAAAAGATTTTATAACAAATCATGAATGGATATGCATCATAAATCCGTGAAGCCAGTAAAAGATTTGATTTATTATCAATATTTTGGAAAAGATTAGATAGCAAATCAATATTAATTTTCAACAATTAATTCATGATTTGATCATGCAATGTACGGATCAATTGATCATTTACTATCAATTGCATTATCAATTTAATAATCAACTGGGATGATCGCTCACCAATTCAATTATCACTATTCACTTTTCAGTGAAGATTTACAATTATCAATTAATTAATTTGCTTATAATACCATTCACCAATTCAATTTTTAATTTGCTTATAATACCATTCACCAATTCACTTTTCAAATTGAATTACAATTTATCAATGACGATTATCAATTAACTTATCAATTAGGATTATCGTTAAGCAATTTACTTTTCAGTAATAATTATCATTAAATTATATGAACTTTATCATATAATGATATCAAGAATATCACATATCAATCTATCTTTTTACTTATCAATTAAGGTTATGGTTATATATGATTGATTGTAATTATCAATTATTGTTCAAATATAAAAATTAATTAATTAGGTATGAGTTCAAAGTACTACTCAGTAACGCTATAGTAATATAATAGGAGTTAATAAATTTAAATAAAATAAATACTCCGTGTTATATTAAGAGATGAAATCCTAGACAAGGATAAAGAATGTGGTTTAAAAATAACCAACTAACCGTAAATATAGGTAGAAAATCACACAGATTTCATATCTTTTGACTTACAAAATATACTTATTAATACTTGATAAGTCAAACTTAACAAAATTGCATGATAACATCCTAAAATCCCTCTAAGTATTCCGGTTTAATTAATTTCTTTTTTAGAAACACTTTTTAAATATTAATTCACACTATCACAATTTATCTACAAAACCAACAAAAAAATATCCAAAAAAAAAATAATTATAAATATCATTCAACTCACACACTAAAAAGTCCTAGAGTAGCTAGGAAACAAACTCTAAGGTTGTTAGGAGACACAACTATTCACTCCCTCCCAAATTTGCATAAATACGTGACACCAAACCCAACGTGTCTACAAAAAAATCATAATCATATTCTCTTCATTAAAATTGAGAGAGCACAAAAGAGAGATCCTTAGTTTTAATTTGTTGAAACGAAACTTGATTGATCATGGATCCAATGATGAAGGAAAACGGTGAGGTAGTGAAGAAGGAAAACGGTGAAGGTGAGAACAAACTTAATGGGTGGCTTCCTGTTACGGCGAACCGTGAGGGAAAGTGGTGGTATGCTGCCATTCACAATGTCACCGGTATGGTTGGTGCGGGTATTCTTGGATTACCATACGCTATGTCTCAACTCGGATGGTACGTACACAATTACTCCTTTACAAAATTTAAATTAAATAATTTAACGAATTAACACTTATAGTATAGGTATATTATAGAGAATATAATGTTTGGCCTTATAATCACTATTTTTATGTTTTGATGTATGTAAAACTGTAAATGTATATAGTTGATAAAAACTTTGGAAAAAGATTTAATAATTTAGTAGTCCGAATTGATTATGTTAACTTTTTTTAAAAAAAAAAAAAAAAAAAAAAAATCGATTATGTTAACGAAACAGAAATTGAGAGTATGTAAGTGCATGATGAGGTAATTTTGTTACTTTACAATTTATTTTGCTCTTGTTAGTTCAATCCAACAATTTTTATATGTATATGTTTGTTTGATAGCATCATCATCAACTACATCTATTTTTAATGTGATTTTTTTAATTCAATAAAAGTTTGTATTTGCAATTTTGCATTAATAATAATAATAATAATAATAATAATAATAATAATAATAATAATAATAATAATAATAATATGTTTAGTTCAAATAATAATAATAATAATAATAATAATAATTTTATGTTATATAAATAAGTAATTGAATTATTTTAATTTATTTCAGGGGTCCGGGTGTTACATTATTGTTGGTATCATGGGCTATAACGTTATATACGTTATGGCAAATGATCGAATTGCATGAAGCTGTGCCTGGAAAGCGATTTGATCGTTACCATGAGTTAGGACAATACGCATTTGGTGAGAAGCTTGGACTATGGATAATTGTTCCACAACAATTTATGGTCCAAGCAGGTTGTGATATTGTATATATGGTTACGGGAGGTAGTTCGTTAATGAAATTTTATAGCATTGTTCACCCAAATGGACCGCCAATCAAGCTTACTTATTTTATTATGATGTATGCGGCCGTTGAATTTCTGCTTTCGAACTTACCAAATTTTAACTCCATTGCTGGTGTATCTTTAGCGGCTGCTATAATGTCTCTTAGGTAAGTTTTTACTAACTTTATATAATTTTTTTAAATAACAATTTTTGATAATATTTAATTTTTAACTAATATATTTTTGTTTGGACTTTTTTTTCCAGTTATTCAGCTATTGCTTGGATAGCATCACTCATAAAAGGAGTACAACCAGATACTAGTTATGCTAGTAGGTATTCTACTAGTGCTAGTCAAATATTTGGATTTTTGAGTGGAATAGGAACGGTTGCATTTGCCTTTTCCGGGCACAACATAGTACTGGAGATTCAAGCAACCATTCCTACACCTCCAGAAAAACCTTCTAAAAAAGCAATGTGGAAAGGATCTTTAATTGCTTACATAATTGTAGGATTGTGTTATTTTCCAGTGGCTTTTGTGGGTTATCTCGTGTTTGGGAGGGTTGTTGAGGACAATGTTATGATCTCACTCGAGAAACCCGATTGGCTTATTGCGGCCGCCAATCTATTTGTTGTAATACATGTTATCGGCAGTTACCAAGTAAGTTATATTTTATGTTTTTAATCATGTGTTTTATTCTTTTAAATATAAATTATAAATATTAGTAATTTTTTTTATTTTTTTTATTTTGTTAGGTTTACGCAATTCCAGTTTTTGACATGCTGGAATCTTTTATGGTGTTGAAAATGAAATTCCAACCTAGTAAGAAGCTTCGAATTATAACTCGTGGGACTTATGTTGGTAAGCTATTTTATAAATTTATTTTCCATATTAATTTTATTAACTTATTAATATTAATTAAAATATGTATAATACTCTATGCAGGAATTACTATGTTTATAGGCATAGCATTTCCTTTCTTTGGATCCCTCTTAAGCGTGTTGGGAGGAATTGCTTTTGCACCTACTTCCTTTTATGTAAGTCTAAAAACTTTTACTGTATTTTATAATTTATAATACAATAATTGATTATTTTTTTTGTATTAATAAATTTTTTTAACTTAATTGCAGCTACCTTGCATAATATGGCTGATCATACGCAAACCGGAGAAATTCAGTCTATCTTGGTTTCTTAATTGGGTAATTTACAGCTTTAATTTAATATTCATATTCATCTAAAAGTTTATTGTAAATTTTTTTAATCCCTCAAAATCTCTAATAATTTTCTACTCTTGCAGGCTTTCATCATTTTTGGCATGTCGTTGACGATTCTAGCCCCTATAGGAGCCATAAGGGACATAGTTGTTCAATGCGGAAGCTTTAAATTTTTCTCATAATTTATTAGAGCGAGGTGAAAGGACGGTTAATCCTATCAATTTTTTAAAGGGATTACCTTAACAATTGTTTAGTGCAGTAGTGTTTTTGATATTTTATTATCTAGAAAAAGTTTGTAATTTGTAGTTACCTTCTGAAATATTACATGAATCGTGATTTATAAATTATAATTGATGTTTTTTTTGAGAGTCTTCCTAATAATTAGCTTTTATCAAGTTTTGTTTAATTATTAGTTATTAAAGTACAAAACTTGATAATAATAGAGATTAGAGATCATAATTTCATTGATAAAAACCATAATAACACTAACAATAATGATACTACTCTAAACATTAGTAAAAGATTCTAGAGAATCCATTACATTAGGGTTGATATGATAGATGGTCCAAGACCTAATTCTTGCGAAGATCACGAAAGTAACCAGAAGGGTTCCTCTCAAAAGCATCCCTTGGAATACGAACACCGGGTTGCCCTGGAGCGTTCATCATATTATTGGTGTCGACGTCGTTTCTTCGACCCGAAAAAAGACTATAAATTCCCCAACCTAGTGCTAAAACAGCAATACCTATTTGAAGGTAGTCTAAACCTTCATTCTCCTCCGACGATGCCATTGCTCTATCACTTTTGTTACCCGTACCTTCCTTACTCATCTTGAAATGTGGTTATTTGAATTATACTAGTAATATGCTTTTTAAGGGAAGGGTAAAATTATTTACGATCTTGCTAACGAGCGCCCCGGGGCGTTAGATAAGGATAAATTATATTGGTTGAAATGGTATTAAGTTAGGAATTCATGACAAAATCACGCGTCGTTCGGTGTAATTAATGTTAATTTTACTCTAATATTTACACTTTTATTCTCTTATCTAACGCCCCGGGGGCGCTCATTAGCTTTTGCCAATTATTTATAATAAAAATGTTGGTAGAAAATGAAGAAGAGCTTACATATATATAGTCATAGAGATGCTTGGTACTAAGTTGAAGGTTTGTTCCCAATGCAACACTTATTTGCAACGCTTAATTATTTTAGGTATGTGACGCTTTGGTACTCAAAGTCAAAGCCACTAGGAAGTTGTAACGGTTGGGAGGTTAATTACTTAATTGTTGATGCTTCGTTCTTTGTTTGTGTGGGTTGATGACTTGATGCATGTATGGATTTCCAATGCTACAGCTAATAATTAATTATCACATTTGCAATTTAATACCTAATCTTTTATTGATAATTGGAGAGTCGTAATCTGGCCACTAGCTATTTACTTCCTCTCTGAGAATATATTTGTCTTTTACTTTTTCAAGATTATTAAAGGATATACTCCTTCCGTCTCCTTTTGTGAGTCCTTTTTGGGCAAATTTTAGTTCTAAAATGTTTACCCATTTGCTTTTTTCAACAACTATTAATATTAATTTTTTACTCCGTATAATCTAGACTAGCTAGACTAGACACAAAATAGATAAAAGTTGAACTCAACTTTACATATTTATACTTTTAACAATTAAGATGAGCTCGAATTAAAATAATTGTAGTTTGGGGGCTAAATAAGCCGAATGAGTTGCAAAAAGCGTACAAGTTTTATGTAAAAACTAAAAAGTACTCATCAATCCCTACTTTACAAAAAGTGGGAGATTGTTCTTATGAATAGTGCACGGACTATTTTACCCTCAAAATGTTTTTCCCTACTTTATAAAAAGTGAGAGATTGTTCTTATGAATAGTGCACGGACTGTTATACCCCTCAAAATGTTTTTTTTGCCTCCTTACTCCCAAGTGTAATTTTGTAATTTTTCTTAAGACCCATCAATTAATTAGAAATTAAATAATCCCTACTTTATAAAAGTGGGAGATTGTTCTTATGAATAGTGCACAAACTATTATACCCTCAAAATGTTTTTTTACCTCCTTACTCCCAAGTGTAGTTTTGTAATTTTTCTTAAGACCCATCAATTATTTAGAAATTAAATGAAGAATGGAATAATAAAGTTTAAAATTTTCTATATTTAATTAAAGGGGTTATGATTTTAGGAAAAATTGACCAGAATAATCCCAACTTTCCCTCATTTGCCCAAAATAATCCCAACTTTCGATTATTTTTTAATAATCCGAACTTTAATGTGAAT
Source organism: Chenopodium album (assembly GCF_948465745.1). NCBI lineage: Eukaryota > Viridiplantae > Streptophyta > Magnoliopsida > Caryophyllales > Amaranthaceae > Chenopodium > Chenopodium album. Next base: position 83,278,195 of record NC_137834.1, read on the forward strand.
TTACTCTCAATGGTCTCAAGTAATCGGTAACCGGTTGAAAAGGTAATTTTTAAAAAAAAAATTAATTTACAGTAAAAAAAATACTAATTTACACTTAACTATTAGTTATTAATCCACTTAGAATTGATCCCGAATCCGGATTAGCCCAAAGGGTGAACCGGGTGGAACACCAAAAAAAAAAACTATTAGTTATTAATTAATAAAATTAATTAAGTTAATAATGGTTTCAAAAAAAAAAAATAAAGAAATAAACCCACCACTACTATCCACCTTCCCTGCCAGCCTCTGCCCCAGCCAGCCACCTTCCCTGCCCAGCCCTCCTCGCCCAGACCCCGGCCCCTTCCCTCGCATCGGTGATGCCGCGCTGCCCTCACGCTACCCTTGCGTCGCCCCCTAAACCACCATACCCAACAATGGCGAGATGCCGATATTAACAAATAGCTCGATTTTCATACCTCGAGCTTCATCCATCAATGGCGGCTTCTTTTGCAATTCGAGTATAAACCCTAGATATTTCTTGCTCTTCTTTCTGATGATTGTAGCTGATTTTCTCACTAATTGATTCTTGATTTTACGATGGGGGTTTGCGGGGGAGGGAGAGGGGTTTCGGGATTTGTGGTAATGGTGGTTTAGAGGGCGGCACAGGGGTAGGGGCGGGCCTTGACGTCGGCTAAAGGGAAGGGGTCTGAACGCGGTAGGGGGGCAGGGGCGGAGAGCAGCGGATATGGTGGTTGGGCTGGTGGAGGATGAGGTGGTGGTTTTTTTTTTAATTTAATTATTTTTGGAATTTTTTTATTTTTAAACCAATTACATGCCAACACGTGTTATTTGACCTGTTAGGCTGTTATAATAAGTTAGATTACCGATTGGGACCATTGGAAGCAAATTGCTATTAAAGTTCGGATTATTAAAAAATAATCAAAAGTTAGGATTATTTTTAGCAAATGAGGGAAAGTTGAGATTATTTTTGTCAATTTTTCCATGATTTTATTACATGACAACATTAGTCACTAGACAACGAAAGGTTGTTGCTTTATGTGGGAGCTTTTTTTTCTACATTTTGTGAAGGTCGAAATTAACGACTTACCATAATTGTGTTTAAAGGACATTGAAACTAATGAAATTAATCTATGATTGTGCCGAAATAGATGTACTAGAAAGAAAGGAAACCAAATTGACTACGGTGAAAAGGGGAAGAAAGTAAGAAAGATTCGAGAGAATTATTAAGGGAATTATGGGTTGCATAGGGTTAATTTACTGCAAAACCAAATTGTTAGAAGCATTTTGTCCGAGTTCATAATCTGAATATCTGCTAATTTTTTAGCATTGTGAAATCATGTGTATTTGAGTAATATTATGTGTTAATGCCACTCCATCATGTACTGCTATATGATGTTCCTTTTTGTTTCCAATTAGGTCAATGAGCGCAAAAAATATATTAATATCATAAATTCCCATATAAAGTGTTAGCACGTTGTGTTTTTTCACTACTTAAATAAATAAGAGTGCAGCATGTTGTATCACATTTCCGAGAATATTCTACAACATAAAAGACAAGAGCCTTCGGTAGCGAACGATTAACTCCATGTGAAGTGCAAACACAAGCCAAGAAAAATTAAGGCTAAGCAATAGAGAGATATTCCTCTATAAGTCTATTAACTTCTTATCAAGAGCAAACACAAGCCAAGAAAAATTAAGCCAAAAGGGTTGGCCACCCTGCACGCAACGCGCACTTTGGCTGCCCTATTACAAATAAAGCTTTTCAAATTGTAATGCAATTAGTGTTTATCCTATTCCTAGTATCCTAAACAATCAAGCGTAATTTTTTTTTTTTTAAATGAAGGCATAAGGAGTTTACAACTGAGATATATGACGCTTGCTATTACGGCAAACCGTAAGGGGAAGGGGTGGTACAGCCGCTGCCATTCACAATGTCAGTGTTATGGTTGGTGCGGGTATTTTTTTGGATTATCATACGCCATGTCTCAACTCGGATGGTACGTACACAATTGCTCCTTTACAAAAAATTTTTTTTACAAAATACTCCTTTACAAAATTTAAATTAAATAATTTAACGAATTAACACTTATAGTATAATTTATGTCATGATAATATAAAATAATGTGAGACATGGATGGTATTGATGTTATATTAGGTTAATAATTTTGTACAACTAATTGCATGAAAAAGTATAGAGTATTATAGAGAAAATAATGTTCGGCCTTATAACCACTTTTTTTTATGTTTTGATGTATGTAATTAAAACTTTAAATATATATAGTCCTTTTATTTATGATTATAGTGATTAATTGAGTTGATAAAAACTTTGGAAAAGATTTAATAATTTAGAAAGTCCGAATTTTTTTATGTTAACAAAACAAAAATTGAGAGTATGTAAGTGCATGATGAGGCAATTTTGTTACTTTACTATTTATTTTGTTCTAATTTGTTAGTTCAATACTTCAATCCAACCAGCAATTTGCGATTTGATCTGAAGTTGTGGATCATCTGGTTGTACTGGGGAAGATATGTCAGTAAGAGTATTATATGTATATGTTTGCTTGGTAGCATCATCAACTAGATCTATTTTTAATTTGATATTTTCAATTCAAAATAATAATAATAATAATAATAATAATAATAATAATAATAATAATAATAATTATTATTATTATTATTATTGTATGTTTAGTACGCATGTTAATAATAATTGTATGTTAAGTTCACATATTATTATAAATAAGTAACTGAATTATTTTTCTTTCAAAAAAAAAAAAAAAAAAGTAATTGAATTATTTTAATTTATTTCAGGGGTTCGAGACTCCGGATGTTATATTATTATTAGTATTATGGGAAAGCAATTCGATCGTAACCATGAATTTGGAGAATACGCATTTGGTGAGAATCTTGGATTGTAGCTAATTAATCCACAACAATTCATGGTCCAAACAGGCTGTGATATCGTCGATATGGTTACGGGAGGTAGTTCGCTAATAAAGTTTTATAGTATTATTCACCCTAATGTACCGCCGATCAAACATACTTATGTTATAATGATGTATGCGACCATTGAATTCTTGCTATCTAACCTACCAAATTTTAATTCTATTTCTGGTGTCTCTTTAACGACTGCTATAATATATCTCAGGCAAGTTTTTACCTCATTTCACCTATTGTTTGAATATATTCAATTATTAAAGGAGTACAACCATACACAATAGTAGGTATGTACCACTAGAGCTAGCAAACTATTTAGATTTTTGAGTGGAATAGGAACTGTTGCATTTGCCTGTTAATAAAGGATTTATGTTTTTATGCAATCTTTTTTTTTTGACATGATGGAATTCTTTATGTTGGTAAGTATTGTATGGATTTATATTTCATATTTAATTATATTAACTTATTAATATTTATTATAAAATATATTAAAAGATATATGATACTCTATATACAGAAAGACAGGAATTACTATGTTTTTTTTTGGTGCAAGGATGGAATTACTATGTTTATAGGCATAACGTTTCCCTTTTTTTTTTTTATCCTTCTTTAGCGTGTTAGGAGGAATTATTACTTATTTAAGAATTTTGTTTGAATTAATATTTTGAACGTGAAATAAATCTTTTACTTTTTTATTAACTCGGAAAGACTGATAGAAAATTAATGATTGAAAAACATTTGAAGGCATCAAGACTCAGATAGAGAATATTTATAAATTGAATTGATAATTGGAAAGATAATTAATATATATGAAGGTTTGTGGATGGTATGGAATCTTGTGTTGTGTTCAGTGATTGAATGTCCATGACCTATATTTATAGGTATAGATGGAGCTTGGAAGAAATGGTCGAAATATTCTAGAAATGCCTCTATATTCATAATGAGAAAATTCACGAACCATGTATTATATTCTAATACTTCTAATGTCAATAATGCTCTAGAACATTCTAGTAGGATATTATTCTAGAGAAATCAAGTGCAAGTAATGACGTTGCTTGATTATTTCGAAAGCCTCTAGAATATGCGCAATACTCCACCAAAATAATGGGCCTATAAAATTGGGCATATTCAACATCTATTAACTATTACTAAATCAAAAGTTTGCTGACATCATACACCCCCTTCCTATTCTATGTGTCGCTCCACATTAAAAAAATTCCCGCCATTTTGTTGTATGATGTCATCAATTTTTTAAAATTTTTTTAAAAAAAACTACCAGTATTGTATTAGTTAAAGTATTAGATAATAGATGCATACTATGGTTGTTGTTTGCCTATAAATACGAAACTATCAAATCCATAACTATAATTAAAGTAGAAACTGCGTGCTGACGTCATATTTTTCTCTAAACAATACACGTGTCATTATAATATGCAATTTTTTCATGCCTAAGTAAGTTGATGCTGTCATTTTTTTTTTTTTTTTTAATCCGATATTTTTTTTTAAACAAATTTTAATTTGATACTTTAGCCTAAACATTGATAAATGTTGACGGACATATATAACTATCTCTTCCAAAAAAAAAGGAGTATTAAGTACTGCAATTTAAATAAGCCAAAGTTTTTCATCTTTTCAAAAACGAAGTATATTGATTGGTTGATTTATGAAGAAGGAAGTCCATTGATTTTGTTTTCTTTTTAGTTTGGTTTGCATTGGAGCTCAATATTTAAGGTTATATATAAAAAGTATTTATTGTCTTATTGAAAAGGAAAAAGTATTTAATTCTTAAATAATTTTCATAATTATTTGTAGCCATGAAATATGTACAATGTAGTCATGTATTGTTTTCTATTATTAAAATACTTCATTTGACATATAAGAAATACGAGTATAAAAATTATGACAATTTTAGAGGTATTTTTTTCCTTTCAATTATTAACTTTTTAAAACTGTGCATCGAGGCACGGAAGCTAATGTAGTTGATAATAATAAATTTCATTTCATTATAATAGAGTTCATTTCATTGATAAAAGATTCAAGATAACATAAACATCGATATGGTTGGTTGATATGGTATGGTAGATGATCCAAAACTTAATTCTTGCGAAGATCACTAAAGTAACCAGAAGGGTTCCTTTCAAAAGCATCTCTTGAAATACGAACACCGGGTTGCCCTGGAGCGTTCATCGTATTATTGGTGTCGACGTCGTTTCTTCGACCCGAAAAGAGACTATAAAATCCTCAACCTAGTGCTAAAACAGCAATACCTATTTGAAGGTAGTCTAAACCTTCATTCTCTTCGGACGATGCCATCGCTCTATTGCTGCGTTTGTTACCCGTACCTTCCTTACTCCTCTTGATCTCTCTCGATCTTTCGCTTCTTAAAATATGTTATGTGTATTTGTATAGTCGTAATATTATGCCTTTGTTTGAAGGTAAGGAAAAAGGATGATACAATGATAAAAATGTAGGTAGAATATGAAGGAATGTATACTTATATATAGAGATGGTTGGTACTTTGTGAGAGTAGATGTTAGAATATATGTTAATATATTCTTGTATATATCTTAGTTAGTTGAGTATATATTATATACCCAATACAAGCATAACCGTAGGCTATAATTAAGCTACAAAACCCCCGGCCCAGCCCACGCCGCATGCGCAGCCCACTCCCCTCTCTTCCTCAAGTCAGCACACACACTCACAGTTGGATCCGCAGGTGGGCTGCGGCATTTCAAGCCCAACCGCAACCCCCTTGCGGACTGGACTGCCCTCCCATTCTTCTCCACTTGCTGTCACATCTCCTCCATTGGGCTCCTCTACCCACGAAGCCCAACACACTCCCATTTTAACCCCTCCCATTTTTGACAGTCCACACAATAATCTTGACCCACCTACTTCTCCACCTCGTACCACTCATCACATGACCACTAGAGCTAAAGACGGCATTGTAAAACCTAACCCCAAGTACTTTTCCAACTTAAACACCATGACCACTACACCCATCTCTCCCATTCCCAAGGACCCGGTTAGTGCTATTCGTGACATAAATTGGAAAAATGCAATGTTAGATGAATATAATGCTCTTATTGATAATCACACTTGGGACTTGGTTCCACGACCTCCTAATGTGAATGTTATTCGCTCTATGTGGATATTTCGTCATAAACGGAATTCTGATGGTTCTTTTGAGAGGTATAAGGCTCGTCTTGTAGCTGATGGTAAGACTCAGCAACAGGGTATTGATTGTGATGAGACTTTCAGTCCGGTTGTCAAACCGGCTACTATTCGCACTGTCCTTAGCATTGCTATTTCTCACTCTTGGCCGATCCATCAGTTGGATGTCAAGAATGCTTTTCTGCATGGTTATCTCAATGAAACAGTGTATATGCATCAGCCCATGGGTTTTCGCGACAAAAGTCGCCCTGATCATGTGTGTCTATTGCGAGGATCTCTCTATGGTCTAAAACAGGCTCCTCGAGCCTGGTATCAGCGGTTTGCAGATTTTGTCACATCTATTGGATTTGCTAACAGTAAATCTGACACTTCTCTGTTTATTTATAGGCAGGGATCTGATACTGCTTATATATTGTTATATGTTGATGATATCATTCTTACAGCATCTTCTGATCGTCTGCGGACGAATATTATGGATCGTCTGAGCTCTGAATTTGCAATGAAGGATTTAGGTCCTTTGAGTTTCTTTTTGGGCATTGCTGTGACTCGTAATGGGAATGGTATGTTTTTGTCTCAGCAACAGTATGCCTCTTCTATCATTGACAGGGCCGGTATGTCCAACTGTAGTCCTTGTCCTACTCCTGTTGATACGAAATCTAAACTTAGTGCTACTCATGATGCTCCATATGAGGATCCCACTAAGTACAGGAGTCTTGCAGGTGCTCTTCAGTATCTGACTTTCACTAGACCTGATATTTCATATGCCGTTCAGCAGATTTGTCTACACATGCATGATCCGCGCAATGCGCATATGGGTGCCTTGAAGCGTATTTTGCGCTACTTACAGGGTACATTGTCTTATGGTTTGCATTTGTATAAGTCTTCTTGTGACAGGCTGGTTGCTTATACCGATGCTGATTGGGGGGGATGCCCCGACACCAGGCGGTCTACTTCAGGTTATTGTGTATTTTTAGGGGATAATTTGATTTCCTGGTCTTCCAAACGGCAACCCACATTGTCTAAATCTAGTGCAGAGGCCGAATATCGTGGAGTTGCTAATGTCGTATCTGATTCTTGTTGGATCAGAAATTTGTTGCTTGAGCTATTCTTGCCGATTCGTAAAGCAACCATAGTTTATTGCGACAATGTGAGTGCCATCTACCTCTCTGGTAATCCGGTGCAACATCAACGCACGAAACATATTGAGATGGATATTCACTTTGTTCGTGAGAAAGTCGCTAAAGGCGAGGTACGAGTACTACATGTTCCCTCTCGTTATCAGGTTGCAGATATTTTTACGAAGGGACTACCCCGGGTTCTGTTTGATGATTTTCGTGCCAGTCTTAGCGTCCGTGCGCCTCCCGCTACGACTGCGGGGGAGTGTTAGAATATATGTTAATATATTCTTGTATATATCTTAGTTAGTTGAGTATATATTTTAGAGTGTATCCTTTCCTAGTTTGTAGCTTAATTATAGCCTACGGTTATGCTTGTATTGGGTATATAATATTTACACAGCTAATGGAATTCGGGACGATTACATTCTTTCAGTAGATTAGATAGGATACCAAAGTTGTGAGGAAGTTAAAACGGTCGAGAGGTTTTTATTTTCACTTGTATAAAAAAAATACTCATATTTGTACTCGTATTAATGATACTTGAAAAAAGTAAATAGAATTATCATTTTAGGACTTAAAATTGGTCATAAGACACTATCAATAAAAGACTGAAGGAGTAATTTGTAAACGTTCTTTGTATCTATTTGTCCATTTGCTTTCACTAAGATTTTGAATAATAAGAAGCTAAAAGTGAAAAGAATAGACAATAAATAAACATTTATTGTACCAATTTACTCGTGAATTGTCAATAAATTCTCAACTTAATACGGAGTACTAAAAAAGGAAGTATAGTGCTTACATGCAGCACTTATATAGACATATAGTTATATAGCATTATTCTTTTATTTTTTGGTAAACATATGATACTTTATTTTGTAAAAAAAACCTACAAGTCTCATGTAAAAGAACGAAAAGAAAGCCTATGTGTAATACTTAATTTTAGTTTTTGCTATTTAAAGGTAAGTTAAGGACGGAGTGCTCAAAACTAATATGCTTGGTCATTATTACGAAGTCCTCCGTAGTCCATACTTTGTATCTACTCTGTATCAATTAAGTCTATTAATGTAATGTTAGTTGACAAGACATGGCATGGTATAAACGAGAATCAATTATTACTAACACAAAACTTAAAGATTTTATTTTAATTTTTATTATTTATTCGTATTTTCTAAATATATTTACTTAAATCAAGGATCACATACGGAGTAGAAGATTAGAGGATTTTTTTTTTTTTTGACGGGATTAATTGTTGATGCTTCGTTCTTTGTTTGTGTGGGTAAATTTCAATGGGGTCGTGACAATGCATGTATTTCCAATGTTACAGCTAATTAATTACTATCACATTTGCAACTTAAAACCTACTCCGTAATTATTTTTGATACTTGGGAAGTCGTAATCTGGCCACTAATTTACCTTCTTCAAGATTAAACATATAGAGTAGGTCTTTCATAATCTAGGGAAAATTTGCAAATTGCAGCCATTTAAAGTTCGTATTTTGCAAATTACAGCCATTTTAAATTTTTTTTTTGCAAATTACAGTTCAAAAGTTCATATAAATTGTAAATTGCAGCCCGATTCAACTTTTTCATCGGTTTACAAGTTGAAAAATCTTCGATTAAGGTTTTAGGGGTCATTTTAGTTCTTAGGGGTCCGAATTGAACTCGGAATTAGCAAAAAAATAACGCAAGTATCTCGTTTTGCGTAACAAAAGTGTATCGAATTGTGGGAAACTGTAAATTGTGGGGCCCACATACTTAACCAAGGGTACTAAATTCTTTAACCCAAGGTACTGAATTCTTTGGCTGATTTAATTTTTTTGGCCTGAATTCTTAACTCAGTACCCAAAAGCAAAGTAAAAATAATTGAGTACCTAAAAGGTGAAATTTTTAACAATTGAGTACCTAATTGTGTGCTTAACTCATATTTTGAGATCTAAATGAGTCTAGCTAACTCAATAGAGTTGTAAATTAAATAACCTACAAGTCTTATGTAAAAAGTACTCCCTTTACAAAGCTTTCCAATTGTAATGAAATTAGTGTATATCCTAATTGTATTTCTCGTATTTTTTTTAATGAAAGAAGGCATAAAGAGTTACAACTTAGATTTATGGAGTACTTCCTATCTTGAGTCTAGAAAGGAATTTATGCTCCAATTCCATGTTAAGGACTTGGGTTATTTCATGCTATATTTAATTATTTATATAAATGACTTTATTATTATTATTTGTATTTTTATTGTATGTGAACATTTTGCTTTGCACCAATACAATCAAGCTGAGCTTAAATTCAAGTTTTTTTCATACAAACCAATCAAGCTCAAAGCTAGAGAGTGTACATGTTAAGCTTGATCGTAATATTCTTCATCCAAACCAAGCTAAAGCTAGTTTTACTTTCATAGTTTGTCTAGTATATCAACAAGGCCGATTTTACAAACATAGAGTGTATTTTTATTTGGTTAAAAGGCGTTACTTAGTCATTCATTATCACATAACCAAATTTCAAACATAAAGTGTATGTGTTTGCAAAAAATACAATGTATTAAGGTTTAAGACATCATTATTAATTCAACTAAAATAAGTGAATGTTTGAAATTTGGTACAGTGTTATATCAATTCAATTGATTTTAAATCAATCCTAACTAAATTAAAAAAAAAAAAAAAAAAAAAAAAAAAAAAAGAGTGTAATTAAGAGACACCCTGATAAATATTATAGTTAAGTTGACATGCATTAGTAAATCAATCCTAAGTAAATCCCCCCATTTGCGCACTTTTATTTCCCAAACAATGTTATTGATGCATGAATGTACAAGGAATTAAGGATCATAGTCATAACATGTTTGCTAGGTTAAAGGAACATAATTTATCTCCGTAACACGAAACACCTTTGTGAATCCATGTACCGCGAGTATGTATTAGATAAGCTAAAACTATACCAACTACAAAAAGTAATATATATAATAGAAGTAGTAGTTCAAACTTTGAGATGGTAGAATATATATTTCATAGATGATAATTAAACTTCTCCATCAAAGGAAGGAAAAGAGAGTACTAATAAAACATCAAATATGTTTATATGTATATGTTTGCTTGGTAGGATCATCAATTAGATCAATTTTTGACAATATTTTCAATTAAATAAAAATATGTATTTGTGATTTTGCATAATTTTAAGGAGTTAATTAAGACAACAATTGGGTACTCAATTGTTGATTTTTTCACCTTTTGGGTACTCAATTGTTTTTCTTCACCTTTTAGGTACTCAAACTCATTTTTCGGCCCAAAAAAATTAAATCACCCAAACAATTGAGTACAAATTTTTCCCTAGACTCTAGTGTATGCAGCTTCCCCTACACCCCCCCTCTATATTACGTCATTTCATCATCTAGTGACATCTTTTGCTGGTTTTTTTTCCTCTTTCTTTACTTTCTAATCAAGCAAGTATGTAAATATTTTTACATAACCAAATTGCTTCATTTTCTCTCTCCTCATTTCACCAATTTCATTTTCTCTCTCCTTGTTTTCACTGATTTCATCTTCTTTCTCCATTGTTTTTTTCCCCTCTCTCTTCTTCCATGGAGATTTCGAGCTCAATTCCATGGAGTCAATTTTATAGATTTATTTTCTCCATTTTCTTATAGTTGTATTTTTATTTTGATTTTTTTTATCTAGTTTAAATTTATGGTTTGATTGCAATTTCTTCTATTCAATTGATTTATGTATTTGTGTTTTTTTTTATTTGATTGCAATTATTTCGATTTTATTGATTTGAATTTAGTTAGTTGTATGTTTCCTATTCAATTACATTTGTTATCGCTATTGTTATTGGCAATGTAGGTTGTTACTTTTGTATTATTTGTTGTTTTTGTTTTTTTAAATGATTGTTAGTAGGTTCAATTTGGTAAAATTGAGTATTATTGATTTTTGCAGCAGTCCTGTATTCGTGATTTACGAAAATTGAATAGGAAAAATTATTGGAAAACTTTTATACACCGTAATTGAACATGTACTAGTTTATAAATGAACAATATTTTTTAATGATTGTAAATAAATATTTAATTATTTATAATTGAACATCTAATCATGGAGTATTAAAATTCACCTATTATGGTTAACGTATCATTTACAAATTTATTAGTGATCAATAAAAACAATAATCAACCTTCAAGTATTACAAATTTATTATGAACAAATAACTCTATATCTAAAAATTAATAACATACAAGTATTAAGATATGTTATAGACTATTCATTAATATGCAAATGAACATATATCAACATGAATATGTACTATTTTAATGTTCATTTATATATGCGTAAACGTTTACTATTACATTCTAGAATACGAAATATATTTTATATTAAAAAAAAAAAAAATTAACATGTTCATGACATAATAGGTGTTTTAGTATCAAAATGAACATTTAAGTATATGTATATTTTTATTTAAAATAAATACATTTAATTGTTAAAAATAAAATGATAATGAATCATAATGAAGATGTGCATTTATCAGTATAAAAATGAACAATTTTTACATGATAAATTTTTATTTGAACAACTAGTAGCTTTATAATTACATGCATCTGTTCCTTAAAAAAAATAAATAAAAAATTACATGCATCTGATGCATGTTTTATAGGATAGACACTATTTTATTGGTATTGCTGAGTAATTTAATTGACTGTCTTTTAGTCTTCTTTATAATAATAATAACACGTGTATTGAATTGAAAATGAACATATATACATTAATATGTGAATAACCATGTTTATAAATATTGTACTTTGTAATAAATATATATCTAAATGAAAATAGATGTTTATAAATATGAACATATAATTATTTAAAAGTGAACATATGTGTCTTACAAAATGAATAACTTTATGTATGACAATGAATAAATATTAAAAATTAATTGTACATTTTTCTATATATAATAAAATATATTAAAACTTAAACAAACATCTAATAAATTAACATCTTATATCATTATTATTGCAATGTAAATCTATCTATTAAAATGAAATGATTAGAATGAAAATGGATATCTATTAATATGAAAATAAATATTACAATATAAAATACAACTCCACACATATTATCCAACACAATAAACGTTTCAATCCGAATTTGAAAAATCCAAGCCCATGTTATTGGTTCATGTTGCTTGACGAATCCATGCCTTATTGATCTCCTTATTTTTGCTGTAATGTCTTCCCTTTTTCCTTGCTATTGTGTGATCTAACGTAACTCATCACTATATCTACGATTATTTGTTTAACTAATAGGAAAAAAAATTAATGTATTAGATTTGAGCAATATCAGAATAAGTGTTAAATTGAACCAATATTTATATGAATATGAAAATGAGTGAATATAACAATTGACATGATTGATATGGAAATGAAAATCTATTAGTATATAAATGAATATATATTAGTATGGAAATGACCATTTATCGATATAAAAATGAACAACTATTAACACATAAATGAACATATTTACGTATTCAATATGAAAATGAACAACTATTTCTTTATAAATGAGCATATATTAGTTTGAAAATGATCATGCATGAAAGATAACAATTGATGAACATGAAATATATACGCGAATGAACTCTTGAAGCTATATATCAATATGTGATTGACCATATATTCATATGAGAAAATGTATATATTGAAATATTCAAAATTGAAATGTTCATGAAACATTTGAAGTAGATAACAAAAGAATATGAACATTTATCAAATTTCTAATAATCGTATGTTAATATATGAAATTGTGAATGACCAAATACTATTGTGTGATTGAACATTTACCAAAATAAAAAATGAACATTCGTCAAATAATTTTCCACTTCAGACTATGAAAAAAATGAACATTATTACACGAATGATTATGAATTATTAAATAAATGAGCATTTATATTAATTATCTATTAATATGTAAATGATAGTTTTTAAAAAAAAAAAAAAAAAAAAAAAACAGAAAAAACATATGAATAATAGTATACAAATGTATAGATGAGCATTTATCAAAATAAAAATGAACATTTATCAAAAGTAAAAATTCACAACGAATTAATTTTATTAATACTTAAATTTTTCCAGAACATATGTTTTCCTTCTTTGGAACTGTTTTCTTCACTGTACAAAAAAAAAAAAAAAAAAATCAACTGACTAGTTTTTGAACAAAAATTCCTAAAAATATAGCAAATACTTACGTTGATGCATTTTCCATTGTTGATGTTTCGATTTTTGTTTTGAAATACAATAACAACAAAAATTTAGTAAAACCTAGGGTTCATACTTGTTTTTGAACCAAATATGAACAAAATATCTTATTTTTTTTTCGAATTTCGACCTTGTTTTGTTGAATTTTGTAATGATTGAACAATTTTTATTGATAATTTGTCACTAATTCGTAGAAATTTTCTATTAGAAAAAGTATATCAATGGGTTTGGAGAGAGAAAATACAAAATGGGTGTAGAGAGAGAAAATGGAGAAAAATGGGTAAGGAGAGAGAAAATGAAATGATGTTTTTTTTTTCTTTAAAAAAAATTAATGAGGGGGTAAAAAGTGTGGTTATTGTGCAGTTACTACACAATTGCAGAAAGTGGGGTTATTGGGATTGTTTAGGTGTTGTTTAGTAAGGGGGTGTAGGAATAGATAGCTACACTAGATTCTAGGGGTATATAATTAACAATTGAGTACCCTTGATTGAAAATTGAGTACCTTGGGTTAAGTCATGTGAGCCCACCCAAAACAAAAAAAAACCACGGTTTGCTTCCTCTCTCTCCCCTTTTCATTTTCCTTTATTCTTGTCTTTTTTGGAAAATTTGCCGTGGAGATTGGTGAAGAACACAAGCTCGATTGTGGCCAAATTTGGGGAAAACAACAAAATTCGCAGCTATTTTTTGAGGTAAGTTTGATTACACAGCCTTGTAGTTGTTAATTTGTTAAATATATTGATTTTTTTGGGCGATTGATTACCGTTGTGTTGCTATTTAGGGATTTTGGTTTTGTGGGTTAATAACAAAATTGAAATGTTGATTTGTTGTTTTTTTGTCGAATTATTTGTGCTTGTGATGTTGTATGTTGCTGTTATATGTGAGTGATGGTGTTGGATTGTGGGTAAATGTTGTTGATTTAAGAATTTTTCATAATGGGTTTTGATGTGTTTGGGATATTTGGTCATTTTTGAATCATGGATTCAATTAGCTGGTTTTCGAGAGGTAAGTTGGTGGATTTGGATTAATGGTTTCATATAGTTTGGATTTATGTGTGTCAATTAGAGTGGTTTTAATGCTAGGTAAAGATTATGCTTTTGATTTTTGAGTGGCAAAGTAGTGAATTTGAATTAATGGGTTTTGTTGGCTTGTAAGTGTTTGATTGGTGAAATTAGAGTAAAAAATTAGGATTTTATTGATTTGAATGCCCAAAATTCAAGCTATTGTAAGTTTGTTATAAAGATTGCTACAATTTCTATTGAAAATCATCAATTGGAGAAAGTTTTTATTCACCTGATTGATCTGTATGCTATTGTTTTGGCCTCTTCTCCTTAAAAAAAAAAAAAAAAAAAAAAATACAATCTCTATTAAAAATCATCAATCTAGGCCGAGTTTCTGATTTTGCAATTCTTCAACTAGGAAGCTGTATGGATGACAGTGGACTGAATCACACAGTGGATGAAGCAGTAGATCTTCACAATTTTATTTTATTTTTTAAAATTTTGGGCTAATTGTGGATGATGAAATAGTTGAATTAATTAATTAATTTTAATTATGTATGGTTAAAGGTGAGTTAGTTGACCTGAAAATTTGTTAGAGTACCTAAAGGGTGAAAAAAAAAATTGAATACCCAAAAGATGAAAAAATCAACAACTGAGTACCAAATTATTGTCTTAATAACTCAATTTTAAGTTCTAAAGAAAATTTAATTGAATTTAGGAATATTTCTTTTACAAAACTAGAGTTTATGAATATTGAACATTCATTAGAATTCGTATGAATTTTTTTGTAGGTTACAAAAATAGAATATATTATTATAACAACAATTATTATTGTATGTTTAATCCGCATGGCTATAATAAGAATTATTGTTCGAAAAGCGATTCGATCGATATCATAAATTAGGGCAATACACATTTGGATTAAAGCTTGGTATATTGCTAATTGTGCCACAACAGTACAATTTATGGTGCAAGCTGAGTGTGATATCGTTTATATGGTTACCGGTGGTAATTCACTGATGAAATTTTATAATATTGTTTACCCGAATGGACCGCCGATCAAACTTACATATTTTATCATGATGTATGCGGCCATTAATATTTTCCACTCCATTGCTAGTGTCTCTTTAATGGATACCATAATGTGTCTTAGTAATTTTTTTTACCCCTTTACCCATTTTTTAAAAAAAATAATTTTCGATAATATTTAATTTTTAAATAATATATTTTTGTTTAAATTTTCCTAATAATATTTTATTTCAAATAATATATTTTTCTAATAATTAGGCTTTTTGAATTAATGTTTTGAATGTGAAATAAACTGACCTTATAATTTTTGTTAATTAATTCAAAAATAATGATAGAAAAATAATTATAAAAAAACATTAATTTGAAGGCATCAAGGCTCAAAAAAATAGTATGTAAATAAACAAAGTTGTAATCCTTTATTATAATGGAACTTGATTGTTAGGGTTGAAGAGTGTGCAACGGAAGTGAAGATGTGTTGCTTGAGAATTATAAATTGAATTGATAATTGACAAATAATTAATGTAAATGAACACATAAACATTCTAAATAATTAATAAGTAGGGAAGGTTTGTGCATGTTATGGCTTCTTGTGTTGTGTTCAACGATTGAATGCCCATGACCTATATTTATAGGTATAGATGGAGCTTGGAAGAAATGACCAGACTATTCTAGAAATTCCTCCACCATTCTTGCATGTATCCATAATGTTTTAGAAAACGAACTAATTATTATATTCTAATAGCTTCCAATGTCAATAATGCTCTAGAACATTCAAGTAGTATAAATTCCCCAACCTAGTGCTAAAACAGCAATACCTATTTGAAGGTAGTCTAAACCTTTATTCTCCCCCGATGATGCCATCGCTCTATCGCTCCATTTGTTACCCGTATCTTCCTTAAAATGTGTATCTCTCTCGATCTTTCGCTTCTTAAAATGTGTACTTGTATTATTATGCTTTTATTTGAAGGTAAGATGATACAATGATGAAAATGTAGGTAGAAAATGAAGGAAAGTATAATTATATAGAGAGATGGTTGGTACTTAGAGAGAGTAGATTAGATAGGATATCAAAGTTGAAGGTGTGTTCCCAATACAACACTTGTTTACATTTATTTGCAACGCTTCATTAAACATTTATACGTATGTGACGCTTTGGTACTCAAATTATTAAAGTCAAAGCCACTAGGAAGTTGAAACGGTAGGGAGGTTTTTATTTTCACTTACTCCTATATAAAAAAAATAAAAAATAAAAAAAAAACTCATATTTGTACTCGTATAATGATACTCGAAAAAAACAAATGGGATTATTATTTTGGGACTTAAAATTAGTCATAAAAGACTATCAATAAGGGACGAAGAAAGTAATTTGTAAACGTTCTCTGTATCTATTTGACCATTTGCTTTCGCTGAGATTTTGAATCAACTTTGAAACGGAGTAGATTTTACGAGTGTTTTCCAAATGCGTGAAAAGTAATCTTAATAAACATATGGTAATTTTGAAAAAAAAAACCTACAAGTCTCATGTAAAAGAACGAAAAGAAAGCATACATGTAATACTTATTTTAAGTTTTTGCAATTTAAAGCTAGCTTAGGGGAGGAGTGCTTAAACTAATATGCTTGGTCATTATTATGAAGTCCGTACTTTGCATCTTTTATCTACTCCGTATTAATTAAGGGTCTGTTCACATTTACTTAATTTCAATTCAGTTCAGTTCAGTTCTTAATACCCCTCTCTCATAAAATATTCATTTCAGTATCACTAGGTGAAAAAAGTGCTTTTGAACCGCTGCCTATGTGGGGGGTGCCAAATACCCCCTTTTTAGCACCGGTTCAAAACCGGTGCCATATATCCAATTAGGCACCGGTTAACCGGTGCCAAAAATGAACCAAAATATTTATTTCATTGGTTTTGGCACCGGTTAACCAGTGCCAAAATTGCCCAATTTTTTGTTTTTTTGTTTTTTTTTTTTTTTTGTTTTGTTTTTGTTCTTGTTCTTTGTTCACTTGAAAATTGGCAGAAAACTAATACAACACCAATTATAACATTAATTCATAATCAGTAATAACACACCAAATATAATTGAAATTCATAATCACCAAAATGTTACATAATACATTAATACATAATATAATTGAAATTTATAATCAGTAGTTTTACACTTGCCCAAAAAAAAAAACCAAATGGATTCGACGAACGAGCTCAGTAGCTGAATTGCAGAAGCAAAGTATCGGGCATCAATTTTTGACGAAGATAACTCACGAACTGAAAATTGTGAAAAAAAAACAAAAACGATTATATTTAGATAATTATACCCAGAAAACACAAAATTATAAAAAATAAAATTGAAAAAAAATACAAAATCCCCGAAAAAAAAAACAACCCAGAAACTCAAAAAAAAAAAAAAATACACATACATGTAATTAAAAAAAATACCCAAAAAACACATGCATGTAATTAAAATTGATTAATCAACCCAAAATTAAACCCAGAAAAACGAGAACAAATCGAATTAAAATACAAAACTCATTAAATTCGGATAATTATACCCACAAAAATCGAATTAAAATCCAAAAATTGATTAAATAAACCCAGAAAAATCGATTAAAATCCAAAACAATTACTTAAACCCTAAATTCAATCCAACATAATCGATTAAAATCGAATTAAACTTATAAATTAAACCATAACCTTGTATAAATTATACCAAAAAAAAAAACACATGCATGTAATTAAAAAAAACCCAAAAACACATGCATGTAATTAAAATTGATTAATCAACCCAAAATTAAACCCATAAAAAACGAGAACAAATCGAATTAAAATACAAAACCCCATTAAATTCGGATAATTATACCCACAAAAATCGAATTAAAATCCAAAAATCGATTAATTAAACCCAGAAAAATTGATTAAAATCCAAAATTGATTACTTTAAACCCTAAATTAAATCCAACAAAATCGATTAAAATCAAATTAAATCCTAACCTCGTATAAATTATACCCAGAAATTGTTGTTGTTGCGGTGGTGTTGTTGCGGAGATGCTCGAAGAGAAAGAGAAGAGATTGGGAATGAAGGAGATCTAGAGGAGAGAGAAGGGAGAGCAGAGGAGAAAGAAGAGGCGGAGTGAGAGGAGAGAGAAGAGGCGGAGTGATTTAGGGTTATAAGTAATGGCCGGTTTTTTTTTTAAAAAATAATTAAAGGCCCGGTTCACAAAGGCACCGGTTCAAACCGGTGGCCTTTATGATTTTGGCACCGGTTTGAAGTGAACCGGTGCCTTTTACTCTGGTTCAGCTTCCCACCAATTTTGTAGGCCATTTTTGGCACCGGTTTGGACTGAACCGGTGCCAATTAGGGGGTGCCTTTTTGATATTTTCTACTAGTGTATAGTTCAGTTCAGCTTAGTTTAGTTCCGTTCAGCTCCAATCAGTTCAGTTCAGTTCAGTTCTTAGCTCCAATCAGCTCAGTTCAGTTTATTTCAGCTCCAATTAGTTCAGTTCAGCTCAGTTCAGTAAATGTGAACAGACCCTAAGTCTACTAACATAACGTTAGTTGGCAATTTCTGACATGACATGACATGGTATAAACGAGAATCAATTACAACTAACCCAAGCACAAAACTTTAAGTTTTTAATTTTAAATATACGGAGTATTTACTTAAATCAAGGATCACATCATCACACAATATGGAGTAGTGAGTACTGAGTAGAAGATTAGAGGATGCTTAGTAATCAGATAAATGTTGTAAAGTTTTTTTTTTTTTTTTTTGAGCAGAATAAATGTTGTAAAGTTGTTAATTGTTGATGCTTCGTTCTTTGTTTGTGTGGGTGAATTTCAATGGGGTGGTGGCAATCCATGAATTTCCAATGCTACAGCTAATTAATTATCACATTTGCAACTTAACACCTTTTTTTTTTTTTTTTTTTTTTATTTATTTTATTTTTATTTTTATTTTTTTACTTGGGAAGTCGTAATCTGGCCACTAATTACTTCCTCTCCGGGAATATGTACGTCTTTTTTTTTCCCTCAAGATTAAAAGGATAAAATTGAGTATTTGTAACAAGTAGTCCCATCTGTCCCTTTTTTATATTCTTTTATGCGCATTTTTAACGGAAATTAGTAAACACGAATAAGAATAGTTAAAGTACATTGAAAAAGTAAATTGACATTGGATGTGCAAAAAAGTAGAGAGATAAAGTAATAAAAGTACATGGAAAAACAAAATTTACATAAGAAATTTAAATTTGCACAAGTATGAATTGTTGCAAATTGAAGGGAATTTTGGTAAAAAAATTAATATTAATGGTTGTTGGAAAAAGCAATGAGGTAAACATTTTGAGACTAAAATTTGCCCATAATAGACTATCAACCAATATAATTTAAAGGAAAATGCTATACATAGCCCTTAGGGCTACATATAAGCATTAAAAATACTCTTGAAAATTGTTTAAATTTAGAAAAACATGACAAATTCACACTAATTACACTGATCTATGCGTGTTTTTGTCATGAATTCCTAATTTTATACAATTTTCAAGAGTGTTTTTAATGCTTATATATAGCCCTAAGGGCTATGTATAGCATTACCCTAATTTAAATTTCTAACTTAATACCATTTCAACCAATATAATTTATCCTTATCTAATGCCCCGGGGCGCTCGTTAGCAAGATCGTTTAAATAATTAGGAGTATCTATAGTTTGAGATCAAAATGAGCCTAGCTCTAACTCAATAGAGTAGTACATTAAATAACCTATGAGTCTTATACGGAGTATAAAAATAAAGTACTCCGTATACAAAGCTTTCGAATTGTAATGAAATTAGTGTATATTCTGTTCTTAAATCTTAACCCTAAACAATTAACTATTCTTGATATATTTATGAGGCGTAATTTTTTATTATTTTATTATTTTTTTCTTAAAATTATAATGAAAGAAGGCATAAATAGAGTTCACAACTTAGATTTATGGAGTACTTCTTATCTTGAATCTAGAAAGGAATTTTATGCTCCATTAACAACTTGGTTGTTTTTGCTAATTATCTTTTGGAATTTTAAACTCTTTCCAAAAATAAAAATAAAAATAAAAATAAAATAGTTGAGGGTTATTTCATGCTATATTTATATGTATTCGTACAAAAAAATAGAAATTAAATTTTTTCATACAAACCAATCAAGCTCAAGCTAGACAGTGTACATGTATTTAAGCTTGATCGAAATATTCTTCATTTAAACCAAGCTAAAGCTAGTTTAGTAGTTTCATAGTTTGTCAATGTATCAACAAGGCCAATTTTACAAACATAGAGTATGTTTGCAATGTTTAAGGATTAAGACATTATTATTAATTCAGCTAAAATAAGTTAATGTTTACAATTTGGTCCATTATTATTTCAATTCAATTGATTTAAATCAATCCTAAATAAATTTAAATAACTTATTTAAAGAGTTTTATTAAGAAATCCCCCAATGAATCTACTTAAGTTGACATGCATTAGTAGTCAGTCTATCCAGTATCCACTATCTCCCCATTTGCACACTTCCAATTTCCAAACGACTTTATTGATTTATCATTGTATAAGGAATTAAGTATCATAGTCATAACATGTTGGCTAGGTTAAAGGAACAAACACAACACAACTACACAAGCCTTTAATTTGTAAATACACTAACCGCGACTATGCATTAGATAAGCTAAAACTTTAACAACTATAAGAAGTACGTAGTAGCTCAAACTTTGATCTTAAAGATAGATGATTAGATGGTAGAATATATATTACATAGATGATAATTAAACTTCTCCAGCAAAGGAAGGAAAATAAAGTACTAATTAAACATAAATGAAGATAAGAAAATAAATCAAAGTCGAAAACAACCAAGGCCTAATTAATATTATTTCTTTCGGAGATTACGAAAATAGGTAGAAGGATCCTTCTCAAAATCGTCCCTGAATATCTTCTTCCCGGGTTGGCCGGGTGCCTTCATGGTTCTCCCATATGGACCTAACATAGCTAACAATTCAAGTAACATCACAATAACAGATAGCACTTTCATAGTAGTGGACAACATTTTTTCTCTCTTAAGATTTTTTATTTAAAAGTTTTCTGCTTGTAGTGTAAGAGGGGTATGAACTATGAAGTAGTTGTATAAATAGGCGCCTACTGAGAAGTCTAATGGACTATTTACTCCCACTCATTATTTTGTATAGTGAATGTACATTGATAATTACGGAGTAATTAATTAGGTAATTTAGTCTATGATTTCCAAAGCTAATACAGAGTAATCTGTTTTTACTTTGGTTCTCGGAACCACTAATTGTTGCCTCGTTCTTCAGTATTATGGAGTATCATAATATCAACAAGTCAATTTTTTATTTTTTTTTATTTAAGAAAGTATATAGTCACTTTATACTTTCTTAAAAAAAAAATAAGTCACTTTATCCATACAAGCTAAGAAACAAACAAAAATTCGTGCATGTGAATATAAATATATCAAGCTTGATTCTCTATTTATTTATTTACTCCGTATTTATTTATTTACTCGTAATTATTTATTTATTTATTTATTTTTCTAGATGGTAGTTTTATTTTTATTTTGGAAAAGTGAAATTTATCACCCAAAACTTCCTCTCACTTTATATAGGATAAAATTTCTATTAATTTGCCTAGAAAACTTACTCCCTCCGTCCCCGAAAGAACGACTCATTTGGCCTAATTTTAGTCCAAAAAAGAATGACTCATTTGCATTAAAATCCCCACCAATTTGCAATAATATTTGTGCAAAATTAGCTTCTCCATATAAAATTTTGTTTCTCTATGTACTTTTATTACTTTCTCTCTCTACTTTTTTACAAACCCCATGTAAATTTATCTTTCCAATATACTTTTATTTCTTTTTATTTAACTTTCTTAATACCCGCGAAATCAACCCAAATGAGTCATTCTTTCGGGGACGTAGGGAGTAATAGTTATTTAATATTAGGAAAATTTTTAAATTACCATCGAAAAATGTAACCATTTTCGAACTAAACACCTGTTTAATTTTTTATTTTAAATTACCACCCCTTAAATTAAATAAATGCTCAGATTACCACTCATTTCAAAAATGCGGTGGATTTTCCGTATGTGGGCCCACCTAACTAACTTCCCTCCTATTTTTTTTTTCTTTTTTTCTCTCGATTTAATTCTTTAACTGATATATTTCTTTCAACCAAAAAATCTTGCGTGGACCTGGTCCATAATAATATTATTGTGGACCTGAGATTTATACATACGTAGCTGGCATTATATTCAACATAGTGTCCTTAATTTTAATATAGTAACCTTATTTTTAACATAGTAACCTTTTTAAAAACTTGTGCGACCTTTAATGTTATTATGAAATTAAAGTACGACATTATGTTGATAGTAACTTAATTTTAACATAGAGGTGTTTATTATTCATATTGACCATTGAATTAAAAATTTCATTAAAAAAATTAATTAACCTCTTATAGCTTATGACACAGTACCTTTTATTTCAACATAATAACCTTTATTTTAATATAGTGACTTTTTTTTTTATTAACAAAACAATCATATTGTCTCTAATATTGGTGGTCCACAATAAATTAGTGTAAACCAGGTTCATTTAAGAATTTGTATCTTTCAACCTATCATCATTTCCTTCATTGAGTTCAACACACCAATTTAATTTCATTTCTAAAACCCCAAATTTTACAACTTCAGACAAAAAACCAACATATAACCACCATTACACTCTCACTGCACCCTTCTCATTCATTTTCACAATTAGGTAAAGTCTATTATTTCCAAAGCTAATACAGAGTAATATGTTTTTACAACTGAAATAGCTAACAGACTCTTTGGTTCTCGGAACCACTAACTGTTGCCTCGCTCTTCAGTATTATCATATCAATCTATAGTCACATTTTTTTTTTAGGAAGTATATATCCACTTTGTTCCGTATAAAATTTCTATTAATTTTCCTAGAAAACTTAATATTTACGAGTATTTAATATTATGACCATAAATTTACATTTTTTCATAACATTTTGGAAAAATGAAAAAGAAAAATTCAACCTTTGAGTGGTCAGACATTAAAAATCCAACCTTTCATTAATCTCATAAAAATCCAAACTTTATACTCCACCTTCTTTGACAGGTCCATTTGACCTTTAAGGTTAATTTTTTTTTTTTTTTTTTTTAAATTCTCACTTTCCTTCTCGCTCCTCTTTACACCACCACCTCTGCCACCACTTACCCCACCCTACCCAAACCCAAAACCGAAATCCTCTTCCTCCTCCTCCTCCTCCACCCTCCCTCCTCTCAAACCAACGCCCAACCACAAGCAGTCCCACGTAGTCTCACAGAGTCTTCCCAAACGACGTAGCCCCCCGAAAACCTCCCTGTTTCAAATCACGCAGCCTCACGGGTTTCAGGCAGTGGTCGAGGTGGAGAAAGAGTCGGTCTGGGAAAGAGTCTAGGGTCGGTTTAGGGTTGCCGCCGATTGGGGTATGATAATGGTGGAAGTTGGGGTAGGCAGCTGGGTTCGTGGAGGTCAAGGCTTGCGTTTGGGGTCAGTTTAGGGTCGCTGTCGATTGGGATTTGGTAAGGGCTAGGTTTCATGTAGGGAGGTTTTCGGGGGTTAGGGGATTTGACGGTGGGTGAGATGTGTGGCTAGCGTTGAGCGCAAGGGAAGGGGAGTTGCATGCCGGGGAGGGAGGGGAGGTTGCACGCAGAGGAGGGAGGGGGAGAGGGAGTGGTGTCAGGGGAAGGTGGGAGTGGTGGCAGGGGAAGGTGGTGGTGGTGGTGGTGGAAAAGGGGTTTTGAATTTTTTTTGTTTTGAATTTTTGTTTTAATTTTTTAAATAATCTAAAAAACAATTGACCTATTAGTAGCTGACATGTGACATATAACTTACAAAAACCGGTCATCAACAGGTGATAGACCTGTCAAAGAAGGTGGGGTATAAAGGTTGGATTTTTATAAGATTAATGGAAGGTTGGTTTTTTATTGTCAGACCGCGCAAATGTTGGATTTTTAGTTTCTATTTTTCCTAAAATTTTATATTTCAATTACTATTACACCCGTCAATTCCTAACCCAAATTCGAATTATTACTACTCCACCTGTCTCCAAAACTTTGACTCTTTTGGATTGATTTCGCGGTTATTAAGAAACTTAAATAAAAAGAAATAAAAACATATTGAAAAGATAAATTTACACGGGGTTTGTAAAAAAGTAGAGAGATAAAGTATTAAACATGAAAAAACAAAATTTTATATGGAAAAGTTAATTTTGTACAAATATTGTTGTAAATTGGTGGGTATTTTAATGCAAGGTCGATCATTTTGGGACTTAAATTAGGCCAAAAGGGTTGAAGTTTTGGGGACGGAGGAAGTAAGAGAGAATCCAATTTGGTCGACCTGACCCGACCCAAATGACTTGAAATTGACCCGTTTATCATAATTTGTAATTATCTAAACCACTTGAACAAAACGATCCAAACAAACCAAAATATGACCCAAACCTGACCTATTGACAGGTCTAATCTATTAACTATTACTAAAACAAAACATGCTGACATCACTAGAGAACACTTGTCAATTTCTTATGAAATTTTTTCCCGCCAAAGCTATTTTTGACATCATCATTTTTTACTCTATTTTTTTTTCTCCTATGTTCTGAAACAAAACCATTACAATATGTCTTTCAAAATTAATAAATAGGATTATGATTAAGGGCCTGTTCATATTTACTTATTTTCAGTTCAGTTCAGTTCAGCTCCAATCAGTTTAGTTCAGCTCTAGTCAGTTCAGTTCAGTTTAGTTCAGTTCAGTTCAGTTCAGTTTAGTTTATGCATTTTAATTTTTCAGTTCAGCTCCAATCAGTTCAGTTCAGCTCAGTTCAGTAAATATGAATAGACCCTAAACCATTTCGAATAAAGAATATTGACAACTATTTTAAACAAATAAAATTTAGGAAAATTTGATAATTACCACCAACTATTGTTGTCAAAATTGAAAATACCACCTCAAGTTTTTTTAAAAAAAATTTTACCACCTAGTTTTTTCCAAAAGTTTTCAAATTCCCACCTTTTGTGCGACATGACGTCATCATGCCGATTTCCCTCTTTCTTCCCACGATTTCCTTCCAATTTCATCTTTAAATTTGATTTCAAATACAAAAAATTCGCAAATTAGGTTATAATTGCTACAATCTAACCTACAACGAATTGAATTAAGTAGTTTAATTAGGGTTTGGGTAATCAATTTGGGGGTTTTGCTCAATTCAAAAAATTAGGGTTTATGAATTGATTAATTGGACAATTAAACATGTAATTGGGGGAAAAACATAATTTAAACTTGTAATTGGGGCGAAAACACTAACATTGTAGTGGTGATTAATGAATTCATAAACCCTAATTTTACATGTAATTGGGGCGATAACATTAACATTTTATGAATTACATGTTTAATTGCCCATTTAAATTATGTTTTTACCCTAATTACATGTTTAATTGTCAAGTTATTCATCCAATTAATGAATTCCTAAACCCTAATTTTTCGAATTTAGCAAAGCCCCCAAATTAATTACTCAAACCCTAATTAAACTACTCTATTCAGTTCGTTGTAGGTTAGATTGTAGAAATTATAACCTAATTTGCGATATTTTTGTATTTGAAATCAAATTTGAGAGATGAAATTGAAAGAAGGGAGTAGAAGAACAGGGGAAATCGAGGGAAGAAAGAGGGAAAACGAAAGTGTGGGTCCCATGATGACGTCATGCGGCAAAAAGGTGGGAATTTGAAACTTTTGGAAAAAACAAGGTGGTAAAATTAAAAAAAAAAAACTTAAGGTGGTATTTTCAATTTTGGCAACAATAGTTGGTGGTAATTATCAAATTTTCCTAAAATTTATTTAAAGGGATTAATCTAGTTACTATTACTACGTAGTATTTCAATTTTAAATAAAGAAAATATAAATTGTATTTACCTACCAGCTGATATTATTCGCACCCTAATGACGTGGCCTAATTTAACCGCCAAACTCTATCCACTCTATTAATAGCCCCTTTTTTCCGCCAAACTTATACTCCGTAATACCAAGAATTTTTAAGCAATTAACTGAAGGCACAACCGTCCGATCATCTATTAACCATGCAATCTTAACCGTCCATTACTTTTCTTGATCCACTATATTTATCTGACACTTTTATAAATTTCTGATTCCTTTTCTCTCTCCTCTTAACCATGTATTCTTCTCCTCGATCAGATTTCTCGAAACAAATTTTCTTTCTTCAAATTATTCAATTAATCGTGCTTCAAATTAATCAATAAATCGTTCTTCAAATTCATTGATTAATTCTTCGATGATTTATTTGGTTCGCGTCTATTCCCGATTATTTCTTCACTTTTTGCAGATTTGATTGATTTCGGAGGTATTAATTTATTATCTGATCTTATCTATTTAATTATAATTAATTTGCAGAAATTATGATTTCTTGAAATTATTGGAGTTTTCTCTTGATTTTGGTAGAATTTTATGATCGTTTGGCGTTGGAGATTTGAATCTGATTCGAATAAGTTGTCTCTGCCTTTCTTTGAATCGATTTTTCTGTTTGATTGTTGTTGTTCAAGCATATCTATTTAGAATAAGATCGCTGAATTTTCCAGATTATAAAAGATTTTATTGCAAAATTGCTTAATCGTATGACTTTAACGTTATATTTCTTTTGTTTAATTTGATTGAAATTTACGAATATTTAGGTTAATATTTCTGTTTGGATATGAATATATCTCTGTGAATTTAGGCTATATTGTCTGTTTGGATTTGATTATGTCGCTATTATTTCAAGAATTTGATTGCTGCATATATCTCTCTTTATTGTTGGAAAACTTGAAATTGGTTATTGTTTTCGTTCTATTGATTCTCTATTAGTATGTGGTGAATATTAATTTTTGAAATTGAAATTTAAAGATCATGTATGTAAATGATTTCATGCGATTCAAGAAGCTTGATTCATCTTTGCTTGTTTGGTTAGACGAATTTATGTGTTTAGCTTGGGCGTGTTGATTTCTAGTTTGATTGAAAATCTTACAGTCGCTTGATTTTTATTATATTGCTGGTTGGAACCAGGACTCTTGCAGTGCTCTGATGTGTGGACTAGACGACTAGTGGTTTGGTCTTGCTTGATTGTCGGATGTTCTGCGCGATTCAGCGAGCTGATAGGGCCATAGAAGATGATGGCTGCGCTGCTGTTTGGCTCTCCCAATTTTATGGTGTGTACATATAATATGTACTGTGTTATTGGTGAGTTTATTATATGTGGATGAGAAAGTGGCATTATTAGGGTTAGTGTGTTGGGGAGAACGGAGTGTTTTCCTTGTTGTTGTGAATTGATCTTGTTAGTCGACCTTTGCCATGTCGGGTGCGCTTGCTTGGCAGGTCACAATGTCAATAAAAGATCGTTTTTGTGGTTTTGTTGGGAGATGGCACGGGGTTTTTCCCGGCTCTCCCAACGGTGTGTGCGTGTGTTGTTTCTGTTTTTCTTTATTTGTCTCCCTTTCCCTGCACCCATTGCGCTTGAATCATCAACTCCATCGCATCGATCAAATCCACAATCAAATGATTGCGTTGGACAACATATATGGCCAATATCCAATTTTGCCAAGGTATAATTATCAAATTCTATATTTATCGAAATTCTTTCTAATTTCCCTCTTTTATTACTTAATACGACTAAATTGCAATGCAATCTGCAAAGGTTAAGTTGGTGTCATTATTCACATCAAAGCGTCTTACAATTGGTGTCTTCGAAATTGTTTGCATGCACAGAACCTTGCTCTTTGAAACTTTGCATATTAGGGCTTCTAGGCCTCCTACAATTGTCTTGTACAGAGTATATTTTGAGAAATTCTGCTTATTTAGAACTTAATTTATTTTGAGACTGTCGAGCATGTAGAACATCTCTTCATTAACTTACCCATACAAACTTACTCCATAACTTCCATGAACATTCACCCATACAAACTTACTCCATAACTTCCATGAACATTCTCATGTGGAAAGCTACATTCAGTCCCCATATTTATCCAATGAATAGGCAACCATGTTCTTGAATAAGCTACTCTGATTAAGCAACTCCCACACAATTTGTAGAGGGTATTGCAAATGTGATTACTACTTGCCAATTGCACAGATAGGTCATCCTTGTTTATATGTACTGCACCATCGTATATGTGTACGCTGCACCAATCCTCATATGTCAATATGTGTGTAGTTACCCCATACAGATTATAATTTTTTCAAAACCATATTGTTTGGGGTTGTTTGGCAATCTCCCAACCATGCAAGTATTTAGTTTTACAGCTTCATGCCACTGCAATCCTTGAAGTAGATTCTAGGTTTATTTATCATACATTCTGTTCAGGCAACTTGATGTTCAATTTTATTCAAACAATCTATTACCAACGAGCAATTTTTGATTTTTTTTTAGAATTAAAATTCCGTGTTGCTTTTGTTTTGCATTTTACATTACTTTGAACCGCGAACAATAGTGGTGAGTCTTGCAAGTGTTTAATTATTGATGTAATAGAAATTGTGTCATTCTCCTTGTACATTTTTGTATTAGAATTTCGGTTTTATTCATTTTAGGTGCCAGACTGTTGATACTCTAATGATATGTGGCCAAGTTGCTGCTCTGATTTTGAGGATCGGATCCCATCTGCACGTCTACAACTGTTGCCGCTCGTTAGTTTTGCATGGATGGTTATCCTAGCAATGAGGCACTGTCAAATATGCTCGTTAGAAAGCTTTGATATTTATGATTACAGTACTTGTTCACAGTTGAATGTAAATTGAATATGTTCTCAACGCCAAAGGAATCAAGAATAGTTGAAGTGTTGATGCTTGATATGTTTTGCGAATATCACAACTTCAACGATTCAATGCTGAGTTGCTGTTTTCAAAGTGAGATGTGCACCTATTAATAATATTTCTTGGTTGTTTGTTAACTATTTCTCTAAGATATGTTTTCCCTGCCTTACCTTTATTTATTCAATTTATAATAGTATGATTAATAGATTATAAATTGCTTAGTTTGTCTTTTTCTATTTTTTGGTTTATTACTTGAATAATTATTAAATTTGAAGTTCCTTTGTGTTACACTTCCTGGGAGTAGAAGATGATACTCATCGCAATCAGTTTGATTATTGTGTGATTATTTGATCTTTGTCTTTTGTTTTGCTTATTCAGTCTGTCTGTCTCACAGAGTGTTCAGTGTTCAGCTTAGTAAATTATTGGATATGGATGGTTGGAGAGGATGAGGGCTTGAAACAAAGACTTTTCGGCTATTTTGTGTGTTGAGCTGCGTTGTTAGCCTGTGATTTTTTTTTTTTTTTGGAGCTGTAGTATAGTCTTGTTATGAGAAAAAGCATGATGCCCCGGCCCCGTTAAAAATTCATGTTATGTGAGGTGAATCATGATCTATAAGCTCTAAATGGAAAGAGCGCCCAAATTATGTTTGGGGGGTTGGTGGTTCAAATCCATCTAGATCCATTCTTTCAACTCATACAATTGATTCTTTGATTATATGGCAGAGAGAGAGTATGAATTAGTGTTTATATTGACGTTTTGTGTTACGACTTACTACTTTGGGCTATAAAGTTTATTCCAATTTTAATCATCACCTTGAGACATTGTTTGAGTACAAAACTATTGTAGATTATTTATTCATAAGTAGCTTGAATATTGGTTTAAATATTTTATTATTTATTTAAAAAGGTGAAAATTCTTTATTCGAAAAATGTGCATATTATTAGCATGATTTGTTTAATATGTTTTAGTAATAGTTATAGATGTAGTTTTCAAAACAAACCTAATAGTGTTGGTTTTTTTATTTTTAAACCCTGTAGTTACAACTTTGAACAATTACTCTCGTCCTTATAGACAAAATCAGTTTTAAGTTATCAAGTTTGTTATCCAATTATGCCCACACAAAAGAGTTTTTAAGTTTGATAAATCAAAGAATTAATTTTAATAGTAAAAGCTATGCAATATTTTTGGATCTGATAAACTCCAAGGGAAAGATCTCATATTTTTTTTACCTTTATTATCAAGTGTAAACTTATTAATTTAGACTTAAAATGTTTCATACAGTGCTTAACAGAAATCAGTACTGCACAACTGCATTCAGAAGGCCTGGCCTAATATATTGTATATACAAGTATGTACTTGTACAATATTTCGAAGCTATATTATTTCCTATGTCCTGAAGATGCCATGAGGACACCAACAGCCACAACAAACATCAACAACATGCTAACTAGCAATGTATATGTTTTTCTTGAAGAATTTCTGTACTCGCCGAATAATAGTATGGCCCAAAAGGTGCTCACCAGAGGAAGTGCCTGATAAATACCATCCAAAAAATTATACAAGTGCATCAGTAAAATAATTGAATAGGAAGAAGAAAAAAATGAATAAAATGACTTGTTATATTTGTAAGGGCAGTGATTGAAATTTAACATACCTCAACAGAATCAGCTGCAGCATAACCAGCAGCCTGACCACCCATGAACTGTAGGCCATTCCCAAAACCACAGAGAAGCCCTGCAAGTAAAGCCCAACCCCTTCCTTTCGAGTCTGCCAGGTAGGCCTTAAACGATGATTTTGGCAATTTTAAGATAGGGCGGTATAGGAATATGATGTTAAGAACAACAGAAACCACGAAACTAGAGACCGTGAAGTAGAAGAAAGCAGTGTAAACCACCAAATGGGGAACTCCTTTCTTTAGGAGATGGAACTGGTCATTTGTTGCTATATTCAATGCTGGAGAGAATAGAGAGATGCACACTCCGGAAAAGAAAGTTATAGCAAGTCCAAGCCATATGCTTCTATCAAAAACCTACAAATTATTAAAAGATTACTGATTAACTGATGTATCTTACATAAGCACTACATGAAGGCAGAGTTTAAATCATGATGGTACTAACAGTTTCACAATCTCAAATCATATATACGAAGTATAGATATCAAATTGTACTTAGGTGCTAGTAAGTAGGAGTTGTAACTACTGTGATGTAACATATTATATGATTTTGTACTACCATAGGAAATATTATAGGTCATTCCTAAAAATTTGTTGCAGTTGTTGAAGTAGAATACCTTTATGGATCTCTTATTCTCTAGTTCGACGAGGAATTCTGCAGTCCCAAATTGTGCCTCTACCTTAGATTCTTTCCCCTTTTCGGGATCCATTGAAGCACCCTTGTAACTGTCAAAGTTGATTTTGTTACAGAATTGCATTAGAAGGCAAACCCACCAATTTCAATCCATTTTATAATTCTTCTAAGAAAAGAAGTGAAAATTACTCTGCTTTGTCTTCAAAACCAGTTGACAGATGCCTCAGTTTCTTTTTGTTATCAGAGGCATTAGATGAGTGAACAAATGAGCCTAAAATAACAGCAATCAGAAAACACGCTACACCGGGGAAAAGAACTGCAGCCTTGTTAATTTTCTCATCTAGGAAATAGTTCAATGTGGTTCCTGTAAAGAAAGATTGCAAACCATAGTAAGCATCTTGAATTTACAGCAAAAGGAAACTACCTATTACAACAGTAAAGCTACAAACTACTACCTCTACCACTGATAACCCTACTAATGCCCAAGCATATTGCGTGGATAGATTTCCGATACTGAGGACTACTCCACCCGCCATTGCGAATAACACACACGGCCAGTTATCCTGCAACAAGCTAAGCACCTTTACTATATATGAACGCAAGTAAATGTTACCAAAAGATTGTTAATTGTTGTACTAATATACATAGTATTACACCAATAATATTCTTACATTAAAGAAAATTCTCTTGTTTAAACAATAATATAAAGAAAGAGAAGAGGTGACCTGAGAAAGTTGGGTGAAGAAATTAGGCATGCCAGGCTTAGCATCACCAATCTGACCAAGAGTAAGAGCAATGATCACAGCAGCTAAAAGATTGGCAATGGAGTAATCAAGATAACTATGTTGAGGAAGACGGCCACGCCTTTCGAGTAAGGCTAAAATAGCTGTCCATGTCCCCAAGAACAACAAGGCTATTAACATACATACTATTGCTCCTTCTTTGCTCTCTACTACAAGCATCTTTCTATTTAAATATATACAAATATATACAAGTATTAAGAAGAATGTTTACAAGAATTTACTTTTAACTAAAATTTGATGAGAAAAATTACTTCCCAAATATTAAAGTTTCAGACTTTTAAAAATTTCAGCTGTTTCTGTAATTCCTAACGAAATAGTGATATTTTTTTATATACTTGATGTAATACAAGTATATAGTAGTGTGACATAAGATGTTGGACTTCGGCTATGTTGATGTTAATTAGGTTTTTGATTCGTTATACGGTTATAGGATTACTTGATGATCAAGGACATAAGAAGGATGCATAAAAGTTTTTTTTTTTTTTTTTTTTTTTTTTTAAGGTATGATAGAATACCTACCGTTAAATTTCCTTGGCTCCCAATTAAGGTAATCCTACAAATTACTTAGAATTTGATTACTAGTATGATGAATAGGCATGTCCAATGTGGTTATCTTTTCGGGCTCAACACAATTATGAGGAGGCCTATTATACATCTACACTTCAAGCCCAACAGGCTCTCGTGTGAGAGAGATAACATATTCTTGTCTTTTTGGGTGTCAACCATTAGTAGTCAAACTTTCATCCAACATGTTTTAATCTCTTATACTCATAATGAAAAAAAGCAAAAGAGAACCAAAACAACAACAACAACAACAACAAAAAAAAAAAATAAAAAAAAAAAAATAAAACGGGTGCAGAAGCAGCTGTAGTTCTTAGGGCAGGGAAGGAGCCAAATAGAAAATAAGTAACCTTTTTATTTATCAAAATGTTACAGTTGGTGTTCAACATAATCTGCACTTCTGTGTATAAAATGCCTAATATCCAAATTTATTCAACGCTTAATCATTTCCTATGTCCTGAAGATGCCATCAGGATACCAACAGCTATAATGAACATCAGCAGCATGCTAACTAGTAATACATATGTTCTTTTTGAAGATTTTCTGTACTCGCCGAATAGTAGTATGGCCCAAAAGGTGCTAACCAGAGGAAGTGCCTGATAATTACCATACAAAAATTTATTTAAGTTAATTTCATGTATTCAGAATTAATCCAAGGATTTGTACGCGCTGTGGATGAGATCTGACATACCTGAACTGCATCAGCTGCAGCATAACCAGCAGCCTGGCCTCCCATGAACTGAAGGCCATTCCCAAAACCACAGAGAAACCCTGCAAGTAAGGCCCAACCCCTTCCTTCCGAGTCTGCCAAGTACGCCTTAAACGATGACTTGGGCAAGCTCAAGATAGGATAGTATAGGAATATGATGTTCAGAACTATGGCAACCACGAAACAACAGGCCGAGAAGTAGAAGAAAGCAGTGTAAACCATCAAATGAGGGATCCCTTTCTGTAGGAGATGGAACTGGTCATTTGTTGCTAGGTTGAAAGCTGGAGAGAACATAGAGAAGCAGATCCCCGAAAAGAAAGTTATAGTGAGTCCAAGCCAAATGCCCTTATCAAACACCTACAAATACATGATGTAATTGAGTTCAAATATGATAGATAACTGATGTATCAAATATAACACAAGCACTGAAAGAAGGCTTTTAGGAAGTGTGATACTAATTGTTACACATACATAATCTAATCTATTATCGATATAGTATATGCTAATCGAGTGTATCAAGCCACTCAAAATACCTTTATAGATCTCTTATTCTCAAGTTCTATGAGGTACTCTGCTGTTCCGAACTGTGCCACTTCCTTAGTTTGTCTTCCCTTTTCAGGATCCACTGAAGCACCCTTATTACTGTCAAAAGTGATTTTGCTGATAAAAATGTCTCAGTTTAAAACTAAGCTATTCATATAAGAACAGAAGTGAATCATACCCTGCCTTGTCTTCGAAACCACTTGACAAATAACTCAGCTTTTTCTTGTTATCAGAGGCATTAGATGAATGAACAAGTGAACCCAAAATGACAGCAATCAGGAAACATGCAACACCCGGGAAAAGAATGTCAGCCTTGTTAATCTTGTCATCGAGAAAGTAGTTTAGTGTGGTGCCTGTAACAATCGAAAGCACACCATCATAGTGAGCCTCTAAGAAAAAAGTCTTGTATCATTGTAAAAAGAAGAAAAACATACCAATTACGACAGTAATGCTAGAACCGACCACCTCTACAACTGATAACCCGACTAATGCCCAAGCATATTGTGTAGATAAATTTCCGATAGACAGGACTACTCCACCCACCATTGCAAATAACACACAAGGCCAATTGTCCTGCTACAACGAACACTTTAGAAGTCCATAAATGACTACTAGTTCTAAAAAATCGGAATAGATTATAAAATAGGATCAACCTGATGAAGTTGGGTGAGGAAATTAGGCATGCCAGGCTTAGCATCCCCCATCTGACCAAGAGTAAGGGCAATGATCACAGCAGCCAGGAGATTGGTTATGGAGTAATCAAGATAAGTATGTTGAGGAAGCCTGCCTCGCCTTTCGAGGAAGGCTAACACAGCAGGCCATGTCCCTAGGAACAGCAATGATAAGAGCATACATGCTATTGCTCCTCCTTTGCTTTCCACCACAAACATTTCTTAATATTATTTTCTGATCAAATATGACTGAACTTTGTTCCTTTACTCCTGAACATCACATTACAAAAAAAAAAAAAAAAAATGATCATACAGAATTAAATAGAAAGCTCTTTCATTAAGATTTAAATTCATGCAAAACGAATTACTATACAATATTCAATCTTTATACATGAATAATAATACTTTAAACACACACTCTTGAATGCTGTCATATTTATTTATTTTTTGTAAAAGCATGGTAAAATTCTAATTTCCTAGGCCTAACAAGAGGGTAAATATACAGGAAATTTCGTAACAAAAACACATGTAGTAATTAAATAAACAAACTTGAGATTATTGTATAATTTTTTTTGTAAGTAAAACTTAACATGGAATATAAGTACTTCATTTAGGAAGTAAGCTTACCAAATACTCCGATATGATATGTTGACAATGGAGCAAAAAGAAGTTTAAATGAATAGTTTATTGGTTTCTTACTAGTTACTACTCCATATTATGAGCATATAATAGTGGGTAGGTTGAGTGATATTTGTAATTTGTCATTAGTATTGAAGTTTTTTTTTTTTTTTTTTTTTCTCTTTTTTGACAAGATTTTTTCTCCATAACTTTTGCATTACTTACAAACAGTAATATAAATACTTCCTTTTTTTTCACTTGACCTGTTTCATTTATCACACTTGGCAATGTATAAAGTTAATCATTAATATCTCCGATTTTTTTGTAATAAAATATAATTTTTTGTTTTAGTGTTTAAAGATGAGCATCAATCCCAATATTTCTTGGAATCGGGATGAAAGATCTAACCACTTGAGATAATCCTCACTCTTTATAAGTATATATTATAACAATTAAATTATATGATAAGATTTATTAAGACAATTTAAATAAGATTCTAATTGACTAGTTTTTTTTTTTTTTTTTTTTTTTTTTGTATAAATCACAAAAGAAAGTCAAAGGTACAAATATGAATAGTTTAAAAGTCAAATTAGGTCAAGTAAAAAAATAGTAGAATTTTTTTTTTCTTACCACATGCATGTTATTATGTTACTCATTTTCATTTCTGAATACTTTAACACTTTTCATTTTTTTTGTGTATTTCTAAAAGTTTTGAGCATTTTCCCTTTATTTCATCTCTAACAAATCCGTATTATTACCTTTATGTTACAACCAACAACACACTCACCATTATTCTTTACTTTGTGCAAATAGTAAATGTTAAGATTTAGTGAAAATGAAAGTTTACATATAGTGTTAAAGATATAAAATTGTTACTTTGATCCCTAAAGTAAGAATATTTAAAGACATATGGAGTGTTATGTTATTGGTCTGAATCAATTACATAATACTAAAAGCGAATCTGACATGACACTTGTCATGTTCTGATTAAAAATTTTCCCGCCACTTTTTTCTTTCCTTTTTTTTTCTTCCTTTTTGTACAAAATCTTCATTAATATCAATTTATATAATATGTAATATTTGACCTTCAATTTGGCATTCATATTCGTAATATATTCTATGCATATTTTTTTTATAATTTTTTATAATAGGTATTTTTCTATAATAAACAAACATATAAGGTAATATATTAAATTAGAATAATGTACTAATCCCGTACTTCGTATCATTCTACAATGTATTTTTTCCTTGAAAGTTCTTTTTTTGTGCTCCAACCAGGATTAGACACTTTAGCTTTTACTATAATTTTTTGATTTATTTATAATAATAACGCTACAATTCAATAACTATAAACATAAATATAAAACAAAAATTAAAAAGCCTTAATTATTAATTGTCATAAAATTTAAGTCAATTAAATTTGTATAAAATATTTTTCCGGTAATATACTATAAAATATTATGCCGGTCAAAACATGCCAACAAAATAGGGAAATATGGGGTATATAATTACATTGCACGGGTTATAATTAACATAAATTTTATTCTCATATAAAACAGTATAATCATTAAATTTGAGTGTTTTTTTTTAATGTTCAATAATCAATAACTTTTGATAACAACATAATATTAATTCAAGTTAATTTTTTTTTGAAGAGAAATTCAAGTATTTGTTTTAATTTTTTTTTATATATACAAATATATTAATGTTATAGTAACATTGTAATTCATAATTTGATTAAGTAAAACCGTGCATTGCACGGGACCTTAAACTAGTTTGTATTATGATCAAAGGCGTAATTGACAAATGTACCGATCAAATTATTTCAGTTTTGAAAATTACAAGATGCACTTGTTCAATTATGCTTATAGAATCTTGGGATGTGTTGACTATGGAATTTTTTTGTTTTTTCTGGTGCAATGACTATGGAATCTTTTGAAAGGTAGAATTCTATTTACCTTTCATCTACATTTACAATATATGATTAGTCAATTTAAGAAGTCCTCAAGATGCTTCTCAATTATAAAGTTAAGAAACAATTTTGTAAAACCACCTTATCATCATCCTATTTTTTTTTTAATTTTTTTTTTCACCAATATCAACTCAAATTTAAATTACTTTTTTTTTTTTTTTTACAAAATATTTACTTGTAATTAGATGGCTCTCTGCTTAATTTTTTGAGCAATCAAGACAAATTAGTAGAGTAAAAATGTTTCACTACAAAAATTTGGCCTTTTAGCAACAGGTGAAATCCGTTGCTAATTGCTAAAAATCCGTCGCTGGACATAGCTAGCTACGGATTAATCAACGGAATCACTCCGTTGGTAAAAACCTTGTCGCTAAATGAATTTAGAGACGGAAAAAAAATCTGTCGCTCGCAATATTACTGTTAGTAGGAGTCGAACCCGTGACCTCAATGTCAAATATTGAAACTCTTACCAACTATACCAAATATTATTTGTTTACTTTTACGCACATAATTGATAATAAATGAAAGAAATATTAGAGACGGAATTTAAAATCCATCTCTAGTTTAGAAACGAGAATTTCGAATCCGTCTCTAATTTAGAGACGGATTAAAAAATCAGTTTCCAGTTTAGAGACGGATTGAAAATCCGTTTCTAGTTTAGAGATGAAACTAACTTACATAATTCGTCTCTAATGTAATATTTTAAATAATTAGTTTAAAAAATTATCTAGAGACGGAATAAAAAATCCGTTGCTCATATTAGCAACGGAAAAAAAAAAATCCCGTCTCTAACTTAGCAACGGAAAAAAATCCGTCTCTAAATTTAGCAACGGAAAAAAATCCGTTGCTAGATTCATCAACGGAAAAAAAATCCGTTTCTAATTTAGAGACGGATTTTCAATTCCGTTGCTAATTTAGCGATGGAATTTTTAATTCCGTTTCTAAATTAGAAACGGATTTTTAAATTCCGTCTCTAAATTAATTTAGAGTCGGATTTTTTGATTCCGTCTCTAATTTAGAAACGGATAAAATTCCGTCGCTAGAATTCCGTTTCTATATGGACATTTTTTTGTAGTGTTTCATCTATTTTCAAAAGGGACTTTTTGACTTTTACAACAAAAAAAAATCACGAAATTGTTTTTTACTACAAATAATTTTAAAAGTTGTATTTTACCACCAAAAAAATTTCTAAAAATTGTTTTTTACCATCTACCGTCAAGAAAACCGTTAAATTTAACGGTTAAAATAAAAACTATTCGATTTTTGTGCACAAAACATGTTGTTCATAGGTTTAGGGGGGCATTTTGGGGTTTACGGGACCAATTTGAAGTCAGAATGGACAAAAAATAATCAGAAAGACCTCATTTTGCGTGCTTAACATAAAGTTTTTGACGGCAGGTGGTAAAAAACAATTTTTAATTTTTTGTTTGGTGGTGCAATAAAATTTTTAAAAATTTTGGTATTATAAAACAATTTCGTGATTTTTTTTTTTTTTTTTTGGTGGTAAAAGTCAAAAAATCCTTTGAAAGGATCATACTCTACTTTATTTTTTTAACAAAAAAATTGCATAATGTACCAGAACACTTGGCATAACCTGTAGTATGATGAAAATTGTCAATTTGATTGATGTTAGTGTTAAAAGAATTTTGACCGGTATATATTTTTGTCGCCAACAAAAACCTGACCAATTCCATTGGTTTGCCAGCTCTAATTTGGATCACTTTGTAGTATAGAACAAATTCTAAAAGATGGTTGAAAGATTAATAAAAACTACAATTCAGTCATAATTTTTAGAGGAATTTTTATGATGTATGGATGCATGCTTTTGATCATCCGGATAACTTGAATTTAAAACATCTATGTGACTACGTAGAAAGCTGCTCCCTCCGTTTTTTTCCCATATTCGTATTTTATTTGATTAAATTATTATGAACAGAGTTAATAAGATATAAGAGAGAAAAATAGTGAGACCTAAGATAAGTTTTGTGAGAGTAAAGTTACGGTTTCTATATTAGTTAGTACGTATGGGGCAGTACATAAACGACACCTGAATTAAATAAAGAAGGACAAAAGGAGGGATTACGTAAAGGAATACACAAAGACCCAAGTTAGACAGTAGACATAGTGGGATACAACAAAAATAAATTGTATTAGATCCTGCATTTTTAATCTAATAAGCTAAAGTTTATATTTTTTTTGCTTCACACTTTTTAATTAAGTTATTTTAAAGATGGCAGTGGGTTGGGCCGGGCCGACGGCACTGCACGAGCATGAAAAAAGCACGGCATGACACGGTACTGTGCGTGTGGGCTGTGGGCCGATCCTGGTCGTCTTTATTTGGGAGAAGCATAATAAATCACGACACGACCGCGCTGAAGGATTTATGTCTTCGTCATGTGCAATTACTAGATATATAAATGAATCAAATTATGGAGATAACTAAGTTCGTACATCTGGATTGTCATTATATCATAACTAGAGATACTAACGATCTTTGGACTAGTAAAATAGGGCAAATCTAAATTGGACATAACCTATAAGGTCACACAAAGGGCCTAGATCGAGCACGAGAGGATGAGGCCCATGATGGGCCTCATCCCCTAGCATGGTCGACCATATGGAGGAATAAGGAGGGTTTTGGGCTTCGTGACTTAGTCTAATTCTAATGAGATTATAAATAGACTAAGTGCCTAGGGTTTTCAGCAATTGCAATTCAGTGATCAGTTGATCAAAACCCTAATTAGCAAACACGAGTCCAACCCCTCTCAAACTCTCTCTCTCTCTCTCTCTCTCTCTCTCTCTCTCTCTCTCTCTCTTTCGTCTCTCTCCTCCCCTCAGCGCCGGTGGTGTGTTGGTGGTGTTTTAATTAGCAAACACGAGCCCAACCCCTCTCAAACTCTCTCTCTCTCACGTCTCTCTCCTTCCCTCGGCGCCGGTGGTGTGTTGGTGGTGGTCGGTTGTCCATTAAAGGTGGTGATTGTGGTTTTCCACTTCACTCGACCAATCTAGTATTGGTGGACGGCTCATTCGAATCTCGTGGACTAAGTAGAGGAGCAAAGCTTGGGGCGGCTCTGTTCTCTCCCTAATTTGCTTGTCGAATAGCTACGTGGAATTTACGCTTTAAAGGTATGATCATATGTCTTGTGTGTTATGCATGTGATCTTGGGATTAGGTGTTTAATGAATATGATTCATGTTTTTCCGCATTATAGTACCTATAAACTCCTACACGCGCGTGCTAAAATCAATGCAATTTTGCTTAGGCATGCAAGTCTGGCACAGCCCGACACGATGGCACGTGGCTTGGGCGGGCCGTGCATGGGCCAACCTTTTGAAAACTTCGGCCCGACATGGCACGATACGAAACTCGTGGGCTGAATCATGGGCCGGACCTAACTAAATCCCAAAGTATGTGCGCCAGCACGAGGCATAGCCCGATACGGCCTAGGCCATCTTTATTATACACTTGTATAATTCAAATTTCATTTTCCATGAAAATAACTACTTGAACACCAAGTCACCAACCAATGGTTAAGAATAACAGAAAAAGTAGCTAGTAGAATAAAACAAGACCTTTATTATTCATATTTCATTTTCCATTTTTCTTCATCATTGTGGAACAGCTAAAGATTTTCTTGTTTAGGGAACAATAATAAATACCAGATTATTCTTTCCACAATTATCGCTGGAATATGAACAAGTATCATTTTCAAAAACATCTCCATTAGGGGTGCATGGTGAAATTTTGTAACAATTCAGGAGTATATGGTGAATTTGAAATTTTTAAGGGGTTTATTATGAATAAACAAAAAACTTAAAGAGTATAAGGTAAAAAAACCTATAATCATTATAATTTTTGAATAACCATGCATATGACAAGAATATATAACCTTAATAGACTAAACCAAATACATAAGTAACGCAAAAAAATTTAAATTAAATTAGAGTAACTATCTAAAACTCTAAAAGTCAAGGTT
Organism: Chenopodium album; assembly: GCF_948465745.1. Lineage (NCBI taxonomy): Eukaryota > Viridiplantae > Streptophyta > Magnoliopsida > Caryophyllales > Amaranthaceae > Chenopodium > Chenopodium album. The sequence continues at coordinate 83,319,715 of NC_137834.1, forward strand.
GGATTAGTTTAGTTTGGTTACAATCCCAAAAGAGCTGAAGGTGGGCACTGGCACATTGATTGAAAAGTGCAAGATGAAGTAAATTTGAAGAATTGTATGGAACCCATATACTATTATTTTCCCTAAGAGAGTATCATTCATGCCAAGTCTGTTGACGTTTTATGTAGTCAAACTCTCCTCCAACATAACTTAATTAATTTAACACACTGATGATTTATAAAGTTAATATCGTATGATTTTAACTGTTTTGCATGATTTTATCCCTAGGAATGACTTGTATGTTTATAAAGAATATATAACATTTTTATTTATCCAAATGTTTAAGACAGTGTTCAATAACATTAATCAGCACTTTTGTGTATAAAAACGCCTAACACCTAAATTCCTTCGAAGCTAAATAAATCATTTCCTATGTCCTGAAGATGCCATCAGGATACCAACTGCTACAACGAACATCAACAACATGCTAACTAGTAATATATATGTTCTTCTTGAAGATTTTCTGTACTCGCCGAATAGTAGTACAGCCCAAAAGGTGCTAACCAGAGGAAGTGCCTGGTAATAACATCCAAAAATTTATACAAGTTAGTGTAATGTATTTAGAGTTAATCCATGGATTTGTACGCGCTGTAGATGAAATCTGACATACCTGAACTGCATCAGCTGCAGCATAACCTGCAGCCTGACCTCCCATGAACTGAAGACCATTCCCAAAACCACAGAGAAGCCCTGCAAGTAAGGCCCACCCTCTTCCTTTCGAGTCTGCTATGTAGGCCTTAATCGATGACTTGGGCAAGTTCAATATAGGGTGGTATAGGAATGTGATGTTCAGAACGATGGCAACCACGAAACAACAGACTGAGAAGTAAAAGAAAGCAGTGTAAACCACCAAATGAGGGACTCCTTTCTTTAGGAGATGGAACTGGTCATTTGTTGCTAGGTTGAAAGCAGGAGAGAATAGAGAGAAGCAGATCCCGGAAAAGAAAGTTATAGCGAGTCCAAGCCAAATGCTCCTATCAAACACCTGCATATGATGGAATTGAACGATTTCAATGATAAATAATCAACAAATGTATGATACTAAACACCGGAACCATTCAATAAAATTTATAATTGCTAGTCAAATATTACATGTAATTAAAGTCTGCTAGTCAGCTTTTAACTAGTAACTATCAAATTTGATGATGTTTGATAAGTATAACTAGTACCTTTATGGATCTCTTGTCCTCTAATTCAATGAGATATTCTGCAGTGCCAAACTGTGCCGGTACCTTGACTTCTTTTCCGTTTTCAGGATCCTTTGAAGCACCCTTATTCCTGTTAAATTTCGACTGTGTTAATAACATTGTGTATGAATGGAAACCAAGCTACTGACTACTGTTACTGTATGATGAAAAAAGCAGGACAAGAAAAGAAGTGAGATATACACTACTTTGTCTTCATAACCACTTGACAAATGACTGAGCTTTTTCTTGTTATCTGATGCATTAGATGAGTGAACAAGTGATCCCAAAATGACAGCAATCAAAAAACACGCGACACCAGGGAAAAGTATGTAAGCCTTGTTAATTTTGTCATCCAGAAAATAGTTTAGTGTAGTTCCTGTAAGTATCGAAAGCAGACAGTAGAGAACATCTCAGTAACAAACATCCTCAACTTGTAAAATGGAAAGATTGAGCTCAGAACAGAAGGAAAATACCTATTACAACAGTAATGCTAGCAGAGACCACCTCTACTACTGATAAACCTACTAATGCCCAAGCATATTGTGTGGACAGATTTCCGATACTGAGGACTACTCCACCAACCATTGCGAATAACACTGAGGGCCAGTTATCCTGCAACAAATAGCCTTAAAAATGTTTTAAATCATCACTAGTTCTGTAAAAAATACACAGACTATTTATCAGTTAATTGCATAAGGTTATGTTTCTACTGATTCTACTGTCTGATGCATCAGTTAGTCAAATTCTTAAATTAAAAGTCGTATTACATCTTATTTGATGAAAGGAAAGAACCAAAAAAAATTAAAGAATTCCTCCCATCAAATCTTCTAATGAATAAATGTGCATTCCTTCTCGAAATTAATTACAAGCTTGCAACATATTGACTTAGCAATGTTCTCCAGAGAAATCATGATTTTGTTTTGTCATGAATATCGTAAATTAATTCAAAGTACGGAGTATCAATTTTGAAAAGCCATCAAATGTTTATTAGTAACCATAAAGGGCTACATATATCATTATCCAAATTTTAATGGTCATTATGTTGCGATTCATCCTTTACAAAGGCACAAAGCACAAGTATTCAACTCATTTTGATCTCCTCATTTGTCATATATCACAAAAAAGAGCAAATATCTTGCTTATAAACAAACAGAAGTTACAGAACAAGGTCATGTACAAGTATAACCATTCAATTTTCAAATAACATCTAAAAAATTGCATCAATTTATATTAAAATGAGCAGAATAAAACAAGTTAGGTGACCTGATAAAGTTGGGTGATGAAATTAGGCATTCCTGGTTTGGCATCCCCCATCTGACCAAGAGTAAGGGCAATGATCACAGCAGCCAGGAGATTGGTTATGGAGTAATCAAGATAAGTATGTTGAGGAAGCCGGCCTCGCCTTTCGAGGAAGGCTAATACAGCAGGCCATGTCCCCAAGAACAGCAATGAAAAGAGCATACATGCTATTGCCCCTCCTTTGCTCTCTACTAGAAACATCTTTAACCCACTTACAATTATCTTCTGATCAAATACTAGTAAACTTGCTTCCTTAAACTCCTCCTGATCATCATATTACACATTTATAGTCATTAATCATCAGAAAATTATAAGCACATACACTTTACAATTAAAAATTTAATCTTTTTCTATTTAGAATCAACAAAATTCAATCTTGAAATCCTTGATAAAACACACAATGATCCAGAGTGCTTTTTTTTTTTTTTTTTTTTTTTTTGAGCATTGTATAATAATTCAAAATTCCCAGATCTAAGAAAAGAAGGAAAAAAAAGATATACACACAAATTTCCAAAAAAAAATCATGAAATTCAGCAAGCAAAACAAAAATAAATAATATAAATTCTATGATAAGAACTCAATCTTATGAAACTTACCATTTTGAGAAAAAATGAAAAAAATAATTATTCAGTAATAGGAAACAAGCATTATAATTAGAAAATGATAACCCCACAAAAAAGAAAGATGACATGATACATTTCATAGAAAACAAACATCAATCAATTCACAACAAAATTAAATATCCAATGAAAACAAACAAAATTATATAATTAATACTTTGTACTATAATTTAAACAAGAAAGCTTACCCAAAATTGATGTGATATTGATTGAAACAGAGTATTATTTACTAAACCATTTTTATTTTTCTTTTTTGTGATGATGATAATAATGGAGTTTTGGATATAAAATTTGACTAAAATAGTTTTACTACTGCTGTATATAGTGGGTAGGTGGATTGTAAATTGGTGATTTTAAAAGAAATTTAGTTTGGAGAAGTAATTTTGTAATTGGATGATCATTGCTATGTAATGGGGATCCGTTGACTTTGGAATTTGACTGCATGGAATCTTTTGAAAAGGTAGAATCTTTTTGTTTCCTTATATTTACTGATTCTCAGTATTATTAGTAACAGCCCACTTATTATGAGTCAATTTAAGTGGGCATTTATGAGTTTTTGGCTATTATTGTAAGATTTCACAACATGCCTTTCAATTATTTGGTCCCACTTGCTTAGACAATCTTGAATAATTGTTGCATACTTGCAATGGTGGACCCAACGTTGTTCATATATGAAGTTTTATGGTTCCGCGGTAAAAACTTTGACAATTTTTTTTTCTTTTCATTAGAATCAATTAACTAAATTAAATTATCTTATGCAATGTTCGATAACTCCAAAAATCTGAACCCATGAATCCATAATTGTAACCTATATTATATGAGTCCATCACAAAATCATCCTTTACAAAATCCAATTTTTGGATCGATGGATGACGGTGACTCAACACCCATAAAATCCTAGATCCGTCACAGTATACTTGTATATGCAAGTGTGTGCAAGTAATTTATGGTCAGCGGCTAGATTTGATGAAAACGTCTCATATTTGATTACGTATTTGATTTGAAATAGCTAAAAGTAGAAGTAGAACATTATTTGAAATTACATGATGAATTAATAAAACTTTGAAACGGATATATCTAGCATACAAAGGCTTTATCATAATATGCTAATTGACAATGACATCAATTATAACAAACTCAAAGTCTGATAAACAAAACTCACAATAAATGTGGAGTAGCATAAATTGACATGACTCACTTATGTTCCGTTTTTTTTACTTTAATTGCGAGTTTTAAAAAGTGGATGTTCGAAGTGGCACGTCACATATAATCCTATCACTTGCAATACGTAACTAACAAATTAAATAGAAAAACCAAAATAAAACAAAATGCAGTTTCAATTCAAGTATATTATGGGACTATGGCCCTTCTTTCACCAAAAAAAAGGTAAAGAAAAACAATATACATGTATTTCATTATTATAAGCTAAGCATACAAAGGGAACATGTATTTGCATCAAAACCAATGGATTTTAGAGTTACCAAGGAGTTTATGCAAATTACTTCAGTATTCCTCTAATTTTCAAACAACTACTACTTTCAAAGTAAACCTTTGGCAATTCTTAGCTACTTCCAACCAATCTATCCACCATTTTCCTTGGCAAGAAACTAAGTAAGAAAACATTTAAACAAATTTCATCTAAACTTGTTACACATTCCCATACTAAACACTGAAGAACCGCCAATGAATCATTATTTGTGCATCATCTTATTCAGTATACTCTAGACTGCAACAATTTAGGACATTGTCTGATGCCAGATTATGACTTTCTGTGCCCAGATGATGCCATGAGGATTGCAACCGTGATGATGAACATTGACAGCATGCTAAATAGTAGTGTGTATGTTTTCCTTGAGGATTTCCTGTATTCTCCAAAAGCTACTACACCCCAAAAGGTGCTCACCAATGGAAGTGCCTGATAATTGACACACAAACAATCAAAGAAATTGTTAATACAAAATCGTAATTAGTATGAGGCAATAACAAGAAATCAGTAATCCTGTCTGATCTGCATCACTAGCCTTTGACTGACCTGAACTGCATCAGCTGCAGCATATCCTGCAGCCTGACCTCCCATGAACTGCAGACCATTTCCGAAACCACATAACAAACCAGCCAAAAGGGCCCAACCTCGACCATTCCAGTCCTTAAAGTAAGCCTCAAATGATGACTTTGGCGAGCCAAGGATAGGGCGAAATAGAAAGATGGCATTCAAGATGAGTGCAATAGCAAAAGAGGAGACAGAGAAGTAGAAAAAAGCGGTATATACAACCAAATGAGGCACCCCTTTCTTCAATCTGTGAAACTGATCATTGGTTGCCACATTGAACAGAGGAGAGAAAAAGGAGTAACAAATTCCAGAAAAAAAAGTTAATGCTAAACCAATCCAAATACTCCGGCCAAACACCTGCAAACGGATCAAACAACAAGTGAGTTAACTGAAGCATTAGCTGTTAGAAATTTAGGCTAAATCATCATCAAAAACTACCACAATCAAGACTAATTAATTTAAGCCACTGACCTTAATGGATCTTTTTTCTTCGAGTTGAATGAGGAACTTAGCAGTCCCAAACTCCGGCTCCTTTGTACTTCCATTTGCCTTTTCAAGGTCCATAGGAACTGAAAGCAAAGAGGAAGTTGAGATATTCTATTCCTAGTCCTAGCTAGTCTAGTGGCATCCATATATGCACTATATGTAACACAAATTATCCTAACTTGTCAACCTTTATGAGCAGAAGATGCTCCATCTGAGGCTGAAATGTCGGATTTCCTGTCAAAAGTCGGAGTGGATGACATCACAAGTCTGAAATATTGTTTCATGTACACAATTCGACAAATTGTTACTACTAGTACACTACTATACCTCATAGCAAATGAGCGAATGTATAAAGTTTCATACTTCTTAAATATTGTCCCAAGTAATTCCTAATGGAATTGAATGAGTTCTTTATCATAGTGCAGACAATATATACCTTTCCTCTTCATCGAGTTTACTATCCATATTTTTAAGTTTTGCAGTATTATCAGCATTATTAGATTTGTGAACACCCGAACCCAGGAAGACTGCAATCAAAAAACACCCTACTCCAGGGAACAGGATTTCTGCCTTGTTTATTCTGTCATCCAGGAAATAGTTTACTGTGGTTCCTGTTAATTTACAGGACAATTTATTAATTTCAGTTGTTCCAATACTAGACTAAGGGAGTAGAATGGATATAATAATACGAACCTAAGACAACGGTGATGCTAGCACTAACAACCTCGACAACTGATAATCCAGCTAAAGCCATAGCATACTGTATAGATAAATTTCCTACACTAAGAGCAACTCCACCAGCCATTGCAAAACACGCCGAGGGCCAATTATCTGGTAGCTGTCACATTATTATATACAAGATTAAAACATCTAAAAATATGTGCTGGCAAACGTGCCTAAATGAAATGTGTCAAATAATATGAACCAGTACTGTAAGATCCAATGATCATAGACACAGTTGCTATATGAAAACAGGTTTCTGTTGCATATATTTTTGGAAACTCTTATTATAACACAAAAATGTGACCAAGTTAAAAAGCAAAAGAAAGTTTGTTACCTCAAACAATTGAGTTAAGAAATTAGGCATGTCTGGTTTGCTCTCTCCAATCTCACCTAAAGTAAGTGCTATAAAGATAGCAGCTAAGAGATTGGTGATAGCATAATCAAGGTAAGTATGCTGAGGAAGACGGCCACGCCTTTCGAGGTAAGCCAGTATAGCAGGCCATGTCCCTAGGAAGAACAAAGAGAGTAGCATGCAAAATATAGCTCCTATTTTGCTCTCTACCAGATACATCTTCAATAATCTCACCTGCACAAAATATATTTTTTAAGTCATGAAAAAAACAATATAATGCAACTTAGAAAATTCTTCATGAAATCCTTTTATTTGCCTGACTTTATGCACCAAAAATATCGTTTTGACTTTTATTTTTTTCTAAGGATAAGATCATTATTTTGAATATGGAAGATTTGAAGGTATAATAGATAAACATTAGCTACCATTTAGTCCATTTTTGTAGATCTTCATCCTATAACAACAATAATAGATACAATACATTGAATCAACTGATCTTGCTTTTATTACATGGATTACTCAATTTGGATAAGTTGATCTATCTTCTAATTTGTCTACCCTATCTTAGAATTAATAATCAATGCATATAATACCAAATATAACAATAACAATAATCAACATTAATAATATAATAATAGTCGCGTCACTATAATAATAATAATAATAATAATAATAATAATGGGTATTTTAGTAAAATCATAGACATAACAAAATTTACAACCTCCCTAAGTTTTTGAATTCCAGACACAAATGAAAGCTTCACAGTTTTTTCTACATAAAGAACAAACTAATTTCTGACTCAAATTCGACACGTATGAAATTGATGAAGATAACAACGGATTAAGAATTACTAAACTTACCAATAATTAAGATTATAAATCCCCAAAAATAAAATGTTCTTAAAAACATATGGTCAAAACCCCAGATTCAATAAGATTAAGATAAGCTTATCTAAAAAAAATAAAAAGAGGAGAGAGAAAATGTTGCATACCAATAAAATTTGTTGAAGAACAAGATTGAATCAATGCTTAAAGGAAGAACACAACAATGAATCAATAAAAAGTACGTAACTTTGTTTCTGAAATGGTGAGATTCTATAAATGTAGTTAAAACAGTAGAGAATCAGGAATAAAACCTTAAAATTAGCAAAAACACCCAGAATCTAGATCTTTTTTGAGGTATGCTAATTGGCAACTTTGGCTATTTGTAAATCAATTTATATATAAATGGGTTTTTTTGTCTTCATTTAAAAGGGTGTGACAAAATAAATGAGGTTGTATGTTTTGAAAAGTATAATTTTATAATTATATTATGAGTTGTTATGATTGGTTAGTTTGGCTTGAATTATGGACAGTTTTACACGTTTTAAGAAACAGTACTTGCTTAAGTAATTTATAATACAACATAAGTACATAATAAAGTGTGATTAGTCGTTGATGATTTGCTTAATTTTTCAAAGTCAAACTTTGATAATATGATCATTGGTACGTCATTTTGAAGCGATGTTTAGAAAAAGGGGATGGTTGTTTTAAACAAAAAGAAATAGGGGCATTCCGAGAATTGAACTCGGGACCTCTCGCACCCTAAGCGAGAATCATACCACTAGACCAAATGCCCATTTGATGGTAATTTATAACTGGTTATTTTTATCTACCTTTGTTTTTCATTCAAATATTATAAATTTGAGAAAATAATTTTTAAAAAAATGAGAAAGAAATAAAGTAGACTTGGTATTTATGTTTCTTACAAGCTTTTTCATTGATTTACAGTAGATAACACAAGGAAAATGACACACTTAAGTACTTTACAGAGTGTCAAAATTTGAGGATAAAGAAGAGAGAATGTGCAAAACATATGAAAGAAAGGTACAATACCCCTTATCATTTTATGTTCCTCCTGTTTATCATTACTAGCCTATGCATATCACTCTATTCGTATGAAACTGTCAAACCACCCTTGAAAAAATTATAGCAAAAAGAACAAAAGAACATTTTGAAGTTTTAGATTCGCGTATGAGCAAAGCAATCCGGAAACTAGAGATCCATATCCCTTCGATAGTTAATTTGATGCATGATCCAATTGGTCGATAAGCTCTGCTGCACCCAGGTGAATCTGACCACACTGATGGTCTGCTTGCTTAAAAAGCTTCTTTCCTTGGCATTTTAGCCACGCTTTCCAGGAAGTTTCCCAGCAACTTCTGGTCGAAAACCATGTTTGGAATCTGCAGAGCAAACAATGAGTAAAATTTCATATATAATTAAGGCAAAGTAAAGTGATCTTTAGCTGGTATAATTAGACTACCTTATCTCCAAAATACATTTTGGTATTATTTGCTATCGCTTCAATAAATCTGAGCTCAAGATACTGGGGTGTTAGCTTCAAAGTGTTAGCTTCAGCCTCTTTTACCAATCTGGGAAAGCAGACATCAATATCAGTATCAACATTAGTGGTACTTTGTAAAATTAAAATCATGAGTGGCATAACTGACATGGCATGGGAATTTCACCCCCTCGGCAAATGTTCCGAGGGCTTCCTGGAGTAGAGAGATTCACCTGTAGTAGTAAGCATCAGCCATGCTCTTTTCCCGAGCTAAATTCATCTCATTATCAATTTGTTGCTGGCTTCTGGCACTTTCCTTTTCCATCAGCTTTTGCTCCATGATGATCTTGCTCACAAATGAGTTCTTTTCTGCCTCAGAAATAGCAATTTTTTTCTGTGTCTCTGCCTCCTTCTCAGCAACCTTTTGTTTCTCAATAGCTATTAAAGCCTGAGCGACAGGAGAGATTAAAATTTAAAATAATAAAATGCATGAAACACAAAGAGCTAATACGATATAGCAAAAATAAACCATCCATTGCAAATCAGGGAGGAAAATTAAAAATTTGCAACAAATTTAAGATCCCTCTAAAGTTTAACCAAGGAAAAACTTGACAAACAAAAGAACAGCTACAATTCTTCAATCATGATGACTCTTATAAGTTTAAAAAACACTTTTTCTGCTCCTAAGCAAGGGACCAAACTATCATAAAATCTGCCTACAAATAAATCTGCATCATATTTTACCCAATCCCAATATAACAGAAAATTTCATTCCAGCGATGAAGTCATAAACAGATCCAGTTGATGTACCTTTGTCCTTTCTTCCTCCATCTGTTCATAATTATGCCTTATACTCTCCGGAATGGTAGGTTTTGTGACGCGGACACTGATGATCTCAACACCAGGAGCGTAACGAGTACAGTCACCCTGGAGAGCATCTTTCATCCTCTCATCAATCTGCATAAGATTAACAGTGTGTCAAAAAAATGCAGACTTTCAGCTGAACTTACAAGTATAGGTAAAGAATTACATATAGAATCAATTGAAAACAGAAATTTGACAAGCAAGGAGATGTATCAAAATTGTGAATTCCACAAACATCATTGAAATAGGAACAAGCATAGCAGAAGAGAAGTGATGGGTCAAGAGTTGGCACTTCTAGCTTGCAGCTTACATATAAGTTGGTTGTTTTTTAATGAATAAATCTAGGTTCTAGGAAGTGGATGACCCCAAGATACTTCATGCATTTTCTGTGTTTACATTTCTTCAACTGCAGCTTTCCTAAAAAGCATCACGGCTATGTTTTTATGGTAAGAATTTCTCCACATTTAGTTCAGGTGCTAGCAAAATAAAACCTCTCTAATGATTCCAATGAGTTAAGGCCTTATGTCCATCGACCTCCAAAATACTCATCATTAGCAATCTCCTTAATGTATGGTCATTCTTGTTGTTATATATATATAGCTTGGGAAAGCGATTTAAACAGAAAGACAAGAGGCCCTCTTCCCAAAACCTCTCTAATGGTTCCAATCGATTAAGGCCTTAATTTTGAAGCAGTACAGCTACTTTCAAATTTTACAAAATAGTAGTTATTATATAGCACCAAAAACATCAGAAGCGTCATTCTTGTAATTACGTTGCTCACCTGATCAAACATATCAATATAAACTTGTTGAAGAGCATGGGAACTACAGAATTGATTGATCTCATGATGAATTTTGTCATATATCCATGTCTTATCATAGTGCACACCATAATTCAGAAGAGTATCATATACAGCGTCCTTGTTCAGCCTGTTGACAACCTGAACATAATATTATAACTAAGTTCCACATAATATACAGCAATACAACTCAACTTGAAAAGGCAAAAATCAGTAACACCAATTGATTTGGAGCAATGATACTAATGCAAAGAACCTCCAAGTAATTAAGCATACCTCTATCCTGTTGAAGTTGATCATAACACCTCCTTTTGTGCCACATGGAATATTTCTAACCTACAAAGTACAACTTGAAAAGTCAATACAATTATATATTCTTTTTGTGCCACCTTTTGATATCAAATACTTGCACCATTCCATAATATCGTGCCAATTTCATTTTCCTCGTTTTTGAAGATGTAGCTTTGACCATCAATATCTTTAATTATGTGTTAACAAAAACTATTAAAAAAATAAAAAATAAAAAAAATTAAAAAAAAATTAAAAAAAAAAAACTGATATTATAAAATTACATATTAAGACGAATCTAACAATATGACACATGAGAATTGTTCGCCAAAGGTTTTAAGGTATGTCCATGAAATGGAAATGGACACTATTTTATGGGATAGAGGTGGTAGCAAATTCGACTGGAAAATAAGAAAGCATAAGCACGCTGCTCAATCAAGACAGACAAAAGACCAACGAGGACTCGTAGAACTACCTGGTCAGTCTGAAGCGTCACTTGTATAGGTTCATAATGAGTAATTATAGGCAGCTTCCAGTGAAAACCTGTTTCAAATTAATCAGATGTTTTGCACAAAACATTAATGGAAAACATAAAATGTAACAAAAAACGCAAATTCACACCAGGATCAGTAATTGTTTTGAGCAGGGCACCCCCTCTCCAGTAAACACCAACATGACCTTCAGGCACTTGGTGCAAGATCGTCAAGCTGATCTTGTTTGTTGACGTAGAAGAAAGCACAACCTGCCAAGTTTCCACAGCATATCATACAAATTACTATTCCAAACAAACACAAGACAATCCCACACAAGTGCGTAGTATGATATTTTTCAATAAAACCATGTCCCTAAGTAAACCTAACTGAAACCCGACCATGGCCGATCAATTTCCTTGATGAACACAATAAAAACAATCAAGATTTTGCTACTGTATATATACTTGTAATATCCAATTAAATCTCTGATTGTTGTTGCTTTAGTAAATTTTAATACCCAATTAATGAATTCCTCATTTTCTTCCTTTGAACATGATCAAAAAACTAATGATCATTATATTTGGTGCAATTATACTGAAAAATTTTACTCATTAGCAAACACAAGAAATCATTGAAGATTTTCAAAAGAATGATTAAAACAATTACTATTGGCTCACTTTAACCAAATTTAACTTTGCACCTCATAAAAAGATAAATAGAATAATTAATAAATAAGCATCTAAACTCGATTACCTTTATATATCTGGTCAATCTTATGAAGCAAAGAATTTATTCAAAAAATAACCCTAGAAATTGAAATTGTAGAAAAGAAAAAAATACAAAGAATTTCATGGATTTGATCACTCAATCAATAGATTAATTGATCAAATAAACCTAACATGGCGAAATGAAATCAAATTGAAGCCACATTTCATCAATTTCAACAAATTATAATCGAAGAATTAACACTGGAACAGATTTAAACTCGAACAATTGAAATGCACAGAATGTGATCGATAAAAGTCCGCAGAGAAAAACTAAAGTAAACGATGATTAAAGAGAGAGAAAGTACCGCAGTGAAGGCAGCAACGATGAAGAAGAGCAGAGGTAAGATGCCGGAGAGACCGCCGCCGCCGGAAGCACCACCGGCGGGAGGCTGAGGTGGGCGTTGCTGCGGTGTTTGCTGCTGTTGTTGCTGCAGTAAAGGGTCCATGTGTTAATTGGTTTTTGGTGTATTTCTTGGCAACTTCCTTGAATTGGTTACTTGTTAGGAACACTCACAAAGTCACGATTTCTACCACTCAACTTTGAGTCTATTTATACTTTATTTCTATATATATATATATATATATGCTGACCAAAGACTCAACTTTGTGTGTGTTACGGAGTAAGACGAGTGCTTGTACTCCGTAACAACTATGAAAGTTACAAACAATTCCAATAAAATACTCGGGATGTATGAAATTTGGTTATGAATTACGATAATGGTAATGAATTTAAGTGTTCTAAGCGCATTGTGAATGTGGTGAATTAAGAAGTAAAGCTTGAGTCACTATTTTCATGATCCACTTTTAGAATAATGCAAATTGATTCATGTAACATTATATTTTTAAAGTTGTTTATTTATTTGGTTTGAGACGTGAAAATTTTTATCACTCTCCCAAACTAGCATCTTACTCCTTTTTCAGTTTTTTGTGACATACAAAGTATGTAGCAACAAAACTAACGAGAGTAAGGCCCCATTCTTTTCACCTTAATTTTACTGAACTGAAATTATTTTTACTTAACTGAAATTATTTTTGCTGACCTTAAATTATTTTTACTGAACTTAAATTAATTTTACTAAACTGAAATTATTTTTGCTGAACTGAAATTATTTTTACTGATTTTCTATTATAATTCTTCTTTAAGAAAACTGAATTTTACTAAACTGAAATTATTTTTACTGAACTAAAATTAATTTTACTGAACTGAACTTATTTTTACTGAACTAAAATTATTTTTAGTTAATATTATATTTGTAATAAGGAAAAATCCTTGCCTATTCTTTGCCCTGTATTCTCTCTGCCAGCTGCACTGTGTGTGTGTTGTCATAGTGTTGTAGGAATATTTGTATACCGTTAGTTGCAGCCTTGTTTTCAGTGCAATGATTAGGTGTAGGTAATTCTGTAATTTGTCCTGTAGTGACTATTTATTGTCTTAGGTTGCTTTCTTTGTAAGCTCAATAGAGCAGATATTTTTCCTAACCTAATATCACCTCTTCCTCCTTCCTTCTCTACTCTCTTTCTCTCTTAATCTGCTGTCCTCTTGCATCAGGCATATTTAACTCTTCATGGTATCAGAGCCATTGGTGCAAAATCAGGACATTTAAAATCATTAAATTTGCTCTCTATATTTCAGTCATCAGATCCATAAAGCTTTTATCTTTTTCTCTTTCTTTTTTTCTCAAAAATCGAAGCTTTACATAATGGCAACTGATGCAAACAGTGTGCTTTATTTTGGGCACTGTCATTCGTTCTACATATGCAAACAGTGTGCTTTATTTCATGCAACTGATGGTTCTTATTCCATCTCAGTGGACAAGCTTACTGGAGCCAGTGACTACAGATCCTGGAGGAGATCCATGGAGATTGCACTCACATCAAAAAAGAAGATTGGCTTTGTTTTGGGCACTGTCATTCGTTCTACATATGCTGCAGATGCTGTCAAGGCATATCAATGGGACACTTGCAACTCTATGGTAATATCTTGGATTCATGCTTGTCTTTCATATACAATTAAAAAATCTGTGCTTTTATGTCAATACTGCTAGAGAAACATGGGTACAGCTTGAAAAGAGATTTTCTATGGCAAATGGGTCTAGAAAATATAAGTTAAACAAAGATCTTTATCAACTGAAACAGAATAGTAACACTATTAATGAATATTACACTGCTATGTCTAGTCTGTAGGAAGAATTGGATTCAATGAGTGCCTTGCCTATTATTAGTGAAATATCTGCTGAGGTGAGAGCTTTGCTAAACACAGTAGCTAGGAACCAGGAAGAAAGTCGCTTGTTTCAGTTCTTAAATGGCCTAGATGATCACTATGGTGCCATGAGAAGTCAAATGCTCATGCTCACCCCTCTCCCTACAGTAGAGTCTGCTTGCTCTATGCTGCAGCAAGAAGAAAGTCAAAGGGAAGTTCTGATATCTAAAGATGAATCAGACATCTCTGCTATGTATGGCAGACAATTTCCAGCAAAACCAACTCTTATCTGCTCTCACTGTGGTGGAAAAGGTCATACCCAAAATAAGTGCTGGTATATCTATGGTTTTCCTAAGAAACAGGATAAGCCAAGATTGAATCCTGTCAATACAGGTAATAAGGAAAAATCCTTTAATCAATCTTGGAACAACAACAACAACAAATTCAAGCCAAAATTGGCTGCTCCAGCTCAGTTTCCAGTCATAGAAGGAAGGAACATAACCCTCACCTCTTAGCAGTTTGAACAGCTGTTGAAACACATGCCAACTTCCAGTGCAACAAAGGGAAGTGAAACTGATGAAGAAATAGAAAACAGTTTCTCAGGCATGGTGTCCTGTAATCATGCAGAATCTGTCCTAAATGGGTGGATAATTGACTCAGGGGCTTCAGATCATATGACATATGATCTGAGTAAGTTTACAGACCCTAAAATAGTTGATGCTCTTCCCAAAATAACTCTTCCTACAGGTGACTCAGCCTCAATATCTCACACTGGTAATGTTAGCTTGTGTAACTCATTGAATCTGCACAATGTGCTGTGTGTGCCTAAATTCATATACAATCTCTTATCTGTGCCAAAATTGACCAAAGATTCACAGTGTGAGGTGAATTTCTGTGGAACACATTGTGTAATTAGAGATGCTGTTTCAAAGAAAATAAGAGGAATTGGGAAAGCCAAAAATGGGCTGTATTACTTGGTTAATGAACCTCTGGGAGCTGACTTGATGTCTCAAGCACAGAACACTCATAATTATTTGGCAGCTCAGAGTGATACAGGTCCTGTTCCCTTCGCTGTCTGGCATCATAGATTGGGGCATGCTTCTGTGAAAAAACTGCAGTATATTCCTTGTGTGAAGAAAACTATCAAGGAAAATAGCCAGATTTGTGTAACCTGTCCAATGGCAAAATTTACAAAATTGCCATATCAGTTGAGTGAGTCTCATGCTGCTGAACCCTTTGAGCTCATTCACATGGATATCTGGGGTCCTTACAAGGTGTGTACCAGAGAGAAGTATAGGTACTTTCTCACTATAATTGATGACTACTCCAGAAATACTTGGGTGCACTTGCTCAGCACAAATCTGACTCATTGAAACAACTGAAAGCTTTCTCAGCTTATGCACAGACTTATTTCAACTCAAAAATAAAATATTTGAGATCAGACAATGCTTTGGAGTTCCATGACAAACCTTGTCAAGGATTTTTTGCTGAGTTGGGGATAATACATCAAACATCCTGTGTGGATAGACCACAGCAGAATGCAAGAGCTGAAAGAAAACACAGACACATCCTTGAAATATCTAGAGCAATTAGATTTCAAGGTGGATTATCATTGTCTTACTGGGGTGACTGTGTCATGACTGCTGTCCACATTATTAACAGACTTCCTACCCCAGTTCTGCAAAATAAAACACCATTTGAAATGCTGTTCAAAATCCCACCTAAATATGATCATCTGAAAGTTTTTGGCTGTCTGGCATTTGCTGCTAACCCTTCATTGATCAAAGACAAACTTGAACCCAGAGGCATTTCATGTGTGTTTCTAGGATACCCAGCTACACAAAAAGGTTACAGACTCCTTGACTTGAAAACAAAGAAAATTTTTGTGTCAAGAGATGTAACATTTCATGAAACCATATTTCCTTTCCAAATTCAATCTCTTGAAAAATATATGACACCTTTTCCCAGTTTTCTAAACCAAAACCAAACCACAAATTTTCCTGTAAATCCTCATGATGATGAGTGTGATCATACAGTTGCAGAAAATGACACAAACAGTGCTGAAACACAGCAACTCTCACTTCACACTGATCAGAACACCACCCAACCTGAACCAGCAGCAGAACTAGTCACTGAACCTCAAACTGATCCTGATAGTCTGATACTGAACACAATTTGAGACACAGCACAAGAATCTCTAAACCACCATCCTGGTGGAAAGATTATGTGCAGCCTCAGAAGAAAAGAAATTAGGAAATTTCAAACCTTGCAACTCAGCAAATAAATGCTGAATTTCATTGTTTCTTGACTACACTTACTGCTCATAATGATCCTACACATTTTAAACATGCTGTGAATGAAGAACATTGGGTAAAGGCAATGAATGAAGAGTTGGAACAATGTGAAAGGAATGGCACATGGATTGCTACCACCCTTCCACAAGGAAAAAAGGTGATTGGTCACAAATGGATTTATAAAACAAAATATAAATCCAATGGTGACATAGAGAGACACAAGGCAAGAATTGTTGTGCTGGGAAATAGGCAAAAATATGGGCTAGATTATGGAGAAACATTTGCTCCAGTTACCAAGATGACAACAGTCAGAACTCTATTGGCTGTGGCTTCCTTAAACAACTGGATAACAACACAGATGGATGTGACCAATGCTTTCTTACATGGTGACTTGGAAGAGGATGTGTACATGTCATTACCTCAAGGGTATACTGGATATGGGAGCAGAATAACAGTTGGTGCAGATGGCACAAATACAAAAAACAGCAATCTAGTTTGCAAACTAGTGAAGTCCTTGTATGGACTTAAACAAGCTCCTAGACAATGGTTCTCAAAATTGTCAACAACATTGATATCTTTTGGTTACAGACAATCAAAATCTGATTACAGCCTGTTCATCAAAGAAAACAACAGTTCAACCACTGCTATTTTGGTTTATGTTGATGATCTTTTGATCACAGGAAATGACAAGGAAGAAATTCAAGTTCTAAAATCTCTTCTCTCTTCTCACTTTCATATGAAAGACCTTGGAAAATTGAGGTACTTTCTTGGATTGGAAGTTGATCATTCTGATAAAGGAATATTTATCTCTCAGAGAAAATATACCATGGATTTGCTGAAAGATAAGGGTATGCTGCAAGTCAAAGCACTCAAGTTACCCATGGACACCCACTTGAAGCTCAGTGCAGACAAAGGCACTCCCCTTCCTAATCATGTAGTGTACCAGCACTTACTGGGAAAACTGATCTATCTCACAGTTACAAGACCAGACATTGCTTTCACAGTGCAAATCCTGAGTCAATTCATGCATTCTCCAACTGCAACCCATTTGCAGGCTGCAAAGAGGTTGCTGAGATATCTAGCTGGGACTGTAAACCAAGGGATTCTTCTAGCTTCTTCTTCTGCTGCTAAGCTGGTAGCCTACTCAGACAGTGATTGGGCAAGTTGTCCAAACACTAGAAGATCAACCACAGGATACTGTATGTTGCTAGGCAATTCTCCCATATCTTGGAAAGCCAAGAAACAGTCAGTTGTAGTAAAGTCAACTGCAGAAGCAGAGTACAGGGCCAATGACATTGACTGCTTGTGAAGTAACATGGCTCAAAGCTCTTTTGAAGGACTTAGGCATCTGCTCTGTGGCACCTATTCTTCTGAGAAGTGACAGTCAGGCAGCCATTGCCATTGCAGCAAATCCTGTATTACATGAGAGAACAAAACATGTGGAGATTGACTGCCATCATGTCAGGGATATGGTTAACAATGGCTCTATCATTACTCAACATGTGGCATCAAAAGATCAACTTGCAGACATTCTCACTAAGATACTCACTGTGAAGCAGCACAATGACATTCTTCTCAAGCTGGGCGTTCAAGCTTCACCCCACACTCAGCTTGAGGGGGGGGGGGTAATAAGGAAAAATCCTTGCCTATTCTTTGCCCTGTATTCTCTATGCCAGCTGCACTGTACGTGTGTGTGCTGTCATAGTGCTGTAGGAATATTTGTATACCATTAGTTGCAGCCTTGTTTTCAGTGCAATGATTAGGTGTAGGTAATTCTGTAATTTGTTCTGTAGTGACTATTTATTGTCTAAGGCTGCTTTCTTTGTAAGCTCAATAGAGCAGATATTTTTCCTAACCTAATATCACCTCTTCCTCCTTCCTTCTCTACTCTCTTTCTCTCTCAATCTGCTGTCCTCTTGCATCAGGCATATTTAACTCTTCAATTTGTAAGGTGAAGAGAACAAGGCCTAAGAACGAGAAGAAAACGATACGTATAAGAACAACTTTAACAAATGAACAATGTTTCTTACTTGCATGTTAGATACTTAGATTATTTATTGTTAGGTTTGTGTATATAAAAATAAAAATAAAAATAAACCTCAGAAGAAGATGTTGCAACTTCTTTTTTTTTTTCCTGTTGGTTACACTTTTCGTTTTTTTTTTTTTTTTTTTTTTTTTTTTTTTTTTGTAGTTACACTTTTGCTTTAGCACTATGAACTTATATTCCCATCTTAACAAATTTACAATTGTATAGCTTATTTCATTCAAAT
Organism: Chenopodium album; assembly: GCF_948465745.1. Classification (NCBI taxonomy): domain Eukaryota; kingdom Viridiplantae; phylum Streptophyta; class Magnoliopsida; order Caryophyllales; family Amaranthaceae; genus Chenopodium; species Chenopodium album. The sequence goes on from NC_137834.1 coordinate 83,338,745, forward strand.
AAATGTCTCTTTCACGAGCAATATCTAATTATCTTCTACATTAACAAAACCTTTATTTTCATCATGATTAAGGTTACTTTGAGAGGGATATGGTCTTTTTATAAACATTTTGGGGGTTACTTTGGAATAGTTGTAATATTAGTACATTACGTATGCAATTGTTGACATCACAACTATTAAATGGTATGATGATATATGCTTCGTAGTTTATCCAAGTACGGAGTAATTGTTTACTTGGTCAGCACCTACCTAGCAATATAATATAAGCTTGTCTTCTTCGGGTCAACATGGAAAATTTATGTAAATTGTGTTGTGTATGCTCTTTCTTTGTTTAAAAAAAAGTGTATGCCAAACAATAATTAAAAGCCAAAGGCATTTGATTGATTGTCTTTTTGCACTACAATAATAAAATGCAACATGGGTTCTTGTAAATTATAAAGTAATTTCTCCATCTCATTATTGAATTGTCTATATCCCCATAATGTATCATTGAAAGTTTAAAACCATGTAATGTAAATTTATTATAATAGATAGATGTCATGAATGTTATATTCATTTATTTTTCTACTCTTAGCATTTTATATGTAGTCCTAAGTACTACATTTTATACGTAGTCCTAAGTACTAAGTATATCTTGTCAAAAAAAAAAAAAAAAAAAGTACTAAGTATATAATTTTCCTTTTTTTTTCCATAAAACGAACAAATATGCTAAATTTATGTGTATACGTCCTTCAAAAGCTATGGACCATCATATAATAATATAATAGGACACATTTTTTTTTTCATTCCTTTCTTTTTATCAAGCTAAGATAGTAAGATTTACCATGATATTATAAGAGCATTAGTTGGATAAATAAAAATAAATTAAATTAAATTAAATTAAAAAAAAAAAAAAAAAAAAAAAAAAAAAAAAAAAAAAAACAGATGCACAATGCAAACAAATTAAAGTCATGTGCTCCATACCCTAAAATTGATATGGCTTGCTAAACCGTTGCAGTAGGTTTAAATGTAAACGAACCACTATGCAAACTAGTACGTTAATCTGAACTAAACTGAGTCGAATTGATTAAGTTGAAGTGAATGCAAATGAGTAATTTGAAATGAACTACTCTATATTATTTTTCATTTAAGTGACTTGAACAGAAATTATTGAATTCATAGTGAATTGAATTGAACTTGTAGTGAATTAAATTGAATTGATACCCTAATAATAATGGTGTAAAATCAAAATTTAATCAAAGTATATTTATTTTTTTATTTTTGAAGGGAAGCCATGATATTATGTCTCAAAGAATAGAGTCTAACTATATCCTCATGTGATATATTCTTAGGATGATATTAACATAATTATTGATATATATATACCAAAGGAATAATGAAAACTGCAAGTTTGCAAGTCTCCCACTAAACTATGAGCACCTTGATCTTAATTAATTTGTTGCACCCGTACTGTTTAATTATATTAAATGACTTTTTTAATTTCCTTAATTGAAATGATTATATTGATTTATCCTTGAAAATTATAGTCGTATTAAATTAAAAATAATAAGTAAAGACTTGTTATCTGGACCTAAGTTTCAGTATGATCTGAGATTCTGAGCAACCAGTAATATATTTGTTTTATTAACAGGCAAATTAAAGCACATAAACATAGTTCCCCTAGCAAAGCCCACCTTTTATCATTGGGCTCGTAATTCCTACATATCGTTGCCCAAGTACAGACATCCAATTTAGCAAAGTCTTAATCCAACCATCCCAGATTTCATGAAATATGAATCAAGTATAGCACATGATCCTTAAAAACGGTATAGGAAGTATGTATAGTTTGGGTCATCTCATTATTAGAGGCAGATTAATGTTGGGACTTGGGAATTTATATCAACTACCAATATATATATTTCAAGCGATACAAAAGTCTAATTCAACACGAGTATTATAGTACTAAGCACGCATACACGTCACATTTTGTACTTATGACCAAGTAATTACACAAAAGTCTCATTCAACACGAATATTATAGTATCTAAGCACACATACACGTCACATCTTGTACTTATGACGAAATAATTACCCAAAAGTCTCATTCAATATGAGTAGTATATTATCTATGCACACATACAAGTCACAAATTGTAATGTACGCTAAAGCCTAACTATTCAAACAGCTCACAAGTTGATCATTAGTGTCATCAACACTGCAGATCTCCACAACTAGAGAGTCCCACTTCTCAGGATCAAATCTCATGCTCTATTCTCCATCTCTTCCAACACGATGACTATAAAGAATTACTAATTACAAAAAAAATACTCTAGCTTTTTGTACATAGAAATAACTGTCTAGAAAACTTGACAAAGAATTAGTGTACTGACTTTACTGTGCGTGTTCAATGTTCATAATCCAAGCCTTGCATTGCGGTGTTAATCTGCGCTATAACCTGCAAGGACGTATCGTCTGGATAGCGTGTTCTGAACCTCCCATTCCAATTATATTGATGCACAACTCTTCTAGCCAAACGCGCGGTTGTCAAATCCACAACATCAAGCACGTTGGCCTTCCTTATCTCCATTAAAAACAGCGTTCGAATTCGCGCCTTAACGTAATCATGCCTTTGAAGATGCATTTCCCTTAGGTGGGCGTCGTTGAGACCAAGAAAATCGTTCTCGACATTTGCCAGGTTGGGTTCTTGCGACGACTGTAGAATAGCGTTTAGTAGCTGTAACTTCTCTTCAGCGACTTGACGTCTCTGCTGATTGTTTCCTTCTTCACCAACACTTCTCTCCCACGCGGCAAACGCCTCCAATAGGCGGCCCTGTCTCTGCCGAAAAGTCTCTTCCAGTTGTTGAAAATTAGGAGGTGGGTTTCCTGCCATTTTTATGCTAGATGGAAAACGGCTTCAATGATGGCGAAAACAGAGTATTCGAACTAACAGAGATATTTAGGATTCTAGATGATAGGGTTTCTTTACTTTCTTCAATTGCTGGGTTTTTGAGGATTCTTGGATGTAAAAGATTAGTGAATTACTAACCTGATTTTAGATTTCCCCCAATTGTCAAAAACCCTAACAATTTTAAACGAGCTTCGACCTGTTAATGTTTCTCTTTCTTCTTCTATCTCTCTGCTTCTAATTCTTCGAAACCTTTTTTTTTTTTTTTTGAAACAAACGTCTCTTTTTTCGAACCTTCTATTTTCTTTTCTCTCTTTTTGTTTTTTTTTATTTTTGGTTTTGTTGGTTATTTATGTGAATTGATTATTACTGGTCAAACTAATTTCTGGTTAAAATGGTTATGTACTTATGTATGTGAATAGTTTGATTAGTTTCTGGTTATAGTGGTTATGTATGTGAATAGTTTGATTAATTTCTGGTTATAGCATGTGATTTTTTTTATTTTATTATTATTAATTTTAATTTTATTTTATTTTAATTCACTACAGAAATGTAGATGGAGAAGTCACTATAATTTGTGTTGTATGAATTTTTTTTAACATTTCATTGAAACCCACAACCCCGAAACCCACCACCACAAACCCAGACCCACAATCGCCGAACCACCACAACCCACCCTGAAACCCCCAACCCACGAACCCAGACCCACAACCCCGAAACCCACCACCACGAGACCACCCCCCAAAATTCGAACCCACGAAACCCAAACCCAGAACCACCTAACCCTGAAATTCGACCCACCAAGCACCAAACCCAGAAATTCGACCCACCAAATGCACAAGGAACCCAGAAAAAGTTAGATTTAGAAGAGGAAGAGAAAGAAAATGAAGGTGTCGACAAGGAAGAAGACGACGGCGGTGATTTCCAACGTTAGTAGCGATCGGTGGTGGTGGTGGTTGTTGCCAAAGAAGGTGATGGTGGTGGTGGTGGTGGTGATGAAGAAGAATTTAGATGGGAGGTGATTAAATCAATGTTAGGGTTTAAGTTAAAAAGATAAAATCAGTAATTTAATTAGGGTGTTTAGGAAAAAAAGCAAGGGTAATGTTGTAATATCACACAAAAAACTTACTATAAAAGAAAAGAAATAAATTTGTTGCAAGTAATGTGTACCAGCCATTTTTAGTAATTGTTGCGAGTAATTCGTAATGGAGGAGCATATAATGGAAAACTCTAGGCGCATAGTCCCTATGTATTAAGGATGCAAATAGGATGACATTTTTGTAAATAATGGGAATCTGAAGGTGAAAAATATGATGACAAAAATACCACTACTTGCATAATAGTATATAAAAATACTATTCAAATAACTTATACTTTAATGGTACATTATACATATATAGTAGTACACAAAAATGTACTACTATACTAAAATAAAAGAGAAAATGTACCACCGAAGTCCAAATTGTCTTCCTATGTGCATGCCAAATACATAGGCCCTATGCGCCTAGATGCACTCGCATATAATTTCTGGCGGACCTACGGAGTCACAACTCACAAGGGGTAGCACGTGCTTTCTCCTTAACGGCAACTGCTTTCTCTTTCTTCGCATTTGCTTTATTCCCTAAAACCCCTCTTTGCCTCTTTCTCTCTCTTCTCCCCTTTCTCCTTCCTCCGAACTCTTATTGTACTCCAGTCTCCAGATCCGGCGACCGGAGACCGGAGACCGGCGAACGGCGACCGGCGACGGCTGGTCATCTCCTATTCTCCTTTGTGTTTTGTTGAAGACTTGAAGTTCCTCTTCTCAAGTTCTCTACTCCTCAAGTTCCCTGCTCAGTGCTCAGTCACCAAGTCACGAGTCTCACGACCCAAGTTCTTCTCGGCGACCTGAAGGAGTGACGTTTTTTAGGGGGTGCTCACTGTTCTCGGCCTCCAAGGCTCCAATTAAGGTTCCCTTCTTTCCTTTCTCTTTTGTTTCAATGTTTCAATAAGGTTCTGTTTTTTTGTTGGTTAGAATTTGAGTATGAAATTATTGAATTGAAATATTGAATTGATTAATTTAATTGAAGATTTCAAGTATAATGCTGTTGTTTGCCTGTTTATATAATAATTGAATTGACCAAATTTGCTATATGTTGAATTGTTGATCAATTTAACTTGCTGATTTATGATTTCATGAATTGAATTTGTTAATTGTTATGTTGATGAATTATATGTGCTAATTGCCTATTGCCTAGTTGAAGTTCTATTTTTTTTTTTTTTTTTTTTTTTTCTAATTCAATTGAAGTTGTAATGATGATTGAACTTGCAAATATGATAATAATGATATATGTTCTGATAAAACATAATAATGCTACAAATTTCAGAAATCTAATTCAATGAAGAGATCCCGAGAAAGAAGTATTTCCAGTTTTTTTTTCAAAAAGAACACAAAGAGAACCACCTGATAACCATCCTTCCAACCATCAAAACCCACCAAATTATGAAAATCCCCCTTTGGCCCTTTGTTTCATCAAAATCCACCAAATAGCATGGGATATGGTTTGTTAAATGACACTTTAGTTACTTATTTGGAGAAAGATTTGTTCTTGAATGTAAGTCTTGATGCAGTTGTAAATCGATGTCATCTTAGCTTATTGTTGATTTGAACTTTGATCGTACGCTACTGTTGACAGTGCTCTACAAACTGAGGCATGGACTTTACTAAGGAGAAAAACTGCGCTTGTCAAACTTGCTGTGAATTTATTCACCCTGCACTTAATGTGTCCAACATTAAGAACCTCATTCCTCTTGTTCTTAATACTAAAAATAGTTTTTACAGTCGTTGGTCTACCCTTTTCCGTGTCACGGCCCGTGCCTACAATGTTCTTGATCACATCGACTCCACCATTCCTACTCCTTCACACATTATTATTAGTGACCGTGACACCACTCTTTGGGCCCGACTTGATGCTGTCGTCCTCACTTGGATTTACGCCACTATCTCCACCGATTTACTCATCACTCTTCTTGATAATAATTATACTACTGCCATGGATGCTTGGACATGCCTCCGAGATATGTTTCAACCTAACACTACTACCACCATTCACAAGTGCTATAAGAGAAGAGTACGTTGCTTGTGTCTTAAGTAACATTTAGTTCTTTCTTTTAATACAACTTTAATTTCTATATGTTTTTTTGGCAGAGGAACAACAAAAATCTTGAAGGTGGTCAAGTGGATTTGATTAGCAACTTACCTGATGATATACTAGTATACTTGCTATCTTTTGTAGGGATTAAAGCAGCAGCAAGAACTAGCCTTCTTTCGAAAAGGTGGAGACATGTATGGACTTATATCACGGACCTAGATTTCGAAGATCCTCCAAGGCTAGCCATTGCAATGACTAAGCCATATGAGAATTCCGAAGTGGGTAATTATGCTGATTGGGTTAACCAGGTTATCAGAGCAAATCAAGCTCCGTATCTTAACACCTTCAGAATGCATTTTCCTATTCCTATCGATGATAACATATTTGCTTCTAATATTGATAAGTGGCTTGAATTCGCCTCAACTAAAAGGGTTCGAAATCTGGAGTTGCACATGGAAACTATTCCTACGATCCCTTTTTTTAAGAACTCCACTTTTGTCTTGAATACTAGTCTTGTATCTCTTCACTTGACAAAGGTGGCTGTAGATGGACCTCTGCTTCAATGGGTTTTATCTAATTGTCTTAAACTTCGCCGCCTTTTGCTTCACTCGTGTCTGACCACCGATGATGTTTTTGCTTCTTCCAAACGCCAAAAACTTGTTATTTCATCCCTTACACTCGAACACTTGGAGATTTTTTCTAGCACCCGCCTTCTCAATGCTGAGTCATTGCACATTGTTGCTCCAAATCTTGTTACTCTTTTATTTTCTGAGTCTCGTACTGTTGATGTGGAGTATGTTAGCGTTTCATCACTTGTGGATGCTGCTTTTGGAGGAAAATATTCTACTAAACTTACTAGCAACGGGAGTATTCTATCCGGTTTATCTTCCCAACTTAAGAAACTCTCGCTGCATTGGTCCATGGTTAGTATTATTATTGTGTGTTATAATCAATATATACTTAGTAATTAAGTTGCTAATCGGGTATAATTGTATAAAACATGGCTATGGCGGTATGGCCTATGGGTCTGTACATGTTTTGTGCGCATCAAACTGTCAAAATCTAACTTTGGACATATGATGTAACATGAAGATTCCTAGTAGTATTTGTTTATTAGTGTGCAAATGTGCATGATATTAGTATAACCACACTTGTTTTTATCCAATTTTGTAGGTACCACCCTTTCAAGCTTGTAAATTTCCATCCTTTGATAATGTTAAGGTTTTGGAGTTATCTTTCATTAACGATCATGGTAGATACCTTTTAGTATCGACATTATCCCTGATTACAGCATGCCCTCAGTTGCATACATTCAAGTTAAAGGTTAGTACATCTGTACAAACTTTTACTGAGTACAAATTTTGATTACTATCTATATATGCTCTTTATGGGTTTAAATACCTTTATACATGATGTACAAATTGGATAGTTTGGTTTAAGCCAGTTGATAACTCCAAATACAATGTTTGGTATAGGCCATTAGAAGTAGCCTATAGTGCACTTCTACATAGAATCAAAGAGCTCGCGCAAACAGCAGGCTCTCTGCAATCGATCACTCTCCAAAACAGATTTTGTATGTCAAGAATGTGTCTTTAGCTTTTCTTTGCAAGCAGTATTGACGTGAATCTTTTGTTTGCAGATAATGCTTTGGAGGCAGGATGACTACACAAGGTTAATACCAATTAATGTTGCTCAAACTAATGCAATTCGTACCCTCCTGAGACTTGAGGCGCTAGAATTTGTTGGATATGCAGGGTATGAATATGCTGGTGCTCTTGCGTATCAACTCACTCAACATGCTCCCATGCTTAAGAAGTTTATACTTGATCCTCGTAAACCCGAGCATGGAGATCTAAGCATTTGGTATGGGAATAATAAAAGGGATAACATGGAAATTGGCAGAAGTATGGCAAAACTGCTTGCCAAACGAATTAAATCAAGTGTTGATGTGGTGATTTTATGATGTTTATAGTTTATGCAGCTTCTTGTTCTCATATATTACTGTTGGAAGATTTTATTATATTAAGGATTTTGATCATGTGGATCATGTGGGTATTATCCTAATATTTATTGGAAGTACATTAAATTGGGAAATTCCCTGTTTTGAGAAACGAAATATGTTTTTCATGGGGTATTTTCGTGAATAAATCAACAACTTTTTCATTATTATGGGTTCCACAATTGAATAAAGTTTGTTGGTTTATTTACGAAAGTGTCATGTGAGAAACAAATTTTGATCAGTATATTAATCGAAACTAAATTCCCAGTTCTTTAGACCTCAAAAAGCATCATTTCCATCGGAAATTTGATCGCTCAACAAGCAAGATTAGGAGTTGTGAGTTCATTCTGAAATGTTACCAGAACTATATGTAACTATATAAGCAGCATACAGTACTACAGAGAATGGCAGTAAGAGTTGACACTTCAGCAAACTTTTCAGGCATAATCACTTCAACTGTAAAAGCTAGCGCCTTTTGATTTAAGGGATGCAGTGATTACTTAGTATGCAAAGTTGTACAAGACATTCTGGATAGATGTTTATACAAACCAATCTCATCAGAAATTACCAAAAGTGAGTTAAACCAAATCATGACCTAAAGACTCCAGCTGAATAAGGTGTTTCAGTGATTTGTCCTCTGCAATCACTTTTTCATATTTGCAGCTTCTTCCTCATCCACTGCAAGCTCTCTGTTAAGCACATTCCGGCTTTCCTTGAGTCGTGGGTGGGGGAAATGGAGGGGGGTGGGGTCTCTGGCGCGGGGGATGGACGTGGTCGCCGGCGCCGGCCACTGGCAGTGGTTGTGGACTTGTGGGGAAGGGTGTGCCTGGTTTTATATATATATATATATATAATTTGTTTATTTAATATAATTATATTTAAATACTTAATTTTGGATAAATCAAGTTGTGACACGTGTAAATTAAATTAATAAAAAAAATTGCCTCTTTAATTGGAAATTGGTCACTCGAGACCATTTTGAGCGTATTGAGTATAAATGTCAGATTAATTACAAATTACCCAAAGATGGGATTATTTCGGGTAATTTTTCATAAAATTTAATTGTTTCAGTTAATTAGATATGAACTCAATTTGTCAAAAATTTCTCATATTTAATAAATCTTTCTCCTCTTCATCAGAATGAAAAAAAAAAGTTCTTAATCCTCAAATTAAAGATTGATTTATCATTGCTCGTACAATCGCTCTAGTCAATATGGGTGATGTAACAAAATACTACTGAGTACCTCAATTTCGTCTTATCAACTTTGAAAAGTTACACGTACTCATTAACAAAATTTGTTTGTGAGTGTTAAATGAAGACAGAAAGATAAAGATGCATGTAATGAGAAGAGGCATAAAGAGAAATGACAACTTAAAAAGAATGAAAACCTTTGTGTTACAAATAAGGAGTAAAACATTCATTTATTTTACAAATGTTGCAAATAGTATGAACACAAATTTTTATGTGGGTGGCTGCATAATGTAGTCAGGATTAGTCACTCAAGGTTACTAAGGGTCTGTTCTCATACGATTATTTTCAATTAAGCTCCTAATATCCTTCTCTTATAAAATATTCATTTTAGTTCAATTCAGATCTAATAAATTTAATTCATTTCAGCTCTAAAGTTCTGTTCAATTCATATCAGTTCAGTCAATGAGAACATGCCCTAAGTCGTTTAAATATTTCTCAATCAGACAGGGGTTAGTCGATCAACTAGAGATTACCCAAATCACTATATAGTGTGTGTCAATTTGCGGCACCAGGCAGACCCGCCGAGAAAAAAAAGAAAAAAAAAAAAAGACACTACTTATGCGTAGTTGCTACCCCTACAAAGTTGAAAGCATAGAACAGGAGTAAAGCTTACCACTTGGCTAACTCATATCCGTTAGGCGTTAGCCACTACTCATCTTCAGCATTACCCTTCAATTTTGACGCCGGCGCCGGTGATCACCCAATGTTAACTCTTACACCAACCTACAGCTTTCCATTTTCAGCAAAACCCTTGAATATTAGGACCCATTTTAAGGTTTGTGCAAATGGGTTCCCTTCATTTTTACCCAAACAAGTTGATAATATCAAAGATTCATTTGCTCGGAATTTGGCTCAAAGAATTGAGAGGTTACCTGTTCAGGTTCTTCCTTTAATCCCCATTGGAGTTTTTTTGTTGCAATTTTACAATTATATTTCAATTTCACTTCATTTGTTGAATGAACTACTTTATGTAGTATTAATTCATGCTTTTGTAAAGTTTAAGTTTGATTTTGATGGAAAAAAATAGTGTATGTTGCTGATTTTTGAACTAATTTGCTTGATATACTTAACCTTGAATCAACCCCACCTTGCATTACATAAATTTTCAATGTATTAATGTGGTGTCCTGTTTCTTATATGACAATTATATCATTTGTACTTGACTGCTTGCTTAGGAGATGATAAGAAGTGAGGATTGTAGTAGAATAGAGTGGTTGATTCGGGTTCGAGTCGTGTTTAGGCTTTGGAAGAAGTGATTGTCTTACTAGGGGTAAGAGAGGAGCCCTTTCAGGATACAATTATGCTCTCTAATGAAATTGTGGTTGTCTAATTCAGAATAATCTCCTACAACCCAATTCGGGGTACCACATATTAATATACTCTCTCCAATTCTCCGTACTAGAATAATTGACACGCTGGACTTTTTTCACTTTTCATGTATTAACTTTGACTATAGTTGTAATGACTTCTTGATGTGCAGGTGTACTGCCCATATTAGATTTCGATTTTCTGTTATTCAAAATATCTTGAGGATGTCATTGATCTTGGGGGCAAACCTGTTTATTATAGTCATTGAAAGAGATTAGAAAAGAAGTAAATTGGCATTTGAAGGAATCAATAGAAAAAGTGGGAAGGCAAGCAATTTTTAGATTTTAGAGCTTCCCCCTCCTTATTTATGCTTACTGTGGAGTGTTCCTGAATAATTTGACCTTCCCTGATAAAGTAAATAAATTTTGTCATGTATAGTGAGTTACCTCATCCTGGAAAGCATATTGATGATAATACCCTATAGTACCAAGGCATTACACACCTATACTAATGTTTATGACCCATACATATTACGTTTTATGAAACTGAAAGTTGTGTATTGACTACTTTTTGAATAGAAAGGCTACCTTATGTTGAGGTAAAGAGTTACTCTTGCTATTAGCATGGTCATTGTTGCATATCTTGCAACTTAGAAGGTTTTCTGTTCTTTTTAAAGAATAAATAGAAACAAACTATGTTAAGAGTTTATTAGTGAAATTCTTTGGATATATCCATCAGTTGGCATGATCACTCACACATCTTAAACCAATGTCCATTTACTAACGAGTGCAACTTTGATGTTATTTCAGTTAACATCTTCAGAGACTTCAATCATGAGTAGTTGTGTAAGGCCAATGATGCAAGGAAAGACTGATCCAATTGTTCTCCTTCATGGTTTTGATAGGTAATCATTATTTTTCCCCAGACTGTTGATTTGTAAGCAGTTTTCCATAGCTTCTCCATAGTTCATTGCATTCATTCTTCAGTTCTTGTTTAGAATGGAGATACACGTACCCATTACTGGAGGAGGCTGGCTTGGAAAGCTGGGCTATTGACATTCTAGGTTGGGGGTTTTCTGATTTAGGTATGCCATTGCGTTTGCTTTGTACACATACAATTATGGATACTCTTGTTGCTCTTCTCTTCATATTTCCCCTCTTCCTCCATTGAGTAAGTTATGTTCTTCATTTCAACTTTTTTTTGTGGTTTTAGAAAGGCTTCCACGGTGTGATGTTGTATCCAAGCGCAATCATTTGTACCAGGTATTAGAACCTTCTTTATCTTAATTTGTTGTTTGTTGTCCTCTGTTTCTTTTTATAATGATAAGAATTTGAACAGTGTTGCTGAGTGTCTCAAGTGATTCATTATTAATGGAATTGTTGGTTTCCACATTTTTCTTCTATATGGAGGCTACTTTCAAATTGTCATTCCTCTGTGACCTCTTTGTGTCTCTTGCCTGTCACAGTTCTGGAAATCCTACATCAAAAGACCCATGATACTTGTTGGACCAAGTCTTGGGGCTGCTGTTGCAATTGACCTTGCAGTTAACCATCCAGAAGCTGTAAGTAGTTCCGCACCTTCATCTCAGATATACGTCGTATGGTATAAACTATAAAGATACATGGCTACAATTGGAATTTTACGCATTTTTTCTTCTAATGCATCAGGTCAGCAAACTAATTTTGATTGATGCAAGTGTATATACAGAAGGTACTGGGGAAATGGCCAACCTTCCACGTCTATTTGCTTATGCTGGTGTGAGTGCTAATCCTAATAGAAAGTGGACCCCTTCCCCCATCAATATAATGTTTATCTCCTTTTGTATAATTGTATAGTAAGCTCTTTTGTGTCTTTGCTTTCACTGTTTCAAAGTATGTTGTAGGTCACTTTAAACTTCCATACTTTTTCGGTTGGCTAAATATTTCCCATGTATAATACTGAATTCGGATGCAATTGTCTAACTATTTTGTTTGAATAGGTTGCTTTACTGAAAAGTGTGCCCCTACGACTTTACGTAAATCTTATAGCCTTTAATGATGTATCCTTCAGTACCAGTGTGGACTGGATGAATGTAAGAATACTCGTGTACAACTTAGACTCTTTAAATTGATGGGGTGTTTTCGGATTTAATTTTTTTGATATTATGTAATTGAACAGATTGGTCGTTTGCATTGCCTATTCCCTTGGTGGGAGGATGCAACTGTTGCTTTCATGACAAGTGGAGGTTATAATGTTGTTCCCCTAATAAAGCAGGTACATGAAAGATGCTTGTTTTTATGGCTTCACAACTAACTGTAATATTGAGTTACATTGCTCTACACGCTTTTTAGAAAGTTCTTTGGGATATTGACTGATCTCTTGTGTGAATAATTCCGGTTTGAACAATGCTGAATCAGAATATGGCACACTATGTTACTCGGACTCTTTTATTTACCTCACGTGTCTGTGTCGACACGACTCGTGTCGGACACCGACACTGACACTTGGACACTTCATTTTTAACTAAAAACAAAACTTTTTTCAAAAAAATGGGCGAGTCCAATACTTGGACACCCGTGTCTAATTTGACACTTCATCCGAGTCCAAGTAACATAGATGGCACAAGTGAAGTGATATGAGTACAATTTCTGTAGGATAAACTGTCATCAATGTGCCTCTGACATAACTAAATTACAGTTGACCAGGAGAGCCGGGGAGGGAGGGGGAGTATTTTTTTTGCTTCATGCAGTCAAAAGGTGTTGAACTGGTGGCATGCAGATGAATTAACTCCTTTAGTGGAATAAATTACATGTTTGCCTCTTAGATAGTCGTTCTGGTGTACCATAATTGAATATAGAAGTTTCTATTTGGTGGACAAAAAAGTTTAAATTCAAATTGTTGCTCTGGTGCGGGTGCTAATCCTGTTAGAATCTGATGTGATAAGAACTGCCAAATTGTTTTGTAATTGATTTGGAAGAGGTTTATTAATCAATGCTGTTTCTCTATGGTAGTTGTGTATAATGTCATACAGTATAGCTTAGCTAGAGTAGTTATGTTATTTTATTGGTTCAGATCACATTTTCAGTAGATGAGAAATTTTAGCCACTTTATTTTCCTGGGATGACATGAGCCCATGATGCAACCAAGTTGACATGAAAAACCATGAGCTCCGTTTCTAAAACTACGTCAACTTGTATCTATTGTTTTAATTATTTGTAGGTTTTAGCTATTGTTACTGTAGTTTTGTTAGAAAGGATGATTGATGAATGATGATAGTGAATAGGTTATATTATTAAGGACATGGAACGTGAAAACTTATAAAAAAAATTACAATTACGTTTCTATAACTCACTTTCACAGGTAAAACAGCAGACACTTATAATATGGGGCGAGGATGACAAGATTATCAGCTACAAGCTAGCATTGGTGAGCATGTCATGTATATCTTATAGTTACATACTTACAGTCAGCTAGCTATTCCATGACCTGTGTCTTTGATACTGAGTTTTATAGAATTAGATTCAATTATATGTGTATCCATATTTGTCCCTTAAATAACTCCCACCTCTCTGCCTCTTCAGAACTCTTTGTGAGTGACTTCTATGAACCAATTATTTTGTATGCGCACCTGTATACAAGGGAACTAAATGGATTGCAAATTTTCTTGTCCTTTGTTTGGTTTTGGGTGTAATCTTTCATAAACATGACTCCAAAGATGATTCTGACAAATATTTGGAACTTGGTGGATAACTTGCAGAAACTGCACGGTGAGCTGCAGGATGCAAAATTGCGTCAAATACCAGATTGTGGCCATATCCCTCATGTAGAAAAACCCAACTCAGTTGCTGACTTGATCATCAAATTTGCTCAACAGAACTGTGGTACATTGTCAAGAGTTTGATTTATGTGGGCATGTTCTTGTGACATTGTCCTTTTCTGGAAAGTCCAGCTCTCGTTCATGATCTAAGGAGGTCCCAATGGTTTGCCCTTTTCCAACCTTCAACTTATACACCCCCTCCCTCTTTCCTAATTATAGTGGTTGATTGATTTGAGTGGTATAGATTTGTTGTATACAAATATAGATAATGTATGCTCATATCTTTTTTTTCGTGTAAAGTTCTTCAATGAGAAAATCATTTTCTTTTTACTATGCTTGGGTTTTATCTTGGTTCATCCTCCTCTATTACTCTTTAAACAATCAGCATTCTGTCTCCATCATAATCTGCCTTAGCTCCTTGCCTGTTTGCCCTTTTGTAAACAATGCGTCTTCCTCTTCGAGGGTTATCGTGGCCCTTCGAGGGTTATCGTGGCCCTTCATCTAGTTTAATGTATGGTTTGGAATTCGGTTATCATTTTTATGATTGTAACTCCCCAGCTTTGTAGGTCAAGAAATATCAGGGTTTCAGTGTTGCCTAATTATCATTTAATTAATGGCTTTGATTATCAATATCAAAGAAAACCATTTTTATGGTCGAAAAGGAGACTTGGAGTCTGTCTTTATCAATTGTCACTCCAAAATAATGAAGTTAGACAATAGGGCAATGCTCAATTTATAAACTTGATTGCAAGCAAATTAATGCTAATTATGGCATTAATTTATATGGCTGTGAAGTTGATTAACAGAATCCACAAATTCAAGAAGTTGAATCTAAGATTTAAGTCATCTTTCTATAGCACTGTATCAATTTGGGTTTTTTGGGGGGATTTTTCAACTATAATAGTAAGTTTTAAGTATAAAATGGTTTGCACAAGTACATTACAAGTAGATAACCAAAGCAAAAGCAAGATTCGTGGAGTTGGTGGGGAAGTCACCTTGTGACCTTTGAGGTCACAAGTTCGATCCCCACCAACTACAATAGATTAGGAGTAGGGGGATTTCCTTAACTCCCCCCTCTACCTGTAGAGCTGGACTGGCTTAACATGTGAGAGATACTTGTTTTAGTAAAAACAATGAGAACCTAAGAAGCTTTTTAGTCAAATGGGCTGAAGATGGGGCTCCGATCCCTTAAATTTTTCCTATGAAAATAAATCTAATATTATCATTAAATAAACACCAAAATATTATTTTAGGTACAAAAGTTATTACTGAATAATTTAATTTTTAATGAAAATTAGTAAATATCGTGGATGACACTTAAGCTAGTTAATGATAAAGTAAAATGTATGCTTTGAAATTTCGTGGGAAACAAGTTAACAACAAGATCTTGATATAAGATCAAAGTTTGTTAAGTGTTTAACCATTAACTTATGTGGGTGGCATGGGAAAAGATGTACCCCCCAAAGAAAGAGGGAGGAATGGGCTTCAGGAATATGAGTTTGTTCAATAATGCTCTATTGGCAAAGCAAGGTTGGCGAATTCTCACTAATGAAAACTCCCTGATGGCGAAGATTTTAAAAGGGAAATACTTCCCAAATTCGTCCTTTTTGGATGCTGCAGTCAGCCCTGCTGCAAGCTACACTTGGAAATCCATTTGCAATGCTAGGTGGGTGCTCAGAAAAGGAGTAAGGAAGATTATTGGAAGTGGTGCCTCTGTTGATATCTGGTCTGCCAGACTTTCGAGTGGATAGTGTTAATAGAACAAGTGATCAGGGCCCTTATATGGTGGATGAGTTGCTGATCGAGGGAAGTTGGGATATTGGGGCTCTTGAGAGCCTGTTTTCAAGAGTGGAGATTGATGCTATAAGGAAAATTCCGACTTTGATGTATAACACTGATGACTGTTGGACCTGGATGCTTGCAAAGAGTGGTGATTTTTCTGTTCGAAGCGCCTATAATCATCTTCTAAGTGAGTTGAAACAGAACAGTGCCTCAACTTCCAACCCTCCTACAGATTTTAAGTGGAATAATGTATGGATTAATGATATTCCTCGAAAAATTAAAATCTTTGCGTGGAAGGCTTTAAAGGGTGAACTACCTGTGCGAGCAGCTTTGATTAAAAAAGGTATGTCTATCGACCCTATTTGTCCTATGTGTGGTGCTGATGAAGAAACAGTTTTTCATTTGCTTGTGAAATGCCCTTGGGCAAGTATTACGTGGATGCAATCTCCTCTTAGAATTGATGTGACTAATATAAGTGGGGGCAATTTTGCGCACTGGTGCTCTAACATTGCTAAGACTCGAAATGGGAAGAGGTGGTGGAGTATTTTTTGGTGTATTCTCTGGGAAATCTGGCATAGCAGAAATATGTGGGTTTTTTATAAGAAGAAATGGGAACGCGGAGGGATAATTCACAAAGCAATGCAAATTGTGAGTGAAGGTGAGAAGGCAATGGAAGGAGAAGGAAGAGCTAAGGGTGATAGGGAGGAGTGCTCAAGATGGAAAAAGCCGTGTTCTGGTACCTACAAAATAAACTCTGATGCTACTTTCCTAGAAGTGGGTGTGATTGGTCTAGGAGGAGTGGTAAGGGATAGGGAGGGTGATGTAGTTTTGGCTACGTGCAGTAAGGTGAGGGGGGAAAAGGATGTTGATGTTGCTGAGGCTTTAGCTCTGAGGCATGCTTTACGGGTCTCTATGGATGCGGGGTATAGAAATGTAATACTTGAGACGGATAGCCAGAGACTGTTTCTTGCTTTGGAGAAGGGGAAAGTGGACTCTTCATCAATGGGATTAATCATAAAGGACATCTTCCTTATGGCTGCTAGCTGCTCTGAATGCTCTTACTCGTGGGTGAGAAGAACAGGAAACCAAGTGGCTCACCATCTTGCTCGTTTGAGTAATAGTTATGATGATTATCGTGTTTGGTTAGAAGATTTTCCTGATTTAATTCAGGCCTATGTACTCTTTGATATTAGTCATTAATAAATTGTTTGCGTTGTCCGTCAAAAAAAAAAAAAAAAAAAAAAAAAAGTGTTTAACCATTAAAAAAGAAATTTACCCTTACAAAATTAAAGAAAGAATACCTATACATACAGTAATAAGAATCGATGGATTTGGCCGTGGGTTGTGCTTCAAGCCCTACCCATAAATATGTATCATGGTTGTGCCATGATCTTGTGTTCAATTAGCCCAACCCATAGGTTAACTATATCATGTTGTGCCATGATCTGTTCAATGATTACATACCTAAGCTAATTTTCATTTAATTTTTTTGTGTTAAAGTAGATTGAATCTCTATCATAACTTGTGATTTTAACTCATAAATTATAGGTCATGTCGTGCTGTGATCTTGTGTTCAACCACTGTTTATTAAGGAAATTTTAATTTTTTTTTTATTTTTTTTTAATTTTTTTTTAATTTTTTTTTGTGATGTCTGATAACTTAAACTGTTTCCAACAACACGTAGCACAAGCATAATCCACGACTTGCCCCATACAATAACATGTCGTGCCGTAAATTGGTTTGGCCTTGTGATTAGTGGTGTCTTTAAATATAGGTAGCAGCTAACAATTCTACATTAAAACTATATGACATAAAGTGTCATTTTTGACACAAATTAGTTGTAGTATCTGACTTTGCAATATATATGAGGCATGAGCTTGTCATTTATCTTGTTAATTACACCTATCTAAAAAATTTCCTCAGGATTAGAATTAGTCGGTAACCTGATGAATTGATAATCGCTACTCCATCCGTTTTAAAATACTTGCTCCACTTTTCTTTTTCGACCATTTTTATACTTGCTCCATTTCCTTATTTGAAAAACTTTTACAATATTTAATTAATTTCTCTCATCAAGTGGGGTAGTGATAGACCACTACTAGGTATGGGCTCGTTGGGCCCATATCAGGGGCAAAAATGTAATTTCACGTAAAACTTACCCATGTTGTAAAAATGCAGTCTCTCTCCTCTCAATAACAGTATATAAATTATGAATAACAGTATAAAAACCAAGAATAACAGTATACAAACCGATAATAACAGTATAGAAATTAATAATAATTGAGCACCGACAAAAAACTACCGACGTCAATTTCGACCGAACTCAGCGACTTCCAGCATAGAACTCACCGTTTTTAATGGCTAGAGCCATAAGTTTGTGTCTCTTGTTTTTGGGTTATGTTTTTTTGGGTGGTTTCCGGTGATTTTTAATGGAGGTAGTTGCGTGTTTTTGGATTTCGACCAAGGTAGTAGCTGGTGGGGTGGGCTTCTTGTTGTCGGAGGTGAAGGTGTGGTGGGCGGAGGTTTGGCCGGCAATGGAAGCTATCCCTATCCATGGAGGTGGGGAAAAGGGTTTAAGGAAGGAAGAAGATGAAGAGGAAAGGGAAAAAAAAAAAGGAAAAAGAAAAAAAATATTGTGGTATTGGGTAGTATTACCATACCATGGTAGTGGGTAATACTTACTCCATCAAGTGAACCTAACAATATTAATTCCATATTTTCTCTCCTTCAATTCTCTCCAATACTTTTTTATTTTTACAATTTTTAATTTTTTCACCAACCCCACTGCCTTCGTATTTTATTAGTATCTCTAATTTCTCCTAAAACTTCGCACATGGAGATCGAAATTGAGCAAATATTTAAAAACGGAGGGAGTACATCACAATAGAGATGTTCATAGTGCACCAAACCCTTTTTTCCGATTTGATGCGGTGTGCGTTGCGCTTTGGGTTTTCAAAATTTATGAAACCAAACCAAAACTTTAGGGCATCTGTTTTGGTTTTCAGTTTTCTGTCTTTGTTTTAAAACCAAAAAAAGGAAACAAGAAAAAGGTGTTTCCACTTTTATGTTGTCAGTTTTCAAAATTATCATAATTTTAATAAGTTTATATAATTTTTGATTCATTATGAGACTCATATCATATACTTTTAGAAAACAAAAAACCAAAAAACAGAAAAACACAGCAATGCCAAACGAACCCTTATGTATTTATAAACCGGACCATATACACCGTTATTAGAGACCCTAGTTAGTAGATAAAGATATTAAGTTAGAAGACATGCATTGAAGTAAAGTCAAGCGACAGTCAAGTGAATGAATGGGTAAGTGATACAGAAGGAAAAAAAATGAGTGGTTGGTCAACCAAGAACGGTTTTTATATCTGAACGATTTACAGGAGAATTAAAAAGAGCCAAAATTATTGAAATCACCTAGTGAAATTGAATCTGCAAAATCGACAAATTTTAAAGGACATAACTACATAAAAACTCTATAAATAACAGTTGAGGATCTCATAGAAAAGAGATCAAATACGAATTAAACAACAATTACTCTTTCGTAGTTCTCAGCTCTTAGCTTTAACCAACACTTACTAGATTAGTTTAGCATAGTTTAGACATCTCATGTATTGAGACCGTATAAATCATATTATATGGTTGAATTTTGCACTATTCATTAAACATACTTAGACCAATTTTTTTTGAATTGTACAAGAGAACAAATATAGTTTTGTGGGTACTTGTTGAAATCGCATTAATGAATAGATTATTAATATCCAATTGTTGTAATTTATATTTGATGATAATTAAAAATAATATTAATTAAAGTTTTGCATTGAAATACATAAAATATCACTGTGAGACACTTTAAAAAAACAGAGGAAGGACCTGTTCTCATACGATTATTTTTAGTTCAGTTCAGTTCAGCTCAGCTCATTTCAATCAACGAGAGATAGGCCCGAAATATTTAATGTCTATACTAAACCGAAAAAGTACTTGGTATTGCACACGTTAAAGTGATGCATTTGAAAAACGGAGGTTGGTAGAGAAGCGGTTCACTCTAAAAAGAACCCAAGAAGTACGTAGAATTTTGAACGGACAAAATAATAAATATGTAAACTTTTGGTACTTGCTTCTAGTTTTGATAAAGCTCCTCTGCCACCATTGCAATTTTCCCAGTGAGTTGTCAACTAATTTCTGAACTTCATTCATTTTTTAATTATAAAATATCTTCCATTTTCGTTTTCATACAAATTTAATACTTGTATTAAATCAAATTAATTCTTGTTAGAATAAAACACTGCAACAGATACCAAACCAAAGTTTCAATTCTAATTATTAGTGTTAATTATGCTATAAATTCTAATTTCTTTGGGAATTTTAGAGGGGTCTATAAATATAATTTCACTGAGAAATTTACAAAGAAAAATTAAATAAAAATGGTAGCAGTAACAGTAAGTAGCTATTCAACAATGCAATACATGAAAGGATTCAGCAACAACAGAAGAAGAAGTTTGAAAGTGAATTCAGATCAAGAATTTCCAGCATTTCTTCCTAAACAAATCCAGAAAATTAAAGACCCTTTTGCTAGAAATTTGGCTTTCAGAATTGAACGTTTACCTGTTCAGGTTCTTCTTTCTCCAATCTTATTTTATAAGTTTTTATTTTTAGTTTGTAATTTTCAATTTATAATGTTTTTCGTGAATTTCTGGGGGATTTTTGTGTTAATTTATTCAAAATCTGAAGTGGGTTTTGAAACTGCATTTGCATGTATTTGTAATCCTGTAAATTGGTTTGAATCCGTTGTTTTGAATCAGGATATTAAAAATACACTTAATTTTTATACAGTATTAACATTTAATTATGTTCTGTTTTGACTAATTTCTTTACCAATGGTAATAATTTCCAATTTTAATCTATTTGCTTGTATATAATTGATAATCCTAGTCTCTACTCTCTAGTAAGTCTGGATGAGCACTCGAGCAGTGGTAGAGGTGGCAAACGGGTCGTTCAAATGAGGTTAATTTGGGTAATGTTGTTAGGGTTTGGTTTAGGTAGACTCAAGTTCTGGTAATCTAGTTTTGAGTTGAATTCAATACATTTTTGCAAGGTCTTATTAATAGATCAGAGTCCTCACTAATACTAACAGGGGGGAATAAGAGCATTGAAGTAGGGCTGCAATTCACTAATGAGCCAATTTAGTTGAGTTTTAGCTTATACTCCGTACTTCGTAAGAATTATAAGTGTTCAAGTTAGCTTTGGTAGCGGTTGTGAAGTTCTACATTCTTGTTTGAACTTGGATTGTTAGGATTCGAATTTGTACGTGCTTGTTTCAAATGGTAAACAAAATTGTGATCAAATTGAATTTACTACCTCTGAATGCTTATCTGCAACTTTTGGGTATTATTTGTGAGATATAAAATATTCCAAAGTTGCATATAACCATTAATGGAGGTAGTATTAAACGAGTCTAGAGATACATTTTGAAGTAGGTGGTTTTCTTAAAGATCATATTCATCCCATTTTTGTAATTTAGATTTATTTATTTATTTAAAGTAATTCAATTTGATTTAATTACGGAGTAGTGTTTAAATGAAATTGATACACATTTTTGGCATTTAAGAAATCTTTAATGATTATAATGTCACTTAATGTCTTAAATGCCTAATTGATGTTAACTCTTCACCTAAAAATTAATATTCAATAAAAATAATTTTAGTTCTGTGAAAATAAGTTTAGTTCAATTATAATAAGAAACTCTAAAGAAGATAATATAATAGAGAATTAGTAAAAGTAATTTTAGATATGTAAACTTAATTTCACTTTTGTAAAAATAATTTAAGTTCAGTAAAAAAAAATTTAAGTTCAACAAAATTAATTCCATTTCAATAAAAATAATTTTATTTCGGCAAAAATAAACTAAAGTGAACAAGGCCTTAGTTTATTTATAATGACAAATTGGCTAGCAAAAGCTGACATGACACGTCAACACGACACGACATGATGTGGCAGGTTAATGTCAAGAGTTCCAGGCACAACACAATTATTGAATGGGTTAGGATAGTGTTGAGTTCCATAACCTAATTTAGTAATTTACTTCGAACATGAACATGAGCACAAAACGAGATGTTTGCCAACGGTAAAATTGACAATTTCATGTCAATAGTTGTAGTTTGCCTTAATTCGGTCACTAAGGGCCAGTTCACTTCAGCTTAGCTCCAATCAATTCAGTTCAGTTCTTAATTTCCTTCTCACATAAAAATATAAAATATTCAATTTAGCTCCGCTTAGCTCCAATCAGCTCAGCTCAATAAATCAAAACAGGCCCTTGTGAAGTGACCGTTTATTTATTTTCATGATCAACTTGTTTCTATTTATTAGAAGCTCATTGTTTATGAGTAAAATATGTTCATAAAATAAGCTTGTTTGATCAAACATAAAAAAAGAAAGACAAAAAAATCATACATGGGAATTCCACTTGATTAACAAAAAATTATTCTTTCATTAGCCATTCATGAACACTGTAGCTTATGAAAAGAACTTAGCTTGAACATACTTTTGATCTTGGTTGAAAAATTCTTGCTTAAGCTTGCCTAAGTTAAAGAGGAACGTGAGCATAAAACATGGCAGTTTCAATACAGCTCGACTCATTTACACCTGTAGCTCTCCCCTTTGCATTTTGTTGGGTTTCTTTGGACAATTGGACTCATTATCATGGAAGACCTTAAAGAGAGACGATGATGAAGAAGGAGGAAATGGCGGTCTTTTCAAAACACTAGAGTTTATAGTTTGAACCCCTGATGGAATTTAGTGTCTTTTACACTTGTCTTGACGTGTTTATTACACTGTAATCAAAGATAAGTGGCTACAAATATAGATTGAAAAGGGGAAGAGTCCCATTCTCTGACTTGTTAGAATTCAGTGTAATAGTGTATAATCGGCTACATTGACCTCAAGTGAATTAAGGAAAATTAACACGTTTTCCCTTTGTTGCTACTGCAGGTTTCATTCTCTGACACCTGCATTATGAGTAGTTGCATTAGGCCATCTATGCAAGGAAATACAAACCCAGTTGTTCTCCTACACGGGTTTGATAGGTGAGGCTCTTTAGGTGATATGTGCTGGTATTGTGCGTGTTAGATTTTGTCGCTTAATTTCTACATCATTCATAAATTTCCAGTTCTTGTTTAGAGTGGAGATGTGTGTATCCATTACTTGAAGAAGCTGGTGCGGAGTGTTGGGCTGTTGACATTCTTGGTTGGGGATTTTCTGACTTAGGTATGTGTAATGGATTCAAGATTGATTGATTTTGCTCACACAAAGAAGACAGAAAATAGAGAAAAAGACTCAAACTTTCATTAATGATAATACTAAGCTTTTTACAAATCTAGTAGTTTTAGGCTATCACTCTCCAAATTAGTGATAGTTAACTTGAGGCTACTATTCTCCAAGGTAGTGACTTTAGGTCACAAGTCTCCTAAAACTTTCGCACCATTTGCCTGCCTAGCTAGTCCTT
The DNA here is from genome assembly GCF_948465745.1 of Chenopodium album. Lineage (NCBI taxonomy): Eukaryota > Viridiplantae > Streptophyta > Magnoliopsida > Caryophyllales > Amaranthaceae > Chenopodium > Chenopodium album. Next base: position 83,362,406 of record NC_137834.1, read on the forward strand.
TTTCATCTCTCGCTGTTATTCTAGAATGAGCTTTTGTCTATGTGCACAGGTGGCGGCTCTCTATCTATTTATGCTAAATCTAATGACTATTAAAAGTACTCCATCCGTTCCTAAATTAAAAGCCTCTTTCTCTTTACTATGTGAGTAATAAATGCTAGAAAGAGGCTTTGTATTAAGGGACTGAGGGAGTATTAAATTAGACTACCCATAACGAGGCTCCTTAGGTCAATTCATTACAGTATGCTACCTCAATGTACATTACTCGTTGTTATTGTAAGTTTTTAACCTCAATATTGGTGTACCAGAACGGCGTCCACCTTGTGATGTGGTATCTAAGCGTGATCATCTGTATAAGGTAGCCATAATTTTTAAAATCCTCTATCTTGTTTGGTTGAAATGCCACCTTTTCAAGTATTCAGTTGCTTGTTTGGTAATCACAGTTTTGGAAATTGTACATCAAAAGGCCGATGGTACTTGTGGGACCAAGTCTAGGGGCCGCTATTGCAGTTGACTTTGCAGTGAACTATCCTGAGTCTGTGAGTTATACTTCATGAGATCTATGAAACACTTTGAGCAATAAGTCACTAAACTCCTGAAGTCTGAACTATATGTGACTTATTTTTTCAGGTCAGTAAATTGGTTCTGATTGATGCAAGTGTGTATTCAGAAGGTATCGGTGGAATGGCACGATTGCCCACTACACTCGCTAATGCTGGTGTGAGTGCCACTATTTTTTGTACTCATGTATTCTAGATGCTCTTAAGCCTCATTTTACAATATGACTTTTTGATTGTCTTGGAGCAGTTATCATTATTGCAAAGCATTCCGCTACGACTGTATGTGAATAAGTTGGTGTTTAAGAATGTACCCTTTAGCACCAACTTTGATTGGATGAATGTGAGCATCTTTTCATCCTTCTAACAGTTGTGAGGTTTCCCAATGACCTTGATTTTGAGATCTGATCTTTTCTCGTGTAACCTTACAGATAAGCCGATTACATTGCCTTTTACCCTGGTGGAGGTATGCAACACTTAGTTTCATGGCAAGTGGAGGTTACAAGGTTACATCTATGATAAAACAGGTTTGTCAGACATCTGAATAAATCTAAAAGTAGTTCTATAGATGCATGTGTAGGATCAAGCACTCCATTGGAGTGCAATAAGATGAAAGTAAGTAGAATGTAGTCTATTGTGGCATGGTAATGATTTTTTTTTAAAAAAAAAAAAAAAAAAACTACTCGTGCTATTAAAGTGTCGAAAAGGCATGAAAAAACTGGAGCACAATGGCTATAGCATTGTGATTAAATTGACTAAATGAACACCATATCAACTATGTTCGTAAATCATCCAACTACTACTATGGATATATTATGTCAGCTACACCGACAATATATATAACTTCAATACTTTGCATGTATGTCTTCTCCAAGCAGCTTGTCTAAAGACATTTCATATTCATGTACATAAAGAAGTATGCATATTACACTTGACAGGTCAGACATCGGGCACTTATCATCTGGGGAGAGGATGATCAGATCATTCGGTACAAGCTTGCATATGTAAGTCCTTGTTATCTTTCTGAGATATGTACTTTTGAAGTCACAACTGAAGTGTAACATAATTTGCTCTTTTGTACTCGTAACAAGGTCACATACTAATGTAGTAATGTCTCGCTTGCCAAAAAAGGAAGTGAGCATTAATGAATAATAACTGGTGAAAATCTTAATGGGATTTTCTTTCATAAAGAACCCCCGCTTATTAAGAAAAAACTTGTCATTAGATGTCCCTCAATTTGAATGGAGAATTGCATATCATATTCGTGTCATTAAAGTTTACTACTCCGTAACATATATTGGCATCCATTGATCTTTTTTTCGGTGTCAAACCCAGAGGCTGTGTGGTGAACTGCAAAATGCCATTCTGCGCCCGATACCAGATTGTGGACACATCCCTCATGTAGAAAAGCCATCTGATGTCGCAAACTTGATCCTCAAATTTGTTCAAGAAGACAACTGTGGTGTTACCAAGAGTGTGTCCACTAGGCCAGATCCAACCTGTTCTTGTACTTAATCTTGCCCAACTTCAGGGAATATATCTGAATACCAAGGTAATTTTTTACCAATAGCAGTAATTTTTATTTGAATTCAAGTGTAATAGATCATACATATTATCATAGGTATATGAGAATAGTTATAGACTTATAGCAGTTTAATACATCTATGATGTGCTAACTCTTTCGAATGCATCGAGTATAAATTAATTACAGTATCAATTTTTTCCCATAAAAGATATAGACTTCGTAATATTATACGAGTAAATGTGATGAATAATACTCCACTTCGTATTAAGGGTTTGTTATCTTTAGCTTAATTTCAGTTCAGTTTAGCTCCAATCAGTTCACTTAAGTTCAGTTCCTAATTTCCTTCTCTCATAAAATATTCAGTTCAGCTTAGCTCCAATCAGTTCGCTCTGTTCAGTTAATCAGAACAAGCCCTAAATGTTTTAAGTGCCACCTTCCATTACTCGATAAAAGGCATAGTACACTCTGTCTAACCATTGACCAGTGCACCGTGCACGGTTTTGTCAGGCACTCGTAGGAATTTTGAATTACTTGAGTTCTATGGGATATGCATGACGGCATGGATCATCTATTTGTAACGATTCTAATTATCATTTACAAGAATGTGATTTTAGAATTGGAAGCAAAAGATTTGTGTTGTGTTTGAGGTGCTTGGGGTATGGACAGGGGGTGTTCCAAAAAAGTGGCTATTGCACATTTACCAATGTCCGAATTTGGAACTAAGATGTGACTAATTAAAAAGCTAGAGTAGAATAATCATGAAAGCTACATGCTGCCAATCTGCCATACACCCAAAAAAAAAAAAAAAAATGAAGTTTCTTTTAAAATCCAAAAGTATGATTCCTTTTGCAAGTTGTCATCTACAATTTGCTAAATTTCAAATGACAATTATTGCTATATGACTAATTAAGTTAAGTAAGAAAAAAAAGTGCCCCCATCAATCTATTAATCCATTTTTTCCCTGTTTTTACTAGAATGTAAGGCCCTGTTCTCTTCACCTTAAAAAAATAATATTAAGTAAAAATAATTTCAGTTCAGTAAAAATAAGTTTAGTTCAATAAAATTAATTTCAATTCGGTAAAAATAATTTCAGTTCAGTAAAAATAAGTTCAGTTCAGTAAAATTCAGTTTTCTTAAAGTAGAATTATAATAGAAAATCAGTAAAAATAAATTCAGTTCAGTAAAAATAATTTCAGTTTAGTAAAATTAAGTTCAGTTCAGTAAAAATAAGTTCAGTTCAGTAAAAATAATTTCAGTTCAGCAAAATTAAAGTGAATTAAACAGGGCCTAAGTATAAAATTCTTCCTCCGTTTTTTGAGATGTATTATTTTCTTAAAAGGAAAGTTTTAATTTAGATGCATTACTTTTCAACTCTCTATATCTCTCACATTTTCAAAAATTGTCTTAGAATCCGTAATTTTTGAAGTGATGCAACTAAAGAGAAACCGAGGAAATATGTAGATTTTATGCAGCCAAATTGTTGCTCGCTGTATAAAAAACGGAGAGATACAAATGCAAAAGCAATTGAGTCCCACCATAAGCATGAAAAGGACCTAAAACATGGTTGATCCATTCTCACGTGGGAAGCCTTTGAAAATAAGATCAAGTACTAATACTTGATTAGTAGCCGCCAGCCAGCTGATGACATTACTTTTCTAGTGTTAATGCACACTTAAACTCACTAATACAATACCTAAATCCAAATTCACATGTGCCCTTTGTCATTTGTGTGCTCTAATCTCTTTTATTTGTAACGTTCTATGTTTAATTAATAAATAATTTACGTACATTTAAGCATCAATCTTCTAGTACTTTCTGCTTAATGAATACAGTTTATGTCGTCCAGCCTAATACATACCAAAATTAGACACCCATCATGGAATAATTTGACCTCTTTAGTCTTTGGGATTTTCCAATAGTATTAATTACTTGTAACATCTATTATTATTCACATGTAATATTGACCCATCTTTTATAAGTGTGTGCACTTGTTAGTTGTCCAAATTAGTAGATGTGAGATGGGATAGTAGTCTATAGGTTTCGAAATGCATCCATCACTTTGACTCGTATACTAAGAATGTTGCACTATGTCATGTGTGGGCGCGTGGCTTAATAAAAGAGTCTACATATGAGTTTATATCAAATCGAAGAAGAAAGAGGATGACTACATTGAAATCTACTGTAGTGGGTTATTTCACCTATTACCACTTAATATAGAAAATGCTTGTGATCACTCGTTTGATCTTTCGATACATATAGGCTCATTGAAGATTTATCAATTTGATAAATGATAAGTGTGGTACAAGAAGGAATATTAGGTCAATTTGTTGCTTTCTTAATGTACTTATTTTAGGCAAAGAATCCATTTTTGGGAGGGTAATACAATAAGCATTACTCCATAATTTCATATTCACAAACTTATTGGTGCACACTTATTAATCAACTATTATACGTCCTTGGTGCTTGCTACTTTGGCTCATTTCGATGTTGACATTGTTATGGGAATATAAACAGAATATTGAGCCCCAATTCTTTAGACTCCTCGTGATGCTTGAAAGATGAGCCCTTGGCCTCTTGGTATTTGAAAGGTGATTTAAGCCTCGATTCTATGAGGTCGTTTGGTTCATTAGGGAAGTGCAAATTCCCATGAAATTGCAATTTGTGGGAAATAAAAATCATCATCAAAAACATGAAAATTCAACAAATTTGTTTGGTTAAGAATGGAGGAAATAAATTCCCATGAGAATTTCAACTTACTGGGGGAGTAAGATAAGTAAATTCTCAATTTCTCATGTTTTGTGGGTAGTCAAAATTTCCATGAATTTTCATTACCTCTATTTTCACTTTTTTGTGTCAACCTTGAAAATGAAATTCATGGGAATTTGACTTCTCCCAAAATATTTAGCCAACCAAAAACAAGTCTTGTGTCCCAATTTTGCGCAAGTTCGCTCTTGAATCACGTACTGACAAGAATTCATGACAAAATTACACATAGTTTTTAAAGAAATTTGCACATCTTTGTTTATTAACTTTATTTAGTATCTCAACCAAATATTTAAGATAAGATATCATTTTCTCATTAGATTATAATATTAAACAAAATAGTACTACTACATCTAAAGTCCTCTAGGCTAGCTAAGCATAGATTTACATGTTTTTGAAAATAGATTCCGATTACAAAAGGCTAAAAAAAGGCATTAGGAGAAGATGATGATGTTGGTTCATCCCGAATATCATATTCTCCTTGCATTACCCATCGCTCAAAATAGAATCAATGCCCACAAACCCTAACTTTTCACACCACAAACAAGCTAAAAAAGAGGAATATTTTTCCAAGATAACGAAATGGGTTACAAATTGTCCCTTTCCGATGATTCCCTACTTTAAAAACTTACCATTGCACCAAAATCTCGTCCATTGATCTAAACCGCGAAGATTTTACTAGGCACGGAAGACCAACAAGCCTGAAATGAGAATCAGTGTAAGCGAGAAAAGGGTGCCTTGGAACGTAGACGGACTACCATTTGAGTTATAGTCGGGCATGCCACCGGTGGGACCCATGCCAGGGCTAAATATGCCACCAGGGGGGGTACTCAATCCAGTTGTTGATCCTCCGGTTCCAGTGGTTATGCCTCCTGGAGTTGAGGATGGGATACCGCCCATACCACCAGAAGAAACCGAGCTGTAAATCAAACACAAATGCGTTAACCTTTGAACTAACTTCATACATGTCCACTAACAACACTTCAGTTTGAAACAACTATATATGCAGTTCAAATGTTCACATCAAAAACTAGATTCCATACATATGACAATAATCAAAGATAGGCAATGATTCCACCAAATAATGCCAGTCACAAAACACCCAAAAAATCGAAAAGACAACCAACAATGCATGGAGAGGAAAAAGATATGCTTGCTTCCAAAAAATGCAATACAAAGTAATCTAGTACAGGAGTATGTCATTTTGTGGCCGTGTGTACCCACAAGCTTAGTCTTGAACCCTAACCATGGATCTAATTTAAACGTTAGTCATATTACTCCGTACTAAATCAAGCATACTCGTCACTTTCAAATGCACCAATTAGAATAATTACAGTCACAGTCAAAGACAATAATACATTGGCAAATCTAGCACGTTCATAACTCATTATGAGACAAGAAAAAATTCGCCAAGAAAATATTCACCCACCTCATATTTTTTGAAAGTAAATTTAAAATGTCAGAATTAATAAATATGCTTACCAAATACGTCTCGCTTTCTGGTTGAATGTATTGATGAAGTGTGCAAAAATAGCAACAAATTTAAAGACTGAAATAAACACACATGACATTACACCCGCATGCACCAAACTGAAGAATATGAAAGAAAAAAAGACAAAGTAGTACTGAACTAACAGACATCAAGCTAGTTGTTTAGTCAATTATCATCCGATGCCCAAATTAATTAATTAAACATCAACGTCGTGACAGCTAAATTGTCCGACGAAAACAAAAAATATGAAATAATGAAGTAGATTTATTAATCTACTTTGATTTTGTACTCTGTATGTGTTTAATCATGATTTAGGTAGATCGAAGTGGGTTTATTTATTGATTAACTTTATGGGAAATTGAGTGTATCACTTTTCACGAGTGTATCGATATCTAACACCAAAACGGGCAAAGGCTGCCTTAACCCAAATCCGAATTATGATACATCATACATGGAGTACATTATAAAATTTGTTGTCAGGTAAGAACATCATGAAAGCGACTATGAAGGATAAAACAAAAATAACCTTATGGACTCTTCCATTTTGCAATAATGTTTAATGGTTGTGTTATGACTTAAAACCTCTTAAATAAAGAAAACCATGGTAAAACCCGCAAGTTAGATCCTACACGTCAACACAATTACATAATGCGCATCATACTCTCAAAAGAGAACACAAATCAAATAAAAAAAACACCATAAAATCAAATCATGTTCGTGAATCCATATAATGTATTCATGTTTTTTATTTTCAACTATTTATTATTTTACTTTTGCATGTACATTCTTTTAAGAGCATGATACACTTCATGCTCTTTGACTATGGGATCTAAGCATTGTGTTAATTTAAATCCACCACCTATCAAAAAGGGTATCAATTACTCCAAATTGTTATTGACATAATAATGTATTGTGTTATGTCAAACACTCCTTAATAAAAAGAGAGAATCTTTCAAAAGACCTTTTTGTAAGAAGGTACCAATTGAGGTGCTTTTTAAGTGGAAAATTTACATAGAATCTTACAGTAAATTCACTGATTAGAGGTGAAAAAACAGAGAGGCCAACATCATAGCTTATTATGTCAAATACTCCTTATTTATTATTTTACTTTTGCATGTACTTTTTTTTTGGCTTTTTTTTTTCTTCAATTAAACATAATTTTATGAGTTCTATGTTCTATCATACTCTAATATTTAGTAAAAATCATAGAAACTATTTGAACATTAACATAACCAATTATATTAAAACCAACCAAAAAAAAAAACAAATTCAGACCATATAAAAAACTCATAGATCCATACAAGTCATACACATTTAGAAATACAGATAGAGAAATCATACCCTCCACTAGTAGGAAATGTGCATCCAGATGGCACAGCTAAAAATAAAACAAAAAAAAAATATCAGAATATAATCAAACCAATAAATAATTTATAAATTTTCAAAAAATGATTGACTAAATTAATTAGAGAGAGTGAGAAGACATAAACATACTGGAAGGGAGGTTGTTAGAAGGGGTGGCAGCACCAGAAAAAACACAGGAATCCTGAACTTGACCCTTATTTTGGAAATAACTATTAACAGCATAATCACAAACAGCCTTTGGATCATCTTGTACATAACAAGGTCCTCCTGGTTGTATTGCCTTACAATCTGCTCCTGCTCCACATGCATAATCTATTACCTTCTGGTATGCTGTTGGATCTTGTGCTCCTGCTTTACAGATGCAGTATGTTCCACCTACAAAATCAAAATTTTAAATTTGTTTTTTTTTTTTTTTTAATTTACATAAAATTGGAATATATACATATACATATATACACCCATCATTTTGAAGATCAATTCTGTTGAAATTTTAGGATTTACCCATAACTTTTTTTTTGTTGAAGAAATGGGTACTCAAAAGACCCACTAGCTTAATTTTAAAAATTTTGGTCAAATTTTACAAGAAATTTTGAAATCTTTGATTGTTTTGGCATAGGGAATGAGGTAAAGATTAAAACTTTTGAGTGTTCAGAATAGACCCAATTGCTTGATTAGGTTTTTAAAAATATCAACAAAATGAGAAAATTTGAAATCTTTGATCATTTTGGTTGAGGAAATGAGATTTAAAAAAAATCTTTTCAGTGTTCAAGTAGACCCAAAAACTTACTTTTTATGATTAAAAAAAAAAAAAAAAAAAATGCAACACAAAGGAAAGATTGAAGTCACCCATCAAATTTTCAGTTCATTTTTTGATTAAAGATCAAATTTTTAAAGTGTTAAAGTAGACCCACAATCTAAAAACATAGATTAAAAATTAAACATAACAACAACACCAACATAAAAATAGAGTTAAAAAAAGGCTTACTTGAATAAGTAGTGAGGCTTAGAAAAAGTGCAAAGAACAATAAAACAGCCATGATTACAGATGAAAGTTATGAGCTCAAAATCAAGCTTCCAATTAAAAAAAGGCTTCCTTTTTTTTCTAAGAGAGAATGAAAGTGAAATAAAGAAGAAAATTGAAGACAAAAAATTAGGAGAGAGAAATAGAAGTGTGGTGGGACTGATGAGAGAAGAAGAAGTGGGGGGTTGGAAGTGTTAAAATTTGTCTAATAAGGTTTGCCATTTGTATTGTTTTTTGGTCCTTTTTATACTTCAATACAAAGGAGAATACTAGGATGGCTGTTACTTTAACTTAAATTGTGGAGTTTTTATTTTAGTTGTTGAGGTTAAATGTCATTACCAGTTTATTAATTAAAAAAATTATATAATATGTACTCCATATAATTTTTTGTAGGGAAAGGTAAAATGTCTGTTACAGAGTACATCACTACATTAGTGCATGCTATTCAAATTTTAGAAAATCAACTCTTTGCATTCAACTCATTTGGTCATTTCTACATTAAATTATGAGCATACTTTTAATTCGTTATAAATCAGACATGTGAATATTTTTTTTAATAAAAAACAAAAGGAATTATTGTTTAAAACAATATACAAAGTATTTGTTGCAACTAATTAGAACTTGTGATGTATGTTTCAGCTTAATTTAATTAATTTTATCTTATTTTAGAAGTAAAAAATACAAAGTAATATGTTTAGACAAATTTAGAAGAAAAAAATAAGTACATAAACATTCAAGGAAAGAAAGGTCAAATAAAATATAATCTGTAATATGTTTAGATAGAATGAAATAAGTATAAAAATACTAAAATATGTTAATGTAAAATGCTCCATTAAATAAGTTTAGATAAGATAAATTTAGACAAATTAAACATAGCAAGATGTGTTGAACAAAGTCTAATTTGAATGTTTTAGTAAGACTATTCTTTTCATATGATTTTTAATTTGCCAAGTTGAATAATTCTTTTTACAAAATATTACTCGGCACACAAATAAGAGACTTAAATCTATTTATTTTAAAGTGTCGGTGTAAATATGAATTTTTTGGTGCACGTCGGTGTAAATATGATGAAATAAGAGAATACCCAAGTCAAAAATATCACAAATTGAAACAAACAAGAAGAAAAATAAAGGAAAGAAAATCAATGCAACCATTGTACAAACGTACTTCTCCTAGTACAATTATTTAATGCACGTATTCATTTTTAAATTAAATACTCGTATAAAATAAAAACTAAGAGTAGTAAACTATAATTGTATAACCTATAAAAGTTTGTTATTATGATAAATTTGTTTATTAAGTGGTAAAATCATAAATTAATCATCAACTTTTATTAAATAAAATATCTTGTTTAGTTCACCTTATTTTTACTTATTTAAGAAAAATAAGTTCACATCAGAAAAAATAAGTTCATATCAGATCATCAATTATGTGTAGTTTTCTATCACTAATTATCTTTAATTCCGTGATGAAAAAAAAAATTATGAAAATTACATATTAATAAAATACACATTATTACAAATCTAAGACCCACTTGATATATTTTTTCCTTATAGATTATCGTAGACTTAAGGTCAAAGTTTGGTCGAATAAGATAATGATATCACATCAGATAAACAAAAATAAGGTGAACCAAACAAGGCCTAAGTCCCACTATTATTGATATATTTACAAAAATATCATGCTGACTTATCATAAACGAGTATATTGTTTTACTGAAGCTTCCTCTTACTTATATTCGTATATAAATATTGATACACATTAATGTACAATTTGGCCTTTAAAATAAATTGGATTTTGCTAATGACTGTTTGGGGCGTTACATAGGCATTTAAAATATCACCTAAAATGGTATATGTATTAATTTAAAAATGCATGACAAAATCACATGTCAATCGGTGTAATTAATATTTATTTTTAGTTTAATACTCCATATTTCTACAATTAATTAAGGTGTTCATTAACTTTATACGAAATACTTCGTATAATGTTATAAGTGAAAGCGTAAAACGAAAATTTATCCGTGAATAATCGTACGTTAAAACAAAATTCCAGACCCTGAAGGCTGAACAAAGGCGAGAAGAGAACATCTCGAAAAGGTTAAAGAGCAGATATATTCAAGCAGTTAAAAAAACAAGGAATTGTTGTTTTTTAGGAAGTTGAAGACAATATTTAAGTAAAAGACTAGTCATACTACTGTAGTTTAAGTTACAAGGAAGATCTTGGACTCTGGGAACATGGCTTTTGTTTTAAGTAATCCTTTTTTCCTTGTCAGCAAAATGCAAATTAAAGGTTCAACTGTACTGTGTTTTATGTTTTGTGTCTGTAATTCAGTGGCCGTTCCAACGGTCTTTAACTCATCTGGGTTGTGCGAGATTAGAATCTAACCACACCTTAACTTCACCCTGGTTAAGATTGGTTTGTATTTTGCATGTGGGACCTATACTAACTTTGAGCCTTCAAGAGGCTCTCGAGACTTATTATGGTGGGATTACTGATTACAAACTCCTTTCGTTTCATTTTGTTTTGTTATTAAGATTTAATTTAATGTTTTATGATTTCTTTGTCGAGTGAAATTGATAACATGTAAAATTGATGACATTGTTAAGCCTTATTCTTTCGGACTTTTTTAGTTTAGATCATTTCAGTTCAGTTTAATTTAGATCGTTTCAAGTCGTTTTAGTTTATTTCAGTACAAGTAAGGGCCTGTTTTGTTCAGCTTGATTTCAGTTCAGTTCCATTGAGTCCATCTCAATTCCTATTTTCTTTCTCTCATACACAATTTATTTCAGCTCTATTCAATTCAGTTCATCCCCAATCAATTCAGTTCATTTCAATTGTTTTTAGTTAATCGGAGCAAGCCCTTGTGTTTCAATTCAATTCAAAAATTTTAGTCCAAGAGAATAAGGCCTTATGTATTAAATGTGAGCTTTCCTCAAAAAAAAAAATGTATTAAATGTGAGCCTGCGTTTAGGTCATGTTCACATTTACTTAATTTCAGTTCAGTTCAACCCTAATCAGTTCAGTTCAGCTCCAATCAGTTTAGTTCAGTTCAGTTCAGCTCCTAATTTCCCTCTCTCATAAAATAATCATTTCAGCTCAGTTCAATTCAGTTCAGTTCAGCTCCAATCAGTTCATTTCAGTTCAATTCAGCTCCGATCAGTTCAGTTCAGTAAATGTGAACAGGCCCTTAATGATACTGGTATGAAGTATAACATTATTGGCATGTTATAATCATTTTAATTTAAGGGCCTGTTCTCTTACGTTGAAATTAAGTTCAGTTCAGCTCAGTTCAGTTTAGTTCAGTTCAGCTCAGCTCAGTTTAGTTCAGTTCAGTTCAGTTCCGCTCAGTTCAGTTCGGTTCAGTTCAGTTCGGTTCAGTTCAGTTCAACTCAGCTCTTAATTTCCTTCTCTTATAAAATATTCATTTCAGTTCAGTTCAATTCAATTCAGCTCAGCTCAGCTCAGTTTAGTTTAGTTCAGTTCAGCTCAGTTCAGTCAATGAGAACAAGCCCTAAGTATGAGATGAATTTTGAAAACATTTTCATAAATTGAGTCAAACAAATTAAAAGTGGTAGTTACTTCATTCATGAATTTTAATTATTTTCTATTTATACCAGAAACATTTTTTTTTAAGCTATAACATGTATTGTGACTTGTGATAAACCATATACAAATACAATAATATGTTTAGGCTAATAAGAGCGGATAAAATAACTATAAAATTACAACCTCAACTTTAAAATTTCTTGTGTTATACCTAGCCATTAAGAGGCATGAAACAATAGGTGTATGTACTTTAGATTTTTGAGATAGATGATTATGGTTAGATTTTATAAATAAGAGCCTAGTTTTTAAGAGATAATGGGAAAAGTTGTCGTTAAGCTACTACATCTGTCCTTTGTATGAACGCAATTTCTATGCTACTCGCCTACTCCAAACCAGGTTTATAAAATTTATGTTATTTTAATGTTATTTTACATACTTGCATATAACAATTAACGGAAGTAGTATATATTATTATTATTATTATTTTTAATATTCAACATCAATCATTTCACTCATAAGGTTTAGGCAAACTAACTCAAACATAATTAGTATGGAGTACATAATCAAGAAGTATATAATACTAATTTTGTCATAAATTAAGCAATCATTAAGTTAGATGTGGTGAATTACATATAACAAGTTTTTTTTTTTTTGAAACCACATATAACAAGTTGGTTGTAAATGGAATATTGCTTATTAGTGAGGGTTTAGTTGTTGTACGTAAATGGTAGGAACAGTCAACAAAAATGGGAGTTTAAATATCAAGCAAGTCAAACTTCAAATGAAAGAATGCCGCCATGCATGCACATTTGTGAGTCGCAAACTTTGAAGGAATAATTTACACTTTTATTAAAACCAATTTGCGATGTTACAATTTGTTTCTGTCTGGATCTGATCTCCCAAGAGTACGAGTCCGAGATCCTGATACTCCTATCGGCAAGCTGAGAACCTACACAGTGAAGAGAAGTTAGCTAACCCCGGGGTGATCCGGGGATAACCACTCCGATGGTAAAGTCAGAAAGTGTTTAAGAAGAAAGGAAGATAGATATGAGAGAGAAAGTAGAGAGAGAGAGAGAGAGAGAGTAATTAATGCCCTCATTAATGAGGTCTTACCTACTATTTATAATGATCTTCCTTGACAGGTGGCTCTCAACCATGTAAAGCTTCTTGAGCCAAGTGTCAAGTTTCTGTTGCCATGTGTCAAGTACTGACAGGCCGATATGTCTGCCTTGTGGAACATATCAGCTTATTTACCAGCTGAACTAGATTAAGACCCATATTACAAAAGATATCAGCCCGTTTCACATATCTTTCCATACAACTAGTCCCCCAAGTGAGGACGTTCGTTTATTTAGACGACGTTCTCACTTTTAACTATTTAAATTATGATATGTTCAGGCTTTCATTTCTTGCACTTTGTCGAGCACTTTAAAGAGATTATGAACTGGAATATCTAGGATGTTATCTCCAAAAGTTTAATTGAGAATATTATTATGTTGTTCTTGTACGTATAGAATTAAAAAGTGTTAGCAGATAAGGTCTACTTTAATAAATATCGGGAGCGGAAAAAACTCCGTTTTTCCTCCCCCAAGTGAGAATACCGGGAGCGGAAAAAACTCCGTTTTCCCCCCCAAGTGACCTTGTATGCTTATAGCAGACAAGGTCTATTTTAATAAATACCGGGAGCGGAAAAAACTCCGTTTTTCCTCCCCCAAGTGACCTTGTATGCTTATAGCAGACAAGGTCTACTTTAATAAATACCGGGAGCGGAAAAACTCCGTTTTTCCTCCCCCAAGTGACCTTGTATGCTTATAGCAGACAAGGTCTACTTTAATAAATACCGGGAGCGGAAAAAACTCCGTTTCCCCCCCCCCCCAAGTGACCTTGTATGCTTACAGCAGACAAGGTCTACTTTAATAAGTATTAGGGGCGGAAAAAACTCCGTTTTTCCCCCCCAAGTGACCTTGTATGCTTATGGAAGACAAGGTCTACTTTAATAAATATTAGGGGCGGAAAAAACTCCGTTTTTCCCCCCCAAGTAACCTTGTATGCTTACAGCAAACAAGGTCTACTTTAATAAATATTAGGGGCGGAAAAAACTCCGTTTTTCCCCCCCAAGTGACCTTGTATGCTTATAGCAGACAAGGTCTACTTTAATAAATATTAGGGGCGGAAAAAATTCCGTTTTCCCCCCCAAGTGACCTTGTATGCTTATAGCAGACAAGGTCTACTTTAATAAATATCCGGGAGCGGAAAAAACTCCGTTCCCCCCCCCCCCAAGTGACCTTGTATGCTTATAGCAGACAAGGTCTACTTTAATAAATACCGGGAGCGGAAAAAAAATCCGTTTCCCCCCCCCCCAAGTGACCTTGTATGCTTATAGCAGACAAGGTCTACTTTAATAAATATCCGGGAGCGGAAAAAACTCCCTTTCCCCCCCAAGTGACCTTGTATGCTTATAGCAGACAAGGTCTACTTTAATAAATATTAGGGGCAATATCGCCGGAATCTATTAAGTGGAAGTTGAGGGGTTACATTTTATTTGGGCGGGAAAATGTAGGTTATGCAGGTTATGAGACACGTGTTCTTTATCCTACCGTTGCTTTTTGAACTGTTACTCTCATTTCGTCCGTTGGATCTCTGAACCGCCTTTCACTTCAACCGTCTCCTCAACTTCCCCTTTTTTGAATCAAAAATACACTCTCCCCCTTTTTTTTTAGGTTTATCTTTTCTTCTTCCCTAAATACTCTTATTGAGCGATCATCCTTTGGTTTTTATCAGTCACTTGCTAACAAATTTTCAGCATCTTTTAGTATTCTGCTTCTTTGCGCCAGTAACACAGAACATCCTTTTCGTCGTTTGTCGCTTTTTTCGTCTCTCCCGCATTCCTATTCACCAAAGGTATTCTCAAACTCTAATTTTTATTTTGCTTGTTATTTTTGCTTGCTCGATTTTTGGGCTATTATTAATATTAGGTTATAAAAAATGTCTGAAAATAGCAAAGAGGAAGATTTGCCTAACCTTAGCAATGCTAGGCGCCGTTTAATTAGACAGTCTTTAGGCAAAGATGTCGGTAGGGATCAGGGTAATTCATCATCTTTATCCGACAACATTGACTACCCTTTTGAACCCTTAACCTCTAAGGAGCAAAGGCGTGCTTACATTCGCCATAAGGTTATTGCTTTTTGTGAACAGTACATAAATCCAAACAACCCTAATATCCCTGCCGATACCGAAATTCTGGACGTTGAGCCTGTTAGTGTCCGTTATCATTTACGCAGCTTTGCTGAGGATCAACATTTTGACCAGTACGGCTCTAACGTTGGCAATATAGGTGTAAGCACTATGCCGAGAGTAAAGCGTGATGTTGCTGCTGCTGAGGAAGCTGAGTCCAGTAGAAAACCCGGTCAGACTCAAGTTGTAAGCTCTTCTGAATCGGGTGATAAGGAAGTTCCTTCAAGCCCACAAGCGGATCAATCGTCACCTGTGCATGAATCCGCCGTTAACTCTGTTGAAGGTGATGATGAGACTGAGGCTGACAGTGACAACACCGATAGTAGGGATAATGTTATTGACTTAACCGCTGAGGTTATCCAGGAGGAGAGTCTGGACGAAGGGTACAATTCCGAGGCAGATGACGCGGAATTCCGACAACCTCTTGTCCTGGCTGATGACAGCAAAGTTGCTAAGGCAAAGGTAAATGAAACCTTTAGGAAGACGGCACTTGGAAAAGATTATTGCCGTAAAGCCAAAATTTTTTACAACCTTCCAGATGAGTATGAATTGGCTATCCCTCCGTCCGGATCTTCAGTCCTAGACTGTCCGGTAGGTTGCGTTGCCGTTTACGCAAAGCATTTTGATTTCGGACTTCGTCTTCCTCTCCATCCTTTCATTGCTAAAATCTTAAGGGCTTGGAACATTTGTTTAGTGCAGTTAAATCCTCCCACTATCCGTGCCGTTATTGCAACGGTGTGGGTCATGTTATATAGAAATTATCCATTGACTCTTAATGCAACGCACCTCGGTAAACATGAACGCAGGGCGGTTAACCATTTTGATATTTTGGAATCTGATAACGGTGACGGTAAAGTCCGTCTAACCCCCAAGGTGTGGGTGCCGAATGTGAGTTATATTCTCGGCAACGCACCTCTATCACGCGTCGGTCTCTGCTGGACTGACCTCCATGGTATTAATTTATTTATATCTAATACCTTCGCATTTTCACTCTCTTTTTATTTTGGAATTACCGTCGTATTCTTCTTTTATTTAGTTTAACATTTTTATTTATCAATATTTTAGGTATCGACAAGTTGGATAACAAACAGCTCGGGTTGTCTGCTGACGGCAACAGAGTTATCAGACGCTGCCCAAAAGCCTCCAAACCCTCTTACGACACCCTTGCTACTTATTGTAGCCGCGCTCCTACCGTCAGTGCTAAAAGAAGGACTGAAAAGATGGCTGATGACAGTGCAAAGAGAAGAAAGTTATCCTCTCTTGCAAATCGGCGTGGTGGCGGTGTTAGAGTTAACAGCCCTAGGCGATCTGATGGTGCTACTGCCAAGACAAACCAGGCCAAGGACAAGGAATTGCCCCCTTCCCCAAAGATTCAGGACAAAACGGTGGTTCAAAGTACTGTACCCTCCGTCAAAAGGGTGACGGATGGGGTGGAGATTGAGGATCTTACCAACACACCCGAAACTCCTCCTGCTCAGCCCCCCACTTCCGGTCAACTAATAACTCAATCTATTCCTACTGTCGCTGGTGGTTCCGATACCAGCGTTCCGGGTCTCGTTTATCGAGACAGGCAATGGATTGAACGCCCTAACGGGAGATTTCCTGAAGAGGTTCTTAAAGGGTTTACTGCCCCTGCTGGTCATTCTGAAGACCGATGGCAGCCCACTATTGACGCATGCCGGAATGAGTCAATGATCACAGATGACCCAATGCAGGGTGGGACTCTTGGATATCGGCTGCTGAGTAACCTTACCCTTCCAATGGATAGGCCTGCTTGTGCTATCGGTCCTCTTGCCGCTCTACATATGCATAATATGATGAAGGTATGTACCGAAATCATTGCGTTTGTTACTTTTGTTTATATATACTCATCATTTTCATTTGTGCCTTTCGTATAATTTTATTTCTTATTACACGTTTATTAATACAATCCTAACTTGCACCTATCTTGCCCTTATTTAGGCTGTTATGTCTGGTACTGAGCTCGTAGAGATGCATCGATATTATCAAGAAAAACATCATCAATCCTCTACCAGTCAGAATGCACTGAAAACAGCCTTAGATAATGCTGACGAGGCCTTAAAGAAGCTGAAGGAAATTAAGGCAAAAGATGACCTTGAGATGACTGCTCTTAGGACCAAAGCTAATAAAGTCAAAAGTCTTGAGCTAGAGATTCAACAGCTTAAGACTGAAATTGTTGAGAAAAATCAGGCCATCGAACGCCTCCCTACCCTTGAGAAGGATCTCAATGATGCTAAGGTTTGCATTAGCAACCTTGAAAACAAAGTTCGAGGGTTGGAGGCCGACAAACCTGCAGTCCGACAGAGAGCAGTTAGCCGTTACCTGGCTTCTCGGGAATTCTGCAGTCGGCTTCAAGATCGTTTTGAAGGTGGATGGACTGTAGCGCAAAGGTGTATTGTCCATGCCGCTGGTTGGAAGAAAGAAGATTGGGCTAAAGTTGAAAAGGCTTTTAACGAGGAAGCTTTCAAGATCCCTTCAGGCTTTGAAGAGCAACAGTTTTCGGACGAAGACCTTTTCAATATGGAGCCCAGCGGTGACGACGGCATCAAGGATCCTAGCATACTAAACTCCCCAACTCCCGAAGATACACAAGCTTGAAGGGGCGGGCAGTCATCACCGACATCTTCCCGTGGTTCTAGCATAATCGGGCCTTATCAGCTATAGCCTAACATATGTAAATTTCTACTTTTGTTCAGAACTGTTTTTGACAATGCTGTTTCATCAGCATATACCCTTTTTGTGGTGATGACTGTCGATTGTCATCTTTAACTATTATGAACACTCATTTGCACCTTTAACTATTATGCTATGTTAATTATTCACGTCTTACTATCTTTGTTAAAAAGTAAATGTTTGAATTTCAATAAAAAGGCTGTTTTTGCAAAATTCTACTTATCATGCTTTTATCCTATCTCATTTCTTACTATAAAGGCTGTTTTTGCAAAATTCTACTTATCATGCTTTTATCCTATCTCATTTCTTACTATCTCACCCCTTCCCCCTTGTGCGTATAACAACCATTTAACAACTTCCAACAACATCCAACATAGTAATATCAGCATTATAGTAGTACCAGCAATTACCATTTAAAGACTATTAGTATACGATATCTAACTCTTTACTCCCCCTAGTATGCATATTTCCTATAGGAATTATGTATACTAGGAGATGATACGCGTTGCTGGTTCAGAGTACAACATCGGTCACCTACTGCTATGATTTTTCAGCCAGTTAGGTACCCTCTCGGCGATCACTTTCTAAGCTACGCCTCACATTGGCGTATACCCGAATTGATTTTGCCGGTATTATATTTTGAACCAGCAACCTCGTGAGTTAATGTATACAACTGATCAGGCTGTAGGTTCATTAACTTCACGGAAGCGGTTTTGAGCTGTCCGTCCCATTTAACGATGTACTGTTAAATGGAGGATGCCTATTTTCAACACATGTCATCTGAATATTTTTTCATTCATCACTGACATCTTCTATTGATATCAGCTTCATATCATTGAAAAGGTTTATACATTTCTATACATAGTACTTCTTTAGCACCGCTGAGTTCCACACATTTTTTAGCGGTGCTCCATCCATAGTCTCAAGATAAAATGATCCCTGGATGACTACATCTCTAATCCGATAAGGTCCTTCCCAACTTGCTGTCAGCTTTCCATCTTCGTTTCCCTTTCCTGTTGCCGCTGTTCTCCGTAGAACCAGATCACCTTTGTTTAACGGCCGATAAGATACTCTCTTATTATATGCCCTTGACATTCTTTCCTGGTATGCGGCCGATTTAACTGCCGCTTTCTCTCTTACTTCTGGCAAAAAATCCAACTGTTGGCGCAACAGCAAATCATTCTGATCTTCACAGTAGTGTTGGACTCTAAATGTCGGCAATCCTACTTCTGCCGGTATCACTGCCTCTGTTCCAAATACCAAAGTGTAGGGCGATTCACCTGTTGCTTCTCTTATTGTGGTCCTGTTTGCCCACAATATTTCCGGTATTAAATCTGCCCATAAACCCTTTGCATCCTCAATCTTCTTTTTAATTTCCATTATGATTTGCTTATTTGCTGCCTCTGCTTGGCCGTTAGACTGCGGATGGCATACTGCTGCATAAGCAAACTTCACTTTGTACATCGTCAAAAGATCTTTGCCTGGCTTACAATCAAACTGGGTTCCATGATCAAAAACCATTGCCATTGGCAGCCCAAATCTCGTGAAAATATTTTTCCATATGAACTTCTTCACCTCCGATGCCGTTATCTTTGCTACCGGTTCTGCCTCAATCCATTTCGTAAAGTAATCTATCCCCACTAACAGAAATTTCCTTCCACCCGTGGCTGATGGAAACGGTCCAACTATATCCATCCCCCACTGTGCAAAAGGGATCGGATTTAATATCGGCGTCAGATCATTTGGAGGCAGGTTGATAGCCGGGGCGAATTTTTGGCACTTTTCACACTTTTTCACATAAGCTACAGCATCTGCATTCATTGTCGGCCGGTAATACCCCCTTCTCATTGCTTCCCTGGACAGAGCTCTTGCACCGAGATGGTTACCACAACTGCCCTCATGTAATTCTTCGATCAACCTTGCAGATTCAAAGTCCGTTATGCATCTCTGTAACGGCAATGAAAACCCCCTTTTGTACAACTGACCCTGGTGCATGACAAACCAAACACTGTCCTTTCGCAGATTTTTTGATTCTCCCTTATCTATCGGCAGTGCCCCATGAAGAAGGTATGCCAATATTTTATCATACCATTGAGAGCCGTTATCAATACACAGCACTTCTTCTGTCACTTCGTCTATGCTCTTTTGCTTTAAGACTTCTACCATGACTGTTCTCTCCAGGTCATTAAAGCTCGAGCTTGCCAACCTTGCCAAGGCGTCTGCCTGAGCATTTTTCACTCTCGGTACCAACTTAATTTCAAAATATTGCAACTGCGCCGCTAACTGCCTCACCTTCTCCAGGTATCTCACCATAGCTGGCTCTCTTGTCTCATATTCCCCACTATACTGGCTTGATATAAACTGGGAATCAGTTGTTAAAACTAACCGTTTTGCCTCTACTGCTATTGACAACTGAATCCCAGCTATTGCAGCTTCATACTCGGCCTCATTGTTTTTAGCTTTGAATTTAAACTTCATGGCATACTCAAATATCTTCCCATCTGGCGCTGTTATCACAATTCCAGCCCCTACCCCCGTTGCTGTGGCCGAACCATCAACTGATACCTGCCATGTTCCCAACTCCTCTTCTTCATCAGTGTATGTCGTCTCAACAATAAAATCCGACAATGCCTGGGCTTTGATTGACGTTCTAGGCCTGTAACTTATTTCAACAATAAAACCAATTTGCGATGTTACAATTTGTTTCTGTCTGGATCTGATCTCCCAAGAGCACGAGCTCGAGATCCTGATACTCCTATCGGCAAGCTGAGAACCTACACAGTGAAGAGAAGTTAGCTAACCCCGGGGTGATCCGGGGATAACCACTCCGATGGTAAAGTCAGAAAGTGTTTAAGAAGAAAGGAAGATAGATATGAGAGAGAAAGTAGAGAGAGAGAGAGAGAGAGAGTAATTAATGCCCTCATTAATGAGGTCTTACCTACTATTTATAATGATCTTCCTTGACAGGTGGCTCTCAACCATGTAAAGCTTCTTGAGCCAAGTGTCAAGTTTCTGTTGCCATGTGTCAAGTACTGACAGGCCGATATGTCTGCCTTGTGGAACATATCAGCTTATTTACCAGCTGAACTAGATTAAGGCCCATATTACAAAAGATGTCAGCCCGTTTCACATATCTTCCATACACAATTCTACCAACTTACCATACCAATCTACCATACCACCATACACCCACACCAAAATGACCAAATTGAATCTAACAATTACTTATTATAATTTTTTTTTTTTTGGTTTGTAGATGGATAGAGTTAAAGAAATTATAGAATAGTATTTCCTTCATCTCTAAACACTATGTCTAAGCTAGTTTGACTTGTTTTGTAAGATGATCGTCGTCCACGAGGAATTAAGCAAGAGAGAATAAAATAAACGATATGAATGTGGGGTTAGAGTGGGAGCCTTGGTAGAAATAATGCAATAAGATTATACTGTTACATTCAAATAAAAACAATCATTATAAAAAAATTTGTTACAAAAACTGTTATATTTTAATAAAAACAATCCTTACAAAAAAAATGTTGTATTTATAAGTTACACAACCCTTAAAAAAGAAAAGATCAGATAAGAGAATTATAAAAGTTGGGCATAATTCTAAAGTTGGGCATAATTCTTGCTATTATTTCAAGATTTTGGTGGCAGTGGCATGAAAGCTAATGGAAGCTAAGTTGTTTTATACTTTCATAGTTTTATGCGATGGAACCAAATTGAGAAGCTCAACTTGTAGCTATAGCAAATTAGCAACAAAAACTCAAAAAAAAATTAGCAACAACGTTGTCTTCTTAACAACTTAGTGGGCCGCCCGGCTTGCTTCAAGCCCAAATTTTTCTAAAGTTAAAAAGTGTAATTTTGTACTCTGTATTTCCTACCACACATCCTACCCACACAATTTTTTTTTTTTTTTTTTTTTTTTTTTTTTTTTTTTTTTTTTTTTTTTTTAATTAAAAAAATTCTATTTGTTTTAGTAGTAGAGGTGATGATTGGATAGGATCTAAAATTTCTTCACATTTCTCGGGTCGGGTCGGGTCAAACTTGGACCAAAATATTTATGCCCAAACCCGCCCAAAATAATAAAAATACAAATAGCCGAGCTTGCTTGTGAACTGGTCGATGCAAAGTTTGGTCAAAACTCAATAAAAACTTGGCTCGTCTCGATAATTTAGTAAGCCAAGCCCGGACGGGCTATTCTTGGCTATCATAAACCTAACACATTCATCACGAGACACATACGGGTTATTCATATCAATTTCGAGTGTTAGCATTCTTAGCATTAGAATTGACCATAATTTTACAAGGGGGATGAGGTTCGAACCCTCGTCACTCGGGGGCCATCCCTCCATCTCCTAGATCATCATTCATCAATACCTCCTAAAAAATTATTATCAACACTAATGACTTAATGAGCGAGAAAATGCGCAACTCGGTGACTCTCTCCCTCTGCTAAACCCTAGCCAGTTAGTCTCCTCTCTCTCATCTTCTTCCTCAACCTTCACTTTCTCTCTCCTCTCTGCTTCAGATGCATTCAAAAATGGCGATGCTTACCAAATCACGATCCCTTTTCAAAACCCTAAACCCCAATACCCTCAAATCAATCTCAACTTTCTCTCTCCTCAATCAAGAAGCTCAGCTTGCGGAACAACCGCCGTCGCAATCTCCGTCGCCTCTTCCGCCGAACCCTTCTTCCGGCAGCCCCATGTACAACGAGAACTGGCGAAGCCCTATTCCGAACAATGGTACTGGAAATCAATCGATAATTCCATCTGGGTATTTCTATCAAAGCCCTGCTGCTCTTATGCAAGCGGCTGCGCAGAAGAAGGATGCTAATTCTCTTTTGAATTTGTTTGCTGATTGGGTTACGGCGAAACGATGGAGAGATATAAAGCATCTGTTTGAGCTTTGGATCAAATCGTTGGATGTTAATGGGAAGCCTAATAAGCCGAATGTGCAATTGTTTAATCATTACTTGAGGGCGCATTTTAGTGATGGTGCTACTGCTGCTGACTTGCTTGATGTGGTTAGTTTAATGGAGGGTTTCGCTGTCGAACCGAATACCGCGTCGTTTAATTTGGTGCTTAAGGCTATGCATCAGGCTAGAGAATATGAGGCTGCGGAAAAGCTTATTGAAAGGTTACATTTTCAAAGATTTAAATTTTGCTGATTAATCTACATTGCATTAATTTTAATTTTGTGGTGTTAATTGCTAATTTTGTTTAATGTTAATGTGCTCATAGTTAAAAGAAATGGATTATATATTTGATATGTATAGCTATAACTTAATGAATCTAATTGGGAATGAAGAAGCTTGGGGCTTAATGTTAGGGTCATGCTTTTATGGTGCATTGGGAACTATGACATTAGTTTTTGTAAAGGGTAATGGAAAATTTGAGATGGTAGTACTTTATGTGTTGGCAACGGGAGCTGATATTGTAAAGGAAAAGACTTAAACATGGGTAGATTTTATATTGACACCAGTATTGCCTCCCTTTTCGAACTTGAGGGAAGATATATACTCTTTAGTTGATCGATTCTAGAAGGAAGGTTTTTTAGGTTTTTGTGATAGTCGTGGTTCGGAACCTCATAAACTCTCCTTGGATTTCACTTATAGTTTGCTGCGGTGCTTCATATAATAGTGCCTTGGCAGTAGATTCCTGTAAGTTTTCATGAAACTGTTATTTCAATTCCAAATTTACGTCCTATTTTTGGTGTGTTTGCGGTCCAGTTTGGTACCCAAACCAAACCAAATTGTAAAGGACATCGCATTTTCTAAAGGATATTCTATGATACCACTGTACTACTGTAGAGCCACATGAGATGTCTATAGTAGCTGCTTCAATTGGTCAGGACAGACAGAGAGATGCTGTTGGGCATTGCCTATTTGCAATATATTGGTTTATGAGCTTTCACATTGTTTAGAGCACCTTTGGCAATGACTTAGACATTGGATCTCTTTAGTTACCTTTTCGTTCAAGTCTACATTACCTATTTATGTCTGAAAGTTGCTTTGGAAGCCCATCTGCAGATGGTTTTTCTTCATGATGAACATTTCACTTTTCATCCATTGGAATATCACCAATAATTCTTATTGTTGTGCAGCTGATTTTGTTTTGGTCACTGTGAGCTTGTATGAATGTATTCATCTTTAAGTGTCGATGTGCAATAAGTATGGATTCTGTATTGGTGAATGATTTCAAAACAGCATTAGCCCCCTACCACCTATGGCATAAGTTTCACTACTTCCACCATGCTTCTAATGACGATGGAGCACTAGAGCTCAATTGTCGTGTTCTTTGCATGTGCACTAATTTCTGCTTCATTTAACTGATTAATATACTTTTGCTTTGGACATTATTGGGTTTCCATTTTGAAAGTTGATGAATTTGATCAGGAATGGAGATTTTGGTGCTTGTGGAAGAGAGCTTCTCATCGCTGTCCTAGTTTTATCAATCATTGTGTCCATGTTGACACCCAAAAGGAGCTTTGTCTTAGCCTCTTAGGCATATATCTATTTCTGTGATATTTTTTTTTTCTTTTCCGCGTGGTGTCCATAAAAGGGTTTTTGAACCAAGGGAAGTTAATGGAAGCTCATCCTTGTGACTAAAAACCTTAAATAAGCTGATCTATTGTTACGAGAACCTTATTAGATCTCTCATCACTTCACATCAGTGTGTATGCGTGTGTAGAGTGGGGAGGATGTTGCCCTAATGCTATTACACATCAGATGAAGTGCCCTAGAGCTTTCCCATTTTATTGGCAGTAGGTAGCTAATACTTTGAGTTGACTGGATGATATTCTATTAGGACTCTGATCTCTAGAGCTTCTTTAGTGAATGCATTCCCTGACTTTTTGGAAAATGACGGGTCTGAAAGGAAGTACAAGCACTCCTATGAAATAAATCATAGTTCTCTTGTTTGTTTGCCTATCTTGACTGTGGATGTTTTAATAAATCCTTAGATTTTGCAGTGAGAATCTAGGAAATTGCAGGTTTTGTATTCTTTGGGCATACAGTCAAAGTTGTTGTTTGGTGGTCCCTTACGATTATCATTTTACTTTGAGGTTGCTGATTGGTGAATTTGTTTATGGAGTTGATGCCATGTGCAGCTTTTTTGACACTGATGCTTAATCATATGGTATTTGAGTCATGATGTTTTAGTTTATTACCTTTATAGTTTTATTCTCCGCCTTCCTCTGCCTCCGTCTCTATCTCTGCACAGACACACTAAATCACTTTCTCTTTCAATTTGAGAGTGTCCTTCTATGAGTTATACACAAAATTTTGAAGCTGTTTCGTTTGCAATTGGTCTGAGATAGTAAAAACGGTAAAGTGTTTATGTCACAATAACACTAGTGAATCAATTTGCTGCTCTTAGATAATACTGTTTCATCTCTTAGTAATTTTCAGTTGATGTATACTCAATGGCTTTTTTAGATTTTGCTTTATTTTCTGTTTTTCATTCTTGCTGTAATTAAATTAGCCCGTTGACAGATGAATCTTATTCTAAATTTATCTAGGATGCTGCAAAGTGAGAAAGAGTCTCAGCCTGATGAGGAGTCATATGTTTTGGTTATTAGCATGCTGTTATCACAAGGCCAGATTGATACCGCCTTAAAATATATAGATCTAACTCTGAAATCTGGTTATATGCTGTCAACAAAGGTTTTTGTTGATTGTGTCCAAAGCTGTGTTGACAAGAAAAGATTGGATAGTTTGGTGACGATTATAGAGAAGTGCAAGGTATTGTTTTGATTGTTGCTTGAAGACTCATGTGAGATATGACTTTGTGTTCTCATTTTGACTATTTCTATGCATCATCAGGCTATGGACCAAAATAAAGCTCTGAGCCCCAGCTGGAACTTGTGCAACAATCTTGCAGATGTAGCAATACAGAATGATAATAGCAAGCTGGCCTTTCTAGCTTTAGGATTTATGGCAAGATGGATTCAACTGGGTGAAAATGGGAGGCCCCCTTTTTTTCACTCTGTTGATGAAGGATTAGTTGTTTCTGCCATTGCTACAGCTGCCCGGACTTATGACTCAACTCTTTTGGATGCATCATGGGCCATCCTAAAGAGATCCTTGCGTGAAAGAAAGCCTCCCAATCCAGAAACCTACTTGGCTAAGATAAATGCCCAAGCTTCCCTAGGAAGCTTGCAAAATGCTTTTAGCACTCTGAATGAACTTGAAAAAACACATGGAAGTTCTGCAGGGGAGGATCTACTGTCACCATTCACTTCTCTTTATCCATTAGTTGTGGCATGTTCAAAGCAAGGATTTGAAACTTTAGATCTGGTAAGTCTTCTGATTTGCACCTTTCTATTTTGATGATTTGGCTTCTTATCATTTGAATTCCGGAGGTGCCGATTATCTACCCTTTTCCTAAGGGTATACAGATGAAATATATTTTTGGACCTGATAGACATCATAGGCAGTGTTATATTCCATTATTGACGGTTATATTAGCATTTAGTTATTCAATAGTGTTTCTGAATTTTCTTTTACAAGGTTAAAAGTTTATCAATTTTGACCTTGATCTTTATTAATATGTTTGAGAAAACATTATCATGTGGGACCATTGTCATTAATCATTATTGATTTCCTTGAAAGATATTTGTTGTGCACTTAGCAATTCAACTTTTTTTAGTTAAATATGTTCAGTTTAACAAAAACAAGCTAGGTAAAACAAGGTGTCATATCCCTCAATTAGGTGAATGTATTTTATAAAGTGTTTGACAGTTTCACACATCATATTCTGTATCCCCCCCCCCCCCCCCCCCCCACCCCACCCTCCAACCATGAGATTGTCGTTGGTTAAAGCTTAATTACTTGATCTCCTCTTGATTGTCATGGGTATCCCCCACCCCCAAAACCCATGAGATTGTGATTTGTGAGAATTGAACATTTGATCTCTAAGGTTGCAAGATTAGCATAATAGCTTCTCCTTTCATTGAGAGAGAGAGTATTGTTTAGCATGTTTGTCATGGACTCATTGGAGCTAGTTCAGTGAGCTCTGCAGAATCCATTTTAATAGTCGTATAGGAAATATTGTGGTCAGTGTGTGAGGAAGACAGGTGGAAATTTGTTTTTAGAGGCTACTATTGATGTACATATGTTCACTTTTGTATTTGAAAATAGTGTGCTATCTTTAACCTTTTATATTTGTAATTTTCTTAGGTGTATTTTCAACTAGAGAATTTGAGTCGTGCAGACCCTCCCTACAAATCTGTTGCTGCCTTAAATTGTGTAATTTTGGGCTGTGCAAATATATGGGACCTTGATCGTGCTTACCAAACATTTGAATCAATAAGTTCAACCTTTGGATTGGACCCTAATATACATTCATACAATGCTTTGATGTCTGCTTTTGCAAAATTGAGAAAGGTTTGGTCTACAACTCATTTAAATTTCTATTTTATGTGCTCTTTCCTATTGCTAAAACTTAGCACCATGAGATACATTTTCTGGTTGCAGACTTTTGAAGCTACAAGGGTATTTGAACATCTATGTAGTCTGGGTGTGAAACCAAATGCTATGTCATATAGTCTGCTTGTCGATGCTCACCTCATCAACCGAGATCCAAAGGCTGCTCTTACTGTTCTAAATGCAATGGTATAGACAATCCCCCATTATTTTTTTTCCCTTGGTTTCAAATTTCTCAAGAAAGACCTTTGAGGCTTTCATATCAATCAATCAATCAAAGCCTTAAATCCCATAAGTGGGTCGGCTACATGAACCAATAGTGATTAATGTCTCTGTTGAGGCGTTCATACCTCTAATTTGGAAAATGTTGTAAAAGCGTCCTTTTGTCTTGCCCCAAACTAGATTTTTCTGTTGTTGTGGCTTATTTAACCAACCTCTAATTTGGAATTACCCCCTCGCAGGTGGAAGCTGGTTTTGAACCATCAAAAGACACATTAAAGAAGATCAAAAGACGATGTGATCGAGAGATGGATTTTGATAGCAGTAATCAAGTAATATCTCTTGCCAAGCAGAGCAAAATCTTTTTGGGCTCTGATAATCGGAGGAACATTTTGTTTAATCTGGAGTACGGCACTGAGTATGCCTCGTAGTCCGCCATCGCTGATGCCAATTGGAAATTCCTTTTTAAGCAACCAGGTCGCCTTTTGTTTGTAAAGAATTTTATTGTATTTTGAGTTTTTGGTTGAGCCTAGGATTGAGCTCTATTTATACTCCCCCTTTTCTTCATGTACCGATTTTGTTCCTCTTTTTCTCTGGGACATTTCTTTGCAATTAAATTTTCTAATTTTGACAGCTTAGGAATAATACAAAACTAATCCTAAAGTTCAAATTATACAATTCTTATCCCTTGCCAAGTTGAGAGTTGTAGTGACTAGTGATGGAACCCTAGGTCTTCAATGTAGGGAAATTACCTTTGAGTGGTAAAATTTCTTCTAGTTACTCCGAATTTGTAACTTTATAATTTTATTAATACGAAGTAATAGTTTATGAAATTCATTGGTAATCCTGTGTTATTGCACAATTGATTTGACTGTTGTATGTTATCAATTTTTTGCACTTAATTAGTTTAGGTGGTTAGTGGTGCACAAATGCTCCTATGTAACACCATTATCTCTCCACTTCCTATTGTTCCAAGTCTTTCAACATTCTCTGTGCAACACAAGGTCATCAATGAAAATTTACCCCTAAAACATTTAAATTAATCCATCATATGAAGTAATCGTTGCACATAAGATAGAGTGTGCTGAGTATGAATCTGGATCAATTTCGAAAAAAAACATCAGACAACTAATTTGCTCAGATTTTAGAACAGTAAGTATACCTTCTCTTATCAACCAACATAAAAGGGAGCCAAGGAGCTTTGCTGCCTTCTAAGGGCTGTCAAAGAAAATGATGTGAGTAATTCGGGACGATTTCACTAATTATATCGATTATAATTAGAGTACATTTATTTTTTGAGTTAATTTACTAATTAAAACAAAAAACAATTAGCAAATTGTATCAACAAAATTCAAATTTGTCTTCTTAATTAGCAATTTAAATTGTGTTATTTTTTATTGTTCATAAATAAAACCGCTACTAATATTGAGATCTCGGCATTACTCAATTTTAACTTAAAATGTTACGAGACTAGTGATCTCTCGATCGGACCAACTCAAAAGAAAAATTAACATAAACTCCCAATATAGATTAGGAAATTAAGAGTAATAGAAGCCCAGAAGTATTTAAAGTTGATCAACTTTTAGAGCAACTCAGCCAATTACCCAAAAAACCCAACCCCACAAACAACTTCTATTGGTGAAGAATTTGGATCAAAACCATAAACCCTACTAAAATGTTGAGCATATAATCTCAGTTTCTGCAATAACAAAAACCTAAAGAATAATTATCAACCCAAATTTACTCATAATTTTCTGAAAATGGGCGGAGGAGGAGCCAAAGAAGAAGAACAAGATGGAATGTCTGTACACTCTCCTTGCAAGGCTCCACCTTCCTCTGCTTCTTCTCTCTCCAAGGTTGCTCTCTTTCTTCCTCTTTATGATTCTGGGTTTGCTTTATTTATGTGATTTTTCAACTGGGTTTTTTTAATTTTTAAATTTGTTTTTGGGATTTTAATTTGTAGGAGCAATCACAAGCAGAATTGGAGCTTAGATTTTTGGAGGCACTTGAAATTTATCCTCCTGGAAAATTGAAAGGCATGTTTAATTTTTTCCCATTTCAATTTGTATAAAGTTTCTGCATCATTTTGTTTAATTTGGGGTTTTTATATTCTGTTTTTTTTTTTTCGTTTTAAATCTTCTGAGAAATTGTAGTTAATTACAATGATCATGGTATATATGTAAAAATGCATGTAAGGTGAATCCTTTGTTGTTAATTCGGATATCATGTTCTATTTATGTAAACCGTAATTTAATCATAATCAAGGTTGTAGGCTAATAGCAATGCAAAATGATGAAAGAATAGCGCGGCATGTATATATATCTACATTTTAGAATCACATTTAAATAAACTGGTAGTTAATCATCTTGTTCAATGAACAGTGTC
Source organism: Chenopodium album (assembly GCF_948465745.1). Lineage (NCBI taxonomy): Eukaryota > Viridiplantae > Streptophyta > Magnoliopsida > Caryophyllales > Amaranthaceae > Chenopodium > Chenopodium album. The sequence continues at coordinate 83,392,634 of NC_137834.1, forward strand.
TAAATTATTACTCTAGTTGGACTGTTTGAGCTTGTTATTTACATAGATTAACATAGTTTGCTTTTGATATTATCTAGAAAATACAAGTACGAAGTACATGTTATGCTTATGTCTGAGCTCGGTCCCTTTTTGAACATCCATGAAATTGATAACCTATCATCAGTCTCTCTCTTTCTTAAGGCTCGGTTAGTGGACTCATGCTCAATTAGATAGCATGTTTTCAGTGAATTCTTAATAGAAGCCCATCTTCCAATTTGTTATATTTAAGGTGGGGCTGAGTCCAAATGACTTCTACAAGACAATTATTACACCAAGACTGCTATGTTGGTCAAAATGTTGGGCATTTAGGAATGATCATATTAGGTAAATGGGTGTAGCAAAGATGGGTATGTTTAGATGGATGTGTAAGAACACCTTAAAGGATGTAATTAAGAATGAAAATACTTGAAAGAAAGTTAGTATTGCGGATATTAAGAATAATATAAGGGGGGATTGATTATGTTGGTATGGGACTATGGGCATGTGAGGTGGCAATCAAAAGATGTTCAGGTAATAAAAGTGTAGAGTTGGGATGATAGGGATTCCACAAAAACTTGAGGGAGGCCAAGATGACTTGGATATAATTGAAGGAAGTAAAAATGATCTGAAGAAATTGGGTCTAAAAGCTTTTACATAAACATATAACATTTGATAGAAGGAAATGGAAAGAGAGGACCTTTGTCAACAATCACTAGAGATAAAGTTTTGGTTCATGCAGCCAACCCCATCATATTGGGATTAAGGCTGTTGTAGGAAATGAGTCCAGAATCTCCTGATGACTTTGAAGAACCTGTGGACTTCTGATCTACGGTCATTCCAGCTTAATAGGTTTTTGACAGAAATTGACTTGAATATGATGCTTAACCATTTCAGCAAAACAAAAACTACTCAACTAAACACATAATAGACTGTGATTCTGTGAAGACTGCACCTTAAAACAATGCCGTCCTCTAAGCTATTTGTCTGAGCTCAACAACTATTAGTATGTGCATACTTATTATTTACTTTCTCCTTAAAATTACAATACTTCCTGAATGAGCAGCTTCCAAAAAATCATAACACATCTTTTTTGTTAAGTTTTACAAAATATAACAAATGTCCTTACATCACCATTCCTCGTACTTTTTTGAATACCGTTATTCCATCTCCCTCTTTATAACTGCCTCCTTACCAGGTCATTCTTGCTTCCTTTAAAGACTACCATCACCTCCTCCTCCCTCCTGTTCTAGCCACATTACTCCCATTGCATCTTCCCATTTTCATCTCTTTCTGTATTTCTGCAACACTTTCCAATGTCTCCTTTTTCCTTCCCTTTTTCTAGCAATGCCGTAAATCTAGAAATGAAGAAGAACAATTTAGGAGATCAAAGAAGGAGAATGAAGTAGGATAGTTGATTGAAGAAAAAGAAAAATGATGGCTCCAATTAAGCTTTTGATGTCTCCACTTGCCTGCATGATCCTATCAGTGTTCTGGTGGCTCTTGGAACGCTCACCCTGGATTTGACCACCAAAGTTCTCTTATGCATCATGCAGACATGCACTAGTGAAGTTGCTGTGAATGTCTTGATTCTTAATCTCTTCTCTCTCATTGATTTAGGTGTAGGTTGTTGTGGTGGTTGGGAATACTTGGGATTGACAACGGAGGATGTAGTGGACATGGATTCTTTTGCGGGGGGCTATGGTGAGCTTGGCTGGGGCTGTCGTGGATGGGTGGTAGGAGTGGACCAGCGTCCAGCGGAGCGGTGGTGAGAGTAAATAAAGGTTAGATAGGTAATTTAGACGAGTCTCTCCTATTTTCTAAATAAACGTGCCAACATCAAGTGCTGCAATTTTAAGGAAGCGGAGGAAGTACATAATTATGAAAAATCTGAAGCCTCTATCTTATAGCAATTAGACAGTAGATTGCTCCACACAGACACGGTACACCCGAAAAAAAACTCTTCTTTTTACATTTCACTGAGACTAATGAAGTAATGAGTCATGCAGTGTATACATCATTGATCTTCCTTGGATATGGTTTAAAAGACCTAATCTGTTTGCTTATGTGAAAGAATTAAATAGCTTATTTAAAACAAAAGATAGTGTTGGGCTATAATATAGTATAAGTCCAGTGTTAGAGTTCTAAAAATGAATGCTTGTAATTGATCACTGATCACTTCTTTCTGTTGTGCGAATAAGTTTACTATGAAGCACTTGCATTATATCTATGCAGTTTGTTTTTAATATGGGTTATCTTAAATTACTTGTAAGAATACCATAATAGGATTTTCTGCTTCAGGCATTCATCGTCACTTCGTCCTTTATGGTGTGATGGAGTTTCTCCGAAGAAGGTATGTGCTCTGTTATTGTTGTTATGTATATGTTTCATGAATTATTTATAAATGGTTATACTAAATTCAACCATGTTACATTGCTTTCCCATATTAATTCAAACAGCTTTGATCGCCAATTCTCTTCTGAAGAGGTTATGCGCTTGCTTGACCGTTTCTACAACTTGGAGATGCTGGTAAGCAAGCTGTTGAGGATGAATTTACTCAGTCAGTGACTGATGGGAGGTTTATTGATTTACCTTACCCTTCTAATTCAGTAATCAGTATGGCCTTGATATTTTATTGCTCTACATGCAAATTCCTCAGTTACAGGCTTACAACTAGGAGATTGTATTTAATTTTATATAACTTCTCAATTTAAGTGATCAATCTTGTTTTATTGACAATTTCAGAGAGGAGATGATGAAGATGCAGAATTCCCGCATCGTGAGGAGGAGTTCTCTTTGCCACAAAGCTATTTTGCAAAGGATGAATCTTAAACAACTAAACTAGATGAACATGTACATTTTTGTTCTAGTTAATAGCTCATCAACATTGTCAATCTTGAACCAAAATTTTGAATCTATCCTATTATATCATATCATAAGCACTTCCTGTAAATGGCCGTAAAATGTGCTCATTCTGTTATCATTCACAATGAAGGGTTTGTTCCATGGCTTTATCCCAATGTTTGAGGTGGTAATCACTTTTGCTGGTTCTTTTGCTTTTGTGGTGTTTTGATGCTATTGATCTCTGTTAGATCTTTCTCTCGGCGATTTGGTTCAGCTCAATATTGTCATTATTGTTAGGTGAAAAGCCTGTCTAATTAAACGTTGATATCATAATCAATGGCATGTAGGATCTTTTTTCGAATTTACTCTAGCATGAAGGCGCTTGCTCGAAGATTTTACAGCTTGATTGGTTGGATAAAAGCATGTTTCCGGTAGCAAGTGTTTGGTTATTTCGTTTTCTACCACATCTTCCAATAATAAGCTTGTACTCTCGTAGATATAGTTTAGGAGTTAGCTGTGTGCTCCATCTTCTCAATTGAGAAACATATCTCAATGCTAACTCACCCCTTTTCCTCCTTGTCTTCCTTTTCCTTCTTGCTCTCTCAATGTAACAATGGCAATTTCTTCATCAAAATTTCAGACAACAACCCAACAACAGCACATAAACCAACCCCAACCAACACTACATACACGGAGGTCGCGTTGGTAAGCTGGCCAACCGCACAAAAGATACCCTAGTAATAAAAGATGCAAAATCTCAATTGAACACATTTGTATGTATAGTTGATGCATGTAGAGTCAAGGTTAAGGGAATTTTGTGATTAATTTTTAAAATTTGACACATAGAGTTGGGATTTAATACTTGATACATAGAGGTGGTAAATTGATAGTTCAGGTTTAGTTTTGTGCAAATTGTATTAGACTGTACTTAAGGTATGTTCACTTCATATTATTTTCAGTTCAGTTCCAATCAGTTTAATTCTTAATTTCCTTCTCCCATAAAATATTAAGCTCAGTTCAACTCCAATAAATTCAGTTCAATTCAGTCAATCAAAACAGACCCATAAATTTTTTTATAAGTGCAACATTAGATCTACATTTTGTTCCATTTCTAGTTCATATATTTACTATTCACCTTAAGCAAATTAAAAGTATAAGAAACTGTGCCCTCAATTGAGTAGATGATTATATAAACAAAGTCCATTTAAAAGAACAATAATATGGGTCGAGGTCAATGCCAACCTTAATGGCGGACATGGTAGCAAATTTGCAATCCAAAAAACAATTCCTTCGCCAAGGAACATTGAAATACATATATCAACACAATCAGAATTTTCGATATTAAGACTAGAGAAACATCACGATTGCAATATAAAAGAGCTTACAATTGCATATAAGAAACAAAAAATGAAAAGATTGTTTGGATACTACACCACAATCTAAAGAAAGTGCAACGAACAATCTACAATAAAAGCTGATAAGAGAACCTTTAACTGATTCTCTTCTAGCTATTATAGCACAAAATTTCAGCAACAATAATTTATATGCTCCCCAGTACAATTGCTTTTCGGGAAGATATTAAGGATCCGAGCTATCTCTTATGGCAGCTTCTTGTTATAATGACGCGGTTGAATAAGACATCACTGTTGCCCCAAAAAAAGATGGAAATAAATTACAAGTACAAAAACAAATTACTTCATTGTGAACGAAAGTTAACAAGACCACCGAAGTTTAACAACTTACTTCTGCATCAGCAGGTTTTGTTTCCTCTGCCTTGGAATTTTCTTCACCTACAGAACAACAGTAAGTATCATATTGGTTGCGTCACTTGTGTCATGCACAAATTGTAACATACAATTGTATATACATATATTGCCAAATTATAACCCTTACTCCACCCTCTAGTATTTTTGCCATATTGCTTGAAAACATGCACTCGTAAAACTGACAAGCAAGAATTCTAAATGGACTAAATCTATGTGACTACATGCAAAGGGATCCACACTTGGCCTTCCACTTGAGGATCACGCGTCCTCGGAGAACTAAGTTACTCATAATAGCTGAGTTTTGGATATTAATAAGGCAAGTATGCAACACTAACAGAGTAAAAGTGTACTAATAATTATTAAAGCATTATACCTCCTTCTTCAGGTATATCAGAAGTCCATAGAGTGAGATTGTCTCTCAATAGCTGCATGATTAGGGTGCTATCCTTGTATGACTCCTCACTCAATGTGTCCAATTCTGCAATGGCTTCATCAAATGCTTGCTTGGCCAAATGGCACGCCCTGCAATACCATACAGTAAAATGGTTAATACGAGCATAATGTATTCAGAAGGTAAGGAACTGTAAGAATATATAATTTAAGGTAATCACCTTTCTGGAGAGTTCATAATCTCATAGTAGAAGACAGAGAAGTTCAAAGCAAGACCAAGACGAATGGGATGGGTAGAAGGCAGATCTGTATTTGCTGTGGCAGAAGCCGCCTAAACAAAACATTGGCACAGTAAGACACAAAAAACGTATAAATAAACAAGCAATGAGAGAGAATAATTTAGTTTTTTAAAACCAACTATGCAGATGGAGAAAAAATAACATGCCTCGTAGCCCTTAAGTGACTGCTCTGCAGCATCCTTCCTTTCCTGATCGGACTTAAACTCAGCTAGATAGCGGAAGTAGTCACCTTTCCTGTAATTTTACACCATAACATAAGTAAGCAGCATTATAAGCAAATACTCCACAAAAAGTAAAAAAAAAACTAATAGTCATTAGTTAAAGAAACAAAACCTCCCAAGAAGTTGTAAATTGTAGATATTTCATTTTCTAGCATGTGCCAATTTTGTTCAGTAAAATACAGAGAGTTCTACAGCCCTTGAATAGTTCCAATTACTCTATTTGGTGGGAGGTAAAGGCGCTATCATCAGACAAAACTGAATAAATCTTTACTTCTAAAGAAGTGTATATGTCACTAAGCAATCATTATAATGACTCCTTAGGAACAAGGAATGGGTTTGGTGGAATTTAAATTTAATCCCTAAAGTAACTAGAGAACTACCAAATTGCTGTCAATTATGCATCTTACTTCTCATTAACACAGCAACATAAAATATTTCAAAACAAAATTGCTTAAAAGATCTCTATCCAATACATTTTAAAAGACACAAAACCCAGGACAAATTTCAATCAGTACAAAGGCAACCAGAGTTCAAATTGTAAGCAATTTAGACGATTTCGTCAGTTGAAGGGCAACCTGAGTTCAAATTGTGAGCAATTAAGCCAATGGAGATCATCATTGAATGCGAAAACTTACATCTTGTAGTAGAATACAGTGGCTTCTCCACTGCCGGAATGAGGAACTAGATGTGCATCTATAATAGCCAAGATGTCCTGGCATATTTTAGTTAGCTCATCTTCAACCTTCTGACGATAACCCTTAATGAGCTTGACATTGTTCTCATTTCCTTTAGATTCTTCCTTCTGCTCAATTGAAGACATTATACGCCAAGAGGCCCTCCGAGCACCAATGACATTCTTGTAACCCACAGAAAGGAGGTTCCTCTCTTCCACAGTCAACTCAACATCTAATTTTGCTACTGATTTCATGCACTCAACCATTTCTGCACATACCACAAGAGTTGTGGTGAGAAAATCTACTAATATAACCCATGGTAGGATTAAGGAACACACATTTAATAAAATGATCTTGATGCCATTTCTCAAGTAAACCAAACATTCTGGAAAAAAAGGAACTAGTAAAAGCATTATTTTGGCAAAAATATGTTTGAGGTGAAGATGTCAATTAAGTTGTTGATATAGAATATAATTCACAGCAAAACTAAGACATTGAGTTCAGCACAAAGGATAAAAGAGAGATAGGAAAGGAAAGAAAACCGTCTATTTGTTATACAAAAGTTAAACCCTAGCTTATTCAATCATTCTCTCCCCACCTTTTTACCCAAAATCCAATTCCTCTGTTTATCTACTTCCACAGTCACCACACTGCTTACCTCCTGTTATCACAGCCTCCTTCCATCATCACCAACACTCAAGTATGTCAGTGGCTTATTAACATCACAAGTAGTGTTAATCTGAGCATAGACCTCCACCTTTGGTTTTGAATTGGGTCATAAAGGAAATACTACCAGTTCAACTACAGAGTTGGGTTAGATAGCGGAATTTGCTTAAAGAAACTCCTAGGCCAGTCCAGTAAAGCCATTATGATGGTGTTAACTTAGGCGGTTGAAAAATTATAAACTGGTGGCAGTTTAGGTGTGGTAGGGTTAAAACCGTTACACTTAGGACTGTGGAGCTGGAAAATTCTGTGTATAGGCTGAAGTGGAGCAACAGAAAGTGTGGCTTGGTCCCATTTGAGGTTGATCCCATTCAAAAAGAAAAGAGCAATGAATTTGTGAGAAATTTGAATTAAAACTCCCACAAAGGGAATCACAGAAAATAATTTCCTTTCCATTTTTTATAATTCCTCGACCTATCTTCTCTGAAAAGATTGTCTTTGTGAACAGAATTGAATAATGGAAGGGGTAAAATTGCCAAGAGTTGCCCTTATTCAGTACCGAAAAATTTAAATTTCCTTTGGGGTGAGTGGAACTGAAGGAACCCTTATATTTCAGCTTCCATGAAGACAAAAAATCAATACAAAAAACTTTAATTACCTTCCTAAGTCCTAACTCTTGCTACAATTGGAACTCAGGAGACAAAACAAGGAGACCAAAAAAGGTGCTAGGTGTGTGAGGGGACTCACCCTTCATTTTGTATAATAACTTGGGGGGGAAAAGGGAGAAGAGCAAAGGAAATTTCCATTAATAGTTCAGAAATTGTCCTAAACACTTGATGGGACCACAAAAATAATTGCTTTGAGACTCTACCAAACATATGAAAGGAATCCGAAAAAACCCCCTTTTCACCATTTTCAAATCAGTACAAACACTACTAAATAATCTTTTCTTTCTCCTACTGTATCTAAAGATAGAGAACTTCAAACCAATGGAGATGGAGATCGAAATAAGAGGAACAACCCAATGCAAACAATAAAGATATTGACAAGCGACTGACTATTCCAATTTTCTATGATCATTAGATTTATTATCATAAAGGGCATTGAATTGGAAGCAATAAATAAATAAGCCATACCCAATTGATATGTAGTCATGTAGAACTGTCAAACCAAGTTGCACGCTACATGGGATTTGATACCAATACTTTTTACTAAATGAATAGAACTTTCAACCACCAACAATCAAACTGGCTTGCATTATACAACACAATATAGCATAAATGCAATAACCATATTAAACTACATGAGCCTAATACAAGAATTATACTAATAAAACCTAATTTGACTGATAACATCAGTAATCCATGTTATTGCAGCATGCAATGCCAAATCTACCAGGATCCATGTTATTCTCATAAACAATCCATGTTTTTCTAAGGTAATGGCTGCCTATAACAATGTAAATCCTCGAATCCGACATTCAAATGTAAAATCACACCCCCTTTAAGCACATTCTAATCGATTGATCATTTCAAACCACAAAATAGAAAATTCAAATTAGGGTTAAAAAAAAAAAAAAAAAAAAAACACTTTTCATCACAAATTACATCAACAGAACAATAAAAACTACTCGCATAATCACATTATACAGATCAAGAAAGAAATTTTCCTCTAATTTTCTTAATTTACACGATTATCACAACAAAATTCACACTTATTGCTCGCAATTCAAACTATTCAATTCCCCTGTAAAATTAAGTACAAATATTCGAGAAAAACAAATATTACAAACAAATCGACAAAATAAAACACAGATCAATCATCAAACATCTCAAAAACAACGGATCTACACAAAAATATATTCAAATATTAAAAAAAAAAAAAAAAAACATTTTTTTTAAAAAATTGAAAATTTACAAAAAATCAAAAATTAGGGTATACCTTCATAGCGTTCAGCTTGTTCAGCAAGCTTAGCAAGATAAACCTGAGTCTCTCTTTCTTTTTCGGTCGACATTGTTGAAGAAATTCAAGAAGAAAAAAAAAACCCAGAAAATCGAAACGTTTCGAAACTGTAAAAAAAAGAGGAGAGAGAAATGAAGGAAGAGGGAGAAAGAAATAGGAGAATTATATAGTTTTAAAAATAATTGTAAAGGATAGAGCAAGTCAAAGAGAAGACTGAATCTCAACCGTTGGATTTGATTGTTTTCAAAGAGGAGCGCCAAAATCGGAGGATTCAGGAGAATTTGGTTGATTTATTCGATTTTTTTCTTAAATAAGACCATTTTTTTGAGATTAAAATTGTGGTGGAGTTAAAATAAGTAAGTAGGATTATCTTTTTACTATTTATAGTAGGAGTACTTTATGCCTAATGTTCCTGTTAATTAATCTTTGTGTAATTAAATAGTACTACAAAATTTTTCAAAAAAAAAAAAAAAAATAGTACTACAAAATATATACCAAAAAGATAATTGGATTGAATATTCTATGAGTACTTTATAAGTATGAAATCCAACATGTGTCATGTAGAGATTTGTGGAATACGTGGTGCTAGTGTCGTCTTTTTAGTTGTTTTCATATCGTTTTTTCCTTTTTATTCCTTTCGATGGAAGTAATATATTGTGATTAGTTTAATTTGGAACTCGATAGACGTTTTAGGAATTTCCTAATATGGATGTGAGCGTCGATGACATTAGCTTTGTCTTAAATTACTTATTCAGTTATTCCATTCGAATATATGACCACAAAAAGTTAGCACGCAAGAATTCATATGATATGGTGTACTATTTATTCTTAACGTACGGAGTAATGAAATTTAAGGTTAAAGTGGTTTATTGTAAGAAGTTAGATATAACAACTAATTTAAGAATGAGGAAGATATGGCCATATATGAAAACCAAGCTAGCTTAAACATCTTTAGTTATTTGTCCAATCAGGTTTGTTACTTAGGTCAAGGTAATTCTAGTTGGAAAAAATATTGTCCAATTAACTTAGCTTATTTATATCATTCTGTTGGTTTTGTTGACTAAAGTTTGTGTATAAATTCAAACGGTTGGTTAGGTACCACTATCATTCTATCACCCTCAAACAATTATCCATTAGTTTGATAAAATTGAAATTTGAATGTCTTCATAATAATCTAAAACAAAATTCAAAATCAAAATCATTAAAAGATAGACATAGTATTATTATATGGAAAATGCTATATGTAGCCATGAGAGCTACATATAAACATTAAATTTACACTTGAAAACCGTAAAAAGTTAAGAAATTATTAAAATAAAAACCACTAATTACATTGATTTTACGTGTGATATTGTCATGAATTTCTAATTTTATACAATTTCCAATAGTGTATTTAATGTATATATATAGCTCTTACTCTCTTAGGGCTACATATAGACATCAGCTTTTTGTTAAGCCTTCGTTAGTTGAAGACAACAAACCTCCCAATCATAGCGTGTACCGTACTTAGCAAAGTAATTAAAATATTAGACCAACCAACCGCTGTGAAAAACAAATGTTAAAAATAAATCTACACAAAAGTTGATTAGGGTCGAGGAGGAGCTTGTGATTGGATTATATATAGGGTTAGTGTTGTGCTTGGTTCGAGTTCAAGTCACTAATCATGCGATGTAACATGTCAATTAGATCAATGACCAACCAACGTAGAAATTGGTTTCTAGAAAGATTAATTTGTTATGTATTTCCTTGCTAATTTTGAGTCAGATATAAGGTCAGTTTGATTTGGTTTAAGATTAGTTTAATATTGAGTCATCATTATGCAGGTCAAAATTAAGTCTTGATTAAGCATCATTTGATTTGGATCATCAAATATATATGAGTTAATTTTACCAAGTTTAGTTGTTGCAAAATATTAGTTGTTATCTTATATTCTAAAATACACTCTATATTATATTACATAAGGAATACTTTGGTGACTGAAGACCCTGTTCTTTCCCCTTATTCAAATAATAATTTAAGTTTAGTAATTTTTTTTAATATTAAATAGTAGTAACTCTAGAGAACTAATATAATACAGTAGTAAATTGGTGAAAATAGTTTTAATTTGTTAAAATAATTTAAGTCCAGTAATAAAAATTTGTTCAACAAATTTTAGGTGAAGTAAACAAGTAAAAATAAAATTTATCCACATGTATTGATATATTTTTATGTCTCAATAAAAAATACTTTATTACAAAGTACTAAAGTAGTATAAAATTATAAATACTGAATATTTAGCATCAATTAGCCTATTTGCCGCACAAAATAGGGTGAGAGTCGAACTAACTAGCCAACCTTAATTCTTAAAAAAACAAAATCTTAATCATATGAGTAATACTAATTTATATTCAAAAATCATCCCAAATATGGCCAGAATTTCTAAAGTCAGATGCAATGAAACTATGACCCGAGTCTAATAATTTAGGACAAAGTACTTTTCATACTTAATGCGGAGTTTGACTAATATATACGAAGTACAAGTATATAATAAAAATTATAAAAAGCAACAATTTAATAAAAAGGGGATGTAGCTCAAATGGTAGAGCGCTCGCTTTGCATGCGAGAGGCACGGGGTTCGATCCCCCGCATCTCCATGTTTTTTTACCCCTCCAACTTGTACATGGTTCATGCTTGGTATCATTTGGATACTTTTTTGCTTAGTTGATGTTTAGGGGACCATTTACACGATAGTACAAAGTAAACTAGAAGAGGATCTAGAAGATGGGCTCCATGAAGGAGCCTATCGTCTAATAATCTTGCGATCGAAGGTCTAGAGCTGGCAAAATTGAACCAATATACGTTTGTTTTTTTTTTTTTTTTTTTTTTTTTTAATTTAGTGTCATTTTCATTATCCATGATTTAAAATTAAACGTGGGCCCATAAATGTTGGTTTTTTTATGAATATGCCTGGTAGATTGATTTTTTTTTTTATTGATTTATTTACAGAATTGCCATTAGATAAACATTTTTAGTTTTTCATTATAATAAAATTAAATTACGACTTGTTTGAAAAAAAAAAAATCCTTAAAACCCTCTTAATTTGATGATCATATCATGTAGTATTTCCACATTTTGGAATTAAATATAGTAAAAATTATTAATTTTCTCAACGTACTATTGATCATCTTTACAAGGTCAAAATCAACTTATTAGTTATTAGGGTAGCCTCATAAATAAAGTTCTTCTTGATGGTCCTTAATCTATAATTCTATATTGAACTAGTAGCTATAATATAAATATATTTTTATCTTTATTTATTTATTTATATTTATTTATTTTTATTTTTTTTTTATTATTTTTTTTTGTGCGTGTAAAGGTAACAAAAATTAAACATTAAAAAGCCATCATCACAATGAAAATTCCTAATACACTATAAATAACTTCCAAGTGTATGAGTGATCATATCGGCATAAACATGCTAGATAACATTATTTGATATACTAATACGCCCTTGGGCCTCCGCTCTTGAATCACATAACTTAACAACTACCGAGTACCAACCTTATGTCCTTCCAACTTACAAGGCATAGTTCACGACAAGCATTGCCAAATAGGCACTTGGTCTCATGACTCATCCCTACTGTCTTGCTTGACACTTGCTTAGGAACCTCTGTAAACACCCAAGCCACTACATACACATTATAAAGGTGCACAATAAAAACCCTAGGCCCCTCTATCTCATCTCTCTCCTACACTCTAGCCTATATTGTTAATTTTGAAGGAGGTTCTATCGGATTTCACTGGTGGACAACCCTAATTTTGTTACTTTTAAGTTTTTTTGTTTCTTATGTAATAACAATGTCTCCCTCGAAAGAAATGATTTATTTTGTTCGAAAGACAAAGTTTTCCGAATTCCTTCAAATGACAAAGTTTTATTTGCGCTTAATATGGTGTCCAGTTGTGCGGGCCTGCAATTGATAATTGTTCAGAGTCGGGTTACGAAATCAGTACAAGAATTTTTTTTCTCACAAAATTATAAAGTGAGAGACGGATTAACCTTGAATGAGAGAACGAACGAGAATGTGCTGAATTGTATATCTATGTATTTGGATTCTTAGCCCTCTCCCGGTTAATTCTTGTTTGATTTTGTTAAATATATTTTCATTATCGTTAACTGTCAATTGCAGATGCCGTATAATTATAATTAATGAAACATAATGTGTTTTTTTTTTTTTTTTTTTTTTTTTTTTTTTTTTTTCCGATTAATGAAACATAATGTCCTTTAATTAAGACTTCTTTCCCAAAAAAAAAAACCTTATTCACCTGTACTGTGTAATCTTATCCTATCATATACTATTGGAACGGGTTTCCTCAGCTCGAGGAAGTTGATATCTTTGATTGTGCAAATTTCTAATACTAGACAAGAGATCATACCGGCCCTAAACACGCTCCCTAATTTATTATCCAGAGCACCAAGAGACTTAATCTGTATTAGTACTCCGTACCATTTTTTAGATAACTTATTTATTTATTCTAAACCTTTTGGTTTTTGTTAGATACTACATAAATAATTGCTTATCTCGTACCAACTCTTTGATTTTCAACCAAAATCAACATTTTCCACGTAATTACTTGGAGTACAAGACAAGTAATTGTGTTTCCCCTCATTTAATAACTTGACAAAAGTCATATGCTCATGTCTATCTTACTTATCTCTATTATATCTTACATCACGAAATATAAAAAAAAAAAAAATAATAACATCTTTCAATTTGTCTTCCTAAGTTCCTATAAAGATTGTTACATAACGAGTTACATAAATTAGAATTGACTAATGACAGCTAAAACTGATTTTTTTATATACGTGATTATTCTTTGATTACACCAATATTTTTTTGGTGAATGATGAATTTATTTTCAAAATTGAAACTTACAAGTATTTCCTAAATTCCTAGCATTAAAATTTGAACGTTGAATCTTCTCCTTAATCTCTAGCATGATATCGTTTACATGATTTTAATTTTAAACACGGCATTTCGATATCGCAGTCCAAATTGAATAATAAATAAAAACACCATGCATTTTCAGTTCTATCGCTATTTTACCCTATAAAAATTTCTATATATATAGAATACACAAACCATTAGAATTGAAGCACCAAATTAAACAAAGTAAAAACAACATGAAAGTCCTAAACCTATTTCTATTTTTATTTTTTGTTTCCCAAGTAAATTATACTTCAAGTTCACCCATACACAACTTCCTTGCATGCCTTCAATCTAACTCGAGTACTTCGAATAATTCGATCTCAAATGCCATCTATACTAGTACAAACCCTTCGTTCTTAAATGTTCTTCATAGCTATATACGCGATAGTAGTTTTAACATGACTACTACTCCAAAACCTCTAGCAATAGTCACGGCCTTGGACGTGTCCCACGTCCAAGCAACCGTGACATGTGCTAGAACAAGTAAGATTGAAATCAGGATTAGAAGTGGAGGGCATGATTACGAAGGCCTCTCATACGTCTCAAATAATCCCTTTGTAATCCTCGACATGTTCAATCTTCGATCCATCGATATTGACATACCAAGTGAGACTGCTACCGTTGAAGCCGGAGCAACTCTTGGTGAACTTTACTATAACATTGCTCGAAAGAGTAAGGTCCATGGTTTCCCTGCAGGAGTGTGCTTTACTGTTGGCGCCGGAGGCCACTTTAGTGGGGGTGGCTATGGGAACATGCTAAGGCAATATGGCTTGTCCGTCGATAACATTATCGATGCACAAGTTGTCGATGCAAATGGTAGGATCCTTAACCGCGAAACTATGGGTGAAGATCTTTTTTGGGCTATAAGGGGTGGTGGAGGTGCTAGTTTTTGTGTCATATTATCATGGAAAATCAAACTAGTACGCGTTCCAGAGATTGTAACCGTTTTTAATGTCCAAAAGACCTTAGAACAAAGTGCTACGGATATAGTCTTGCAATGGCAACGAGTGGCTTCTACCATCGATAGGAAGCTCTTCATAAGAGTTCAACCACAAGTTATGCAACAAGGAAGCAAAAAGACGGTCCAAGTTTCATTCATTGGTTTATACCTAGGACGTGCCAACAAGCTTCTTCCTTTGATGAACACGAGCTTTTCGAGTTTGGGCTTAAAAAAACAGGATTGCTCTGAAATGCCATGGATAGAAACAACTTTATTTTGGAATGGTAATCCAATAGGTACTCCACTTGAGGTGTTACTAGAAAGGACACCAACACCGCCCCATTCCTTTAGCAAACACAAGTCTGATTATGTGAAAAAACCTATCCCAAGGGCAGGGCTAGAGACTATATGGAAAAAGATGATCGAGGTGGAGTCTAATAACATTATGCTCCTACAATGGAATCCTTATGGTGGGAGGATGAGCGAGATCCCTGAGGGTGCAACGGCCTTCCCACATCGAGCAGGGAACCTTTTTAAGATACAATACATCACAACATGGCAAGATGATAGTGTTGAGGCTCTAAATAGGAATATCGAATTGACTAGAGATCTTCATGATACATTCACCCCTTTTGTGTCTAAGAATCCAAGAGAAGCATTCTTGAATTATAGGGACATTGATGTTGGCACTAACAAGGGTGGGAGCTTAGTTTTTGCTAAGGACTTTTTTAAGGACAATGTCAAGAGATTGTTGCAAGTTAAGGCTAAGGTTGATCCGAGCAATTTCTTCAGGTCTGAACAAAGTATACCAGTATTTCCTAAGAAACTATCAGATTGATGCTCATGAATATGGATTGGACAAAAAGTTGGATTACATTGTTTGAATTTCTAAGTATTTTATTGTATCAATAATTAGTGTGCTTTTGTAAAAAACTTATATATACCAATAAAATCGAATAAATGGTGTGTATAATGCCAATTTAAAAAAATAGCATGGTTCCTATGCAGGTCATATGTATTGATTAAGTCAAAACTCAAGGTATAACGTAATTACGTAACACCGAAAAAAAGTGTCTAAAGCGTTTAGTTCACCTTATTTTTACTTATTTTAAAAAAAAAAAAAGTTCAGATTAAATTATCGTTGTGCAGTTTTTTATTGCTAAATATCTTTAATTTCGTAATGAAAAAATTATGAAAATCACATATTAATAAAATACACATAATTACGAATCTAACATGACCCACTTGATATATTTTTCCGTATACATTATCGTATATTTAAGATCAAAGTTTGGTCAAATATGAGATTCTGATCAGATCAGACCAGATCATATAAGTTTAGATAAGCAAAAATAAGGTGAACAAAACAAGCCCTAAGTTCAATTATTGCTAACATAACAGTAAACCCAACACTAAAAATATGAATTTATAACTTAACAGACGCTATAGACCTATGGTATATGATTTGAGTTTTGACATATTAGGACTTCATAGCAGTTGATCAAAATTGTATTATGAGATGATATAATTAGGCCTGTTCTTTTGAGTTGTTCTGCTCTATTATGCTCTACTGAGTCAGACTCTGCTAAGCAGAAAATAATTAATAATAAATAATAATAATAATAATAATAATAATAATAATACAGTAATAATTAATAGTTAATAGTTATTTAATAGTTAATAATTAATAATAATCATAATAATAATAATAATTAATGTTTAATTGGCAACATGTCCTAGTGCCTTTCGCGGCTAATAGAGGTGGCAACATATTGTTCGAATCGCTTTCTTTCTCCGTTTCTTTTTAGTTGCAAGTTGTGACACTATTCTATTTTGGAAATTGTTAATTACTTGCAACTCTTTTCATTTTTGACATTTCTTTCTCTCTCTTACCCATATGAATACCACTTATTTTCTCTCTATCTCTCTCCTCTTAAATTGCCTAGAAGACCATGAAAATAAAAGTGTTGTAACTAAAAAAACTGGAGGAAGTATATATTTAGGTGACAAATTCTTTGGTTGAACTCATATTTGTCAATTCAATCATCATAAAACCCACTTTAAGGCACATTATTTTTGGGCTGGGGCGCATTGTCGTCTCAAATGAGATCATATATCATTATATTGTACTCCTGCAATGGCTACTGCATTGGCTACTATTGGAACGGGTTTCTTCGAACTACCATATGGGAAGTTGATATCTTTCATTGGGTAGATTTCTAGTACTGGACAACAGATCATACCGGCCCTAAACAAGCTCCCTAATCTGTTATCCAGAACAAGATAGAAACTAAATCTTTAATGATCATATATTTTTGACTTTTTTTTTCTTTAGGAAGTTGTCGAAATGTTTACCATGGTACCTAATACCCTAGCAAACCAATTGGGTTGGTGGAACCGTCCAATTGGCCTTTAAACGGTCAATTTACCGGTTTACAACTTGCACGGATTTCATTAACTCATGCCTACTACGAACATTTACGACAACATATAATGATCATATATGGTTCCAAACGGCATTATATGACCCTGAGATGTATCCCCTAAAATATCAAGACTTTTCTACATCAGGCCCCGAAACCTTCGAAATTTCTCAAAAAGCGTGGATATTAGCCTTTAATTTTGGAGTTTAATTTTGACTTTTTTTCACCCGGAAATAAAAATTGGCGAAATGTTTACCATGATCCCTAATACTCTTTGGGAGTCCAATTGGGTGGGTGGAACCATCCAATTTGCCTTTAAACACCAAATTTACCGGTTTACAACTTGCACCGATTTCATTAACTCAAGCCTACCACGAACATTCACGACAACAAATAATGATTACATATGGTTCCAAACGACATTATATGACCTTAGAATGTATTCCTTAGAATTTAAAGAATTTAAGACACCGGGCTTCAAAGACTCCAAAATTTCTCAAAAAGGTGGATACTAGCCTTCAATTTTTGAATATTTTGAATTTTTTTTTCGCCTGAAAATAAAAATTGCTGAAATGTTAATCATGGTCCCTAATACCCTCTGGGAGTCCAAGTGGGTGGATGGAACCATCCATTTTGCCTTTAAATGACCAATTTATTGATTTACAACTTGCACGGATTTCATTAACTCAAGCACACTACGAACATTTATGACAACATATAATGATCATATATGGTTCCAAACGACATTATATAACCCCCGAGATTTATCCACTAAAATATCAAGACTTTAATACACTGGGCCCCAAAACCTCCCAAATTTTTCAAAAATCGAGAATATTAGCCTTCAATTTTAGAATTTTTTAAAATCTTTTCGCTCGAAAAAAAAATTTTGCCGAAATGTTTACCATGGTCCTTAATATATACCCTCAGGTAGTCCATATGGGTGGGTGGAACCATCCAATTTTCCTTTAAACGACCAATTTACTGGTTTACAACTTGTACCGATTTTATTAACTCAAGCTTACCACGAACATTTATGACAACAAATAATGATCATATATGGTTCCAAATGACATTATATGACCCCGAGATGCATTCTGTACAATCTCAAGGCTTTTCGATACCGAGCCCCGAAACCTTCAAAATTTCTCAAAAAGCGTGGATATTAGCCTTTATTTTTGGAATTTTTTGACTTTTTTCGCCCGGAAATAATAATTGCCGAAATATTTAACATGGTCCCTAATACCCTTTGGGAGTCCACTTGGGTGGGTGGAACCATCCAATCTGCCTTTAAACGACCTATTTACCGGTTTATAACTTACACCGATTTCATTAATAAATCAAGCCTACCACGAACATTTATGAGAACATATAATGATCATATATGGTTCCAAACGTCATATATGACCCCGAGATGTATTTCTTAAAATCTCAAGGCTTTTCGACTTAAGGATTTTCGACACCGTGCCCCGAAACCTCTAAAATTTCTCAAAAAATGTGGATATATGCCTTTAATTTTGGAATTTTTTGACTTTTTTTTTTCGCCCGGAAATAAAAATTTCCGAAATGTTTACCATGATCCCTAATACCGTCCGGGAATCCCATTGGGTGGGCGGAACCATCCAATTTGCATTTAAATGACCAATTTACCGGTTTACAACTTGCACCAATTTCATTAACTCAAGCCTACCACGAACATTTATGACAACAAATAATGATCATATAAGGTTCCAAACGGCATTATATGATCCCAAGATGTATCTTTTAGAATTTCAAGACTTTTTGACACCGGGCCCTGAAACCTCCAAAGTTTCTCAAAAAGCGTGGATATTAGTCTTAAATTTTGGAATTTTTTGACTTTTTTTGCCCTGAAATAAAATTTGCTGAAATGTTTACCATGGTCCCTAATACCATCCGGGAGTCCAATTGGGTTGGTGGAACCATCCAATTTGCCTTTAAATGACCAATTTACCGGTTTACAACTGGCACGGATTTCATTAACTCAAGCATACTACGAACATTTATGACAACATATAATGATCATAAATGGTTCCAAACGACATTACATGACCCCGAGATGTATCCCCTAGAATTTCAAGACTTTTCGACACCAGGCCCCAAAACATTTGAAATTTCTCAAAAAACGTGGATATTAGTCTTCAATTTTAGAATTTTTTTGACTTTTTTTTGGCTCGGATATAAAAATTGCCGAAATGTTTACTATGGATCCTAATACCCTCCGGGAGTTCAATTGAGTGGGTGGAACCATCCAATTTGCCTTTAAACGACCAATTTACCGGTTTACAACTTGCGCTGATTTCTTTAATTCAAGTCTACCACGAACATTTATGACAACAAATAATGATCATATATGGTTCAAAACTATATGACCCTGAGATGTATTTCCTAAAATTTCAAGATTTTTCGACACCGGGCCCCGAAACCTCCAAAATTTCACAAAAAGCGTGGATATTAGCCTTCAATTTTGGAATTTTTTGACTTTTATTCACCCGGAAATAAAAATTGCCGAAATCATTACCATGGTCCCTAATACCCTCCGATAGTCCAATTGGTTGGGTGGAACCATCCAATTTGCCTTTAAACGACCAATTTACCGGTTTACAACTTGCACAGATTTCATTAACTCACGCCTACCACGAACATTTATGACAAAATATGATTATCATATATGGTTCCAAACGGCATTATATGACCCTGAGATGTATCCCCTAAAATCTCAATGTTTTTCGACACTAGGCCCCCAAACACTCGAAATTTCTCAAAAAGTGTGAATATTAGCCTTCAATTTTAATATTTTTTGGCTTTTTTCGCCTGGAAATAAAAATTGCCGAAATTTTTAGTCCTTAATACTCTCCGGCAGTCCAATTGGGTAGGTGGAACCAACTAATTTGCCTTTAAACGACCAATTTACCGATTTACAACTTGCACCGATTTCATTAATTCAAGCCTACCACGAACATTTATGACAACATAGAAGGATTATATATGTTTCCAAACGGCATTATATGGCCCCAAGTTGTATGCCCTAAAATCTCAAGGCTTTTCGTCAATGGGCCCCGAAATCTTTAAAATTTCTCAAAATACGCGGATATTAGAATTCAATTTTGGAATTTTTAGACTTTTTTTCTGCAATGACTACTAGAATAAGAAATACGAAGTATCAAATATGAACAAGGAAATGACAGTAGCGCTCCAAAAATCTAAGGACTTCAGAACATAACAATTGGGTTGCTGAAGCTGAAGCATTTAATTGATTCATAATTTGCCCAGGTTGATTGTTTGAATACAATAAACTACAACACTTGTATGTCGGTCACCAACGAGGATGTCAACTGATAACCCTTTTAAATTCTTACAATGTACTAGTATAAAATGTAAGCATATACAAATACAAGTATAGAGAGAGAGAGAGAGAGAGAGAGAGAGAGATCATGTCTGCTTGCTTGACAAAAGTTTCACAGCATTGTGACTTGTGAGACCATTTTGGATAAGATAGGAATCATATGATAACTGTAAATCTGTGATATTTATAATTCAGCTCTGAGCAATTAACAGTAGGATGATTAGAAAGATATAGCTTCGCTCTTCCAATCATAAAGGATATCACCTGTTACATATCGTCGATTGCTATGCTCTCTTCAGATAGACAATAATTCACCGTTACAACGATCAATACCAAAAAAAAAAAAAAAAAAATCAATGAAAAATATAAGATACAGGAGCGGAAACAAAAACTTGTGGGACGAGTGGTAAAAAATAAAAAAAGAATGAATTGCTACAAATGCCAGGCCAAAAAAATTTGCAGCTTTTTTTTTTTTCTGCAATGAATATATATTCTCCTAATCTACAACTTCAACCTGCCCGTTGTCAAGGATGAAGACAACCAAATTCGTCTAATACTCAATAGCCCAAGCAGCTTCTGTACTATATTCATGTGAATTCTGCCCTACAATAAGCAAAGAGTAGATCAGTGCGTCAGTTATGCTGCTGAAGAATACTGCTATATTGCTTAAAAACTAAAGATCTTATAGTTTTCAAGAAGACGTACTAAATACCGGAGTAGGAAAGAAAATGAACATAGAATTGATTTATTCATCTGTACACATATGATAAATGAGTAATTAACAGTAACACATTCACTAATAACATCCTTCTGCAGCAATTCAGTCACAGCTTAGCACAAAGCCAGAAATATTAACAGTTGCAACCAGTATTAATAGTTATACATAGCAACTTTGGCATATCAGCCATCAGTATAAGTATATAAGAGTTGTAATGCCATACTAAATAGGAACCCTTGAATAAAGTGTTCAAGTCATCAGGAATGTTTTAATAGAACTCATCTAAAAATATTGCCGAGAAAATATTAAGCACAAGTTTATGGCTACAAAAAAATCTCTTTAGCAGTAGGGTCCATGCACTTGCATTGTAAAATAAATCATGGCACAAAGCATAAACAGTTCAGATAAATTACCAGAGTTGACAATGTAGAGGCCCCTGCAGTGGAAGTCTAAATGATAAAGTGATTATTTTCTCAAGAATGGCTTCTGGCATACAAGAAGCCTCTGATCACTTCCATTTTGTGGATCAATCACCCTGGCCTCCCAGCGAATCTGAGTGGCATGTGTCCTTGCCATTTCTATGGCTCCAACATTATCAGAAAGAATAACCCAACCCTAGTAGGAAATACAAGGTTTTTGTCAAACTTCATGCCATGTGTGTAGCAAAACTCGTAAGCAACAACACAATCGACAAACATCAGCTTACACAAACTACTGCATAAATACACGTGAACATAAATAACAGAGAAAATGTATTTACAATTCCTAATACTACGTTTCCCACCCATACCTAAACAACAAAGGAAGGGAAGAAAACCTTTCCATCCTCACTCCACTCTTCATAGTGTTATAAAGGTATAAATACAAACAAATAGAAAAGAATGTAACAAATTCATTTCCAGATAAACAAAGCAATAACAGAAAGGCATACCTCTGGCCGTAAAATTCTATCCATTTCCAGAAACAAGTCCATCATACTACATTTCTCTGAACTGAGGAGAGAAAGAAGCCCACTGCCATGCAGCATGTCATAGGTTCGAGGATAAGTTGGGAAAGGCTCGCACCTAGAAAAATCGATTAAAATGATAAGCACCCAAATTAAAAATAAATTACTGTCATCTGTTGCAATATATAATACTAAAGAAACAGCCACATCCTACTCCAATGAAGCAGGCTCATATATTTCAGCATAAGAGCTAACATCCCTTTACAAGGCAATTCAAAACTTTACAAAACAAAAGTAAAGCAAATATTAACAAATTCCTTGTGATTTAATACTGAGATAGGTAACGTATAACATTTTTAAACACTCTCCCCAGAACTTACATCCAATCAGCAACAGACCTCACGTAAGAGAATCTTATTATATAAAATTACAGCTTCACAATTAAGAATCTTTAGTCAGCTGTGAAAACTAAGTACTAACCCTTCATACATTCTCCAATAGTTGTTTTCAAAGTAGCTTTTTCAAGGTCATAGATGAATCCATTTTAATTTTGCACTAGTATTAGCTGTATACACACAAACTGTATACATGTAAAGTCTTCTTAAATTCATTTCGATGTGTAATTTCCAAAACACCAAAATAGAAAACTGTTCTTAATGTAGCTACATGTATTAAATGTCAAAGGAGGGCATTGAAAACCATGAAAAGCAACTGAAACATCTATAAGAGAGCAAAGGGAGTTAGCCAGTTCGGGACTTGGGGTTGTAAATAATTAATAACAAGACTCTACTCTCCAGAGTCCAGAGGGATACACTCCTTCCATTTTGCATATACAACAGACAACACTATGTTATTCAAGGTCCAATATTGACCATTAACTTCTCAGCATATATTCATTAAGATTATAGAAACTACTACAGAGTACATACTTAAGACTTGTATTTAAAGTACAATCATAACAACATATTTTGAGATCAGTAAAAGGTCAAAGTCTGACCTATAAATAGTTTTGATAATGATAAATTGGTCCACAGAGTGTTAAGAGATTATGATTGTAGACATAGAGCCTTACCAGTCATGCAGAACACCAGCAAATCCTTGATCAAGTATAAGGGGGAGTGTATTGCGACTCCCTATGGGAACTACGTTCATGACCCATGCTGATTTCTTTCCATCCAAAAGTGCAGCGTTGAAACCCCCATAAAAAGCATTCATGTCCATTACGTTGCGTACCATGTTATATGGAGGTAATGGATCTTCATCACCAGGGCGTTTTGGATGGTCTGAGAATATCAAGGGGGTAAGCAACGACCAATAGTTTCTAAGGGCCGACTTCCAATATTCCCTCTCTTCATAAAACTCTCCATATTGAACACCTGCAGGAGGGGAGGGAAGGTCAGCAAAACAATATTTCGGTATGCCTGATCACTGACATGTTTCAACTTTTGGCAAGAATCTATTTAAAGCAATACTTTCCATGTACTTGTAGTTCTTCCAAGGTTAACCGAGAACCATTGGACCTGTTACGAATGGGAGCCCATCTTTTACTGTGTGCTCCACTGATGCATTTAACAAGGGGGCGGTAATATGATTGACTTTCATGCTCATCCTGGCAAAGAGGCAGCCCCTGTTTCCTATAGATCCAAGAAAAGAAGAATGAGCCTTTTTTTTAGAATGGTGTGTCAACGAAACCATGAAATCATAACAACATGAGCATAGTGGTGTGAAGTTAACGTGATCTGACATAAACAACTTGATAATAAATCCACAAAAACCAAAGTGAATATTAATAAGTTTCAATGTAGCTTCCCCTTACCTAGCTTCATAACAATGTGCATCAGCAGTTTTCTGCCAGATTAAAGTATCATCTTGCTGGTCCAGAAGACTCCAGCAAATCCTTTGAGTGAAATCTTCAACTGGAGTCAACATATTGCCTTTCTTTGTTGCCAACAAGCTTCCTTGTGGTTTGGTTGTAGGAGAGGTTAAAACAAAGTAACCTCCAGGCTTGAGCAACCGGTCCACTTCTATAATGAACATTCCATCTGTTCACAGCCATTGTTAGGATGGAAAGATGAACAATACTTGTGCAAAGGCAATCAAATTTAAGCTTTCCAACGATAGCAGATAACGGTCTACCTTAAAGTATTTACCACAAGCCACTATGGGATTGGCACTGATTAAAATTTCCACCATGCTAAAATTACATCAATCAAACATGGAATACACAATTGGGCTTCCATACCCTTATAATAGTAATGACAAAGAAGCTAAACCGGCAAGATTTTGAATACTAAATCAGTTTGAGATGTTATAATAAATGTCATTATATGCCCAAAGTAAAAAGCATTATCATAGCAAGTTCCACATTTGTGCCATCCATCAGATAGACATAAACATTTATGCAGCACAAAGCACACAGGAATACCATTATTAGCCACTACTATCTTAGTTACCAATCTCAAGGTCCTCAGAATTGACTTCTACAATTCTCAACACTAAACTTCTTGCCATCACAACAGATCTGTAATGAGAGCCTCATCCAGTTTGATAAACCCACTTGACTAGAAAAATATTTGACACAGATAGCAGGTTGTATCCTAATCTAGGGAGACCAACTGATATAGCTTAAAGTGAAATTTCTAATAAAAAAATCTCATATAGTCTGAATTGAGGTCAGTGAGATAAAAAAATTAAAAAAAAAAAAAGGTACATTAAAACCCATACATTAATAACAGGGAACTTTCCCTCTCTACAGCAGCAAGAGCCTGAACACAGGCAAAACCTTTTTCACACCTTCAATCTGAATACATTTATATACTCACGAGTGTAAGGTGCACCCAAGCCCCAAGGGTATTTTCTGCTCATGGAATAATTTTTTGCTCATTTGAAGATAGACCATACAGATATCTTATACAAAATAATCAGATATCTGTTATGCTTTTAAATATATATATTTGGTACAGTCCTGTTATAAATCTTTGATACAGATACTTTTGAAAATAGAAGAGCATACAAAGCAGAAAGAAAATGCCTCAATTAATAAAGCATCAACAAGGTATATCAGCCTCTTGCCCCCACACCCCAAACAAAAATACAGACGGGAAAAGTCGGTTCTGTGTTAATGTTCTAAAGAGTTATCCTTTTAGTTAAATTTTTGCAACCAGTTATATCAGCAAACAAAAAAATAGAATATACCATCAACATTATGTTTCTCCATTCTCCTACAGAAAATAATTCAAGTATATTCTTTTCCAATTGAGGAACACAAATTTTATTTGGCTATAGGAGGAAGAAATTATATATTTAGTATAGTCCTGTTATGCTTTTATTCCAATATGACTATAACATAGAAAAGAATAGGCCAAACTAACAGTCCAAAAATACAGAGAAAAGGTTTAAATCCAAGCAGTAATCAATTGAACAACGTCATTCATTACCTTTTCCATCCCAATCAATACCGCATTGAGCACAGTGAACCATGTCAAACGACAATGATGGATATGGAAGTTGCCTAGAGCTGAAATTGCCAAGCATTGCTGGAAGACCTCTCTCAAGGGCCAATTGAACTTGACTACCAGTCACTTCATATGCAGCAATACAAATAGGCATCAATTTTAAAGAAACTAAATGGGCCCCAAAGCTTCCAAAGCCACAGCCAATATCAAGCACAGTTTGCACCTGTAATTGAGAAGAGAGGCAAACTTATAAGGTGTCTGAAAGAAGTTAGTCCCTTCAATTCAAAAGGCTGGCGCAAATAAAAGCATTTCATTTCAAGCACATCTCATCAGAAGTAATTCAGTGGAAGGCTTACACCAGCTTGAAGGAAGTCTGAGTCACTACCAAGCCCTATAGACTCTGCAAGTTGGCGAGCATAATCTTTCACGCCATCAAATATCAACCCGTCATCATTGTGAAAAGCAATTTGGTTTTCTTCCAGTAACATCATCCTAGTGAATTAAATAAGTTCACCACAATTAGTGAGCCAATCCATTTTTACCTAACAC
Source organism: Chenopodium album (assembly GCF_948465745.1). Taxonomy (NCBI): domain Eukaryota; kingdom Viridiplantae; phylum Streptophyta; class Magnoliopsida; order Caryophyllales; family Amaranthaceae; genus Chenopodium; species Chenopodium album. Next base: position 83,418,830 of record NC_137834.1, read on the forward strand.
AATGTAGCACTATAAAGATAAATTTATACCTTTTAGTCATGCTTCCAGAAGAAAGGAAATCATCTTTCGTGATCTTCACATTTCCACTCCAAATCACATCTCGGCCAGCAGGCCATCGCAAGGGAATCTTATAATCCTTCGGAGGCCTAACCAAGCACCGGTCTTCATTCCGAAACAACTCACAATGCCTATCAAACTCCTCACCATCCTTAAACCCCGCCTTCAAATTCGCGGTCAAATTATAACAGGGTACATAATTCTCCTTCTCCTTCCCACAAAGGGAAAGCTCCTTTTGCCTAGGATTACTCCCCGACGCAAGAAACCTCAAATCAAAGTAATCAACTACTGCTTGCTCCTTCAACTTTCTATAATTGGTGTAAACATTGGGAAATCGAGGAGGTCCTATCGAATCGAATTCTCTCAATGACGATGATGAAGAGCCTATAATAACAACTAATGCAACAATACTAATAAGGCACAAAAGGAACCAATTATGCCGAATTCTATGACCAAAAATGAGCGACAATTTATTAAACCAAGAGCTTCTCATGTCCAATTTCTACCTCTTCGCCTTCAAAAATTCATCTGAAAACACCAACAATTTCCCAGAAAACTAAACTAAAATTCAATTTATACTCTAATTATCCCAAATCTCCCAGAATTTCGAAAAGCATAACCTCTCAAATCAAACACCAACAATTCCACCTACAATAGATAAAAAATTCCACAAACACAGATCTCAATCAAAATTACGCAATTAATCATACAATAATCAAACTCGTAAAAATTAACTAATCTCCAAAACAACATTAAATTTCACATTTAAAAAATCAAAATCTAACCTGAAAATCAGCGGAATTCCAGATCACAGTCTTCCTTCTTCTTCACTTAATCACACTAATTACTCAAACAAACATTACAACCTCAAACTCCGCCTAGGGTTCACGAAAATGTGATCTCCAACTTTTAGGATCGAACAAATTAATCCTTAAAAAAATCGAAAAAAAAGTGATCAATGTTCGAAAAAACTCAATGTACCAAAAAAATAAAAAACAGAAACAAAAATACAGATAGTACGGAGAGAGAAATGAAAATGGAGGAGAGAGAAAGCTTAGGATTCAACAATGGCGGACGAAGAGAGAGAAAGGGAGGAGAGAGAAAGAGTAAAAATCGGATTAATCAGTTTTTTTGGTTGGAATTATGATTATGTTGGGGTGTGTGAGTGTGTGAGTGAGTGAGTGTGCGTGTTTCAGATCTAGGAGAGAGACGAGGGAATAATAATAATAAGCTAGCTAAATCGTATCACATTTATTGTTTTTTTTTTCTTTTCAATTTTAATTGTTTATTAATGTGATTAGGGCCAAAATTATGAGATTAAATATTGATTAATGAATGATTAGGGATTATATAATTGAAAGCATAGAATTTGTTGGAAATTTGTTATTTTGATTGTGATTTTTCATTCAATGTTTGTTAGTGTGGTTTAATTTTTGGTGTGCTGTAAATGTCAAATCAATTATTTATAGGTGTTTTTGGCAAATTTAATTGTTGGAACATAACGTATTTATAGGTTATAAATAGTTATATGATGTATGATGATTTGATAAAAATGATACTACCAAGTTACTAAAAACAATCCTTGGAATCAAAACTAATCATGTACGGAGTATGTTTAAGGTTGATCACGTCCAATCAGGTATACGCATAACTTTAATTCCAGTCTAATAAGTTAGGTTTTTTACTATTTCACAATATTTGAGGCTTTTGAGTTATATAACCAAACGTATCAATGCCTAAAATCTTGGTTTAAAGACCATTTCTTAATTGTTTTTTAATACTAGCATCCGCAAGCCTTGTTTATTATGTTTGTGAATTAAGTACACGTATTAAGCTATAATTAAAAAGTTAATTACTAAAATAACTATTATATTTAATTAGCTCGTAAAACAGTCAACAATTAACAAATGACTTTTACAAGTATTTAATACAGATAACTAAAATAACAACATCATTAAACAAATCTAGTAAACCCAGGCCGATAAATAAATAGTACGTGTAGTACTCTATACCAAGCAAGCAAGGCCATTTGTATACCTAAAAGAAGAATACAACATTATATTGTTTGGAATGTGATGTAATAGAAGTGGTCCGGGAGCTAGCTAGTAAGAAATCTAAGAAGCCTTGTATTGTATTCAATGATAGTTAATTAACAAGTGGGAAATGATGCTATTAAAATGAGAAATATGTTAGCGCCAAATATGGAAAATATGTAATTTACGGAATACGAAATCTATGATTCCATACTTCAGTCTAATACTCCTACTTGTAGTAGTAGGTGAAGTAAGAAGCAAGAGATTTTAATTAATAATAATAATAATAATAACCGTAAATAAATAAATGGTGTATTATTAGACGTTGGACCATTTGCTGGGAATCACTATCACATTCACAGTGTGTAAATGGTACACCACAACGGAAGAATTCTTGTGGGACCCATTTTCTTTTATTTCTTTTTTAGCGTATTAATGGAATAGGTGTATTAATAGGGTATTTTAACAAAATACAATATCGGATTACTTTTTTCAAGATCTGTGTGTTGTCAAATGTGGGAACTAAATTTCAATAATCTGCATGATACTTTATAATTTCATAATTGTACTTTATTTTTATACATACTTAACTTTAATTAAAAAAAAAAAAAAACAAAAAAATAAAGAATAGTATATGTGAATTTGAGAACCATTAAACACCATTTGCAGTTATTCAATAGTTTTATGAGTTGTCAAATACGGAATATAATTACTATTCAAATATAAATATACAAAAAGACTTGCGTGGACCTGGTCCACAATAATATTATTGTGGACCCGAGATCTATACACACGCAACTGACTTTATATTGAACATAGTGACCATTATTTTTAACATAGTAACTTTATTTTTAACCTAAAAACCTTTATTAAAACTACTACAACGTTTAATAATATTTTGAACTTGAAATACGATGCTATTACCCTAATTTTAACATAGTGGTCTTTATTATTCATATTGATCAGTATATAAAATATTTCATTACAAAAATAACCACTTAGGCCTATATATTACCGAAATGATTTTTATTTCAATATAGTGACCTTTTTTTTAATTATAGTGACCCCTTTTTTTATTAATAAAACAACCATACTTTCTCTAATGTTAGTGGTCCACAATAAATTAGTGTGAACCAGGTCCATTTAAGAATTTGTAATATATATATATATATATGGAGTATAATTAAATCTCAATAATTTACGTTATATTTTTTATATCCCGAAAATATTACACCTTTTGTTAATCTACAGTACACATTATGCTTGGATTATCACTAATTGTGCTATGCTCATCATATAGCCATGGAAAATGGAACCACTCTTCCATGCACCATCCATTAATATTAATGAGGACTAGCTTGGTAGGCCAATCTACAACAAGCTAGCCAAAGTATTTTCTTGGATATGAATTCGCTTTTTAAAAAGTTAAAAGCCAAAGCAATTTGTTAAAGTTTCTACATCAAAACCTTCCTATTAGGGAGAAATTTCAAACTTATAAAAAGCATACTTTGTCTTTTTAATTGGATCATTGATCATTCTACTTTAAAGGAGAAATTTCAATTTAACTAGCATATCTTGTCTTATAATGTTGTACTTTATTTATTTTTGGTTAGTTGTTCACTTGTCCAATTTTTGAAGGCATTTTCGAGGTATTTTTAATTATTTACTTTCAAAGAAGCAAAAAACGTTTTCAAGACGAATTCGAATTACATAATACCAGTAACCGTACATGAGGGTATGTCAAACAAGTGCTCATACACTCGTATAGAGCATTTAAACAATACAAAGAAAATCCACACAACTAGATTTTGATATATACACACGGGTCATTTGCTCATTCAATTAACAAATGAGCAAGTAATATTTTTACTCATTTGTTAAGTGAATAAGCAAATGACCTCAGGTGTACGGTACATGCGGATGTACATAATAGACTCTCCCACACAACCACACAATTGTGCACACATACGCTCAAGCTCGCGCATGCAAGAGTGAATGCAATTGTCATGTTAAAATATATATGATGGCAATTATAAGAACTAGTGCAGTTTATGCCAACGCTATCTATTCAAAAAGGAGTGTAATTATAAAGCAGCGAGGCTTAAATCATTACTCCAACAAGAACACAAGTACAGCTTAAAAATTAAAATAGACAAAAAGGTAGAATCAGGATTGCGAAAGCTCAAAGATTCTTAATGTCACAGCCAAATTGGTGCTTATTCTGAGCTGTTTTTATAACCGCAACCATGTGAATACAGAATACTCTCGTTGGGGCCGGCACGTACTATGTATTCCTGTAAAGCTGAGAAACATTGCCTATTACTGTAGTTTTTGTAACAAATATTACAGTACTTTTGTGGTAATAAATATGTTTCATAGAGATAACAGAAATATGCTGAACAAAAATGTTAGAGTGAACAAAATAATGTAGCAATGTTACAATGGCAGGCGAATCCCATCTATTCTCACTAGATCTTCAAAGACATTCTCATCATATGCTGCTTCACCCTTTTCATTGCGATCTTCATTCCATTTTCGACAATCAGTTTCAGCTGCAGTGTAAAGAGGAAATAATATCAGCAAGACAAGCAGACAATAAATGGAATTCCAATTAATACAATCGACCATAGAGTCATGGTCACATTAATGAGCAAACTTTAAGAAAAATCTTTCTGTTTATTGTCATTAGGCAACAAATTAGTCCAAACCTACCAGATTGGGACCTAGATAATGAAGAAACTAAGAAAGGATCAAATTGAGAGGTATGGGACACTTACATGTGGTAACACTTGAAAGGTTTATTCTTCAACATTTCTCTACTAAAGGGAAGTGAAGCTTTCAAATCTCCCAACGTAAATTAAACACAAGCACACAAAATCACCTATTTCCTAACAAATTTGCTTATTTAAGAGCTCAATTCGTGATGGGTAGTGCTCAAGTGCCTTGGTGTTGGCTAGGCGATAGGTTATCCAACACGACTTGATTCATGTGCCAAATTTAGTTTTATTTGGTGTGCTTGTTATATGCTTTGTTGAGCTTTTAAAACATATGCTCCAAATATGGCTAATACCATAAACACAAAGAGTGATACATCATTTTTAAAACTCTTTGAGATATGATCTATTGTTTCTGTATGATCCAATAACCCGGAAACCCGAACCTGAGATCCTGATACTTCTATCGGCAAGCTGAGAACCTACACAGTGAACAGAAGTCAGCTAACCCCGGGGTGATCCAGGGATAACCACTCCGATGATAAAGTTAGAAAATGTTTATGAGAAGATAAGTGAGAGAGAGAGAGAAGAAAGAGAGAGAGAGAAAGTAGAGAGAGAGTAATTAATGCTTACCATTTAATGAAGCTTAACCTACTATTTATAATAAATTTTGTGACAGGTGGCTATAAGGCATGCAAGGCTTTTCTCGCCAAGTGTCAACAAAAAGTATTTGGCGCTAGAAGGAGGGGACAGTGATCACTTCTATCGCCTAAGAGCCTAACACACACAAAAGTAACAATAGCAATGGCTGAAAACAATGCAACACCAATAATAAGCAAAACGGTAAACCGACCGATTATAACGCAACCAACAATCGAAGTAGAGGATGAAACACACACATTAGAAGAAAATCAGTTCCACATGCCATTAACCCCAGAAAGGCAAGGGGGAACGACAGTAGATCCCATGGCTGAATTTACGCCAGAAGAATTGCAAGTGGCAGCACGAGTAATGACTGCAATGAGCAAAAAAAGAAAAGAGGCAGAAATGGCTCAGGCAGAAGGGGAGGTGCCGTTAGCCAATCGTGGTGAACAATTCAACCGAGCAATAAGCTCGCCAAGGCACCGCCATGAAGAAACGCCGGTAAGGACGCATACCACACCGCGTCACTCGGAGGGGCAATCATCAAGCCGTACTGTCATAACAAGAACCCATCAGCAGGGGAGCTCCCAGGTTGGGGGGCAGGTACTGCGAACTGTGGTACAATTAAGGGCATCGCCATTTGCACAGAGTATCTTGAATCAACCGATGGAAAAGATCAAGATGCCGACATGTAGGTACGATGGAAGAGGAGACCCATGTAGATTCATAACGTCCTACGAAGGACATATGATGCTTTACACAAATACAGATGCTGTGTGGTGCAAGGTCTTTCCAACCACATTGATTGGGGCTGCAGCCGATTGGTTCAACAACCTAGAAAATGGAATGGTGGATAGTTTTGAAAAGTTAACCGAAATGTTTATAGGGCAGTATGTTAGCAACAGTGTGCGGCAGAGGACATCAGGGGAATTGATGGCGGTGGAGCAAAGGGCAGATGAGTCTTTGAGGGACTATATCAGACGGTTTAACAACGAAGCAAACACAATTCCAAAGTTGCAACAAGAGATAGCTGTAATGGCTTTAATGAATGGTCTGAATGACTCTGAGTTCAAGCGTTATCTTACGCGGAAGAATTTCTCGACGCTGGCAGCTGCATTTAACAAGGCCCATGATTATATCAAGAGTGAAGAGTTGATGAAAACGAGTAGTAGGAGCATGACCACTGGTAAAGGTCAGCAGCAGTTTGAAGGGTTGGCGTTTGGAAGCGGGAGGCCGAGAGCTCAGACCCCAGGAAGTAGGGCTGTTCATCGGTCCAAGACCGGACCGGACCAACCCGGATAAGACCGAAGACCGAAAATTAGAATTTTAAGAACCGAAGACCGGACCGATTAAGTTAGGACCGAACCCGGACCGGACCGAAAGAATCGGTCCAAAACCCGAACCGGACCATTTTGGACCGATTTAAGAATTTTTTTAAAAAGAATATTAATTTTTAATAAAGTCAAGGAAAACACAAAAAAAATATTGGAAAAACGATATTGTAACGTCATTTTTGCGTCTTTTTTTGTATGTTTAGTGCAAAAAAACTTATAAAATTAAAGTATTCTAAGCTTATTAAGGATAATTTTAAACGTTATTTAAGGTTTCACACATATTTTTTATAAAAAAATTGGTCCGGTCCAAAACCGGTTTTTATAGGGTTTTGGACCGGACCGGACCGAAGACCGGAAAAATGAATTTCAAGACCCGAAGACCGGCCCGATTAATTCGGTTTGGTCCAGTCCGGGTTCGGTCCGGGGTGGTCCGGTCCATTTTTTCGGTCCGGACCTATTTATGAACACCCCTACCAGGAAGGGGAGGGGAAATCGGCAGGAGTTCAGAGTTACAAAGCCGCAAATGCGGTACAGTACGTACACACCCTTGAATACACCAAGGGCAGCAATTTACTCAGTTAATCAGAGCAAGGAGGTATGGACGAGGCCGATTCCGATGAAGGCAAAACCAAGAGATGCTAAGAAATACTGTATGTTTCACAGAGACGTGGGTCACTATACCGAAGAATGTACACAATTGAAAGACAACATTGAAGAGCTGATAAGGAGAGGTCACTTGACTCAATATCGGTTAGGGGCAGGAGGGACTCAGCCACCTCCTAGGCAAATAGAAAGGCAGCAGCTGGAGGCAAGGCCTGAAAGGTCGCAAGGAGGAGTAGTCCGACAGGGAAGTGGCGGAATGCCTCCCCTCTCAACTGGAAGGGGGGTGGATGTGATAACTGGAGGGCCGGTTCATGGGGGAACTGTTAGTGGAGCTAAGAAACATTTGTCTGAGCACCGACATATAATCAATGCCCTAGATACCAACAATCGTCCTCGGCCAGCGTCGATCCCAGATGTTGTGTTTACGGAAGAAGACGCCAGGGGTATTGTATTTCCACATGATGACCCATTGGTACTCATAACAAAGATTAACGGAGCAGATGTTAAGAGAGTCCTGGTGGATGGGAGCAGTTCTGCAAACGTCCTGTTCATGAAAGCGTTCAGCGAAATGATGATTGGAAGGCAATATCTGACGCAGGTGTCTTATCCGATTATTGGGTTTAATGGGTCAACAGTGAGACTAGAAGGAAGCATAATCTTGCCAGTGCGATTGGGTGATGGGCCGACTGCAAGAGATGTAATGGCGGAGTTTTTGGTGATCAATGTCCCGTCGGCTTATAATGCCATTATCGGCAGACCGATAATACATGATGTACAAGCGGTTGTGTCAACGTACCATCTGACAATAGCTTACGTATCGAATTTGGGAGCTGTTGAAAAAGTTCACGGAGGGCAGGTAATGGCAAAGTCTTGTTATGTAACGGCTTTGAAGAACCCATCTGGGGAAGATGTGGTAAGTAACCCCAAGAAAGAGTTGGAGCCGACGGTGCGAGATCTAGCAATGAGTAACTTTGATACCAGGCCAGAAGCAACACCTAGGCCGTTGCCGGGAGGAGAAACGGTGCAGATAGAGTTGCAGCCAAGGGATCCCAGTCGAACGGTGAAGGTTGGGGCGGACATGGATGTAGAAATGAGGTGTCATTTGATAAGTTTGTTGCGTGAGAACGGTGATGTATTTGCTTTCTCGGCAAGTGAAATGCCGGGAATTCATCCTGGAGTAATGGAGCATAAATTGAATGTTAACAGAGGTTTTAGGCCTGTAAGGCAGAAAAAACGGAATTTCTCTACGGAAAATATAGAGGCCATAGAAGCGGAGGTTAATAAGCTTTTAGCGGCAGGGTTTATAGAGCCGTTTACATACCCAGAGTGGTTAGCAAATGTCGTTATGGTGAGGAAACCAACGGGAAAGTGGCGAATGTGTGTGGACTTCACCGACTTGAACAGGGTTTGTCCTAAGGATTGCTATCCGCTGCCACGGATAGATCGATTGGTAGACTCCACTTCTGGTCATGCAATGCTCAGTTTTTTGGATGCTTTCTCGGGTTATCACCAAGTCAGTCTACATAAAGCAGATAGACCGAAAACGGCTTTTATTACAGATGTGGGAGTATATTGTTATAAGGCAATGCCATTTGGACTGAAAAATACAGGGGAAACTTATCAAAAGTTAGTTGACAAAATCTTTGAGAAGCAAAAAGGCCGAAATGTTGAGGTGTATGTAGATGACACAATTGTTAAGAGCAGGGAAAAGAAGGATCACATAGCCGATTTGAAGGAAACATTTGAGACATTGCGGAAGTATCAGATGAAGTTGAACCCAGAGAAATGTGTCTTTGGTGTTCGGTCAGGAAAGTTTCTGGGTTTTATGGTTAGCGAGCGGGGTATAGATGCTAATCCAGATAAGGTGAGTGCAGTGATCGAGATGAAACAACCAAAAACAATCCGAGATATTCTAAGGTTAACCGGAAGGATGGCAGGGTTAACTCGGTTTATCAGCAAATCAGCTGACAAGGCACTTCCGTTCTTTGTAACTTTGAGGCAGAACAAGGCATTTCAGTGGGGAAAAGAGCAAAAAGATGCACTGGAAGTGGTAAGGAACCATTTAAGATCTCTTCCAACAGTGGCGAGGCCGGAAAAAGGGGAGTTGCTGCAGTTGTACATTTCGGCTTCCCCAAAGACGATAGCTGCAGTGTTGCTAGTGCAAAGAAAGAAGATGCAAATGCCGGTATACTTTGTCAGTCATGTTCTGAGTGCAACTGAAAGAAGATACCCGGTAATAGAAAAAATGGCATTGGCAGTGGTCATAGCGGCTAGGAAGTTGAGGCCGTATTTTGATTCACACCCAATAGATGTCCTGACAAACCATCCGTTGGAAAAATCGCTGCATAAAATGGATACATCAGGTCGACTGCTGAAATGGGCTGTAGAGCTATCGGAGTATGAGAGTTTCAATAAAAGCGCAGGCCTTATCGGACTTCATTGTGGAAACTACCTACAATGATGAGGAAGAAGAATTGGGAACTTGGCAGGTTTTAGTGGTTTATAATCCTATACTTATGATGTATTTTGTAAAAAAATAATAAATAAATAAATTTTTATAAATGTCAAGGTTAAATGTTTAAGATACCGAAATATCACATATATAATATTAGTTTACAATGTGGCAGGTATCAATAGATGGATCCGCAACATCAACTGGATCAGGGGCAGGGATAGTCATAACGGCCCCAGATCAGAAAACTTTTGAGTATGCGATCAAATTTAAGTTTAAAGCCACCAACAATGAGGCTGAATATGAGGCAGCCATAGCAGGGATCCAATTGTCAATAGCAGCTGAAGCAAAGAGAATAATTTTGATCACCGATTCTCAACTAGTGTCCAACCAGTATTCAGAAGAATATGAAACAAGAGAGCCGGCAATGATGAAATATACTGAAAAAATGAAACAGCTAACGGCACAGTTACAACATTTCGAAATCAGGCTAGTGCCAAGGGCACAGAATGCGCAAGCTGATGCTTTGGCAAGATTGGCATCTTCAAGTTTTAATGACTTGGAAAGAACAGTTATGGTTGAGGTTTTAAAGCAGAAAAGCATAGAGGAGAAATCAGAGGTGTGCTGTGTTGATAACAGCGTACAATGGTTTGACAAGATACTAGCATACTTACTCTATGAAGTTCTGCCACCAAATAGGGAAGAATCAAGAAAAATACGTAGGGACAGCGTATGGTTCATAATGTATCAAGGCCAGCTATATAAGAGAGGATTTTCGCTGCCATTACAAAGGTGCATAACGGATCTAGAATCTGTAAAGTTAATTGAGGAAATACATGAAGGCACCTGCGGAAATCATCTTGGTGCAAGAGCGTTGTCCCGGGAAGCAATGAGAAGGGGATACTACTGGCCAACAATGAATGAAGACGCCGTTAAGTACGTGAAGAGATGTGAAAAATGTCAAAAATTTGCACCCGCTATTAATTTGCCGTCCAACGATCTAACACCCATACTTAATCCAGTTCCTTTTGCACAATGGGGAATGGATATAGTAGGTCCGTTTCCCTCAGCAACGGGTGGAAGGAAGTTTCTCATAGTAGGAGTGGATTATTTTACAAAGTGGATAGAGGCGGACCCAGTGGTAAAGATAACTGCATCGGAAGTGAAAAAATTTATCTGGAAAAATATTTTCACAAGATTTGGGTTGCCTATGGCGATGGTTTTTTATCACAGAACTCAGTTTGACTGAAAGCCGGTCAAGGACTTGTTGTCCATGTATAAAGTGAAATTTGCATCTGCCGCAGTCTGTCACCCGCAATCAAACGGGCAAGCGGAATCGGCAAACAAACAAATAATAACGGCGATCAAAAAGAAAATAGAGGATGCAAAGGGCTTATGGGCCGATTTGATACCGGAAATTTTGTGGGCAAATAGAACTACAGTAAGAGAAGCAACAGGAGAATCGCCATTCAGCTTAGTGTTTGGAACAGAGGCGGTTGTACCAGCAGAAGTAGGGTTGCCAACGTTCAGAATTCAACATTACTGTGAGGATCAAAATGACTTGCTTCTGCGGCAACAGTTGGATTTTCTCCCTGAAATACGGGAGAAAGCAGCAGTCAGATCAGCCGCCTTCAAAGATAGAATGTCGAGGGCCTATAACAAAAGAGTCGCATATCGGCCGTTAAATAAAGGAGATCTAGTGCTGCGACGAACAGCGGCCACAGGGAAAGGAAATGAAGACGGAAAGTTGACAGCTAATTGGGAGGGACCATACCGAATAAGGGATATGGTGATGCAAGGATCGTTTTATTTAGAAACAATAGAAGGAAAACCGTTGAAGAATGTATGGAATACTGCGGTATTGAAAAAGTATTATGTATAAGTTTAATGAAATTTTGTATCAATAACGGCAATAATTACAGTGGGAATACATATGTGTTTTATCGTAAATTCTACCGATTGAAAAGGCATCCTCTACTTAACAAAACATCGTTAAGTAGGACGGACAGCTAAAAACCACTTCCGTGAGGGTAATAAAAACGCAACCTGATCAGTTGTATTCATTACCTTACGAGGTTGCTGGTTCAAAATATAATTCCGGTAAAATCAAATCGAGTATACGCCGACAAGAGGCGTAGCTCTGATAATGATAACCGGGAGGGTGCTTGACTGACTAAATTAGTGCAGCAAGCGACCGGTATTATGCTCTGAATCAGTAACACATGATATATTGTAGTGCATATGGCTGTACAGCAGGCATATGCACTAAGGAGGCAAGAAGTATGGAAAAAGCTTAATTTAATAAGCACCTGCTTCAAATTATCTTTTGTCTCAACTTTTATCTTACTGACGAGATGGATATAAAAATGGGAATAAAATATTGAGCTCAGAATGTTAAAATTAGGGCGTTAAGACTAGTAGAGTAGTAATATAAAGTTCATAAGTTATCAATAATAAATAACGTTGGCAGTTATAAAAATAGCGTAAGTTACTAAAAAGAAAAAAACGATTAAATGTTGGAAATAGTACGAGAACAATCGACAGGCACCACCACAAAAAGGGCATATGCCGATAAAGCAGCTTTAATATACAAAAAATAGTTTGATAAAAACGGAAAAAACACTTCAAACTAAGACCGATAAGGTCCAACAACACAAGACCCACAAGAAGATGTCGGTGATGACTGCCCGCCCCTTCAAGATTGTTTATTATCAGACGTCGGGGAATCCAAAATGCTAGGATCTTTGAGGCCTTCATTGGCGCTTGGCTCTGCGTTGAAAATATCCTCCTCAGCAAATTCCTGTTGTTCAAAGCCGGAAGGAATCTTGAAGGCTTCATCATCAAAGGCTTTTTCAACCTTAGCCCAGTCTTCCTTTTTCCAACCGGCGGCTTGGGCAATACATCTCTGCGCGGCTGTCCAACCGCCATCAAAGCGATCTTGTAACCGTGTGCAAAATTCTTTGGAAGCCAAGTAGCGACCGACAGCTCTTTGCCGAATACCTGGCTTGTCAGCCTCCATTTTCTGAACCTTCTATTCAAGATTTTGAATTTTTGCCTTAGAATCGTTGAGGTCTTTCTCAAGTATAGGAAGACGCTCAAGAGCAAGGTTCTTTTCGGAAATTTGGCTCTTCAGCTGTTGAACCTCGTTCTCAAGTCCTTCAGCCTTGCCAGCTTTGTCCTTCAGAGACGCCAACTCCAGGTCATCTCTCTTTTTGACCTCTTTCAGCAAATTTAAAGCCTTGTCAGCATTGTCTAAGGCAGTTTGTAAGGCATTCTGGTTGGCAGAAGACTGATGATGTTGCTCCTGATAGTAGCAGTACATCTCAACTAGTTCCGTACCAGACATGATAGCCTACGTATAAAAGTTGTCTCAGTATAAGAACATAATACAGTAAAATAAAAAATAATTAAAAAATAATAATAAACTCGTAGCCGAGTTATAACAATTTTACCCGTACAAATAAAGTATCACGGTAAAAGTAAAACAAATAAGTACCTTCATCATATTATGCATATGAACAGCAGCAAGGGGACTGATTTCGCCCATCGGTCTATCCAGGGGAGGAGCCAAGTTGCATAAAAGCCGATATCCGAGATTACCACCTTGCATCGGATCGTCGGTATAAAGAGATTCATTTCGGTACACGTCAAGGTTTGGCTGCCATCGATCCCCAGAATGGCCAGGGGGGACAGAGAACCCTATCAGAACAACTTCCGGAAACCTCCCTTCTGGGCGCTCGATCCATTGCTGAGATCGGTAAATGAACCCAGGAATGCTGGTATCAGATCCACCAGTCGTAATGGGGATGTTTGGACCAGCTGGTAGAACTGTCTCAGTAGGTTGCGGCGGGGGAGATTCGGAAGTTCGAGTGAGATCTTCAATCTCCACCCTCTCGGCCATCTTTTTGGTAATTGGTTCGGTTTGAACCACTGTCTTGTCTTCGACAGTAGAAGGCTTGGAAGGCTGAGAGGAGCGTGTGGTTTTATTGTCATCTGCCCTGGATTTCTTCTCAGCCTGGATGTCGGATACCCTGGTGTTCGCTGCTGCGACATTACCACCTCGACGATTTCTCAAAGTGGACAGTTTTCTCTTCTTTGACTGATCATCAGCCATCTTTTCAGCTTTTCTTTTTGGATTGACTGGGGAAGCGCGACTGCAATATGAAGCAAGTGTGTCGTAACTGGGGCTGGGAGCTCTAGGACACCTCCGAATAACCCTTTTGCCGTCAGCTGACAATCCAAGCTGCTTATTATCTAGCTTGTCAACACCTGTTACACATATAAAGGGGGGTTAAGGTTAAGATAAAGTTGGTATTATGTAGATAAAAGACAGCACAAAATCAAATCATAAACATAATTACAAATAGTGGGTTAGTACCATAATAGTCAGTCCAGCACAGACCGATGATGAGTCTATTTTATATATATTTTATTCCCCGTCCCACGGTCATATTTGTGCTTATTTGAGCTCTGCGAAGCTATTTTTATTACTAATATACGTTTTCTAGCGTTTTTGTAGAGTTGGTATTATTTTGTAGGAATTTGCAGAATTGTGACAATTTCAGAGCTTATTAGACCACTACAAAGATATTTGAGTTTCATCGTATTTTATGATCGAATAATTTAAGCCCAAGACCGAGTTAAAGGAATTTGGTTCGGTGATTAAGGGCTCGATTCAATAAAGAGGTCCAAAGTTTCAATGTTTAATTAATATCATGAACCAAATTAGTGTTGCAGATCAAGTATGAAATAAAGAAGCTTCGGGCCAAAGGCAAACGAAGCCAAAAAGGCCCAACTCGCTGCTATGGTGACCGGGCCCGATCGGGTGCATATATTTCTACCGCATTGTTGCTGGCGTGATATTACTGCCTTCATGAGTTGGGGTTCTACTAATATTGGGCTTTGTTCTTAAAGCCCAATAGCCTTTCCTTTGTTGAAAAGTAGTAGTACGTAGGGTTTGGAGTTAGAAGTAGTAGTATTAGACTTTTGTTAAGAAGAATAATAAAATAAGAATTTTAGTGAGGATAGGATTCTTTCTTCCTTATAAAGAGGAGTAGTAGTAGTATTACGGGGGGTAGGTTTTTCTTTTCATAAGTTTTTTTTAGTTTAGTTTTAGATTAGTTTTTTAGTTTTAGTTTTCTTTTCTCTTTCTCTCTCTAACTTTTCTTTCTCTCTCCTCTTAATTAAACTCCTAGTATTTCTTTCTCTTTTGTTTCTCTCTCTACAACTCCTGGTTTAATTCCATCCTTTATTTAATCTTTTTCCTTGATCATGTCTTATTTAATTGCTTTGTTTAATTTAGATTTAATTATGTGTGAGTAATTTTCTTTCTAGGGTTTATGGGGATCCATAATTAATATGAAGGGATAATTTGTTATTATTGATTATTGATATTGCATGATAATTTCTTATTGAATTGTTTTAATTCTTTGCAATTAGATTATGAATCGAGCAGATGTAATTTGATTGTGAATGTTTAGCAATATTGAATTGATGATTCGAGCAGATGTTAATTTAATATTAAAGGCTATTTTCAATAGGAACTTAGGTCTAGTAAATTGCGAGAGCCTGTTAGATCTATGTTGATTAATAAATTGCGAGAACCTGTTAATCATGTTATCTGTGCATTGTTAATTATTAATTACTTCGTTTTATCCCGGAATATTAATTATTGGTGAACCTGTGACCCTAGGCTTCCTTATTATTGATTCTTTTCTCCCTAAACTTATTCTTCGTAGTATAGAATTCATACCTAAAAATATTGGTTACTTGGATAATTTAGATTATAATAATTAATTAGAATTAAAAAGACTTGTTTCCCTGTGGAGTTCGACCCTACTTCCCTATCTACTGTAGTTAGTGATTTAGGTAATTATTTTTTATTAGGGGATACGACTTTACCCTGTCAACCGACATGTGACAATGGGGCATTGCCGAGAATGTATCCCACATTAGGAACCCACACTTTTGGAGCAAGGCGAGGTCTACCTTCATCATCTTGGGATTCAATAATGTCAAAGTAATTGACAACTCTAAGTTCATGGCGACCGAGTTCCCTCTCGGGAATAGTGTCAAATCGAGGATGTGGATGATAAAAAGTTCTCCGAATAGGATAATCATCGGGAACAGATAAAAAGAAAAACTTTTCTTGCCACCCTTTACAACTAGATAGCTTAGGGTGAACGGTATATTTTCTAGAAGCAGTATACAAAGATCACCAACCCTCAGATTGGCCATCTCTTTTTAGGGTCATCAGCTTCCGAAAAGCATTAAGAGTTAGAGGAAAATTTCTATACAGCAAAACCCACACAAGAGCGATTACAGCACGAATTGTGGGAGGGGTTAACTGAACTAAGCAGACGTTCCAAGCTTTTAAAATTTTTGCTACAAATGGGTGAAGAGGAAATCGTAAACCAAAATCAAAATGCTTAGCATAAACGGCAACATGACCAGCAAGGCAATCAAGAACAGAAGATCCTGCGGCCGGAAGATAAAGGTCATAGCCGTTAGGAAGATTATAAAATCGCTTGGCACGACGACATTAATCTTTCTCTGTTGCGGTTTTTCGGAATTTCTCGCTTATTATGGCTTTCCCTACTTTACTACTCCTCGGCAAGACAAGAGGTTGCCGAAAATCATTGTCATCGGTCTCAGAGTTGTACTCTTCATCCAATCTCTCCTCTTGAATTATTTCTGTGGTTAAGTCAATGACATCGTCCCTACTCTCGCCGTCAGAGTTGTCGTCATCTTCAACCGAATTTATTGCGGATTCATGAACGGGAGATGGTTGGTCTTCAGGCCGAGGTGGGGGGACACTCTTCTCTGTCGGAATCGGAAGAGCTAGGACTTACCACCTGACCTTTCCCAGGTTTTTTACTTGATTCAGCAGCTTCTCTGGCCGCAACCTCGGGTTGATAACTTGTTTGCTTCATTCTCGGCATAAATGTGGTATTTACACCAATGTTCCCAACGTTAGAGCCGTATTGGTCGAACCGCGTGTTGTCAAAACTCCTCATATGATAACGGACATTAACTGGTTCGATATCAAGAATTTCCGTACCCTCCGGAATACATGGGTTAACAGGGCGAGTAGCCTTCTCACAGTCGGCTAGTAATTTGTGACGATAAAAGGCTTTCTTTTGCTCTTCTGGAGATAACGGCTGAAACGGATCGTCAATATTGTCAGATAGGGAAGAAGCTGTCCCTCCAGAACGGCCGAGGTCTTTACCCAATGATTGTCTAATAAGACGACGCCTAACAGTGCTTAGGGAAGGGAGTTCTTCATCAATACTACTATTGGACATCTAAAATCCTAAACTTAAAAAAAAAAAGGGAGATATAAAAAATCGAATTATGAAGCATGTAAATCCTTTTCTAACAAAAAGTATGATTAAAATTATGTAAATACCTTAAAGCTATTCGCCCAGAGTGCAGAACTTCAATTGCGCTTCTAAATAACGAGCAGACAAATAGGCGGTGGCTTGCTATGACAGCGATGGAGATGAAGATGGAAGCCCTTTTCCTGAAATCTCAGTTTTTAAACCGACTTTTCGCTTTTAAAATAAATGAGATGTGAAAAATAAAACGCAAATTTTGTAAAAAGGAAGAAACTGATGTGACGTTTGAGTCAGAAATCCAATGGCTAGGATAATTTGTAGAATTTAAATGCAAATTGATAGATTAGCAACACGTGTCCTACCCCATACCATGTTTCCCGCTTAAAACCTAGCAAACGATTCATCTCCTAAACGATAGCGTTTTAGAAGTTCATTTATTAAGTAGACCTTGTGTCTTATTGGCACACAAGGTCACTTGGGGGGAAAACGGAGTTTTTCGCTCCCAGTTAGTTTATTAAGTAGACCTTGTGTCCTATTGGCACACAAGGTCACTGGGGGGGGGGGGGGGAAACGGAATTTTTCGCTCCCAGTTAGTTTATTAAGTAGACCTTGTGTCCTATCGGCACACAAGGTCACTTGGGGGGAAAACGGAGTTTTTCGCTCCCAGATAGTTTATTAAGTAGACCTTGTGTCCTGTTGGCACACAAGGTCACTTGGGGGAAAAACGGAGTTTTTCACTCCCAGTTAGTTTAATAAGTAGACCTTGTGTCCTATCGGCACACAAGGTCACTTGGGGGGAAAACGGAGTTTTTCGCTCCCAATTAGTTTATTAAGTAGACCTTGTGTCCTGTCGGCACACAAGGTCACTTGGGGGGAAAACGGAGTTTTTCGCTCCCAGTTCATTTATTAAGTAGACCTTGTGTTCTATTGGTACACAAGGTCACTTGTAAAACGCCCACGAAAATTACAACAAATATTATAATAGATACACTTAACAGAGTGCAAGAAACATAGTACTAAACTAAATTAATTGATCACATAATTTTATAATATGAAAAGAAAGTAAAAACCTAGCATGATATAAAGTGAGAACGTCGATCGATAATCTAACGTCCTCACTTGGGGGGCTAGTTGTATGGGATGATATATGACGATGGCTGATATCATCTAAAAAGGAAACATATCGGCCAGGCAAGGGCTGATAAGCTTTAAAAAGAAGACATATCGGCCATATTGGGCCCTACAGTACTTGGCACGTGGCAGTCTTTTTGTTGATACTTGGCGAGAAAAGCCTTGCATGCCTTATAGCCACCCGTCACAAAATTTATTATAAATAGTAGGTTAAGCTTCATTAAATGGTAAGCATTAATTACTCTCTCTCTACTTTCTCTCTCTCTCTTTCTCTTTCTTCTCTCTCTCTCTCTTACTTATCTTCTCATAAACATTTTCTAACTTTATCATCGGAGTGGTTATCCCCGGATCACCCCGGGGTTAGCTGACTTCTGTTCATTGTGTAGGTTCTCAGCTTGCCGATAGAAGTATCAGGATCTCAGGTTCGGGTTTCCGGGTTATCGGATCATACATAAACATCTATAATATAGAAGAAAAATTAAACAGTTCATCTTATTATTTGAACTTTTAACAAAAAAAATCTCACTTAGGTTTAAACACAAATTAAAGGGTTATTTGACTAAAATATTAACCAAATAAAATTTAATATATCATATCCCTAATATATAAAGCCGGTCTCGCAGCCAGGCCACAAGATATCGACACTAGGTATTTCAGTTTTTCACCAAGTGTCGTGTCGAGCCACGTAGCCGACAAATAGGTATTATTGTGACACATAAGATGCTAACTAAGCGAATTTTCGATAGCTTTTTTTAAGATAAAAATGTTGTGTAGTGTTTTATTATCAATATACTTCGAATATTTCATACATAAAAAATTAATTATAACTTTTAATATATATCTTATGACTCAGTACTATATTAATTATAAAATTTGTTTTTTAAAGATCTATTTATAATATATATTAATAAAAAAATAGAAAATTAATTTTAATCAGAAAAAATAATTTTAGTTTGGCAAAAATACTTTCAGTTCATTTGAAATAATTTAAGTGCAATAAAAAATATCAAGTTAATAATAACATAGATATCTATTTACAAATAAAACTACAATAACTACACTATTATATAAATAAGCGATATAATATCGTATGTCTAAATATTTTACATTATCAAAAGGGGTTACATGATCGTATTTAACATTCAAGCTAAAAAAATTTGGACAATACGGGCATCGCCTGAACACAAAACTAGTATATATATAAAGGGAAGTTTTTCCCCGAATTTTTAGAGAGCCATGTAGGATACAATTTTCTTAGCGCGTCATGTAAGATTATAAATTTTAGTGACAGCTAATCAAAAAAGAATTTTGTAAATTCTTTTAAATTAAATAATTCAAATGCCACATATAAGCAAAATTGGCAAATAAGATTTTAAAATTTAAATGAATTAAATATAAAATATTATTTTTTGAGATTAAGAATTTGATCTAAATATTTAATGATTTAGAGAAAACTCACAATTTATTATTTTCAAATAAAAATATTAAATGATATACTACATAAAACGAATAAAATAACAAATTTTATCACATTGATGCAAAAAATATTCGTTTTCAAAAAATAGAAATGATGCACGGGCATCATCTAATATTTGTATATATGTGCAATATATGTATAATATATAATATATTATATAATGTGTTGTCTTTATGAATTTTAAGTCATTATGAAAGTTTATATAAATGTTTTTATTAATGATTTAGGATAATAAATTTATCTACTTTTGGTTAAGAATTAGCGTAAATTGATTTGAACTCACTTGTTGAAAAGGTTGATCCGGCACTGGCTCGTTACTGGTTGTTTCGTCATGGTAATGATAAACAACAACCATAATATAGATAAATTTATTCATGCATTTATGTTCTTTTTTTCGTCGGTCATTCCAATTCCGGTAGTCTTTGAATCAAAAGGTGAATTATATAATCTAAACATACCTAGAGACTTCCACGAAGATCTGAAACTGTATTAGTTAAAATGATATATAGTTTGGTTGGTGGTGTACTTACGGGGTTCATAGTATATTATTGTCCACTCAACCTTCGCAATTTAAAATTTAGAAAACCTGACTGAAGAAACAACATCTTAACAACCTAAATTCAATCCATAAATTTGTAAGAAAAGAATTTCAGTTTTTAAGCGTAAGAAAATCTCTTTTCTACATTTTTATAACAGAACTCGTCATGGTAATGATAAAAAAAGGTAAATTCATTCATGCGTTCATTTTTTCCATTCTGATTCCGGTAGTATTTGGATCAGAGAGTGATTTTACAACATAAATGTACTCGAAAACTTCCACGAAGTTCCGGCAATTGTATTGGTTAAATGGATATGTAGTTTGGTGGGTGGTGTTCTTACAGTGTTCATAGTATATTATATAATATATATTTATTGTATTTACGTTATTTTAAACCAATTCGAGTTCATTTCGAAATCGAGTTGGTTTAACAATTGACGTAATACAGTATTCAAGAGTAGTATTACAACCAATCAATAACTATGTACTAAAAGACGCACCATTAATGACACGTGTCATCTCTTGATATGACTTGAATGTTTTTTATTTTAATTTTTTTGCTGAATAAAATTGTATTAAAGAAACAAATCTTTTACAAAAATATAATATAATATAATATATATATACATAAAGCCGGTCTCCCAGCCAGCCCAACAGACAATGACACTTGACATTCAAGTTATTCGCCATGTAGGCAAAAACTAGGTTTTATTGTGACACATCTATATAATGCTCAGGAAGCGAATTTTGGATAGATTTTTCAAGATAAAATTGCTATATAGAGTTTTAATTGTGACACATATGATGCTCAATAATATACTTCTAATATTTCATAGATACAAAATTAATCATAATATTTAATAAATACCGTATAACTCGGTGTTATTTCCATCATAAAATTCGTTTAAAAAAGTTCTTTAAAATTAGAGCCATTTATAATATATTAATTTATTTTAAAAAATAATATTAAATATTGGTAAAAAAAATACTTTCAATAAAAAATAGAAAATATGTAAAAATAAGTTCTAATCAGTAAAATAGATTTTTATTTACAAACAAAACTACAAAAAGTGCCCTACTATACAAATTATCAAAAGGGATTATATGACCTTTTTTTTTTTGACGGGATATATGACCATATTTAACATTCAAGCCAAAAAGATTATCATAAACTTTTATTGGGCATCGCCCTGGCACAAAACTAGTCATATATAACTAAAATATAAAGTTAAACTTTTAGTCAAGCCACGAGACAACGACACTTGGCGTTTCAACTTAGTGTCGCTTTCCGTCAAGTGTTGCCACATATGCAACAATTATGTATTAGTTTGATGCGTAGGATTTATTTGGATGTATTTTTTATGAATTAAAAAGTATTTTTTTTAATTGGATATATAAAAACTACCCCGTAGGATAAAAAAAATTAGTTTAGATTTATAGGATAAAATTGTTGGTTTAGAGTTGCAAAGGAAGTGATTCAAAACGCATAATATTTGTTTATAATATATCCTAATTGATTGAAATAATATACTTCACAATCTAAAATGATTTTATTACTTCATGTAGAATTGTTAATCAGGTCGGGTCACAGGTCATTTTGTATCGAGTCACTTCAGGTCTCAGGTTAATTAAGAAATGTTCACATTAGATGTCAACTAGGGATGACAATTTAATGCGAGTTCGATTCGAATCCGATCCGATCCGAAGGAAAAAATCCGATTCGAATTCGTTTAAAATTAGTTCGAATCCGAATCCGATAAAATAGATCTGAATCCGAATAGGAGGTGGATCGGACTTGGACCCTACGCAAAGTCCGACGGAGTCTAATCCGAGTCCGAATCCGAGAATATAAGCATATGCTCTATAACTTGGGACAATTATTTGCTTGTTTTGTAGCAAAATTTTGTTATGTAACTTAGTTTATAATTTAAATATGTTATGTTTATACTTTAATTGGTATGACAATACAAGCAATTATAGGTATATGACATTACAAAAAAAAAAAAAAAAAAAAAAAAAAAATATTCGGACCATTTCGGAGGTCCGAATAAACGGACCGGATTCGGATCCGAAAATTACGAGTCGGATCGGATTCGAACTTGGATTTTTCGGATTCGGACTCGGATTCGGATCCGAGTCCAGGGTCCGTTTACTAAACGGATCGGATTCGGATTTAGCCACATCCGACCCGAATCCGATCCGTTGCCATTCCTAATGTCAACTCAACAAGAATCACAATTTTTTTTGTTTACTTTTTTTTTTTCTTTTTTTTAAAAAAAAAATAATAATAATTTTCTAAATCAAACATTTTCACCAATATTATTATTAGTCATTACTATTACGTAATTTAAATCCAGAGTATACAAGGTGAAACTCGTGCAATGCTCGCCACGTAGGATTATAAATTTGTGGTAGCAAATTAAATAAGGGTTTGTTCACATTTACTGAATTAAGCTGAATTGAACTGAGCTGAAATGAATATTTTATGAGAGAGGAAAATTAAGAGCAAGGCCGTCTCATGCAAATTTGGGGCCCTGTGCTATTTTCATTACAATGTTTAATAGTTTAAAATATCGCTAATAATGAAAAGAAAATTAAATGACATAAATATTCAAGTAAATTAACTGTGAATTTATGCCTTAATGATATACGGTCATATACTTTGTAAGTGATATACATGTAACTATGTAACTATGTAAGACGTAGATAATGTTATATTATTGTAATGAAAAAAAATCAGCTAGTTAATAAAAAAAAAATAGATAAATTGTGTGCAATGGCAAAAGACACGTACATGATAATAATTTTTACATTTATTAATTTAAAAGAGTGAAATATATTAAAATTCTTCCTTTACGTTCGAACCTCATACCAATTACCAAGTATAACAAAGCCTAACTATTCTACCACCAAGCCATCAAGGTTATGCATTAACTAATTTACAAACTTGATAATTATACTAAACATTTTCATTTGGGGCCCTTGAAATGTATTGGGTCATGGGACCCTGTGCCGAGGACCGGTTTACACAGGGCCTTAGCCGGCCTTGATTAAGAGTTGAACTGAACTGATTGGAGCTGGACTAAACTGAACTGAAATTAAGCAAATGTGAACAGGCCCTAAGAGATTATTAATTTTTTTAGAATTAAATAATTTAAATGACATGTAAGCAAAATTAGCGAATGAGATTTTTAAGTTTAAATTATTTAAATATAAACTACGGAGTATTATCTTTTGATATTATGAATTTTATCTTAATATATGACAAAAAAAAAAAAAAAAAAAAAAAAAGGGTTTTAAAAAATTCAAACCGTGCATTGCACGAGTTTCACCTAGTATACTCTGTATTAAATAATAAGATTCCTAATGAAGCACGAAGAAATCGAAATCGACTAATGATTAATGTAAAACCATGTACTTGCTAGTTGCTACTACGTCACCTGTTCACATTGGTTGACACAGGTGCCTCATCCTGCAAAGCAGAAATCATAGGATCATTCAGATTTCAGACTAACATATCTTCAAAGTGTAAATTATGATGATCCAACCCTCATATTTTCTGGAGTCTGGACCAACATAAGTAACTCACTCCTACTTGAGACAGATGTACAATAACTCAATTCTTGGCTAACTCCTCTATGATCTCCAATACCTCACTTCGCATATTGATCTCCACAGAATCATCAACATGCTTCTCTATTACTGATATCACGTCGCCCTTGTTGTTTTCATGTGAACACCGTTGACAGATTGCCCTAGCAATGGCCAACACATAGAGACCACAATCGTATCCATTTGATTGCTGAGGGGTCTTACACTCTACGAAAACAGCTGGTGTGGTAACAGCAACTGATTCAGGTTTCGCGGCTCTAAGAGGCTTTGATACAGACTGCACACTCTTCTTCTTATTCCTCTGCTTCTTTAGTGAAGACGATGAGGTTTGTGGCTTTGAAACCTCACCGCCTGGCCCCATGAATTCTTTAACAGCATCATACAGCTTCATGGCATGAAAATTATTCACTCCCTCCATACTGTCGTAATGCAGAAACGAGTTCTTTGTCCTGTCATACACTAGGATGCTCCAATGACTTCCACCATAATCATCATTGTCATTTATGGCGAAAAGGACCAGTCTCTTGCTTGATAGCCTGCAAGACTGAGCGAACTCTTCAACAGACTTGTCATCCTCGCATTTTGCAAGAAAGACAGATATAGAAGGTTTAACAAGCAGGATGTCATCAGATTTGCTGCTAGAGAACAGATAGCTAAAGTAGAATGCAATGATTTGGTCATTGAGGAAGCAAGGTCCTCGTAAAGTGTCCAGGTCTGAATCCCGCAGAACAACATCCATGTACTTCAACACCTCTTTGTCTCCCATGTCTGTCGGTAAAAATTGCTGAACACAAGAAAATTACAAGATTAACTTTCAGACTTAAACAAATTAGATACAACAATGTCTGTAAGTAAAATTTGCAGAACACAAAAAAAAAAATACCGGATTAACTTCTTGACTTGAAACAAATTTGATACAACAATGTCTGTAAGTAAAATTTGCAGAACACAAGAAAAAAAACCGGATAAACTTTCAGACTTATAACAAATTTGACACAACAATGTCTGTTACTAAAATTTGCAGAACACAAGAAAAATTCAGACTTAAAACAAATTTGATACAACAAAAATGTAGGCAAACAGCAATATAGGATGAACAGATAAAAGATAATCAAGAACAACGAAATGAAAAATATGCAAATTTCATATGATCAAAATTTCACAAGGAAAAACATATAAAGGGAGAAAAACAACAAATTTGATTCTGGCTTCAACAAAAGATATAATTAAATTAAGAGGGTTAATATACAAAAAAAAGAATCATAAAGAAACCTTGAACAATTGGGTAGAAGTATAAAATCAATTAACAAAGTCTCAATTGAAAGAATTGACAGAAAATAGCAATTAAAAAGCAAGGAACAAATTCATGGACAGAAAATAGAGCAAGAAAAAGACCTGAGATTGAAAAGAAAGCAGGGAACTGGAGACGCTTTTTTCTATAGCTTCGCAATGTAGAAAATGTGACTTGTATAGTTGTATTCATCATGAGAGCAAAAATATATAGAGCGCACAAATAATAAGGAAATCCTTGTTAAGCATGACTCTAACTTTCCATAAAAAATTTTTTTTTGAGCAATTGTAATATCGGGAGAAAAACTCTAATCACTTAAGTTATCCCTCACTCTCTATTTCTCACTATTGACAATAAAAAAATTGAGTGAATTATGTAAAATTCTGAACATTGCAATTTACATATAAAACAAGAGAAATGCTTCCTTTATTTGAAAAAAAAAAAAAAAAAATCCATGCTTTGCAATTTTTTTTATTTTATTTTTGGTATTGATATACTTTAAATGAAGTTTCTAAAAATCTAAAATAGCTCTCACTCCGTTTCTAAGAATAGTCTGGTTTGATTTAATTTTTCTAAATAAACAAATTTAATTTAATTAAGCTAAACTAAAAGTGGCCCAAGTAACGGGAATATTACATCTACTAATTATTTTAAACATTGTTATTACTCACTTGTTAACACTGATCGATTAACACCTATAACACTAACGAAGTAATCCACATAATGACTAGCCAAACGTTGTATCCAGCCATATATAAGAATGTGTGTGTGTGTTTGTTGTTATTTATTTATTTATTTATTTATTTATTTATTATGTTATATGGAGTTCTAATTATTGTGTTGTATAAACATATGAAGTAAAAAAAAAAAAAAATAGTGGAATGATTCATGATCTCTACCCATGCATGACTGTGACTTGGAAAGTGGCATGTATCTTGGAACCTTTTCTTTACCACAGCAAGCACCATGATGTTGATAGCTTAACTATTGAATTATATATATGTGTTCATGTGTAACTATGTTTATGGAGAGTAAAGAAACAAAAATGGCAATTGTAGTAGATGATTCAATCAAGAAACCAGCAATCCCATTCAACTGGGAAATCCGACCCGGAGTTTCCAAGTTCCAACCACATCAAAGCCCCGAACCACCATCATTGTTATTATCATCGTCATCATCTAGACTCGTCTCCTCTTCTTCTTCACCATCACAGGAACTCCAAACAGGAAGTGTTCAGTCCATGAGCCTTTCTTCCAATAGCAAGAATTCCCTTCATCTTCTTTGACCCGACTTGAGTTGGTTTCGAGTCAGAATCGTTGCCTCCCCATTAAGTCGTGGTTAAGGTGGAGATGGGAAAAGAAAACCAAGGTGGCTAAACCCAAGTTGAAGTTGAAGTTGGAGTTGGACCCTGAATGTGTTAAGGATTACGCATTCTACTTGGAGAAGTTGGCCCGGTGGTCTACAATGCCATCTTCTCGAAGGCTATCTTCTTCCTCTTTCTCATCGCGCCTGCAGAGATCATCTTCTCAATCCACTTCTAGAGATGTTGATGAAGTGGCTCCATCTAGGCTCTTCCGCAACTTGGTTGGGTTTTTAAGAAGGCAAAAAATGATAGGAATGGAGGGGAATGGAAGAGAAAACAAAGATGTTAACATTTCTATTTATGTGGTTAAAAGTTAAAACCTAGGAAGGTAAGGGAAATCACCCTCTTTCTTGTTGTTATATGGTTGACTAAAAGAAAGCAAAAAAAAAATAACTCTTGTGCAATACAACTTATACAAGTAATACAGGATTGTTCTTCATGATCAGAAACTATGGAGTCATGCTCATGATTTTATGTAACAACCGTCTTATATTAGAATTTGTCAAGTGACGAAGGCTAACAAAGCTAAAAAAAATTAGTAGCAGCTTCCTTGATCAGCCATTCATGCTTTGCGACAGATTCAAACAATATAACTAATCATGCAAATATGCAATAAAGAAATCAAATTGCATTCATTTGCTCACATTGATTTACACATTAGGTACTTCATCCAGCCAATCAAGAATCTTAAGAACAGTCGGACTTCAGAGTTGAGGATTATATTGATCATTATATACTCTGTATTTGTGTTGCATAGCTGTACACGTACCTCGGTAAGCAACAATGTCAAATACAGCTTCACCCAAAAACTCCCTCTCGAAGCAAGAAGGTAAACGAGAAAAGAAAAGACAAGGTTCACATTAGAATCGAAACCATGACCTTTGTACTTTTGCTTGACGTGAGATGCCTTACACAGAGCAAGATTTACCAGCCAGCCTAAAGTTTTCTTTTTTTTTTCAAAACATTACCTAAAAAGATAAAAGTGTTCACAACTACTACTTTTTAATCTTTGAAGAAGCTGGTTAATACAAGATTACAAGGCCACCGTAGATAAGGATACTAGTGATTTTCTTTTTATTTACAAGTAGGTATGGATGCATCATGCATGATCAAATGATCCATTTCCGAAATTTTGGTCCAAGAGTTCTTCCAATGCAGACGTTGAAAAGGTAAAAAATTCGTCAACAACAATTATCTCCGGTAAACAACTAATGTACAACTCTGTGTTATCCATGGTATTCAAAGCTACAGTATAACTGTATTGCAAAGGATCATAGCAATACTCAAGGCTACAGCAACCAAAATGAAGGCAGAGAACTACCAAGTCAAGCAAGTATGAACTCATATTGTAGAAGTATTTCTAGTCAACCTATTTAATATCAAATCATCCTCAACTGAGCAACACTTGAAACACAAATCTTAGCTGGTTACCTTGCAGGATTTAAAAGAATCAGCCAGAATTTCTTCGTCTAAGCATTGACCTGAACATGAAACAGGAAAAAGTGAGAAAAGGTTTGAGATACTGAAGATGTCTTGTATGATATGACTTTCCATTACCGATAAATACAATTTTGTTCATTCGAGTTTCTTCATTTTTCCATGCACGGGAAGGAACGATATCATATATTTCTCTCACAGCCTGCACGACATTCAGCAGCACACAATTCTTAATGATCACCATAGAAGAAATTAAATGAGTCATATCCAAAGAAAATAATATGGAGTTGTGACTCTTGTGAGTCACAAAGGAGATCAAGATCCTGGAATAAGAAGCCAACAGGCATAAATAATATGAGAAATTATTACCTGTAGGGTATGGAGTTCATCAGAATCTGAAATGTTTAAAACTCCTTTGCAGCGGTAGACATCCATACCACCTTTCTTGTCCCAAAGAATCTCTTCAAGCCATATGCGAACCTTAAATGTATAATAATGAAAAGTGAGACTGGACCTATACCTAATCCATCACTAAATCAAAGTATAAAAGAAACATGCAGAACAAAAAAAGAGAGTATTCATGATTTTTTGGCATCAGATGGAAAATCACAAGTTTTACAGTACAGCTGTACAGACTAAATCGAGAATTTGGTTATTGATGATGATAGCCGCATTACCATCACTTTTGCAAGGTCATATAATGTAACATTTCACGAGTTGGCAATGAAGCAAATATATATCCGAGTACTAAAATAGATGCACAGGCCTGGAGGGAGGAAGGGAGAATAGAAAAATCTTGCTAATATTCTTATCCTTCTCCCTTTCACACTCTCTCGCTCATACATAGCTTAATTATACCATCTTGACATCAATCAAACTTCTCTACCAAAATATCAGAAGTGTTTGCCTTTATGCAGAATTCCTATTTCATAGGCTAGTAGGAAAGTAACACATCTCTCAAAGCTAAATCAAGCATCACAAGGTACAATGAGAATTATTTCAAAAGTCTAATCCACATGAAGCACCCAAACTAGATCACATAATATAATATATCTTAGAGATAAGATCAAAAGGATCCAATTGGCTATATTGCAAACCCCAATAACACTTACTCCCTCCGTTTCATAATCATCGCAACACAAGGGTGTGCACAAAGTTTTACGAAAATTATAGGGTGGGGACCAATATAAGATTTGTTATAATATAAGTATAGCTAGAAGAGGTGAGAAATAATATAAACTAAAAGAAAGTAATGTAAGTGGGGATCGTACAAAAGAAAATTAATAAAATATTTGTGAAAGCGGGGTTTGTGGGAGAGAGAAACAATATAATAATAGTGGGTTCTTTTCAATTAAGGAAGTATTGCAATTATTATGAATCGGATGTAAAAGGAAAGTGTTACAATTATTGCGAAACGGAGGGAGTGCAATATTATATAGTCTGATAGCCAACATCTCAAGAAACTTAAGTACTACTTGCTACTTTCCTTTCTTCATTAGCTGACTTGACAATTCATCATCTACTAGACTATTACTGGATAAATATTCACAAATATTACAAGTAAATTTTGAATGCCTATAGGCCCAATACTAAGCAACAAGTCTTTGTTATGGCAATAAACCATCAAGTGCAATTAAATAATTTTCATGGATATGGAGTGAATCCAGAGATTGAATGTGAGAATCAAGCTTTAAGAAGGTGATGTGATTGATTATACACTGAAATTACAGCAAAGTATTGACTATTCAAGCATTCAAGAAGCTTGACAACTAACTACCTAAAGTCTCCCTTCCCTTAATATTGATCCATAGCAGAGTATCACCGTTATGACTTTATCGCAGCCCACAAATTCTTATGAATTATTCTGCCACAGTTTGCTAGCTTCGTACTATTTTTTTTAATACTTATAATATAAAGGGAAACAATAATTTATATAATCTTCATGTAAATTCATTTAAAAAATAAAAAAAAGTGTTCAGATGTTCAACTATTAAGCCACTAAACCCCCCCCCCCCCAACCCTCACCCCAAAAAAAAAAGCACCCTTCTGATATTCTTTGCCAAGTGCCAGCAATACTCAACGAAGATCCCATCCATGATAGTTTTAAGGCCACTAAGCCAGTTTTTGACAAAGATGTTCAGAAAAAACAACAATATTGCAGTAGAACAGCACAAGTAGCATAAATGTCCATATTAACACTCCAGCGGACATTAAAAGGTTCAATTTTGCATTTTGGTTTCTCCTGCTGAATAGTTGGTCAAATTTTATTTACACAAAGCTCTTTGTTTTGTTTATTTCCTTTTCAAACAACTTTTCTGAAGGCCTTTTATAAAGAAATTTGTATAAATACTGAGATGGAAGAGTTTGTTCAAATAGCCTTCTGTAAAAACTGCAATTACAGGTAAGAAAAGTACCTTATCAAGAGACACCGCTTGTGGCTCAGATATGCATAGGGTCCTGACACTAGCATCATGAAGATCCCCAGTAGATAAAGATTTGTTTTCTTCCAATAAGGCTTCCAAATGAGAGGCATGCTGAAATGATAAGCTAGAAAACATCACAAACCTATGCCATCACTATGAAATAGCCTACCAAGGTATGGAAAATCAGACGCATGTAACTAACTGTAGCATCATAAGCATGGCAATCCAATATCTTAGACAAGTCAACTTGACAACGAACTGAATGGATGACATTAGCAAGAGAATTAATCTTATGTATCCCCTTCTCCAAGTCTTCCAGAGTACCTTCAGGTTGTTCTCGAGCTAACAAATCAACCTTATTCAGTATAATAATATCCTGCAACCATATAAAATAAATCTTTGTAAACTTCCATCACTTTGCAAGTTCCAGGTTACCAGAGATTAAGTGAGTACATTTTATTTCCCTACTAAGAAGCCAGAAAGCAGAGGGCATGACTGTTATGGAACACCCAACCAGGGCAACCACACTAGAAAAATCCAGGCATAAAGAAACCGATGTGGGAAGAACTACAATTACCGCAAAGGCTATTTGATAATAAGCTTCAGGAAAAGAAGATGAATCATCTCGTTGCTTGAGCTGGTAAGGGAGATTTTTGGCATCAACAACCTAAGGGAGAAAAGAAAGCAGATTACTTATATTGACCAGAACTCTGGACAGTAAAATCTTTTGTGATATCAAAATATTTTCAAAAAACACAAATTGGAACTTACAGTGACGATCGAATCAAGCCTAACAGAAGACTCCAGCTGATCATCCAACCAAAGGACAGATGCAAGAGGAGCTGGGTTTGCCAAGCCTGTTGTCTCGAGTAATATATGATCAAGCCTATGAAAATCAAAAGGAGGTAAAGAAACAATTACTCAATTCATACTACTGTATTCAAGTAATACAACACATATACTTTATAGATCGAAAAATGGAAAGAAGAGATATGACAGCAACTTCCTACCAAATCGATCATGGTTAAGCTCTTATCTAACAAGGAAACAACAAGAACGTAACTTGTGAAAGCTAAGGTAACTAACAAATGAATGATTGTCCATTCTAACCTAACATACAATTCCCTAGCTATGAGTGTTCATGTCCTTTGTCCTTTGTTGTGCATGATTCTAGACCTTGCTATTCTTCCTAGACTCCATCAACAAACACTTTCCTATACATAAATAACTATTACACCGCGCTCATCAAATTACTTACGTTCAAACAAGGTAACATTAGAACAAAATGCACAGCAGAACAATTCAAAAGAAACATAAACACAAATATTTACATAAAAACTAGACAAATCAACAATACATGATTTACCCTGGCACTCTAACAAATAACACCCGGCTAATCAACCTAACCCTACAACACTTCAAATTATACCCAACATCAAAACAAATCAATACAACATTTCCTAACAATACCCAACCGGGTATATTAATCACATTACTAGTTTAAATTATACCCAATATCAAAACAATTCAATACAAAATTACCAAACAATATCCAACCGCGTATAGTAATCACATTACAAGTTCAAATTACACGATCAACGTGACTATTAATCCCGAACAAACCTCGGGACAAGTAAATTATATAATAACAAGAAGAAATATAAGATACCTTTCCTTACGCTGAACAAGCTGCTCCAAAGCTTGAACAAGACTATGTTTAACAGTACAACAAATACAACCATTAGCAAGCTCAACCCATTCTTCAACAAGAGCACCACCATCACCTTCATTGATCATAGCTCTTTCAACCCCTAATTCTTCCCCAAATTCATTCAAAATCACTGCTATTTTCTTCCCATGTTCCGAATTTATTATATAATTCACCAACTACATTAAATTCCATCATTTTTACAATTAGTATTCATATTAACTTTAAATTCTTACTAAAAATGAAAAAAATAAACACCAGTCATAATAATTATTAGTTTGTAACTTACAGTGGATTTTCCGGCACCCAGGTAACCGGTGATGACGGTGACGCCGACGACTGAAACTTCGTCGTTTTGTAGGTTTTGGTATGAGATGGTTTCATCGATTTCAATGGCTACCGGTGGTTCTTCGTCGTCTTCCATTTTTCTTTTCAGTTCTTTCTCTCTCTTCTTTCTTCTGCTTCTTTTTCTAGTTTTGATTTTTTGGGTCGGGTCGGGTTTACGGCCTGGTTTTATTAACTGTTTTAATACAAATAATATTGTTGGATTATTTTAATACAAAGCTCTCGTAGCTCAGTTGGTTAGAGCACCCGTTTAGTAAGCGGGAGGTCTTGAGTTCGACTCTCAACGAGAGCAATTGGAAGTTTTAATTAAATTTATTTGGAATAATTATTTTTTTTTTTTTTATTATCGAAGTTAATTCTCTTGTTTTTCCTTAAAAAAAATTCAGTATTATAAGGATAATGGTATGAACACAAAAATAATATATCTTTATGTGGAGTAGGAGTGATCATGATGGGTTCGGCCCGAATTTAGGCGGATTTTGTAAATAAAAATTCGGAACAAAATTATTTTTATTAAACTTGTCATAGAGAAGCATTTTATTACTTTTTAGTTAATTTTTTTTTTACCTGATTTAGAAAACCCACTCTAATGTATGGGTTTTAGATCAACCATTTCTACGAATGGCCAAAAATATTTGCCCGACCTGACTTCGTGTACTATTTTTTATCATTCGTTTGGCTATCATCATCCAAACATTGTATTAAATAAATTGTAAATAATGAATAGTTTGTTCAATAAACATAAAGCATCAAATTTTGATGAATAAATCTTATGTAATAATACTCATGGAAAATATGTCACGAAAACGAGAGACGACAATCGAATACACACAGAAAATACTATAACGAGGAATTAATAACAAACAAGTATCTTATTTTATTAATATGTAATTATAAAAAAATTTAATTATGAAATTGAATATATTTAGCGATAAAAATTACACATATATAAAATGATAAAGCTAAAGTATTTCATAACTTATTTTTTCTAATTTGATACAAAGGTGAATTAAACGTGACCTTAGTAACATTTTTTAAAAATTTTAAGTTAATGCAAAATTAAAGATATTAATGGTTAAAATACTTGAAGACTATGCATCTTAAACATTGAATAAAATGAAGTAGATGCAATATTATAGAATTGCAGGAATATTTTTAAAAAAAAAGGATAATGAAAAGAAAATGGCATTAAACAAATACTAAAATTAAAAAAAAAAAAAAAAAAAAATCCAACAATAAAACAAAAACAATTTAGGTACAACGTATAAAATATAATTCCGTCATTCTATTTTTAGCTGAAACATTTTCTTCATCATATATATCGCGTTTTTCAATGCACAACTTTGACAATTAATATCACTAATTAGCAATAATTAAAAATTATAAAAAGTTTATATTAATAAAATATAATTCCTTTAATCAAATTATATGACACGTTTGCCATTGCAAAATTTAATCAAAAATATTTAGAATTATACTAGTAATTGAATTTTGTTAAATATGGAAGAGAAAATAAAGAGAGATGAGGGAAGATTGTTACGTTGTATTTCATATTCCATGTAGTACTGGATATATATAATGTACATTTCCGAGGGTTCCATCAATGGATAAGACCAAATACCCAACTTTAGAATATTCTAGATTGTACATGGGATAATAGTCATCCATATTTAGATATTATCATAACGCTCCCCCTTGGATGACTATATATTGAATAAAACAATAACTAACATTTACTACAAAACCCGTACAAAATAATACATTATAATGCGCATAATATGCTGCCTCGTTAAACACCTTACCAGGAAAACCCAGTGGGAAAAAACCATGGTTAAGGAAAAAAGAGTGCAGCGCGCATTAACTCCCCCTCATGACTACATCACTTGAGATCTTTAAGACGACTCAATCCAATGCCGTAAGCTAACTTTTTGAATGTTGCTGTCGGAAGAGCCTTAGTAAATAAGTCTGCTAAATTCTCACTTGAACGAATCTGCAATACATTTATATCTCCATTCTTCTGAAGATCATGAGTGAAGAAAAAATTGGGTAAGATGTGCTTTGTTCTGTCGCCTTTGATGTATCCTTCCTTAAGTTGAGCAATACAAGCAGCGTTATCCTCATATAAAGTTGTTGGTGCCTCTCTTCCCAGATGATAAACCACAAACTTCTTTTATATGTTGAACTACCGACCTTAACCATACACATTCACGACTAGCCTCGTGAATTGCTAAAATCTCAGAATGATTGGAAGAAGTAGCTGCAATGGTTTGTTTCATGGAACGCCAAGAAATGGCAGTACCACCATATGTGAACACATATCCAGTTTGTGACCGACCATTATGAGGATCAGATAAATAACCTGCATATGCAAAACCAATCAAATTTTCTTTGGACAACTTTGGGAAAAATAAACCCATATCCTTCGTACCTTGAAGGTAACGAAGTAAATGTTTAATCCCATTCCAATGCCTTCGGGTTGGTCATGAACTAAACCTTGCTAATAAATTAACTGAAAATGATATATCAGGTCGTGTATGACTTGCAAGGTACATTAGTGCTCCAATTGCACTAAGATACGGTACTTCAGGACCAAGAATTTCTTCATCATTTTCCCGAGGTCGGAATGGATCTTTCTCTACTTCAAGTGATCTTACAACCATAGGGCTGCTCAATGGATGTGCTGTATCCAAAGAAAATCTTTTAAGAACCTTTTCTATGTATGTTGATTGATGCACAAGGATTCCATTCTCTAGGTGCTCTATTTGTAACCCCAAGAAGAATTTTGTCTTTCCTAGATCTTTCATTTCAAACTCTTTCTTTAAATAATTGACAGTCACTGAAATCTCTTTAGGACTTCCAATGATATTTAAATCATCAACATACACTGCAATTATAACAAATCCTGATCCAAATTTCTTTATAAAAATACATGGGCTGATAGGATCATTCTTATAACCTTCTTTCAACAAATACTCACTTAGACGGTTATACCACATACGCCCAGATTGTTTCAATCCATAAAGAGATTTGTTTAATTTAATACAAAAATGTTCTCGAGAACTAGATTTTGCTGCTTCCGGCAGCTTGAATCCTTCTGGGAGCTTCATGTAAAGGTCATTATCCAGTGGGCCATATAAATAAGATGTGACAACATCCATCAAACGTAAGTCAAGTCCTTCTCTTATTTCCAGACTAATCAAAAATCTAAAAGTAGTTGCATCCACCACAGGAGAATATGTCTCCTCATAATCAATACCAGGTCTTTGTGAGAATCCTTGTGCAACTAAGCGTGCCTTATATCTTACAACTTCACCTTTTTCATTTCTCTTTCGCACAAAGACCCATTTATATCCCACTGGCTTACACCTTCAGGTGTACGGACTACTGGTCCAAATACTTCTCTTTTTCCGAGAGATTTTAATTCTGCTTCAATTGCTTCTTTCCATTTTGGCCAATCATTTCTTTGTCTACATTCTTCAATGGATTTTGGTTCATGATCCTCATTATTATCCATAACATCTAATGCTACATTGCATGCAAAAACATCATCGACGTCGATTTGATTTCGGTTCCATGTAATTCCAGACATGATATAATTTATTGAAATTTCTTCATTATCAGGTACCTGAATTTCTTCTTGTATCATGTCTAAAGTCTCTTCTGGAAATCCTTCGGAAATTGTTTCTTCAATTTGACCATCATCAATCAATGCTCCTTTTCTTTTCCGAGGATTCTTATCTTTGGAACCTATTGGTCTTCCACGTTTCTGGCGTGGTTTAGACTCATTAGCAATTTTATTTTGTCCTTCCGGGCATCTATTTTAAATGGAGCATTAACAGCTGGAATATGTGACTTGGTCACTCTTTTTGGGTCAGCAAACGAGTCTGGCAATTGATTCGCTAAACTTTGTAAATGAATTATCTTTTGAACTTCCAGTTCACATTGTTTAGTTCGAGGATCAAGATAGGATAATGATAATTCATTCCATTTAATTTCATTTTCCAGCTCTCTCTTTTCTCCCCCTAATGTTGGGAAAAGTGATTCGTTAAAATGACAATCTGCAAAACGAGCCGTAAATAAATCCCCTGTTGTAGGCTCAAGATATTTAATTATTGACGGGGATTCAAACCCAACATATATCCCCAACCTCCTTTGAGGACCCATCTTAGTGCGTTGTGGTGGAGCTATTGGAACATAAACCGCACATCCAAAAATTCTTAGATGGGAAATATTTGGTTCCTGACCATAAACCAATTGTAATGGGGAGAACTTGTAATAACTTGTTGGCCTAATGCGAATTAGTGTTGTTGCATGTAATATAGCATGTCCCCAAGCAGAAATTGGGAGATTGGATTTCATAAGCAATGGTCTAGCAATTAACTGAATACGTTTTATTAATGACTCTGCTAGACCGTTTTGTGTATGAACATGTGCTACAGGATGTTCAACATTTATCCCAATGGACATGCAATAATCATTAAAAGCTTGAGATGTAAATTCACCAGCATTGTCAAGCCGAATAGTCTTAATGGGAGTATCTGGAAAATGTGCCCGTAACTTAATCAATTGGGCAAGTAATCTCGCAAACGCCAGGTTACGAGTTGATAACAAAGACACATGTGACCATCTAGTTGATGCATCAATTAAAACCATAAAATATCTAAATGGTCCACATGGGGGATGTATGGGCCCACAAATATCTCCTTGTATACGTTCCAGAAAACTAATTGATTCAAAATTAATTTTACCTGGTGATGGGCGAATAATCAACTTGCCTTCCGAGCAAGCAGCACATGAAAAATTATTATGAAGAATCTGCTGGCTCTTCAAAGAATGTCCACATGAATTCGTAATTATTTTTCGCATCATTATTGAACCGGGATGGCCTAACCGGTCATGCCAAACAACAAAATCATCAGTAAACTTCTGGTTTACTATAGCATGAGCTTCAATAGCATTGATTTTTGTGTAGTACAAACCACTAGAGAATGTAGGTAGTTTCTCCAAAACATGTTTTGAGCCTTGAGTTATATTTGTGATTTGAAGGAATTCGTTATTTTCTTCATTGATTGTCTCAATATGATAACCATTGTTGCGAATATCCTTAAAACTTAATAAATTTCTTTGAGACAATGGGGAGTATAAAGCATCAATTATTTTAATTTCAGTTCCCCAAGGCAACTTTATAGTGGCTCTTCCGGAGCCCTCAATGATATTTGTACTACCCGATATGGTACTTACATTAATCCTTTTCATCATCAAACGAGAGAAATATTTTTTATTTTTAAGTATTGTATGTGTAGTTGCACTGTCAGCAAGACATAATTCTTCACCATTCATAGCAAATTGAACTTGAGTAATATCCATGTTCTTCATGAAATAAAATACATATCAAAATATTAAGCATAAAAATAAAGATGATAAAACAAATAAATCAATAAAAACACTCAAATAGTTCATAAATTTATAAAGCAAAAATCCTTATTACAACGAAAGAAATAAACTTACATAAATCACTAGAATAAGCAAACATAAGTCTAATACTTAAAACTAACATAAAACAATATAATTTTAATTATTCCCTTCTGGGGCAGTGAAGAAATCGGCAACTTCTAAATGAGTTGTACTGCCAAAATCAAAATTATTCCCTTCCGGGGAAGTAAGGAAATCACCAACATCAAATTGATTGGCATTGCCAAAATCAAAATCACCTTCACCATCTTCAAGAACAAGGTTTGCCTCAACTTTCTTTCCTTTCTTCAATGATTCTTGGTAAAGTTCAATAAGATGCTTTGGAGTTCTACAAACCTGAGACCAATGACCTTTTCCTCCACAACGGTAACATATATTGTTATCACTTTTCTCTTTTTCATCCCTACGTTCCCACTTCTGGTGGGAATGTGAGTTTGTGAAATGACCTCCACGACCTCTACCATATCCACGTCCACGACCCCGGCCGCGCCATTGGCCACGACCACGACCTCTACCTCTACCACTACTGCTGGAATGGTCTCTGTTTTTAGTTTCTTTCCCATTATGGGTTGTCACATTCGCTTCAGGGAATGAGTAGAGCCAGTAGGACGTGATTCATGATTTTTCATTAATAGCTCGTTATTTTGCTCAGCCACAAGAAGAA
This sequence comes from Chenopodium album, assembly GCF_948465745.1. Classification (NCBI taxonomy): domain Eukaryota; kingdom Viridiplantae; phylum Streptophyta; class Magnoliopsida; order Caryophyllales; family Amaranthaceae; genus Chenopodium; species Chenopodium album. Next base: position 83,457,463 of record NC_137834.1, read on the forward strand.
AAGATATTAATTCAGAATATTTTTTAAAACCTTTTTCTCTATATTGTGTCTGCAGGACAATATTATTAGCATGGAAAGTGGAGTATGTCTTTTCAAGCATTTCTGCATCAGTAATATTTTCTCCACATAATTTCAATTGAGAAGTTATTTTAAACATAGCTGAGTTATATTCACTAACAGATTTAAAATCTTGTAATCTCAAATTCAACCATTCATAACGAGCTCTAGGGAGTATCACTGTTTTTTGGTGGTCATACCTTTCCTTTAGATTACTCCAAAGGATTTGTGGGTCTTTCACAGTTAAATATTCATTTTTGAGCCCTTCATGGAGGTGATGGCGAAGAAAAATCATGGCTTTAGCCTTATCTTGAGGTGTTGCCTTATTAGCCTCTTTTATTGTTTCACCAAGCCCTTTAGCATCTACGTGTATTTCAGCATCTAACACCCATGATAAATAATTCTTTCCGGTAATATCAAGGGCCACAAATTCGAGCTTGGCAAGGTTCAACATTTTTCACTATACAAAATAATATTAAAAGATAAGTATATATAAATAGTATCCAAAATATGTACTAAACGTTATAATCATTCATAAATAATCCTGATACAAGTCATGCATAAATAAGAACGAAATAGAAGATGAGAACGTTAGCATGGAGAAAAATAAGAATGGAACCTTAAATTATTTATCATGCTCTGTATTCGTTATATATGTTGATATTCCAATAAATAAGCATGCAAAATTAGATAAATGTTAAATCATAATTGTTATGGGCTACGATCATACTTACATGATAATAATAATATGGGATTCTAGAAAAATGTTTGGTAATCCTACTCAGTTGACTAGCAATGGTGCTGATAACATGTTAAATATGGAAGAGAAAATAAAGAGAGATGAGGGAAGATTGTTACGTTGTATTTCATATTCCATGTAGTACTGGATATATATAAAGTACATTTCCTAGGGTTCCATCAATGGATAAGACCAAATACCCAACTCTAGAATATTCTAGATTGTACATGGGATAATAGTCATCCATATTTAGATATTATCATAACAAATTTTAATTAATTACCGACCGATTTAAACAAATTTAACATGATCGACATGATCACTATGTTTTATATATCTATATAAATCACAAGTGTTTGTCAAAACAATGCTTAAGAATAAGGGTATGTTCACATTTAGTGAAGTGAACTGAACTAATTAGAGCTAAACTTAACTGAACTGATTGGAGCTGAAATGAATATTTTATGAGAGAGGGAAATTAGGAGCTGAACTGAACTGAACTGATGATGATTGGAGCTGAATTGAACTGAACTGAACTGAAATTAAGTAAATGTGAACATGCCCTAAGTCAAAAGTCTATATATACATGTCATCATCTAATTTGGAACAAAGGTAATATATTGCAACAATTTAAACAAAATTCTAAATAAATATGTTTTAATGTACTTATAAATTACAAAAGTTAGTCAAAATAAAATTTGTAAATAGTATCAAAATAAAAGTCAATACGTGTCAACTAAAAAAACGGATGAAGTATATAAATTAGAGCAGGCTGAGCGAAGAGAAATGAATAAGTAAGTGAAAAGAAAGACGAAGAGAGAGAGAGATGAGAGATAAGAGAAGGAGACAAGAGAGACGAGATTTTAACTTCTCAAATATCATTAATTAATCTTGTTTTATATGCAACATCATGAGAGATATGTTACTCATACAACCTAAATGATAATGTTATTCACACAACCTAAACGATAATCATAATTATACAGAGTAGAATAGTAATAGCTTCTCTTACAAATGTTACAATAATAATACAGGTTGTGTTTGACAACTAGCTTATTTGAGCAAAATTAGCTTGTTTGATCAACATTAGCTTATTGACTATTAAATAAGCTAATTCAAGGTGTTTGGTAGGAAGCTTATTTAAAGAGCTTATTTAGTGGAATAAGCTCTTTTAAGGAGCTTTTTCAATTAGCTTATTCAATTCTTATGGTGAAATGACACTTATACCCCCATTTAATTAAAAATCCTCTATGAACTACCTACCCCATAATTAGTTTATTGGTCATTTCACATAACCAATCAGCTTTAAACAATCAGTTATTTACCAAACACTTTTCAACAATAAGCTAATATAATAAGTAAGTCAAATCAGTTAATACAATCAGCTACTTAAAATCAACTAACACAATTAGTTTTAGCTTTCAACTTTTCCCCAAACACGGCCACAATCTATCAACTTCTCTAAAGTAATGTTTTTCCTTTTTCTTACCTGAAAAAAAAAATAAAAAAAAAATAAACTTCTCTAAAGCATGGAGAATTCTTACCCTCTTTATTTTAATTCTAGTAAATGTTATGTTGCTTGTCATCATCAAGTCGCTTTGGCCGAGTGGTTAAGGCGTGTGCCTGCTAAGTACATGGGGTTTCCCCGCGAGAGTTCGAATCTCTCAGGCGACGTTTTTAAATTTGACGAAGCAGATTTTCCACAATACCCTCCATGCATTGACAGATTATAGTTTTTACCGCAGCGTTAGCTCAAAAAGATCTATGTCTAAAATGCAATGATCGTTAAAAGATGTTAGCAAAATTATTGCCTTTTCTACTAGCTAGTTATGGTTTTACCCTCTATATTACGGAGTGTCGGAGTATTATTATTATTGACAACAACGTTTTATGAATTTATTTTCTTTACCTAGATAATAAATGAAAGTAGATTTTGTAAAAAAAAAAAAATTCTTTTTTTTTGTTCGTAATAGCAAGTTATGATAGATCTTGTATTCGCGGAGTTATGAGCAAGACATCAACAACAAACTCGTAAGTAATCCTATACTCAACGAGTTGGTTCGTTACAATTACAAACCCATGTATGCTTTGCCTTGCATGGGTTGCCATAACTCTCAACAAAGTTGACACAACAAGAACATACACGTCGTTAGAGAATGTAACATCAAATTGAATTTCCCTCATTTATATGTGTATATACTCTATATAGTACATTAGTACATATACATTTATATTATTGATGCAGATTGGAGTGAACAGATTACACAAGCAATCGAGTTGAATAATTTCCTTTCTTCCATGCTCAACTCTACCTTTTTTGCTTTTGTACAATTGATGTGACCTTTTTAACAACTTTAATTTAACTTACACAAATAAAACATTACACAATGGTAGAAGGATGTATTGCATTGTATTAATAAATGAAACGTTATGTATATATCTTTTATAATCGAGAAGCTTTTGCGTGAGAAGCTTTTGCGTAGAACGGACTCATGCGATGGAACTATCATTTTGACAAATCTTTTGGTTAGCTAACACGGAGTCAAAATACTAGTATGACATCTATACTAATATATTAAAAGGCGTTTATAACAACGTCCACGTGTCACGTAAACTAACCTTATTACGCCACGTCACCATGCAAGCTATGTGATTTTTTATATGATCTTTTGAATACAAAATATTAATATATAATATATGACATTATGAACAACAAATTTAATTAGAAGAAATCTGAATCATAAATTACAACATATATTACTTATCAGTTCCATGTAATAATCCGAGGCATCGCCCGGACCCAAAAACTAGTTATATATCAAAAGTTAAGACTTGCACGTACAATTTGTTCTTTTGCACATCTAAAAATAAGTTGAATTAACTTTGGCAATTATGTTAACCGATATCCCTCATTGAGATAACTTTTTTAAGCCAAAAGAAAAACTTATACTTTCTCCATTTGTTTACACTTAACCCACTTTGACTTTATACTATTCATACCCTTTTCTTTGACCATTTTAGTGAATTTATGTAGGAAAAAACATACTCCGTATATTTTTACTATACTATCTTACAACGTAATTTTTATAATTTTTACTTAATGAGAATAAAAGTAATTGATGACTATGTAATATATATATACAAGTAGAATGTTTGTAACCGCAACAAGATGCTTCAATTTTCATAATAAATAATCAATGAGGTTGGGAATATGAAATGAATAGCAAGTACCCTCCAAATTAAGGTAGACTACCTTTCATATAACGCCATTAATTAGGGATTACAAGAAGTTTAAACAACTCATAACAACAAAGAAAGAATCACAAGAGAAACTTAAACAAGGATTTTGAAACCATTCAGACATTACTACAACAATCAGTTCCGCCTCAAGCTCAAAAACAATCTACTCTATATCAAATGCTTTTACTTAACCTCTACCGTAGAAAACAACTAACCATATATCATTCAATGTGCCTTAGGACCTTAGGTTAGCTATTTTTTTTTTAACTACTACTCTGTATGTATCAATTTGTTGTTTATATATATATACCGATATACGTATGAATTTTAATGCAATCTGCATTGATTATGTTGTAAGAAACTAACTTATACTCCGTATAACATATGATCCTTAATTGGTACTTATTTTGTTAGCAGGTTTATAGCGTGTTTAGCAATCAGTTTTCGGCCACCATTTTTTTGACCCAAATAACGATTGAGTGGTGCATAAGATGATCAAAGCAGATTAGTACTAATTATGACAGATTTAAATATAGCCTAATTAAGTTGACAAAAGTCTACATCCACTTCCGTTCCAAACCCAAAAAAAACAAAAAAAAAAAAAAAGGTCTACTTCCACTTGGATAGTTGGATAGTTACTATTGGATGATTTGGATCTCTAATTCTCCCTCAATGAGTCAAACTATGTATGGTCAATAATTATATTAAAGACTAATAATGGTCCGACATCATAAATGAAACCAGGAAATGTATAAATGGAAGAAATTATCTAAATATATATAACAATAAACTCTATTGTTGTTAGAGACATGAGATAATCAGAATTATCGGAAAACATATGTATGATGTCACATATTCGAAATCTCTTTCCCCGTTTCATTGATAATTTATAATATTCTTGTGATTAAAAAGGACTTGGATATGTCTGCCAAAGTATGTACAAGAGTAGCTAGAATGACAAAGCTAACAGCCATCTATCATTAATCTTTGTTTTCGTTATTCCTCATTTCACACTGTAGAGGTTGCGGCTACTATGAAATGAAATCAGAAATCCATGGACAATTGGACAGGCCAATTCCCACCTATAAGTGTAATTTGTCGTCCTACTTTATTTTCTCAATTGTAAAGAAATAACATTCTCAAACAATATATGAAAGTGATGTCCCATTTTGATATAATAAGAAGATAAAGTAATTAATAATTTATAAGACTACTAAAAGATGAACAAAATTGAAAATTAGAGATTATATATATAATAAGTACTTTAGTAAAATTAAAATAAAATTAAATCGTTACAATGGCTACCACCTAGGTTGCACGGAAACGGGAAACGGAAACAGAAACGGAAAAACGGGGAATCGGGGAAACAGATATTTTAAAATATTGAGAAACGGGGATACGGAAAAATAAATAAATAAAATACATTTTAATTAGAACAAAATACCAATTGTGAGAAATAATAAAAATAAAATAAAAAATAAAAATAAAAAACAAAAATGCTTCCAAAATTTCCTTAATTCTCACATGTCCCCACTTCCCCACGACCCCACCTTCAATATCTTCATCTTCCTCTCAAGCAATAATTTATGCAGACACTTCAATTGCAAACATAAACCAAAATTAATCTTCTACTATGCAGTCAAGCAAAGGCCAATGACGATAAGATGGAGGAATTCTTTTATTTCTTCAAATTAAAACCAAAATTAACCTCAAATCAGAGAAATTGGTTGATGGTACTTGCGTTGACATTGTTTTGGCAAGGTGGCTACAGCGGCAAAGCAAGGGGAAACGCTTATCTATTCCTTAATTAAGTTTTCCAAAGGTTTCCACAGTTCGAAATTGTAAGAGACGTATCGTGAAGGAAGGAAACTCTCACAGGCGTTTCGAAACGCGTTTCGAAACCTAGTACGTTTCGGAAACGATACGTTAGTGAATGTTAACGTTTCCGTGCATCAGAGGCTACCACTTTTGAGTTAAATGTCGTCTGGAAAACTTTCCCGTAATTGATCCCAACTTAGGGCCTGTTCTCATTGACTAAACTGAACTGAACTGAACTAAATTGAGCTGAACTGAGCTGAAATGAACTGAACTGAACTAAGCTGAGCTGAACTGAACTGAGCTGAACTGAACTGAACTGACTTTCAACCTAAGAGAACAGACCCTTACTTTGTCTTGTGTATCAAGGATATTACTAAGCATGAAGATTTTGATAATCAAGAATAGATATTTATCAATACTAGAAGGGGAAAATACCATTATCTTTGACTTGATACAATTGCAATATTAGTAGTAATAACTTTTTTTATTATCAAAATCTTGATGCTCAATAATATCCCTAATAATTGTTGTCCATGCAATGCACAAGTCCGTTGTATCAATAAACAGAAGAGAGATGGTAGAAATGTAGAATTAGATAGAGCCATTAGCCAAAGAGGGTAAAGAGAAGGAGAATTAAAAAAAAAATATATATATAACTCTATAAAAGAGACGAAAAATTAAAAAAGTAAAATAAAATGGAAAGCTACATTGATTTTCATTATTTTTATTCTTTATTCTTTATCTTGGAAAAAAAGGAAAAATTAATAGAGTTGACATATGAATTAACCAAATGCAAACATGTTAATTAATACGGATGGGAGATGGTACATGGATTAAACAAAGCCAAATAGCCAATGCAAAGTTGCAAATATGCCATATTATTTGGTTGGCACATGAATCAAACAAACCTTCACATTAAAAAAAATCATACCTTGTTTGTTTTAAAATAAATGTACTCCATATCAGTTTATCTGATATATATGTCAATGTATAATTTTGACCTTTATTAATATCTTTAATTATTTAATAATAAATTAAAATTTTAATAAAAACATTGATATTATATGAATATACACCATGTGTCTTGACTAATTAATCTAGAAAAATGTTACACTATACAATTAGTCATTTGTATTCTTAACACTCCTTAGAATAAGTTCAATCATTATTTTAACCCATGATATATATATAGCCAATGCAAGGGTTTTTAATTGGTAAATTTGCCGGTCAATTTAAGATACTGGTATTTATTTGACCTATAACGCCTTACAAGTTCAACAAGAAAATTCAAACATCATTATTTAAACAGAAAAACTCAACATGACACGATGTTCAAATAATTGAATCACAATTCACAAATTCTGAAATTCACAATCATATATTCATTTCGATACACTGAGTATACATTCGAACTAAAAACAAAAGTAGTAAAAGCTAAACTTGTAAAAACAAAAACAAAAAAAACCCTTAAAACACAAAGTTGATATGCTTGTATAACATGTCTAACAAAATAAACTAGATAACGTGTAAACGTAATTATAGTATTCACACGCATAATCACCTTCATTCCTCAACCCCTTGAATTTCTCTTACACTTATAAATACTCCTACCACTCTTCTTTTCCGTTCCAACTTTTCTCATTTTCTCTCTCCTCTTACAAAATTAAACTCCAATCTAAACAGTTAATTAAGCACTCACTAATATCATATCATAATAATCATTCCATTTTTCAATTTTATTTCAACTTTCCAACCACAACTTCATTTACCTTTTATAATTAACTTAGTCAAATTATTTAATCATTTCTCCTTATCCTAGCCTTAATTAATTCCCAAAACCATATTGTTTGTGTTACTATAAAAGTATATAGTATCCCATTTATTATTCTTTTCTCTTATTGTTTTATTTCCTCTCAATTTCAAGACTACATACATTCTTTGAATTTCATTCAGAAATCATGGTTATGAATCATAGAAACAGGCTAATTATAAGCTTGATTCTTGTATTAATCGCGATTATTAAACCGATAAATTGTGATTGTTCTACAAATGTTAGTAGAAAGAGTTTTCCAAAGAACTTTGTTTTTGGCACTGCATCTTCTGCCTATCAGGTACGCTGCTTTTTTTTTTTTTTTTTTTTTAATCGTCACAAGAAATGAAGGAAATTGCAGGAGATAGCTAGTTTAGTCATGTGATACGTCTTTGTATGTTTGTAATCTTTTTTTTAATACTTTCTTCAAATCTATTATCAACCTTTGTCGCGTAATTTCAACTATTAATATATTTGAATTTTGTATTGATTACTAAATATCGTAAATACATGATGAATTTGACTTGTCTAATAAAATCCCACAACAACTGAAAATGTCACTAACATTACAACTACGAGTAATTAAAAAAATAAAAAAACAAAATAGGTCGTAGAAGAATATATATATATATATATATATATATATATATATATATATATATATATATATATATATATATATATATATATATATATATATATATATATACATATATATTTTTGTTAAAAAAAAAAAAGAAATATGTGGTAGAGAGAATGTAAGATGACAGAGAATAATTAGAGGAGGAAATTAGAAACAAAGGATAAACTTTGTTAATGAGACAAAAGCTTTAAAATTTTAAAGGAGGAAGTCTTGCGAGTTTTATTCCTTGCTTCTAGCTTATTCTAGTTGATGATAAAACGGAGAATGCCAATTAAAAGAAACTAAAGCATAAAGCCAAAGGCAAAAAAACGATATTTTTTTTTTTTAACAAATGACATTGATTATTAATTGATAATTATGGTATAATTAGTACGAGTACGAATTAGTTTAGACTTTTTGTTAAAATATACTTGTATAAGCAGTGTTGAATCTAGAAATATTTTATTTTTATGTATTAATTTATTGACTTATTTTTAAACAATGGGGATGTGGATGTTCACTTAGAGGGCAAAAAAGCAAAGTGGGTCCAACCTTATAATGATAATTAATTCTAAAATGGTGGTGTAAACTTAGCTTTGTTTAGAAGAAATTCCTTATATAGTTATAAATAGTTCCTTCAAGGCACAATAGCTAAGTTGGTGAATAAGACGTAACGCAGAAATTAGGGTAGAAACTAGAAAGTATGCCTGAAATAGGTGGTGGAGTACTTTGGGATTATTCATACTACATATCACATAACATACTCCATACAAAATAACGTAGTTGAGTACGGTTTTAGCGTTTGAATGTCTATTATGAGTAATTACTACTTGTATGTTTTTTATACGAGTACATCATATTATTAGAACGTACCCTATAATATGAAGATTGAAGTCTTATACTTTATAAATTTAATGTTTAGTACTCGTGTACATTTCAGAATATAAACTTTTTTGTTAAATATACAAGTAATTTTCAATTCTATAAACATTTTTCAAGGAAAAAAAAGTGAAGAATATTGCTTTAATCTACTGCACTAAGTATAGTGGGTTGGTAATGTGTTTGGATGGGAAAAAAAAGGTGAAGAGATGTGAAAAACTGAGAAGTCAATGTGGAATTATGGGCTGTCTGGGCTTTAGCTAGGTCCTGTGTCCACTAAATAATCTCCGTTACAATCAAAAGTGATAGTGTATAAAACATATTCCCGAGTCTCAACTATCAGGTCAAGTTTTTGGTTGGGTTGATGTCTTAACATAGTATAAAAATCAGCGTAACGCAAAGGTCATTTGTTCAAAGAATTGAGAGACCCGAGTAAGTTCATAGGTTCAAACCCCTTAATTAAATTTTTCCTTATAACTCATTCAATAAATAAATACAGTCGATATTGACTATTCTAATTTCTAAGATGCTGCTTTTAGCCATATACTGTATTTGGCATTTGACACAAAGTGGATGATTTTAATGAAGTTTGAAATATTGGGTGCATATTAATTTTGCAGTACGAAGGAGCTGTAAAAGAGGACGGCAGGGGACCCTCTGTCTGGGATAAATTTGCACACCAATTTGGTAAATTTTTTTTTTCGTTTTTTCGTATTACGTTCTTGCAAATTTGGGGATAATATTTATGAGATATAAAATATTTTAAAATTGCAACTAATAATCTAATATATAATGGAAGTAGTAGTAGAATACATACATATCACACTATTTAGGCCATTTATTCATTTTTACATTGGCCTATAAAGTCGTAATATTTTCTCTTTTTCTTACCTTTTATTTATAAAAAATAAATAAAAAAAGTCGCACTCCCTTTTTATAGGAGGAGTCGGTGATTTATTAAAGTCTCAAATTCTAAGAATCATGACATATAAATGATGACTAATCTTAATTTGGGACGTTATTCTCGTATAAGTATGAACGTGACTTTCGTCTAACACACAAAGTCATAACTACATTTTGCAACACTTTTTAAGTTGTTAAGAACTTTGCATGTTGAAAGCTTTCATATCTCCGGGATTTGCTAAACAAGCCAAAATTTGCCATTGGAGATACGTGTGGCGCGTCTCAAATAATTATAGATACATTTGTGGTGATATTTTGAATAGTTATGGTGATACTTTTTTCTCATGTATTCAAGATAAATTGTGATTGTATATATATAATGGAGTAAATATATTTTTAGTACAATGCCGAACTAAGTACTCGTATCATATAGTCCCATTAGTCCCATCGAATGAGAGCCATTAGGCAGGCTAGTATTGAGCAATCGAGTCAAAAGACAAGTACAATGCCGTCTATTGAAGTTGTCTCCTCCTACAAAATTTAGTCTTTGAACAAGGATAAACTATTCATGAGATAAGATTCAAATTCAATAGTCAATAATCAGGTTAATAAAATTTGTTAATTTTGTGCAGGCAAAGTCATTGATTTTAGTAACGCTGATGTTGCAAATGATCATTATCATAAATACCTTGTAAGAACCACTCTCACTTTGATGTTCATTACATAAAATCAAAAATGTTGTTCTATGTTTTTATATGTAATTAAACTTTATGCACATATACAGGAAGATGTAAAACTTATGAAGGACATGGGAGTCGATGCATACAGGTTTTCGATATCTTGGACTCGGATATTTCCAAGTAATTCATTGCTCTACTAATGAAACTTCCTTTTGATTAGCAAATATTAGTCCTTGAACCCTAGTGCTAAATCATACAAAATTTTTTGATTAACAGATGGAACTGGCCAGATAAATCAAGCCGGAGTTGATCACTACAACAATCTAATCAATGCATTACTAGCTAATGGTACATAATTATTAATCGATTTTGATAGGATTATCATAGATTTCGAATGCTATTATATATACTGAAATGTGGTTTAATTGTGTGTTATAGGAATTCAGCCATATGTGACAATGTACCATTGGGACACTCCTCAAGCCTTGGAGGATGCTTACAAAAGTTGGCTTAGCCCTCAGATCATGTAATTTTCGGTCATATATCAACTTGAAGTTCATACATGTTTATGTAAATTTTACAGTAGTTGTTTAAAATATGGTGAGTTTATGTTGCTCATGTTGTTCATGTTGTTTTCAGAAATGATTTTGGAATCTACGCGGAGACTCTATATCAGAAGTTCGGGGACAGGGTTAAGCGCTGGATAACACTAAACGAGCCCCATACAGTTGCATCTCAAGGCTATGACATAGGCATTTTCGCTCCAGGGCGATGCTCCATCCTCCTCCATTTGTTTTGCAGGGCAGGGAACTCTGCTACTGAGCCTTATATTGTTGCTCATCACCTGCTTCTTGCTCATGCTAATGCAGTCGACATTTACAGGAGAAAGTACCAGGTACATGTACTTCTATTCTGAATTATCTACTTCGTTTTGATGTAAAGATCAGCTTTTAACAATATCATGTACATGTAAATGATGAGCTAACTTGATTCAAGTACTAATGATGTGTTTAATTAGTCGTTTAAATTCAATATATTACATGACATTGGCAGAGAAAACAACGTGGATCAATTGGAGCAGCGTTAGATGTGATGTGGTATGAGCCTGAAACCAACACAACAGAAAATATTGAAGCAGCTCAAAGAGCACAAGATTTTCAGCTTGGCTGGTATGATTGATAATGTTTTGGAGTATTATATTTATTCTAGCTACTACCTCCGCTATATATTATTTGCAACGATTTGACATAAAGTAGAGAGGAAAAATGTCTAATCGTTGCAAATAATATGAAATGGAGGTAGTATAAGTTTTGCTACATTTTCGAATAAAATGAGATAACTAAGTGGAATGAAACATTGTTAGGTTTCTTGATCCATTGATGTTTGGAGACTATCCGGCTTCAATGAGGCAGCGAGTAGGGGACCGTCTGCCAAAATTCACTGCAGCAGAGTCAGCTCTTCTCAAAGGGTCACTAGATTTTGTTGGCATAAATCATTACACTACATATTATGCAAGGAACAACAAGACTGATATCATTGGGATTCTGCTCAATGATGCTCTTGCTGATTCTGGCACTGTGACTTCGCGTAAATCTTTCTTGAACTCTACTTAACCAATTTATGCTGCTACTTGATCTGACTATATTAGAATTTCAACCTTTTGTGTTTTTTTTGGTTCATTTTCAGCATTTGGTCATGATGGTAAACCTATCGGAGAGAGGGCTAATTCGATATGGTTGTACATTGTACCTCGAGGAATGAGAGAATTGATGAATTATATCAAGAACAAATATGGAAATCCTATGGTCATCATAACTGAAAATGGTACATACTAAAACTAGCATTTTAAATCTGCTATTCTAGCAAAATAGTTGGGCTTGGCTTATTGTAAGCATACATACAATCTGCTATATATATGTGTTACAGTCCTCTGTAACATCATTTTAAAACATGATGTAACTCTTATAAGATAGAGTGTGCGGACTGCTCAAGTGGTTGGAGCTACCCTCGGACCCCTGAGATTGGTCAGGGAGTCAAGTACTCGCCGTTGTCAAATAACCAATATTTATCTCAGTGTATCAGAACATACTGCTACACCACTTAAAACTCTGAAATATAGTGCACTAAAAATCTGAATTGTTGCAGGGATGGATGATGGTAACAATATATTCAGATCCTTGAATGACTCGCTTAAAGACGAGAAAAGAATTCGATACTACACAGGCTATCTTGAAAATTTGGCTGCAGCTATCAAGTAAGTGACAATGATCATATCCAAGGAAGTACATCATGTTGTTAATTAGCTAAGTCTAATACATTTCGGACCGAATCACTTACAAGGTTGAGTGTTTGTTAAAAATGCAGGGAAGATGGGTGTAATGTGAAAGGATACTTTGCATGGTCATTTCTGGATAACTGGGAATGGGCAGCAGGATATACTTCTAGATTTGGTCTTTATTATGTGGATTACCAGAACAATCAAAAGAGATATGCCAAGAATTCTGTTCAATGGTTTAAGAACTTCTTAGCTTGTTGAACCATTCTTTGTATATATTAATTTGGACTGAAAACTGAATTTGAAACTGTGAAATATTCAAATGAAATATTGAAAAGAAATAACAAAGGGTGTTTATGTGACTATATATTCTTCCAATTGTATTTGTACTGATAAAATCTGAATCTTACACATTATTTTGCACTCTATATTTACTTTCCAATCATGATTTTTTTTTTTTTTTTTTTGGTTGACACCACTTCCAAGACACTTTAACCAACTAAGTTAATTGACATATAGAATGACCACACGTCCGCACTCCATAACACAACATATATACATAGGTAAAGGGTTAAACACACATAACTAATTTTTACATCACATCAGCAGATCAACCCTTAAAAGATTTTTGTTGCAATCAATACCATTTCATTAAGTTTTGCTTTCCATCACACACAATTACTGACTAACAAATACATACGGAGTAGTAAGAAACTTTGATTGTTATATCAAAGAGTGAAAATTAGTCATACAATCCATTGTCTACATAATAAAAATTAAAGATTCCAGCAGAATGTTTGAGGGGGTTAACTAATCAATCCGTTAGTTATTTCAAAAGTGATTGACCATATTATTATTATTTTTTTATTTAAGAGTCGAGATTCATTGAAGTGATTCTAAATGCATACCTCATGAAATACATAAACCCAGTAACATAATTAAACTTTCTCATAACTCGGTTAAATTTGATTTATCTAGAGCTCGATCATACATATTAACTTCAAATTATACATCATCTAGAGCCCTCATCCTATTGCACATAATACATATTAACCAAATTACAAGAAGGTAATATTATTTACCTAATTAAATTGTCTTTTACAAACATAAGTTTGATTAAATTTCCATGTAGCAGGAGCCACATCATCAGCTTGCACCATTTTACCATCACTAGTAGTCACTTGAAACGACAAACTTTGTCCAACAAGTGTAGCATTAGTGTCCCAATTTTGTCCCCAATTCCTCCTCATTTGTAACCAACTAGTAGTGTTGGAACCCTTAACCTTAACATCCTTAACATCCCCTACACCACCCACATTATAAACGAGTACAACGATCCAATTCAGGTTTCCCTTAAACTCGAACGTAATGCCTCCTTGTTTAACACAATTTACACGGCGATAAGCCACAGGGACAATGCCTGCCTCATACACCGCGATTTTCCTAAACATTGGTTGTGTTAGATCAAAGTGCTTCAAGGGAGGGTTGCACCAATTTTCGTTAGGCTTAGTGTAGTTAGGAGGGCAAAAGTTGGTGGCTGTTACATGGATTGATTGAGTACCATTAAGACACCATTTTGAGTCTTTACACATGATTTGGTAGCAAGCACCACATGTTAGACCGTCGTTGAAGAGGGCCGTGCTTAATGCTGTCGTTTCGAGTCCATAGCCTTGCTCTGTGAGATTTCCATACCCACAAGCTCCTTCTGCAAGTAGTGCACATAAATCAGAATATGATCACCAGGCCAATTTGTGTACATAGTAAAAAAAAAAAAAAAAAAAAAAAAAAAGCCAAGTTTAATTTTGTGTAGATTTTAACATATTAAAATTTAGATTAGGGTGTCCTGTAGCATATATAATCAAACAAAAATCAAATTGAGAGTATAACTTAATTATTGCCTAGAATGATGCATGCATGCATGCAAATAAAGTCTATAATTGTAACATTATTGTTCTCTACAATCAATTTGTTATTTTCTTATCGATGATGATATTTAAGAAATTGAAGCAAAGAGTTAGATAAAATTCATGCATGGGTTGTTAAAGCTTTAAGAAATTACATTTCTATATCTTTGATTTTTTTCAAACATTAATAAATGATAGACATTAAAAAAAAAAATACTCGCATTGGAATTTTTTTTTGGGATTGAAAAACTCAAAAAGTCATGCAAAATTGCAAATTGGAAAAATTATATATATATATATATATATATATATATATATATATATATATATATATATATATATATATATATATATATATATATATATATATATATAAAGTAAAAATGACAAGGCGTGACAATCCAATTATCTTTGGCTATATCTTTTAAATGTTAATTCTACCATGCATCCAATATTTCCCAAAAAGTTCCAATCTAACACTTTAAATGAAATTCAATTTTAAAACATAAAATCTTGTTTATAAATGCTGACGTCTTTTGATAATTTGTGCGGAACTGTTACACTCAGTCACAACGTGTCAACTTTACTAATTAACATTAAGTAAAATAAAATAAGGCATGGATTATTAAAGAAAAAAATAAGGAATTGAAAAACTCACGCATGGTTTCACGTCCATCCATGCCACCGTAGTTGGTTGCATGGGCAGATTCCCATTCATTTTCAATTTTAGCATCAATAGCAAATATGGCTGTAAGTAGCATAAGGACTAAAGTGATGTTTAACTTAGCACCCATTTTTTTTTTTCTTTATTTCTCTCTCTTTAGTTTTTATTTTTTTATTTGAAGTTTTCTATATGTCATGTGTAGAAATGTCTCTAAGTAAACAAAGTATTTATAGACACATTGCTTTACAAGTTTGCTTACCTAGGTGGAAAATCAAAATTTTCTTGATACTCCTAATTAATAAGGGAGAAAAAAAAAATGAAACACTTGTGACCTATAGTTGATGCGTTTCCTTTTTTGTCAAAATGTTAATTAACAAGTAGCTGTACATCCTTAAATTTTTTGCTTTCAAAAGTTGACGTCAGCTAATAAATTGAATTTTGTCTACATTATTTTTTGTGTGACTCTTGGAAAAAAATAAATGATTTGTTCTTAAACGATCATTTTTTTTTATTTGCTTTTGTTAATCGTTAAAAATTCTTTATTTTCATCGCATAAAAATTATGAACACTTTATATAAAGCAAGTACAAATTACTGTGAATCTAATATCTAATTAATATAACAGCTTTTTATCTTACAGATCAATGTATATGGTTTACAAGTTTGGTGATATGATAACCTGGACTCCTGATGGAGAATGATGATTGAAACACAAAAAAAGTTATAATTTAAAATTAAAATATAATTTAATTTTTAACTACGTATAAGTTAGCACAATGCCGTAGAGATAGATTATTTTTCGTAAAAATTACTCTCCTCATAACTCTCAATTGCATTACAAGCTCAAACAAGGAAAGATTCATAAATTTCATATTAGAATTATATTCAAGCTCAATATAATACACAGTACAAAACTAAAATATAGATTCATAAATTTCGAATTTCTATCAAATTCAATTGGGTACAAATAAACTAGTTCAAACAAGGAAAGATTAAGGTAAAGCGAATAAAGTCTATCACAAATCAAAGAAAAATAAAACAAATTGATTGACATACGTTAAATTATAAATACACATTTAGGGTTTGTTCACATTTACTGAACTAAGCTTAACTGAATTGATACTGATTGGAGCTGAACCGAACTGAATTGACTGGAGCTGAACTGAACTGAAATTAAGTTGAAGTGAACAGACCCTTAATTAATGTGTTTAAAAAAAAAAAAAACATTTAATGTACCAATATATTGTAGGAGAAATAGGAACAAAGTTGTGACTTCACAGAATTCACTCATGAAATTGGTGGTTACTGGAACAGAAAGTCTTCTAATCAGTTAAAGCTTTAACTCATATAACTATGTAACTTCATTTGGCTTCTTGTAAAATGATTTTAAAAAAAAGGGGTTAATGTTGAAATTCAGTTGTAACAAATTATAAGTGTTTATTTATTTTTTTAAGTGTTGACTTTGCTGGCATAAGTTGTATACATAAAAGACAAGTTGATTTTTATGTAAGTCATTTGTCTGTTCTATAATTAATTGAGTTCTTAGGAATATGTTTGCATCACTAATAACTAATAATCCTTATTTTTTGGCTTTTTTTTTTTTTAATATATATTTATTGTAGAGTAAACTTATAGGTTAATACTTCCAAGATTAATTACCAACTCTATACAGCTAGCATACATTTTTGCAAGTTTGTAAGCCATCAATAATGTAATAACAAGGTTTTGATCTAATGGTTAGACTACGATTTGATTCGTTTACGATAGATCACATGTTTTAAAAAAGTGAAGCGTGAAAGGATAAAGACGCAAAATTCGATATGCTATAAAAACACAATTTTTTTTTTTTTAATAAATAGAAAAAAATGTAAAGATAGAAATCATATAATGTCACAAAATGTATTGAACAAGTAATTTGAGCAGAGAGTAAAAATTATGAAGCTACGGTTTTCTTTTTTTTCTCTAACTAGCCTTTTGGCCCGTTCGATGCACGGCTTCTTACCTAGGTTATTTCATATGTAGGTATGTTTTCTAATAGTTGAAACTTTTGATATGAAATACGAAGTAATTGTTTCATTGCTAAAACTTAAAAGGAAAAAAAAGAATGAGGGTAGAACTGTGGAAAAAGATAAAGGAATTTAGTTACATGAAGAATGTAGGATATGAAATGACATATTGGTTTAAGTTATATTTTAAGTCTAGGAGTTGAAAAGACAATTTTTGTATGAATCAATTCATATGTTTATGTGATGTATATTAATTGGTTCAACATTATTTTATTATGATGGAAATGAAATATTTCATTTTCTTAATTGAATTTGCAAGTTATAGAATGTATAAAGACTTAAACAAAAGATTAAAAGAGGTGACATGTGTCATATATGGTAGTGAGTGACTTGTGATGATGTGTCATATGAAAAATTTATGATTTGTGTTTTTAAATACTAACTAAGTATAGATATAGATTTGTAAGGCGCAATACTAATTCCTATCTACTGTAAATTTTATTCCTGCTTTGAGAAGATACTGTTTTAAAATATGCATGTAATTTATTAATGTTTATATATAAAATTTTAGATGCCAAATTAAGCATCAAAGGTTCTATGGTGTAGTGGTTAGCACTCTGGACTTTGAATCCAGCGACCTGGGTTCGACTCCCGGTAGGACCTCTTTTTATATTGCCCTTCAATAAAACTTTAGTCGTTTTGTAGTTGGCATATAGTCGCATAAACAAGGACATAAGAAATGGAGGATCTCCCCCAAGTGGTTGGGGGTTCGATTCTTATCATCCCCCATTCCTGTGATAGGGTGGGAGACTCCCCGCATCTTACCGCATAAAAAAGAAATAGTAGCATAAATAGTTTTTGCTTCAACATGGAAGATACAATTTTTTTTTTAAGTAAAACGGAGTAATTAAAATCATCTTCAAGTATTCGCGTTTATGTCTAGTGAAAAAGTTATAGGCAAGTTTGAGATTGAAATATTTAAGTATACTCCATACTTGGTAATTCATCATAGTCAATTATGTCCTAACCGGCAGCAATGGTGCATGAGCAGCATATTCTGCGACAGTGTGACTATAAGTCTATCGGGGAGTAAATAGCTAGACAACTAGGTGCATAATAGAGGTTGTTAGTACTATAAACATGTACTAATCAAGGTTACAAAATTCGTCTTTTTTAGGAAGGATATGCATACTTCTCAGCTACACATCTTGATTGGCCACAAATCTGAAAAACCTGAACTGCAATATGAAGGCTGCAAGAATTGAAGATCAAAATGCTTTCATAATTCGTCCTAAAGATAATCCAATTAGTGTATGAATGCTGTATATAGGGTGTAAGATCAAAATAGACAACAAAATTGCGCCTTCGTTTTTCGCATTTATTGATGAAAAGCAAAAAACGAGAAATGAGGCAGTATCATTCCTCTTGAGTCTTGACAGTAGTTTTAGTGAAATGTACAGATATTTTAGAGCACAGAGCCCATAATCTACCAAAAAATAGTGTGTACTCATATCAGACAGTGTCCAAGCACTGCAGTACATAAAATGTTTCTCAAGCTTATTTATCTTGAAGCGGCTGTCAGTGATGACCAATTTTTCTCACCCAACCACGACGGTGTAACATATCTGATAAAATAATCATATAGCATTAGAGAGGAACAAATATTACTTATTTTGAACTTGACAAATATTGGATTCCTTACACTTTCAAATAACCAAAATGCACAATAAATCTAGTAACGTAGCCAGTATGTCCTGCGCCTGAACCAGTTGTAGTCGGGTAGTTTCTTGATTGGTCCTATAGCAGCAATTGCAATATCCTAAAAGGTAGTAAAAAAATAATGATAAGTATACAAATATGGAAGACCTATAAATATATTGAGAGAAAAACATTCTGTGAAAATATACTGCACATTTGCTCAACTCACTAGCAAGCTTCAGAAGTCTGGCTTAAAGGCATAATAAGCATATCTACTCCCTCCATTACTTACACTTTGTTTGGATAGAAGGAAAAGAAGAGAAGAGAAAAGGGAAGACAATTTATCTTGTTTTTGGGTAAAGGATCGGGGGAAGGAAGTGGAAGAAGAGGAATGGATCCATTTCGCCCCTCTTAAATAAGCATAATCCCTCCAAAATTGTAGAGATTTGGAGGGAAAATGGAGCTCACCTTTCCCCTCCCTATCTCTTCCCTCTCCTTCCTCCTCTTTCCCTCTCCTTCCTCTCCTTCCTTCTTTACTATCCAAACAAAACGTTGATGTTTGCCCAATTTTTCCTTTTAGTTTGCCCCTTGAAGCTTGCACCCATAACACTTCTGATTGTAGGGGACCAAACCTTTACTCTCACAACCACTACATGTATTCCTACCCCTTTTCTCTCTCATCAATTCCTTTTAACAAAAAACTAAAAAGTTCGCCCTTATGAGTTATGAAGCAGAAAAAAGGTGACAGAGGGAGTATAAACAACTAGGGATTCCAATAATTAATTATACGGTATACAAGTTAATTTATCACATAAAAAAGGCCATCATAGCATACAAGGGAAAGATCTATTCAGAAACCAATTCTGATGGATAGGATGAGGTGGCAACTGGCAAAGATACATTTTGGGCCCCTAAAGCTCAATGAAAAAAATGCAGCTTAAAAAAAACTAGACTTACCTTATCAAATAAGAAACGGTCAGCTGCACGTTTCACAGCACTGGCGTCCACTGCATCAATTCTTGCAAATAATTCAGCGAAGGGTATTCTTCTTCCATAGGTCAACAACTGCAATTAAAATAAGAAAATTTAAGATTGATCATGGGAGCCATACCTGCAAATTGCTATCAAGTACTAGCAGATTTCAGATATAGGGTACTAAATTTAGGCTAAATCCAGTTGGCAAATTTTAGTTCATATATATTCATACAAACATCGTAAGAAATTCAGTGCAATATGATCATACATCTCACAAATACAGTATTTTCAGAAGTTTAATTCATTTAAAAGGATTTATCAAGTTTTTTTTCTCTAATTTTCCCTTTATGACAAAAACTTCTTTGAGGAATTAATAATTCAGATTGTCACAATTACAGTTCCCATAAGATAAATCAGGAAGCATAAAATTTAACCAAGTCATTTAACTGTTACTTCAATAGCCATTAGTTGCACTTGCACACTGACTTGATCAAAGAAAGGAGTCAGAATCATAGCATCAAAGAAATTAGTCAGAATCATAGCAAGAGGCCAAGACGCAAAATAGGGAGGAGGGAATCAGAGAGAAACAAAGTCCTTTCCCAAACAGCGATTGCTTTTTTTTTTTTTCCATCAAAACTAAACAAAAGACCCAATTGGAGAGAGCAAAACCAAAGCAATTGACCCAATTCATGGAAATGGCCAGCAGGGAAAGCTGCCAAAAGGCAGCAGCCACCAACCTCATGGCTATTGAGTAGCACCAACAGATTGAATCTCCACTTGATATATATATATCCCACAAGATTTAAGTTTCAATTCTTAACTTTGATCTCAAATTGAGAAAGTGCAAAGAATTTCTATTTATAAATTTTTGTTGAGGAATTTTCACTAAAAGATCATACTACTTTTTTTTATTTTAGAATCACCCAAAATAAGGGTGACATTTATCTGGGTCAGTAAGTTGGGAAAAAAAAAAATTAAGTATGGCCACCTGTCTAAATTTATTAAGAAAATAAAATCCAAATATCTGACCCATGGACACTCTACAGACCTATAGAGTTCTTCAAATCATTGTCGTGTGTTATAAACATGAAGAGAAAAAGTACAATTTGCATGCCAAATAACCCACCAAAAGGAGCATTGAGAAAGTTGGCAACTCTAATTTAGCTCATGAAATAGTAATCGTGGAGCAAGAAAAAACCATACAAGCTTAAACTCTTTAATCAAGAAAAGTCTTGCAGACTTAGAAACGGTAGCTTTTCTATGGTCTCATTTAGTTAAGCATTTATCATATACAGCTTGCCAAACAGTCAATACAGCATTATGATGTACTTATGCACCAACATCCCATTCCCTACGAACATGTGAAAAAGGAGAAAAAGACGAGAAATATTACCTGCTGCCCAACATCTTCAGCAGCCCTGCTGATTCCATTACTTTTAGCAAGAAGAGAGGACTTCAGCTGCATATAAGCACATATTTAATTCACAATGGTATCTTGATAATGAATACAAGGTAAGGAGTTATAAACCTTCTTTGATTATCAAGAGCAATGACTTATCTCTGCAATAAAACAGTATAATTCAAATGAACGAGAAAATATTTTCACGTCCTTAAAGATGTCATATAGAAACAAACATTGATAAACAAGTTTGATGACATGCATGAAAGTCACAAACTAAAAGGTAGGAGGAAACTGACTTCAAAAATTAAGAGTCCAATGATAAATTAACAAGTTACCATCGCTGAGAAATATAAATAAAATGTAGCTCAATCAGGCTTTTGCCACATTAACACACATATTTATGACAGAAAATTGATGTTTATGGAGTTATATGGACCACTAAAGAAAATTCCCTAATATTTAACTTTTTAATAACATCCCGAATTCGCGTATGTATACATACATAATAACAAGGAACATTCAGAGACCCTACTCAAGAGGGACTAATGGAGCTAAATAGGAAAACAAATAATAAATATTGCATGGCAACAGCAAGTAACAGCTGCAGAACTCTTTAGGCCCTTGGGGGGAGGGTGGGGATGGCAAATCTTAGAATATAACATAATTCAAGTACCTGATTACGTGCACGGATAACATCCTCCTCTGAAACTCGATAAGACAACTTGCTTATTACATGCATAATTGCATATGACAGATCATCCAAGCAGTCAGGCTGTCAGTGTAAGATAATGAAAACATGTAAATCTCATTTATAAAACATCAGCAAACACTTCAAAACTCTACAATGATGGCAATAAGCTGTCTTTAAGAGGCTATAAATACCAAATTCCCAAAGACAACACCAGAAGCTATAAGTAAAGGTATCACCTCATAAAATATCTTTGATTGTAAGCTACTAAGTGTATACACACCTGAGCCAGAGCATAGACACCAAAGAGACCCGTATCTTTGTAGTTAATATTGAATGTTTTGATGCTCTCAGCAATTTCATTAATGGAGGTCCTTTGAACAAGCTCTGACCTGTTCACATGTTACCAAATTAATAAATAAGAAACTAAGTATCCAATTTCTTCATACTGAACTGCAATCACAATGTCATGCAAAATGGATAAACAGAAAATTTCACTCAGAGCTAATAACATGCTAAAGAGCTTATGCATCATGATGGATATGCATACCCCACATGCTTTCCACCTTCTTCCATTTTGCTCCATGAACCCAGCATAGTCTGCACAACCATTAAAGCAATGGCATCTGGATCTTTGCAAGAAGCTCCTTCAAATGCAACCGCAAATCGTGCAAGGGGAAGATCATCATTAATCATGCGAACCTAAATTCATTGCTGGAATGATTAAGAGAGAAGGCAGCTGATAGGTCATCATGTGCTATAAAAGCACATCGTAGGGAAAATAACTACATGCACAAACCTCTGATCCAGTGAAATTAACTGGGTCACTTGCAACTAGCTGAGAAGTTGTGATAGGATTAGCTGACAATTTAGTGAAGACCTTCTTCACTTGTTCCACAACCTCTTCATGCTTAACACCTCCTGAAGCAGAAATCACCTAACAAGAATATCAAATTGGAACCGTTCATAATTAATCTAGCATCCATCATACAGAATTTTTCACTTGTGGATCAACATCTATGACTGATTCCTCTAAAATAGACTAAATGAAATTAAAAAAGCAAAACATATCCAGTGGACAAAACAAATTACCATTCTGTGGGCAGCACAGTGAGAGGACATATAGTCTTGAATATCGGCTTTAGTAATGGATTTTATAGTATCTACAGATCCCGAAACGGTTTTACCAAGTGGAGTATACTGGAATGCAGTAGCATGTAACTGGTCCATGATAACTTGGTCACCTTCTACACCCATCTGGAAGAAATGTGGAAACAGCAACTACATTAAACATCAAAGCACCAACAACTGTAGAAGAACTAATTTTAATTACAATTAGGAAAAAAATACATACTCTACTAATCTATAGAGTTCGCTAAGGTTAGCACTTACAGATCAAGTATTTGTTGAATATTACATTGGTATTCAAAATGGACAAGCGATTACTTATTTCGATATTTTACAAATTTAAATACAAAGAACATACTCCGTGGATCAAGGTGGGAATTGGTGAACATTCAAAAGGGAGATGAGAAGCCACAGCACAAACATGGAAACAGAACATCAGGGGTTCCGAATTGACAACATAAAGATGGCAACTACAAAGTACTTTTTATAGTTCCATTTTTTTTTTTTTTTTTTTTTTTGCTATAGACAATTTTATGGCAAAATACAGTTATGGGACTCGGTTTATTTACCATTTCTTACAATTCAACCAATTGGACACACAACAGTTATAGCTAAGCCGTGTCTTCTCACCAGGATCACCAGTTACCAAAAGGCATAGCTATTACAATAAAAATATTCTTAGAGTGGGGTAACAATACATTCATTCATATTAGTATATAATCAAACAAAGGTTTGGTATTGAAAGAGCTCCTACCTGATTGCTACACAAGCCATAGCTCTACACTAAACAGAGGAATTCATATCACTAGAGAGTACTGAACTTTGGCAAAAGTATCAGATAAGGTACTAAAGTTTCATTTGTATCAGTTTGAGTACTGAAACAGGTAAACTCTCCCTTTTACCTAATATAACCGGTTAACATTGTAACAAAATAAAAGAAAACAAAATCTTTTTTATTTCTCTCTCTTTAACCACTTAACATTGTAAATAAAATTAAAAAAAAAAAAAAAAGAAAAAGAAAAAAAGAAATCTTTTTAATTTCTCTCACTTCCAACTTCTGGGTTCTCATCTTCATTCATCATCAACTTCAAATTCACTCTCCTTTATATAAAATTAAAAAGTCACCCTCCCCCACCGTAGAACAACCCCACCCTACTGACCATGTACACCGCCGCCGCTTCTACTCCTCTCCTCTTTCTAATTATATTTTACAAGTTTTAGGGTTTTGGGTTGATTGGGAGCGACTGGGGTGAGTTTCAGTGGTTAGGGTTGGGTTTTGGGTAGATATGGGGAGAAATTTTGGTGGTTATGGTTGGAATTTGAGGTGGGTATAGTTTTTTTTTTTTTGGGAGGAAATAAAGGGGGAAGATAAAGGGGTCAGGGGTAGGGGAGGGTCGGCGGTTGTACGTGGTTCATGCGGTGAGTG
Organism: Chenopodium album; assembly: GCF_948465745.1. NCBI lineage: Eukaryota > Viridiplantae > Streptophyta > Magnoliopsida > Caryophyllales > Amaranthaceae > Chenopodium > Chenopodium album. Next base: position 83,482,376 of record NC_137834.1, read on the forward strand.
GGGGTGGGGCGGGGCTGGTTTGCAAATTACAATGGGCATATTTTTAGATTTTTTTTTGTAATTTGGTTTATTTTCAGATCTAATGTTTTATTTTGTGGCTAATTTCTTGTTTATTTTCGAATCTAATGTTTTCAATTTTAGACCATTGTGGGTGGTTGTGAGATTATGAAGTATGGTATTAGGAATGGCTTGTCCACCATAAAAGGAAAGAAAGAGAAAATTGAAGGAGCTGGGTTCATTTCCAGGTATGAGTTTTTTTTTTTTAATTTGTTTTTGTAATTTGGTTTATTTTCAGAAATAAAAATAAAAAATAAAAAAAATTTAAGGCAATTGTATTAAACCGGTTACAATCGGTGGCAAACGGAAAGTTTACCTACAATCAAGGTTATAGTACTCTATTTGATACAAATGAAAGTTCAGTACCTTAATTGATATTTTTTACAAAGTTTAGTATTTTATATAACTCCTAAACAGAGTAGAGCTACAGTTAAGGAAAGAGGGAGAAGAAGTAATATGTTTCGAAATGAAAGCAAATTTTCAATCTCTCCAAGGTTAATAGATTGCCTCTAAATGAGGGTAATAAGTTAATAACTACCCCACGGCAATGTCTTCCTTCAAGCATCACCAAGTTCATCTAAGTAGCAAATCTAAGAAGTACTTAAACAAAAGGAGGTAGCATAAACATACACCACATAAGCAACTCCAATGGTTATAGCTAGGGACTTGATTGCAATTTCAATAATTTCCTAACTACTAGCTTGACCATTGGAGTTAGAAAACTCAATTAGCTTGGCTAAGCAAATTAGCTTTGCCAAGCTAATTTGCTTGAAAATTAAACTTGCCAAAATAAAATGCTCATTACACCAATTCAGCTCTTTCCAGGTATTTTCTATCCAACAACTACTATTAAGCTAATAGCTAGCCATTGGAGCAAAAAGTAGCTAAAGTGATAATTAGCTTAAAAGCTTATGGGGCATGACAAGCGCCATTGGAGTTGCTCATGGAAATCTTGCTGAAAGTAAAACAATCAAAATATGTATAACAAATCCATCAAGTCAACTGCAATTCCTCTTCACAAGAACATTTGCAAACATAAGACATGTAAAAGACCATTTACCGCCAAAATTTCTCCCCAACTCACAATTATCGTATAGTGATCACCTAACTGTCAGGGACATCTCCTCCTCCTCTTCCTTCTCAATCCTCACCCTTCCAACCAAAATCGACTACAACCAGTTCCGAATATCACACTCTCAAAGATTCAAAGCCCCATTTCTAACGAAGAGAATGATTTACAACATATGTGACACTTTTACAGTTGCCTCACTTCCTGCCCCTATACTACAGCCACAGCTACAGAAACAAATTTTCCATAAATAAGACGAAATAGCTTCTCTTTCTATCCCAGAACAACAATCACATCATCTTAAAATTGCAATATATATCTAAAAATATCCAATCCTAATATACTAAAACATTCCACTATAGCACAATCAACAATTCCAGAATCCATAACTTTGTTCAATCAAGATCAAAAATTTTAAATAAACATTAATTAAATAATAATGAATTTGAAAAATTACCAGCTCTTTTTCTCTGAGAATAGCATTCCGAACTTTCTCGATCTTCTCATCACTAAAATCCGAATTCTGCAACAAAGACCCAAAAACCTCAACCAATTTCCCAGAATTCTGCGCCGCAACCTTCCCCAAAAACCCAGAAATCTCTCTCCCTGTAAACCCCTCCAATTCAGCCCCAATATTCGCCGCATCTTCATTCTCCGACGTCAAAACGACGCGTTCCAAAAAACTCCCAACCCCATTCTTCTCATCAGACTCAAATCGACTCCCAGAATCCAAATACACCCCAACAGAACCCGACCCAGAAGCGAGTCGTGACTCAGTAACAACTCGAAGCCCATTAGGAAGAGTAGTGATCTGAGTAGCAGGAAACTGAAGGATCTGGGAATGATCGGCGGAAATTGGGTGTGGAGAGGTGTAGCGTAAGAATCGTGGGTCGGGATTTTGGAGAGTTTTGAGCTTGGATTTGACGGATTCTGCTAATCGATCGTAGATCATGGCGGTGGGAGGAGGAGGAGAGGGGGTTGATGGAGGTGGGGTTGCAGGGGAAGGAGAGAGAGTGGCATGGTGGCGGACGGTGGAGGGGTGGTGGTGGGTGCGGCGGAGAGAGTGGTGTATGAGTTTTCGAGTTGACATTTTTGGTCAGAGGAGAGAGAAAGTGGAAGAAATGGAAATGGAGATTGTGATTGTTTGTGTGGGAAAAGGAGGAAGAAGATGGTGAATTTTTTTGGGGAGGGTGTGGAAAGTTTCCACTATGTTCAATGATTTGTTGCCACGTGAAACTATGCTATTTGGCTGCTTTCATTTTTGTCAAAGACTTATTTGTGATTTTAAAACTCTAAAAACTTGTTTTACATTATTGTGGTTTTCATTTTTTATGTTTTTGTTCGGTCGTGTAATCCTTAACTCTTATAAAAGTCCCGAAGCAACTTACTGTTGCACCAAAGTTGCTTCCAATTTTACTGTTCATTAGGAACAGAGAAATGGCGCCTTTGCCCTTTGTTTCCCTTGCTGGAGCACCAAAATTTCAGGGGTGGAAATTGACGTTACTGCCCTCCCCTGCCCTTAGCACCCTTCCTCCCTGATTGACCAGATTTCCAAGAGTAGTTTGGTCTATTCGAGTTGCCCATTTCTCTCTCCTACTTTTGCTCCTCTCATCCTCAGTTCCTCACTCTTCTTCTAAGCATCCTCAAATTTCTCTCTCTCTCTCTCTCCTCCATTAAGCGCACTCTGAGTTCTCCATGGAAGCCTAATTTGAGTTTTCTCTCCTCCATTGAATCAGTTTCTGAAGCGCACTGAGTTCTCCATTAAAGAACACTCTAAGCTCCATTGAAGCCTAATTTGAATTTTCTTTCCTCCATTGGATCAGTTTCTGAGGTATAATGTTTTTTTTTTTTTTTCTTTTTTTCAATATCTTATATAATTTTCACCATCTAGGGTTTAATTTCACTCTATCGTTGATTTAGTCAAATTAGGGTTCTTCTTAGGTGGATTTCATGTAATTTTTGGACTATTTTTTATGAAAGAGTAGTGAAACTCTGATGAATTTGGGTTGTTTGTGACTTTGCTCTTTCATTGATTTTTACTTTCAATTCGATTTTTTTTTCCAGATTTTATTTGCTGGTGAAATAATTTCTTCCCCTTTTTCTATGATCTGGAATTGATTTCAATTTGAAGTAAATGATGTGTCAACTCCTATTCAGGTATGTAAATTTTCAGTAACTTAATTGTTTTTTTTTTTTTTTTGAAATTTTCTATCTTACCGACTTTCTTGACTGTAGTTCAAACTCTTCAAAGGTTACTTAGCTGCACTCAAAGTCTTCTTTATACAAGTTTTTTTTTTTTTTTTTTTGGTTGAAGGATGATCCACTACTATTTGACTATAATGTCCAAGAGCGAGTCAAGACGCTATGATTCTTAAGACTTTTTAACTTAAGAATGATCCATTCACTTAAGATGATGAATTTAAGCCAGTTCTTGTCAATAAAGTTGTATATAGCCTTCCAAAGCATAAGGGACCAATTGTTTCTGCCTGATGCTGGTCAAATGGCAATAGGATACTTTTGTTCAACACCATCCTCATTCTTCAATAATATTCAAAAACTAACTTAAAATTGGTGATGTGACAACAATAAGGATAGATAGGACTTAAGATGATTTGTATCTGACTTTGTTGGGATGAAGGGTTTGGAGGGGTAATTCTGAGGTGTGGGGGGGGGGGGGGGGAGGGCAGTCTCCTTTGTGTGAAGGATCAACACGTCTTTGATTTTCAAGAGATCTTGAGTTTTTAGTTTTTAAGAGATCTCAACCAAAAATGTTAACAAGTCTTAGATTATGTGTTCATGGGTAATGTACTGGCTTGGTGCTCTGTATTTCTTCAAAATTGAAAGAGTCCTTATTAAAATGAAGCGTCTTTTAGTGCTGCTAAGGAAAATGTATTAGAAAACTGTAGCTTCTGATTGGTTGATGGGATTAAGTAATGTTCTTTGCTTTGCTTAAGGTTCATAATGGTGGGGGTGTTTGGACAATTTTGCATCACATTTGTTTTATTAGCTTTTTTCAGTTTTGATAAAGAGCTTCTGGTCCTTAAACCATATCCGCTGCTTAACATTTTATTAAACTATATCTTCATTTGAAAGAAAGAAAAGAATCTGATGCTTAGCATAACAAAGGAGGAGAAAAAATTGCTAGACTAATTGAATGTGCATAATTTGTTGGGCAAATGTACTTTTTCATGAGGTCTTCATCAATTGTGGCTCTTACACCCTTTAATTTTTCTTTATTGTTCTTCATCCGAAGGTTATTTGAGTAGTTAAAAAGAGTTTTTATTTTATTTTATTCATTTATTTTTTTATCTCCATCCATTGTAAATTTAATTGCCTTTCCTTCATCATCAAAAAATGTAAGTGATATTTTTTTCTTGTTTAGGCTGGGATGGGGGTTTATAGCCCTTCTATTGTTAGGATAATGTAATGACCTCTACAACAATTGTTTTAAGACTTTTAACTTAAGTGATAGAAGTCCTTAATCCTTTGGCATTTCTTACTTATAGTGAAGACTTAAGAAGGTAATTTGATTTGTAGTCTCTTATAATTCTAAAAGATTTTAATTACAAGCCAGCCATCTTGTTAATTCTCATATTCTGATAGCAATTATTCTCTAACCATCGTTATTGGAGCCTGATCAAATACTAACACGCAAAGTAGTATTTTCTTCAGTATTGTATTGTATTGTATCGTGCATTTGTATAATGTTAAGCAATCAAGGAGATAACTTACTATTATTTTCCTATTTCCTACAGGCTAATGTGACTAGGACAGAACATATCATGTGGACCATGGGTGAAGATTTTAGATATCAGTATGCCAATTCCTGGTTTAGACAGATGGACAAATTTATCCATTATGTTAATTTGGTATATACTTCGTATTTGTATTCTCCCTATAAAGACAAGTGCCAGTGTTAGCTCAGTGGATTTGTATCGAGCATTTTATTCATCTTTTGCTTATATCTGCTCCAAATGTTGCATTCACTTTGGTATAATTTTTTTAAAAAAATGTAGGATGGGCGTGTCAATGCATTATACTCAACGTCATCAATTTACACAAATGCAAAATATTTAGAGCATGTTGTTAATTTATTTGTCGTCTATATTAGGTTTAGGCTTTGTAATATGATTTAGCGTTTAAGATTTTCCATTTTTTTAGTCGACTATCCATTCATAATCTAGGTTCTTGAAAATACAGTCACTTCAGAGAGAAAAAGTGGGAGGTAAAGGATTGCTTCTTTGGAAGCCGTGATTATCAAATCTAGGATGATAGTTGAAGCATGTGACAGTGAAAGGGGTATTTTGTTTTAGTCATATAGCTTCTAAGTGAGGAATGACCACTATTTTTATTGCTTCTTGCTACAATTAGTGTCCATATCAAAAGTATTTGATGGAGCTTTCTTGTATTGAGTTAGGGCCTGTTCTCTTACGTTGAAATTCAGTTCAATTCAGCTTAATTCAGTTCAGTTCAGCTCCTAATTTCCTTCTCTTATAAAATATTCATTTCAGTTCAGTTCAGCTGAGTTTAGTCAATGAGAACAGGCCCTTACTTTACAGTTTGTCTACAATTTAGACATTGAAGGACTTTAATTTTATGAAGAACGTGGATTTACTAAAAGTTGAAGTGCTTTCTTATTTTATCTATTGACCTTTAAGTTTTGAAAAGAGCTGAATCTGTTCACTTAGGACAATGTTCTTTATTTACATTCAACAATTTTCATTTGATTTCGAGTTCAAGTGAAAATTTTATTACTATTCTAATAGTCAATCAGTTTAGTGTTGGTTAACTTCTTAAGTACTCTTTGCTCTTTTTTCCGATCCTTCACACCTTCAACCAACACCTCTATTCTGCATTCTGCTTACAGGATGTGATATCGAGGATCTCAATGAACTGAAGCCTACTAAGTTCTGCGGGGTCCTCAGTGTTTTTGAACATTAATACACTGATATATATGCATTGATGAATCCCTGAAGCTGTCCTTACTACTCCTTAGTGATTTTCTTTGTGCTAGATTTTTTAGTATCTTAAATGCTGCTTATAAAAACTAGAAAGTCTATCTCTTTTTCCCCTCATTTGCTCATTAGTTTTCGTTATAACTGGTATCTTATTTTTATCTTTCCAATCTGACCACTTGCTATGAATTAGTAATAGGGGAGCCAGGGAAGGCATTTTAATGATAGGGTGGGGGCATTTTAAGTAGTTACATCATGAGTCATTGTCTTAAATAATAAGCTATTTAGTTAGAAAGAGAGCTCTATAAATAGAGCTAATGATAGAGAGGAGTCATGTTGAATATTGTGATGACTGATTAGTTTATTGCTTTGGGAGAGTGCCAATACACTTGAAAGATTGGCTAGACTGTATTTAGCAGTAATTCAGTCATATCTAGCTTGCTCTTCACTATTAATCCTCTTATTCCCTTAATACACCATTTTAATCCATGATCATTCTTTCTTTCTTTTTATTTATTTTTTATTTTTTTAATGCCTGAATATGTTACTTCATAATGTTATTTTTATTTTTTAACTGGTGTTTTATTTCTATTTTGATATAATTAATGGTCATATGACTTTCAACTAAAATATATGGTTTTGTTTAATTGGAATTCTGGTCTGACTCTTTCTGTTTAATACTAAGCCAGCAACTGCAGCTCATTGCATCAAGCGGATCGATGACAATTATGACTTCAAATGCAACAGGTAGCTTGGGTTGAATCTAAAAGTTTAAATCTATGAGTTTATTCTGGACCTACTGAACTCGTACTGTAATGATTGGGTAGAGTGATCGATGGTGTGCTTATAAAATAACCATTATACATATAAGAAGTTTTTTGTTTGGTGCAGACCAATTCTGTTAAAATTATTGAGAACCTGAGAGGACATGCAACCAGGCTGATGAAAGGGTGCTGGAGACTGCGGCAGTTGGCGTTGCTCTCCACCACAAGGTGGTCCTGAATTTGCTGGTTATATGCGTGGTTCTTAAGGAGGGAATTAATGCCGGTTTAGAAAAAGCTAAGGATACAATTCTCAAAAGCCATTCAACGTACCGTCAATCCTCTTTTTTAAGGTGTCGTATTTCCTTTGCTTAAATACTTTTGTTTCACTATTTAAGAAAGCTTTAAACGGCACAACTTTCTGTTGTCAATTTAATAGACTTTTTTCACCTAATTATTTGGCAGGTGAGCCTGGTGAAAATTCTTCTTGGATTCTACGATTGAAGCAAATATTGAGAGAACAATTAAAGTATGATTTATTGTAAGAGTTGGATTTTGTAGCAATGAGTCGTGCTTCCTTGGCATACAATTTAGAGCAGTGTCTGATAAGAAAATATATATTGGTATAGGTAATGGGTGTTTGATTAAGTAGTTCAGAAATGCAACTGGTTATTGATGTTTATTGCAACAGAATAATGATGTCATATGTATATTTAACATGTTGCAAATATTCAATAATACTCCCTTAATACCTCATTATAATCCATGATCTTTCCTTCTTTTTATTTTTATTTTTGTAATGCCTGAATCTAATTCATAATGCTATTTTTATTTTAGGGTCTGTTCTCTTACGATGAAATTCAGCTCAGCTCAGTTCAACTCAGCTCCTATTTTCCTTCTCTTATAAAATATTCATTTCAGCTCAGCTCAGTTCAGTTCAGCTGAGTTCAGTCGCTGAGAACAGGCCCTTAGTTGATGCTTTATTTCTCTTTTGATATAATTAATGGTCTGTTGGTTTCTCTTTAGTTTAATACATGAGGCTAAGTTAATATTTAAGTAATTTTTTGGGCTATATGCCTATATTTGTTCACAATTTTTATTAGTTCAAGTTTAATTTAACCTCATTAAAAAGAACAGTTTCCAATTTGAAATTATTTTGCTTTTAGATGCACTCCCTGTCTCCCTCCATCCTTTTTTTTTTTTTTTTTTTTTTTTTTTTGGGTTCCATTCCCAATATTTGGGAGAATTGGGACAAACTTTTAATACTTTAGCCCATTAATTGCCATTGAGGTATAAAAGATCATATAGTCACGAGGGATTTTATTTGATTTGTCTTGTGTATTTTATTAATATCAAAATTTTATAATTTTTTTGGGCATGGAATTAAATATGTACGTTTTAAATTGTATCTTGGAGACCAATAAAATAAGGGCGGAAGGAGGAGTATATATATTAACGTGTTACTTTACTGGTTAAAGCCTTAAGACCTCTTTCATAAACAAAGTTAAGGGACCGTGTGCGTACTGAGTAGATCTACACATACATCTACGATTAATTACACATTAATCACCAAGTATAGATCACCAAATTGAGGGACCGCGCGCGTACCGAGTAGATCACCATATAAGGGGACCGCGCGCTCTCATCTTTTCCCTCCGTAACATTACTTATTTGTTTACTTATAATAAGCTATGTGTATTACTTCCCATCATTACTTAATTTGGTTTAATACACTCTGAAATGCTGTATATTATGCAAAATTCGTATAATTTAAACACAATTCTTTGACATTACGTTATAAACTGCTCCAATTTTAGTTGAAGCATTAGTTTTGTGCACTTATTTATTAACTATAGCTAAAGTGATCATTATACAATGACCAATCAAAGCAAAGAAAAATCAATAATCAAAATGCGACCAACTACATTAACACCTAAACAACGACTAATTACACACTAATCACCGAGGCGAAATCACGAAATTGGGAGACCACTTTTGATCAGTTTTTTTTTTGTTTTTAATTATGTTTGTAAAATCATACTTTGAATTGCTTTAGAGACAGAGAGAGAGGATGGGGAGGAAAGCAGGAGGAGCTGGAGAGAGCAAAAGACGAGGGAAGAAGAGAGGGAGAAAAGGAGGAAGATACATTAGGAGAATGAAATGGAGAGAAAAGGAGGGAGAGAAAGAGAGAGATAGAGAAAGAAGAGAATGGGAAGGAGAGAGAGAGGGAGGGACCTAATGAGAGGAAATCAAGAAAAAAATGGTTTGAAAGAGGAGTAATGAAGATAGAGATGACATGTCGAAAAAGAGAGAGGGCATGTCAGGAGAGGAAAGGGCAAGGGCATGCTGAGAAAGGAAAGGGGCTAAGAAAGGAGGGGGCAAGAGAGAATGTGAGAGAAAAAAAGGATAGGAAGGAAATAAGAGAGAGGAGAGAGGGGAAAGGGGTCGGTAAAAGATAGAGAAAGAAAAAAGAGGGATGGCTGGAAGGGTTGGAGAGAAAAGAAGGAAAGAAAGAGAAATAGGGACAGGTGATGAGAGAGAAAGGGGTTGAAAGAGAAAGAAATATGGCGATAAAAAAAGAAAGTAGCCGATAAAGAGATTGTGTGATAAAGAGGGAGATGGGTAGAGAGAAGGACCACGAGAGAACAAAAGCAAGAGAGGGACGTTGGAAGAAAATTAGAGATAGAGATAATATGAGAGAGAAAAATAAGAGGGATCGCGGGACAAAAAAGGGATAAGGAGCAAGTGCAACCTATAATTTTCATTGCTTTTTACAGGATGTAATAAGGATCAGAAGGAATAAAAAAAAGTGAGAGAAAGAATATGAGCCATTAAAGGAAGGATTAAGTAAGGGGGGAGCAAGTATGACCTATAATTGTCAAATCCATTAAAGAGGGAGCAGGAGGACAAGACTATATATATATATATATATATATATATATATATATATATATATATATATATATATATATATATATATATATATATATATATATGCTATAGGACAATGGAAAAAGGAAGAGGAGAGAGAGAGAGAGAGAGAGAGAGAGAGAGAGAGAGAGATGCTATTGGACAATGGAAAAAGGAAGAGGTGAGAAGTAGTTCAAGAGACCATTCTTAGTGTTTAATTATGAAAGAGACTTATAAGCTACGGTGGAGGCAATGTCGAAAAATCATGTACATATAAATCCCCTAATCAGAATATAAGATATGTTTTATTTGAATTATTCAATAATTCATACTAAACAACTATATAAAATACCCTACTTGCCTATTCTATCAATATTATGTATAAACACTTTAGCAAAAGAATGTAATATTTACAATTGTGTACATAGACAAATTTTTTTGTTACTAATCTCATTATATTGTTACGTTCAAGTTTAACGTATATTCGAAATAAAGATTAAGTAAGACTTAGCTTAATTGGGTCCAATTAGTCTATTACACTACTACTAATTAAAATATAAACACTAAATTAATTGATTTTCTTTCTTCATTAATTTAAACCTTTTTTTTTTAAATCTCTAAGGCAGCTTTAGGAAAGAACAAACCATTTTCATTTCAAAGAAAAAATGAAACAAACATGCTTAAAATCTATACAAGCATAACTCTTACAATGAAAAAGCTATTAAAGCTACTGCAAAAGCAAAAAAAACCCACACCAAAAAATAGTGCTTTAATAGGAAAAACCAATAAATGATTGACTCCACAATGGTACACTTCATGTAGATAAGCACATTTACTCATTAAAACTTTGACAGACAAAGCTATACACAAAAAACAAATAAAATCAAGAACTTTGAAAAAAAAAAAAAAAAAAAAAACTAACCATCAAATAATGCCAATGTAGTATATGTAAGGGACGGGGGGGGGGGGGGGGGGGAAGACTATTTTCTTACTATAAATACAACACTTGCTTTTCTTATTCACAACAATGCAATAACAAAGTACATAGCCACAAGAAAAGCCTCAAGCCAAAATTAAATCATACACATATCCTTCACATTACCTAAGTTTCAAAATACTCAAAAAATAATCAAACAAAATAATAACTCTCACCTTCCTCTCATCAATCAAAGATCAATTTCAGCTTACCTCAAAATACCATTACATAAAATCATTGGATAAACGGTTAGCAACAAAGTTAGTGGTAGAATAGGGAGTTAGCACCAAAGTTCGTGGTAACGTATTCCCTAAAAATATTCTTTAGTACAATTATGTTGCAACCGGTTAAATTGACTTCGTCAACAATATATTTGTATTAGAATTTATTAATAACGCCCAAGTTGAGCGTTAAAGCAAATGGAGTCGGTGTTTACATGAAACAAATGGAATTAACTTTCATCAAATTCACCCGACTCCTACCAAAAAACTTGGGAGAATTGCGGCAACATGTAAAAACCTTTAATTTTGAGGAATTTGCATGTTTGGAGAAAATGAAAGAGATTTTGTATGGAATATGAAGAATTTGTATTTTACGATCAATATAAATTTGTATTCGATAATTAGTGCATTTTTCAGAAAGAAAAAAAAAATACTTTATTGCAATTATTATCCATGTCAAAAATATTTGATAGTGCTTTGTTATTATTGAATTACTTTACAATTTGCCTACAATTTAAGTTTCTTTTCATTCATTCATATTTTAAGTTTACTCACACCTAAGCTAATATTAAGATAACCACAAATCATCTTAATCAATAAGGAGTATCATACTACAAAGTAACATGATTTCCAAAATTTGCATGTTGTAGGATTATTAGTTGCCTTTGGGCCTAATATTTTGGGCCTAATATTTTTGTATTAAGCAACAAAAATATTATAGACATTATTATAGAATTTAAATAAAATGCAAAAAAAAAAAAAATAATGAATAAATTGATATTGTACAGGCTAACCTTTTAAAAATTTTCCTACAACTAAGCTAATCATTAGCCAAATTAACCTACATGAATACATAAGTTACGCCTAATCACACACTAATCACGGAAACAAAATAACGTTGGGGGACCGCGCGCGTAGCGCGCGGGCCAACAACTAGTAAATTAAAATGTAGTAAGTAGACTTCTAATTGGGTTAAGAAGGAAGCATAAGGCAGAAGGAGGGTTGGGACTTAAGAATGTATGGAGGCTTAACCAGGCAATGCTAGCAGAGCAAGCATGGAGGATTCACGATCGGAGGAATTTGCTTGTAAGTAGACTTCTAATTGGAAAGTACAACAACTCGCCAATCGAGAAAGCAGCAAAGGATAGCTTGCCACATAAGAGCTCGTGGGCTTACAGGGGAATGACAAAATCAGCAAGTCAAATGACAAATGCCTTCTAGTACAGGGTGGGCAATGGAGGAAATGTGTGGATTGAAGGTGGCAGATGGACCAGGTATGGTCAAGATGAAAGATGGGATTAGTGAGGATGACAAGATCAGATACAGGAAGGTAGCTGATCTTATTAATGAGAGAGGGGAGTGGAAAGTTAGGGAGCTCTGGAGCTTGTTTGATTTTGAAGATGCTGAAAAAATCCTATGCATTGCCCCGAACATAGAGAGGGCGGATGAGATTCTATGGGGTGAGACAGATAATGGAGGTTACACGGTTAAGTCTGGGTATAAATGGCTATCGGGGGAGCTGAATGACGGGAGTGAGACTAGGTTTTGGAGGGATTACTGGAAGCTGAATGTCAAACCAACTTGGCTACTACTTGGATGGAGGATAATGCAAAGGGCGTGCAGCAACAAGGTAGGACTTGAGAAACGTGGTGTGAATGTCAACCCTATGTATGTCCTCTACAATGCGGAACGTGAAACCACAGCACATCTTTTTAGGGATTGTCAAGTAACCATAAGAGTTTGGTAATGTGGTCAATTAGGAAAAAGGAACCATAGTGATTCTCTACCTATTGAGGTTCGGATGAAAAACCTTATAAGCTATGCCATGAGATGTAGTTCCGAGAATCCCATGCTCCCAGGGGCAATCCTGGCAACCATATGGAGCATTTGGATCCACAGGGGGGTTCTTGCTCGCTCACCAGGATGTTAGAGTTATGTAGAGAGAATCTTTCGAAGGTTTGTAGGGACCAAAAGAGAAAAGAAGATTTTCATCAAGGCCAAGACTCTGCATGACATGCCGCAGAGAACTTTAACTACTGGCAAAGAAGAAACCATGACCCAGGCCAAGTTGCAATAGTCACTGTGGATGGAGCATGGAAAAGGAAGAATGGAAAGCTAGATGAAGCAGCAATTGGATGGATGATTGAGAAGGATGGATTTGTTATAAGGAAAGAAGGCAAGCGGGTGATGGGATCTTCAGCCCTGCAATGTGAACTAATGGCCATCAGGGAAGGGATAAAAGAGGCTGCTACAAGACATAACCAAGTCGAGATCAGGACGTATAGAAAGCTAGCGGTGAAGGCTATGAAAGAACCACATTTAGCACTGAAGGACATGAAGAATCTGATCGAAGATATCCTTTTAATTTTTAGCAATCTCGTTTATTTATGTTGTTGTTATGTACCTTGGAGTGTAACCTCCAAAGCCCATGACCGGGCTATTAGAGCTAGGAGGGGGTGTAGGGGTCACTCTTTTGTTACCTTTGTTTCCCGACTGTCAAAAAAAAAAAAAGTAAAATGTAACAAAACTTATTAAAATTATAATAATTTCGAAAACTGACAACAAACAAATGGAAATATCTTTTTCTTTTCCTATATATAGAAAACTGAAAATTAAACAATCCTAAGTTTTAGGGGTACTAACTTAGCCATTTGGAGTAAAAAAATGGAAATTAGTTGTACCAAGTTTATTAACTTAATTGCCTGTCCAAGCTAATTAGCCTGACAAAATGGCGAAGAATGCTACCCAATAATTTTATTAACGTGTGGGACACAATTAAATACGGAGTAATAAACTATTGCAAATTTGCAATAGTTAAGGGCCTGTTCTCATACGTTTATTTTCAGTTCAGTTCAGCTCAGCTCCCAATTTCCTTCTCTTATAAAATATTCAGTTTAGTTCAGTTCAGCTGAGTTCAGTCAATAAGAACATGCCTTAACTGGGTACAAATTAGCTAGATAGTAAATTAGGTTAAAGTATCATGTAGCAATACAGGTTAATTTGACAATTAGCTTGTCAATGGAGATACCCTATATGTAGTACATAAGTATTGGAGATACATAGTACTCACTCGTATATTTGTAAATCAACTTGACATTTTGTAATGGATAGCTAATTAGGTACAAATCCCCCACATATACTATCCATTAACACTTATGTCGAGTCGAGTCGGGTCTCAAAAACCTGGTTTAACTTGGCCGGGGTCTTAGGTTGGTTTAAGTTTGGGACATATTTGTTCGGTTCACCATTTACTCGGGTTCAAACACGTTAGGTCATGATCGGGTTAAGATAGATACAATCTAACACTTATAAATGAGCAAATAGCTATAATTAGGCTAAGGAGTAGTATGTATGGACTATTGAACTTCTCATAGTAACCAGTCGAGTTGAGTTCGTGTCGGATTAGTTATAGTTCGGGTTGAATCCAATCGAGTTAGTAATAGTTCGAGTTAAACTCGGGTTTCGAGGGGTTAAAACAAGTTTGGGTCAATCTCGGATCAGGTCGGGTACGGTTCAGGTCAATAATTTACTGATTATATTTAGGTCGGGACATGTTTGGGTTCGGATCTCAAATTCTTAGGTTAACTCGTGTCTGGGGTTGGTTTGAGGTCTGGTCATATTAGTTTTGGGTCACCATTTTCTTGGGTTTAACTACGTCAAGTCATAATCAGGTTCAGGTAAAATTTTCAGTTCGCGTCGGCTTTTGACAGCTCTAATCATACATATGAAATTAATTTTACACACTCATAGCATACACAACCTGGGCCTGATTTTACACTCCTTTATTCTTGTATGATTACAATTAACATTGGAAATCTGCAATATTGCCTTTTGTGATTTATACCTTAGGAAAAACATATAGTAATGTAAAATCTTCTGATTCATTTTGATATATATTTTTCAAATATAAATTTTACAATTTTCATTTAATCATATTAAAGATATGTATAATGGTGTAAATGTGCATTGAGAATCAAGCATGAAACTAAAACTCCAACAATAGATTAAAAAACCGAAAAAATTACTTCCTTCGTTCCCTATTAATTACTTACAACATTAGCACTATAAGTCTATAATAACACGAATTTAAATCCTCCTCACAAGGAATAATAATAACGACCCTAACAAATCAAGCCTAATTAACCTAGATTAATTTTCTTGTATGTTATGGCTTATTTGAAATGCAAATGAGCTAACTTAAATGGCGATGGAGTATGAATAATGATGCATCTACTTAATGACCGTTGACCCACCAAATTATGTTACTTAGTCCTAAACATTTAATTATATTTGGTGCCTTGACTTAGCTCCTACTCAATTTCTGCCTCTTTGCATATGCCACAACCGCCATTTTACTTCGATCTTGATGCATGCTAACGTTATATTCCTGAATTCTCAAGTTTTCTTCTATTTCGTTATATTTCTCAATTAAGTTTCATGAATAAATTTAGTACGTATGTATTATATATAATAAAGTAATAATGCAATGAGAGGGTGCAACTATATATATAGTCTAAATTTGATGTAATATTTTGAAGTTTAAAATTAGTTTTTTTTTTCCCCTTTATTTTATACTCCGTAGTGAATTAATACTAAAACCCTTGTATTATCAATTTATCAAACTAGTATTTTTTTTTTCTTTATTTTATAGCGAATTCATACACTAAAACTAGAGGTGGAAGCCAGGCCAAATATAGGACATCAACCATCTTAATTAGAGTTGAAAAGTTTACTTGAACTCCAAATAGTTTGGGAATGGCAAGCAATCTTATTTCATATATAACCAAGATAATTGTAATTAAAGGAGAGGAGAACCTTTATTTTGGTATTGTAAAATTTTGACATAATCATCAATCAATCAATACTATATACTAAAAGATACACCAGCAATGACACGTGTCATCTCCTGGTGTGTCCTTAATTATATTGTTATTATTTTTTATATAAAAAAACTATTAATTAAGGAAACAAATCAATTTCAAAAATAATATTATTTGTTGTACATATTCCATATTAATGTGGTATATTTAAAATAAAAAGATTTCACAAATAATTTTTCTAAAACAGAAAATTGAACAACTATAAACCAAAAATTACGGAGTATATTCTTAAAAATATTTTGTGATTTGTTTTACATAAAAAAAAAATATTGGTCGGATTTTTTGCCTACTTTTATTTTTAATTTTGTATTAGAAGCTACAATTAAAATTTAACACATCACATACTTTTATTATTCCTCGACTAATTTATGATTATAATATTTATCTATTAATTATGTATAACGACCACCGTGCATGGCACGGGATCTAACCTAGTTTCACATAATAGATAGCTCAAGTGGTTAGAGTTTCCCTTCTGATTTTAGGAGGTCCTGAGATCGATTCTCACCCCGCCCTTGTGGCTCTCTAAACACCAAAAAAAAACATAATAGATAACTCTAACTCTGTATTAAAGGAGAACCTTTATTTTAGTACGTACTACGTAGTATGATGAATTTCATTCTATTGCCTGTTGACTAGTGTTAAATTCAGCAATTAAGAAAAATTAAATGGAGCAACTTATTCCAAATGAAACTTAATTTGGTCATTTTACATATTAATTGCACCAATAACTCCCAACAACAAGTTTACTAAACAAATTTACAATGATTATGTTATCATTCATACATCAAATTGACTATATGCATGGTTAATAAAAACAACAATTGGCAAAGTTGGCAAAATTGTTCAAATTGTTATATATGCAGTATAATTTTCATAATAAGCTAATTGGCGTACTATACATCTGGAATTAGTCCAAGTTGATATGACCAAATTATTGTTCACGATAATACTTGTATGACATAACTAGGACCGTTATTAAATGATCTAATTGTCACCAACCTATAATTATAAATTACAAAATTGCTACAGATATGAAATTATGAATTGTGTACACATTATTAACCACATAAATGTGTAAACTTGTGCATTAATGTATTGTTCCACACATGTTGATGTTGGAGAATAAACTAACTTTTATAAGTCAAAGGAGTTACTTATCTTTATTATTAGTTATGTATTGAAGCTCAATTAAGTTTCAATACATATAAGCTCAAAAAATCGGGATGGTTGCCGGTAGAAAAATGGAGACCCTATTGCAATAGGTTCCGATTCTCAATTTTTTAAAAAAATTGAAACCTGTAGGGTACTCTATATCCAGATTGGTACGTATTCGGTATTCCACCTTTCTTAGGAAAGGTCTTGATTTCAAACCCACACAAGAGCGGGTTGTGCTCTTTGGAGTTTCAAGATAATATTTTATTAACTTTAAAAGAAAATAAATCAAATTGTGCTACGACTCATCGACTCTACTAGTCTTCTTTGTTAAAGCTTCTGAATAATAGTGTATGAACTTCTAAATTGAAGTCATCCTGGTGGCTTATTTTGTTTGTTAATAAATTGACGCAGTTGTCAAAAAAAAAAAAAAAAAAAAAAAAATTGACGCAACCAATTATTCACCAAAAAAAGAAACGAAAAAAAAATCACGCGGCCCACGAGGACAAGCACAACTTCTCAAGCAGTGCATAACAAATCTCAAGTGCGTTATAGAGAAATGGCAAAGCACGGCTAATTTGCTTAATTGGCGGTCAATTAAGAGAAAATTACATACCTTTGAATCTTCGATGCAATCCCATCACCATACCCATGTACCAAAACACCAATGTAACCCCCGTGAACGCAACAAAAGAGTGCTTTAAATGGTAAAATGATCGTGTGTGCACCCCATGTTTGAAAATTCCGATTATACTTTGATCGTGTGTGTTATTTATCTGAAATTGTCTTAATTAAACACATATTTATAATTTACGTTATATAGGACGTGTTCGGAAAAATATAGTTGTGAAGTTAGCTGTCGGCTGTGTAGGTAGTTTTTAGCTGTCAACAAGCTGTTAGCTATGAAGATAGATAATTTAGGTATGAATGTTCGGGCTGACTAGCTGTTACATTTAAAAATCAATATTTCATATTTAATACTTATAGATTAAATTTTCAACAGCTACGTCAAAAGCTACCTCTAACTTCAAAAGCTAATAATTCTAACTTTTTGTAAAAGCTACTTTCACCACTAAAAGTTACCCTAATCACTACTTTGTCAAACACTTATATTTTAAAAGCTACTCAAACGCCAGTGCCGAACACGCCCATAGACTTATCTAAACCTATTAATTGTTTATCTAAACTTAACTCGAATGATTTTTAATACTTAGGAACTTTTAAAAAAAAATAAAAAATAAATAAAATCAACTATATATTAAATTAACTTTGGCCATATTGTTTACTAACCTTAACTATGTTTTTTTATCAATAAATACAACAAATCAAGATATGCTATGTTATTGGATAAATCGATCTTGTTATAAAAATATCAACTTGTTATGATTTTGTTTATACATGGATTAAAAATATTAAGATAGTCACATTGGAAGTATGAAATTAAAAAGGGATAATATCAAGAATTGCATGAAGTATGCATGGAATTATTGGTAAGTTGTTTCTTTTTAAGAGAAAGGGTTACAAGGGAAAAACAAAGGTGATGAAAACCTTGGAATTTCTAATAATGATGTTTATTTGAGTGAATCTGTCATATATCTATGAAAGGGTTACAACCACCACCCCCATCTTCTCATTGTACCACCACCACTAGCAACAAGCTAAGGATGTCAAAGAACTAAATACTCACCCTCTTTCGCGTGACAATGAGCAAATCATCACCACCAGATGACCAACATCTTTAATTCTACTTTTTTTTTTTGGGTCTTACTCTTAACCTAAGCTAATTTGTGTGGGTGAGTTATTAGGTAGATTTTTCTAAGAGGGTGGATGGTTTTTAAGGTAAGTAGGTGGTTTTCATGATTGGTGGATTGAATTTTTTTGGAATGGGTGGGCGTGGAGGTGATGGTGATTTTAAAGGTGGTGTTCGAGGGGTTGAGTGGAATTTTAGGGTCTGTTCAATTCAGCTTAGTTTCAGTTCAGTTCAGCTCTGCTTAGCTCAGTTCAGTTCAGCTCCTAATTTCCTAATCTCATAAATTATTCATTTTAGCTAAGTTCAATTAGCTCCAATCAATTTAGTTCAGTTCAGCTCTAATAAATTAAATTCAGTAAATGTGAACAGGCCCTTAGTGGTGGATGGTGGCTCGTGGGTTAGGTGAAGCAACTCCGGTGATTGGAGGGGGATGGTGCTAGTGATTTGGGAGGGGGGAGGGGGGAGGGTGCTAGTGGTTAGGATGTTGATGTAGTGGTGTTAGTGTGAAAGAATGATTAAAGTGGTGGTTAAAGTTGATTGGTTGGATGTAGAGGAGTTTGGGAGTTAAAATGATCTCTTGGGGTGGGTAACCAAGAAGGGAAATAATGGGAGAAAGAAATACTACATCCGTTAAATGTTATGTGCAACTTTGGGGTATTATTTGTGAGATATAAAATATTGCAAAGTTGCACATAACATTTAACGAAGGTAGTAGTTAAAATAAACGCCCTAATTAATAAACAATAAAAATAAAAATAGAGGGAATTGAGGAATTTGATTGCTTCTCCCTTTTTGAAACCCTCTAAAAAAAAACTCCCCCATATGAACCGTTTTTTCTTTTCTTTTATTTTTGATGAGAACTAGTCCTATTGACTTATAGGGTAATGCTATAAGCATTTAATATATTTCATTTTTTAGTATTAAGTTGGAAATTTTTCGATAATTCTCGAGTAAATCGTTGTAATAAATGTTAATTGTATGTCTATTCTTTCCACCACTTTTTAATTTATCTTTTTCCTACAAACTTGACTTTTTAAACTCGTAGGAGCTCATCATTTATTTTAAAAAAGATAAATAAGTATAATGTATGCAATCCATCATATACAATGTCAATTATTAAATTAATTCTTCAAAAAAAAAATCTTAATTAAATTAAATTTAGAAATTATGACAAAAACACACATCAATTGGTAATAAACTTTTTATTTCACTTATTATTTTCAAAAACTTTTGTATACACCCGGTTTACACTAATTTTACTGTACATCGAGCCGTATAAGGGTAACTTTTACCTAATTTTAGGGTAACTTTTTGCCTTTTTTGGGTAACTTTTAACATAATACAATTTCTATATAAATAGACAATAAGAAAAAGTTTTATAATGGTAATTTAATTGCATTTAATCACAAATAATTGATTTTTAGTCATTTAAAATGTGATTCTTTACTAATAATTTTTATTTGTATTGGATTACTTTTATGCATATTAGGGTAACTTTTATTTATTTTAGGGGTAACTTTTGATCAATATAGTCTATCTTTATAGTGGATGTACAATAATTATTGTACACCCGATTTTTTTTAAAGTTTGTGTATTATTTTTACTTTTTTTTTTTTTTTTTAAAAGCGTATTATTTTTACTTTCAACTCCTTAAATACAACTAATCCCTCCGTCCTTTTATTAGAAATTCATTTCTCTTAATTATATATGTGAGTAATAAACGTTAGAAATATAGAAATAGGTCTCTAATTTAGGAACGGATGGAGTATTAGGAATTTAGGACTTTATACATCATTAACCTAAAAGGAGAACAAAACCTAAATCTTACCATTTAAATAAAAGTATATCGGATGCCATGCACCATGAAATCATGAATTGCTTTCGTAGAAGAATCTCATTTTAGTAGAACAATCTAATTTTGACATAAATCATATAAGATATTTCTATAAAGGCTATTTCTTTTGTATGAAGGATAAATAAATATAGAGAACAATCCCAAGTTAATAGAAATAATTATTTATATCCCATAGGCCATACCCCACCCATTTTATTATTCATGATTTGTTACAAAATATATATTATCAATAATACTACGAAGTAATTTTTATTTGAGGGACACGTTAATCAGAAATTTCACTACCAACACAATTTCATACATAAACTAAATCAACAACATATAGCATTTTCCAAACCAATTTTTTCTTGGTGAGATATGATTTAATTTTATATTACAAATGAAGAAACGACAATTAATTATTGTTTAGACATGAAATCATTATACTAATATAAGGTGACGGTGGTTAACAAATAAAATAAAAACCCAATATTTTATGCAAAAAGAGTACTCTATAGTCATAAAATGAAGCACCAAAACGTGTTAAATAAATAAGGGCCTTTGCTTATAATAGCAAAAAACTAAAACAAAACTTGAATTTTACGGACAATTATATATAAATACACCTCGCACTTGCCTTACTTCTCCTCATTCGTCGGCACAACTTCTAACTCTTCTCTCTCTCTCTTTTCTCTCCGTTTCTTCTCTGCTTCTTCTTCTCCTACCTCAGATCTAATTGCCTCTCTTCTTTTACCTTTGTTTTCCTCTTTGATTTCATCAGATTGTTACTCGGAATTCAAGGTAATCTTTTGTTTCCACATTTTATACAATTTTTTATGATCTGTTTCATTTTTTTTTGTGCTCATTTTGTTTGATTTTTTGTTTCAATTTCGTCGATTTACGTGATCAATTTTTGTGGGTGTTGCTTATTTTTGTTGATTGTTGTGTAAATTTTTCTGGGTGTCGGTTGTTTTTTCTGGCATTGTTGGAATTTTGGTGATTGATCTGTGTTCTTACAGTGAAAATGGCTGGTTATGCGGTGTTGTAATTTGTTT